>NC_079289.1:116899886-118149886 GCF_023638135.1 Falco biarmicus | reverse complement strand
CACTGTGACTTTCAGAGGCTCCAACAAGTCCATCGCTGTCTCTCCGCACACCGGAGGGATCTCCTGGAGACCTCCCCTCTGTGGCATACCATGTCTCAGGGCAGTCCAGGCAGCTAGCAAGCTCACAAAAATCTTCCACGGGAACTGAAAACCCTCCAGTGTGCTCCAGAGCTGGCTCTGCCTCGGGTGTGTTCTGCAGAGGCGGTTCTCTGCAGTGATGGGTTGGTACCAGCAGGCAGGACCGCCCGAGGAGAGCTTTGGGCCAGGCTGCATTAGCAGAAATCCATTCTTCACACGTACAGGAGGGCTCAAAGGTGGTAAGGTGCGGATGGGTTTTTCTCCTCCTGTAAAGAGATGATTTATTTTGGTTCTTGGTGTAGTTTTCATAGTCAAGTAGCATCTTTAATTCAAGTGTAATTGACTTCTCATCCTTTTTCATGAAAAGCAAAAAAGGTGCTTCAAGTAAAGGAGCGAGACACTCGGGTGGTGTGTCATTAAGCTGGACCCTGGAGCACTGAGGTCTGTTTCCATGGTGCAGTGGGGGGTTCGGAGTTCTGATGCTCACCCATTAATGCATCTGTCCTGTTTCTAAATTCTGCATATTTCTGACAACATACCCTCCTCTCATTGGGCAGTGGGCTACAGAGGTTGATCTTTTTGTGTTTTAAAAAAATGCTGCTTTTCCCAATTTCTCACGTCAAGTGCTATTGTGATCAATGCCATGGGAATACTCAGGACTTGGGTATATCTTCCAAAGTTTTTACTTCATGTAAATGGCTTAGGCTAAAATTAAAGCTAGGGTGTTCATCTCTCCCTGTAGGTAACCAGTCTGTTAGAGAATCTTTCATCCTCCTGCTCTACCTCCTCCCTACCACCTTCCCTATCCCAGCCAAAAACCAAGCAAACTCCTTCATCAGATTATAGTTTTACCGATCCTACTGCCATGCCTCAATCCGTTGCCACAACAAGGTGGAAACAGCTTCTTTTTCTTCTCCATTTGATAACTTAGCACAGTATGAAACCATAGTTTTAATTCAACTGTATAGCAGCTGATATTTGCAGGAGGCCGTACCAGTGTCTCAGCTGCTTGCTCCCACTGCGTCCAACAGTTCGTCTTGTCTGGCTGTCAGGAAAATGACAGATGAGTTGACTCCGATCTGTTTGTGGTTATTTTGAGGGGGTTGATATTCTTTGGCTGGATCAAAGGTTTGCACTGCAGCCAACCCCGTCGATGGGAGGTGGTGTGAGCATTCAGGACAGAATGGGGGTGGTTGTTGGGGGGTTGGTGTCCCTGGGGGAGCCAGCCCAGCCCTTGGGCAGTAGCATCCTGTTTGGCTGCATTGGGCACGTTCAGTCTGAAGGCTCTATCCATTGAAACTTAATGCCTGTGTTCATCTGAAAATTACAATATATGAGCAGTAAAATGATTTCAATAGGATAAATTTAGAGACTTCGTTGCTGCTTCTTGACAAAGACCAGGCACAGACTAATTAACCCTCATTGGAATGACTGGCCCTCAAAGTCTTTCTTCTAGAGAGACCAGTAATTACTGAAGGAAAGAGTGTGAGCTTGAGCAATAAATGTCTGCAGAGTTAATCTAGTTAGTTAATCTAGTTAAGCTTTCAGGAATTAGTCTCTGCCTCTGCTAGAATGTGAAAATACTCCATAATTTGGCAATTATTTAGAGTGCTAAAAGTGAGGCTGCTTTCTCAAAGTAAATAAGCTTATTGATATAGTTTGTTTGGATTTGTGCTGCTGCATCCAAGATGAGAATCTGGCTGGGAAATCCAGTGCCTTCTGCTAGGTGCAATCAGAACTGACTACACAAGGCACAGACTGGGGGAGCAAGACCGTGAACTGGGCAGAAGAAGGGAGTTCCCGTGGGCAGCTCCAAACCCTTTTAGAAGTTCTGGTTCATTTCCTCACGGGGGGCAGTGGCAGAAGAGCTAAGCGTGTGGTGGTGGCTGAGATCTGTTCCCCATGAAGATGTTAAAAGCTCACTGGAACCACAGAAAAGCTCTTCAGAGGACAGTAGTGCCACAAGGTTATGTGTTCTGCTGCACAGATGCATATGCCTGATATAAAATCTCCTTCCCTAGCAAGGAAACAAATCTATTAACTTGATTTGTTTCGGCTTGAATCTGCAACAGTTATTATCACTCTTCCAGAGCTTAGCAGGATGATCTCTGAACTCAAGGGAGCCCAGTACGTGGTTGCTGCGGTGCAGGACGTGGCGGACTCTGTGGGTAATGCTCATGGCAACAATGCAGCGGTTTAGGGATGTGAGCGTACGGCCGCTTCTTGTCAACGCCTCTGAAATAAATACAAGTCAACCAACGTAGTCCTTGTGCAAATCATCGGCTGCTAGAAAATCTGTCCTCCAAAAAGTTTTCTCATCATCTCCAGTGAGTCTTTTTCTTTGATAATAAATCTTAGCTGAATGGCACGCTTGCCATCTCTCCTACTGAATTATTTATTCACTTCCAGCACTTACTTGCTCATTTGAAATCCTGCGCTGTCATGTATTCATCACGGGAGCTGTCTTTGTTTAGTCTGAGCAACTGCTCAGACTGTCCATATCAAAGCAGCTTACTCTTCCTGGGAAAGAGGATTGTTTGGAAGAGGTGATCTTCCTCCCTTCCACTTCTTTTGGCCTCTTGGATTTGGAACCGATGAGTAAAGCAAAAAGAAAATATGGTGTGGGAAAAGTGATGGACTTGGGCTCGGTGACGGTACAAGGGTTGGACCCTGTGTAGGGCTGAGGCGCCAGTAAATCCACCTGTGTCAGTGTTCTCATAAATCGGTTATGATGTTACATGGAAATGCCAAGGAGGAAAGATCTGTGCAAGATCAAACCTGATGCGTGAGAACTCACCCTGGCGCCACATGAAATCATGGCTTGGGACCGGACTGACACTGGTGGGACATGGGTAGCAAGGACCTTTCAGGATAAAATGGATGCTGCTGCTGTGAATCCTGCTGTCTAGGGCTGTATTTACTGTGAGGCCGTCTCAACAATTTTTGGATAAAAGCCTGAACCCACTTTCTAGTTCTCTGCCTCTTTATGACTAGCTGTAAACCCATTTACCGCCATTCTGGCTGCATTTTTCATTCTTCTTTTAAACACTGTCTTCCCAGACCAGGTGCCTGTTCCAGAATCTGCCCTTTGCGAAGAGTAAGATGATGTATTTCTCCTGCACATCAACCATGTCCACTCAGTTTTGTTCCCCAAAATCAGCACGTGGGAAGGAGGGACAGCTTTTCCATATAGGTAGGTCCCAGAGTCTCCCAAAATAGGAAGATGTTCAGCCTCCCAGCAGAGTGACGTGGCAGGGTGAGACCCTCAGGGAGGTGTCCTGATGATCCATGAGCAGTGAGGTGTGCTCCCTGCTCCCATGCCTTGCAGCAAGGCAAGTCTGGGATTGAGCTGTACCTTTTTTTCATCACCCTGCTACCGAGTTCTATAGTACTGTCAGAGGCTTGAGTGAAAAAAAGAGCTTAAATGACGTAGTTTGGAGGTGGGAGGAGAAAAGAAAGGGAAAAAAGCAACAGGCTCAGTGTTCTTATTGCTGCTGTGCTGTTATTTAAGCGTGACTGATCGCTGTGGGCATTTAAAACTCACGTGGGCTCGGGACGCAGTCTGGGGAGGTTGATCCGCAGGCTGACAGCCCTGGCGTGTCGTGGTGTCGCAGGGCGCCAGGGGTGCCTGTAGATGCAGTTAATGCCGTATGAGCCGGCAACCAGTGAATTCTGCTACGTGAGTAGGAGTTAAAAGGAGGGCGCTAACAATAAACACTGTCAAATGCAAACTGTTGAAAGATGAGATGTTTCAGATTTCCTATGGCTTTTTTTGAAGGTTTCGTGCCTTGTTGGGAAAGGTGATGCCATTGATTAAACTTCACTGGCACTCCAAAGGTACTGCTTGGTATGCCGGGCTTGCAAACAAAGATTTCTTTGTAAAGATACTGTTTTAATTCCCATTTGAATAGCCTTAGTCTGAAAAGACAGGAGAGTGATATATTTTTTCTTTTCATTGTGCTAAAAATTATTCCCTGGTAGAAACAGGAATGAGGAAGAATAATATTGGCATGAAAGCATTTTTAAATAGCTTCTCCCTGGACTTGGCAACCTTTTTGGTATGCCAGATCATGATGTGCCTTGCTAAAAAATTATAGGTGAAGCGTGCTCGTAAACAACAGGGGAAGCTGGAAGGTTGCCCCTGGGAGGCAAATGCCATCAGGAGCTGACAAGCAGTGTGTTGTACCTCTAAGAGGAGGCAGGGCTCCTGGCAAAGCAGAGTTCGGAGTGTGCCTGAAGCTGGAGGCTGCTGCCTCTCCCCAGATGCCACAGCTCCCACCGGTGTCACTCGTGTCTTCTCACAGGCTGTGCTGGGCGGCCAGAGGCAACGAAGCCCAGAGATGGCTTTGGCTGAGCTCTGTTGTGATGCGTCGAGAATGAACTGCAGCGTAGGGGACCGTGCCAAAAATGTATTAATTCATAGCTCATGTGTGTAGCTGCCTGGGTGCTTGCACAGATCTGGCCACTTAAAGAAACTACTCAGAGAACTGTTGCTCAGGCTGGGATGAATTTTCCCATTAAACCTTAAAATTCATTTTTTGGGCAAAAGATGTGCTTTTCAGTTAAATGATGATGCAGAAATCATAACGGGTAATTCCAAAGTTCAGGCACGTGCTAAAAGGGATGAATCATTGTGTCTGGCTTCTTAAAAACTATTGTATTAATACTCAGCATGTATTGACATAACCTCCAGGAAGTTTTCCAGCAGTGTTTTATCTCTAGCATTTTTGGATCAATAACACAAAATTAGAAATGGTAAAGCTTTTTCTCTAGTGGCTACTGCTGACTGGCTCAAATAGGATTCCAGTCAGCTGATATTATTCAGAAGCCGTTGTATGTAATTGTAAGATGCTGATTAGTTATAATAATACGCTGCCGACAATTGATGAGTCTTGCCAATAGTCAGATAAAGAGGTTTGAACAACAAATCTAAATATAGCATATAGAAAGAAACAGGAGAATCTGACGTCTATTACCAAGGGCATTGCTAGCACAGCTGTTGGAATACATGGCAGAATAGAATAAAAATTGTTTGCAGTATGAAAATGTCAGTAAAACCCTGCTGTTGCCTCTCACAGTGACTGATCTGACAGGTAACCGAGAAATTTATTTGAGCACACTTTTACCTATGCAATGCGCACTAGTGCCAGCGTGCTTATTGCACATGAAGTTTTATTTTGGCTGCAGAAGGTCAGATTTGGATTCTTAAAAATTCGTTGTTCTCTTCCCCTCTTCTATTTTACTTTTCCATTAGCCGAAGGGGCCATGAAGCCACCTTCCTGGGACTTCCCAACCTCAGAGCATGTATCACGGTGTCTGGCATAGAGCCACAAGCCATTCGGGGGGGAGCTTGCTGACTTTGGTGTGGTTTGGATGTTCAGAAGGGGTGCTGCATCTGGGCAGCAGCTCCCTAGGGTGGCAGAGGGACAAGGCCCAGCTGTACAGACATCTTGGCTGTTGCAGGTCACAGCTGGATGACAGAGGCTGCTGATGGATCTGTCGCACACCACCTGATAGCCTCTAGCTATAGAGGAAGAAAGAAATCAAGCAAGCAGCCTGCAAGACGCAGCATCCAGAGGTGAGCTGGTTAAGAGGAGGAGCAGCTGAGCTGCTGGGCCAGCTGGTAAGTATAGCAGGGGGTGGTGGGTGCCCTGGAAGGAGGATAACTGGTGTCAGTGGTGTGCTTGGGGGTGCCAGAGGCTGGCACACGGATGTGCACAGCTTCCTCTGACAGAACTACTGTTTGCTGGCCTGACCACACATCAGGGGAATCAGTACATGCCAAAGTGCTGTCTCCACTTTGCTTTATCTACCGATAATTTAAGTGAGGGGGTTGTGTGGACCCAGATGATGCTTTTTGGTGCCAGTTCTTTTATTTCTTTTACAGAAAAGCTAAGGGCTTCACATGGAAACCTTTTTGAAAATCAGAGTGAATATGTGGCCCTTGAAGTTAATTGCACAGTTCGTTTGGATGTTGTTATTGTCTGTGAACCCTCAGCATCACTGCAATAGAAACAATGTTCTAGGTGGCATATGAATGATGAAAAGAATTCTCATTTTCAGGGATTATTATTTCCTTTCAAGAGAAGATCTGCTTCCGGTTTGTTTGGTGACCTACCAGCCTTCAACATGAGCATTTTTTTGGGCTTGTTGTACCCTGCTTCTTGCAATAATAATTACAAAATCACAGCTGCTCAGATTATAAGGTATTCTTTATTGATTCACCTGAGTCTGCACTTTCTACAAGTAATTCCATCTTGTTGTTTTGATGCATTAGGAGTCCCCTTTTGATCCTCGTCTACAAAAGATGTCAAATGGTTTACCACTCTGTTCTGGAGTCATGCCTTCAGCTGTCAAGTTCCCTCCTTTATTCCTTGTGCAAGCTACTCTCCTGGTAGTTGTGTAAGTTATAACGGGAAGGGGGGAAGAGTCAGGTGTACCCTGAGTGCCCTGCACCTGTGGTGAATTTTGCAAGGCACACAGCCTTGTAAATCGTACAATCATTTAGGCTGGAAAAGAAATACTTGTATTTCAAGTTCTTGAAGAGGGTGCTTGTATCTAACAGCTTTGTAAAAACAGTGAAGTAATGCAGAAGGTTAGTTTCCACATTAATTTAGAGCTTTTAAAAGTACATGAGAAGTGTACAGGAGAGCAAATACTGAAAACTTTGCAAAATATGTTAATGTTCCTTTTAAGAGTCTATAGCTGAAACTGTCTTGGCAAGTACAAGTGTTGCCAAACAGTAGCTTCACACTTCTGCTTAGACGGTTGCAGGAGAAATATGTGGCTGTGGAAAAACTTTGCTGTGAGCATGTGTCAGTGCAGGTTCTCTAGCATCGGCCCAGGGTTTGTGCAGCCTGTCTCAGAGGGGGCTCGAAGAAGCCCCTCTGCTTTAAGAAAACCTGCCAAAATAAGCGTTTGACAGAGCAGTGGTTCTTTTAGCTCTATAAGAGTTGCGTCCCTGTAAGCTTTATTTAGAGAGTGGGACATGCCTGAATCTGAGCCTCCGTTTTTACTGCCGGGGAGGGGTATTTGCATGCCTTCCTGCCCTCAGCTGCAGCAGCCGAAGCACTTGGCAGGATCCCAGATGAATAAGAAGTCTGAAGTGAGCCCAGCTGTGGCAGGAGCGTGTCTCCGCGCACAGGCTGCTGCGCAGGAGCTTGGTGCGGTTACATGGATGTGGGTGCTCGAGGGGTGTCACGGAGCATGATTTGGCTGGTGCTCGGAGGTTGCTGCTCCTCAACGGCAGAGCAGGTTCTCTGAAGGACTTGTGGTCCCAACATAGATGATGACTGATGCGTTGGAAGACTACTGATGTGTTTCGCTGTGAACAGCAGGTGAAGCAGGTCCCTAGGCACCAAAGCTGTGGGAGGGTTCCTTGCTCAGCCCACTGGTTACATGCCAAGTGGGTCAATGATCTGTTGTAGCTATTTCATGGCATGTTGTTCAAATGACTACGTTATATGTGGCAGATGAGGAATGATGACAACTTTTGCCAAACTGGTTTAGACCATGAAGGAATGACTTTGGATGTCATATGAAGTCAAATGTTCAAAAGACTTGTGGGTGGGAAGTGTCATAATTTCGACACCAGAGCTCCACTGAAGGGAGAGAAGACATGCTCGTTGGATAGCCACGTGCCTCAGTACATCAAAAATGTATTTGTTTGGGGTAGATGATGTTTAGCTTTGTAGTAAGAAGGAAGACAAATTAGTGCTAAAATATTTTCTTTGAATGTTATGTTCAGCACACTTTGCCTTTGTATAAAGCAAAAAGGGAGGTGTTAGAGCAATAACACAAATGTTAGTCATAATTTTCTTTCTTAGATCACCGTTAAGCAGCTGTCTTATTCATTGCTTCATTTCCACTAGGGGCCGATGATTTGGAATTGCAGTACTTTTACAGCTGCATCTGCCTGAGCCGCTTTGGAAATGTTAGCTCGTTAGCAGGAATCCACTCTGAAATGCTCCGCCTTGCTCATCTCTGGCTCAGCACAACTGGTAAGCAGAGGAAGCGCAGATTTTTCTCTCCAGTAAGCTGAATAAAGGGCTGCTGTTGAGTTTTGTGCATGTGCGTCATGCAGGCTGCACTCGGGACCTCATGGCATGCGGTGGGTTGCAGCTTGGTCGCAAGCAGTCCTGGAGGGGTGAGAGTTGGCTGTGCGTGGGAGAAGCCACACAGCTTGAGTGGAAGCTGAGGATAAAACTGTTTCATAAGGTTTCTGTCGTTTGTTTTATCCAGCTGGGCTGTTTATACAAAGATCTCTTCTTTAGTATTACATGTGTTTCCATCATTACTTTCTTCTGCCTCTGTGAATCAGCAAAGACTTGTATAAAAGTTAAGAGAGTTAACTTGGCAAGTACTCAAAGGCTCTCAAGGTTGAAGAATGGTTGGAAGTGGATGTTCAAATTGACTAATCCTGTTTGTTGTCCTTCGGCAGCAAGGGATGCTGTCAGCCTGCTGTTGCATCTGAGTCTGAAGCACAGAAAACAAGCCCAGTGTAGGCATTAGAGCACAGCAGCCAGGGCAGTCTGGGGCTGTGCAGCCCCTTGAGGGTTCCCAGGGAGGTTCAAGGTGGTGTAAATTGCTGTTGGAAATTCCAAGACATGTTCTTGGCTGCTGGATCAAGAGGTTACATTGTCATACGTAAACCAAGCATGCAGCCAGCCAGGTGTTCTCAGACTCACTGGAAACAGTAGTTATACTATTCCCATAGTCTTCTGTATGTCAGGTGTAAGGGTGGCTTAGCCAGTTAGTTGAGAAGCTTTCCAACTGCTCCCTGCCATTCTTCGGAGGAAAATAGAGTATACAAAATACCTCGAGGACAGCCAGTGAATGTCGGTTGCAGTACAGTTACTTGCCGATCCAGCTGTCTTGTGGTGTTTGGCCCGATGTGATGCTTGCACATCTTCTGGCTGTAGATGATCACCGCAAGCAATGAGGACTCATGTTCCTGCCCTGATGTGCATCCATAGGCTCAGATAGCACATAGTGCTGGAAAACAGTTTTGCGGACAAGGACCTGGGGGTCCTGGTGGACAGCAAGATGACCATGAGCCAGCAATGCACCCTCACGGCAAAGGCAGCCAACGACATCCTGGGCTGCGCTAGGGGGAATGTTGCCAGCAGGCTGGGGGAGGTGATCCTTCCCCTCTGCACAGTGCTGGCAAGGCTGCATCTGGAACAGTGTGTCTGGAGCTGGGTTTCCAGTGGAAGAGAGACATGGACATGCTGGATAATCTAAGGGCCATGGAGACTCATGGCTAAGGGACCAGAGGATTCTTCATGTGAGGAAAGGCTATAAGAGAGCTCTGACTTGCCAACCAGGAGAAAAGAAAGCTTAGGGGAATCTCATCAATTCTAAATATCTGATGCGGGGACGAAGGAAGACCGTGCCAAATTCTTCAGTGGTACTAAGTGGAAGGACAACAGGCGTAGTGGGCACAAACTGAAACAAAGAAAATTCCATCTAATTCCATAAGAAAACACTTTTTTTTTTTTATTATGTGGGTGACTGAGCACTGGCGTGAGTGCCCCAGAGAGGTTGTGGAGTCACCATTCTTGCAGATATTTAAAGCCTGCCTGCCTGGACACAGTCCTTTGCAACCTGCTCCAACTGACCCTGCCTGAACAGGGCCTGAACGAGGCGATCTCTAGAGTTTCCTTCCCACCTGAACAATTTTTAAAACAGAGATGAGTTGTGTCTGACATGGAAGATGGAATGTGAGGACAACTTCATTCAAGTAGAATTTGGATTCAAGTGAACAGGTTTAGCTCAAAACAGACCAGCTGTCCTGGTTTTGTGAATATATGTAACTGTAGAGGATGCCCTTAAAATATTCAGTCTTCTACAAGCTGCACTCTGCGTGGTGCTTGGTGTAATGAGGATGTAGCACCGCAGACCCTGCTGGCCATAGAAGGGTGGGTTCTTCAGTGGCTTTCTGCTTTCCTGGGAGGCCTCAAAAGATAGCTGTAGGCAATTACTTGCTTTCACAAATTGGACTTTTCTGGATCACACCAAATGTATTGCTCTGCAAGCTCTTCAGTATGTATTAAGGGGTTGTTTTGCATGAAAATGTGGCTTTTTTTCTCTGCCAGAAGGTGGTAACATCTGCTTTTCTAAAGTACATTATACTTGAAAAAAAAAGCCTATTTCATTTGGTTTATGCTGTCAGGACTTGACTGACTTTTTCACAGCCCTAGTAGATTAAGATCCACTATATTTAGTCTCTGTGAAGGCCAGTTAGTCTAGGCAAAAGAGAAAACCCTGCAAGTACTTTCCAGACTTCAGATACTGCCCGTGAAGCATTGCATTCAGGAGAGGAAAGAGGACCAGCAGCTTCCCCTCCTACTCGTGCTCAGAGATGGACATTGAGGGGATGCTTAAAAAGTGGCATAGGCTTGTTTTGTGCTCTGCTAAAGCTACCGCTCAGTTTTTCATGGTATATTTCAGCAGACTCATTGAAAAAATTTACTGAAATTTGGCATCAAACGTGTGAAGTGAGGCTGCAACAAGGTGATAGAAGTCATGTCTATGAAACCTGGTCATAATGAGCACAAATGGTAACCGCACTGATAAACTTTCAAGTGCCAGAATCCAGCCATCAGCAAAATACATATATGTACACACACACTTATTTGGCTGACTAACAAGTGCAGTAAGTGCGCAGCCAGGAGCAGCAGACGTCTGACTGACTTGTACTTGGTTTTTCCAGAACACCTGCTTTTGGGAATCACACAATTTCCCAGTTTCCAGCTGCTAAACTCATGATCTCCATCACTTTCAATCTGATCTACGTTTGTAGAAAAAAAAAAAGTAATCCAGTGATTCTGTGGAGCAAAGGTTGCTACTTAAAGAACCTGGTGCATTCGCATCCATTTATAGCTGGATCTGGGGTGGGTGGGTGGTTGTGGTGGTTTTTTTCTTAAATCATCTTTTAATTACCTCCCAAGCATTTGTTTTGCCTATGAAGGGACATAATTAGCCTGAAGGGGTTGGAAGCAACACAGAGAAGTGCAGTCTGCTTTTCAATGGCTGCAACTGCACACAAAGCTTGAGGACACTTGTGTTTTGATACTTGGGGAAGGAGTGGGGTCTCTGGGTCATTATAGCCCTGTAACCTGCTTACCTTGTAAGCTTAATCACTTCCTAAAGCCTCAGGACTCTCTAGGCTTTGCCTGATCTTGTCTTAACCAGCCTAGAGCTTTAGTTTTGTTCGTTTAGCTGCAACATTTATTTATTTTTATTTTTTATGACAAGCATGCTATTGCCTAATTTGTTTTGCTCTTGCTTCATCTTGTATAAGCATATGGAATCACCATAATTTTATATAGGCAATTGTAACAAGTAGTGATTAGAATGAAACATTTATGGCCGTAGCATAACGTAATGTGGGGTAATGCAGGCAAGATAGGGCAGTAGAGGCCACCAACAAAGTCATAGGGTGCAGTGTAGAGTAGAGGCACAGGGTGATGATGGAAGGGGCAGAGGACATTACTGGAGAACTTGGGGCTATTGACAACACAGCCATGCTCAGTTAAAGAACTGCAGATCTGGACAAAACCACTTAGAGTTGTAACAAGGAGAAAAGTAGCAGGTACCTGACTTACAGAGACAGAAAGTTTCCTACCTGTAGCAAATCTGGATGTAATCTCAAGTTGCACATCAGTGAAGAAAGATTGAAGTGTAAAATTGTTCTTGAAAGTGTATAAAAATACTCAAATGTGGGCCCTGGAGGGAGAAGGAAGAAAACATTGACAGCATGCTCCTTAGCAAAGGGGTGGAGGAAACTATCACGAGCATGATGCTCCTTCTAGCAAAGGACTGGGGATGCTGACAGCATGGTACAGCCCCGGGCCCCCAGCTGATTCTCGAGGCTGACTTACTGTCACACTTGAGAGCCGGAGGGGCAGGGTGAGTGGGATCATAACACCAGAGAAAGCTTTTGTATAGCAATTTTTTACTCTATTACTCAGCTGCGCATTGTATTGTTTAGAAAATTGGGACTCTGAAGGTTGGTATCATTGTAACTGCACTATAATAACAGTTTATTGTATTTTAGTTAGGCTGTTAAGATTTTAATTAGTCTAACAATAAATTCTTCGCTTCCTAAATGAAGCGTTTCCCCTTTTGCCCGTAATAAGGCTTTGAGTGTAATAACTTGTCATGTAAGTATTACCAGGATTGAAGAATGATGACTGTGTTCATAGAGAATAAACAAAGGACTGTGCTGGTGCACTGCAAGAAATCATGGGGAGAAGCAGACAAAGCCAGAATGGTCTTCATCCCGATGACTAATGATAGAACACTTGCACTGTATTACTTATGTTATTTTAGCAATCTCCTGAGAAACCCAGTGGGAGGTGTTCCCGGTGATGTATGAAAGAAGCCAAAAAAAATAACAGCTGTCTGAAAGAATTTTTGTGCTTAGGTAAAGTTGGGATTGGGATATGATGGGGGGGGGGGGAATGTTCAGATGAGATAGCTTGCATAATTCATGACAATTTCTGCTCTTAGTTTGGTTCACAGTTGATTTGCTTCATACCATTTGCAGGGAGGGGAAGCACTAAAGGTCTGTTTCTTTAATGTTCCCAGTATATTCTTGGTAAGTTGTGGGGTTTTTTTTCCAGCTGGGCAAGTTCAGCGTTGTGATGGAATTGGGAAATTGCCATGAAGTTGGCATTGACTAGAGCCAACTACAAATTTAATCGACACCAACTGACAGATGAGGTACAACACTGTAATAAGACAGTGAGGAGATGTGAAGGAGACTCAGTCCAGGATGATTCTGATCTCCTGGAGAAGTATTCCAACTCCAGACTGTACATCTTTATCATGAAAATACTATTGTGCGCAGCTCCTGGCAGCTGTGGTGTTTTCGGATGATTTAGGTCATACACATCTGTCTTTACCGGGCACTGGCACCTGAAACTACTGAACAAAGTCAAACAACTTACAGCTACGTGTTGTGATGATTCCTAAGCAGCGATCAAAGCCTGTTGTGTTACTTGGATGTGATGTGATGCCTGAGGCTTCTCGGAGATGCTGGTTTTACGCTTTAAAACTTTACTGGCTTTCACGGAGACACTTAATGGAAACTGGAGATTGTCAATTAAGGCCATAAGGGGGTGAAAGGTTGCTTGTTTGCCTTGCAAATATGTGGAAACTAATTATTCCTTATATTCTCAATATCTGATCTTGAGCTTGGGGAGTGTTTTATCCATAGGGTTTAAACTTTATGAAAATAAACAACACAAACTAACACACACACACACAAAAAAAAAAAAAAAAAAAAAAAAAAACAACCACCCAAAACCAACCAACCAAAAACCCCAAACAAACAAAAACCCAAGAGGGCGAAAGTAAGACTTTTGAAGACTAATGAGAATGTATTTGCTGGTAAGTGGAAAAGGTAATTTCGGGACTGAAACTTGCATAAACACTTGGACACATCCTTGCTGTTCGTAGTTAACTGTATTTCATATTGTCTCTAAAAAAAGTTAAACTAAAATTCTTTTCCTTCTTTCTTTCTTTCTTCCTTCCTTCCTTAAGGAGATATGGAGGAAGAAAGCTTGTGTGTGTGTGTGTGTAATAAGTTCAGTTTCTTTTGAAACAATTTTTTCGGGGGGAAGAGTGTTAAATGATTCGATCTGTTCAAACCTGCGTTTTCTGTGTTGGCCCCCAGGACAGTGCTGCCCACGTTGCCAACATGGAGCAGGCACACAGCAGTGCAGCGCCATTCCCAGCTCCCAGCTTTCCCTACAGGCTAGCAGTGCCAGAGGCACAGCAGCACGCTGGGACCCAGCTGCCAAGCGAGAGGAGAAACCAGGTTGGAAACAGCACAGAAAACTCCCATGGCTTTTCCACAGCATGCCGGTGTGGAGGGAGCGGGTGGGGATCGCATTCTCCATGAGCATTGCTTCAGACCTTACCGTGGTGCCAGCCTGGCAGGCTCGTGCTCGGGATGGCAGCCCTCGCTCCTTGAGCAGGGCATCTGGCAGGGTATGGCCGAGTACCCTTGGACAAGCACCATGGGCAGCTGAGAGCAGCCCAGAGAGCAGCGCCTTGTTCTCAGGATGTGTGGGAGGTGATGCAGGATGTGTCCCAGGGCTTTCCCATGGCACAGTCTTGAGCCAGGAGCCTTTAGCATGGAGGAAGGAGGAGATGTGGGGAGGAGGCACTGGTGCACCAGCAGCTCCAGGCACTGAGCTGGGCCTGTCTCACTGGGGAGCTGGTGGGAGCAGGGCTGAGCCCCCCTTCTGGCTGCAGTGGCAGCCCCGAGCTTGGGGCAGGGCAGGGAGACCCCAGGATGGGGGTGCCAGTGTCCCCACGGCAGGGTGGCGGCATCCCAGTGTGCTTTGGAATGCTGAGACTGCCAAAGGGAGCAACTCCGGATCAAATACAGCAATTGCATTGCTGGGGCATATGGGAATAACGGCGTTTAGCACCAAACCCTGATGAAGACCCCTGTGCTGTGATACAGCTCCGCGCCCGGCATGCCGGACTGACCGGGGCACCGCAGGCACATGCTTCAGGCTCCGCTCCCAGGGCAGGAGGGCTGCTAGGATACAAAATTTTCCTCTTTTCCTACAAAGCAGGCAGTTAGCTGAGGCGCGAAGGAATTGACCTGATCTAGCAGCAGGAGCTGGTACTTCCTTGTGCTGCACAGCAAAAATCTTTGTATGGTGTGTGCGGAACGGGGTCAGACAGACCTGCCTCACCAGCAGGTAGCAAAAAAAGAAAATACTGATTTCCTTTTACCTTGCACCGAGCTCCATGACATGGGGGGCTGTATTTTTAGTTTGTTTGGGTGGGGTTGGGGGGGGGGGGGGGTCCCTTATGGCAGAGATGGGCTCTCAGGTTGAAGCTGTGAGGTAAGTGTGTGCTGCTCTTCTCCTACAAAATGAGGTGCCAACCTCAAACTCTGGGGTGAGCTGATCTGCAGAGTGGCCTCCTCATGGATTTTCTTTAATCTAGAAAAGAACTTCTGCCTTCCAGTGATGCATCTGTTTAGCTTCCCAAAGTTGACAGCTATGCTGATCGAGTGTGCTGTTTGGTGCTACAGGAATGCAGTTTAAGAGAAAAGGGAGGTTACAAATGATTATTAATCCCTTGGCGTCCACAGGTGCAGGTAGGTGGTAATTTGATCTCCTCCACTGCATGAATTATTCACAGATTTTTTAGAATGTATAGGTAGACACTGAATGATTCTTCTGTACCCAGATGAGATGAATGATTGAAACAAACGTAAAAACCGAGAAACAAAAAACACGCCTGTACTCCAAAGCAGTAAGTCAGTACAGAGTCTCATAATGATTTTGGGGTTTACACCTTAAAACTTTGAGTTGTGATAATCTGTCTAGTGAATTCAAGTAAGGGGAGAATGACTTATGAAAAATATGAAGGAAAATTTAGCAGGAATAAATGAACTCAGTACTACTTGGAGGCTGGTCTGACACAGGTATATATTCCTTCTGCAGAGAGGTTCTTGGAGAGAGTGTTTTAGAGGGAGGTGGTTAGGCATAAAGTATAGCATTAAGTCGTCAGCCTCGGAGCCATTGTTGATTTATTTGGATATGATGGGTGATGATGTTATAATGATGTTTTGAAAGACATGAAATGAAGTGCATTCCAGTATGTGGATGACCCTTGGCTTCCAATTCCAGCAGATGACAGTTACTGGGCACATTGGTGAGGGGACAGAGGGAAACTGGCACACTGTGCCAGTGCAATCACTGTGAAGCTGTGTCATCTGTTGGAGCTCAGCAGCAGATTTGGGAAGAAGCCAGAGGAAGCTCTAATTAAAGGGTGGGTGGGAATAGGTTAACAGAAATGCTGCCTTCATTCTTTATAAAAGTGGCTTTGATACGTTTAAACCTCCTGGCCTTCTGCTGAGAAGCTGGATCATGGGACGTATGATACCACATGTGAGGTAGCTGTTTTGCTTTTTGTCCATTTTTTTTGATTTGTTCCTTTTGTCTGTGACACACGGGTGGTTTGGTTATCCACAGTTCAGTTGCTGTGCCTCCTGCTAATACTGTTGTGGTGGTGTAAAAGAATCCGCTTTGCTTAGCAGCTCTGTGGCTGCTCCTCTTTCCCACCTCATTTTCTGAAGATAAAGATGCCAAATAAGCAATAGTCATGATTCTTGGAGACCTCAGGGGACGTGTTATATCGGAGATATGCTTGAACACACAGATTTCCTTTCAAAATAGCTGCTGAACACAGTATTAAAAAATTGTATGTACATCTTAAAGCTCCATCCCAATAGCGTGACAACCAGTGGGAACAAAATGTGGGAAGTCTTTACCATTGGAAGTCACCTTTCTCCAACACTAAGAGATAGCATTAATGAATCAGCTTGCTAAAAAACTGAAAGTCCTTTTAAAACATGAAATAAGACCTTTTTGATCTAACTCTATAGAGTGTGAGATCTGATTTCGGGTTGTGCCGGACTGTTGTGTCTTCACTTGCGCTAGTTGCAACAAAGGTGCAATACTCAATAGTGTAAGCAGAAGTATTTATCTATAAAGATATTTATTTTTTTTAATGTTAGCTCACCTCTCTGTTTACTCTGCCACAAGATCTGCAACAAAAAGTCTATCCAGATTTGCGCATCACTCTTTCAGGAAGAGAAGGCTCAATCAGAGGGAGCTTCGAGAAGCAAAAGGAGAGGACAAGGTCTGGAAAACTCTGGGTCACCCACAGGCGCCTCAAAGAGTAGACTGCCAGGGAGTGTAATGGTAGTCTTCAAATACGTAAAAGGACGTTGCCATATAAAGAGATATATATTTTTTTTTTTCTTCATGTCCTTGGTGGATAAGTGGGAGCATTTACTGCGACACAGGAGATTCAGGATGGACTTCAGCGAAGCTTGCTAAAGACAAGAAAACATCAACTAAAGTGGCATGCAGTGGTACAGCTGTGGAGTCTACATTAATGAAAGTTAAGAAAACAAGCCAGGAAGGAGGCTGTCTGGAACAGCTATAATTGATAGGTGGTGTTAACTCTGCCTTGCTGCCTTCAGTCCCTTCTTAAAATTTGATATGATATTTCTGTGTTATATATAATGTATTTTTCTGTTAGAACATTGTTAGTAGATTGTGTTCAATTACAGTCATTTGTCAGTAAATTACCCTTCCATGTTCTGTTAGTAATAGTATTATGCAGCTCTAATATGTGAAGGCTGTGACGGATACTGGGAGTTTTAGCAGACAATAAAAGCCTGTAGGAAGCCCTCATGCTAACAAGCCTACAGCCTGAATAATAACCAGATGAAAAGTGTGAAATGGAGGTAATAATTTTTGCAGAAGGCCACGTTTTCCTTAGAAAGATGTGACCTGAAAGATGTCTTTTGAGTCCAGGTATCAATTTGCTGTTTATGAGTAGAAGGAACTTGCACTAAGGCTGGAGGTGGCATGTTTTACAGGGTTTCTTTCTGCTTAGTGATGGATTATAGCTCGAATATCTTAGCAAATTTGAGCTCAGAAATTATCCGTTGAGAGACATGAGAGAAAAGGAGGCTTTGCTTGTAGCATGAGAGGGAGAGAACAATGCGACTGAGCCGTATGGGCTTTGTGCTTACACGTGGTTTGGCTCCGCAGGGGACATCGTTCTCCGGCTTGTCAAAGCTCAGCACACAGCAAAAAGTTCTGATGTAACTGATATTCTTTTTGAGAGCAATCATTTTGTCTGGAGCCTGAGCCTTTAAAGCTGGCCAACAGGAAAATTCTCTCTGTTGAGACTTGACTGGCAGACAAACAGCACTGGAGTTTTCAGTATTTCTGATATCTCTGAAGGATGTGGGTTTCCTTTATAATACCTTAATTATAAAAGCTATGCTTTCAGGATCGCTTTTAATTAAATACTCTTGTTTAGTTTCTTCCTGGCAAGTGGATTTCCCGACTCCAGCCCACACTGGCTAGCCAGAGGAGTTCCCTGCAGACTGAAAATCATTTAGATAGTCTATTTTACTATGTGCTTAACTCTTTGTACACCAACACATGTATCAGCTAATGGATTTGAGTCTATCAAATGGAGATATCAAATGTAGCTGTACGTGGTGATCCTTACGGATCCCTTCCAACTCGGGATATTCCATGATTTGATTTTCTATATGGAAAGGTCACTAACAAGGACGAGGCTTAAAAGCGGGGCCCCCAGCTCTGCTGCTTAAATGCTTTTCCACTGCTTAGGATTCCAGCTCAGAAAGATGGAGGTGAAAATTAATTCCTTTAACAGCAAGTATCTGCCTAATTTGCAAGCCCTTACAGTGCTGCTGAAACAGCACTTACAGGAGGGTAAAGAAATGCAGCCTGTACTTGAGACAAACACTGCAGCTAGAATCAAATGCTCATGGTGTCTTCCCTTGGCACAGCTTCCTCTGTGCTGGCATAAACATTTGGTGAACAAATGTCTCTAATCCCAGGGGGGAAATTTCCATCCCATCTGGTGCAGCCTCACAGCCTTGGCTGTGGAACAGGAGAGTAAAGGTTGCTGAGCAGGAATGACTTTGCCTGTGGAGTTTTCTGGTTCCTCAGTTTACATGTCTTGTTAGTCTTTGCTGAAGGTGCAGCCTCTGAAACACATCGTTACAAAGTCCTGTATGGAGGAGAGGGGAGAAAAGCACATTTGAAGAAATGTCATAAGAAGGGGAGTCATGTTTGCTTCTTGTTTTGATCCCACTTCCCGGCCAGTTTGGAGGCTGTATGCAGTTCTGATGAATATGTTGTTTTAAGTTCACCTAATCAGGGGAAATAAAACACTAGTTTTGTCTACTCATCAATACATTGCTGATAAAAGAAGGGTTTTGTTGTTTGTGGTTGGGCATGCCTGCTGAAGCCTTGGCTGAAAGCCTTTTGTTCTTGCTTTAAACATGGTGAAAGAAACAGAAGATGGGAAAAATAAAGTAGGTGTGATTGCAGCAGAGTTGTGTGGGGTTATTGCTTTGATTCTTTCCACAAATTGACCAAAATGGAAATGAAAACTGGCTGTTGTTTTTTAATGTAGTCAGTAAATCTGCAAGTAGGGTGTTGTGGGTTTTCTTAAGTTTCAGATTTTGGGTAATGAATGCACACAGAAGCCTTGGAATCAGTCATTCTTGTGTAATATTTCCTCTCTGCAATTCCACAATGAAAAATAGTAATAATAATAATAAAAAATATCTAGAATTCAGTGCTGCTTCAGAGGATTTTCATTTAGCTCTGAATAGGGTACTAATTGCAGAGATTTGACAGCTCTCAGGCATTCATCACTTACTCTTGCTCTTACTTGTTCTTACTTTAGATGTTTAATTTAGTTCCAAAGTAATTCTTCTTGAATTTGTTATTGTAATAATTGTCATTAATAACCCAGCAAGGTAGTTGTCCTTTGGCATTCCATCACAGCAAAAATGATAGTAAGATAGCTCTTGTCTGAAGACTTGGAAATCTAGAGAATTTTGGGGGCTGGCAGTGGCTGAGGGGGTGGTGAAGACAAGGAATACCAGAAATGAGACATCATGACAGACATCTTGGGGTGTTTGCAGTTGGGATTTATGCAATAGGCTTATGTAATTGGGCTGTACTTCACAGAGAAAGAAGACAAGGCATCAGATGCAAAAGAAATAATAGGGAGGATGAGGAAGATGAAGGCAGAAGAGTGAAATGACAGGCGGTTGGGAACATTTTGGAAGCAGAACAAAGCCATGTGCTGAGAATAAAATCGATTGTGGCTCACGTGACAGTGGAGTAAGAAGTACGTTAGCATAGGTAGGTTGCCCATTTCAGCCAGATGAATAAGATATCTCTGTTATGGTGTGATGCTCCAGACAGTGAGATGGGCTTCCCAAAGTAGTAAGTCTAACAGTAGCTGTCTCCCCTTCCACTGGTGGTCTGCTGCTGGTGCGGTGGCCTGGCAGAAGGCACAGAAAGCAGCAGTGACCTCTCCTGAGGGTGCAGCAGAAGCAAGGCTGCCCCAGGGTGGCAGGGGGCACTGAGCCAGAAGGAGTGGTGCGGTCTTTCAGTGGCCCTGAGGTGATGCCCAGGGAGCCTGGTCAGGGCTGCAAGCAAAATTGTGCATACACCCAGGCCTGCCCAGGGCAAAATTGTGTCCCTGGGCCTGGAAAGAGAGGGGGACTGGAAGGGGGGGGGGGGGTGGGGGGCGCAGGATAGGGATGAAAGGCAGGTCACAAACTAATGCTTATCAGTGCCACTGGGGCACAACAGGGCTGGCCCTACCTTATGTTAAAAAGAGTTAAAAGAGGGTTGAGACTTTTAGCAGTAAATATGACCTGCAGCCACCTAGTATGCTGTCTGCCTTTTTCCTGAGGCTAGCCCTTCCTTTGCTTTTCCCCTGATGCTGCCTAAATTGCAAATGATTTTGGGAAGCCAACCTCAGGACATGGCTATGAATAAAAAAAGTACAGGGAGAGTGTGTGTGCCAAAGACAGAGGCTGCTGTGCCAGGCAACTGCTGGAGGCAGCACGGCTGCCCGCGCCGCAGCCGGGTGTGCATGTAACTGAGCAATAGTCTGGAGCCAGAGGTCAGCGAGTCACGGGGCCAGCCAGCTCTCGGGAGTTTCTCGCTCATACTTGTGTCTCTGCCAACCTTCAGGCTTCTTGGGCATGAGTTGACTGTCAGGGCCTGTGAGTCAGCAGTTACTGTGTCTGGCTTGGGACGCTTGTGTTGTGGTTTTGTTTTAAACAAGGATCAGGATTGTTTTCCCCTCCTGCCTTTCTTGCCCATCTTGTGTGATGGTTAACAAAGCAGACTGAACACGGAGAGGCAGGGCATAAAGGCTCCACGACATACACTATCTCACTGGTTCTTACAACAAAATTAGTATGTGTGAGAGAGTCAGCAGTTACTGTTTCTTGCTTGGCACTCTTGTGTGTTGTGGTTTTGTTTTAAACGAGGATCAAGATTGTTTCCACCTCCCCTCCCCCGGCCCTTCTTGCCTATCTGGTGTGGTGGTTAAAGGAGACTGAACACAGAGGGGCAGGGCATAAAGGCTCCATGATATACACTTATTTTTCTGGTCCTTACAACAAAATTGGTATGTGTGATAGTCAGCAGTTACTGTTTCTGGCTTGGGACACTTGTGTGTTGTGGTTTTGTTTTAAACAAGGATCAGGACTGTTTTCCCCTCCTGCCCTTCTTGCCTATCTGGTGTGATGATTAAAGCAGACTGAACAGAGAGGGGCAGGGCATAAAGGGTCCATGACAAACACTTATTTCGCTGGTTCTTACAACACAACCGGTGTGTGTGGGGCGGACAGAGGAGTCACTGCGCTCTGCCGTGCCCGGCTGGGGCTGGGGCTGCCCCGGGCCGCTCAGCACCTCGGACAGCGCCGGCAGCGCCCCGCTCCCCGCCCCCCCCCCCCCCCCCCCCGCCCCGGGTATGTCCCACCGAGAGGGGCAGTGAGGGGTCACCTGGACACAGTCCTCCCTCTCCAGCCGGTGAACTGCTCGAAGTGATTTCTGTCCCTTTATTAGAATGGAGAAGCATCTTACCTAACTTCTCAGTGAAATAGGGGATATTGTATCTCCTTTTTTTTTTCTGTCTGAGCAGAATTCTGTTCTCTAAAACAAGAATTTGCATGTCATTCATAAAAATTTAAACCTTCCTTATTTAATCAGTAAGGAAAAAAATTGACCCTGCCTATCCTGAGCTGCCAAAGCATGCAAGAGCGATGTATAGAGATCGTAGGTACCGTTAGAAAGCATCGATGTCTGGTTGCTTTAAGGCGAACCATGAGGGAAGATGCAAGTTATCTGTTCCTGCTGCTGTGGTTTCATTTGTCGATAAGAAAATCAGCCTTTGGTACTCACTTTTGCTGTGAAGAGGTAGGGTTGATTAATAAATGTGTGTTCCTTTGTAGGCAGTTGAAGAATATCGGTATATTTTTGCAGCAAATTCTTACTGGAGAATCTCAGAAACCTTTGGTTTGGTTTGGGTTTTTTTTTTTTTGTTCTGATACAAGTGGAATAAAAATAAATTTCTTTGCTTCTCATTTTCAATTTTTGGGCTGCTAAAGCCTCTATATATCTTTTTTCAGTTGTAGCACAGATATTTGAATATGTGACCTCCAAGTTCTGTAGAGAAGTTGTAGCTTAAAAGGAGCTGTCATGACCCAAGGAGTGGCAAGACTGGACTATGTGCACAGAAAGTTCACAGAAACGATTCCCTGGCTTTTAAATCCAAATGGATGGCCTTCATTTGCCTGTTGAGTTTGTGAATGATGGAAAGTCAATGGCTTTCATTCGAAAAGGAGGTAATAACTTGATAAAACGTGGTAATGCGTCCGTCCTTGATGTTCTGGAACACAGTAAGTGTTTAGCGTGGTGTTCTTCCACCTGAACAAATACTGCCAGTTTGCACTTGGAAACGTGTCATTTCTGTCGATGTAACATCTCTTTCTTGGCTTCTACCCCACCCTACTACATGTTGAGCATCCCTTCAGTAAAAGGGCTACTTAACTGAAACAAAAAATCTAATCAGGAACATAAGTCCCTAAAGAATAAGGCTTTATGCTATGGGAGAGAGTTTGCAGCAGATAAAAGCAATGGCCTGTGTAACTGCCAGGTCAACCCAGCCATGGAACAGAAAGCAAAGGCTTTGATTGCTGCTGCTCCCATTCCCGAGTACACAGTGGGCTGTCGCTGCCTCAGCCACTTCAGCTCCTGTCCTTAAAACCTCTTAAGCTGCCTTTCTGCTGGTGATTCATACTTCTAGAAACAAACTTGCAATAAGGACATTAATATATATTTTGAAATCACACTCATCAAGCCATTATTCAGATAAAGAAGCAAGATTTTAAAGGAACAACATTTTTTTTTCTCCTGGACATCTGACAAGAGACACCTTGTGTGTCTTTGTAGGCTTTGATATTTAATCATTAGAAGAGGTATGTTTTCTTTTGTTTTCATTATTATTTTTTTTTCTGCTGAGACAGTCAATCTTATCAGTTGACTTCTCTAGGTTATCAGGGACATGTGTAGATAGAGGGCAGTTTTTGAAGGAAATCTAGGTATAAAATGTGCTGCTAGTGGCTGATCTTTGCCATTCAGATGAACATAGTTTACAGGATCTTTCTTCACTGTTAGAGTGATTCCTTTCACTCCATTATTTTGGCTGGGTTTTGGTGGTTTTTTTAGTTCTGGGGAAAGGAAAACATGACAAGTTGGTCAGTGATCCAGAACTAGCTCAAGTCAGCAGGAAAAGACAGCAATTACTGCCTGACTCCCACGATCTGTTTTAGCCCCAGCTAAGTTCTTAAGGAGTGATGTGAAAAGCCTTTAACATTGTCATATTTTGTTGATAGTAAATCAACTCCTGAGCAGCCTCACAGAGCAGATGAAGATTTCTTAGTGACTAGTGAACTAAACTGTCACACTGATGACTTGACAGCTTATTGCCCCGGACTTGGGAAGAGAGCATTACAAATCCATTTGATTCACTCTGAGAAGAAAATGAAGGTTTTGGCTGTCAGTCTAGGACCTTACTAAACAGTCTGAGGAAAAGGTTGCTTTCTTTTGCTGCTTTTTCAATGAATGAGGAGGGAGTCACCACAGTTCAAATGAGCTTTGGAAGCTGTAGAGGTCCTGTTGGGGTCGGAGTCACGAGCTCAAGGCAGGCAGCCTGCACAGCGCTGCCACGTTGGTGTGTGTTGTCCATTACACAGAATCACACAGGAGGGTTGAGGTTGGAAGAAGGATCTTCTGGAGACCATTTAGCCCACTCCCCTGCTCAAGCAGGGTCAGCTAGACTCCACAACTCCTCTGGACAACATGCTCCAGTGTCTGACCACTTTCACAGCAAAGCAATTTTATTTCTTCTGTTCAAGTGTCATCTCCTGTATTTCAGTTTGTTGACTAACTTCTTACATGTTCTGATGTGTCTGCTGAACCTTTTTTAGGGGGGAGGGATCCTAAATTTCTAGAAAAAAAAAAATTTTTTTTTTTGGCTACTTACACTCCCTTTTTTTGACTGCTGGGTTTGCTGATTCCATCTGTTCTCTGAGGCTGCAGTCTTGTAGTTTTAAACTTTCTTCATTTTGCTGGGAATTTCTTGCCTTGTGAGGTGAAGGCTACAGGGTAACAAAACCTGTAAAACATGCTTTTTCTATGTACCAGCAGCAGAACTTGAAGGCCTGGGGGCTGCAAATGAGTTGGTAGCATGTATGAAATAGCTGTCTTAGTTAAACTCATCAAAGATTCTTCTTTGCTATCATGTTGCTGCTTGCCCCCTATTTTTACTCTTTTTTTGCTTTAGTATTTGTCTCTCTCTCCCCCCTGTGGTTTGATCTTTGTGTGTGACCATCCAATTTTTTTCATCGGACTAGAGGAGATTTTTATTCTCACTAGCACTGCAGGGTGTGCCTTTAAATTTTCTATTTGTGACCAAATATATTTTGAGAAGACTTCTAACAGTGCACAGATCACCTTGAAGACTGAGCATTCCAGGTAAGTTATTCTCGGGGGAGGGGGGGAAGAAAAAGGAAAAAAAAAAAGCAATTAAAAAATTTATCTGGAAAAACGCTACCGTTAACCTTGAGAGCTTTGGAATACAGTTGTTCTCTTTTAGAATGGGGTAAAAAAGAAAAAAAAAAGTCTTATTTAGATTTTTAGATTTTATCAGAATGGTTCTGCAATGTGCTAAATATTTCTAGGAAACGGGGAACAGGTTCAACCCTTATTCTAGAAATTAATTCATTTAATGAATGTAAAAGTATATATTGATTTTGAAGGGAAAAAAAAAAAAAGGGTGATTATCCTTGCAGAAGCCAGAAGGATTGCTGCCTCGACTTTGCATCCTTTACAATCCTAATTACAATTTGATTCACCACTCCATTTGAATTAAAAAAAAAAAACCAAACCACTAACCTGTTAGCTTGGGACTACATCTGTGTTTTCCAGAAATGCTGTTTCTTTTTGCAGAAAAGAAGTAATAACTTTATGTGTGTGTTTTAACTAATATTCCCCCATCTGTGCTTTGCTTATGTGCTCCCTTTGTGGGAAAACTGAAGTCACAACCCAAACGCCTGGCAACAGGAGCAATGGGCTTGATATTTATATTAGAACTGTAACACATGGACATCTGTTGTCTCTACCCTTTAAAAGTTATTGCTTCCAAAGACTAATATTTGGCTTTTTCAGCTGTGAGCTGTTGCTGGTAGACGAGGTTGGTGGCAGCCTGGGAAAGGACTGGGCTGTAGCCCACGGGGTAGCCCCTGCCCAGGAGATGCCCTAGGGTGGACGGATGGGCAGACAGGCAGAGGGCTTCTGTCATACCCCACAGCTGGGTAGCACTGGGTTGGCCTCCCAGTTAGTACTGGAATAGAGCTGAGTGACCCAGAGCCCTCTTTCAAGTTGGCTGCTGCTTTGCCGAGAGGTAATCCCTTCCGCCTGCCTCTGCATCCTTACACAGAAAATGAGAATATTGAAACCAATCTCACTTGATCAAATACATTTTGGGGTCTACTGAAGGAGACGTGCTGATGGCTGAGCTATTCATTGGTGACACATGCGCATAGAAAAGACAGAGGACCGGAATAATTTCAGTGGTACAGAACAATAATGACAGGGAGGATGCATTAAACCAGAGCAGAGTATTTACCCTTAATATGGTGTATATGTCTGAGCAAGATAATTACCTTCCTCCTGATTTAGGGTGAGATCTTTGTGGCATTCCATCTTCTGTTCAGTTTTGAAGGAACAGGTGGGTCGGCGTGTCTGCGCTTTGCCTTTTTCCTTTGGGACCTCAGTGTCTGTTACCAGAAAATGTCAGTACCCTGCGCTAAAGGTCTTGGTAGGAGTTTCAGCCCCCTGATGCTGGGCTCAGCTCCCCAACACACACATTCACATAGCACTGCAATTCGAGAGCTGCCGGCATGGATGTTGTGCTATTTCTTGTCTTCCTTCTTAAACATACTTTAAGTGTGTTTCCTTCTTAAACATGCTTTAAGAACCCTGCACTGTGATTGTGAAAATGCCTCACAGCCGTTGCCAGGATGAAATGGAAATATCTTACGGCTACCACTGAAACTGTGGCCTGCCTTTAGAACAAATACAGCAAAGAGAAGACTAGTGTCTTGCTAAAGAGGTGTCGGATTGTTTACATACCTACTCCTGCATTATTTTGCAGGGGTAATGGACCTAATTATCCAGATGCAAAACAAAAGCAGTGCGAGGACCCTTACATAGACTCTTTGATAAGGCACAAAAGCCGGGCTGGGCCACCCAAACAGGGTGCTCAGCCTCTGCCCTGCTGCTGGCTGTGGATTGATTTTGGTTTCTGGAAGTTTCTTTGTGGCATTTCTGTTTAGGTAAGGGCATTTCTCAGGAGCTAGGCTGAGAGGCAAGGGGTAGAACAGGGCAGATGGCAGGAACATTTCACTCTGATTTCTTCCCACAATTAGTTTATTCCATTTTCCAATGCCATCTAAAACAATGTGAAGGGTTGTGGTGCCAGACTATCTGTCTGGCAGGAGTTAGCTTGCACTGCCTGTGTTCCTTCCCTCCTCACTATACAGCACTGTACACTTCCACCACCTCTGCAGCGCTCCCGGCCAAAAGATGGGAAGCTGTCAGTCTTGAATGAGCTCTATGTAATGCAATAAGCCTGGGGGCGAGGGGAGGCAGAATTATTTCTGTGCAGAGAGGTGGGAAAGTTAAACTGTTCCTGGTACAAAGCTTGCTCACAAGGCTCAGGCAACAATACAAACAGTAGGAAAGAAAAACGTTGCATAAGTGAGACAAGGCACTTCGCAATGGCTATGATTCAGTGATAACCACGACCTGAAATGTTTGGGAGCTGACTCACAGATCTGTGACTCTTAAATCACTGGAGAAACAACACAAAAGAAGAGTTGGAGAATCCAGGCTGTTCTGTGAGAAGTTCTTGAAAGCTTTGGTGTGCTGCTTGTCATCTTGGAAGAGCTTACCCTTCTCCCCTGTACACCTGTGCCAGCCGGTAATAATTGCCTGAGCTGGAGACGTGCCATAGCCCATCACCTGGCAGTCCTTCATCCAGGTCCGAGGTTATTGATCCCCAACCGAATGTCCTAGAAATTAGAGCAGAGAGTGCAGCGAGGCATCGGGGTAGCAAAACGGTCCCATCCTGACTCGGAGCCTTGGGGAAGGAGGAGGCAGTGCCAGTGAATCCAGGTGCTGTAATCACCTGCCGGGGACTGAGTGGCAGCTCTAGCTATTGCTCCCTTGTCGAGGGGACACCTCAGTTCCCATCCTCTTCAGCATGCAGCAAACGGCCTCCCATGTTTCCCACCAAGTCCTCTAAAACCTGACTGGAGAGGGGAGAAAGGGCCTCAGGCATCGATCTCTCCCCTTCCCTTCCTTTGGTGAATAATGCTCATGGTGTTTTAATTGTATTTTGTGGGTTAAAATCATCAACATGGGAACAGAGTGGTTTATTTCAGCACAGACAAAACTAACTTCATTTATTTTTTTTAAAGACAAAACAATAATCATTCTAATTAGAAAAAAAATTTTTTACTTAACAACGAAGCTAAGAAATCAATTATTTGTGTAGCCCTATTTCATATCATCGTTACAGTGATGCCAAGCTGTTTCAGCTTAATTTCATTAGTGCAGAGTGTAATCTTAGCTATGTTAGTCTTGAGTTTGCTGATTTTTAAGCCTTTTTTGTAATTGGCAAAACTCTGAGGGAAAAAGCTTATGATGGAAGCTTCCAATAAATTCAATTGGCTGCAGACAGCTGAACGAATCTCTGCCTGTAATAAGTAAAGCTTGTGATAGTACATGGATTTAAAATGGTGAGTGGGAACTGTAGATTGGCTAGTTTGGCAGCTGAACAATTTAATAAAATAGTTAATTTAGGCTTGGACTCAAATTATCTTAGCAAATCCACATGCACTGATGGCTTTACTGAAATCATATAGAGTGTTACCAGAAAATGGGTAAATTCAGAACTTGTCTGCTTACTGGTGTAGCTCGATGTACTAGTAATGGGAGGAGTTTGTAGCGATGGATGTTTTCCTGATTCAGCATTGCTGAATATATCTGGCATTTTGCAAATTATTTGAAATCTGAGGCAACTTGCAAATGACAGAGTAGCAAGCATCAAAGGCAAGGTTACTGAGGCACTGATCAAGATTGACTATTTGTACGACTCTGTTTTGGTGACATGCCTCTTGATTTAGCCGAAAGCAAGCTGATCACATGCGTGGGGGAGCTGAGAGCAAGAGTCTGCTTCACAGACCTGGAAAGCAATAGGTTGGAAGAAAGCAGAGGGAGCTCGGGGAGTCCTGCCCTAGCTGGAGCTGTCAGGGAATGCCTGTGGCAACGAGAGGTCAGCAGGATGTGTAAATAGAAAGAGAAAAAGAGAAACACCAAGGGGAGGTGGTTCCGCCTTCTAAAACATGTGAAGACCTTTTGCCCAGCTATCTATCCAGCCTGTGGTTCAGTGTTTCAGTTGTACTGGACAGCCCAACAGTGCTCTAGATAATATAAGGTGGCCTGAAAAGCTTCCCAATGAGACTTGACAAGTTGTTCGGTGCCATCATTGGAAGAAGGTGAGAAGCCTGGTGTCAGAGCAACAAAATCCAGTGGCTGAAGGTCCGTTTATTTCATGGCTCCAAGTAATGCAGGCTTTTATGTATTATCCTTCGGTATGCTTTTCCATATTGAATCACTTTGTTAAGGTAAGGGTCAGGTCTCCCGGGCTCAGGGTGTCAAATGCTTACCTTCAGGAGCTCATGTCCCCGCATAGATCTTCCTCTGAAATGCTGTGCCTTGACTGTGGCTGGAGATGGAATGCTGTAAAGAAAAATAGTGGCTTCAAATGGCAGAGCATCCCTTCCCTCCAGTTCTGCGTTGGTATGTTTGTATGTCTGCTCAGAGACTCTGCATCGGACCAAGAGCTATTAAGGGATTTCCTGCTGGGATGCCCTGACAGTGAGCTTTGGGGTTATTTATTTCTTCTGCAGCATGGTATGTAACCTGCATTGGGATCAGGTGGGTGTATTTGGTCTCCTCAGCTTTCTGTCATTGTTGGCCTTGTGCCATGTCCTGCCTTTGCCTCCTCCAACACGTCAGTCTTGGCGATGAACTGAAGATTTTGGTCCTCTCTTCCCCTCTTCACATGGAAAAATGTTCTGGAAAGCTTAACGATGTTTGCTCATCAAAGTGTCGCTGTGGTACAGGTGTCTGTTAAGGGAGGTAGAGGGCTGATAAGGGTTACAGATTTCAATTCTAGGCAACCTTTTGAAATATCTTGGTGTTGTTCTTCCAGCACTCACTTGGTTTACAAATAATGCATCTGCTTTGCAGGAAGAATTCCTTACATATCTTGTTTGTGACATCTAAGACCTGAACTCTGCTCTCTTCATCTTCAAAGCCCCTGCAAATGCCTAAGCTGATGGCAAATTCTCACATTTTTGCAAGTAGCAGACTTTGTAGGCAGCCTAGAGATAGAAGTGAAGATGATACAGCTTTGTTTAAAAAGGGGTGATAAGTTTGGGGGGGAGGGGTGTCATTGCTGTCTCATCTCCTTCCCTTCCAGCGATCAGAAACAAATGTTTCGTAACACAGATTCATGACTGATGGTTGAAAGGAGATCAGGTCAATCTAAGGCTGTTTCTTTTGAGAAGCAGATTTCTAGTCCCTAGAACTCTTATTTGAAGTTGCAGCTGCACACCTTTCTACCTCTGTAGTTCAGCAGCTGGTGTAGTTAGGTTATTTTAGTGAATTGCTTGTTAATTTTCTACAGTACAATTGTGATCTACTTGATAGAAAATATTTTTTAGAGGTATATGACCTCTCTGAAGCTTATGACTGCAGCTTAGGACAAGTCTGTTGCTGTGACATGTGAAATACATCCTAGTCCATTAAGATCAGATGAATGGGGCTCTTGCTGGCAGGGGCAGCATCTGCAGCCAAAAGTATTTATACTGATTAACTGCTTTTTTAGAACCCTATGCCTGGATTGCTAACCTCCAAATAAGTCACCCCTTAGGAGACCATCGATGACACAGCCATTTGTCTCAAAATTCAGGCGCTTGATCTTTATTGAACTTGATGAGCAAACAAATGATAATTGAGACACTAATTAAATGCTGTGCCTGGACTCTTAGTTCAGGATTGAAAGGAAAGACTAAATTATTTAATGGTAATTTGGGGAATTTACAGGTGTAGGTCTTCAGCAGACTTGTAGGGAGGAGGGGTTTGTTCAGGTGTTTGAACTCCATCTGCTGCCTGCTTCCCTGAATATCTCAGTTGATCCCACGGCTTAACAAGGGCATTGCTACGATCCCACTGGCCAGAGTTTCCTAGCGAGTGTCAGGACGTTATATTTGCTCCAGTGAGCAAAATCAAAATGTGGGACCTCAGTTTTGTTCTGCACTTTCTTGTAATCTCCATCGTGCAGTCTAGACACTATTAATCCATGCCTGCTTTTGTAAATTCACCTGCCTTTTGGAAATCATGGCCTGGCTTCTGACTACAATTGAGTTGTTTAATTTTATATTTTCCATTTCTTCCCTATTCCCTTCGTTTCCATTCCTAATAAATTAGTTGTTTCTTCCAATGTTTCCTGCCCTGCCCTTTACCACCGTCCATGTACATCCCTACATTTCTGCTCTTTTTCCTGCCAGACATACTTAGGGCATTTGTTAAGGTAGTTAGGGTATTAGACCTTATCAAAATGTCTCAAGCTCTTTAGCCAGTCACATCTAACTCTGTTCTCAAATGACAGTAGCTGACTGTTCCTCCCAACTTACTCATGTATCATTGCTACCCCCGTCCAGGAACCAGAGGAGTGAGAATCATGCTTGGCATTTCCACAGAGATCTTGGAGGTAGGCAAAAATGTCATCGTTGCCAGTAATTTGTGCCCTGTGCAGAACAGATTTGTTCATCGGGGCCGGCACAACACATAGGAGCTTGGTGCAGCGCCAGTTTTGCTTCCTCCTCTCCTCTCCCTTCGGTACCGCCAGTGTGCAGCAGATCAATTTCCTTCGCTGGGGGGAGTCAGGAACTGCCACGGGAACAGATGCTAGGGAAGCAGATGGGGCAAGAGTTGATTTGGAGCAATGACAACTCTGTAACCTTTCAGCGTCAGCCTGCGATTGCCACTTTCCCCATATTCCCTAGCAGAAGGCAAGTCCAGGCACAGGCGAAAGCACAGGCTTAGTGGTAGGCAGCAGCTGGGCTTCTAGGGTGCAGTGAGCTGGCCCCAAAAAGGCAGCTCGTGGTGGGTGGAGCGGGGCTTTTTCCATCTTATGTTAGATAGCAGCCTTTATTGCAGCGAGGACCTCGAGCTCTTTAAGTTAAGTCTGGCAGGGCTTATCAGCCCAGCAGCATTATGAACTCTGATTTTACACGTGCAGAAACAAAGAGACTGACAACTGATCAAAAGTTGCTTCTCTAGTAAGGGACATCAACTCCTACACTGTTCTGAAAAGGTGAGGGATGAGTGTCCCCGGCCACCCGGAAGGTTGGGGCAGAGCAAGGCATGAAATGGAGATGCACAGCCTCCCAGCCACGCAGTCGGGAGGCAGCTCCCCATATGGAGCACAACTGGGCTTCCACAGGGGCTAAGGCGGTCAGGGGTGGTGGTCCTGTTTGTCTTTTGTTAGGGGGCAGGGGGGATGTTTGGTGTTTGTGCTTGCACATTGAGGGGGACAGAGAAAAAAGAAAAGAAAAAAAGAGCAAAACACAAATAATAAAAAATATTTAAAAAAAAAATTATCTAGTTCTCCACTGCAGTATATCTGGATGGCTCATAGTAGAGTGGAGAACTTCAAAAGTCTAACCTGCCTGACAAAATATTCAACCTCACACAGCATTTTGAAAGCTCCTGGACCTCAGCTTGCAAATGTATACTGTACCTGGTGTAGAGGAGTCATGAAACCAGTCGAAGGGAGTAAGTTTTCAGTAGCCAATTTAAATTTACTCTTTCTGCTGGGTGAAATCCTATTTAAATGTTGAAAATGGGAGTTTAAAACATTTAGTAAGGGTCAGGAAGTTCCTTCTTTCAAAGTATGTAACCCAGATTCCCTGTGTGGTTTCTTCAGGATGCTTTGCAAAAGTTTAGTTATGGCAAACTACAGGATTAAGGCTGAATAAGTGCTTTTTGGATCACATATTTATTCTTTCTGATGACTGATAAACAAGATTGTGAAGATTGAGATGTTCCTTACCTTTAATTTTAAAATTTACTGTGGACCTGGCCAAGTGACCATCAGAATAATTCATATTTTTTTATCCTGAGCTTTACCTTGATATATGTTTTAGGTAATGGAATTTTGTCTTAACTTAACACAGAATCTGACTCGAAAGCTGCCTTCCTAAGCATGATTTATTTAGCAGGGAGCCAACGGTAATACATTAGCACATACCTGAGGATGCTCGGTCCCATTGTGATGAGAAGCCTTGAGAACTATGACATACATGTGATGGGACTGGGAATAAAATTAAACACAATTGTATATTTAGTGCACTTGTTCACAGAGCTCCGAGAGATTTTCTTTATTAAGTGACTGTCACTGGAGAAGCAACAGAAGAGCAGAAACAGATGACTTTGTACAGCAGATCTTGGTTTGCTATATTACTCTTCAGCGTAAGATTTTACTTTGTGTCTCAGAACCGTATGACTCATAGTGAAGGGAAGCTGATGGCTTCCTAATGTGGTAGTGGTGTGTTTTTTGGTTTGTTTTTTTTACATGTGCCTGTCTATTCCCTTTTCCCTCCGTTCATCCAAAATGCAAAATTAAACTAAGAAAAAAAAAAAAAAACCAAAAAACCAGGCATCTGGCTGAAATGCTTTTCTGTGTAAATATTTAAACCTGAATCAGAGACTTTCTGCAGTGCTGTGGGGTGGGTAACTCGGAATAAGAACGCTGCCCAGCTGATGGCTTGTGCTGGTCATACCTGCAACCCTTGTCCAACTTCAGGGTTTTCATGGTGCAGAGTGGAAGGTGAATGCAAAATATACCCACATGTGTTACCAGCTGTCACGCTGAGCTTGAGAGGCATGGTTACGGTCCTCACCCCACACCTCGTGGGGTGGGAATGCTGCATTTGTCTGCGATGGGCAGAGGCCAGGCTCCTCGGAGGAGATGTGCCCAGAGCAGAGCTGCAGTGGTGGAGGTCCCTAACGTGACACTTGTCACCAGCCAATTCAGTCTCCAAGATGTGAGAGCAGTCTGAAGAGTTATTACATTACTAATGATATTACAATATCTGGCGCTGTCACACATTGTGCACTGATTTATAGTTTAAAAAAAAAAAAAAGTCTTAATCTATTGCTTGGTGAGAAGGCTGGTGGCAGCTGCTAAAGCTGTTCTGTGTCATTCCAAGAAGCCCAGTCTCATCCAAATAACTTGTGGAGGAGCAGGGCTGTTTGGAGAAGAACTGTCACAACCTGTGAATAAGTTCTCTTACATCATGAGTGCTAGGAGACAAAGATGAAAGCCAGCTGATCAGCTAGAGGCAATCTTTACTTTACCTGCTGTACTTTACCATAGGGAAATGCTGGGTGTCAGAAGAGGGGAGGGAAGGAACGCCAAGGTCCAGAACCCCTGTGGGCACTGCAACCACCTGAAACCCCTCACCCCTACTCAAACTGCTTTTAATAAGCTTTAAGACTCAATACAAACAATGAATACTTGGTAAAACATGTTTTTGTAGATAATTTTAAATACTGTATTTGCTAATTTACCCTATTTATTCAGATGTAAACAGTCCTGAGTATATAGATTATTTTTTTTTGCATTACTTGCATCAAGTGTTATGCTAAACAATAGCACACAAACCACATGCTATTTCTTCCCATTTTTCTATAGCCTGCTTGACTTATTTTTCAACAGCTTGCTTGACTTAGAAAATACAGTTAGCCTTTTTTCTTGGACCCTAGACTTTAGAATGTGATGCATAAACTTTTGCAGTAACAGTCGTATGCCTCAGAGTAAGTATTTAAAAGCTCCAAATGTGGTTATTAGTTAGGTACCTTTTTCAGGCTTTGCATTGAAAAAAATCAGTTACTTCCTTTATAAAGCCTTTCAGTTTCAGCAAAGTGAATCGCTGTCTGAAAGTTCAGTGGGAGCATGTTCTTCCAGGATGGCTTCACTCTTTCACAAAGATGCTCGGTGAGCAGCTCAGCGCGCTGGCAAGCCGCATCAGCCAGGCGTTTACTCCTACAAGTGCCACCTGCTCTGCTACAATCCTCGCCTTGCTGGAGTCACCGGCATCTTTCTGTTTGCTCTGTGGGGTGGCTCCCTCGCCTTGGACTTGGCTGCCATCTCAAGGGACGAACAGTTTGCTTGGCCTCAGGGAAGCCAATGCGTTCAGCTGGGGAGCGGACACACGTGCGTTCAGGGGGCACTGCTGTGTGCTCTGTCGGGTGGCGATACTTCACGCCGTGTGTGTGCCCTGGGGGCCCTTGCTGTGCGGTTGACGCAGCCCCCAGGCATCGCATCGAGCAGCTGGAGCGGTTGCCGCAGGAGGTTTAGTGAGGGAGCATGTAAGAGCCAAAGTGGCAGGCTGAATTGAGATATCGCGGAGGAGGCAGCTATTACCTTCCAGCTCTCTTTAAAAACCATCCTGAGGCTTTGAAGGTCTTGTGTTGTGCTTGTTGCTGGGTGTAAGATTGCTGACTGCCAGGCGGTGAAGGTCACTTTGTGCCCTCCTCTTTAAGTCAGGTTGCTGCTGTTTCTATTAACGAGGGAGCAGGAGTGCTGGCTAACTCCTGGCACGTTAACCCGCATCTCTCCTGGGGAACAGGTCTCCGCTGGACTCCCCTAGGACCTTCATGCAAGTCAGAGAGTTGCGTATCACATAGATGTCAAGCCCAATCAGATCTTCCTTGTCAGGATGTGTTAGGGCAGCTGTCTGCAATTTGTGTGACAGGGTGCATCTCTGCCAGTAAACTACTTTTGCTCTGCGTTGTGCTGCGTCTGCTGTCTGCAGTGCCGCTGGGAAAGCTGCCAGCGAGAGAGCAACTGCGTGCACAAAGGTGGCTGGGTGGCACCTCTTGTAATCTGTGTTCTGCACAGTGTATTGATTGGCTTTGTGGATGGATCCCAGGGGGTGAACACGAACATCACGTACCAGAGTGTGACATTTTAATCAGACAAGTTTAACTATTGGGAGCAGCTGTGGTAATGTCTACTTAAAAAAAACCAAAAAACTGCACCCAAAAAACCCACCAACCCATATGGTGGTTATTGCTTAGGAACTACATGTAGTTAAGTGTAGAATACAAATGAGTGGCTTGTGACAGGACTGAGAGCACTTTGAAGTAAAGCTCTAGTAAGTGCTAATCAGTGATGCAAGTTATTTAGTTTTTTTAAATTTATATAAAACCTGAAACAAGCTTTTTGCACATGCATGTGCACCCACCCTGGGTAGGCGGCGTAGCCTGCTCCATGCCGCACTGTTCCTCCCTGCAGCTGTAAAATTATTTGTTCCCCTGGACAGAAAGGTTGTTTGTGCTGCGGGAGATGAGGCTGGTAAGGGGCAAGAGAGATTTAAAAGGAGAAGGTGGCTGGAGTTTGTACTGATAATGATACGGAGTCGTGAGAAAGATGGAGGTCTTGTGGGGCTAGTGTGCCAGCTCACCCCACAAGCATCATTGAGAAATGACCACCCTAGGTTATCTTAGGACCACCTAGAAGGTTATCCTCCTTAGCCTGTACCACGCTGTGTAGCAGAGGAGTTTAACCTGCTGTGGTAAAATCTCAGGGTCCCAGAAGAGCTCTGTTAACCTTGAAAGCCTGTGTAGTATGTTACTTTCTACCTGCAAAGTAGAAAGCGCCACTTATTCACAGGCATGAATGACACCGAGCCTGGTCCAGAGGTAGACTTGAAAGGATGTTCATCTGCTGTTTGTGGGAACTGAACTGAGCAGAAGCTTCTGAAATGCCAAAACACAGAGAAATGCAAAATTATTCCCAGTGCGCTGCCTGTCTGCTAATTAGTGGCCATCTCCTTTCATGAAAAGAGGTAAGAGATGTAGCTCACACAAACGCAAGTGCTTGCAGACTTCTAGGCACGACACTCATCTTTCTTCCTTTTGTTTTCAGATGTTTAAAATGAGGAAAACAACACATCGGAGTTGAGAGAAAAACCAGCCTGTTACCTTGGTGCCTGATGATGGAAGGCAGGCCCCCCTGTTCCCCACCCCCCCCACCCCCCCCACCCCCGGTGCTGCTGTGCCCCAGGGGACAGCACTCAGTTCAGGGCTGGAAATGCCCCTTTGCTCCCCCCGTGGCCACACGGACCGGGGGCTGCCCACCTGCCTTGGGAGAGCAAGGGACATAGCTTTTCCCAGTAGAAATGGAGCAGCAGCTTAGCCAGTTATCTCCTGCCAATAAAAAGAAGCAAGGAGATGAGTCTTGCAGAATGATTATTCCCTGGCTACTGACGTGGCTGAGATGGGTTTTCTTGTGAAGAACCACAGTAGGCTATAGCTATTAAGTAGCAGTAATTTATGAAATTCATGCCCAGTTTTGTAATTCAACTTCCTTTCATTGATTTAAAAGTGAGATTTTGTCCTGAATACTGTAAGCACAGAAAATAATAGAAGCTGAGAGGAAAACTGTTTGTTCTTGATATTCAGTTACAACTTTACCATGTGTGTTTTAAGGCTCCAAACGTACTGGCTGCTGGCTGGCATTTCCATCGTGTTGGAGTGCCCGTGTTCCTCTTGTGTTTCTAATGAGGCACAAAGTATAGAGAGCATAAATGCCAGGGAAAAGGCTACCGTTTTTCCAGTGACCAAAATCATACATATTTTAGAGCTCTAGCCTAAGGTTAGAGCACAGCAAAGCAGCTAAAGTCCCTTTCACCTGCAGTTTACATGGAAACTAGGACCAAATTTCTGCCTCCCCAAGTAACAGAAAACAGCAGAGAGTCCCTGGTAAAAAAGCAAAGTCGTGCCTCACCTGGCACTGTAGAGTCTAAGTGAGTTATTTTGTAAGAATCCAGGGATACCTTTCTGTGTAGGAGTAAACCAGGTAAGGGCAGGGCAGTCAGAGAGCCAATGAGCCAAAAGAAAATGAAGGAAAAATTAAAATGAGCCAATACTGTGAAGCTTTTAGAAAAGCGTGTTACCACATCTGACAACATGAGACTTTAACTTGGACACCCATCACGTTTTTCCCTGCCTCACTAGACAATGGGTTGTGTTGATTTTGCCGTCAGAAGTTACAAACTGCATCAGCTCTTCTAAGCTCTTAATGTACATCACACCTTTTGTATGATTTTTTTTTTTTTTTTTTTTTTTTTTGCCAGAACTCTAGGGCAATTTTCTGAGATGAGAATTATTTTTCACCACCTGCAAATTGCACTTTTGTGAGGAGCTGTATCGAAGGAAAAATAGGCGAGATGTTGGTGGGGCAAGCTGGCGCACCAAGGCTGCACAGCTGATGAACAAGATTTCTGACAAGGGAAGGTGTAGAGGAAAAATGAAAAGAACAAAGTTCAATTCCTGGTGACTCTAACAGACTGGTGAAATTGCAGGCTGTCATCAGGAGAATTCTGTTTCTGAGATACAAGCGAACAGGGGACACTGACATGAAAATGCCAGCGAGAGTCAGACCCTGAATTATGTTGTTAGGTGTAAATAGGCTTTATGCGGATCTTGGCAAAGGGCGGGGAGCAGGGTTTTTGGCAAGCTCGCTCTTACTGCTTACATGGCAGCAGCATTTAGAGGCATGTTCATGACCCACTACACCAACTGCAGTCTTCACAAGCAGCATACGTTGAAGGTATTTGCATATATGTGTACAGTGGTATATACATGTATGCATATGTACATGTGGTAAGGCCCTCTGAGAGCCATAAAATCCTTTTGGAGAGATGAATGGTGAGAAAGGGAATCAAAAGAAATGGCTTCTTTTCCATCTGGGGAGATGCACCTGAGAAAAATGAAACACTTAGCTAGAGTTCCAGGGAAAGCGTGACAAAAGCCAGGAAACATTTTTTGTCCCTTGCCCCCATGTCCTGCGTGTTTTACCAGGAGGTGTTATTGGAAAGCAGCGGCAAGGCGTCTGCGTGGTTTTCAGGGTTTCTCTTGCACTTTCCTGTGCACAGCAGAGTTTCTGCACGATGATAGAGCAGAAGCCCGAAGGCTTTTTGTATTGTCTGGACACACGGTGCTGGTGCATGAATTTGTTCCTTGGGCTTGAACTTCCATTAAGTCAACTCATGCTGAAGTACTAAAAATGTAACAAAATTGAATTTGGGGAAGATGAAGCTGATAAGTGATTTGCTGCTACTGGGAGTGTGAATCAGGCTTTTTCTGCAGCACATTTGCAAAGGTTACCCGAATGTTGAGTGTCACGGAAAGCACTGATCATAGAGACGGTGAACTTCTCTACTGGGTTGCAGCTCTGATCTGATAGTGGGGAGTTCCTATTTGTTTTAGTACTTAAGCAATTGTCTGTGAACTAGCGACAAAATGAACTATCCAAGATGTTTTTGATAATTTTCAGGCAAGACGGCATAATGAGCATCACAGCTATAGATGTATGCTTTGATATTAAGTCGTGCTTTTTGAGATGGTGCGGTGGGTTTAGCTTATATTTAAGTAATGCCTTGGACTATCATTTCTGAGATGTTTTCATGTCTACCTTTGATCTGAAATGTGTTAATCTAATGAGTGGGTAGAGGAAATGGGTTACCATGGGAACAACGTCTTTCTCTAACTTACTGCCCCAGTTGGATGCTCTGGTAATCGAAACACACTGCAAAATGGAGCGAGGCCACCAGAGACAAACGTGCATTTCCATCTTAGAGGGGACTTTTTGAGGCTGGGTTTGGGGTATGAAGGGTAACAGCCAGCCTCTGGGAGCTGTATCATGTGCTTAAAGCAAAACAAGAGGAGGAGGAGGGAGCTGCGATCTAACAGTGATAAAGAAAAACCCCAACAAAGCGAGAGTCATCTGGTGGGAAGGAGGCAAAGGCACTGCTGCTGTGTTTCTTGGAGTGTAACTGATAAATGATCATGGGCGGCTGTTAAAGCTTGAAGCTTTTAAATCTGCTCTCATCATCATCAATATGTTCCATTGTTAAGCATTTCTTCATTAAACAGCTCTTTGAGCTGCATTTGCTTCCTGTTTTCTGCTGTAGACTCACAGGAGAAGCCATCGGTACCAAACACAGTGGTGGGACCTCTTCTGCGCTGGGGAGCCACGGTACCTGCCGCCACTGCTGCTGACCCCGGCACGTGCCTTGGCTGCAAAGCACCTGACCCTGTGGCGGTGCTACATTTCCTCGCCTTACAACTCCCTAAAAACTACTGCATGATATAACACGCGTGGAGAGGAAAAAGCTGAATTCCTCATTATTGCTCGTGTAATCAGGGGGAGAAGTTTTCCCAGAGTAGAAATGTTTTAATCCTATCTTTGGCTCACTGCCTGCACTAGGCAAAGGGAAAAGCACGTGTCCATCCCACCTTCCTTCGGCTTGCTACCTCCTAGCAGCGTGTGAGCATTGGCTGGGTGCTCACCCCGACTTCAACACCCACAGGTGAGTGGGAAATGCTGCCTCTAGGCAATTCGTTACTCCGATAACTTCATTCCTGGCTACGTAATGTGTGTCACTTAGTTTGCCTGCTCTCGTGGGAAAAAAGCTGTCCATTTTCTGTGGTTAAATCAAATCAGGATCCAAGTAGTCTGATTTATGCTTTTTTTAAAAAAAAATGAAAAGTAATTAAAGAACAATCAGTGAAATACATGTTCAGGACCAATATCAACAGTGTAAACCACAATATGAGACATTAACATTTACAAATGCCTACGACTTTCTGAATTGCACTCTGCTGCCACTCTCCTCCTCCAAAGTCTCTCTCCACAGTCACAAATTTTCATACCATTTTATTTCTTTCCAGGCTGACTCCTGCTCTCAGAGCCTCTTGGTAGTCCCATGCTCACCGTGCAATCCAGCTGATGGTCCACCTAAGGAAGCTTTGTTGTTGGTAATTTCCTTCCAGCACTATCAGGTTTTGGGCGGGTGCCCTGTCAGACAGCTGTGGGTCTTACACCGACCCCTGGGTTACACCAAGGCTGCCCTTCTGGCTGCTGTGGTGGTGGCAGTGTCGCCGGGGGATTGCATGGACCCCCCACACCTGCCCTCAGACTGATGCCTGCCCCATTTCCATCACTGAGCCTGTGCTTCTCTGCCTGCTGCCCACTGCCGTGGCACTTGGATTTATCCAATTTCTGGGTCTTTCTCCAGCACCCTTACAACCTGAGCTTCATCCCTCCAGTACCATTGCTGATGTTTAATCTTCTGCTTATTACTTACCTTGTTTATTTGCTGCTTTTGTCTGTATGCCTCTCTGTTGGAAACCTCAGGGACTTGTTTAACTTTCAGTTCACCTGCCCGTGAGCACTTAGCAGGGGTAGGCTGGGCCGCCCTGTCACACGTGTGTGTGTCTGTATGTGTGTGTGTCCCTCTGTCTTATGTGCCACAGTCACATCCCAAAGCCAGCTAGAGTCACACCATGCCTAAATCTTTTGAAGAGAGGATTTATAACAACTGAGGCTGCCTTTCTTCCATGTTGAGGCTCGCCGATGAAAACAACAGCAGTAAGTACGGCACCCCAAGCTCCGCGTGTTGCAACACCTGCTTCCCCAGCCTGCACGAGCGGAACAGCAGCATCTCCCTACCTGCCTTCGGCACCTGTGCCTCTCCACCTCTGGCGTGTTCCCAAGCTCCTCTCCAGAGAGCTTTCAGTGGTGCAAAGATGTCAATAATACAAATAATTAATGTCAAGTGGCTGTCAATAAATTCTAGCTCTAAAAGCTTAACATGTGTAAACCATATTAATTAATTGCATCTCACTCCGAAATTTAAACAGTAAGCAAATTAAGAGGGGTGGTATGGTGAGAACGATCAATGCTTATTTTTTTCAGGGAAATGCTGAGAAGCAGAGCAGCTTTGGCACAGGTAATTCCTTACTGGAGTTTTATTATATCCAACCTTGTCTTGAAAATTCGCTTTCAAAATATTTGATAGTTAAGGGTATCATACTTGCTTTACAGAAAATAGAGGTATGCAATCACAATATTAAAAATTCCTTTAATGTATAAAAGAGGAATACATAGAAAAGCAGCAAATGGGAAATTATATTTTATTTTGACACACAGACAGGTTTCTCATGTGATCTGATCCACATTCTTGCTATTTGTTGTTCATACTTAGTCCTTGCATCTGGTGTGCTTAGTCTACTCCAGTCCCCTGCTCTCAGAAGCATTCCAGCATCTTCTGCATGAGGTGGAGGGGCAGGGACTTCATCCTGGCACACACAGACCTTGGAGGGGGCTGCAGCAAACAACGCACATCAGACCAAGTCTCCACCACCACCATGCCAAAAAGAGCCCATGTGAAAGATCTCTTTTATATAAACATATCGATATTCATGGGGTGGGAGCTGGTGGGTTTTTTTCTCTGGTCTTTATAAGGCAGATATCTGATAGCATCACGTTCTGTTTTCTATGTTTCAAAAAAAATTTTGCAAAAAAAAAAGGGTAGAAGAAAGAGCTATAGGAATAAAAACACAAGCTTTGGAAAGAGCTTGATTTTTAATATCTAAAATAATCTCACTACAATGAGCAAGGAAGAGACAAATAGGGGAACAGACTAATTTATTTTTACCTTCAGAATTATACATGCCTGTTTAATCTGGTGTAAAGTTTTCAATGCAAGTTTTGGGTGGTTTTTTTCCTTTGCACACTCAGTGTGACCCAAGACCAGGCTGATGCCAGTACCAGCCCTTGGGTCTCTTTCCTGCAGCTTCCCTGCCAGTAGGTCCAGGATCAGGTGAGAGCGCAGGGAAAACACCCACCATTCTGGGGCCAGTTTTCGGAGCGGTGGGTGGCTGTGAGCATCAGTGCAGCTACGGGGGCACGGCTTTGGCGTGGGGGGAGGAAGCTGGAAGGGAGTGGGCTGGCAAAGACAAGGGCAGGGAGAGCCTGGGCTTGTGCTGCTCAGTGACCACCTTGCACTGGATCTGGGGGTGCATGGCCTGAAGGTCTTCCCTTATCTAGCAGTGAGTATCACTTCTAAGATTGGGAAGAGGTGGCTGGGAAAAAGCTGACTTTTCACTGGGACCTTTCAGAGCCAGGCACACAAGTTGTCCACCATGAGTGGCAGACCTGAATCCTGGGTTAAAGGTTGTACTTGATCTTGCAAACACCATGTTGGGTGGGAGTGTTGATGTATTGATGTGCTGGGGGCAGGAGGCTCTGCAGGGGGTCTGGGCAGGCTGGGCGGATGGACCAAGGCCAGTTGTGTGAGGTTCAACATGGCCAAGTGCCGGGTCCTGCCCGTGGGTCACAGCAGCCCCACAGCGCTGCGGGCTGGGGGCAGAGCGGCTCAAAGCTGCCCCATGGAAAGGGCCCGGGGGTGCTGGTCAGCAGCCGGCTGGACATGAGCCCCCAGTGTGCCCAGGTGGCCCAGGAGGCCAACAGCACCCTGGCTCGGATCCGAAACGGTGTGGCCAGCAGGGCCAGGGCAGTGCCCGTGCCCCTGTGCTCGGCGCTGGTGGGGCCGCACCTCGAGCCCTGGGTTCAGTTTCGGGCCCCTCAGGCCCAGAGGGACGTAGGGGGGCTGGAGCGTGTCCAGAGCCGGGCAGGGGGCTGGGGAAGGGGCTGGGGCACACGGCTGGGGGTGCTCAGCATGGGGAGGAGGGGGCTCGGGGGGGACCTGATCGCTCCCTACAGCCGCCTGACAGCGGGTGGTAGCGAGGGGGTGTAGGAGGTGTAGACATCTCCCAGGTAAGTAGTGGCAGGGCAAGAGGAACCAGCCTCAAGTCCTGCCAGCAGAGGTTTACTTTGGCTATCAGGAACAATTTGTTCATGGGAAGGGTGGTCAGGCACTGGCACAGGCTGCCCAGGAAGGTGGTGGCATCACCATCCCTGGAGGTGTTTAAAAAATGCATAGATGCGGTGCTCAGGGACATAGTTTAGTGGTGGGCTTGGCAGTGTTGGGTTAATGGTTGGACTTGGTGATCTCAAAGGTCATTTCCAACCTAAGTGATTCCATGGTAAGGACCCCCCTGGAGGATCCCCACCCACAGCCAGAAGGTGTCTGAGTTCAGCAGCGAAGGAGTGAGGAGGTGATGAGGGGTGGGATCCTGCTCAGCCATGAACATGCGGAAACGTGCGAATCATCACATCCAAGCAGGTCGGTCCCGTTGTGAGGAAACAGGCCTTTGTGAGAGGAAGGGCTGGGAATCACCCCAGGTTTTCCCACGCATCTTCTTCTTGTTCTTCCCTTGAACTCCCTGGCTTCCACAGCAGAGGAGGGACATGGCAGGTGTCCAAGAATGACCTTTTCTTGGCTAGCATCGCTGTGGGAAGCAACTGGAAACCTCTTATATGGGAGAGGAAAAAAGTAAAGGAAGAGCAGGAAGAGGAAATGAAACAAAATATGCATAGGTCATTAAGCGTTAAGGAGGCTGTTAGGTGCTGCTGAACTGAAATTAGCTCTGTTGCTATGAAAATAAGGAAAGTTCCAAAGCAAGCTTCTTAATTTTGGGCATGCTGGATATACTTCCAGCTGAGCAGCACAATTTGTCGAGCACAATTTCTCAGATTGCTCTGCGGAGTCCCTTTGGATGCTGAGAAACTGAGCTGTTCTCCAGGCTGTGGTGGAGTAGCCAGTGTCATCGAAACATGGTGAGCTGCAGCAATTCCTGCAATTACTCATGACTGATTTGTCACTTGATTGTAGGAATTCAGTTTAGATTTTTTTTTTTTCCATCTCCCTTGCTCCCTAATTGATTTTTTTTTCTGAATCCTGAATCTTTGACTTCTGCTCATAAAACAGATTAGAGTCATTATAGCTGCATGCTTTTTAATCATTCTGCTGCATAATTACTGTTGCTGCTGTTGTCTTCTGGTTTACACTGTTTCTTTATTAGCAGCTCTTATTGCCAGAAGCTTTAAACGTTTAATAACCTGTCAAGGTGGTAATTTGTTGGGGTTTGGTTTTTGGTTTTTGTTTGGGTTTTTTTGGTTTTGTTTTTTTTTTTTTTTACTTGAAGACCTTTTCAGTGATATCTTCAAGCACCTGGCCTGGTCAGATGCTTTAACATTCACTTATCTCTGTCTGGTTGGCCCCATGTTAGTTTTAATTACCCTTCTTCTCGTTAGCCAAAGTTACCTATTCATCATATAGAAAACGTAAGCAGGTCACACACAGCTGTATCAGGGAGGAGGAAAACAGACCCTGCAGAAACAGTAATGAGGCTGATGGCCAAAGATGACACATGGGCAAGCCTTCGGCTGTGGTCACTAGCAAAAAAGCCTTATTGCAGCCTGATGCAGCATTCATAGTAAATTCAGACTGTAGTCGTTTCCATACACAGAGGGATTATATCACTATTTCTTTTTTTTAATGCTTTTTGGGGTTTCCATTCAGGGTCCCTGCAGAAATACAGCCAGCCTTCTCCCCAAGTTCCTGTGGGCATTTTCTATACAGCACGCCAGCTCTGGAGCAGCTTGCCTTTCTCAAATGCCAGACGAAGCCAGATAGTTCATGGGTGGTATTTTATCTCCACAAAAGGCTTTCAGATCTCAATTCTTGCTGACCTGAGCATAAGTCACAGGGCTGTGGCTCCCCAAGGAGTCCTGTGAGGCTGTTCCTCAACTGCTGCTGTGTCCATCAGCCTTTGGCCATCACTGATGGGCAGGGCTGCTGAATGATGGTCATCTGTGGCACTGACAAACAGCAGTCTCCTCGGTGGTCAAAGCCATGAGCTGCAGCACTGCCCAGCTCACGTGGGGTGCACAGCCAGGACACCTTGTCTCCCAGCAGGACAAGGCACTGGTGGTCCTGCCTCCCTAACCCAATGTGCCCGCTGGAGCCAGCATCCTGGCTTCTTGTATGGACCCCCCCCCCGTGGTCACGGGATCTTAGAGGTGGGGCAGCACTCTGCAAGGCAGCTTTTTGTGCATCCCCGAGGCGATCGGTGACTGGAGCACATTGGGAAGGGCTGGAAGAGGTGAATAGACCAGTGAAATCAGGGACACGGTGGCTTGTCGGTAGGTAAAGGACGGCAGCAGCAAGAAGATACTCTGTTCTCCCCATCCTCAGTGGAAAGGACAAAATGTAATGGGTTTTCCTGGGCTGGCAGTAAGGAAGAAACTTCTCAGTACTGAAAGATGGTGAAGCTTGGGAGCAGAGCGCCTGGGGACCTGGTGGTATTTCAGCTGCTGGTGGTTACCAAAGAGTACATGAGATGCCCTCCTGTGGAATACGACACGGATATGGTGGGAGCCTCCCTGCTGGCCAGGCAGGTCAAACTGCCTCTGAATTCTCTTCCCCATCCTGCTTTCTGTGCATGGAAGTGCAGGCCAGATGGAACAGAAGTACTGGGATTTGCATGTGCTAATCTCCCTGGAAGATGAAAACAAAGATACAGGGTAAAAGTTGGGTCAGGGTTTTGATGTACACAGAAAAGAAAAAAATCCAAAGGAAGGCAGCAGTCATTTATGACTGAGAAGAATGAAGAGTCAATAATTACTTGTGGAAAATAAGATATTTAATTGTATTTTAAATAACATCTGATCGAATTATATCATCTTTACTTTACAGTTGTGTGTTGGGGAATTGGTTGCTGTTTTATCTTTTTTTTTTTTGGTGTTCCTTCACCCATTTAGGGGTAAGTTTCTCCATTAATGGAAATAACTGCATTTCTTTTAGCACCTTGCCTGTGCCTTATTTCATCTTGCCAGAGGAAACTGGTAGATATTAATTCTTGGGGTTTTTCTTGTCTATATGATAATTTGGACAAGATTTTGACGATTTCAGTACAATAGCCTCCTCTCAGGAAAGCTTTGATTGCACTAAAACACACTCTGAAGTGCTAATCTCTTAACCTTCTGGAGTTCATTATTTGGACAGATAAAAATTGAGTTTAAAGTGACCCATAAGGTCTTCTTGCCAAGATATAATCTAGTTAAAATTTTCTCAAATTGAATTATGTGGACTACATACCACGTATTGATTTTAAAAAATCTTAATGGAGTCATATAGTAAGACTCTTGACATGATTTTTTTCCCCTTTTGACAGAGTTGTTTTTTTAATAGAAACTTCAGCATTTTGTTTTGTAAAGCTGTCACCAGCTTGATGGCTTCTCAGTCAGATAAAGCTTTGACCTCTGAGCCACTTCCTCATTTGAGGAAAGCACAACTGCAAAATTAACTAGCCCTGTGCCACTTCTTTGTAAGTTTCTCATACTACATCGATATGAAGAAGCTGAAGGCTGCTTTGAATTATCTCCTGAAGGACCGGTGCTGTGGCCTTAATTCAAGATGCATCCTTCACGCTTTTGAGATAGAAATTTAATGCATCCTCTGCTTTCTAAGTAGAAATTTTGGTAAGTGCTGTTTTCAAATGTCTCCTTTGCCATGATTTATAATTCTTCATTAAGTTCTTTTGCAGACTAGAACAAAACCAAACAAAGGAGCAGTTGAGTACATTGAGGAGACAGATTCAGCTATGGCTCATATTTTCTGGAAGGTGGGCAAGCAGTCAGGCAAGTTGAAATCAAGAGCTGTTCTGTTGTGTTGGATAAGGACCGTCCCAGCTTTATCACTGCCTTATCTCATCCCATCTATGGCTTTACTCTGCAAAATCTTTGTTTTGTGGATTTGGGACCTCTACAGCCATTGCCTTTATGTCCCTGGGCTGTTCAGTGACCTCTGCTGGAAGAGAAGAGGTCTGATGCCTCCACGTTGGTTAATTCCCAAAACATGGGGAGGGGGCGGGGAGTGAAATGAAGGGGAAGTGGAGTCTGGAGACCTCTGCAGGGACAGAACTTGAAGTCTTACCGTGGACCTTAAAGGGCAATTTGAATGTGCCCAAGAATGATGAGTCTTTGAACTCTGTCTGACCTCCTCTAGTTGCTTTGCTTTTAAAAAAGGTGGTTCAATAGTGATACTGGGTTTCTGATGCTCTGTGGCTCATCTACAAAAAGTAGATTTGATTGAGTTGGTTGAGGAGGAAGGGAATAGGTTGTACTGTGTAAAATAAAAAGTAAGTTTTTAAAAAAATCTATTTGGGTTTAATTTTTGTGTTGAAAATCCCATACAAAAAGCTTTTCTGGTAGGCAGATCCTAGTCACTTAATCAAGACCATAACTTGGTTTCAGTAAAAATCAAAAATTTAAAACTGACTTGTCCTTTTTTAAGGATATTTTGTGGCAAACCCCAAGATGACAAGATTTGTTTGATTCATTGTAATTACTAGAAATGCTTCATCCATTCAGAAGCTTTCATGATACCCTCAGGGACTGCTAAGCTTTAATATAAGCTGGTTTTCTCTTTATCTCTGATTTTTGTCTCACATGATTTCCCCTTTTCTTCTGTCTAGATGTCTAGTTTCTTGCCATAGCATTAATTTTTTTCACTTGGAAAAGCAACAGCAATGCAACGTGTTTCAAATCTTTTATCTGAATTTCTAGGGCTCAATTCTTACGTAGAACTAAGCTGTTTCTTGCTAAAATTACGTTGCAGGTTTGCCAATGAACAAGCTTAATAAATCAATCGTTCTTGTTTGATAGAGTAAATAAATGATGTTGTGGTATGTGATAATCTCCGAGTTTTCCCACCACCTAACAGAAGGCACATACCGAGGTGGGAGTGTGGAAATGGAGGAATTGACAGGCCCAGACAAATGAACAATTAAGTTGGTGGACTGAGGTCTGTGGCAAGGCAATAGAATAAGGTAGAAGACGTGCCTGGAATATCAAGACCTTCCATGCGAGTTTAAAGTGTCCCAGGAGAGCTGCTGGACAGATACCGCATGGAAAGCGAGCAATATTCTCATTACAGCAGATTAGGTGGCTTATCAATGACCTAAAATACGGGGAAATGAGCCCAGAACTGTCTGAACACGGGAACATGGGTATATATATTTCTAAAGCAAAATTCTGTTTGTTTTCAGGAAATACATTTTCAAGGAGGATGAAGCTTGACATGTGGCGAGGAGCGAAGTGTGGCGAGTTCTCAGCGGGAGGTCCTTTGATCCCGGGTTGCAGACTGGCTGGTGATGCCTGTAAGTCGTACAAGTCGTAAAAGTCACAGATTTCAAATGTCATCATTATCCAGTCACATTCGCAGCGTCGCAAGCGGCAAAACGGCAAGGAGAACTGGATGTGCTCATGGTACCTCTTGCTTCTGTTTTACAGCCACACTGAGATGTTTGCTTCTATGAGATCTTCAAGTAATAAAAACATTTAAGTAAATGAGTTCTTATTTAAGTTCTTATTTAATTAATTAATGATCTTATTTAAATAACTAATTAATAAGTAATTCAAGTTATTTAAGTAATTAACTCAAGTTCTAATTTAAGGGTTTTTTTAAAAAAAACCCAAGAATTTAAAAAAATTAAGTCAATTTAAATTGACTACAAACACGTGTAGTCAGCGTAGGACACTGCCCTGCACCCCTAATGCAACATAAAATGCAACATAATTGATGAAGTTACATCAGCAAATGCTTGAGCAGATGTAAAAGCATTGCTAAAGAAATGGACCCCAGTGAGGACCTGATTTCAGTTTTGGGCTAAGTTAACACGTTTTCTTTGGGATGACATTTTTTTCTTCTGGATGTATTTCTTCTGTTAAAGCCACTAAAATGCAAACTGAATGATAGAAAAGAAACTGGTTTGTGAGTCATAAATGGGATTATTGACTACATACCAGTTGTAGGAGCTACGCTGCCAGTGCACGAGCCAAAAAGCACATCTTGACTGTACGGTTTTATTTCTATTTTCCTAAAAGCAGCAGTTAAAAAAATCATTATCACTTGCGTCTGAGCTGATCATGTTTGATTTGGAAGTCACTGGGATGCAATAAACAGGAAACCCCAGGGTGCCATTTTACTAAGGCAGCTTTCAGAAAGGAACCACAGTTTCTACTGCAAAGCGCTGCTGATTTACATGGATTTTCTTGTCACGTGTTTTGGCAAAATGTATCAGCTTGTGCTTTTTAGCATCAACAAATAATACTTGACTTGCAAACGAGCTCCTTGGCAGGTACCCAGCCACAGGAGGCTTGGAGACTTGACTGAACAAAAAAGACTTTCGTTTCACCAATTTGTGATCTGGCACTATCTCCGCCGTGGTAGTCTGAAGCTGCTCTCCAATTCTTGGTTTTGACTTTTGGATATTGAGGCTCTTCAGCCTGTTAGCTTTTACCAAATTCCAAGCCATTAAAATTAAATGTTCATTTTTCCAATTTCCATGTAATGCCTTACAGGACTCTCAAGCTCATTCGTGCTCTCATGTTTGGAACTCATCTTTTCTACCGTGTGACATTGGTACCTTTCCCCTCACTTCCAAAATGTTCACCTTTTAAAGGAAAAAAAAACCAAAAGCAGCTTGCTTTGTATTTTTCCTGTGCAGCCTTCATGTTCATAATGAGCTTAAATATAAGGAACATAAACCCATCTGGAAATAAAATTATGCGCTAGGTTCACTAAAAAAAGTAATTACATTATAATCAAACTGTCATTTTATGAGATAGTGGAAGATGAAATACACCATAAGCTGACAAAAGAAGAGGATGGCTTGCTCTTTTAAAATATCATCCCTGGCACAAAGCAGTGAAGAAACTCTAAATTACATAAAATGTAACCGGGAAAACTCTTGGGGCTGAGGAGGGGGACCACAGCACGAGGACCAGCAAGAAAGATAGGCTTTCTTCTGGTGGAATGGGGGAACCTTCAGCCATGCGCAGGCCAACGCGAGTGTAGGCTGCTACTGGCAGTAGACTGAGCACCCAAGGGTGTTTGGACACAGGGTAGGACACAGTGACCCCTGATTAGGAAACACACAGAATTCGGGCATCACACTTTGCACGGACCACCAGTCCCTGTGGCTGTGTCGGTTCTTGAGTTTCATCCTTGTTTGCTTCACCTGAAGCACTTGTGCCCTGTTGCAAACGAGTGGTTTAGGTCGCTGAAAGAGTCACCGTCAAAGGTGTTAGCAAAACAGTTTTAACATGGATTTGTAGAAGTGCAGCTTAACAAAATTCAGTGGTAAGGTTCGCTCTATTACTTACTAAATGGATGAAACACAAAGGAAAACTGAGTGAGAACGAAGCTAGAATGTTTTACACAGATACCAAAGATGCAAAAAGGTAAGGGAGACCCTCCCGTTGAGTGACAAGGTTCAGAGTAGATCCCCTTGCTTTCTAAACTCCTGATAGAGCTTAGGGGCAGCTGGGTCCAATCTTAGTCTGAAACTTGGTCTACGGTTTATATCTAAAGGAACGCATGTGTAATCAGTTAAGATCACCTAAAGAACCACTGTCCAAGATACCAGCAGAAGGTGATCTTGATTCAATGTTGTAAAAGTACCAACTGACCACACATGGAATTTTTACACAGCTTTTGATCTAGCGGTAGTCTAAGGTTTACTCACAGTTTTAAGGTGACTCACAAGATTTTAGCAGCACTTAATCATTGACTAATTCAACATTTACAAAGTGAGTTAATGGGATTTACTACATAATTACAGATCCAAGATGGCAACATGCATACTATACTTGCTATAGGGTATCTAAATCAATTCACACATGCACGCACACAGACACAAAGATAGCTAGATATAGGGATATAAGTATATAAGTGTATAGTTATATGTATATAAATGTACAAAGTATCCCTGTTAAAAGCTCCCCTTGAGTTCAGTAAAATACTCACTTTAAATATCTCTGCATTTCTCAACAGGTGATGGTTGAGCCTCAAGGAGTGGAGGGTTTCAGCCTCGTCCATTTCGTCAGCTTTTGGCAACAGTTCTCCAAACTTCACAAATCTGAGAATTAGGGAGCTCTTAGGGAAGCATCCCACTCAGGGCGAGATGCTGGTCACAACCCACTGCAGCCCAGGAGAGCTCAAAGGGTCTTCACTTCGGACAACTTTTTATAGGGTCACAAGATAATTGGCTTTGATCATCAGTAAGCTTCCATCCTGACCACAATCCAGGTTGATAATTACTAGAGTTTTCGTAATTCCAGTAACAACGGTGCAGTTCCACTCAGGTTACAATTCAGGGTAGAAGTGTTCCAAGGCTGTCAGGGGATGACTGATTACTCCTGCTGTTGTTCCCCACCTTGCCAGGCAAGAGTTCCTGGTACAGTCAAGGGACGCTTAACCACCCAACTCATGACACAAAGGCCAAACCTTAATGGGAATTCCTGAGATCGTACAATATCCCAGAGGACTAGGGGGAAATGCTCCACCACGTGCCCCACCAAGCTGCCAGCCCATATTCAGCAGAGGATGACTTGCATCTCACATTAAACATACAAGTGCATTGGGAAAATCTGAATGGGTGAGGGGTTGTCTTCATTCATGCCTTGCCATTTCTTGTGGCCCCTTCAACCTGCACTGCCTGAGTGGGAATGGATATGCCGTGCTTCGAGGTGAAATTCATGGTCCTGTGTAGCCACTGAGTAGACAGCAGCATTCAAGTGGGAGTGATTCTCTTTAGTCCTTCAGACTCTTGCCATGTGAGTTGTAGTTAAGTCTTTTTTCCCTCCTGATCAATTCTTTCAGATTTGAGACTGTTCCCTGCTTTCCATTCTCTGTCAGCAATGCACCCCTTACATGGGCAGTCCCAGCAGTGATCCTTGCTCTGATGCTTGAGAGCAGATGGGTGGCAAGTAGTGGGCACCAACATGGGGCACAGGGAGAAGAGCCGGTGATGTGATCTTGGTTGCCAGCCTTGCCTTTCCAGCAGGGCCAGAGAGGGGGCAGGCGGGTGGCTGCAAGTTTATTTTCATGGATGGACTGAAGTTGGTGGAAGGCTGGTACCCGGGAGGACCGCTTTTGCTGCCAGTAATGCATCAAATGAAAGAGAAACTTGTTTTCATATAGCGCCTTTCTTCTGCTAACTGAAGGCAGCTTCAGGAATATGAATGGCTTGAACTCTGTCTTTTTGTAGTCTGATTTTGTTTCTATTTTGGTGATAGAAACGGTGACATACAGAGAGGTCCATGCTGTGGAAGTGACACAGCTGATACCTTTATTCAGTGTCGGGCTTTTCTCTTTTCATGCTATGAATACAGCGACAGAGCAGCACAGCATGCCGTGCCGGCTGTGCACGGTGTTACTTTCTATGCGCAGTGGATAAGACCCACTTTGTGTATTCACACCACATATCTCGCTGGCAAGGCACTGTGAGCCTCAGGAAAACAGGAGCTGGGGGAGCCCACTGGAGACTTCTCAATGCCGCAGCTCGTTTTTGTCAAATTTAAATCTCTAATTTGTTTAAGTACAATTAATTTCATTTTTCTAAGAAAACTGGAAAGATTTCCATTCCAAGAACATGAATGTGAAATGAAGCTTCATCAAAAAAAAGTAATAACACAACCTTGTCCCAGTGCCTATGGAACGGCGTAGTCTCTCTTTTGACAGAAATTCGTTTTGTCACAGAAACAGCTTTTGACAGTAGCTCTCTCCCCAGATAAAAGCAACGGGTCTAGAGCTACCGTTTTTAACTTCTGTCACCAAATCTCAGCACAAGCAACCCCACTCATGGACTGCCAGCACTGGACTGCTGGTGAGCTGTAAGCTGTGTATTGAAGGTCTCATGGGCTTACACTTAGTGTCATCCTCATTTCATGTTATGCTGCTGTTGCTGGCAACAGGCTTGGTTATAATGGCATCGTTTTCTTCTCATTAAAGTCACGCTCCTGTAGCCATCCTCATCATGCAAAATGTGCAACATGTCTTGATTTACAAAAAACCAAAACAAACAAAAACAAACAACAACAAACCCAACCTCAAACCAAAAAAAACCAAAGTATCCTTATGACAGAAGATGCAATTAAGATTTTCTTGGCTTTGATTATGCAGATACTTTCCTGAGGCCACTGTGGCCTGTCAGGCATCAGAACGCTGCTTGAAATAGAAACTGCACCCTTCCCAGTGCCTTGGGTAGTCTTACTTTCCACCTCGTCGTTTTGCTGCAAGGACGAGGGCAGGGATGCTGGTTCATCTCCGTGCCCATCTCGCTGCACACAGCAAGACGCACTGTTGGAGCCCCAAAGTCACAGCAGAGCCCTGGGTGGAAATTGTGCTCCCTGGTGGATTTGAATCCTTAAGAAAGGTGGAGGATTAGCTCATGCCACTTGTATTTGCTCCCCTTGAGACCCACTGCTTTTCTGGCTCTTTCTGGTCATTCTCAAATTGACCTCGAGTTGCAACAGATGCTGCAAAGAAAGGTTTCTAAATAGATCAGATGGTGCTCTCTTTTTTAAAAAAATCTGTTTGAACAGCTGGGGCTTAAGTTAAGTTGTAAAGGTCAGTCTGTGGCGTAGGTAAGCTTCATTGCTTCCACAGGGAAAGCTGAATTGGAGAAGGGGTATAATAAGCTTCTTTAAGAAAACAACTCACTCCTTAACTCTAGTATTGCTTAACCCTAGCACAGAAAGATGTAAGGCTTTTACTTCTGCCCCTAACCAACGTGCTACACAAGACTTTTTTTTACAAAGCTAGCAAGCAGCTTTGGAGATAGTGTGAAAGAATTGGCAATACAGTATAGTCTCTGGCTTTTGACTTGGCCTAAACTAATCATCATTACAGTCCTATAAACTGCTGCATCCTTCTGCTATCGAATCATCTTTGCCCTGTGAAGATCACAGCAACGCAATAATTTGGCTCAGATGGAAGTGACACTATAAGGCTAAATACTGTTTTACCTGCCTGCAGCAGCTGCTGCCTAGTGACCTAAAACTATGCATGCTAAAGAGGAAAATACAAATTTTACCTTAAAAGTGATGGGTTTGAGTTGGTCTTTTTTTTTGTAAGTGGAATCACAAAGATATGTAAAGACAAAATGACCCAGCTGGGCCTGGACCAGTGTTGTTGGGATGAATCACACTTACGGATGACGGTAGGTGACAGAGCTGACTCAGCTTTAGCCTGAAAGTAAGGGTGGCAAATCACCATAGTAGGTTCATGACATCGTATGTATCTAGGGAGTCTGCACACAAGTTATGAATTCTGGCCTGACTCAAAGAACTTGTTTCTAAGACCTTGGCAATTGTTTTAGTTTCTTCTTTCTTTTTTGGTGTGTGTTTTTTTGTTGTTGTTGTTGGTTTGTTGTTGGGGTTTTTTGTTTGTTTTGTTCTACCCTCCCTCCCTTCCCCCTGTGTTGTTTCCTTCAACTATTGTGCTGAGTGGAAAGCAGGCACTTATTTATGAGTTGGTCTGCTAAGATCTATTCAAAGATCTATTCAGGGCATGATGGTTTTTCCTGATCCTGAAAGGAAGAGAGATATTGGAGCTTTGTACTCCTGCTTCTCTGCAGGGGCCAGGGCACAAAGTCTCTGGCCTAACTCGACATGTCTAAGGGCTAGACTTGCCCAAAATGTACAATAGAGAAGGATCATTCTCTAGTTGCTGGATGTATTTGCTGTGTACTTTCATTGGAGGTGCTATAGGTTCTCTCAACTGTCACCAAAGGTCTGCACTTTTCCTAGTAACCAGGCCTGCATGCACTAGTTCTTTTGAAAGCTGGGGCTTCCATCTTCATTTCTGCATGGCTGAGCATCTCCGGCTCTTCGGATCGCGTTGTTCTCCCTTTCTCTCCATCCCAGGGCTGAGATGCATCATATGGGCAGTATGAAACTCTGTTCTCCTTACAAGAACATGGTGAGGCTGTTAATTCACATAGCTTCTTTCTGGTCTGGGTTTTTCTTTTTCTTCTTCAAGCATGCTGAGACTGAGAAAAATTAATATCACGCTTCTTATAAACCTGTTCTTGTGGTTGATGAAACCCTCCTAAAAGCATGTCAAAACAACTTGCTTAAGCGTGGAAATTTGTTTAAAAGTAATGATGCTGGAAAACAGCACAAACTCATATGAAGACGTGCAGGAAAAGAGCTTCGGCTATTTGTAATCTCAAGATTTTAAGTGGAATATCAGCTCAGAGGTGTGTGATGAGTTTCAATGGAGGAGAAATCAAAGAGGAAAGTTTTAGGGGTCAGTCTCTGATGTATTTAGAAGCCCCATCTCTGCAGTGTCTTTTCTCTGCCTGCAAGAAAGAAGCCTTCCTGACCCTTGCTCTTCAAGCAAAGGCAGCAAGGCTTGTTGACCTGGATGAAATAAATCACTGGTCTTAATACAATATCAGAATGAAATATGCTTTAAAATCTAACCTGTGTAGGCCTGAGACAGCTGGCAGCTTTCACATGTACAAATGAGAAGCTGCTGATCTGCATGCGTATTTCTCTGCTGCAATTATCCTCATCTTTGTAAAAACATACTATCCCTTTTTTTTTACTCTGTAGACTAAAGCCAGAACACTGTTAATAATGAGGATTTTCTCTGTCATTGTAAAATGCTCACGGCTTCATTAGAAGCAAAGTGAACTCTTTACACTCCTGACCTGACTTAAAATGGATGTGTAATACAAAACAAACACGATGGGAAGGGCTCTCCCATTCTCACTTGTGTTTGTTGAAGAAGGAAAACCCCCCATTATAATACTTACTAATAAGTTCAGCTAAAAAACAGAGGCTTAAAAAGACACCAATGTTTTTTCTGCATGGCTCCAAACTTCCTTGCTCCTATCAGCTGGCATTGGCACCAAGTTCTCTGTAACGTAAATCCCATTACACAGCACTTGAGTTCTGGCCTCAGAAATAAGTGGAGACCTGACCTCAGCAACACTTAATCTAGTTAGTTATTTTGTTAGGACTAAATCTGTTTTTCCAGCAAAGTCATCACTCTGCATGCAGGCACGTCAGCGCTGGACTCACATTTCCTAGTAGAAAGTGGCAATTCTTTTGAGCTTAGCACGTCTCCAGCTCTATTCAGAAGCCTGTGCTTGCCCTGTCCTTACTCTTATTCTAATTCCACCTTAAGTACTTTGTCTCCGCAGCCATATCTGACCAAGATGTGGGTATTTGCCGTTAGTTATCTGTACCAATGCAAAGGCAAGACATAAGCTCAAAATCTGAGACACATACCTAATTACCCTGTGGGTGGTTGTTTGGGGGTTTTTTAGATTTCCCCTCCCTTCAGTGCTATTAATTTAATTGATGAACCTCATCATGCAGTCTTTCCAAAGTGGCTGCTTACCTCAGTGCACGATACCTGCTTGTTACAAGCACGATTTGCCCTTGCATACCCCAACGAATCATTTCATGCACAACTGTTCCAAAAGGGGGAATGTGATAAGCAGAAAGTTAGAGAAAATTCAGGAATCAAAAATAAAACAGCGTTTACTCCGAGGCACAGAGTCCCAAAGGAGCTTTTTATGTACAGAAGATAAATCCAGCAAGTTGTAGTCGCTAAGACACACGGATGTCAAGGCTCAGAACTGACTTGCTAGACGATTAATAACAAGCAAATTACACCCAGATATGAAACTCCAAATAGAGCCTGAGCTTTGCCCTTAAAAAGGTTTTGCACATTAGCACCATAACCTAGAAATTAATCTTTCCTCCTTTAGCGTTCTCATATCTATTGCAAATAAAGTTGCTATGATACCCGCTGAACTATCTTTCATGCCAATGCTCTTTGGCAGCCATACTGTGAAGATGCTGATGAAAGAAGAGAGGTCATTTTATACGGAGCTGGTGTACCAGATGAGCATTGCTCTGATCGTGTGCAAAGGAAAAGTGTGTGGCTTCATTTTATGGAAGCTGCCCACAGACCTGGTTGAAAAAATACAGTATTCTGAAAGATAGCCTCATCTTTCTCGCAGCCTGCCTAATTAAAAAGCTAATTGAAAATCAGCTCAGAATAAGCTTTCTCCCTGCAGATGTGATCTTTGCTTAGGCTTCAAGTAATGCTTTTGAAGCATCAAAATATGTTGACAGTGGTCATGGACTGAGGCTGAGAGCAGACAGCACCCTTTTTTAAGCCTCTCTAGGATGCCTTTGAGAATAAAAGCCCGTTCTGATTCAGCCTTTATTTGTCCTACGGGCAACGGGGAAACTTAGAGCAGTTTATGGGCTTTCCATCACTAAGACAGATCTGAGAGTCATTGGCATGGAAATGAAATTTCAGGTTACAATAATGAGGAATATATCATGAAGGCATAATAAGCACCCAGTAAAATGCATGAGCTTTTTAATGGCCCTCTGGAGAAAAGATGCTGTCTTAGGCTAGCCAGAATGTCCTCAAGGCTCTGCACCAGTGAAGGTTCAGGTAGCAGCCGGAGATAGGTAAGTGAGGTTGGATGGCAGAGCCACCAGGTATTTTTATGAAAAAAGGTAATAGAAGACAACTAATAACAGCAGCACAGTGTTACTGCTGTTGCACACATTCCCAAGTGAGTAACTGTGGTGAAAACCAACCAAAGCCATGACAGGCCACTTGCTGAAAATCTTCCCAAGTTAGCAGCCTGAAGCCCCCCAGTATTTCCTGCTAGCAGCCTACTTCTCGATTCCCAGCTGCACCTACATGCTGGTGAAAGCCTGTTTCAGACCTGCAAAAGGGCTTGGGTGAAGGGTGGGGTTGACCGAACATCCTTCTCTGTTAAAATTTATTGCCTGTGCCGGAGGTCCGTGCATTTTCTCCCCCTCTCCTGTTAGTCTCGTGAATCGCTTGATTTATAGCAGCCCCAAAACGATGCTCCCATGGTCATTAATCTCCAGTCCCACCAAAGCCAGTCAACAGTTTTCAGACCAGTCTGTGGCCCCAGCTGCAGACACCAGACTCCCTCTGTGGCTCCTCTCGCCTCTTCCCAGCCCGGCCTGACACATCCCTGATGATGTGGGGACTCAACAGCTTCTCCCTCCCTTTGGCTCAGGCTCTGAGCCCTCCTTGAATGACCCCATTCCAGGCAGGAGGCTGAACCAGGGACCCCCAGGGTCCCCTCCAGCACTAATCCTGTGGTTCTGTGTCAGATCCCACGGGCACAAGGCTGGCTTGAAGCCACCATAGCTTTGAAATTGGCACTTTTGCTTGGCATAGCTGAAACGTGCTGACTTTCTGGGGTATCGCTGGCTGGAATAGCCAGCTTTGTCAGGCTGAGTAAGTAAGATGGAGGGATCCTGTCCTAAAGGAAAATAGAGGGCAAAGAGGAACTCCGATTTGTACATGGGAAGCTGAAGGATGGAGACATGAAGCCGGTTCCCCAGGTTTACAAAGCCTGTGGGAGCTCGAGCTGAGTTGGGGTATTTGGAGTGTGAAAACTACCTCTGTGTTTCTTTTCATAGCTACATAGAAAACCAGATTTATATATTTTTTTCTTTCAGGAATACCAGCTGCCCTGGCTGGCTCGTGGCAGGACAAACTGTTTTCTGAAGCACGGAAGGTAAGACCACGATTTGCAGCTGAACTTGTTAATGCCTAAGCTTGTTATTTGTTAGTTATCTTATTTAACAGTTTTTAGAGGTACTGTTGTAATGTCTGTGAAGAGGACAGATGCGTAACAGTCAGTCTGACTTATGCAAATTAGAAGTGGGAAAATGGGTTTAGGTAATGGGGATGTCATAAATATCTGTGAATTATGGAGCGCTGTGTTATCAGAAAGGTCAGGAGCAGGACACGGTGATTGTTCGTGACCTCGTACTCATCCTGAGTCCCTTCTCTAATCCCTTTGTGCTGGTCCTTTTGTACCTTTGAAAAATACGCTGATAAGCAGATAGCTGGAAATCAAGTCTAGAGAGGATCACGCTGTGAGTTCAATTAACTCCACCTGAGGTGGATAACTCTGGTGGTAATTCTTCCCTGCGTATTGCTGTTAGAGTGTCAGGTACGGTGTATACTCAGATGCATTTCTCCGAGGAGGAATGAGGCGCATGAGTGATCATTGTGTCATGTAATCAAATAATTGTTTTGCAGCCTGCTGTAGGTTACTGTGGATGGCAAGAATTGCCAGGAGGCAATAACGCAGGGGAGGGATCAGTGTGTGCATGAGAGCTGCCACGGCAGAACGGTGATCTTACCCCAGAGTGGGGTGTAAAAAGCGCAGGGGGGAGGTGGGGTGCCCAGCAATGACTCCAAGCTGTCTTAATGTTGTAGCTTGCTTTTCTGGATTTCTGGGTTACTCCCAGGAAAGCCTGCAGCGATGGTGTGTGTTCCCTCCACTTACAGGCTGTGTGTTCTGAACTTGGACATGAACCTGGCGGTGGCTGTAAGGGCTTATCTGGTGAAGGAGTAACTCTTACTTAAGGTGTCCCTAAAGTTCAGATGGAGGAGGTAAAGGGTGGAGATTCTGGCCATGATGCACAAAAAGCAAGCCGGGTCAGTAGGGTACATCCGTATGGATGCTTACACACATCCATGTCTCGGGAATGTGGCCGGCACGTGCCTACATTAGATTTGGATGCCCATAATGCCTATCACAGATACCCAATGCTGGCTGCTTATCAGACCGGTATCTTAGGATAAGTATGCATTTCTGATTTTTATGCCATAGAGACGCGCTGCAGGACTGAGGGAAAAATACAGTGGTTACGCACATTTAGAAATAGAAAAGGTATGTGGTGATTAATGGGCAAGTGCATTGTAGTTTTTGCTGCAGTGTGCTAATTAGTAGAATTTTTGTAAGCCTCTGGAAATCCTTAGATGTAAAAATATCTGTTCATTTCTTCTGAATTTTCCTTCATTGGCTTTTCCCAATTATTTAACAGTGGGGAGTACTCTGAGAACATCAAGTAAATCAAAAAAGTTAAAACAGCATGTGGATGGGCACACATACAAATAGTTTTCTATTTGAGAAATCATTTTTCAGACGAAAGTATTGAACTAATTAACTATAATTGCTGAATAACTTCATTGCACTTCTGGTTTAGAGTTTATCTTGCTCAGTTAAACTTCATCACTTCAATCAATAAGTTGTGTCTCGGGCCTCAATGAGGGGTAGAACATTGGGAATTAATAACTTTGTCTCCATGGAAACAAAATCACTTGGGGAACCTTGAAGTTTACTTGAAGGTTAAGAAAGGTAACGGTATTCAGCTCTAAGAGGATCATCTTGTTCTGTGTCGGTTATTTAACAATTAGGAAAGTGTGGACTGGCTTTGAAAGAAGCTGTTCTGTAGGCTTCTAGGCAAGAAGCTTATTATGAAGGTCTGGTGCCTAACACTTAGCAGCTGATTCAATGTCAGAGTGATTGATTTTAGGCTACGGAGATGTTGTTTGTAAGTTTAAAATAACAGGCAAGGATGACAGTCCAAGAAAGTTTCTACTTGTAATTTTTGCCCTTACCTTGTTGATGGTGGCTTGGTATTGAACATGATTTATCATACATAGGTGTTGATGATATGGAGGATATGAAGTAGAGTAGCCTTCTGTGAAGTTCTGGTTCAACAAACCTGTCATTTCACATTTCTCACTTCTGTATTGTTATAAAACTGTGATGCCACTTTCACCATCAGTCTGACTGGTCTGACTAATAGAATATTTAGTATAAGACTTGTAGCATACGTACAACCTTTCTCTGAACTAGCTGAAAGCCATCCAGATGAGTGTAGTGCGCACAACACTGTTGTGCTCAGTTGTTGCAGACAGGGACAAAGTGCTTAAAAAACTGAAATCAAAACAAATGCAAAAATGGAAAACCTCCTAACGTATTGGAATCTTTGCATAAGGGGACTCAAAGGTTGTGCGAGGACTCACATCTCAAACAGGATGGTGGTTTGCAGTCTGGATGGCAACAGGGCTCCATTGCAAGGGCCATTGTATCAGCATCATATCCATTATTGTCAAATATCTTAAACTACACACAGAGCACCTAACCACGCAAGGGATGGCGACCGTTTCTGCAGCTGCAGGAAGTATTTCTACTATTTCCAAGTGCCCTACCTATGCAAGACTTGGTCAATTCTGCAGCAGCTACTGCCTGGGGAGTCCCTGGGACAGCCAGATCCCCACCTAGGATGCTTGTCAGCACACTGAAGCACAGAGATTGCTCTACCCACAGCATGGGGGAATCCAGTATTTTCCGAAATTCCCTCCTGAATAGCTTCTAAGAAAGTTAGTTACACATGTGATGGTGACTAGGAGTTCGGTCAACACCATGCCTCACATCCATCTTTTGTCTTACCAGTCCCTCGATTCTTCTGCACAGAGACTAACCAAGGATCTGCTAAACTAGTGGAACCCAAGGAATTAAGGATATAAATACACTGCATGTACAAGCAGGCACAGATTTGATTACACCACCATTATAATTACAGAACAAACTTGCCTTTCTTCCTCATATCTCACAAATAAAATAAATGTAATAGCTCTTGCCACACAATACACATAACAGTAATTTACAAGGTATATTTCCATTCTTGTTGGTGCCCCAGGAAATGGTAGATGCTTGTGTCCAAGCTCACACATCAGGAGCTCCTTCATTTCTGCCATCACTAGCTAAAATAAGTTATTTACATCACTGAACTGAAGCTGGCTGTATCTACATGCAAAATATTGTTGCCTGCTCAAAGCACTGCTCTCACACTCTGTAAATTGAAAAGACAGCTCCTTCTTCAGCTGTGCGTTGAATTTCAGTATGAATTAAAGCAGCAACATTTTCCAGGATATTATCTTATAAACTTAACACTAGCTACTTCAGCTTTCATTTCTTGTTATTTGTGACATACTTCTGTAACATCAGCAGTTGTTTAAAATGGTTAGGTTTGTGAATAAAACCAAAATTAATAGTGCTTTTTCTGATAAGATAATATCGGAAGACATGATTGGAAATGTCTAATGACAGTTAAAGCATCCAACTTAAGACACTTCATAAAAGATTAGTAATCGTTCTGTATTTTTGCTCTGCAACTTCATGTGGCAGAGGAGTAAAAAGCCACGCTAATGTTAAGCAGCCTTTGGCAAACATAAATGAATGTGTAGAAGCCACACAATTCAAATTGACATTTTCTACAAACAAAGGCAACTCTACACTCTTCAATAATTGAAAAATCCCTGTGGCATGAACATACATAATGATGGGCAGCGAAAATACTTCATCTTCCTTGCGGTGCTTGTTGTGGGTTTCATGACTGGAGCTTGCTGAATTATTCATTGGAAACAGTTCTTATTGTGGATGTGTCTCCTTTCTGAATTCAGAAGTCAGGAGATTCTGTGGTTCAGTTAGAAGAGGCTGTGATATGATACTTGCTGGGTCATCTCCAGTGCATAGATACTAGCGTTGGGGTGAGAGAATCAAAAGGTCCCTTTGAAGAATCACAACTGTAGCTTGTAAAAATTCAGTTTTCTCCCTAATTGTATTTAGTCAGTAGTTTATCATGCAACTAGGTGCCATGCAACTTTCTTTTCAACCTGAGTGCTGCTCAGCTTGCTACATGAATGAGTTGTTCCCTCCTCTCACACCACATCTGGACACACACCCGTGTCCATGGATCTCCATGCACATGTAGTGATGCGAGTGCACGGAAAGGACTGAACGCAAGCTGTGAAGCTTCACCGTCATAGCGGTTTCCCTGTTAGCCTCCTAACCACTTCAAGGCTTCCTTTGTTAACCTGACAGACAGACAATTACTTCTGGCAAGTGGATGTGAAACCTGGTTTTAAGTAACTAACCAGTCACTGCCATGCCTGTCCAAAACACTTACGGAGAATTTTGTTTTAGCAGGTCATAGTTTTGCTCAGGTCACCAGCTTTGGAGCACAAGTTTCTTATGGCAAGCAAAAGGTTGCAGAAACTTCTTCAAAAAGTCTTGGCAGTGTTTTGCTGGGCATCAAGCAAGCTATCCCAGTCAACTACTGCGCTGTTAGCCTCCAAAGCAATGAATTATCCAAAACCCTAGTTCCTTGTGAGTCATCATCTCTGTTGAAGCGCAACTGGATTGTGACCATCTCATACACGGACAGCACCTTCCGTCAGTCAGCATCATTGCAGGGAAGGTGAGGAAGTTTCATACCTTTGGTTATGATGCCGGTAAAGGGCTCAAGCATCTTCATCTCTTCTATTCTAATTTGTAAAGAAATGGCTACAAAAATGAGATTCTTGCTTTGGGTAGAGTATTGTAAATCATAAGCAAACCACTGACTTGAGAGAGAGAAGCCTACCCGCTGGGTTTTAATAACTCTTGTGTGTCGCTATTTTTTTCCTAGAAAAACATTTTTTAAAGGATGTGAAATATTCTACCACTAAACCTCACCAACCTCTCTCTGCAGCGTGCCTTTTTTAAATTAAAAATGCTTATTTAGTTTGGCACATTATTGCAAGCAGGATTATTACTTTTTTTTTTAGTATGTGCTAGAGTGTCTTGAGATCTGCATGCTAAATTACATAGATCTGCAATGTACCTGAATTTCCAGAAGAATTTTTGTTATTCTCATGCAGAATCCATGAATGTTGTGGGGATTTTTTTAATTCTTTGAAGGTAGGGAGGGAGAAATCTCCATTTCTCCCAATATTTTTTTTTCATTTGCTAAGCCTTTTGAGGATTGTTTTGTATTATAAGCAACGAAGTTTGATAGCTCAGAAGGGGAAGGAAAGTTAAGCACTAATAAATCTACATGCTATAAATTTGAATGCCACCTATAAAAAATGTATTTTGTATTTGTATTCTCTAGGGGCCAAGAAGAAGAACTGCTAGAAAGAAAATGCCCAATCCTAGGTAACTCTTTTTAAGCTTTAAACATTTAAATATGTTCCTTCCAGGTTGTGTATTCCCTGCTGGTTGTCCTATGATTTTCTGTGCTCGGTTTTACAGTGCACTAAATATGTTGTGTCATATTATTTGCCTTGAGCCAAAAATCACAAGAGAGTGGCTCGTATACACATCTGTCAATGAAGCTGGCATGTACAAGATGTACAGTTTCAAACAAGAAAAGTCAAACAAAGGATAGGAAATGGAAGGAGTCTTCAGCACTTGGGAAGTATAAGAAAAATTTTTTGGTTTTTTAATATCATTAAATGTTAGCAAAAGATTCATGAGAAGTTTCAAATTAATATTTTAATAATTCAAGTAATTTAAAGATGACCAAAGTAATTGAGAAATTCAGCTTTTAGTTTAATCTGACAAAGGAAAATATTTGTACAGTAGAATGTTACTTTTCAATATGTGAAAAGGGAAATTACCATATACCCCATCAAGCTCCAGCTTCTAATTTTTAAAACCATCTTAAATGTAGCATTTTCTTTATGTGAAACAAAATTAGTTCCTTTTTCTGCCCCCACTTGTGGGTGAGATGGGTGAACAGGGGAATCACTGTTCCCCAGATTTCATTAGCTAGCGAAAAAAGGGGTGGCTCAGCCTCCGTTCTGACACCTCGTAGATCAAACCAACCAGACCACAACTCCAGTCGATCCTCACTTGTTCTGGTGACACCTTGACACCATGAGATGAACCCCCAGGGCACATCTATGCCCCTGGAAAACTGCTCCTGGACATCCCTCTGGTTTCCTCATCTCACCGTGCCTGCAGCTCCCTGCCATGCCCACCGTGATGGGGTGGCTCCTCGCCAGGGATGCTTTTAGAGCAGCTCATTCTTGAGGGTTTTCTTGTCTCGAGACTTTTTGCTCTTGGCAACCAGCTCTCAGGTGCCCAGGGGTTTTCCTTGTCCTCAGAGCATCGCTGCTGGCGTGGAGGGGAGGCCCTTGGGCCGGCTTCCTGACATCAAATGCCACAAAACTGCTGTATCAATCATTCCCCCATGTACCTCCTAAATCTCCTGTTCAATGACAAGAAATCATAGGTAAATAAGCAAGTAGCGCAGTACATGTACACTTGTGAGTGCAGCAGCTGAAGCTGCCTCGTAGGGGACCATAAATCCAACAGCCAGCTACATTTAAAAGAGCAAAAATAGTAAGGTCCATTTGAAATAGCACTGTGTGCCAATACCAATGGCTCTATATATGTCAGGAATGGCTTTTGAGCACCATAAATCAATCCTCTAGATTGCTAGAAGGAGAGGAGGTTTGGTCAGAAGGTGTCAAGAGATACCAGGCTGCAATAACTCATAAAGGCACCTGCCCTGCAATCACAGGTGGAACATTTCCAGAGATAAATATCGGGATAATGGAGTCATTATGTAGGCTTTCTTGCTGAAGAGGAAATCTTAAAGAACTGATTTTTTTCCTTTTTTTTTTTTTTTTTTTTTCTGGTCCCCAAGAAGCAGCAGAAGAGAGATGCTGCCTCTAGCGCTGCAGCCTGCTCCAGAGGCATGTTTGTGCTCAGTGCTTCGGTCGATGCTTTTGAAAAGTGAGTTTAGTTGCTATGGAGAGGGAAGTCTCCTCTCCCTTCACCACCCTCTCCTCCCCCCAAGAAATGTGAATGAGCAGTGAACAACGTGACTGTCTTCACCCTACCCTTGCAGCACATGTCAGCACTGTTTCCAGGCACCAAAGGTGTGAATTCCCATTTGTGTCATTTATGGAGAAGCCAAATGCGTGGGAAGCTGTGGTTACAGATCCCAAGGTGAGGACACGGTGCAGGAGAACACCAAGTCTAAACGCTGGCCTGAGACATCTCCAAAAGAGCTCCAGTTGAAGGCATGGAACAAAATGCAATAAATTGGATGGCTTTTCCACCATAGAGTAAAACCTACTGAAACCACGTGGTAAATCCAGGTCCTGGTGCAGTAAAATGCCACATTTTTGTAAACCGGACTCAAAACATAGTCGGTACAACCCAGAGGTAAGTTAAAGCAATAACCTTTCAGTGACTTTGCTTTGGCCAGTGTGAAATAATTTTTTTGGAAACAGGTGCATTCCTTACAGAAAGAGACACATTACTGACATCTCATCGTACAGAAAATTCCGTTGATCCTTGCAAGCACTCCCAGAGAGGCGTCCTGAACTGGAGCAGGCGCTCGACACTATTTATTCTGACCAGTCTTCAGAGGCGGTTCATTCAGGGTTAGGATAACGGCATGTTATAGCTTTTCTCCTGCTTTCTTCTAGGGTAAATGAAAATTTCTATACTTCAAAGCTGTCAGTTTAATGACCCTCGCCAGAATTAATACAGCTTTTATGGAAAATACAATTTGGTTTAATTGCACCACGAGGAAAAGGGGAAAATAAAGGGGAAAACAGGATTGTAAAATGATGCTTTCACGATATAAATATAACACATAACTTTTTTATAAGAGGGGAAATAAAAAAATAAAAAGGTGCATGCAATTTCTCCTGACAGTAGGATTAAGATACCTGATTAAATTTGTGCAGGAGACAGTTACAAATTTTTTGAGCGAGGCTTCAGTGTTTTCTTTAAACAAATGTTATTTTAAAAAATCCTTACAGGGGATGTCTCAGAAAATGACACTTTGATTGTTTTTCCCCTGATTAGGGGAAAATTGAACTTCAGGGAAGTGGTTGGAGCTGCAGCATTCCCACTGTGGATGAGTGCGGGGTATACAAGACAAATTTGGGTCAGCTGTTGCATTTACTCATTACTTAGACTTTTTGCATATAGATGAGTGTTATTTCAGGTCTTAAAATCCTGACTTTTCACCACAGCCTGTTTTTTTTAACCATTTGTGCTTTACTAGGGAGGTATCAGCCTGCTTTAAGGCTTTGAAGCAGACGGTGATAGGAATAAAGAGGTTTTACACAGCCCTACAAATTTCATACATATAAAGCACACATGGAACAAGAAACCCTTTTCTTTTTCCCACACTATAGCAAATAAAATGATTGTTTATCAATAAATACATAATGCACTTTACAATCGCATTATAAACAGTGGGAGCTGAATGAATTTCAATTATGCAGGCCAACAGCACTGTGCCATCCATTATATAAATCAAACCTAGGCATAGGCCTGTAAGCTTTTGCTGCTTCACTGATTTTTTATTGCCATACAAAATGATAACTGGAAACTATATAGAACAAGGCAAATTAAGAATCTATTGGGGGGAAAATGCAATTGGAAATGAACAGCCTCCTGGAAGCTACATTCACCAGCCAAATGCCTTGTGAGATTTTATCTTCTGTGCACAATGTGATGATATTTCTGTGCATATATGGTTAAATTAATTTCCCCTTATCAGCATAAAAATGTAGCTGGCCAAAATAGATTAGAGCTGCATAATATGTTGGATCACATTTTATTTAGGTGGAGAAGAGCAAAATACTTAATTTCAGCCTGGGATGGTATTGAGCAGAATAAAAGATTGAGTTCAAACAAAGAGATGATGCTTCCCAGGTTCCTCTCCTTTTGTTGCATGGACGAACTGATCTGTACGTTCAGACAAGATGATGATTTTCTCAGTTGCAGAACAGTGAAAAGAAAATAAAATCATTTCTCTGTGGTCAAACAGAAACTTCTGATCCCACTGGAGTCCAGTCTCACTCTTTGAAGGATTATTGTGTTTCTTCACGTTCAGTCAGTCAGTTTGTGAAGTTTGAAGCTAAGGTGGGATGAGGCGGTCCGTGTCCTGCAGGATTGTCCTATAAATCAACTAATCTTCTAAAGACCTGCAAAATGTCCACATCTGTTAATAAAACCCAGCTTGGTCCACAGGGGATAAGCAGCTGACTTCAAATTAGCCCAGCCCAGTTGTACTATTAACCTGTCATTTGCTGGTAAGTTGACATTTGCTTTTTATTTTTAGCAAGTAGTTTCCGTTCCCATGTAACTACCCTGAGCAAGTGGCATCAGGGCTACCGGCCGAGGGGTGCCAGGCGTGTCCCTTGCTAAAGGCAATCAGCAGCCCTTGCAGCCCTGAGGATGCTGCCGCCTGTACACAGCCCCACTGAAACTGACGCAATGGAAGACCATTTCATTGTGAGTTAGAAAAAACAGCAGAGGAAGCGTGGTGGTATTTTTGTTTGTTTGGGTTTTTTTTCTAATTCTGTTGGTTTACTTCTCTTTGACATGTGTTTCTTGAGGTTGATTGGGTTTTTGGTGGGGTGTGGTTTTCTTTTTTTTTTCTTTCTTTCTTCAGCCACAATGCTATGGAGAATTATTCAGCCTTCAGCTATTTTGTATGAAAACTTTTGGAGATAACAGCTAGTGCATGCCTTAGCTTCACGTTTCAATGACAAAACCTCCTTCAAACAAGACAGACAAATATCTGCAGTAGAAGGAGATTTATTTTGATGGCTACTTCTAGCTTCAGTCACGTAGATATTTTTTAATCCAAAATTCAAACATTATTAAATTGAACTGGTAATCATTCCACATTAAGATGAGATTTAATTGCTTACTTTTTTATTTAATTGCTTAATTTTTTTATGTTAAGTATGTATTTCACTGTAATTCTTCAATATACCGGATTTAGTTCATACCCATTTCTACTCAGTCTTTTAGTAGACAAAATTTTGTGTGCTGTGCTAAATGTTTTGGCCATTGTGCCCTTCTAATGGCCAGGTCTCAATTCCCTCTACGCCCTGCGTGGTGCAAACCTCCCAAGGGCAGGCAGCACTGCGTAAGTCCCTCAGAGGCTGATGGCACTGCTCCCACGTGTCTGAGCTTCTCGCAGACCTGAAGGGAAATCTCAGCTCTTCGGGAGCTTGGGAGCTAATTGCTGTTCACAGCACCTCATCAGGATGGAAAACCGCTTCTTCAAACCGCGTTTAATAAAACAGGTTTATCCTGAAAATGCCTTAAATAACACCCACGTTACGGTTCATCCCGCAGTAGTTCATGGACTACAGTGGACCAATGGAGCCTCCTGAGGAAATGCACATCCCGCTATACGCGTAACAGAAAGTGGATGCCTTTTCTCCAAATGCTGCAATGCCGTGTCCATGCAAGACAATCAAAATGGTGGTAAGGTATCTTCGCTGTCATGAAAGGGCTGAGCTTGTTGGTATTCGGGAAGATGGACATTAAATAGCTTAATGAAGGGAAATGATTCCTTCAGAATGTAGGATTTTGTTGAAACCATAGAAGGAGTAGATACCACTTCTGCATAACATTATTAGACTAGGCTGTGTTTATTAAACAACAGAAGAATTTGGCTTAGCACAATATATAAGCTAAGAATAGCAAAACTGAGGTTTGCCCACTGTAATTTTGTTTTCAGAAGTTTTGTGTATCATAATCTAAAAATTTTCATAGCTTCTCAACTGTCTTTTGTGAAAGCCATTCCTTTTCCGTGCAGATCTTATATCTATAGACCACCATGTCTCTAAGAAACAGCCATGCCTTCTTAATCGAGGCACATCCTATTATTTGGGCACCAAGATGAAATGAGAGACAGTGAAACAGACTAAATCATGACAATTCACTAGGTATCTACCACCTGGTTCTATCAGTAATAGCAATGTATTTGCATAAACTTAGTAAACTAAACCTAGTTGAAATAATTGTCAAAACAAATTACTCAGTTTAAGTTCTTTGTGATACAAACCAGATTTTTTAAAAGGTCAATACTTACATTAGCGGAAGTTTGAATGTCAGTTTCAATGCATCATCCCTATATTTTAGGGAGGAGAAATAAGGAAGACTCTTCAAGACACCAAAGACGTAGTATGTAAAAGTAGAGTTCATTTTAAAAATTAATTCTTGGAAAAAATTGGGGAAAAAAAACCCACTCTTCCCCCTCCACCCACCAGCCTACCCCCAAGCGGAGAGTGGAAGTGGCAGCTATTGTGGTAAAACATTCCTGGGTCTATCTACATTGGAGGAAATGAAAAACTATTAAACGGATAATAGAATAAAAGTGCAATGAGATGTTCAGAGAATCCATCAATAAGAGGATGGCATGCAATTGCTAAAGACAGCCCTTTCTAAATGTAGCTTTATTGCCAGAGGAGGGAAAATTGAGAGAGAATTTGCAAACAATTGAATTTATGGTAATGGCATAGAAGCACATTGTACCACCAAAGCAAAGCTCAGAGCGAATATAAGACAAAATATACCAACGTCCCGTGGAAACCCTTGTATTTCACCTATTATTCCTTGGTACTTGAAACGGTAATATTCTGATGTTAAAATCAAGTGCATCGCAAAACGCATTAGGAGGCAGTGACTGGGTGATATCCTGCTCCGTGTCTGCTTTAAGGTCAATCGTTGCACTAGAAGCAATTCAAGATGCGAGCAATGATGAGCTTGCTCCTGTGGACTTAGGGTAGCTTTGTTCCTTACCTGCAGGCATACCTTGTCAGTCTGATGCTCTTACCCTGGCAGTTTATGGGTAAATTACCTCGGGATCATTTCAGTTGATTTGAATTTTAAACCTGTTTGAAAATGCACTGTCACTAGGTCTATTGAACCAGCAGAGGTGACTGTTAAATGACAGGCAGGAGAGAATAATTAACTGATGGGCTCAGAGATAGAGCCGCCCAATAACCAGATAAACTGGAAAGGGGAAAAATAACTTCTGCCGCAGGTCACAGATATCTTCTCTGGACAAAGCCCCAGACAAAGCCTGATAATGCTAAAACCCCATGGATGAAAAACCACAGGCACCAGGACGCCTAAGCTTGGAGACAGCCTACACTTGGCAGCGTGGAGGGTGGGATGGGGCAGGCTTTCCTGGAAGGCATGTTTTGAGTTTTGTGTGCAAAGAAATTGGTCGCACATTTTCAAAGACGTTATTTATATGTGGTTGGTTTGGTTGTTTTTTTTTTTTTTTCTAGTTTGGTTTTGATTGTTTTTTTTTTAATTCCACGTCCCTTCCTCGCGATGCCAGCAGCCTGCGTTCAGCAGCCATGCCTCCCCAGTGTCCATGGGGGCTTCAGGTGACCCTGCCCCTGCCCCATCCCCACCGCTGCCCCCGACTAACCAACCCCACTGCAGTGTGCTGGCTGGGTCAGGGAAACACCCCAGCTTTCAAAGCAGTCAGGGATTTTTTATTGTTTGGGTTTTTAACGTGTAGCCCCTGCTACCACCAAGCAGAGTCAGCCGGGGGGTGCTGATGGGATTTAGTAGGATGGGAGCAGGCGCTCAGTCCAACCCTTATTTCTCCCTTTCTCACCTCGCTGGCCTTCCACACAGCAAGGCAGGTGATGAGGAGCATCGCTCTGCTGCTGCCTCCCCATTCCCAGAGCGGTGCATGGCTCCAGCGGCAAGTGGCCGTGGGTGGGCTGCAGTGCTGCCAGCCTGCGCCCGCTCCTGCTCCTGCTGCCTTGGGCTTGCGGGTGGGTGGTCCTTCCCCGGCAGCCCGACAGCGGGCACGATGTGTTTGGGTGTCTCTGTGTTGCAGGGCAGTGGGCATTGGTGAAGTTACCTGACTGTGTTGCTGAGTTGAGAGTCTGGAGATAATTCTCGGCAAAGCACAGAGGGGGTAGAGGGTTTACTAGATTTATCTTCTGTAGATTTTGGGTTGGGAATAGTTGCTTGAAAACAGGACGAATGGGAATAAAATAGCCCAGGTCAGCACGTGTCGTTCAGGAGCATCGGCTCTCCTGAGACAGGCATAGACAGAGCTGAGCCTAAGTTCAGCTAAACTGATTTTTCTATTACTCCTCTGCAAAGACTGAACCTGCAAACAAGGCTTCCTGTACTAAAAAGTCCTAGTTTGGAGGAATAGAAAAGCAAAACCATTTTTGTAAAGAACCAACAATAATGATTAAAAATCTAACGCCTAGGAATTACTCCCCAGATCTCAATAGCAAACACCAAGGGTGGAAGGCGGAGAGTTTGGAAAATGGTAGAAGGTTGCTGTAAGGTGAGATGCTCGCTGGCTTTCAAAGCAGTATGGGACAAGGAGAGGCCAAATAAATTAACTGGAGAAATGAAAGTAAGTTGTGGCAGCCCATGCCAGCCTGGCCCCTTGGAGAGCAGAGCTCAGAGAATGCCACTAAGTGTGAATAAAGATGTGAGAGTGGCTGGCTGATGCCCTGCTGAGGCGGTGGGACAAGCTCCCGCCAGGCAAAATACCTCTAAGCCAAGGCTCTGCTTTAAAGATAAAACCTTGAATGTTAATGGCTTGGGCTGTGGCACAGCCTTGTCCCTCCCTGAAAACATTTCCTACAAATTTAATTACCATGTATTACAGTGTTGCCGTTATTAATGACTCTCCTGAAGTAAAATATTTGTGATTTATGAGAGGGGTTTTTTTGGTTTACACTGTTTTACCTGAAGCATAACAATTGCTCTATCCCTGGAAAGCCAATAAATGAGGGGCACAGGAATGTGAGTTCTGTTGAAAGATTTAAGCCTATCGTTCCAAGAAGTGTAGTCGTCTTGGCAGCAAACAAGGATTTCAGGACCTTTGAGACATTTGCTTTTAATTGTGGAGGAATGGCATCACCAGCTGCAAAAATGTTTCACCATAGGGAATGCTTGTCTTACCACTCAGCATCTCGCCAAGGCATCACTTACCACGAGGAGGGCTGGAGGGGCATCCAGCACGGCTGCTGGGGCTGGGGGGCAGGCAGAGCCCAGCCTGGCCTCAGGAGGTCTCTGGGACCTCAGAATCATTTATTTCTTCGAGTGGCTAAAGGTCTGTAGTGTGATCATGTAATATTACAGGCAGCAGCTATCTGTACCTTAGCTGAGAGGGGAAAAGTTCGAGGGCAGTCACAATCCTGGGGAGCGATTGCGGGGATGTTGAGGGGCTGGGGTGGAGGCTGGACACGTCCCTATATAAGGCACAATGACTGGGGGCATGTTGGTTGCCCCGTCTCTGCCTTGTGCATCTAGGGGTTTGGTGTATCTAGGGGTTTGGTGTATCTAGGGGTTTGGTGTATCTAGGGGTTTGGTGTATCTAGGGGTTTGGTGCACTTGGGGTGGTGCCTTGGGAGCTGCCCTGCCGGGTACAACAGAGGGCTTGGGGAGTGGGGACGGGCTGTATTTTTGTTTCAGCCAGAGCGTCTCAAGATCTGTACTCCATTTTTCTGTATCACCGAAGATCTTGTGAAAAAAGTTGTATACCTGGGGGAGGGTGGGGGGAAATCCATTTTCCCAGATTACTTTTTATATTGGGAAAAACTTGGTTGGCCCTGTCTACATTTTTTGAAATAAACAAAACAAATCGAAACCACACACTAGAAATTAATGGGAATAGAATCTTTACAACTGTACCACTTCTAATTATGAATGCTTCCATCTTTGCATGTCAGAAAGCTGTGCTGGACTTCCCAAGCGCTGATGTGTGGTGGTTGCTTTCTCCCCAGCCCCTGCCAGCGTGGTGGTGGTTTGATGAGCTCTGCCAAGGCTGGCTGCTTGAAACCACCAGCTAGTCATAGCGAGCGCTCAGCAGGCTGCCCCTGCCCCTCATGGCTCCGTCTGTTCCCCAGTCAGGAATCCTAATTTACTCCGCTATCTTTAAGCACAGGCATGATTCAGTATTGTATTGGTCACTCATCACTTTCTTGATTCAGGTAGAACGGCTGAAAAGCAGCAAAGGCAATGCTGCTCATGGCGGGTCCGGCACTGCAGAAATGCCTGTCGAAAGGCTGGAGCTGGCCTCTACTTTTATAGAAATTAAACAAGTTTTTTACAGAGGGAACTGTGCATTGCCTTGTCAGTCACTGCCTTCTGCCGAGTGCTCAGCTTTCATTCCGCTGTTTTCATTCAGTCTGCTCACCACCAGCCCTGTCTTCAATTTATTCTGTATAAATTGAGATGCTGTAATTGGACTTCTCCAAGTCTGCACAGCCTTGTCTTAAAGTACCCCAAGTGTCTTATCCAGGCTTCGATTGCTCCTTTGATGGACTACAGGCATCCTGCTTGTTTGTTTATTAGGCAGCTTCTTATCTCGGTTGTAGTCTTAAGAAACTCCATCATTTCAGTTGGGCAGCTCCAGTAATTAGGCTTCCTGCGTTCCTGCTCTGGCTGGTGCTACCTCAGCCTATATAAAGAAAGCAGAAGAAAGAGGTGTAAGAAAACATTACTACTGGTAGCAGTCAACAGTGTAAGGTAAGAACCCTGGTCATGCGTGTCGGATGCTGAATCCTGTAAAACTGGGGTCGACCAAAGAGGTGCTAACACAAGGCCTGAGACCAAAAAGATGAATAAGCTAAGGTAGATTACCTTTTCACAAAAAACACTGATTGCCTTTTTTCGTCGCCATATCAATTACATATTAGCTGGGAAGAGGAGCCTGGGGTTGCAGATACACATCTGAATCTTCATCAAGTGGCAACTTGTGCCTAACAGGCTGCTAAAGTGCAATTTTTCTGATTTTTCACCCGCAATAATACCTGAAGTTAGAAAAAGATTGGGGATTTATAAATGCCATTTATCCCCTGGAGACGGGAGCCTGACTTGAATGCATTGGAAGGCGCTGAAAATTAGAAATGTTTTAATCATGTATTCCCAGTGGTGAGCGCACATAACGGCAACAAATATTTATCCAGATGGATGAATGCAAGAATCAGCTTTGGCCTGAAGCTGGCACCGCTCCTAACCAGTCACATCTTTCACTGGTGGCTCTTGCTGACATGCTGCCTTCCTCGCCGAGAGCACCGGGGTGTCTCCAGCTGCTCACCAGCCCTTCCCTCTCTCCGCTGGGCTGCTCCCAGTCGCTTGGCAGGCTGTGCCAAGCACATCGGCCACCGGAGCTGGTCCATCTGCTGGTCGTTCATGGAGGAACTAACTGTTTGGGACTCTTTTTTTCTGGAGGTCACAAGCAATGCCAGGATCTGGTATGACGTGATGCGCTACGGGCATGGCAGGAGCCTGAGGAAAGGTTGAACTAGAGACTTGCCTGGCACTGGTTTCATTACTCAGCAGGACGGTGCAGGGGCACTGCCTGCCAGTGCTGCTGCTTGTTTAGCCACCCTGAAATGCTGTTCAAGCAGGAAGGAGTTTTAATACATTATTGCTGAGCAAGGAGCGGGGATAGGATGCTGTGTCATAGAACAGGACTTTTTTAAATGAATTTCAGTCTTTCTGGATCACAGTTCAGCTTCTCTCTTTCAACTCCTGCAGGGGAATTCACTCCATGCTCGGTGTTAAGGGTTTGGGGTTTTCCCCTCTTTGGCAGAGCCTCGAGTGTCTTCATTTTTCAAATAGAGAGGCCGGTCCCGTAACTCAGATGAGGGGGCTGCCTCGTAGGGATGCCACGCATGAGCAGGGCAAACTGGCCTTTATGGGCAGGGTCTGAGGCCCAGCGAGTGTGACTCACATGCTCAGCTTCCAGCCCCCTGACAAGTGACTGGTTTCTGTAGCATGGTTAACTCTAGCCAATGTCATTTTCAAGCTGAACCCTGAAAAATTCTAGAAGGTGGCAGATGAGATTCAGTTGTTAAAAATGCAACAGGGTGTTTTGGAAGGGCTTTCTGAGGATGGTGATCATATTGGCAGCAAAACTCAGAGTTAAGTTTTCAGAGCAATTTCAATGCAAGTTTTCGGTCTCTGCCTTCCAGCTGCAAAAAACCCCCCGCACGTGTCCTCGCAACCTTTTCAGGTCTAGAAAACCGGGCACTTCAAATTGACTGGCAGTCTTGTAGTTATGGATTAAGCTATACAAGCACAAAATGCTTCCTTCGACTGATCCTCCATGCAAAAAGTGGGGACTGTGGGTGCCTGCTGAGCTTTCTTGCTTGAGAGCCACAGGAGGCTGTGTGGAAGGTGATGCCAGAGGTGATGCAGCCTCTCTCCCTGCTCCAAAGCAAGAGCGCTAGCCTTGGCATGCAAACTAGTAGCCCCCAAAAAAACAAACCCAACATCAGCTGCTTAGTTCAGAGCCTTCTCCATTACTGATGTCTCCATAATGTATCTCTGGAAGGACTGGCAGGGCACGGGGTCTCAAATGCCTGGAAACCCAGGGTGCCAGGAAAAGCTCTGGCATCGCTGGCTGGAGGGGACGGCTGTTTGCAGGTGGCAGTGGCCAAACGGGCTCGGTGCAGCTTGTCCCTGGTGGCCTGGCAGGCAGGGCAGCAGCTCTGCTTCTTAGCCTTTCTCTGGGTTTACTGCTTTGCACATGAAATTAATAAGATTTGTCATAAAAAATATGCCCATTGACCATCTGTGTTAATAATTGACTTAACGAGGATCTAACTGCCTCTAGCCCATCCCAGAGAACTTAATTGAGGGGATTGTGTTTATAATCTGCCTTGAGAGTCCTAATCTTCTGTTCCGGCGCTGCCAAGCCACGGATTGATTGATTGATTTTGGTCTCTTGGAGCAAAATAACAACCTCCTGAGGCAGGCTTTGGCAGTTTCCCAAAGAGAAAGTACGCTGCGTGGGGAACTGGGAGGGGGGGAAAGAGAGAGAAAAAAAAAACAAACCAAAAAACCCAACAGGTTTCTTTGTGGTGTTTAAATGTGGCTTGTTAAATCCTGCTTCCTGAAAAATGTGAACCAGTAAATGTCGAGCTCTTGAGTATGCTTCAGGTCCTCTGAAAAAGCTGTTGTTGTCAGCAGGGGACTTGTGTCTTTTGGTATAGATGATGGATGGTGAAGCCTGTTCGAGAGTTGGTGCGAGCGGTTTCAATACCACTACAACACGGGAGGTCACCCCTGCCTTTGGAGGGGTGTCAGGCAAGGTCTTCACCCAGGTAACTCTCTCCGAGGTCTGGGGACTTTATCTCCAGAAGAACTGCGTGTGGAGCAGGTCAGGGGGTGGCAAAGCACGGTTCTGGGGAAGAGGGAAGGAAAGGTCACCCATAGAGACAGGCTGCTGAAAACGGCCACAGAAAAATGGAAAATTGCAGGCAATCACGCGGGAGAGCCTGTCAGGAGATCAAATTCTTCATTTTGTGCCAAAGCCAGACTAACTGCTTTAACTAATTTTTCAGTTAATAATTTTTATGGATAATAATTCTAAGCATAAGATAGCTAATATACTTGCTGTGTTTGATATTTTGCCATTTTGAAACAGCAGACTACTTCCCTGAAAAAAAAATCGAGCTCTTTCCTGTGGGCAACTAGTGTACAATGTAGGTGCCGATCTCCTAAAGCTGGGCATGTAGTTTTTCTGTTCAGGAAAAGTGCACAATCCTTCCCAGGATCCAAAGGAACACATTTATTGCACTCAGTGTTTTTGGACATGGGCAGCATCCACACTGTATAATAGAACATTTCTTCTGGGTGTACGGACCACATCCATGGACTGCTTCTTTCCCTTTGTGTTTGATGTATGGGTTGTTAGGTGCTTCTATTGTTCAAACCGCTGAACTATATAGTAATTTCTTTTGAACTTGCATTTCTTTCATTATCCACCTTGCCATCTTCAGCTTCCTGGGAACCAGAGCCAACACAGTGCAGGAAGCCTGCCAGGGAAGACCAATATTTGAGGGTGATATGAGATTACAGCCCAAACCTAATAAGGATAGATTAGTTTTATTTCCCGTTTAGCCACGAGCATGGCTGGTAGAACAAGATATTAAATCAGACTTCTAAAATTGTACCTGTACTCTGAGCCGTCGGTCAGCTGTACCGATCCCCAGCCCTGGTGCCTTCTCTTGCATCCTGAACGACCACAGCCAAGACTTTCCAGAAGCACTACAAGCTAAATGCACCTCTGGCGCATTCAGGTCAATCACTGAAATGAGCCTGAAATTATTTGGATCCAGCCTCCTGCAAACAGATCTACGGTGCTTCTAAGTTGTGTTTTTCATGCAGCTATGGGGTAGGATATTTTTATATTTTTTTTTCCTCCTTCACAAGCTCTTCGCTGCATGGTAGCATCTGTTAGAGAAATATAGTATGTGAGCCATTGCCATTTTAAAGGGAGGAAGGATGCCTGGTGATGGCTGCTGCTGCCTTAGTTTGCATCAAGTTTGCTGCTTTGACTGCTGTGCGGCTGAGCAGGGGGTAGGGGAGGGAAGCGTCCTCTGGAGAGCCTGACTCGCAACCAGCCAACTTGGTTCAGTTTTGTAATGAGAGATTTTTCCTTATTTGCAATTAAAATGTCAAATAACGTTAGAAGTATTTGATTTGTGCTCACAGCGCAGTTCTCCAGCTTTCTGACTTTAAGAAAAGTCTTGCAAGATGCTGCTTTTTTTTAATCCAATTACAGTTACAGACTGAAATTAATTTACTGAATCATTGATTTTCCAAGGGGCAGAGGGTGGCTTCAGCTTTTTGGGAAACAAGACTTGGGGAACACAATTTCCCTTTTCTACACAGTGGTGCTTTTTTGGGGACACAGTCTGGAAGCACCTAGGTGCCACCCATCGACCTGGGCAGTGCTCCAGTTAGGACCTTAAACCCACTGAGCCGCTGCAGATTCATTTCGAAAATGGAGGCAATCATGCAAAATAGAAGTTAACTGCTCTGATAGAGGTCTCAAATGATTTCATTGCCATTAGTAGCGTTGCTAAGCTTAATCAGCTGTGGAGAAGTTAAAGTGTAACCTCATTTCAGGCGGGAGGAAGAGCGGTGTTCGGTCGAACGATGCGTGTGTGTGGGTAGGCTCTTGGGAGTGGGTAGGTCACACATCGGTGACTGGGCTGGAAATAGTATCTAGGACAAGGGGTCGAACTGGGAGGAGAGCTGGAGGAGGTGAGTACCAGCCTACTATTGGTTTGCAACCAAAACTCCAGTTGAGGTGACGCTCGGGGATAATTTCCATGATGTGGTTGTCCCACCTTCCCTTTGGGCAACAAATGTGTGATCAGTGACTCCTTTAAATCCACGATAGTTGGGATGTGAAGTTTCATGGAAAGAAGAAGAGGTGCAGGCCCTTTCTAGCATTGCTTCAGGAGGTGACAGACTCAGCTAGAAACTGAACACTTATTTCACTTGGGCGGTGACCCTTACAAACAAAAAAGCTAGAAATCTTTCTTAATTTTAGCGGTGGTCGAAACTTTAGGAACTCATACTGAATGCTGAAAGAGGTGCTATCTCTTGAAAACTATCTTAATTCCCCATCCTTTGCTTCAGCTACTTGGCCAAGAGTGCTCTGGAAGGAGATGGGTGCTCAGCACACGTTGCTGCACTAACAAGTCCTTGCAGGCTCCTTGGGGCAGGTTCACATTATGCCTTCAAGCACGGAGTGAACCAAAAGGATCCACGTCTGAAGTAGCTAAATGTTACTCTGCTTATGGTCTTGAAAATATCATTATGCAGAAATATCCCAGAAGTTTCCTATTCTCCATTTTACCTTCCAGCTACTCTTGTGCTGTATTTATCCCACCCAACTGCAGGCTGTTAACCCTATGGAGTTAGATTTAGGGATGCACTTGCCCTATGCTGCACTCGTATAAGGTGCACTCAGCTCTGCGTTGCCTTCTGGAGGCGACTCCCCTCTTCCCAGGGCCTGATGAGGTGCCCTGCTCTCCAAGGCTCCAGGTTAAAGCACCTCGGGAGTCCAAGCTCAGGCTCCACTGCAGTACAGTTTCTTCCCCACGGAGCCAGGCTCAACACAAGAAGCACCCTCTGCTTTGCTTTTCTCATTTGTACTTCACCACCTTTTCTAAAGAGACACGGAATTAGGGCGTAGGGGACGATACTATATGATGGATGTGATGGGAGAGAGATCTCGCTTTCCCATGGTTGCTTCTGACATGCTGCTAGCAGGGAAGGTAGTTATAGGGCTGCAGGGATACTGCACGCAAACAGATTCATTAAGGTCTGCTACTTTCAAAGTATTCTGTCAAAAAAAAAAGAAAAAATCCAAGTTACGGTTCTCAATGTCATTGTAGCTTGGCCTTTTACTGCTGTAAATTATTTGATTTTTTTTATAATGAAAAGGCAGCTGCTGTCCTCAAATTGTCACTGCTACTGTATCTGAAGTTAACTTCCAGACCTTTAATCTTTTCTATTCAATGTATTTCTTCAGTGGTGAAATATAACCGCTCTGCTGTGTTGAGCTCTGGCCCGGCAGCTGTGTGTCTGAGAGAAGGTATTTGCATACAATAGTATGGAGGAATTTAAATTAATCAGGGAACAAAATCCATTACAGACAGCTTGCACAGTAAAATGAGCTGTACAACCCATCTAGGTTTGCAGCACTTGGGATGTGAACCTGAGCTCTCCATTTCTGAGCGAGTGCTCCATTGCTCGTCTCGATAACTCCCTCTTTCACGCAGACCTCAGGGCAAAGCCCCACAAGTTGTGTTTATGAAAAGCCCTTCCTCAAGCAGTATCCTGTCCCCTCTTGCTGGTGTGAGTCAGGAAGGCTGCTCCCCTTCACAGGTTGCTGTGAAGCTCTGGCTAAAGCGACCAGGGGATGACATGGTCCTTCTGGGAGGCTTCACTGGAAACCTCAGCCTCATAGTCTAACACGAGCAGATGTTTCCCAGCACCGGCAGTGGGCTACCTTTTCCTAACAAATGCTTTTTTTAAAGCTATAGGTGCCATCACGTTCTGTTACACAGTTATTAACCTACTTATCTTATCAAAGGTGGAAGGTGAGATGTACAAGTGAAAAGCCTTGCGCAAAGCAAGGGGGGAAGCACAGGATGTGCTGTAGCTGGAAAAGAGAAAGCAACGAAAGAAAGCAGGGCTGGTCTCATATGTGCCATCCATTTCAGTTTGAAAATAATGACTGTAGGGGTTTCAATTTTTTATTTTTTTTTTAATATCTGGCTGGCCTTCACAGAGTGGTTTTTCATTGATGGGTAGTTTTTGGGTCAACGTGCTTTGCATTGGTTTGGTTTGGGTTTTTTTCCTTGGTTGCACTTTTTATGCTTTTTTCTTTTTTTAGTAACTTGTACTTTGCACAATGTAATGTTCATCCGCTTGCCCTGATGGACCATCGTTGTTCAGAAATGGCATTAAATGGGAGCAGAGGGCTGACAGGACCTGTGGCTGGAATGGCAGAGAAGGTGAGGGAGCTGATTCTCTTCCATGTAACCCCAAACACACACTCTTTTTCTCTGAAACGTGAACTGCAAGTAAGGCCACCTAATTAGAGAAACTACCGCCAGCTTTTGCAGACCCTTTCTTCGATCACAGAGACAGGGGGTGGGAGATGCGTGCACAGAGGAACTCAGCACCGGATCACTCCCTGCGATCCTCCTGCTTTCCCCAAAGGCGCCCTGTTGCCGTATCTGGAAGGCTGTGTGAACACGGAGTGCTCACACAGCAGTTTTTCCCACAGACAGCAAGAAGAGAGGATTTAAGGCTGTAGTCCTGGCCCACCCACTGCTTTTGGCTTGTAGTCTTGGACAAGGATGCTCAAAAGCAAGTTCCCTGCTCAGAAAGTGAAGGAAGCAATATTCACCCATGGGATGAGCGAAAGGCATCATTAAAGAGCCACCATCCAGTTGGACTTGGCCCCAGAATGGCTACAGGGCGTGATGACAAATTAAACGTTCGTAGAAAGGGCTGTCTGGAATTCTGCTCGTGCCGGCGCTGGGAGCAGCGGAGCTGGGAAGGTGCTGGAGCAGCCCGGTGCCAGGGAAGCCAGGCTGGCGCAGGGAGGCAGCCGGGGCTGAGCTGTTCCTGCTTTTCTCCTGGACTCGGAGCTCTCGGTGGGGGAGTGGGGATGAAAAGCCCGTTCAGACCTTTAAAGATCTTTCAGCTGGATGTATGTACGACTTGCCGTGCTGCTTAAACACCCCGGCTGAACCCGGGGCTGCGTTATGTCAGACACAGCATGCAGACGTGCACGTGTAGCCGAGAGGGAGGAGGAGGAGGAGGAAGCAGAGTGAGAAACCCCTTTCTCTCCCTTCCTCCCTGCAGAAGATGCAGTGCTGCAAGCAGGAGAGAGCCCAAGGTGGGAAGGGGAGATGGAGGAAGCAGGGGGTTGCTGAAAAAGCACGGTGGGGACCCCACTGCCACCTCAGTGCCCTGTCCCCTGCCACACTGCCCACCCCAGCCCACACCACCCACTCGTCTACCCCTCTGCGAGGGGCCGTGGCTGAAGTTGCCTGCCAGCCACCAAGTCATTAGTACAGTTTCCAAAGCAGTTAAAGACCAAAACACAATGACAGAGTGGGAGCTGCCATGCCAAGCGCCAAGTAAACCTGAAAGGTTAGTTTACTCTGTAATGAAATTCCTGCTTCAAAGTCTCCATCTCTTTTTCACTGGGGAGGAACGCTTTCTTTAAGCAATATTTAGAGGACACCAGTCTGCAAGGGTAATCATCCTCACCTCTGGCAGGAAGACCCGGCTCACTAGCATTTCTGAATAGGTTCTCTTTGTGAATAATTGAATTTCTCTCTGGAGTTCAAGATTTTCTTGTCTGTGGGACTGACTGCAGCTCTGCTTTTTCCTTAGGTGCAGCTTACTGTAATGGAGGCAGAAGAATTGTATTGCAGTCAAGGGGTTTGTGAGCATGACGCATAATAGGGGTGATTGCTACAGAAAGAGTCATTTGTAGCGTTCAAAATGACTCCTCCAGTGGTGAACAGATCTGCAGAAAATAATTAGAGGACCCCCCACTGCCACCCCCACTCCCATCCAAGGGGAAAAGAAATTAATGTAACATGAGGCAGCGGAGCATCCCTGAGAGGCGGGCAGAGCCCCGTGCTGCAATGTGCTGTTGAGGCCCCATCCTGGGCGATGCTCAGAGCCCATCTGTTCCTGCTGGTGCTGCCTGGGACACAGGGGGGGGACGGACCAGCCAAGCCAACTGCTTGTCCAGACCAAAATAAAACGCTGTGGTTTGTATATCTCCCAACCACATGTGAGTTTGCCCGGGCACAGCTGTTTTTCCTTTAAAACCTTGCAGCCTTGCAGTGGTTTCTGGGTCTCTCCAGAAAGGCACGTGTAGTGCAATGGGCAAACCTGCGCATCCCACCTCTGAGATAAGCATCCCTGCGGCTGCCCCACCAAGGAAAAGCCACTTAAAGGTATATCCTCCTGCCAGCTACCAATGTGGTCCACTGCCCATGGGCACATTTCATCCCTGCCATCCATAACCTGGAGTGGAACATCCCACCATGGCACCTACCAAGCTGCTGGTGTGTAACTTTTCAGAGAAGGGGTGAGGAAACTCTCATAATAATTTGCACTGCTGTGAGCAGGACCCTGTGCCTAGCTGCAGGGAAGAGGCAGCTCCTGCCAGCAGGCTGAGATAAATGCTGTTTCCAAAGAGGTTTTTGATGTCGTACGCAGAGGCAGGGCTTAGCTATTCACGCACATGGGTGCCAGTAGCAGGGTGAATGACTGTTTCAGACTTTGAGCGTAGGGGAGGAATTGGGGCAAAGCGCAGCTCTGAAGTGAATGAAAATCCATCGAGCTGGGAGGTTTCTTTCTCGTCTGTCTTTCACCACGAAGCACAGCAGCAACGCTGGGTGGCTGCATGCAGCCAACACAATGCAACATGGCAGCAGTATATTTTTAGGATGTTGTTTTAGCAAGGGGAAACATATTCCAAGGGCAAGACATAGCGATCTAGTAACCCAAGCTGCTCAGGGATTTCTGTGGCTATTGAGTATACCACACGGCACTTGGGCTGCCTCGTCAAATTGTGATGTGTGTTTCAGATGCGTATTGGAGGCTTTTTTTGCCCCACGTTACACAAAGTACATTCTCTCATGGTACAAAACTTGCATGAACTGATCAGCAGGAGAAGCCAAGGTAGCTGCACTCAAGAAAAAGAGCCCAAATTCTACACTGAAGTCAAATCTGCTTGGGCTCTCGTACCTGCAGATAATCTCCGGGTTCTTTGTGGTCTCTGCTCCGAACTGGAAACCAGAGCTTATATCTTTACTATTTTCACTGTCTTCTGTGGCTGTCAGTTACACTGGCTTGAATATTCTGGTCATGCTCCACTTCAGGACTTCTTGATCCTCTGAGACAGATCTTTCTCTGTCAGGCTTCTGAGTGACAAGCAGAGATTTCACCCCCAGAGACGATTCCCTTAGCAGTACCCTGAGCATCCAATCCATTTACTACCACAACTCGTCCGTTTCCTTGGGTAGGGGAGCAATGCAAACAAAAAAGGAACCGTGCAGCAGCTTTTATCCTCCAAGATGTGTCTGGAGGCCTGACCATAGCCTGGCCAGCACCATTAGCTGTTGCAGCTGGAGACACTAGCCTGCTTAAATTTGTTACCAAAAGGTTGCATATGCACAAATTAGGGAAGCGGTATATGTTGTTTGTATTTGGTAGCGCATAAAGTAAGGAAATGACTGGTGAGGTCTGTCTTTTTTACTTTGAACTCGGTGCCTTGCATGCTGGAGGTATGGGGAGCTCCATGGTTAGCAAAAGTAGACAGGTGGGAAGGAAATGGAAAACAGTTGTGAAGAAAATTGCTGGTGGTGGCTGGCAGTTTCCCTTGGGCTTGCCTGAGCAGCGGGGAGGGATGCCGTAACAGAAAGGAGCCGACAAAGGCACCCAGTCCCTGTAGGAATTGTTTCAGAAAAGATATCAGGACCTGGATCACCCAAGGATGGACCAGCCACCCGAGGGAGTGTCTGTTTAATGATGGTGTCATCCAGGCCACTTGCTTTCCCGGCTTTGGTGGGTGGGCTGCCATCAGCTCTCTGCCAAGGTCCGAAGGGCAGGTTGTCCTTAGGCCACCAGGAAGGGAGTTATCGGGGCAACCAGCCTCCTGCGCTTCCAAATGCCCATCCAGCATGGGGAAGAGCCAGCAGATAACGTACATCCCCACTGTGTACATGAAGTGTTCTGCCCTGCTCTTCTGGTTTTGGGGGAACAAGTGTGATAAGCAAGAACTCCAACCTTCTGTTTTCTGAAAAGCCACCAACAGCAGGTCTGATTTCCATAAGAACTGCCTGCAATTAGATGTTTTGCTGACAGGCATGTGCCTAGTTGATGGAGATGCAGTGTGCTTTGAGGACAGTTCGCAAGGATTTACAGGTGATCTGCAATGAAGGCAGGTTGTGGAACTGGCAGGAGCCATGAGCTTCTGCCTGAGGGTGCTGAGGTCCCCAAAGCTGCCAGCTGAACAGGGTTGTGGGGGTTCACCACAGCAAGTGATGTTGTCATGCGTGATGCTGTAATTCTGCACTCTGCAGAAAATAATTAATGGTCTCCTTCTCAGGAGGGAAAAAATACAAAAAGATTAATCCGGAAAATTCTTGATTCACTCTGTTTTAATTTAGGAGGATTGGTTTTGTTATTTTGCTTTTTAAAAAAAAAAAAAAAAAAAAAAAGATAATGAGCGTAGAGAGTCTGCGCACAGTATATTTGAGCTATTTTGGACTAATTTGAAAGAAACAAAGGGGGGTGGGGGAAGTCAGCTTTTTTGTACACTGTGTACCATGTATTCAACCTTAGATGTCTGACAGGTTTTGGCGAGAGTGTAAACCAGTAAACTGCTTACTTCGAGTTTATCTGAAAAGACAAGGAGGGGAAAGAAAAAATGGTCTGCACCTTGGTCTTGCAGTATAGGCCGTGTTTTTGACATAAAGGTTTCACAAGATGTACGGATTTTATTGCTCTGGCAGGAAACTGAGGCTTTCACATTTAATGAAGCATTTCTTTGAAGTCACGCTAAGAGGATGAGCGTGGCTGCGCGCACATCTGCCCACCTCGACTTCCTCTTCTGAGACACCGCCGGGAGCAGCCCCCAAGAGACATCTATTTATCAAAACTTCATCGAGTTGAAGATGGAAAAAAGACGGTTCTTCTCCCTCTTTTGTTTGCTCTTGGTGCCCAGCATTGCAGGTAAGCAGGTCAGTGGGACACCTTGACTAGCATGTGATGGAGGGTGGCAAGGGGCTGGGTGGATATGCAGGTTGGGCTCAGTGTGTCTGACTAGGGCGAGCTGTAGCTACTGGTAATGATTTTCTGTTTCTTGACCACTTTCTAACAACCCTAGCTAGCAAGGAGTAAACTTTGCTGACTAGCAGATTATTCCAGACGCCTAACCTGTTTTCACCAAAATAGTCACTGAGTTGAGCTCACTTGTATTTAGGGCAACATGTGCTCATCCGCAATGGGCAAAAAGGAAAACTGCTTTTAAAAAGCAAATAAAAAATATATCCCTTTCCCACATACACATATACCTGTGTGTGCAGAGAGGGGAAGAGTTGCAACAACTTAAAGGCAAGGATGAATTGTACTGCTGCAGCCCCTGAAAGAGATTCATCTCTTCCTCTTCCCCACCCAGCCCTGCGTGCTGTGTTAAAGGCTTGAGAAACAAGTTTGTCATCGGCAGTGAAACTTTCAGAAAAGTTGAGTAAGAACTACATCGCTGTCACAGGGAGTTAAAGGAAAACTGATTTGAGGAAAACCAAGGAAAAGCCTGATGCTCACAATCCCATCCACCCTCCCCAACAAGCTATGCAGGAGTACTTATTACCAGCTAGGAAGAAGAATTTTGTAGGATAGGTGTTTTTCCACTTAAGAAAGGAAAAATCTCACGTATTTGACTGGCATGGTAAAAAGCACCTTAAAACCTGGCCCAGGATGTTCCTATTTTCTACATCACTGAGGCAAACTGGATTTTTAAAAGCAAGGGAAATATTTCCTATGTGTATTCATAGAAAATAAAAGTTTTCAAATCCAAAGCAAGAACTAGAAGCCTCAGGATATGCACATGCAGGAAGGCAATACTATTTAGGAAAAGGACTTCTGGGTTTTTACCCCTGAGGATGAAACCCTCATTGAAGTCACTCCAAAATGTAAGTGGACACCACCATACCCTTTCTGCAGATCGAGCATATAAATGCCTGGGAGTTACTCTATTAAATTTCAAATGGAGCACAAGTATGGGTTAATGGACAGCATTTGATTTGGAAAAATAAAACTGCTATAAAATGAAACTAATGATACTGAGATGCTAAATAAAAGTTAAGAACATTTTCGCGTGAAAGGGTTTCAGTTAAAGTAGCCTAAAGTGCTAGGCTGCTAACAAACAACACAAATTAAAATGTTGTTTCTACACACATAACCTTTTCATCTTCATATAAAATATTCAAGTAATTTTGGTAGGTATTCTTTACATGGTCCTTTGACCTAATACAGCATCAGTATGAATATGAGAGAGAGCTTGCTATGTGTCCCTTGCCTGCTAGTCTGACCATAAGAGTGCCAGTCGTTTTTTCCTTAACTTCTACTGATGCAAAACTTGCAGTGAAATCAGTGACTCTTGCTGTAATAAGCTCCTTGGACTGAAAAAAAATAGTTTTCAGTAATTTTTCTCACAGCGCTTGTCACTCAGGCTTATTTTTATTTACTCTCTTACGCCATCCCGTCTCTCGGAAGTCAATTAAAAGATGAACAGGGCATGCACAGCCATAAAAATCAGAGATTAATGTTGGCCATGGCCACTCAGCAGCCTTGTTCTCCAGGCACCCAGTCTCTCCATGTTCGGGTCAGATGTCAACGGCTGGATGCCAGATCTCAGCCAGCTCTGCGGGGATGCAGGGCTCTGCCCTTGCTCTTTGTCCCAGTCAAACCAGAGCTGTGGGTGCTTCGTGTCCCTGCCTGGCTCTGGGCTGAGCTGGCAGAGCATGGGGCATGCCAGCCCCACCACAGGCACTGCCGAGGCTGCCCAGCCCCTGGCTCTGGCATCCCGGAGCCCTGTACCGCAGCGCAGAGCAGAAGTCAAAGCAAAGGAATTGGTACCCACCGTTTTCAAGTACAGAAGGTGAGCGGTGTGCGCTTGGTGCTGTGGGGAGCCAGCGGCATGGCTGCTGGGCTGCGGGGCAAGTTGCCAAAGCAAATTGACAGGTGATGCTTTGATAACACAGGGAGGATGAAACGCCCTGGAGATGGGGGGCAACAAGCCTGTACCTAAGAGTATCTGTGCACGCTCATTTTTTTCTGTGGACCGCATGTCCTTTAGTAAAAAGGACCTTTTGTGCATGGCTCTGTGGGTGTGATTGATTCCTTGTCTCACCACGACTCCCCCACGCATAAATTCTTCATCTCCTTGAGTCTGTCAGTGCCCTGCATGCAGGGGTTTGGGGACTGCGAGCTTCTTGTCCACAGGAGGGAGAAAGGGAGAGAAATCAATTTTACTACAGCAGCAGCAAAACCAAGTAGTACAGGCTCCCGTTGAAAGCTCCTTCATTTCACCGATCCATTACTCCTTTATGGCACACTGAGGACTGCCAGCATGCTTTATGAAATTAATCGAGGAAGGAACCGTACATGCCGGGGCAGCTCACTGACACTGAAGCGGACACTCCTTTAGGCCATGCAGGAGCTGTTTAATAATGTGGAGGTAAAAGAACAGCTTTCTCTGTCGAAGCAGCAAAGGCAATGGCGATGGGCAGGGGGAATGGAGCAGGGCAGAATTAGCCCACAGGGATAACTCATTTGTTCTTGTAAAAATTGCTGGGGAATAACTGGGCCCAGATGCTGCTTTATTTATAACATTTGAAAGATTTCCATTTTCACAGAGGCCCTCAGAGCTCCCATTTCTCTGCTGCAAGCTCGATGGGAGCTCCCCGCCCTCTTCCAGGCAAGGGCGCATTTGCTCTCCCAGTTGTCTCTCCACAGTCTGTACTGGTGGAGATCTGCCACGAAGCTCCTCGCTGGAAAGCCTCATTACACTTGTAGCGTCTTCAAAGTTGCCCGTGGCTAAGGCACCGAACCATGTCAGAGATGGCTTAGGAAAAAGCTTTGTTTAAATGTGACTCGTACTGAAAATGGTCCCATTTGTTTTTAAGGCCAGCCTGAAGATGTCATCACACGAACAGAAGTGGTCCACGCCTTGCCTGGTACCAACGTGACCCTGGTATGCACCTTCCCAAAACCACCTGACACCTACATAATACAGACACAGTGGTCCAAGACTGATGACACCCAGCTTACCAGAATAGCTGTTTATCACCCTGCTTACGGCACCCATTACTTCACCTTTCCTGAGGCTTCTTACAACTTTTCGGTATCCTTCAGCACGAGAAAGTGCTGTGGCTGGGATGTTACAGAGGCTTTGTGCTCCCCTGGTCAAAACGCCATGTCTGAATGCAATCGGTGGGCTCTGCATCTGAAAAACGTTACCATCTCCCTCAGCGGGTGGTACGAGTGCAGTTTTGCTACTTACCCATATGGGACAAAGGCTGCAGAAATTCAACTTATTGTCAAGGCGGAAGGTACGTGATTATGAATGAGATGTGGGGTTTTTTGTAACGGGGGCTGGGGGGTGGAACATCAGGATAGACGAACATTTCTTGGTCGGTGACGGGGACTGGTTTGGGGTTTGCAGTGACGCCACCGAACACTGCTGCCTACTGTTTCCTACTTAGCAAGCATTCTTTAGCTGTTGTTATCCAGCTGGTGATCGGCAAACTTTATTTGTTTGGAGGAATATGGAGTTAGCTAGATAGGAAGGCAAAAAAGGTGGTGAGATGGGTAGTTTCCACACTTTTTTTTTGGAGAAACATGCCTTGGAGAAGACTGGGCAAGCGTCTCAGGATATGGTGAGACCGAGGATGCTAGATCCCTAAACCACGCTGGGCTGCTGCTGTGTGCGTGCAGCACCGAGCACCGGGAAAAGAAAACCCCTGTGTCTGGTTGAGGCTGAGGCCTGGCATCTGCAGGGCGTGCTGGGTGTTAGCTCAGTGGAGGGATGTGTGTCCCCACCATCAAAAACAAACTGGAGCAAAGCAGGGGGTTGCTTAGGGCAATCACAAGAGCGGAGACTTGGCTGCTTCTGGAAGCTGGAAAGCAGCCTGACCAGTCCTGGTAAGTAAGCCTTGGGGGAGAGTGTGAACTCCAGGGAGGTTATTGAAATTATCCTGGCAAAGGAACAAATGGGTTTAAATAGGACGTGAATGGATTTGACTACAAATTAAACAACAGTGGCAACTGTTAGCACAGGAACTTTGGGAACAGCTGTTTCATGGCAGCAGGGAGGGCAAAAGTCCAAACCACCATGAAGATGGAGCTGGGGTGGGGATGCTGGGCAAGCTTGCTGTAGTGCACATGGGGGACTGGATCTGATACCCCAGAAACCTCTTCCTGACCCAGGCTTCTGTTAAGAAGCCAAGAAGGATTAATGTAAATGCAACAAACCTGGCACGGTTTCAGTTCAGAGCTGCCAGGCCAACACGCTCCCTCTGCCCGTGCCCAGGGCTGTAGGTGCAGCAGACGTTCCAGGGTTAGGAGCAGGGGGGTGTTAGGGGTAGCGCAGGGCAGCAGCGCTGCATCATGAGGCCAGGCTGGTGGCAGGAGGGATGCCGGTCCCCACGCTGGATCACGTTGGTCCTGCAGCAGGAGGTACTCTGCAAGCCTCACACACAGGGACGTTTCACCCAAGCTGCCACCTCGTTCCCTGATGGCCCTCCATGGCGATGGCTCCAAGGATTTTGGGGCTGTTATCCTGGAAAAGCAACCCAGCAGCACCTTCCTGCCCTGCTGAAGGGAAAATGAAGCCAGCATCTTCACACAGCCCCCACAGGATGGGGTGTTGAAGCAGTACGCGCTGGATAACTGTGTCAAGGACCAAGCTGCCACTGTACCTGCCATACAGGGGGGTGATGGGCAGGCTCCCCTTGGGAATTTTCCTGCACTTCACAGGGCACAGGGGCTGTATCAGGCAGAGAGCAGTGAGGTACAAACAGTGCTGGTAAGCATGTGAAACCCTCCCAGGCTTCTGTTCTTTGTGTGCTTCTTCTCTGTCTCTTCCTTAACGCAGTAATAGTGCTGATCAGGCATTGCTCCCTTTGCTGGTGCCCTTGGTTGATACCAACATATTCAACACCGTTATTGCTGCCTACATGTTAAATGTGGGCAGCTCTTGTTCATATCACCATCATTGTGGCTTTTTCAGTAACTGTGTGATGCAGCGAGCTCTGCCACTGATGCTACTTGCTAGACAGAACTAAAAAAATTCAGTTTGCAACACACCTCTGGCAGATTTGTATTTTAAGGTAAACAGATTTTTGCAATGAGCCACTTCCACTCAGAAGAAGGCGAAAGACCTTAATCCATCCTATGAGTGGGGTGGCAAAGGGTGCTGCTCATTAAAGTACAGCTCCCAACTGCATCAAAGTGGATCCAGATGGATTCAACTTGTGCTGCTCATTAAAGTACAGCTCCCAACTGCATCAAAGTGGATCCAGATGGATTCAACTTGTAGATACTGCAAAAAGCCCTCAGAGCAGCAGGCCGATGGAGGACCTTAGCCAGCGGGCTGTTGATGGAGGTGGGAATCAAAGATGGGGGTGGGGGGGTGGAATAAGCAGCTGGGACCTGTGACTGTGAGAACAGATGGAGGCTGTTTGCAGGCAGAACTCCTGGGGTGGCTACTCATCCTTGTATTTCTCATAGGCTGTACGGCACTTTTGCATGGTAACTTATCCCAGCAAAGTCTCCTGTGTGGTTTTATTCCTAGATTTGCTTCCTTTGCCCTTCCTTTATCCGTTCCATGCTATCCAGCCCCCTTAGGGTTTGTGCGCTCTGTGTCCTGCTGTGACAGCTGCCTCCTCGGCTGCTTCGCTCTGGTGGAGAGTGGAAATGAGCTGCTTCTGCTGCTGGGTCTACTGGGCACCGCTGGGCACTGCCTGTATTCACATCCCCGTGGCACAGGCTGCGTGCTGGCACTGTCACTCCATGCTTGGGTGCCAGGCGTAAAGGAACTTAGAGTCACCAGCAAGTCCCCGCTGCCAAATAACCTAACAGTCTGGGACGGCTCAATAGTCTCCCTTCCCTCAAGATAAAAAAATAAATGAAATAGATCTCTATTTTATCGGAACATGCAAGCCAGAACTAGCAGGGGAGCAAAGTTCAAGAGCATCCCCGCGGTGCGTGCCTGGAGGGAAGAGGGGAGGCAGGCTGTGCAGGCAGGCTGCGCGGTGCTGTGCCTGCCGCCGGGCTGGCTCTCAGAGAGGTCAGTGCTCCCCAGGGCACTCGTAGCATCTCCTGGCCATCACTGCTGCTCTTCCTGCTCAAACACACGTGCAAACGCAGCCCTGAGGTTTAGACCACAGCTGCGCTTTACTCAGTGCATCACTCTGCCCTGCCACAGCTGGACCAGACCCTGGGCTGGGAGTAGGTAAGGTAGGAGATGCTGAAATGCTTTTGTAAACCGATGACAAAGGAAAGAGCGATGAGTTCTCTGCTTCTGGTGGTGGGCAGGTTGGAAAATAACAAAAGGAGCACTTACACTGAAAAACAGGGTTCATCTTAACATGCCTGATATACTGAACATCTTCCTTAGTGAAAAGCAGGTCTGCAGATATCTTCAGAGAAAAGGAAATACAGGTGCACAAAATTGATGTGAAGGTTCATCGCCACAGAAAAAAAAAAAATTGTAAGAGAAAAATTGAGGCTTCAAATTATTCTCGGCTCCAAAAGGAGATGTCTTGATCCTGCAGTTAAGCAAAGATTTTTATGAATTGCCCAAAAAATTCAGGTAAAGCCATGAATTAGAGTGATGAAACTGCATCTAAATCAGATGCAGGGCTTTCACTTAACAAATGTGTCTATGGGTAATGGTTGAAAATTATGGTTCCTTTCTAATCAAAAAAGTGCCTGTTCCTTGAACAGAAGACCAGTCAGCACTGGGTTTTAAAGCACAATGAACATCAAGTTTCTGATTGTCCTTCTTGGGCTTTTTTTGTTGTTGTTGTCGCGATGACAAAAGAGGAGCAGCGCTACGTGAAGGAAGTGCGGTTAAACCAGACTTTAGAAATTCCATGCCTTGAGGACACGACCTCAGATAATTTGTCCAATTACCCATTGAAATGGCTCGTGGTAAGTATTTTTTATCTCAGGTATAAAATTCAGAAGCAACCAGAGGGTATTTTTTGCAGATTAAAATAGAAACGTTAGATTTTACTGCGTCCTGCAGAAGCTCCTAAACAAAAGGTGTCGGTTGTGTTAGACTGTGATAATAAAGGGGGAAAATATAAACGTGGTTTTGCAACATAGAAACCACAAACAATAGCTGTTAAAGAAACAAAGAAGGGAAAATTCCATCTTAATTTCTTTTAATTTTTCAGGAGCACATGTAGAGCAGGTCTGTGGAAGGTGGCAAAGCACTTAGCAAATGTAACAGAACTAAAATATTCCTTGCATTGGGTTTCTCAGGGATTTTTGCAGTAGCAAAGCTGTAGTATCTCTGAAAAATACATGGTTACTGTGTAGGGTAGTAAGATATCAGGCTGCTTTGAAACAGAAAGAAAAAAAGGTGCTGACTGTAATGTTTTTGTTAGTTAATCCTGTGTCACAGAGACATGCAAACCCAGGTACCTAGCTAACCACATAACGACTATTTTTAAGCATTTTGCTGTGAATTATAAAGCTTGTTACATTTTTTTTACCGCATATCACTTTCTAGATAAATATTTATATGCTATATTTTAATGTAACCTTTTAGCATTAATTTCAATCAGTAGGGATAAGTATCAGCCAGCAGCATCCTTGAGGTTTGCCTGTGAATTTCTGTCTATTGCCACAGAAAAGCTGTAACTGCTGAGGTTTTTCTTAAAGGTGATTTTCAAATATTTTGGGGTTTTTTTAGGTTTTTTCCCAGCTCACAGTCTATTTAGATCTCCCCTTTGCAGCACATTCTTAATATTAAAAATCTTTGTATTTTTGTAGGGAGCATCCTTGGCCTTACTACTTTTTAGCGTTGCTGGTTCACTCTACAAAGTAGCAGAAGGAGGGGAGGGGCGGGGAACCAAACCCAAAGGTCATCACAGTGATAGCTGTGGGCCACCATGCATCATTTAGAGTACAGCTTGCAAATATGTGCCAAGGCACAGATGTCCTGCTTGTGCTGGCTGCATCTGCATCTAACGGTGGCTGGCACAGATGACTTTTAGCTTTTATCATCAGGTTCTCTCTGATTAAAATCTAAAAGAGCAAGGATTTTCTTGGAATTTCAGTGATATTTAATATGTATGGGATGTTCAGCATAACTTAGAGATTGCTGCAGTGAGACAGCAGCTCTGTTGCCCTCTCTGCAAGCTACTCAGGAGTCACAGCTATTTACTCCATAGGTCATTGGTAAGATGATGACTGCTGTTGTATTTGAAGTTCTGGGAGAGGATGTATATGAGAAAAGAAAAAAAAAAAAAAAGAGATGCTGCAAATGTCCACTTACTGCTACTCAGTGCTATGGGCATGAGGGAAGATTTTTATAGTGGGAATAGAGCTGGCTACACAGATGCTTGGGCTAGGGTGTCTAATCTTTACCCACCAGGTGGGTTACTCTTTTCACAGGGCAAAAATGGCAGGAGAGAGGAACTGGTGAGCAAGGAGCCCTCCCACCCTGCGGTGTACGGCAGCGGCAGCACGCAGTATGGGCCAAGAGTTCGCCTGGCTTTGAATAACACTCTGAAGATTTTCGCCACCCAAATCACAGATGATGGCAGGGTGTTTTCCTGCCACGTGGTGTACCACCCCCAGCGTGTCCTGAAGAGCAGCACCACCGTGAGAGTATTCGGTAAGGGGCTTATGCCAACGGCTTGAACTTGGAAAGGGAACGCGACTGCCTGTTTGCGAAGAAGGCAATAGCTTTTGAAATGCGCAGAGGTTTTTTATAGAGACCTATCTACATTGTATTTTTCTCAGCTGCAAGGAGTTAAAATGTTTGTAAATAGCCCCTTAGTTCTTACGAAGAATTTGAGGCCATCCCTTCAATCCCTGGCATCAAAACTAGGCGATCATTGTGCACATACCAGCAGTGCTGGCATGCACATTGCCACCATCTCACCCCCACGTGTAAGCTTCTGTTGGCACTTTGCAAGTTTCAGGTAAGCACCTTGGTCACCAAGATGTCCATGATGCAGTTACAGAATGACCGTGCTGCCTGTGGTTAGGAGATGATGGCCAAAATTCTGGAAGCAGCCAAAGTGCTTTGGAACTACCGCTGCTGCAAAGTCGCATCCTGGAAGGCATGTGATGTTCAGCGGCTGCCAGAGGCTCTGGTTCTGAAAATGGGGTCCTGCCTGGAGGTCCCAAACCAGGCAGGAGTGGGAGGACCTGGGTACTGTAGGTGTGTGGGCTGGCATTTCAAGCTGTAAGTCTTCTCCATCTTCATTTGCTTGCTCTGTTCCATTTCTAGTTGCTTAGGAGCTGCTCTACAATTGCTAAGGTACAATCAAGTCAGAAAAGTGAAAAGTGGGCTATATTTTCTGCTTATAGGGCAGTGGGTCTGGAAAACATATTTCCAATGCTCCTAAAATGAATGGGTGTTCAGCAGTGGGTCTGTCAACTTTCCCTTGACTGTAGCTGCTTGCCCAAGGAAGCCCACGTCTCATGGACAGAACAGCTTTTGCTCTAAAGGCAAAGATTCTCCAGGGAGCAGCAAAAATAATAATAAAAAATACCAAACCACAACCCAAAACCTTGCGTCTGGGGGCTGTTGGTCACTGATGCAAGAGAAATAAAAATAGAACATGATGATCTCAAATTTCCCCTTGCGTTTGCATGATTCAGACATGGATCTTCCTTTTAAAAATTAACATTTGTCAAAAAGCTACAGTGTTGCCTGGGTAATTCTGCAAGTATACGAACCTACTTGAACTCTCCCTCCCTGCTGATGCTCTTGCCTTGCATGTCTGTGAGCCGAAGAGGTTGCTTTATTTGGCTCGTTTTCTGAATTACTGTGCCACGTGTGGCTGTCCGTGCACGCACCCACATCAGCCCGCTAGCACAACAGGGGAGAGCAGCGGACAGGAGAAAGAAGCCATGGCCCTGGGTGACCAGCAGCCCATGGTGCTCCCAGTAAGCACTGGCTGGCTTCGGGCCAGTGTGTCCATCAGGTGCCATCAGCCTTGAGGGCAGGGTAGGGTGCAGGGGCTCCCCGAGAGCTGGTTTGCAGTGGGTGCTGAGGAAGGTGGCTCAGACCTAGAGTCCAGATCTCAGAAGAAAGTGCATTTTTGTGCTCTTAGCCCTCTCCCATCTGATATTTTGCAGATAAACTAACTATCTTGCATGCTGCCATCTGATATTTTGCAGATAAAATAACTATTTTGCATGCTGCCTCACTCTTTTCTGTTACCATTCACTGAAGTCGCACTGTTTAACCATTGCAACACACCAGCTTTTCTCCATTTCCTCGCTCGTGCGCAGCAGGAGGGGAGCCCAAAAGCAGCCTGCCTGGAGCTGCCCCTGTGCCAGCCCCCAGCCCCTGCGCTGGCACAGCCGGAGCTGGCAGAGGGCAGGCAGAGACAGCCACCAGAACCACCCAGCAACCCCCAGCTGACATCTGGGGACAGACCAACAGCCACTGCAGACGATAGCACACCTCTTGTTCCTTGAGCCAAAGCTGACCAGGGAATGAAGAAACGAACATTTATGTCCTAGCAGGGTAGACCCAGCCTCAAATGGCCAGGGCAGGACCTGAGGCACGTAGCAAGCGTACACAATGTCAACAGCACATACATTGGCTTTATCTGTCACCCTGGCTGTTGACAAGGATGTAGCTAGAGAACAAAGGAGAACTGAAACCTGGGGAGGTTTTCCCATCTTAGCAAGCCCCGTCACCCAGATGTTTGTGCAATTGAACGCCATGGGCTGGGCGGCATGAGAGAAGGGCAGGAGGGCAGGCAGCTAGTGCTGCACGGCGCTGTAATGGGCTGGAGGAGGAGAGGAAAGTGCTGTCGCCTGGGGAAAGTTCCCTGTGCAGGACCCCTCTGACAAATGCTTCGGGGCAAGCAGAGCAGAGACAGCCCAAGTGTCAGGGGTGGCAGTGGCAATTCCCTGCAGGAGGTGGCCTGAGCGTGAGCAAGAGCTGGGTGGGAGAGGGTGGGGAAGGCATCAACAAGTGGCTCAATGAAGTTGAGAGTCTTGATAGGTTGAGTAAAAACAGGTATTCCATCGAGAGAGAGCTTTTTTTTTAAAAGAGTACTTTTGGATTGAAATGCTTATAAAAATATTTCTTTTCTAGAGTTTTTTAGATACAAGTTTCTGAGAAAATGTATGGGCTTTTCACATCTAACTTTGCCAAATATTGATTTTTCCTTTTTGTAAGAGTAAAAGCTCAGCCGTAGAAACTACTGTACTAAATATTGAATTTCTGCTAGACCGAAAACATGGGTAAATATCCTAGCAAGGCAAATGAATGTCAAACTGTTAAGAGGGGTTGGGATGTTAAATGGAAAAGATCTATTAGGTCATCCAGAGCTGTGCTTGAGAGCTGCCTGCCAGGGCAGTTACTCAGCAAATGTCTTCTGAGAAGGCAGAGGACAGCAGCCAGTACAGATGTGGAAAAGCATACCTGTTCTCACACACACACAGAGGAAAAAGAAAAAAGAAAAAAAAAAAAAAAAAGGCAGAGCAGGCACTAGACTAGATCTTATTTATTCTCCTAGCCAACTTTCAGGTGAGATTAGAAGACCCACTTTACCAGACTATTTCTCTACATCTGAAAAAGTATGGTTGTCTTCTGCTAGTCCCACCACCATCTGTACAGTTTTGACATAGCAGAAACAAGGATGAAATCTTCAGACATTCATTTTCTGATAGGAAGAATTCTCCCCACCACCCCAAAAAAATAAACATAAAGGGGAAAAAAATCCCTCAAAACCAAAAATGGAAATCCTACCTGAAAAGCACCCTAAGTCCAGAAAAACATAAGGCCACAATAATTAAATATAGGTTTCTCCCAGGCATAATCCATCAGTAACATTAGGCAGAAAAATGGAAATTAAAAAAAAAAAAGGAGGTGGGAGAGTCCTTGGTAGTTTGGAGTTTGACTATATAGAACAACGGGGAAACGTGAGCAGTTAGCCTCAGAGGGGAAGGTAATGAACTGGGGTGACCCTATATCAATTAACAGGTTAGGAAAAAATGAAAAAAAAAAGAAAAAATAAAAAGAAGAAAATTGTCTTAATGGTAGAGATTAAAGTGAGGTTTAGGTTGGAAAGAGAAAGAATTACGGACGTCCTAAGTAATCTGGGGCTGTGCTTGATTCCAGTCCAGTTTTAAGGGTCAGAATGGGCCAGAAGCACCATCTAACCACGGCTTTTGAGACTTGCTATACATTAGCAGTTTCATCAGTCCTAACTTAACGAGTCTGTTAACGTTACTGCAAAGCGGTGATCCCAAAGGCTAGTTTAGAAATGCCAACTCGGAGAGGCTGACAGTACCTGATAGCTTTTATCTAGACACAGCCACAGTTAGAATCAAAAACGCTGCAAAACCAGAAGGAAACACTTTTTCCATTTCTTGTGGATGCGGCCACCAGCGCCCTGCTGCTCTGAGCGAAGGTGACCTCTGGGCTGGCTGGCACGCTGGGAAGCATCTGCGGTGTGGCACGCTCACACATCTACCCAGGCAACGGCCACGTGGGCAGCTGGTACCCCAAATTGATCAGTTTGGGGGATGGCTAAAGCCTTTGCAGACGGCTTGGAATGGCAAACACCCCGAAACCCCAACAGTTCGGGAGTATTTTGTTTCAGCAGGCGCAGGAGGGGTGGCTTTGCTGCCAGAGCTGCCTGCAGGATGGTTTTAGCTCATTTCTCCAGCAAAGCCTCCCAAGAGTGGTTTAGATAAGCAGTGAAATACATCACGGATCTTGCGGTAGTAGCTGCTGATATATGCTTGTAAACCACTTCCTTGACCTCGAATCAGAGCTGTGCGAGCTTTTATCTTGCTAGGTGTGTGGGTGGATGTAGGATTTAATTTCCACTCCTTTAACGAAACAAGGCTGTTAAGTCTTATTAGAAGCTGTTACTGTGACCTTTGGTATCCGTTTCACTCACACACTTCTGTTTGCTTTCCAGCCTACCCTGAGATCTCCGTTAGCCTGCCGGAGGGCTCAGCTGGCACCTCGCCGAAGGTGAGCCGTTTTGGAGCAGGGAGCAACGCCTGTGGCCGCTGCCATGCCACCCCAGCAGGGCCAGGCAAGCCAAGCTGGGTCAGACGTAGGGGGGACTCCCAAAACTGATCGAGCTCACGGGGCAACGAGCAAGTCAATGAGTTAACGTCAGCCGTTTGTGCCCTTCCTCCTGAGCGATTCCCATCCCCACAGCAGTGAGCTGATTCAGTGAGCACAAACCGGAGCTAGCTAAGGGCTTCTTCATGGTATGGGCAAAAGCTGGGTTTGTGTTAGCCCTGGGGAAGGCTCCAGGAGAGGATCGAGAGGCTGTGAGGAGCTGATGATGTCACAGAGGGCTGTGATGCCCCCTTTCCCTCCCCATCTGCCCGGCTACCCCCCAGCAGCCTCAAGCTGCCTTCTCTTCCTCCTTAAAATCCCTCTCTGAAGGTCACCCGCTACCCGGGATGCTGCTGCGAGGGGCCAGGTAGCAGCAGCCTCCGCCTGCCCCGCAGCCCCCCGGGGTCAGGGAGGGGAAGGGGCTGCGGGAGCGATGCTTGGGGCACCGGCCTTGGCCTGATGTGTCGATGGAATGGCGATGATCATGTCAGCTGCAACGTGTCATGCTACAGTCCTCAGCCGGAGCAGCGGGATGCCGACTGAGGGACTGGCTTTAAGGCTGAGGGGCCCTATTTCAGGCTGAGCCCCTGTGTTTGGGGGGCCTCTCCTTTATCACATGTTTGGTAATGGCAAAACCTAAAGCTCCGCTGTACCACGCTGGCCATACTTGGCATAAAACATATTTTGGCCCATATGACTGACCAGCAAGACACCCTGGCTACTAGCTACGGCACGTTGCTTCCCGATGCATCTGGCCAGGTTGAAGCTTTTGATCTGTGAGCATCCCAAATTAAGGAAGTTTTCCTCAAGAAGAGTGCTTGTGGGCAGGTAGAACCTTGCATTAACCGTACCCACCTGCTTCAGACAAGCCATGAGTTGGTTGGTTCTGCAAAACCAGTATCATTTTCCTGGTGACCTATTTCCAGGGGTGGTGTTGGACATTGCAGGCTTTCACCCTGTTGAGCAGGGCAAGGAGTGCTGCTAATCATGGGACCGGGCACTAGAAACTCTACCAAGAGCCTCTGCCCGTTCCTCACCTCCCAACAAACACCAGCTCCTTGTCTTTTCCACCCTTTCTTGCAGAGCTTGAATCTCCTTTGAGTGTCAGATTTGTATTTCTTCATAGGAAGCATTCACAAAAATATGACGAACTAAAAGAGCCCGAAAAATAAGAGAATAATGAAAAGAGGGGGAAGCAATTGCGCTAGGAGTTCAGAGGTTATTTACCACAGCAAGGGAAGAGTTTCAGCTGGGTAGTTTCAGTCTTCATACTGAATGATTGACTTCGGCTGGCTGCAATGCGTCAGGTTTGCTTTCAACTAAGTGTGTGAACCACTTTCTTCAAAAGTGGGAGCAAGAGGGCTTTGTGCTGCATAATAGCACATGCTTTTTCTTCTTTTTTTCCTGCATTTTTTTTTTCTTTGGTTAAATGGACAAGGCAATTTCTCTTAGCGCAATAAGCTGCTAAGTAAATGTAATTGGGAACATCCAGGCAGCATGAGGATGAGACCTCCCACCCTGCTAGTGCCCAGCCCTTCATCCAGCCTTGATTTCAAGGTCCTTCTCATCTATGGCTTGAGAAGAAATCAAATTGACCGCAAATATGGATTTTTGGAGCAACTGGAGTACAGTTAGGACTGTTGCGTGTACAGCACACAATTCCTTGTGACTTCTGGAAACCTCTTACACATCATGCCCTCTGCAAAGTTGTAGTATATATTTTGTACATTCAACATAGCACTGTGTCAGGCAGTCTTTTTCATGGGATTTGTCTCTTTACCTGCCTAATGAAGGAAGGATTTAGACGGCAGTCGGGAGGTATCTCGCTCTCCCCGCACACGGTGGGGTACCAATTCCTGTGGTTTTCCATGGGGGTGTTTGCCACTGATGCGCTGGGCTGGGGGTGTCACCCTACATCTCTCCAACCACAGCACACAGGACTGGAGGGTGTTAGAGCCCCGTCATCCCCCACCTGGCCCATGGTGGTTGGGGTGTCCCTGGGCTCTTATTCCACAGAATGCAAATCTCATCCAACTCTTCAAGCAACCAGAACACTGGGGGCGCAGGGGGGGAGAAGCGCAATAAAGAGGGAGTGAGTGCTTCCTTCCTGAGCGGGATGGGGGGTGAAGAAGCTGTGTCTGTAAGGAGGTTTGGCAGCCAGGAAGGATGTAGCAGAGGGTGACGGATGGTTTTTGCTGCCCCACAGCCTAACGTGAGCTGCGTCGTGAGGAAGGCGTTTCCCAAGCCAAGCCTTGTGTGGTACGTGGACAAAGCGAGCCTGGCGGAGCAGGCCGGAGGTAACGCAACCTGTCAGCAGGACCACAGCGCAGCTCTAGAAGTGGTCCCCAAGAAAAGTGATTGTTGCTCATCTGCTCCTGCCACAGGGAGCCTGGTGTCCGTCTGGGTGAAGGGGAGAGCATCAGGCCTCCTCCAAGGGACCAGCTGGCAAACAGCTGTGACCCAGAGCCCCCTGCAATTGCTAGTGGTGGGAGCAATGGCTTGGCATGATCACGCTGTTCTTGCCAAATCTTTGATAGCGACTCAGCCAAGAAACCTGCAGCCAGATGAGCTTGCTTTTCAGTACCAATATTTTGCACAGCTCTGATTTATAGTTTCAAATGCAGTGAGAGAGTCTTGCAGCTTTCATTTTTCTTCTTTTTCCAAGAAATTTCTGTTGAACAAGAAGACTCACAAGACAGTGAAGGTTTCTATCAGCTGAGATCAACGTTGTTCTTGCAAGGGACCCACCAGACACCTAAGACATTCTCGTGTGCATGCCTGTTTTCCTCCCTCAGGAATGGAACATGGACTATCTCATCAGAAGAAATATCTATTTCCTTCGGTAGGTTTTTCATAAATAGGACACATCTGAAAGGTAAAATGTTAACAACACCGAACACATGTATTCTCTGCTATTTAAAATACTGAAGAAATGCCAAGAGTATGGAAGCTTTGTTGTAGAAAAGCTCATTGTAGAAAGTTCATCACACAGCTTGAACTTTCTGGCAGGTTTTTTAGCTTGAGTCTTGCTCAAGTCTCTCAATAAGCTAAGTAACTCCTGCGCAAACATAAGCGGCTTGTTGTTTGTTTAGGCGGCAGCTCGCTGCACTTCCCACGCCCCAAAATAACGCCCACTTAGCTGATCCACACAGCACCCATGAGCTGTTACAAACGTGTTTCTCCCTGAGCACTCCCGGCAGAAAGCCTGTCTGTGCGCACTGCAGCTCTCTGGAAAACCAACCCCCAGGGTCAGGGCTGTTGTATATCTTCAGAGAAACCTGCAAAAGGTTGAACCAAGAGCAGCTGAACTATTTTGGATGGTGGAGAAGCTCCCCTAGAACCTATACGGTAAGAATTAGCTCTGCATTAGGGAAGCGTGGAGAAATACTCTCTCACGGAGCTGGTGAGAGCAGGAGACACGGCACTGCAGAGGTTTAAGGCGTTTCTGAGGATGCAGGGTGGCTGCCAGAAGGGCAGACAGGTTTCCTTTAGCACATTCTCCGTGCATGCCTCCTCTTCAGGTGCAAATGCATATTTACACCTTTTTTGGTTGTTTGGGGTTTTTTTCTTTTTTCTCCTCCTATTCCCCCCACTGTGTATGCTCCTTGCTGCACAGACAATGCACCTGAACTGCTGGCCCCTTGGCTGCCTCCATGGGTACCTCACACACCACGGTGACTACTTGTAGCTCAGCTGTGCTCACCTGTGGCTGTGGATACACTTATTGGTATGTTTTTTCCACAGACTGCACCAAAAGCCAGAGCTTACTCCTCTGGAAATGTAGCATCGGAGGGAAGGGCAAGAAACAATTGTTTTTCTCCAAAATGACTCATTTCACCCAATTTGCAGTTTTGTAGAAATACGTTCGAGTCGGAAAGCCGTCAATTAAAGCAGTCTACATTCTTGCCTGCAGGCTATGCTAAGGCTTAGGTAGATCCACTCTGTGTAAAAATGTTAATGTATTTAGATGTGACAGAAAGGAAAGTATTAAATTAATTCTCAGCTATGTTCTGTGAAGGTGCCATACCAATGCACAGTGTGAGACAAACCCCAGACTAACTTTTCAGCCTTTATAACAAAAGCCTAACTACTTTTAAGAACTGCTTTCATCTTTTTTTTTTATTTTATTTTTTTCCCCTCCACAGACAATAAGTCTAATGAAGCCACATCTGACGCTTTTAACACCATAACTTCAGAAGGTAGGATAAATCAGAGAACAAAATATCTTGGGTTATGTTAAAGGTGCGTCTGTAAATTCTTAAAGCTGTTGGAAAAATGGTTTTGCAAACTTGTTTCAGGATGGGTAGCAAAGTATCCCTTTCTGCAGCTATGACTTCAGAGAAAATACAATAAATAGGTATTTTGGTTGTGTAATCTATCATAATTAAGCCCAAGCATAATTAAACCCCAGCCCTGAGGGGCACTTAATGTTATTTCTGATGCTTCAGCTGGCATTTGAATATAGTTCTTTCAGCACTGAACCGATAATTAAAAATAACAGCCCTACTAATGGTTCCACCTTCTGTTAAAGTACACACAAGATCCTCAACGCTTTCGCCTAATTGAAGAGCTGCTGGGATGTTTCTTAATTTGCATAAATTTGGTAAATCCGCACTCTGCCCCTGCAAGTTTGTCTTATTATCACCTTAAAGCGGACAGGCACATCGTTCCCTCCACACCTCAGCTGAAGCCCTTTGGAGACGCTTCTCTGGGAGCACTTGCTCTGCTCCGCACAGGAGGCACCTGCCCCTCAGCAGTGGGTGACGTGGTGCAGGGAATGCTGCAGGCGACCGGCACAGGCACACGTGTGTGTCGCCATGTCAGCTTGCTTCTGCCAGCTCAGGCTGTGGCAGGGTCAGCCAAAACCTCGCCGGGCACCAGAAAGCCATCCCAGGTACTGGGGATATCTGAGAAAGGCTTTGTGCCCTGCTGGCATCTGCAAGGTGACGTCTCAAAGCAGCCCGTCGGGTCGGGTCACCGCACGCTGCAGAAGCACATGGCACCCGGAGGTGTCCTGCCACCCTGCTTTTGAGACCTGCTGCATCTTTGGGGAGGGTCAGCCAGCTCCTGTGAGATCCCCGTTAGTGCAGCTGGGGCACAGGGAAATGCAAATGGAAGAGCAGCACCCAGAAACAGTCAAAGGAGGCATGAACGCTGGCAAAGGAAAGCAGCTGGGGAGTTAGTGGTTACCTGCCCAAGCCAAGATCCTATCTGCAGGGGGTCACTCCCTGCCCAGCACCCTCCCAACGTGCCCAGGCGGACAGCGGCTGCCTTCCCAGGTGTGTTTTCCTGATGAGGTGTGTGAGCTTTCATACTCACCTCCTTCCTGGGGCCCTTTGGGGAGATGTAGTCCTTCCTCCTAGCTAGTCAGCAGGCACTTTGCCTCACCTCCTGGGGGAAAAAAAAAAAAAAAAAAATAAAGACACATCTTTTCAGGATGAAAACACTGCTTGGGCAGGATGGTGTCTCTGCTGTGCTTGGCTGGCTGGTTAACGGTCCTTTAATTACAAGGAATAACTCCTTCTCCCCTTCTTTGAGGACCTGGCTGAGCACTTCCCAGTGCAAAGTGTCCCTGAAAATTCCTGTCAGAGTTGTCTCTGAGGCGCCTCATGGACAGAGCTCTGCAGGTGCCACCACCTGGTCATATATGTTATTTCAACATGCGTGTTGCTAAGGTGCATCTGTTTGTATGGGATAAAACCATGTCGCTCACTTCTGCTTTTTGAGTTGAGCTGCCAGGGGCTCCAAACGCCTTTATCCCCCAAACCTCTGTCTCCCTAAGGGTTTCACAGCTTCAGGCGCTTCGTCTTTCTCCCTGGACCACTTGGCTGAGTTGTGCGTTGAAAAATTATTTGGAAATTGGGTGATGCACTCTCTCACTCTTGAACCTCGGAATCACCTGCTTTTCTAAAGCAGAAGAAACACCTTTCTCACCCTGAGTAAAAGTGTTTTCTTTGATTTGTTATAGACCTTGGAAATTCAGCACTTCCATCAGCTGTCATGACTACCTTAGGGGGGGGAAGCTTTCTTTATTACTCAGTTAATAGGTGTAGGGTCGCTGCTCGACCTTTGCTTCAATGTCACGTGCAGAGCCAGGGGCAGGCAGGGAAAGGTCGGCGTGCCCTGGTGCTGGCAGTGCCTGTGTGCTGCTGGACGGGAATTTGGGAGCTAGGAAGTTACCCAAGAAGAGATCTGACACAAATCCTGCCAGAGAGGTGCGTGTGATGTGTTGGTTTGTTCTTCTTTTTTTCCCCTTGACCCAAAAGGAGCGCATCGTTCCCATTCGTTAATGCTATAAGACAAATAACACTGCTTTGCTAGAGCATGCATGTGGATAACTATATAAAATTATCTTCAGCAATTAAGAGGAAAACCCGTAAGCGCAGGTGATCTCCCGGGCTGCTGCATGCGCTCAGGACCATTTCTGGCCAGGCTCTGGCTAGGCGGGGGAGCACCGCCGTCAAGTGCAGAATCCACCTCACAGCAGTTAAACCTGAACCCTGTGTATGAAATCATAAATAAATAAATAACGCAGCTAGCACACGTGAAAGGGCCAGCATTAATAACATCAGCTGTCTTTTGGTGCCCCATGAATTTGTGGGGACGCATTTTGAGCGTTTAACCTTAAATCCAACAGCAGGGTTCCTGCTGCAGAGCCTGTGTTTACCCCACAGCTACTGCAAGCTCTTTGATCCAGGTTGTTTTATGATTTATTAATAGTGTTTTAAAAGACCCTATTGAGTAAAGGTGATACCGTGCAATCTGTTTGTCTGTAGAGCACCAGTCGACATCTTTGGCCTCTCTGGATTTCGCAAGTCAGGCAAGCTTGGCTCCTGCTTCCACGACACAAGGTAATCAATGCAGCCAAAATGTTTTCTCTATTGCTTCAGGAACGTAGGAGAAAGATACATCAACACAATAAACACCTTGCATTTTCTGTAGCAGTTTAATGTCCGCTGAAGCCCTTGTCCTAGTGCATTACACACTAGGAAGTCCACAGGTCAAAATTAAATGTATGAGAAAATGCTGCCTTGATTTTATCTTTTTTAATGCTCAGTTAAGTTTATATGCATTAATTTCAGTAAGTGAACAAACACCAAGGATATATTTTTACAATACCTATTCCTTGTATCTCTTTATTTAAATATCACACAAAATTAGAATTACCTTAGAGTTGGAAAAAGTGCAACCCAAACGTTGGAGCACAGGATTACAAATACCAGAAAAGCATCGATAAACAAAATGTTTACAGCAGATGACTCCGATCGTGATTTCGTCTCGGGGCTGGAGGCCAGCAGAGGGCAGGGAAACCCACTCGGGGGGTTTAACCTCGCTTCCCCGGGGAGAGGCGCGGCACCAGCGGCGGGCAGGCACTCGGCACGGCAGCAGCCTGGATGGAGAGCAGGCAAGGCTGTGAGTCCTTCTGATCCCAAGGGAAAGGGTTGATGTCCGCCAGTCCCAGCAGAGGGTATTTTCTCATGGCACAGCCTGCCTGTGAACGCTTTTGTCCTTTAGAGCCTCTTTCCATTTCGAAGCCCAGCTGTCCGTCCCTGGCGGGCTGGCTGGGTTTAAGCAGCAGGCAGAAGGGTGCTGGGGCTGCCCTCGCTGGCAGCAAGGTGCAGGCATGGCACACGCTCTCCTTCCAGAGACAGAACGGTGTGAAACGGCAGCGCCGGCAGCACAGGGAAGAGGCAACACGGCAAGTTGTTGTCAACAGCCGTCTTCCCCTCCACAGCAAGCACCAAAGCTCTGGCTCAGACATGGCCCACTGCTGAGCGGCTGGCAAGAGTGGATTTGGCCCTTGGTACTTGCAGCAGCCTTGTTCTCCCAAAGAAAAAAAAATTGACTGCAACAGACTAACTTTCATGAGCCTGTGGGGCACTGAATGTCCTCCTTAAGCTGCGTAACGCAATCCTGCAACCTTCGCTTAACCTACATTATGCTACAACAGCATTTACCTATAGATGAGCGAGTAACGTGATGGGCATGGGGGGGGGAGGGTAATACTGGATTGATATTTACAATTGAATACAATAAATACACTTGAACACAAAGCTTCTCCTGCCCCAGCAGAGTGCTGCTTGGGAGCTGGATCGCTCAGTGCAAAGTCCTGGGGCATGAAGAGGCTAGAGCGAGGTATGCCAGGGCAGGAGCACAGGTTGCAGCAGCACTACAATTAAAGTTTGCTGCTTCTCCTGCTGCCGTTCCCGTCCCCAAGGCAGAGGCCGGCCTGGCTGAGAGCAGGGCAGCAAAGCGCCTGTCCGAGTGCGCTGACAGCCCTTCTGTTCAACAATTGCTCAACAAAGGGTATGAACATACAAGGTGAAGAGTTCCTTCTCCTGAAAGAGTTCCTTCAGTCTTGAGAGGCGCAAGACACAAGATCTGAAGAGTTCTCCTCGCTGGATTATACATCTCCACCGGCTGAGGAGGTGTGAGGTCAAAGATGTAACATAAGCCGGAGCTGAGCCATTTCTCTTCCGTAACTAGCCCAGGAATCCACTGCCTGTTACCCCAGGTGCCTGCCGCGTGGCAGCCGTGCTGTGCCAGCCCTGGGGCAGTGCTCCTCCTCTCTGGAACCTGCTGGTTCCCCGGCTGGTGCCACCACCAGCTTCCTGAGCACAGCCTGGGGGCTGCAGCCGACCAGGACGCCAAGTCCAAGTCTGCCCTTTTAAAAAGCAGGTTGGTTTGGTTCCTGTTATTTTGCAAGTTTTTAACGAAAATCCAAGAGACAGCTGGGAACTGGTAGGAGGGGAGACCGCAGAGGTGTAGGCAGGAGAAGGAGGAGGGGAGGCAAAGCCAAGGCTGTTAAAGCTGCAGCCTGGTCTCTGCTTGGCTTCCATGGTAGCTCCATCTCTGAGCCCAGAGATGCTCAGGCTTTGAGTGCTGGGTTACAGCTGCATTTCACCTTCTCAGGTTTGTTCAGATGGCTTAATGATACTTTTCCAAAATGACACAGGTGTTAGGAAAGACGGACTCTCTTTAGTAAATGTGAAACGGTCCTCTTGGAAAACAGAGGTCTACTAGCTAAACCACCATCTGTCTGTGTTTGAATAGCAGGTAAATAGCGAATTGAGCTCTAGAATACTTAACACTTCAAAAAAAAAAAAATTATTAAAGGCAACCATTAAATAAGTTGGCATTTGGCACCAGGCATCGCAGGTGTGACTCCTGCACACAAACTTCTTCAAAGCTTCTCTTTGCTAGTTGGGAAAACAGTTTTGTCTCACCAGAGCTGGTGAAACCCTGTCAAAATTCTGATTTATGCATGTTTGTTCATCACCCCACTGGCTTCAGGTCGAAACAAGCCAGTGCCCTTGGAACCACTGAGTTTCAGCTGAAACTCAGCCAAAATCCAAAAATGCATGCGTAAAGGCCCCGCATGTTTTCTTAAAGTGTATTCATCCATCTCACCAAACCCCACTTGAGTTTCTAGCTTGTGACAGACTTTCAAACCAGACACAGAGGGAAGCAGGCATCTGGAGTAGTGGGCAGCAACTGTTTGACCTCATTAGTCAGGAATCAGGGAAGAGAGAGAGGGGAAAATGAAAAGAGTTGTGGTCCTCTACAACAATTTTTACAAGCATGCGTATTTTTCAGTGGGAGCACCGATTTCTACCACAGAGGCAAAAAGCTACACCAGTGCCACAGCATCCACCGAGCGTCTGACGGCAGCATGTGAGTAGCTGGTGCATCTCCTTTGCTTCACAGGGCTGTAACAGGGGAGCTATGAGGCCAGTTGTGGGTGCTGCAAGGTGCAAACGTGGCACTGGCTTAGCGAATGTTGAGTTGCAAATCCACAGTGATCTGGGTTGAGTCGCAAATCCACAGTGATCTGGGTTGAGTTGCAAATCCACAGTGGTCCGGAGTACCTTGCAAAAAGTACAGCAGCAGGGACTCGGCTCTACATGGCTCTTGGTTTGCGTTGCCTTTGGCAAGAACATGAGCTCCACGGTGGTTATTTTCACCTGATAGATGATAGCCATCGCATCGCCATGCAAAATTTATTACTAAACATGGAAAAGTTGTGTCCAAGCAGAGGCCAAAAGTCGGGCAGTGTAATCGTACCAGTTTCTCAGAACTTCACAGAAGCAATTCCCCTGTCGCGTTGCACTGAATTAGGAGAGAAAGGCTTGAGTCTTTCAAGCCGTCGAGGATCTGGAGCAGCAAAAGAGGAACAAAAAAAACATTCGAGTATCCCGGTTTTATTAGCCATATTTAATTCAATAATATTAAAATTGAAAGAGTTGCTAGGCAAATTTAGTGAGTACTGAGGGTAGTTTATAGATGAAATAAATTACTGGAGAAGCTAAATAAAATCACAGAGCAGCAATGAAATAATGAGATAATGTGGGACAATAATGGCTGGCTAATAGAACTTTGAAAGGCGGCCTCATTAAAGATCAATAAATCAATAAAAAAAAACCCTAGGAGTGGACGTTTTTTCACAGATTTTTCCCTTTAGAAAATCGCTGCTCAGCAGCAGAAAGCTAGAAGTCACTTTCTTTTTTTAACGTCTTGCTTTGTCTTTGTGCTTTCGGAACAGGCAGGACCTGTCAATGTGCTTCTGCACTTGTACAGCCGTCGTCTTTTGGCTGAAGTGCGAACATAGCAGCCACTTTCCATTTCCTGAATATATTTTTGGCAGCACTCTGGTGCTTATTTACCCACCCATAACCCACACCCACACATTTAGACCAAAATCTGGTGACAACTTCTAATGCTTCACCGTCCTGCTCGTGCACAGCTGGCTGTTTGCAATTTTTGCTAAAAACATGCTGAATTGCACTGCTATTTGCAGGAGGTGCCATGCATTGCTACATAAGGCACAGTGCTATGGGATCTCTGAGTGTATATTCTTTTTTATACATATATATGTGACTTTGTAAAATGCCAGATCTACCACATTTATCCACCCAAAATTAAACACACAATAAACAAGGAGAAAAGAAGAACTGAATTAATGTCCAAAACTAAGTGAACTTTTAGAGCACCATAAAATGGGACTGATTTTGGTCGGTTTTTTAATCCAAACATACATACATATATACCCAGTGTCAGTCAGAACCAGCAACTCATAAGGATGAGATTTGCCTGGCTCTGTCTGCTTACTCATTTAAAGCATTGAACAGTGACTTTTTTTTCCTTGGATTTATAAATCAGCGATTATACTAGAGACTTTCAGGTATCTCTCTTATTTCATTTGTTGTTGGCATCAGAGAAAAACAAAGGGTATAAAATAGCCACAATGGAGCCTGATGAAGCAGTCACGTACAGACTTGTAAGATAATTGAAGGATATTATTTCTTTTTGTACAGATTTCAACTATTCCACCACCGAATCCCTGCAAAGCCTCAGGAATGCCACACACTCCTCCAAGGATACAACCCTGGCGCATCGTAAGTGCTGTGGCAGCTCTGGAAACGCTGGGCCATTGTCTAGTCGCATATTTTAGCTGTTATTTTAGAAGAGGCAAACACAGAGATGGTTAGAAAAAAAACAGGAACGTATCCTTAGGCAGCACCAATCTTAAACACAGGTAGCTTAGCTGTATTAGGAAAGGCAAAATATCTCTCTAAAAAAAAATGAAAGACGATTTTTGTGGTTCAGATGTAATACTTGACAGAGGAGACTGAGGTTTTGCTCATTCATGGCAGAGGCAGACCCTTTGTGTTGCTGCTAAGGCACTTAATATCTTTAGCTTTTTCATTACCATCAAAGAGGTAAAAAGCTCATCATTCTCCCAGATCACTGTGCAGCTCAGCGCCGGCGTGTTGGAACACCTTAATAAGTGTTTTCTAACAGTCTTTCTTTTTTCTAACATTCTTTAATTTGGGAAAAGCCCATTCTTTGTCTAGCCCCAGGTTGGAGGCCAAAAATGTAGGCGTCTTGCCAAGAGAATTTTGACACCCTGCTTCTGGACTTTGATTCCCAGTCTTCAGCAGGGTGAATAACGGTGCCTTCAAAACACAACCTGCATCTAGAAAAAAAACACCCCACAAACAAGTTACTAAAAATGTTCTGTGCCCGTATCTTTTTAGGTAACCTGTCCTTCAGCATCACAGAGCAGACAATTTCAGTTACGAGAGGGAAAGCTTTCTTTACTACCAGCAGCCTGCTCAATAGTACTGGTGAGGCACTACCCCACAAGCCCTCTTCTTTGCAGCGTGCCCTTGCAGTAAGTGAGAAAAGCCGAGAAGCACGAAACCTGGAGCATCGTCGTGTGTTGGACCAGGGGGGTCCAAAAAAGGGAAAAGAGATGAAAAAAGGAGTCACAGCCGCTGTGTCCCCACACCGCTGGTTGTCGCAGGCTGTTGGCATTCCTGCGTTCTCCCTGCATCCACAAGCAATGCCCTGGTGCACGTTTTCTTCCAGCAGCAAAACGTGGCCAGTCACACTGCTGTGCCCCAGGGGGTCACCCACGGCTCACGCAGCGTGGTGGTCTGGGTGCCTGGCCGCTGCCACTGTGGCAAAGACCCAGGCTGGGTGACACACCAGTATGACCAGCCTTGCAAAGTGGCACGGTGCCAGTACAACGGGAGGTGATGCTGAGGTGGGATCACCCACTGACTCCCCACACCCAGCCCACCGTGGCACCCACCATGGTGGCTGGAGGAGGACCATGCTCCTCCTTCCTCCCTGCACCCAGGACCCTGAGGGCACCTCTTTCAGCAACCAGCACCCCCAGGGGTGGCTGTGCAGCAGGGGGGCAGTGGGGGAGTCCCAGCATCACGGGGCGGGGGGAGAGGTGGCTGTACTCAGCTGGATGGTGACATGCCTCTCAGAAAAACTCAGGGGGGAACAGAAACAAAGCAATGGGGTTTGGGTGAAACGCTTGCTGGGCTGTGCCTGAGTAATCGCATCATGTGAACTGCTGGGTGGCTGAAATCAGCCCACAAACCTCGTCAGAACAAAAGTGGGTTAAATCCATAAATTCCAGCTGCAACGCTCAGAGTTTGGGATCCTCAGCCTGGGAACCCGGCAGCCCGGCATGGATTTGGGGCTGCCTTGTCGCCGGTACTGTGCCTGGTGGGGAGCAGCGAGCCGCGGGCAGCAAGCCCAGCTTTCCTTCCTCTCTCCGAGGATGCTCGGCTGAGCAACCCCTCCTGTGTCCCTTCCAGGCAGCGTGAGGAACACGAAAGCCAGCCACTTCCCCTGGCCAACCCTGGTAGCCATCCTGCTCCTCTCCTGCAGTATCCTGGTAGCTTTAGGCGTCAGGAAATGGTGTCAGTACCAGAAAGAGATGTGAGTACTGGGGAGGGGAACCGTGGGGGCGGCGGGGGTGGCCCAGAACACAGCACAAACTCTACCCCAGCTGTCTGGATTTACACGTTCTCATTTGAGACTGCCCGTAGCGACCGAGACCTTTGACTACGTGGCTCGCTAATGCTGGGTTTTTCCATACAGCAGTATGAAATGTGGAGCATTCTCAGCCCTTTCATCTGTTCTGTGGCCCGTCTATAAAATAAACTTTAAAAAAAAAAAAAAAAAGAGCTGCAGTGCAGCTTCAGGGTGTGAGGGAAGAATACAAGGCAATTTTTTTCCCCAGAGCCCCCCACTTCTATTAGTCTCCCTACCAGCTGCTTTCACTCTCTCATTTTGCACGGTTACTTGAGGACATGTTTTAATGAAATTGTACTTCTAGGGCAACTCTATTTGAGTTGTGAATAACATATATGAAAGTAGGCTACCTGAAACTTAATCCCAGTCGAAGAAGCATCGAGTTTGTAATTATTACCAAAGTTTAATTCCCTACTAAAACACTCGGAGATCTACTGATGAAAGCAGCATCTGAAAGCCGATGATTTTTAGTCTTACTGACGTTACTAAAATGTTTGAAAAATCATAGTGATAATGGCTCATTTGCAGTTCTAGAAAACCCTTTTGAAACATGACTGCGAACCCTATATATCAAAGGTAAAAATGGGGGTGATTTTTTTTGACTGAATTGGGATGGGACCTTTCTTTATCTTGGTCTATAAATTGGCAAAAAACCCAAAAAGTTATGAGTCTTTAAATATACCTTCAGAGAGCAGTGTGAGCAAAAGCTCTCTGCAAGGGTTTTGAATAGGTCACCGGGACATTTTAAAACATGACTAAAGTAAAACTGTGAGGTGGGAGCTGAGAAAGCCAAAGGAATGAATACCAGGAGGTGCAGAACTGCAACAGGGCAGTCGCAGTACGTAAGGGCGAAATACCAGGTGCTCTTACTGTGACTGGGTGTCCACCTGCTTCCTCCTGTGAATGTTCTCCAACAGCCTTTTACACGGCTTTGGTAACACGAGAGCATGGGTTTTTCTCTTTTATTTCAGTATGAGCAGACCTCCATCTTTCAAGCCACCACCCCCTCCGATAAAATACACCTCCATGGTGGAGTCCGACGGGACTCCCCCATCCTGCCACGAACTGGAAAACCTCTAACACCACCTGCACCCCTTGTGCAGCGCGCAGAAGACTGACACAGTTAAAAGGCTCTGTCTTTAAAGCAGTCATTATAGGAGTTTGGTGTTAATGACCCACATTAAAATTCAGAGCGCCTAAATGCCATTAACGCTGGAAGCTGAGCACTCCTGAGGACACTTACTTCATCCCGTCTCTCTCTATGTATGCATTACGTTAACACCAGTTTGAGTGTCACCGTGAGATTCCACGTGCTTAATTTGAATTGGGTGATCAGCTGGGAATTTGCTGTCTTGTTAATGGGAGCAGATTAATGCATCACTTCGCCAGCCTGCCTGAAGAGTGTCGAAGCTTTTTTGTTTTACTGAGCGTATAGAGATGACAGCTCTGCCATACGGACATCACAATTACATGGGAAACGTTGGCTTAACACAAGCTTTTTGATACCAACGTGAGCCATTCTCACAATTATTATTTTTACTATACAAGTATTGACTAATGTGGCCCAATATATAATATCCTATCACGGTGAAACCAACCAAAAAAAAATCAGCACCTTACAAGGAAAGAAAATAGTCTGCATCCCTCCTCATGGGGTTGCAGCACAGGATCGCAGGGAGGGGTTGGTGTGATGGGAGGGCCAGCACAGCCCTGGTGAACGCATTCGTGAAGAAGAATCGGTTGCTGTTGGTGGCCTCAAAAGTCACCTTTGGGCTCAGGTACAAGCCACCCGTGGGCTGGAGAGTTAAGGACTGAAGTTAACAAGGACCCTAAACAAAATGGAAAATGCCAGTCCTTTTGGAAGTGTGGTGCCTTTGAAACAATAACTTCTCTTGAGCTTGAAATAATGTTTACAGTACATGTGAGGAAAGAAAGGAATATAATAATTTTATTCTCCTTTGGTCTTAACAGGCTTCTGTCATTTGCTGTCTCCACATTTGTCAAGACCTCAGGGGTAGCTTCCCAGGTGGCTGAAGCCTGGGGAAGGGTTGGTCTAGCCCTGCCTGGGCTGTGTATGTCCTTACACTGACACTAATGATTAAATGGGGGTGCAGAGGGTGGGATCGGCTCAGCCCGCCGCAGGGTTCCCAGCTGCCTGATCCCTAATGCCAGGCACACCAGCAGCAGTGGGCATGCTGCCCTTGGCAGCAGGGTGGTCGTACATTGCCTTCAGCCGGCCAAGATGCTGTCCCACCAAGTCTGTTTGGAAATGTATTGTTACCATAATGGTATTTCTGTAATTAATACAAATCAACTGAAATCCAATCACATCAAGCTTAAAATTGGTATTCTGATTTAGGGATGGGTTTTGCTTTATTTACTGCTAAACACCGGTTGATGAGTATCAGGGTTCAAAGCACTGTATTTCCCGAGAATTTAGATGAATGAATGAATTACAGGAAGGAATGATCTGACAGACCTTTTTAAAGTATTTTGTTGTATTATTTACCTTATAGCTCAAGCGGTTCTAAATCCATCACTAAGGGGGTATCTGTGCTGAACAGAAAACACCTTCCTTCCTGCAGAACTATATGGACTTTGTATGCACGGAAGGCTCAATATTAATTTGTTTCTTGTCTGTATGGGTTTTTAGAAACAAAGTAGTTTAACTTTTGTCATATTATCGGTCACTGCAAAAGAAGGTAGCTTTTTGTTCTTAAAGAAATCAGAGAAAAAATCCAGATAGCCAAATTCCAAGGGATGCGGAGAGCCACGACTTTCATCCCTGTCGTTAGATGAGGATGACTCCCGGTAGCACACCTGTCGAAGAGGGGTTATTGCATCATATTTTAATCCCCACGGTTCCTGGGGTCAGAGAGGTTCCCCCTGACCCTGGGGTTCTGCGGGGTACCCTGAGAAGCGCTCAGGTCGGCAGCGCTCCCTGCTAAGGATGCCACCCCGGCAGGCTGCTGCTGCCCCCACACATCTGCATCACCACCGGCAGCATCTCCGGGCGAGGCTGCGGAGCACGGCCAGGCTTTCCCGAGGGATGGGGACGGGGGCTTCCATGGACCAGCCCCCCCCTCCCCGTGCTGGGGAAACACGGGCGGGCGCGGCGGGCGCGCTCCCGTTACTGCCCAGCAGGTGGCGCCGCAGCACCGCAGCCGGGGGCGGCACGGGGCGCGGGGGGGGGGGGGGAGGTAGACCTGACCTCCAGAGAAGTGACGGGAGGGGGCAGGCAGCAGCGTGGGAGCTGGGGGGAGAAAGAGGGAGAGAAGCCCCCCGCCTGCCAGCCCCCGTCTTTTCATGTTCCTGCAGCTGAACAGAGCGTTTATATTGCTGTTTGCCTGCCTCAAGAATTATCATTAGGGTCAAAACTGACCCCTGCTTGAATTAAGGAGGGGAAAAAAAACCCCAACAAACCCACCACCAAACCTTTCAAACCATTTTTTAATTTTTTTTTATCAGCTGCCCTGTTACATAGCCTTAAATCAATCAGCTTGGACTTGTGTTCATCAACCCTGGAAGAATTTAGCCTCAATCACGTTAGAGATGCTCGAAGATGGCTGCGGGAGTGTCAGATAAAACCTTTTCTATACAAGTGTTCAAAGCTTGCTGCATGGTTATAGAAACGGCTTTTAAATCTAAAAAAGTTTTGAATGTTTGCGCTGCTAAATACAAATCCACGGCACGATGAAACCTGTGAAGCAGACCCAGGTCGGAATCTGAGGTCACGTATAACACAAATACAATGCTGTGAAACCAGCGGGGTCTGCCCTGCCTGGTCCTTAAGACGTGCATTACGCAGCTGTAAAAGCAACTGGCTGGAAAGCTGAGCAGCAACAGGGGGTTCACCTGCTCCTGGGGAGGCTGCAGCAGGTGGCGTGGGGCAGAGGGAAGGATAAAAGTAAGACGTTTGTTTTCAGTATTTGTTTTCAGTTCCTAACGTGCCTTGCCAATTCAGTGGCAGGGCCTGGGGCCATCAGTGGAGTGAGAGACTTCCCAGCGCCCGCTGTTCGTATTCCTGCCAGTTGCATCCCGGTACTGTGCCACGCTAGCCGGGCTACTGGCCACGCTGCAGCCCCGAGCCCGCGGGGTGCTTGGGGCAGGTGGGTACCTGCAGCCCCTGCCTGGTTTCACTTCTCTGACAGCAGAGGGGACAGCTGGGGGCTTAGAGGATGCTTAGAGGATGCACCTGACAGCCGTCCCACCAAGCCTTCATCCTCCCAAACTACCTTTCGCCTCACTCTGCATCACATATAATTTTTAAACAGCATTGCAGTGGCTTTTCTTGCAAGTCACCTTTTGGTCCTGTAAATTAATTCAGCGTGACTTGTCTATTTTAGAAGCACCCGATGGTTTGCCCGGTGCGCCTCGGTCAGTGCGGTGCGGACAGTAGGATGGCGGTGCCCGGCAGTGGGATGTGGGAGGGCAGGGTGCCTGGCCATCCCAGAGCCAGACTCATTAGTTCACAGTTGCTGAAAATAGGCTGTGCCACCTGGGATTTCCTGGGGAAACAGCCCATCCTAACACAGACCCACAGTGGTTTCGCTTTTAGGGAGATGGTTTCCTCATTGCAGCTGTCTTGAAAGCTTTGTGAGGTGCTCAGGCTTCATCATTTTTGTGTATGTGTTTGTTTTAAAAAGCCATGTACAGAAATCATACCTGCTAACCAGAACAGGGTAGAAGTTACCTTACGTAGTCTTTGCAGTATTTAAAGCCATCACTTACAGAGCAGGCAAACATTAGAAAGAGCTGTGTACACTTAAACTCCAGAAGAAGCAGTATATGAAGGAGAAATTTTGTTATGTTTGTTGTTTACGTTAGTAAAGTAATTCTCCCTGTCTTGGCAATTAACTTTGAGCAATAAGCCAATGGAAAGCTTCTAAAAGGCTCTGCAGGAGGATAATGATTACTTAATCCTGTCTAAGGAGATTTTAATGGAAATAATATGAAATCATATTATGTTTCAAATTATTCCTTAAGGACAAGACAAAACTCACGGAACTCCCCAGCAAAGATTATTTGATTTCAGGCAACATTGGATTATGTCTTTAAAACTTCTCTTCCATCTGTTTTCTAGCATATGATGTTCCATCTCTTTCAAAGTCTCCTGTAACACGTTGCCCCAGTAAGATTTTTAATCAGTGGAAAAATAATGTATCTCTTTGCCACTTGGTTCCTTTCCAAACAGGAGGACTTCCAAATTGACTCTGGCATCCTACACAGCTTGAAACACCCTCATGTGGTATAAATGAAGTATTGAATAGCTCGCTGTTGTCAAACAGAGGACTCGCAGATGCCAGGGCTCGCTTAAAGAAACAACAAAGGTGAGAGAGAGAAGCAGGTAATGCATTGATACGAACCAACCCCGGGGCTATGAGTGGGGGACAGAAAAAGGAGGGGAAGTCAATATTACAAAGGGTCTATTGTATGACAGATGTCTAAGTATTAGCAGTGGACTTGGGAAATGCAAAAGGTGCTGCCATAGCCATGGTTTTTTTCTGAGTTGGCTTACGATGGGAAATGAACACTGCTGTTTGGTCCACTGCACTTGAAGAAGTGGTGTTTTAAATGCAGTGACATCTGCAGAGCTTTGTGATGGAGTGTGTCCTGACGGTTTTAAATGTTAAATAATTCCATTACAGTTGGGGTACAAATGGTAATGAACAGCTTGGAAGAGTCTGAGTATACTTACATGTAATGTTGAGCAATTAGTTTCTCTCTGTGAGAGTGAACCCTGCAGTTCTCTTCTCATCAGTAGCAGAGTGACCTTTAAAATATGCGGATGATACAAAAGCCGTTTCAATAACTTATTTGATCTACTGTCCACTGATAAATTGCATGTAAAGATTTGGAATTTACATGGCACAGTGGATTTTGGACTGAAATAGAAGATTTTGAAAACATTAACTGAAAGCTTTTCAACAATAGCAATGTGCCCTGTTGAATAATGGGACGTGTTACTAGGGTATTCAACGTGGTAAGCAGGAGGCTAAGCTTCCTGTAGCACTTGGTGTTACCGACTTGTTTTCAGTTGCTTTAAAGCGCTTTTAAAAGAAGTGCATTACTCTGGCTTTATATTCCATAGATGGCAGCCCAAGAACCACATGTTAAAATTGAAATAAAATACATTTGTATGTTTGGAATTGACTAACAGTGAAAACCATGTGCCTCTTGGTGCTTAAATAGCATCAGCCTGATCCGTACAGCTAATCTTTTTACTGTGGGTTTGAAAATAGGAGGGTTAGGGGTGTGGGAATGGGATTTGAGCTGCTGGATTGTCTGGGCTGCCCATGACATTGGCTTGTACTCTGCACTGAGGCACAAGGGAATAGCTGAGCTCCATCAGTAAATCCACATAAGGCATAAATATGGCTATACAATCTGTGGGGAAAAATGGATGGTAAAGTTTTAGTCAGGCCATCATCCCTGCTGAATGCAATTCATATGTGAATGTTCCAGCCACATGGAAAAATATAACCATCTACTAATCTTGCTATAGAATTAAAAAAAATGTCGATAGCATGACCTTTTTCCTGCCTGCTTAGGCATTCATTTTCACAGCCACTTAAACACATGCTTGAAGTGGAGCATTTGAATGGTCTCAAGAGAGAAGACCCTAGATAATTTGTGGGTTTAGTCTGCGGAAAATAAAATTGCATTATTAATGCACATTTGTTCCCTCTGGCCATCACAATTAATGTTCATCATTGCAGGGTTTTGTACCGATTACAGAACAAAATTGCAGAGTTTTGTGGAGATGGAAAGAGGTTGAGGTTTTGGAGAAGGGAACAGGCAATTTAACGCTCCTCTAGAAAAGCACAGGAAGGATTTTTGGACCTCAAGAAAGTTCTGCTAGCAGTTACTGCTGGCAAGTATCTGTGCGTCGCCTCTGATGCTCACAGCTGAAGTCTCTCACCCTGCAGTGCTGTATGGATGCATCTCCTCCTTCCCTCGTCATTCTGTTTTGAGCTGTTGGCATCCCTCACAGTCCAAATATCCTTTGCAGCTTGGAGATCTAGAAACCATCTTAACCGCAACAGCCAAAGCGTACTCATGCTGCACATCACGGCCTGGGGATGCTGAGAGTAGCTGTGAACACATGAGAAAGTCGCTGTGCTGCGGTGACACTGAAGTACCTCGATGCTGTCACATGCTCCAATACTATTAAAAAGTAATGGCAAAGGGTCAGAGACTTTTGGGAGGCAGTGAAAAGGCATGGGTTTGGGACTCTCTCTGCTTCCAGCTTTAGGCCCCCTCTTTTCTAGCTGATCTGATGGCAGAAGTCTGCTAAGACCTGCTCTCATGGTAGAGGCGATTAGACTCCTTTTCCCATACCAGAGCACACATTACCTGTTCCCCTTCACATTCTGCCATCTGTCACACACACTCCATCTTATTTATGTCATTTGAAAGGTACGAAATGCAGGATGGGGCCTGGCAATGACACCGAGAGTGCCACATCAGCAGTCAGCCTTAATAGTTTTGGCTCTGGACTACAGCTTCAGTGTTTACTGTTTCACAGACCACAATGAAGTACTGCCCCAAAGACACAAAGATGTCCTCGAGAACATAGCAGCCTCACTACCCCTGTCCTGCAAAGCTTTCCCATCCTGGAAAGCTACACTGAAACAGCCGTGGTTGCCAGGCACACTCAGGGAGTTCACACATGCTGGTTTGCTGGGTGGTCCCAAGCTGCGATGGTGGAGAGTGAAGTAAGGCAAAACAGTCATTTAAAGGAGATAAACCTGTAAGGATGCAGACTGAAGCTCCCATATAGCAATCTTTCAGGTGAAGATATAAATTTAATTACAAGAGAATACATATATATGGGATAGCAAGGCCTGATCTCTCATACGTCAGAGGCAAGTGTCCAGGCAGTCTTAATGGGAACTGGGAGATGGGCTGCAGGACAGTTAATTGCATGCCAAACCTGCCTGCCATGTTCCTCCTTGAGTGCAAGAAGTCCTAGGTCAGGAGTGTTTTGTGAAAACCTGTCATGGAAATTGCACTGTTTTTAAGATTGTTCAATATCAAAGCTCTAACATCAAAATGTCTTTGCTTCCTTCAAAAGGAAAATGTAGATTTATGGAAGGAGATAGATTCTGCTTGTATTAGGTAAAAATACATAGTTAACATATAGGTATTTACAGATACATTGTTTATATGTATAGTTCAATTAGCATATATTAACAAAAGCACTCTGTGAATAACGTGCAAACTTTAATACACCAAATGAAAAACACCTGCTAATTTAAAAAATCCTTTACAAACAAAACAGAGGACTTCTGAAATACGTAGCCTTGGTATTTGGTATTCCCCCTCTAGTAATTTGACAGTGAAAAATTCTCTTTCAGAACAATGTCTGGGGTTTTTTTTCTCTAGCATATGATGGAGTAGACCTGTGTTGTATACCTACCTGGTTGTCTCTCTCTGTACTGCGTGAAGAGTACGAAAGTAATATGTTTGTACATATTCGTAATAAGCAGGTAAGAGAAGTTGCTCATAAAAGCATTATCCTTCAAAGGTATGTAATAACACAAGGGAGAAAAAATGTATCTTAGAGGATCCATTTTGCATATCAAAGCAAATCCAGAAATTGTTGTCAACAAAATACTTTACCTGACAGCTAAATGCAGCGTAAGGCAGAGTGGGAGAGTGCCAGGGAAAGGGAGCTGCTGGAAGAGCAGGCGGAAGGGATTGAGCCTGCCCTGTCTTGCTCCTTAGATCTTCTGCAGCCGTCTTGACTCTTGTCAGGTGTGGTGCATAAATTGCCAGAGCTAATATGCTTTACTAACCAGTCAACATCGCAAAACTGCGGCGTTGGCCCCGTGTGCTGGGGGCAGCTTCCCTGGCAGCACAGCAGAGCGCACAGCAGAGCCGCAGCCCACCGCCGCGTTACCCGGTGTACGCGGGGTGGGGTGCGAGGGCCCGCACACACACACACACGCTGAACAGGCCACCACGTCCCCAGCAGCACATCACACCCAGCACGGAGGCAGAAATCCGCGGGTACGCGCACGGCCTGGCGCTGGTGCCCCGGCGGAGGGAGCGCCAGCGCTCGGCGCACCGCGAGGGCTGGTGCCCAGGGCCCCGCGCCACGCACCTGCGGCGGGCGGGCACGCAGGCCCCGCGGCGGGCACGTCCCCGCTCCCAGACGGCGCTCCACGCTCCCCTGCCCCTCACGGACGCTATGCCGGTTCCACCGGTCGGGGGAGGCAGGGACAGGGCCGCTGCCGACCGCTCCACGGCCCCCGCAGCGGCCGGGCCGGGCCCCCTCCCTCACAGCCACAGTGAGGCTGCCGCCGCGGGGCGGGGGCGGGGCGAACAGCGGGCAGCCAATGGCTGGCCTCCGGGCCGCCGCGACGGCTGCGCACCTGCTATATAAAGGGGGCGGGCGGGTGCAGCGCGCCCTGACCCGCCGGCCGCGGCCCAGGCCCCGGCCCGGCCCCCCTGCCCGGGCTGGGGATGAGGCCGTCGCCGGCCGGCAGGGAGGGCGGCCGGCGGCGGCGAGCCGCGGGGGTTATGGCGGAGAGCAATGCAGACTGGATGGGCTCGCTGCCGGCGGCGTTGCGTACCTACCCGCTCTCCAACCTGGCCATACCGGGTAGGGCGGGGGCCGGGGCCTGGCCTCGGCGGGGAGGCCCGTGTGGTGGCGGGGCCTGGCGCTGAGGGGCGGCGGTGGCGGGATGCGGCCCCGTCTGTGTCCCGTCGTCCCCCGTTCCCCCCCCCCCCCTCAGCCGGGTGCTTACAGGTGCTGGGGCTGTAGCGGCGGGCTGGGCCCTCAGGTGTTTGCCCGGGCTGGGGGGGGAGGGGGGCGGGTTCGGCTTGAGCCATAGCAGCCCTGCGGGGGACCCGTGTTCGGGGCCTGGGCGCCTGTCAGGGAGTAACAGTGGGCGGGAGAGAGGGCTTAATCTTCCGTAAATGTAACTGGGAGCTAGTAACCGCTTGACCTGCATGATTTCATTGGCTTTAAGAAAGGTAGCTGTGATCTCTGGAGGCCTTCTGTTAAGGTTGCTCAGGTTGCTTAAGCAAAGCTTGTTTATGTTTGTCCTAAGAACTGGAGGTTCCTCAAATTCAAATGTCTTTTATAGTAGAACCTGTGTATGGCTTGTCGGGGGAAAGGTACAGCATCTTTATGAAATAACCCAATGTATGATCTTACAGTGAAGGCACTAAGATACTGTAATTACTTACAAATTTTTCCCCCTTTCTAGCTAAAATTAATAAAACTAATGCATAGGTCCTGCACAGAGCTTCTAATTTAAGAACTTGGTAAGGGTAAGTGTCATTGCTTCTGGTTTGCAGATAGATAAACTGACAGATGGTGAAGACAGCAGATGACTCTAAACTTAGGGAAAGTCAGCCTGTTCCTTTGTAAATCGCAAAAAAAATCTAGTATTGCTTGTAGGTGTCAATAGGATTTCAGGGGCAACTACTGTAGGAGCCCATTCTGACACTGGATGTTAGACTCCAGTCTTCAGTGATACAGGCTTGATTTTCATGGTAGTGCCTTAGCTTGTCAAAACCCTTTGAGGATGTGTTATATAGAGAATGTGTGGAGACACTTCCCCAGAAACAGAGTAAATTCTCTTATTACTTGAACAGCTGAAAAACAAAGTTGAACACAGAAGGGAGGTTTGGTGTTCATATAAAATTCAAGCAGTTGCAGATTTTAGAAATGCTGGCAAAGAAATCCTCCTCTGTTTCACTGAACAGTAGTAAATCAACTATTTATTGCTGTAGCAACAAGGGGTGGGTGACACGCCCCTTAAGGGCTGTGAAATTTTGCAGAATGTTGTGATGTAGGTTGCATTAGGTACATTACCACTGGCCATCATTAAAAATAATAATCGCACAACCAGTACTGTAGCAGAGAAACAAAGGAAGTTTGTTGTTTCCGTAGTGCCATGCTGCTTTTCAAATGAGTAGTGTTTCATGAGAATGGGTTTTCTGAAAGTGCTTGCAGTGTATGTTTATTTGTGGTCAAAGTTGGTGTATTTCCCCACCCCTTTCCTGCATGCATGTTATGCAGCCTGCAAGCAGGGAAAAAGACATGTGGGGTAGATGTTTTGGGGCATTTTTTTATTATATTTTAGTCCAATGATTATCTTGCTGAAGTGGACTTTTGGTGTGCTCCTTGACAAAGCAGCCTTTTTGGAGCCAAGGTGGTGCTGCTAGCAGTGTGCGAGGAAAGGGTTGTACAAAACAGGTTGCAGTTCAGGTGTCAGTTCACAGATACTGAATAGCAATGAAGGCCAATGCTGTCATCAAAAGAGATGAAATGTAGGCTTCAGGACAAATGAGAAGCATTTTTGTCTGTGCTTAATACCTGTGTGCACATATGACAGGTGTGGCCTGCTTTTTTCCATGTCTCTGCATGCATTTGTGTTGTGTGCTGGAGCGATGGACTCAACTGTTTTCTGTTTCTCAGACATTTTTTTTTGTTTTCCACTTGTTCTTTGTAGGAGCAGAGATGTAACTGTAGGAGTTAAAACAAGTTTTAAGGCTTCAACTTAAAATGAAGTCAACTTGGTATTTGGCAGTCTCATTGCAAAAGACTCCTCTCATGATATTGCACAGCAAACATCATCTCTTTTCCTTGGACAAGAACACTATATTGGTTCAGCATTTTGCCTAGATTTTTTTCAATAGAAACAACAGAAGCTCAAACTTTACAACTTCTACAACTGATTGTAGCCAAGCTTTGGAGGGTGACCCTGTATTTTTCGGGGTCTCTCTCTCCATTTTGAGCACAGAGTTAAACCAACATGTAAACATCAAACTAGTGTACTTCATGAAATACCCACCTGAAACATCTTAAAATGTCATCAACTTACATGCCTACAATATAGTCAACAAAATTAACCACCTTCAACAAATACTGACCTTGTGTGAAACTGTTGAGCTTTTTCTCTTAATTATACTCCAGACTAATCCTCTTTGAGTGTGGGTTTAAAAATGAACTCTTAAAACACTTCAGTTGGGAACGTGACCCTTGGCAGAGTATTGTGTAGTAGTAGTTTAATCTCAAGCTGGTTTACTTTAAATGATTTAATGAAATAATGTATGACTGTGACACTTTGGTTGTCTCTTGATCTGCATCTGTTTTCTTATTTCCCCCCTGAGAAATGCAACACAAGAAAAAGCTGCTGAGCTCTCCCTGGTCTGCTTTCGAAGTAAATCAGTTATTTAAAGAATTCGCTGGAGAAGCCTGATCTGTTTTTTGCTTGTACTTGCATACTGATAATTCACAGCATTGTGGCATGTCCAATTTGTACTGTTTCATTTTACCTACTTTCCTAAATTTCTGCAGTATCATAACTAACTAGGTACTAGAGTCTGAGAAATATCTCTACTTCTGAAGATGCGGCACCACTTTCCAGTTTCTTCAGGCCTCTGCATGAATACTTACATTAGGATGGGTGAAATGCTTTTTTTGTCTCAAGATCTAGTTTCTAAGATCACGATAAGCTTGTCCCTGTTGTTTTGAGACAGCAAAGCAAGCTAGCAGATGTTTGCGTATTGTTTTATCAGTCCAACCTCCAAGGTGCTGGATGAATGTGATGAGCAGAGGCAGTTCTGTTTTCCTTTGGGCCTTGGTAATAATGTGTTTACTTAATCCTGTGAGGGCTATTCTATTTTTTAATAATACAAGCCATGGTGTAAGGGATACTACAGTTTTTAATCAAATTGTATCCCTAGACTGGGTCCCTGTTCTGGTCAGGATGGTTAGCTGTGAGTTTTTCCCCAGCGCTGATATTCTTTGTCTTCTGGGAGAAATTTATAATCACTTAGTTAAGGATCTACTGCTTCTTGCAGGAGCACCTGCAATACTTACGGGTGCCCTTTCATAGTGTAAGCAAGCTAATGAAATGCTGCTGTCCCCTGCACTCCCTCTTGTACTCCTGCAAGTATCAATGAGCATGTTCAGTGGTGGAAAGTTTTTCTGTGTTGTTGATGGTTTAGAAGATGTTTTTTTCTTTATGGAGAAGTGGTTCCTATCAGAAAAGCTTCCTGAAACAACCCTTCATGGGATTGGGCAAACACCAGGGTGGGTGCTGGAGTGTGTGGATGTCCTGAGGGAACATGGAGGTTAACCTGGTGTGTTGTGGTGCTGCAGATACTCGTAGGAAAGAACAATCGGTTGAATGGCTGTGTTAAGAAACACAGGTGATGATATTTTCTTGCATGTAGCTTTGGTGAAACACCTGCTATTATTAAAAATGAAGCTTTGTTGGGGAACAGTAAATTTGAATCTGAACTAAGTTCAGTTTGACTTGGAATCACTGGAGAAGAGAGCTGAAAAATAGAAAATTTGGAAAAATTAAAATGCTTTACTTTGGCACTTAAAAGGTGACTCTTGTAAAAAAGCATACACCAGTGCTTTTGTCTTAGAGGATAATTTTTTTTTAAATATAAATGTTCATGCTGTAGATCAAATCTTGTACATTTAAGGCTAAGAAATCTAAAGTGGCTTTTTTTGCCACCAAAAGTTCATTTTTTCAGGTGCTGATACACCTGGAGCTGAATGTCAGGCTAGGTAGGATGCTGTGCTGCTGTGGAATGTGCGGGCAGGGCAGCCTGCCCCTCTGGGGTGAGGTGGGGTAGCTCTTCAGTCGTGGCTTCTGCTGGTGCACAGAGCATTTTCTGTCTCCTGGTGATCCCAGATGGTGCGTTAGCTCTCCCTCCGCAAGTACGTGGAGGGATGGCCAGGTTCTCATTTTGAAGCAATGCAGGGCGATTGGAGCTTGGAGCTGTTCCTGCCTGCATCAGGCTGGACAGTTGGTGGGGAGCTGCCTGTGGGGTGCTGGGTTGTAGGTAGCTAGAGCTGATGGAAAAGAAGAGTTTTACAGTTCCAGAAGCATTTTTTAAGAGAAAAATCATATTGGCTCAAATATGGCTAAAATAAGATCATACTGGAGAGTTGAAATGATTGTTTAAAAGTCTTTAATTTGACTGTTCACTGATCTGAGGAGCTATGTGTCCCTGGCCTTCTAAACTTGTAAATTTTTGTCTTCTGCTGCAAACGACAGCACTAGTCAATCTGCTCAATTCACCCTCTGTAACACGCACTCTCTTAATTAACTTTCTAACCAACTTCTAATTGAATAACTTTCCATCTTTTGTTCATGGTACTGTCAGTATGACTGTAGCCAAAACTTTCAGTAGTATAACATGCCACTGTTTCTGCCCTTCTCTGAGAAGATCACCCCAAAAGCCTGAGGCAGAAGCCTAATGGTTTTCAGCTAAGTGATCAAAGTCCTATGAAATGATCAGCCCTGGGAAACAAAGCTTTACAAATACAGCTAGTAAGCAGTCTTAATGAGGAGCAGCCCTACCAGCTAAGCCTGTAGTTAAGCCTAAAGGGGGGATACAGAGCACGGAGGGTTGAGTTTTCTGTGATGACAAGCGGCTGTGGATGAGTGCATTGTGCTGTAGCGTGACTGCTGGGTGCTTGCTGTGCTCATGTGTTGGGCATGTGGGGAACACCGGGAGCTGGAGGGACCCTGGGTATCTCCTGTGCATCTCCCCACCCTGGGCTCCAGCCAGCTCTGCTGTTCTGACAGTCTTGACTGTTCACCAACAGCTCTATGGGCTTGTTTGTCTTTTAGTTGGCCAAGCAGAACTGAAGTGTTTTTTCAAAGAAGCAGCAGTCCTGTCCAGTTAAGAACTGGCTACTAGGATCTTACTAATTTGGTATATTTTTCCCCTTTTTGCTTGCATGACCCTGAGGCAAGCTGCTGAGCTTGCTGATGCTGTGGTTTTGTTATTCCTTTGTTCGTGAGCTGGTGTGCACTATGGATGTGCCTTCTGAGAGGGGAAGCAGTGGTGAGCTTGAGGTTGCATCCTCCTTCCAAACAGTTCTCCTCTGGAGTCCTAATGAAAAGGATCATTGAGTCAGCTAAACTGGCCATCTGTTGGGTTAAAGCTCAAAGGGAGGAAATGTATAAAGTTAATGTTCTGATTCACCGAGCTCTATTTTCCTTCCCAGTTTAACTGGAGTCTACTGATCAATGAGGCAGTAACCATTAGAAGAAAACACTGCATTAAGTATGGCAGCATTGGATATGATTTGTAAATGTAGAATTTTCAGGATGAATTTTTCCTGAAAGGACAAGTTATTTTACTACCTTGGTGGTCTGTTTGATTGTAGCAGCAAATCTCAGTTCTTACAGAGAGGCTGTTAAACTATCTGGACGGCTATACTGATGAGAACATCTAATGGAGGTTGTTCCGCTCTTCCTAAGTAACACGATATTCCCTTTGTATGTCCTTACGTGAGGAAAACGGCTGTGACCAACACTGGATCTATGCAGAAGTTCCACTGGAAAGCCAGCCTTAGATTTTAGATGATAGTGGACCTTTTAAAAAGGGAAATCCTGTTTAGCCAAAACCAAATTGTTCTTGAAAGGCCACAATTTTATTCCGTTAGTTTATGAAGATCTTGACTATTTTTTTTAATTGGGAAAAACATTCTTCCTTTTTTATTAAAATCTGTGCCCTAGAGAGTGACTTGCCTGCTTGGTGAATGAGTGCAGGAAACACTAAAGTTCTACTTCAAACAGAGAAAAAACAATCATAATGATACAAATGGTTCTGTCTCCTGTTTTGTGTGAACGTTCCAGTTTGCCTTCTCTTCCAGAAAGGATGTAAAAAGAGGGAAAAGTACTGTGTAATGAAAACAAGAAAACATTCCCTTAGAGCCTTCTCGGAAAAGAATGAGCAATTGGTCCACACATTTCTGGTAGTCACAGAAGAGGAATATAGGGTTGTAAACAGAAGGGGTTTTACTTTGAGCGGGTGGATCCATCCGGACTTTGAAATAGTAAAGTACTGCCACTTTCTGCTTTCCCAGTGCAGGCAGCTGAAGCTGCTGATAAATGGGAAGCAATTGCTACAGCAGAAAAAACCAAACCCTTACTGGCAATAACAGATTTCTCCTGGCTGGAAGGAAAAGCCAACTACCATGTGATATGGTCTGATGCTGTTCTTAAGTAGACTGTTCTCCCTTTCTATTTGTACCCCTTCTATTGCACCCCCCCCCTCCACCTCTCGCCCTGAAAGGGGCAGTGGGGGAAGTCAGGGTAATTCTTTGGTAGGGAGAAGAGGTTTTCCTAAGAGGATTTGGTGCTCTAGGCTTTGTGCTCCCTAATGAGACTGCATTAAGAATACCTAAAGGAGTCTTTTAAGATTCTACTAAAATACAAATACTTATCTCAATAGTTTTAGATAATTAGTTATCAATAGGATGTTTATTATTTCTGCCTTTCCTCCTTTTGATGGGCAAGTTGATATGAACCATTTCATTTGCTTTTCATTAGTGAAGAGCTTTAAAGATGTTAATCTTTTGATTAGAAAATCTGGATTGCTAATGACCCTGGATGACCTCAGGATTCAATCCTGAGGACTTCTGGGATTTGAGAGGCACTTTTGTTCATCCCATATTTTTCTCATTTCTGGCACACACAGGACATTTGGTTTAGAAGAACATTTGCAAGCTAGCACTTGCATCCCGTGTTTTTTGGAACTTGATTACTGTGCTTCTAGATGTCTTTGCTTAGCAAGCATTACATAGCTGTCATGTGTGGTGTTTTGTAATATATGGGGAATGTATTTTGTCTAGTGAGCAAAGCTTGCTTTAAGAAGTTTGGCATCGCTATAGCTGGGGTGATTCTTTGTCCATAAATGACCCTTTAATGCTTTTAGGGGGTTGGTACAGCATGTTGACCTTGCTTCTTATGAATGTTTAACATCATGTAGGAGGCTTTCTTGCACTCTTTCGTCACATTAATATTCCACTGACCTGAAGACCAAACCAAATTACTCCAATCTAGTTAAAATTGCTGGCAGTGCACTCCTCTGCCCTTCTGCTTTCATTTAGTGTTTCTTGGTTAGCCAGACTTTTGCAGAAAGTGTCTTTAACTGCTACTTCAGGCTAGTCCACAGCCTTGCAACCAGGGAGACTAGCAATAGGCTAGAAAACATGCTTGTATCCAAAGAAACCACAGGAATTCTTGTTTTCAAGTAATTGGCAGTGCACAAGCATCTTCTATGTTGGAAGATGCTCCGTGCTTTTCATGCCATCTAGTCATATTTTTAACACCTTATGAAGGTAAATGTCCAAGTTTGCTAAAGGACACCAGCATTGGTGAGGTGATGCTCATTCCATTCCAATTCCTCCACTGCAGCTGTATATGCCAAAAGTGCTGATGTGGGAACAAAAGATAATACAGCATGATATAGTTAGTAATTGTTGAAATTCAAGGCTTAATAACATTCTGTTGATGAGTGTCATTTGTTTGAGCTACACCATAGGTTAATCTGACTGTCTATGACTAAGTAACATGACAAATAGGCACTCTGGAAAGTTAGACTTTGCTGCAGATGTGATGACAAAAGGCTGCTTTTCTAACAATTAGCACAAAGGCTTCAACAAAAAAAGACATCCTGAACAGTGAAATACAACCTATTTAACAGACAAATTGAATTGTGAAGTGATATGTTTAAGATACAATTAACCTGAGAAATTAGTGAAAGGAGGAGAAAAAGAGGTTTAAAGATACGAATAAAAATCAGCAGTTGCACTTACTGGGATAAAATGAAGAGGATTATCAATCACTTTAACAATCTGGTGTCTGAAAGATACCTCTTTAATACTGTTCTAACCATACTATAGGCTTTGATAGTTAAATATCTGTGCATTTGATGGGATGACTGCTGTCCTTGAAGCTTCTGGTCCTTGTCAGATGAAAGGCATGAAGCAGCCATTGTTACTTTTAAGACCTGCCAGCTGATTAGCAGTCCCCTGGTTTTTTTCTTTGACTGTGCAAACTTTCATGCTTAAATTTAATGGATTTAATTTAAATTTGATGGAATGTTTGTTGAAAGCAATTGGCAAATCATCTCTTTGTTTTATTTGCTGTACCTAGCTTGGTTTAAGGGAGGGCTGAGTGCCAGACTGATGCCATGTCACTGGAGCAACTCTGAAAGGTTTGCAGTCTGAATGCTAATCTGGTCTCCTGTACAGTGACTCAATAAGTGTGCTGCATGTGCAACAACATGCCCTTGAGGCAGTTCAGACTGGGGTTCTGGCCTCTGTTCCCCTAAAGGCCAATGGAAGCAGTTCCATGGCTTTTCTGTGCCTTCTGATTTCTCGGTCTGTAAGATGGAGGTTTTAAATACCTAGGTTTGTTCATTGCTTTGTTTGCAACAGGTTTAAGGAATGGATTTATTGAATGAATATAGAGTGTTGTTTGTATTTAGCATGTCAGGTATCATCTGAAATGTCTTGCTGACAGGACTTTTTGAGGGTTTTTCTTGTTTCCTGAGAAAAGTGGTCAGTATAATTTGGGAAGATGCATGCCATTTGGGTGGCAGGGAACACAGACCATGAAGGATTTCTTACATATGCAGAAGGCTTTTTTGTGTGTATTGGTATGAGAGTTTTGTGATGCTTGGTCTGTTCAGGAGCTGCCAGCCCCCTGGCTGTTACTGTACAGTGTTAGAGCATCTGAGTGTCTTCAGATGTTCTTGTGTTTTAGACATGAGTTGCGAACATCGTTAGCAGCTCTTGTGCTGAGCTAACAAAATGAGCTGGTCTGCTTCATGCTTCTGGTGCAGGCTGTCCCTTGCCTTTAATTTGTAGAGCTGGTTGGGTTTAGGTTATGCTTTTTCAAAAAGAAATCATGCTGTATCAGCAAGCAGCCTGGCTCCTGTTGTAGCTGCAGAATGGCTAGGCCTTTCATGGAGTTTAAGGGTAGAGCAAAGGAGAACAGGGATTATTTTGACATCATGATGTGATCAGTTTAGCATGTAGCTTAATTTCACAGCTAAGCTATATTAAAAGTCAGTGGCTGAGCTGGTAGCATAACACAACAATCTTAAATTAAAGAAGGGCCTGGTGGATGACGTGGGGCCTCACCCAGCTCTTACTCCTCAGCCCAGCAAGTATCCAGTGTTGTTGATTCAGGTTTTCAGTTTGCTTTTTTCTCTTACCAGCATAAAAATATTCTGGGTCCAGGTTTGGCCTTGGTGTTTCTCACAGTTGGTGGCTGGCCTTCTGTAAATGACCACTGAATCCAATTGAATTTCTACTGTGTCTTTCCAGCTTCGGTATTGATGTTCCCCTGTGCTCCTTAGGAGGTGGTCTTCTACCAACTGTGGAAAGGAGAGCTTGTTTTTTACATGTTCCAGTTCATGTTCTGCTTGGTTATATTTAGGTGTACATGTTGAGTTAGTTGTAAATGAGAAGGTCAATTTCCTGGGCTTTTAAGCAGAGCCACAAGGCAGGAATTCTAAGGAACTTTTCTAACTATGGAAGAATGTCACATACAGTTTAGTTTGTTCAAACAGCAGCTGTCCTGCTAATGAGTGTAGTTCTTAAAGTATGCATTGAGAGAGTTGCAGTGTGCTTGTGTCTTGTTTTCCCTGTCGTTTCTTTCTAGAGCTAGAAATAGAATTTGGCTTGTGATAGTGGAAGGAAAAATCAGTTATTGTATCATTAAATGTGTGGCAATCTGCAAAGGAAAGGCTTTTGTAGCTGTAAAGTATGTGATTAGGCTTAGGAAAACAAGCTGTTTCTTGGCTCAGATTTGCTTAGACAACTCGAGTTGACATATATTTAATGCCAGATAAAATTGTCATTCCTTTGTAAATCAGATTTCAGTGATGCTGTCTGAGGGAGCATAATGGTGTGAGTGACTTTGGTAGACAGCTCTCTAGAGGATGCTGCACAGTCTTAGTTAAAATGAAAATAAAATACTACTTATGGCCTTATTCTAGCATGTTAAACACTTTTCTCAGTGACCTAAATAGAGGAGGAAGTCAAAACGGATAGAACTGAGAGCTTAAACCCAAACAAACACCCACACAAAGAAAAGCAAAAAGCCCCATGACTTCTTTGTGCTAAGTGACTTGTTCAGAGGCAGAAGACAAGCCCCTGGTGATTGAGGTCTTCTTTCCAAATATTGAGGAAGCTTGAAAGGCTCATTCTGCTGTATGGGGAGGTGTATGAAACTCAAACATCTGTGAGCTGCAGCTTGGGGTATGAGTCAGGCCTTACATGGCTGCTTCTGAAATGTCTTCACTAGATGTTTGATCCTGTATTTTGTTTGGGGTTGCACGTTTGGAGGTAGGAAAAAATCCAGGTGTCACTTCAAAAATGACAGTTACTTTTGGTGTAGCTTACTGTGATGGGTACTAAGTAGCTTCTTAAGATGACATCTTTTAAGAACACCTCTTTTACATGTCACTTATTTCTAGAAAACTGGATGGAAAGCCTCATAAGAGGCAAACTTCGAAGACTGGAGAATTCATGGATGGTTGATCAGAACTAGTTTGTGTTCATTTATACATCCGAAAACTAACCTTTACAGTGGTTCTTCAGTACTTTTGAACTAGTTGAAATTCCTGAGAGAGTGCGTTTAAGGTTGTTGTGCACTGATGTTTGGTTTGCATGCAGTCTGTTCTTCCATCTGGATTTAAAAATCCTGACAGGATAATCTAATTGAGATCGTAATCTTGTTTAGAGCTGGGACCTTGCGTCACAGGAAATGCATCAGTCTCCAAGTGGGTGCCAGTACACAAATAAAAGGTTTGGGTGAAGGAGGCTGTGGATGCCTCAAATGATGTCTTAAACTCTAATTTGTCATTTCCAATTTTAACAGAGTTGTGGACTGAGAGCGGGAAATTCTAGAGAAGTACAGTCCTGGGTGCAGGGATGAAGAACCCTGTGGCATGCAAGAAGGGAAAATGCAAATGACAGCAGCATGGTGCAGGGTCACTGTACCCCAGGGCAGCTGGAAAAAGAGTTGCTTGTGGTGACTAGGGCGAAGATGCTTTCCCTGCACTTCAGCAAGTGGGTGGGATTGGGCTTGATGGGGAAACTTACTTGCTGTCTTGAAGAAAAAATGAGAGTGGGACTGTTTGAGCTCCTGTAGTGTTTTTTTTCCTGGCTGGGGCTTCACAGGGAAATCATGCCTGGAGCAGCTGCACCTTCTTGGCAAGAATGCTGGTGCCTGGTGTAAATGATTAGAAACTCCTGGTAAACCTCAGTCTGTGGCAAATCGGCTTCTGCCTGTCTTTGCACTGTACCAGAGCAGGATAAAACTGAGATACACTGCCCTATTACTCTTTGTTCTGATACTCTTTTATCCAAGCTAGGGATATTTAATTGACTCTGAAGCTGTTCCTTTGAAGGAGGTTTATTTCTCAGTTCTTCTATTTAGTATTGAATTTTCAGTTGGAGGTTTTTTCTAGTAAGCTCAAATTTTATACTGGAAATGCAGTTTCTCTGCCAAGATACAGGTTGTATTACAGGAGCTTTGTCAGACCTGCATTGTTTTGGCAGGGACTGATGGTTTTGATTGGGGATGTCTTTTTTTTTTGTTGAATTTCATATTCACCATACCTGTATCATTCAAAGGCACTGCCAGGCAAAGGATGCATTTGTGAACTTGGTAGTAACAAGCATGCTACACAGCAACTGGTGGTGTCCTCGATTGTTCCACCTCCAATTTGAGCCAGCTGTTGCTTACTATTTGAACTACTAATCGTTTATTTAAACATCTTGGGGCTGAAGTGAGATGTACTGGTAAGCCATGTGCATGTCCAAATACCTCTGTCCATCACATGAGTAAGATACCTGTTCAAAGTGTATTAGGTCCTGGTTGGATTTACCAGGTAGAATGGAAATAGAGCCTCAGATTCTTTCAGTGAAGCTGGAGTCTCAGACCAAATCAGTGATGTACCAGGCTCTGGGAAAGCATCAGAGGTAGATTAATAGTTTGTAAATTAAGGAAGGTTAGCAGGAAGCTTCCCTTTACTGTTGGTGCTTGTCTTACAGTCATTGTTTCCAGAGCGCATGGAAATTGCAAGCTTACGCAAGCAAACAGTTCAGACAGAACCTTAAGCATAGCTCTTGTAGAGTTAGGGAAAACTGAGGTGTAAAGGGTAGTCTGAAAGAAGAGCTACGCTCAAGTGTGAGTCTGCGACCCTGTCATGTGTGTAGAACTCTTCAGTTTGTAGGAGACATGGGTATATGTGTTTTGGAGGAGGCTGTTTTCTCAAATGAAGTATTCTTCTCTCTTGTTTCCAGGCTCACATGATTCTTTCAGCTACTGGGTTGATGAAAAATCTCCTGTGGGACCAGACCAAGCTACAGCTATCAAACGTTTGGCCAGAATTTCTTTGGTTAAAAAGATCATGAAGAAATGGTCAGTGACTCAAAATCTGACTTTCAAAGAGCAGTTGGAAGGTGGGATCCGCTACTTTGATCTTCGTGTATCTTCCAAACCTGGGGAAATAGGACAAGAGATCTACTTCATACATGGCTTGTTTGGCATCAAAGTATGGGATGGGCTGAAGGAGATTAACACCTTTCTTGAGCAGCACCCCAAGGAAGTAATCTTCTTGGATTTCAATCACTTCTATGCAATGGATGACAGCCATCACCACTTCCTGATCAACAGGATCCAGTCAGCTTTTGGATCCAAACTTTGTTCTGTTGAATGTGTAGAATATGTGACGTTACAGTACATGTGGGAGAATAAACATCAGGTAAGGAAAGGATGGGTAATGCTTTTCAAGCCCAAAGGTTAGATTTAAACAGAGAAGCTGTTTGTGGTTCCCACTCAGAGTATTGGACCGGTGGTGCTGCTGGTGGTCAGTTTAAAGCCTGCTTGGGCCTCCTTTGTGTGTATGTTTTCCTCTGTTTATTGCAGCTATGTACTCCCTCCATCCAAGGTGTGGCTAGGCTGTGTCCCTCTCCCAAGCATGTATCTTAAATAAATGATAGTGGCCTCGGGGCCTTGTGCTTCTTACAGAAGGCTTTCTCTTCTGGAAGTTCTCTCTGGAAGAACGTGTTGTGCTGACTTATGTTGGTGAGGACTTGATAAACTCTTGTCTCTTTGGCCAGTGTGAGGCATGTAAACTTTAACATGACTGAGGTGTGGCACAATTTCTTAGCTCCTTTGCAGCCATCCAAACTTAGTGGCAAGATTAAATGCCTCTTGCCTGTGGCAGCTGCTCCCATGTGTACATACAGAGAACAGGGTTTCAGCAACAGCATGTAATTCTTAAACTGTAAAGTACATGAGGCTTTAAGGATTTCCTCTGAACATCAGCTGTCAGTGCTAGGGTCCAGAATGAACCATTTGTAAGTTTGGGTGTTAATCAAGAATTGCATTATCATGCTGTCCTCCTATAGGCAATCCCCTTACAAGGCGTAAAATGTTGACTTTCAATTACCAGAAGATTTTGCTGACAGCAAGACTTTGGCATCTCGTGCAGTAAGTGAGGGTGGAATGCCGCTATGCCAGTCAGCCCAGTATGCTCTAGCCACTCAATGGGAGTTCCACAGAATATGGCAGGGCTGCTAAAACCCTTAACTTCAACTACAGCTGTAATAGTCTCTGACAGTGCTTTGAAATGCTTTTGAGCCGAAGTCTTTGAATGACATTTCAGTATACTCCTGGCAACTTCATCATTTTAAACTGATGACCCCTAAAGCAATCCTGTCCTCATAGCTAACTAGAATGATCTCAATCTTCTTTGGCAATAGTGCAACAATTTTACTGACACATGTGACTCCAGAGCAGCAGCTCTTTGCATGGTTTACTTTTCACTGCTATCTAGCTGCAGCAGCACCACATAAGCATAAACCAGTGCAACATGCTGTTCAGATATAAATAACCTAGTTGTGAATTTTATTTTCTCATTTTTCTTTGTTCTGTTAGGTTCTCATATTCTACCACTACCCTGTGTATCAGGAATACTCCTTCCTGTGGCCAGGTAATAAAATGCCAGCGCCATGGGCTAATACAACCAATGTGCACAAACTGATACAGTTCCTGGAGACCACTCTTGAGGAACGAAGTCGTTATGGAACATTTCATGTTTCTCAAGCAATTCTCACACCTCGAGTGAGAACTATTGCACGCCATCTAATTCGTGGTCTGAAGAACACACTTGTTCATAGGTAAGGACTTGTTTTGATGTCTCAGTTCTTTATTTACTATATTTCATGTTGAAAGAGGCACTAAGTGAGTAAGAAACTATGAAATACTTGCTTAGAAAATAAGACTTGATGACAGCATGTAGTTTTGCCTCATTACTCTTGCTTGTGAGAGATATTTACAGTCTTTAAAATAAAGAGGTTTTGAACATAATAAAGTAACAGGGTATATATGTAACGAAGTGTTTCCTGGTAATTGGAGCTCTTTCTGGATGTGATGTGATTTCATAAAACATGGGCTGGACCTGTTTCAAGCTGATAATTCCTTCCAAATTGGCTGAACTTGAATGGTGAGGGGGGATCTTGTACTGTAGAGGAAAACTGCCTATTTGTGGGCTCAGTTTTGCGTTTGTCCGTACAAATCTGTCTCAGTAATTTCAGTAATGGCCAAAGATGTATGACCTGGGGCAGCATTTAATTTTGGGTGGGTTTTACCAAAAATTAGATGAACAATTTGACTTTTTTATACCACTAACTGTTGTATAACAAATTTGTCCATGAGTAAGGTCATTAAAGGGGGATTTGTTTTGAGTTGCACAGAATGCCAGTGATTTTTACTTGCTTCAGTAATGTTGATGGCAAGACCAGAGTAAGTTCCATGTGGCTCTATTTTATGGCATTATCACCTTGTAGCCTGTTGACTAAAAATTGCCACAACTCTTAACAGTCCTGGTGCAATCTGGTCTCCTGGTTCATCTTAATATTGCCTGTTTTGATGTCACTAACAGATTTATCTTGCCATAATTCTGTTGAATTATAAATTACACTTTTATGGGGGGCTGCAGCTGGTCTAATTTGATCAGCAACTGAGCTTAATATTAGGGAGTGGGATAAACACACATCTGCAGCAGCTGGGTGGAATAGAAGTAATTATGGTAAGATTATTTTGAAGCCAAAGTGTAACTTTTTAGAAAGGGTTCTAAAGAAATGGCAAGTGTTGTGCCTTTTGCAGTTGAAAACGTTGCTGATGGCAGGCAGGAAATTCCAGGTGGAAGTATAAATCGCGGAGTTCTCAGCCCTCCTTCCAGTTCACAGACCTTGATCTGGCCCAAGGTCAGTAGCTCCGGGTGATGCTTGCCCCGGTGCGCTCGGGTCCCTCCGCTGCGCCGCGCCTGCGGGGCCGGCAGGCGGCAGTAGGGGGCGCTGCGGGGCTGTGACGGGGCTGCCCCTGCGGCTCACCGGTGTTGAAAGGGAAACTCAAGCTGAATTTCTGGCTTCAAAACTCGTAAAGGATCATCGAATCTCATGGAAGGGGTGAGCAGTTTTGTTTCAAGGGGCTCCTGACACAGATCTGGGCTGGAAGCTGCTGGAATCCTCTTTGCTCCAGCCCTTTCCCTCAGCCCCATCCTCACTGCTTGTTTGAAAGTAAACATAAAATGTAAACATAAACTAGATGCTGCTGTTTGCTAAAGCATGATTGCTCATACACATTTACACATGCAAGCTGATTTGTATGTGTAAGTCTCTTTGCAGTTCTGTGTAATGTCTGCCTTCTTATATGGTAATTTTGTCCTGAATGTGAATGAATATTTAAGTGTTCTTGAGCTCTTGCTAAAGGAGAAATGTACAACGGTCATACTTTGCTGGTTGAAGTCTGTGTCCCTTGACAGGGACAGTAATTATGCCTTCACTCAAGTTCTCTCTTTTTGTTCTTGATGAGATTATTTTTTTCCTAGAACAGCAGCTGTGGTGTCATTTTAGGTTTTCTGTTTTTTCTTCCCCATCCTGTTAGCTAATTCACTTGCCTACCATCTTCTTGTGTAATTTTGTATGCATATTATGGCACTAATTTAAATAATTCTAACATACTTAGTCATTTCTCCAACTGCACTGAAAACCTTGGTGTTTGCATGCTTGAGTGCAAAAACTTGTGCAGACTCTTAGCTTGCACTCTGTCCAAGAAATTACTTGGAAATTCTACTGTGGGGAGAAATTTCAACTCCATTTCACTCAATTCCTGACACACCTCACCTTTCTCTGGTTAGTGATGTATGGTGGGATGCTCAACCTCTGCAGAGCTGAGGGCTCAGTTCAGGGTTTGTTTTCCCTGATCCCATTGCTCTGAGTCGGTCTGGAGGCTGGAAGGAGTTTGGTAGTGCAGTGTGCTGCACCCCACAAATTCTTTCCTGCCCACCCTAAGGCAGAGGGGCAGGGGAGCATCTGGGGCCAGATACAGCCCTCCTTTGTGCTACACTGAAGTCTGCTGTGAAATTAAGCTTTCGGTTCAACAAACCAGGATGGAGGAAACTGTAGTAGTGCAGCATTAAATTCTGAAGCACAGTCTGCCCGGTGAATACAGAGTTCACAAATGTTTTGTATGCATGGTAGTTTAGCATGATGACTGACCAATTGTTCTATTTGATAGTGATACTGAGAAATTAGAGACAAAAACTCTGGAATACGTGGTTTGGAGTGTTAGAAAGCAGGCATTCTTTATTTTCAGCACCAGATGCACCAGGGATGAGTTCCACCCAGCATGCATACCAGCTTGTTCATTGTTTATCTTGATATGGCTGATCTATATGGATTAATGACATTTCTGAGAAACTATTAGCATATTCATTACAGTTCCATGAAGTACTTATTATATCTACACTTGCACTACACATGTGTGGTCTAATGGGTTGGGGGTCATCTGGTGGTTGTTGGGGGCATCTTCACTCTTCTTAGTCTTCCTCTCTTCACAGCCTTCTCTTCTTCTGGCCATGTTTCAGCACTCTTGGCTCATGTCTTGGGTTTGGACTGGTTTTTAGCAGAGGAGCTAAACCGTACAATGCAGCGTTCTACTAGTAGCTGAACTACATAATACAGCGTTGTACAGCTCTGCAGTGGATATGTAGTTGCAACATTCAGAGTTAAGCACACCGGTAAAATTCTTCTGGTACCAGGAGCTAATTGCCAAGTGCAATATGAAGTGCTCTTCTCATCAGCCAGTTGCATTTTTGGGTGCAGTCAGGACCTGATCACAAATATGAGAACATTTGTAACTGTTACATTTGAAATAAGCAGGACATGTATAGAGAAGACTTCTAAAATGTTCACTTTGTATTTCAATTTCTTTAGGAACCTGCCCATGATTTTGAATTGGGTGAAAGCACAGAAGCCGGGTGTTATGGGTGTGAACATCATTACATCAGACTTCGTGGAGCTGGTTGACTTTGCTGCTACAGTTATTGCATTAAACGACCTCCTTCTAGAAGAGGATGAATCTGCAACTAAATCCTGATTGCTGTGTCCCACTTGTGCTCCTCTGCGGACATCTTCAGACTATGCTAAATGTTTTGTTGAAGTGAAATCTATTGTAGTCTGTTTATTTAAAAAAAACTTTTCTGGAGGAAACTTGGTTAACCATCACGTACAGGCAGGTCCCTTCTCCCAGTGCTGTCTGAGTGCTGCTGTGTGTCTGTCTGTGGCTACGTGTTGGACTTAAGTTATGCACACATCTGCTGCAGTCTGGTGTGGTGTGTGCCTGCCAGCAAGGGGCTGGGCTGGCCTCCGCAGCAGATGTACCCGATTACGGTGCGTGTCTCCCCGGTGACTGGACCCCCAGTGCCCTTGTGTGTGCATCCTGCTTGTTTCTCGACACCAGGGCCTGAACCAAGGATCGCTGCTGCTCCCTCAGCAGCAGTGTGACCAGGCCGGCTGAGAAGGTATTGTTCATGGGCCACCTCGGGCATAGCTGGGCTCAGCTGGAGGCCGCTGCTGTATTCATTACCCTGTTTTAGACACTACCTCTGAGCTACTTGAAGAAACAATATTACCATTGTTCAGGGGAAAACTTATACTGTGTTGAATATATGAACTGTCCTTTGGGCCCGAGAGGCAAAGGCTTGGCACACTGCCTCTTTGGACTCCAAACTTCTTCTGGACCTCTTTATTTTACTGTAACATATTTATTGCAGCCATGTTTATAAGTGTGTTTCTTTTGGCATTAATATCGACAATATTTCAGTCCTCAAATCACGAGGATTATAACTCAAGTCTGAACTCCTGTTGAGACCTTTAGGAAACCACAACACAACCTTTCTCTTCCGCTTGCTGGTCATGTGTTTTTTCCATCCATCGAGTTTTCTTTGGGGAATGACACTGATGGCCTTTCTCTGGAAGGAGTAGGGCTAAGTGGGAGTTTGCATGGATGTGAAGGACTGGAGCTGACAGGGATTGCTCAAAACCAAAATATGACACTGATTTGCAATGTGACAGCAAATTCCAAAATTGGACCCAAAAGTTGTGTTTGTAGTCAGAGCCACAGCTATGGGGGAGAAACTTCCCCAGCCTGCACCCACTTGTGACAAAGCAAGCAAGTCACACAAGCAGAGCCACTCATCAGTGCTGCTCCTTTCTGTTGTCATACTCATTTGTGTGTTGATTCACAAAAAAAACATGACCATGTGTGCTTGAGCCAGTGCAAGTCACACTGGTACTTGTCAGCACTTAATTGACTAGCTGATAGCAGTCCTGCAGTTTGATTTATCTTTTGTTTAAAAAAAAACCAACCATGAGTGACTGATTAGCAGATACTTGTCTGCTTTAGTCATATTCCTAAAGCAACTGTTGGTGCACTACTGAACTCAGTGATTATGATTTTTGTATTAATCTCTAAACTATTCATAATAGAATGGATTGTCTTTATAGGTATTTTATTCAAAAGAAAAGTGAGTCTCCAGATCTGTTATTTTTGTTACTGTATTCTATGTCTACCATTCTGGTCTGACAGCTCAGAAAAATCTAAAACGTCTTTGCTTGCTTGTCATAAACTCTGAACTCAGGACAAATTTATCTAGAAGATCTACAAACCTTCCAGGTGAACCTTGGCCAAGTTCTGAGCAGACTGCAACCTGATTTATCTGCTTGTTGCATGATTTTCATTAGGGTTCTTCCAAATTTTAACTGAAACTTTTTGTAAGGGAATTGTGGGTGAGGGGGTGCCTTGTCTCAAGCTGTGCTTCTCCATTCCTTTTGTTTCAGTGATGGGGGGAAATTGCAAAAATCAGGTGTTGGGAACTAAAGCTCAAATTTCTAGTTTAAACTTGCTTTGAAAACCCTGGCAGAAGGTTTTTATTTTCAGGGTTTTTTTTCTTGTCGATGAAACTGTTGGAACCTGTTTTGAGCAGTGATATTTTGTTTGCAAAGTTATTTAAAACACCTGGATTTTCCTGAGCTGAGTTTTGTTGACCTCCTCTTCTCAGTCCCAGCTGAAACTCCGTGATAGTGTTAAATGTATGGGTTTGGTTTCAGTGGTCATTTAGCTGCAAATTGTCTTAGAGCTCAGAAGAACTCGTTTGAATGTTGATGAGGCAGAAGTGATAGGTTTGCAAAGCTTCCTGCTAGAGCTGGAGGACAAGGCGAGAAGGTGAGGTGAGTATGATGATTGTGTTTGACCCTTAATATATTTTGTACTGTATATATCTACCTCAGAAGAGATTTATTTGGCTTAACCAATACTCATGTTGTGCATGCACAGCGATGACTGCTAGTCCAGTTGTATTTATTTGACTAGAGATGCGATGGTTGTAACTCAGGGCTTTGGTTAGGTATTTTTAAGTACCAGCTCAAGAAGTTTAAAGTGTTTTCTGTTAGCTCTTGTATCTTGAAATAGGACAAAAGCATGCTAGGTGTTAAGAGTGTTAGCAGAGGGAAAAGAAATGGAACATAACTTTAGAATTAATGATGAAGTGGGGGAAGAATTTCTGTACATTTTGCTTGTCTGAAGACTTGTGTGTCATTTCAGAGCAGTGCTCGGTGTTATGCCTCTGTGAGGAATCTGACAGCCTCCATAGTGAGTTGGGCAATTAGCTGTCAGACACGACTGCCTGTGACAGAGTATCTCCTGTGGGTATCCTGGGCAGCGTTAGTGCTGATGTTTAGAATCGGTTTTAGGATAGTCCTAAACAATCCTAAACAAGACTACCTACCTTTCTTGTGTTACACATGATAGCCCGTTCCAAAGCAACCTGTATTAATAGGCTTGTGTCTCTGATACACCACCGCAGCGTATCCAGATGCCCTGACCCTTTGTAAAATGCAAGCCATCTGGAACTGGACTTCGGGCTGTGGACTCTATTTTTCCAGCATTATAAAATTAAAAGGTGAGCTGGGCGGAAAGGGAGGGTTGAGGAAGTAGGGCAGCAGTTTGCATCCAGTGCCCACGCTGGAGGTGTGGCAGTGCTTAGCCAGGTTTCGGGCAGCAGAGTGGAGCAGGTCTGGCAGGTGAGTGACAGCGGCCACAGCTCATACTGGGAACTCTGCAGGGAGTGTAGCCGCTGAGCACCGAGCAGCCTGCGGGGTCGTGTGTGTATGGGCTTGAGGAAAATAAAGACTGGCATGAACGCAAGAGGAGGCTGAGGGCTTCTTGCTGTCGTAGACCTGCACCTGTAGCATGGGGTGGTGTAGCCTTGCTTGTGTGTGCCCAGAGCAGCAGGGTCACTTGAACAGTCTACCTGGAAAACTCCCGCAGAAGAATTAGGAGGACTTGACTGTTCTGTCGGTGCTGGGAGAAGAAAAGCCAGGAAACTAGCAGCTGCCTGAGGCAAAGTACCTACTTGAATTGCATGTTCTTGAATATTTACTTTTATGGTTTATTACGGATTCAGGTTACTTATACATTGTTTTATGACTGTTTCTCTTACTGATGTGCAATCACTGAATACTGAGCACACGGGTGGTACGCCTGTTCTGGCACGGACAGCTGCTGTGTGCAGTTTGAGGGCATACCTGTGGCTCAGGAGACCTCTGCGCGTATCCCTGATGGGAGAAGGTTGTGAGGAAGCATATGTGAGTCTTTAGTATCTTACTGTGTGCTCGTAGGTGAAAACAAAGAGGAAATACTAGATTTTGCAGACTGATAATCTCTCAGCCCCTATTTGGGAGCTGCTGTCCTAACATATTTAACAGCTGTGGAGCTGGGAGTTGTAATGTTAATGTTAATATTTTTAAATTTTTCTGAGAACAGAAGACAGATTCCTGCTGTCTAATTTTGGAATTGAAGGGATACCAACTTGTGTGTGTTGCTGTGATGGTGAGGATCCTGCTGGAGACAGTGCTGGCCAGGTGCCTTCCCGGGGTGCTGCAGTCAGTGAGGGATGTCAGACTGGGGGTCTCCAGAGCAGAAATACTGCAAAAAGGCCCCCACTCTGCTAAACAGACTTGTTGGAGAAGAAAGGAATAGTGGGAGAGTAGTGTCTTTGCTCTGAACACATGCTGTTTTCTGCTGTGTTGGTACTGAGTATGTTGGAGTTCAAAAGCACCTGTACTGTAAAGCTGAGGAAGCATTTCTGAGCAGGGATTTTGGCTCCAACAGAAGTAGGGCATCTGCCAAGGTGCTAATCTATTGTTCTTATCTGGCTGAGCCTTTGGAAGTATTTGCTTTGTGTACCTCTACCATCTAGTAGACCAGGGTTTGGGACTTCTATAGATAAATAGACAACGTCGCCATTATGGTTTAAAATCGGGTTAGCTATGGAAGTCTGACCATGCACGTGACACCTGAGGTCTACTTGAATATATGGTATTTCACGTGAAGTCTGTATGCAGTTTTAATCGGACTTCTATCTAGGCTTGAGCCTGTTGTTGCCAGTCCCCAATAAGCAAATTCTTCGGTCAGAGGACCGCTGTTTGGGGCAAAACTTCGGGCAAACTTTCAGTGGTTCTTTATGCACAGAGAAGTTGTCTGTGAGGAACAGAACTGACTCAAACTTCATTTGAAATTCAGATCTGGTCAAGCTGTAGTCCATTTGGCAGTGGGAAAGATGATTATTTTTTCCTGTGTCTGACAGGAAATTTTTACTCCAGCTTTGGTTTTTGACTCAACAGATGGGTAGAAGAGCCAGAGCATATGCTGAAGAGCAAATAGCTTTTATGCTAAGGACATGTACGTTGGGCTAACTGTTAAAGAATACAGTGATTTACTTAGCCACACCTTTCAATGATAATCCTGTTTAGCTGTTTGATTTAGGTTGTTAAATTAGTCTCTATTATGTATTTGAAAAAATCAGTCCCACTACTTTGTCTTGCTGAAGTGTGTGTACTTCTCTGAGCGTGTTTATTTCCCTACAAGTCTTATCGAGTAGACAAGCTTTAACTTTTTAATTGTAGGGGCTGGAATAGGAATGTCAGTTCCAGAACTGTTTGAATGTGATTATATCTTGTATTCCTGGATATCTGTGTTGTCGTTCATTAAAAACAGTACTTACCCTTTGTTAGGTCTGTGACTTTCCTCTGTATCTCACTTAAATTGAACTGCAGATAATTCTGAACAGTATTGATCAGCACATCCTATATAAATAATTTTGATGGTTCTTTGATTTTCATCAGTGGCAAACATATTTTGCAGTTGGGTTTTTCTGTTTGTACTGTAGAAGGGGGCAGAGGGAGCAGAGTGCACTGCAGATAAACTTGGGGTTGACAACTGTTTCTTTCTGCTTTACTCTGCATCTATGTCATTATGAGTTTTTATTCCTGAAAATAAAAGTACAACTTGAGTCAATCATCTTTCTGTGTTTTGCACTGCTGTTTTGATACATTATGATTACATTAGTCAATTAACATCAGTTGAGCGCAGTTATTTTTCTGAGGCAGAATGGTGTGGTTGAAGGTTGTGTTTTTGAGGTGCTACATCTTGTTGCACTTGTGTTCCTGGGCAGTCAGACCCGGATGACATGTTTATTTTTTAGGGTGTGCTGAGAATTTATCTGTGGAAGCCATAGTGCGAAATGATTGGAAAACTGTATGCTTGCACTCACATGCATGCACAGTTGTGTCTCTGCCTGAACACGGTGGGATAAAAGCATGCTAGTGCATGCATCAAGTTGTGTCTTGAAAGGCAAGTACTATTTTTTGTGCAGCCTCTACTGCTGTAATACGAGTGCTGAAGCTTCATGGTGATGCTTGATCAGGAAATAAAATTAATGATGATTCCCAGAGCCTGGGCTAATGTTGGGTGCTTGTAACCTGGTGAGGTCAGCAAGACCCTTCTTTGGGTCACTGTCAGGTTGCCTCTCTTGGGGATGTGGGAGTACCAGGGTGGGGAGGAGGGGAGAGCGAATGACCCAGATTCCTTTGTGTTTTCAGACACTGGTCACTGATGGGTGCTGTCTTGCAGCTTTGTTTTCTGAAATTACTAAAGGTAGAACTGGGAGTTAAGACCCTAATCACTAGTGTCCCTACCTGTTGTCTCAGACCTTGAGGTGAGTGTTTACAAGCCAGACTAGTGACTCAGGTACGCAGCTAGCCAAGGGTTTCACTAGTCTGAAATGTGCTGCAGGCAGGGAGCGTGCCACCACTTTGTACAGAACATACACCTGTGCAGCAGCATCCAATGTGAATAGCAGGAGCTGTCTGGGGGGCGGGGGGGAGTTGGTGGTTGACTAGCTTGCAGTAGCAGTGTTAACTTCTTTTTTTCTCCTCTAAATGCTGTTTCCCCAGGTCAGGAATTGTATGCCATAGGGGACTTTGGGTGCGAAAGTGAGCGTGATTTCATCATACTGCTTTCCTAGGGGGTTTAATTTTTTTCCCAGTTTGTGTGCCTTTCAGCAATGCTGGACGAGGGCACACATGCATATATGTGCACATATATGCACAGAGTAGTAACTTTTATGAAGGGTATAATGATACTGCAAGAACTAGCCGCGTGTTCTGTGACAAATTCATGCATGCCCTTTATAGCAGAGTCTCTCGCTGTCGCCACAAACCTGTGATTAGCTGTTCAAACAGAATCATTCCTAAATTGCATGTGGCTTAGTACTTGCCTCTTTGGAGATACTACTGAACCAGCATGCAGATTTTCAGCTGTGGAGGATAAACTCTTCTGTGGTGTCTGAAGGAAAGCCAGTTTGAAACCTGGTGTACGCTGCCAACTGCTCGTGTTCTGTGCGTAGCTGGAAGGTGAGCAGAATGCAGGCTCTGGGGCTGAGTAGTGGTGGCACCAGATTCTTCTGATCAGTTAGGTGACACACCGGTCACTTGCATGAGACTAGAAAAACATTTGGCCAAAAAGCCTCTCTCCAACTGAAGTATAGTAAGTGGGGTCAGTTTGTCAAGTTCTCAAGTGAGTGAATGGTGGGAAAAAACCCAAGTGATTTTTAAACTGCTGCTGGTTAGTGAGTCCAGCTGCTCTGCTCAAGGATCCGAAATCTGATACTTGTTGCAGTGCCACTGCCTGAAGTTGAGACAAAGTGGAATCTTCTGGAGAAGAGGCAGAGCTACCAGATTCATCAACAGGTGATGTGCTGCATGGGTAAGCTGTTAAAGATAATCACACTTCAAATCAACTCTTCCTCAATTTAGAGATTTGCTTTAATTAAAAGCAAAGCTTGCTTAGAGTAGAAAAAGGTTGGTTGCTTTCCTGTCCTTCCTCGTGTATCTCTTACCTACAGTAGAAATAAATACACCTCGGGGGAAGGACTGCAGGACCGTGCTGGGTCTGCTGGAAGGAGCAGCTTTCAGACATGAGCTGTGTAGCCCTGGATCTGCAAGGTCAATAAAAACTTGACCTCGGTGGGCAGGTACCGTTCTTCCAGCCACCAGAGAAAACGCGTGCCTGTGGCAGAATGGTTCGCAAATTTGTGAATTAAGTTTTCAGTGTAATTACCTATGGGCTGAAATTGCATAGTGTTGTGAATTAGGTAGTACTTCAGAGGTGAATGCTTTTGGTCTGCTTTGTGGTTATTTTTGTTTGTTCTCAGGTTAAAAATAAACCAGCCTTGTCTGTTGTGAGATAACCATTGCTTAGCCTCGTTTCTAATTTAGAAGCAAAATTCATATGGAGTGATTTTGTGCTCCTGTATCTGTAGTGAGCAGTTCCTTGGTGGAAGGAAAAGTGACTGGCAGTACCTTAGGTACTGGTGCATCAAGGTAGGGAGCTGGTAGCTCCATAAAATGTAAACTGTGACAGTGTCAGTGCAGACTGTCCCTTTAGAGCTGAGGCAGACACCTTAGCTGCTGGATGAACCTTTGAAAGAGTTCTGGTGACTCAGGGGATGCTGAACAACAAATGAGTTGGTTTTCATGCGAAGACTTGCAGGTTTCACTGAAATGCCCTGAAAGCTTGACTGGTGCGTGGGAAGCCGGGGGGGTTATCTCATACCTGGGCTCGAGCGGGGAACTTCTGTTTGATCAGAGCTGTGGATGCCTTTAGTGTTTCATCTTTTTGACGATGAGGAAGTTGTGATACTGTTTGTGGCAGATACTGTTTGGGGTTGCTCAGCAGAGGCGCAGAGAAACAGCAGGTCCAACCCCATCTTCCCCAGCCCCTTGCTTTGCACTGCAAACAGCACCTTGGCATTTCAGATGTCTTTGTAACTCTGGGACCAGTTCCTCTTGGGTTGAAAATTTGGGAACACAAAGTACAGAAGAAATGGAGAGCTGAGCTGTTTTCTTTTTATCATGTTGCTTCTTGCAAATACATTTTAAGAAGAGGGAAATAAAAGACTGCCTGAGGGCATGTTCCTCCCTGCATCAAAGTAGTCATCTGGCAGACTGGGTGGAGAAAAACATACATTGTTTGTGTGGTGAGGTCTCTGTAAATGAGAATTAAAGATGGTAAAAATATTTTTCTTGAACTCGCTGCTACTGACCATTCACCTTTCTTAGCGCTCATAGCAGCAGAGCAAAGGGTTGGGTTTCAGTATTCCTGGGTTTTCTTCCAGCTTGAAATTGCAAAACCTAAAATCATGAGTGCAAGGAAGAAACAAAAAGCACCCTCAGAAAGAGAAGCTGGAGCAGTGGAAAGAGAAGGGAAGGTATGTAATAGAGATGGTGCTGCAACTTGCCCTTTGGAATGGAAAATAAAGCTCTTCTGGTTCAGGGCTTTTTTTTCTGAGACAGAACAAATTATTGCATGAAGATCACTCTTTGAATCGCATCCAGTACAAAGTTCATCTGATATGTTAAATGCAGTTCCACGTTTACAAAAGTGCTGAATTTTACTTGATAGCATCCTTTAAAGACTGCACTGGCAGCAAATAAAATACAACATGCCAGGCATTTCTCCTGAGAAAAATAACAATCGCTAGCATTTCAGCTTAAATATCTCGCATGCCAACAGTTTTTTTTCTCTGATTTTGCATTTCTTAGAGGAATTGTGATTTGAACTCTAAAGCATTAGAAGCAGCCAACTCATCCTGTGTGATAGTGGTTATTACTGGAAAACTTACTTTAGTCATTGCCAAAACAAAAGTGTGTATCACCAAGATAATCCCCTTCTGGCCCTCCGTAAATCTGTCTCGAAAACTGCCCTCAGTAACAGGATTGTCTGCGGATGACTGACACGAGGCAACCTGGCAGGACAGCTTCTTTGTTGCACACCACAAAGGGGTTTATGGCGTGCTGTGCTGGTGTCTCAGGCTGGTCCCCCCCCTGCAGATGCTGGGGATGGTCACTGTGGCCACGCACAGCGCTTGAGCCCAGGTGTATCCTTCCAGGCTCTCCCATTGCAGAAGGAATCCAAAACTCACTGCAGGGTTCCTGAAATTTCTCCACGAAGGAGAAGCAAGGCTGCTGCAAGGATAACTTACACTAGCAACTGTCAGTGTAGTTTGGAGGATCCTGATAAGTCCTGCCAGGTAATCATTTGTTTTCATAGTACTCATCTGGGAAGGGGTTTGGCAGTGCCAGCTTTGTGCCACCTGGGTGTCATGCATGAGGGGGACTGTGTTCTCGGATGGTTATTTTGACTGCCATCTCCTGGGAAGAGCTACTAAAGACCAGACTGCTCAAAAATCTCCTTGTTTATGGCAGTAAAGCAGATAAACACAAGAAGAAAAGACTGTAGTCATTGCCAAGAACAAGAAATTCTGAGCAGCTTTATTTCCCTTCTGCATTTAGCTCCGCTCTCCTGTCTGGGGGCTAGGTTTGCTCCCTTTCCAAGGATGAAGGATAATACAGGCAGTGTTAATAGCATGCACCAGGGAACCGGCTCCTCAAGATCATGATTATAGTGAAGCTGTTTACCCAAAAGTGAAATGAAAGGCTTGGCCATGCGTTTGTTCCCTGCTCTGTTACTATGCTGTGACTCGGCACAGAAGAGGCTGTAGGAGCGGTTACAGCAAGGCTTTGAGCAGAGGGCGAGGGAAACGAGCTGAACATCAACCCTCTGGAGAGCACTGGAGCTCCCACTAAGTGCATGTGCTTCTGTAGAGGACAAATAAACAGTCAACTTGAAATCCTTGTTTCCCTGCCCCACTGGGTGTGAGTGGTTGGTTAGGGCGCTTCAGAAAAGACGGGAAGGAAAATCCTCCTTACTGCCCTTACACCCGCAGAAATTTAATATTTCATGGACAGGTACGTGCTGCTGTCTGCCCTGCCTCCAGGGGCACGGGCTGGAAGATCCAGAGGCTCCCAGTGTGGTGCTGCAGTTCTCTGCCATCTGTTTTGTTATTGCAAGAGATGTGCAGTTGCCTGGTCCGGTTCCTGGGATCTTGCTTTTGCTCCAATGGTCCTTGTGCCCTTTGTGCCTGTGGAACAGATAGGTGGGAATTATTATTTTTGGTGGGTCTCAAGCCTTGCCAAAACTACGAAGTTTTTTACAGTGTCAAGCTGAAAAACCTGCATTGTTTGTTTTGAAGAAAACCATGACTACCTTCTAGCATGCTGTTTTGGTGGTGATCACCGTACCTGCCCAGGTCACAGGGGTGTTGCACTAATTCGTTAAAGCTTGAGGAATGTTCCTGCTACAGGACTGAGGGCTGCAAATACGGACTGACACGGGCTTTAGGCTAAGCAAACCGAAACCCAACTCCCACGTAGGGACCCAAGGATCCTTCTGCCAAGTGCAGGGATGCTGTCCCACCTGGCTGGCCCTGCAGGCGAGTGGCACACCCCCCTAGGGAATGCGGACCCCCGGGTCGAAGTTAGGCTCAAGCTATGCTTCGAGATACCATCTCCAGAACATTTCAGGGCACCACACCTTGTTCTTCTCAAAAACTCCTGTATGTGGTAGGACAGGAGGAGAAAGGCAAGCAGGCAGCGTCTCCTGTGACAAATCTGAAGCCCGTGCTCAGAACTCTGTCTTGCTGGATTCCCATCGGTCAGGACACATCTGCTCTGCCCAGTGAGTATCATTGTTACAGCTGGTGCTGTTTTCCTACTCCAGGGCTGGCACATGTAGCTGTGTTCCCCAAGAGTTTAATTAGATTAGGTATGGCTTTCTGGCTCCAGGTTGAGGCTGTGTTCAGACAGACTACTGGGTTTTTTTTCAGAGCTGATTAGTGTAGTCCTAGTCTTGAAAGCTGCCTTTAAGTTTCAAAAGCTTTGAACCGTCCTGCTAAATTACCATTGGCAAGATGCTGCTGGATGGGACGGTCCAGTTCCAGCAAGGTGGTAGAGCTGCTCTTACTTTGTTTCTCTGGAATAACAGCCTTAAAAGACCACCTAATGCTCACCCAGGTTTTCCCTCCTGATCTGGTGGGAGCAGGGTTACATTAGCATTGAGTCTGGAGGAAATGTGGGCTCCTGGCCTCTGTGCTTCTCTCGTGTGTGTCAAGGAAGAGAACTTGGAACGTGCAAGGGACTCTTGGTGTCACTGTTCCCCCTCCTTGTTTTCAAGTGCCTGAGAGAAAGAAGCTGGTACCTTAGTGGGTGTTCCAGACATCTAATCAGAATGTAATTACTCTGTGATCACCCTGGTTTTGATAGCTGGGGAGGAGGCATCAACCAGGGGTATGCTGGACTCTGCTGGTTGACTGGATTTGTTGGGGTTTGTAGAACTCCATTGCCTGTCCTCTCTGTTAGCTATTCTGTTTCAGTGCACCTCTAGCTGACTTGAGCTCTAGAGCACTGTGGCACACTGCAGGATGCGAAGGAAACAAAAAAAAAAAATTTGGAACTTTGAGCAAAGCACTTCAACTCAATGGTGTGGTAGGAGGAGCAGATGATGTGCTGAGGGTGATGCTAAACTAGTTTGGGGAGAACTGGGAATGAAATAGTATGGAATTAGCAACTTTATGCCACGGTGGGCTGGATAGTTTAGTGTCTGTGTGCTGGCAGAGGTTTTTTTGTGGGGGTATTAGAGCTTTGGAAGTGTTGTGGGTTACAGGAGGAGCACCTGGGAAGGGTTTGAGCTCCAGTGTTGCCTTTGCTTTCCTCAAGAAGGTCACCAGAGCTGGTTAATAAAGCTTTAGCTGCGGAGCTCACTAAACATTCTTCCAGTTCAATGGCCTGTGCAGAATGATGTGTTTGGTCAATGTTTAATTCCTAAGCAACAAGTGGTGATTGTCATACTAGAAGGCACTTGTGGTGTTGACTGAAGCAATGGAGGCCAAGGATTAAAAAGGTCGTGCAGGGTGATCTCTTCTGCACCCTCAAAGCTCTCTGCTTTAGGTCAGGTCCCTGCACAGCAGGAGAAAGCAGGGAGAAGTTCTGCCTTAAGGCCAGAAAAGGCTTTCCAATAAGAAAAACCAGGCCTTGGCTAAAAAAAAAATATATGTATTGGCTGTAGTGGTGGTGGGAAAGGCAAAAGGAGATGTTACCTGTGGGATGGTGGGGGGGAGGCAGGAGCTTGGGTGCCATCCACCCGTGCCCTGGTGCCAGGAGCAGCAGTGGGACCGTGGCTGCCGCTTCGGGCGGCAGGAGCTGAGGGGGGAGGGGCGGGCTGGGGCGGCCGGGGGCTGCCTGTGCGCTCGGGGCGGAGAGGGGGCTGCACACGGTGCCCGCAGGAGCAGGGGAGACCTGGGTGGGATGTCAAGTAGAAAACTCAAGGAGCTTTCTTGTTAGGATGAGTCAGAAACGAGAAGAGCCGAGAGCCTTTATCCTGCCTCTCCCTCCTCCGAGCTCTAGCTGCCCTTCTCCCCCCCTGCAACGGATGCCCCCGCTGCCCTCCCCCCATAATGGCTGCCCTACCTGTTGTTCCTCCCCCCCCTTCCATGGATGCCCTAGCCTCTCTCCCCCTCCCCCCTCCGGCTGCCCTAGCTGCCCCCTCCCCCCGCGGGGTGCCCTCGCTGCCCTTCCGGCACCCGAGAAGCAGCACCCCTGTGCTATGCCTCGTGGTGCCCCCCAGGAGGTGGCTCGGGCAGGGGCTCGGGGCTGCTGCCCCTGCCAGGGCGCCTGCCCGTGCTGGGCCGTGGGCTGCCAGCAGCTGCCCCTGCTCTCTGTCCCCGCTTCGGGCCTGGTTTTGTCTGCAGCTGCTTTTCCCAAGGGCTGTGTCGGCTCAGGCTTTGCACCGGGATGGGGGGGACAGACACGCTCCCACCGCCCGTGGCACTACCTGCAAGCGGTCGCAGTTCACAACCCTGGTTATGGAGCCTGGCCCAGGACGGCGAGGCTGGCTTGGCTTGGGCATGTGTGCTAAGAGGATCTGTAGGGCTTTGCTTCTGCATATGTGCTGGGAGGATCAGCGTGATTTGTCCTTTATTTCTCGTGTTTTATACATCGACACATACAATAGCAATTATTCCGTGCTTTGCTGATTCTGGCTGGTAAGGGACACCAGGATTGATAAAGTGCTGTCCAAACCGCTGCACCTCCCAGATCGTGGGGTTTGGGGCTGCTTTGTCTTAAAGGCAGAGCTATTACCAATTTATCTTCTTATGGTTGGCTGTTACTGAGCCTACAGACCAGAGTTCTGCTTCAGTTTAGAAGATTAAAGCAAGACTTGAGTAGATTATCTTTGATCTACTGCGACCTCAGCTGCTTAGGGAAGAGAGCTGGGCTGGAAGCTGACGGCAGGGCTTACTGGTGGCCAGGACAAACTGCTCTTTCCATCCTAGATATTGACACCAGCACTGATTTAGGGAGCACCAGGAATAAATTTTCACCCATGCAATTTTCAGCTGCAAGATAGGTTTAGTACTAAATTACTGACTTGCGAGGATTTCAGTCATGGCAATGACTGATCTCTTTTTTTTTTGCTGAGTTGACGCTCTTGTAAACATATAGGGTGGCTATGTAAAAGCTATTGTTTGAGCTCTTTGCCTTTTTAAAAAAAATCATACTGTTTACCCTGAAAATGAAAAATGAATGCTGTGTAAGAGTGGTATGTCCTATAAACTAGTATTACTTTGCTTAGTGTATCAGCAGGAGCAGGCTGTTCCAGCAGCCAGGGTGCACATTCCAAAGCAATTAGAACAGTTTCATGAGTAAATACTGCTCAGCAGCTGATAAAATGCCTTTCAGATGTCTTCGTAAAACAGATTCAGGTGACCAGCAAAGAAATACTTCCTTTAACCTTTGCAGTTGAATGTAAAAAAAAAAAAAACCTTTGATTTTTTTAGCAACTTTTTCATTCAAAAATTGCTGTGAATTGAAAATTGTTAATTTGTGTTGGAATAGTCTGAAACTGAGTCACAGGGAAAAGTAAAGGTGGCTGTGGATTCCCCCCTCCCCGTCGGCTTCCCCAGGGTCCCTGCCCTCTCAGAGCATAACCAGACATCGAAATCGTCTGATGCTTGGCTCAACCAAGAGGATGAAAACCTCTAGGGAGGAGGAACAAGTGGAAGGATGGAAACCATAAAGGGAGGATTTCCTCTGCCTATAAACTGGCATGTATGCAACTGCAATTCATCTGGGAAGCTCCACCAACTGTCCAGCATGCCTGTTTGCAGCTCAGGAGCGTGGCCGCAAGCTGCGGCACTGCTTCCCAAACTGCTTGGACCAGCAAACCTCCCCAGTCCTGTTTTTCCCCAGGTTGTCCCTTGTCATAGAGCTTTGAATTCCCAGCCTCGCCTCAGCGGTGTGGTCTCCAGGCCCACCAGCCCTCTGTATTCCCCAGCTGGGAGAACCCCTGACCCAGAGTACCCAGACACAGCCAGTTGGCTATCAGGTACTCCAAGCACACAGATTTTTTTTTTAATTATTTTTTTAACCCCCAGAAACATGCTTTCAGAAACTAAACAGTCTTTTAGATGTGAGCTGGGTTTTTAGTCTCCCCTGTTTCCCTGGTTTTCTCTTTCCTATCCTGGATACTTCTTGGCTAGTGTTACTTTCTCTGGATTCTTTTCCCTACATTGCTGCTTTGGGAAGGATGGAGAGAAAACTAGGGAGGGATGGCTTTCTTTTAAACACTTTTGCCTTGGGACGGCGTTGCTCTGAGTTGCAAGAGAAGGCAGGTAGTGGGGAAGTTACCCGGGACATGCTCTGGGAATTCCCAATGGAGGAGGCCGGGCATCTGAAAGGAGAGGAGCACAAGCCCTGTGAGCGGGGCTGAGCCTGGAAGGCGATCAGGAACAGAGGTGGGCTTCCAGCAACGCCAGCTGGAGCTCAACCCGAGCGGTGCGTGAAGCCAAACCCCAAGTCTGTTTGCTTTGACTGGGTAACTTAAGACCTGCACTTGGATGCTGTGGTCCAGGCCCTGGCCGAGCAGACGGAGCCTGAGCTGCTTCAGCATGAGGAAGACATCAGATTTATCCCAAGCATGTCACGTAAGCACATGTTGAACTTCTGAGTGTGTGTGAGTAGCCCTGGTGCCAGTACAGCGTTTGGGAATCTGTCCTCACTCCCAGCCCTTCGTCCTGATGAAGAGAACAGGATTTATAGAGGAGACTTTAAGCATGTTCTTCATGTCTTGTTCAGTGTACTGAAGCACACAGATAGAAAATATACACCAAGATCTATGTAACGTCATTGACTCCAGCTAGCATAGGACTAGCATTGGTTTCTTTTTGGTTTTTTGGTTTGTTTTTTTTATGTCTGTCTTGTTCTGGTTTGTGGTTTTCCTGGGGAGGGTTGTATGTCATGTGGAGGCATGAGAAATCCAACTCAAAGAACTGGGCTTGGGAATTTTCTGTGGACATCCCGTGGGGATGCTGCTGGCACACACCTAGTGAGGTTTCAGAGGCAGCCGGCTATAGGGAGATATTTCTGGTACCTCTTGCCCAAATGCTTTCCAGCCCCTGCTCCCCCTTCAAGTGACAGCAGCTCATGGTTGTGCTTGGTGGAGCCCACTTCTGCTGGAAAACTTGGCCAGCTCTGTCCCAGGACCTGGATCTGGATCCTGAAGTGATATCCAGATAACTCCTTTCTCTCCCTGTCTTCTAGGCCTATATATAGAATCTGTAGTTCTGCATGGCCTTATTTTATTTTTTTAATCCTGAGTTAGACTAAATAGCAAAACAACTGTTGATTATGTTATGAGATTTTATTTATGGCATGGTTGTCTTCCTCAGCTTGATTTGGTTTAAAAGAAACCCAAATACTTCCAGACTGAGGTGACTGTGGCTAAAACACTTTCCAACACCTCTGGGGGCTTTGGTTTGCAAGCAGTGTCCTGGGTTGGGTTTGCTGTGAGTCAAAACCTAAACAAAATCATGAGCTCGCCCTTACCTGCTCCCCTGAGCTCTGCTGCGTTAGAGGCGAAGGTACCGATGTTACCTGGCTGGTTTGAGGAGCTTTACAGCACCTCGCTCAGTTTTAAAACCTTGTGTAAAAGAGGGGGCTTCTACAGCTGTACATTAAGTTTCAAGCTGCAGTCAGAGCCTCGGTCGTGTTGTCTTGCTTTGGCTTGGAGAGGGAGCTGCCTTGGCCGCCGGCCAGCTGGCAGGGCTGTGGCTTTCAGGCTTCCCCACGGAGCCTTGGCTCTCGGCAGGTCAGCAGCCTGGCCACGGGCAGGAATGTTGGATCCTGGCCCATTTGGCATGTTATGGCCCTGCTGGATAAGAATGCAGCGAGCCAAGACCCTAAGCTCCCAGAAGCAGGGAGAGGGTCTGTAAGGAGCCTGCCTCTACCACCCTTGGGACCTGGTGCTTCATAGCAGCACCAGCTTGGATGGGAGGAGGTGTCTCCATGCCAGGCTGGATGGCAGAGGGTGTCTGTGTCTCTGTTTCCTAATCCTACACCAAGTGCAAGAGGACTTCTGCTGCAAAATTAGCCCAGAGCCCCCTGAACTCTGAGTGATATTCAGCCTCATGGCTTTATTAAAAACATTACAGTAGCTTTCACCCCCAGAGCACTACAGTCTTCAAACTGAGAGCTGTATTTTGGCTGAGGAACACCCTAAAATCAGGCAGTGTTCAGGTGGGGGTCTTTGTTTTCACAATTTTGACTACTTAAAGCCGCATGATGTAAGTTTTAAGTCTGCTTCTTCTTACCTACTCAAAGCTCTTGTGCTGGCATGACCAACAGAAGCCCCGCAGGTGGGCCTATGGGATGTGCAATGGAGTTTGCCCGCAGACAAAGAACTTGCAAATTCCTCTCGTGTTGACTTATCCAGGATTCATGAGTTTGGAGTGGAGTCCTCTTGGGTCTTTTAATCACACGAAACCTGGATGGTCCTGCTGCATCAGCGTAGCTTTTTGGCTCTTTGCCACAGGACACAGTCTTGGCTTCAGGGACAAACCAGCATGCTGAGGTCTGTGGTTTGGGGGGTCTGAACGCACCTGGTGTCCTGTACGCTGTGTGGCAAAAGGTACATCCTTCTTGCTTTTCAACTTGATGGTTTTCCACTTTGAGTTTCCTTTTGAATCATTTCCTAGGAAAGAGAACCTTTAAAGCAGCTCTTTCACCTTTCACTTGGGCAAGTAGGCTTCGTGCTGCAAATATGACAATGCTTGAAGGGGTCAGTTAGTGTGTTAACAGCTTCAGCTGCTAATCTCCTGGAGAACGTGGGGTTTTGGAAGTGGATTAGTGCTTCTCCCTAATGACCTTCAACTGCTTGTTCTGCATGGATACAGGGAATTTCCTCAACACTTGCATGAGACTAGCAAGCAGTCTCATACTCTGAGGTATGGTGCTTCTGCAGAAATTAGTAGTTGGCTGAGGTGCTGAGCACTAAAGTCACCTTATGGGAGACCTTGCTGATGGTGATGGGGGCGGGGACACACACACACACACACACAAAAAAACCTGCTTCATGGCATGACAATATCTTCTCAGGGAAGCCAAAAGAAGCTTCACAGTCACACAGTGCCCACAATGCCTAATCACTTCTCAGAATTCCTTGCTAAATTATAACATGTAGCAAAAAATCAACTTCTCTGAGTTTTCAGTGAGCTTTCACTTCCAGCTTGTCAAAAGAAAAATCTGTGCTTCTTCCACCCCCTTGAATGAAGACTTGGTCCCTGCATTCATAGTCTCCATGGTGTCTTTCTTGCATTTGTTTTATGTAAAGCAAAGAAACTCCCATGTACACGTACTTCAGCTGGAATGATAGGAAGCTGCTTTTCCCACATCCCAGATGCTGGTAGCTTCAATGCACTTTCATATTGGGGATCTCGGGATCTCTGGGTTCCTTTGAAACAGCCACATGCTTCTCAGATGTGGCAGGTCATGAGGCAGGGACTGCTGGAGGACAAGAGGTAACCTATTTGTGGTCGAAGAGGCACAGGGGAAAATTATGTCAGAGTTCCTCCTTAGGAAGCCTTTGCAAAGAAGGTGTTTCACGTGTAGACACAGAGTGTTCATCCCACCTCTTTTTGAAGTGCCTAATAGTCTGTCGCGTTAGAGACAGCATCTCTGGCTGCTCCTCCAGGAGGAAGGTTGTGAGGCTCAACAAGAGACTAGAATTAAATTCCTGAGAGTCATTCAGTAAGCTATGTAGCCTACTGGGTTCTGTCTTGTGTGTGCTTCCCTCTAACTGGAGGGATGTCCTTTCACTATCTGTTGGCAAATCACACCACTTTTATTTTGGGTGAAGCTTTAACAGTGTTTTTTCTGTAGCGCTTCCCATTGCTGCTCCCAGCCCTGCTCTCACACCACTTCATCTCCTTAAAACTCACTGGTGTTCTAAAATCTATTTTGGGGGAGTTAGGTATTCAGAGAGAAAGTAATAAGAAGGCCTTGCAGCACCCTCTGATGTTTAGGAAAAGGTTAACAAATCCCAAAATAGCTTCTCCAGGCTGTGGGCGATGTTGGGCCAGGTTTGCATTTCTGGGATTCTTGCTTTACCTTATTTAGCCAGGCGGAGCGGGACCCCGCGGTCCCCGCACGCGGCGGGGAGACAGGGCTTGGTTGGGATGAAAGTATGTGCTTTTTGCTTTGGAGGCACATGGCTAAATATGGGCTGCATTAATAAAAAATGAGCCTGTTTTCTGGCAGAGTTACAGATTCCCAACGTTCCTCAAGTGAAAAAGGCAAGCCCTTCAGCATCCCGCTTTGTGACTCTGACAGCGGCTGTACTGGAGGGGGTGGGGGGATGTGGCAACGTTGACAGTGATGGAGCTTGTTTGGATTTCAGTGAGAAGTAATTTGGGTACAGGACAGCTAGAGCTGTCTAAAACAACAATTTGAAACAAAAACAAGCAGGCCAGAGAACACAAGTTGAGTAATTTTTGTGAGCTGTGGCTCCATGATGCCATTTCTTTTTTGCTATATTTTCCCCTTTTTTAGTAGTCTTTTTTTCCTGTGAACAACTATTCTCCATTTGCAAAACACAACCAGACAAAATGTAAGATGGCCAAATAACATGCATAGTTTTAGGGAATAAATATTGACTTAGGATCTGATATTGGTCAAGTGATACAGTTGAGGTGTGCCTTACAATAACACATAGCTCTTGGGCAGGAGCAGTATCAGATGAAAAACCCTTTGCTGGCTGCCCGTGTTATTTACCTGTTCACAAATGTTCTGACTAAAATATTGCCCCTTGGTGCTTTGTCAGGTACGGAACCTGTTGATGCTTGGGCCGAGGTGAAGAGCGTAAGGTGGAGAGTAATGGGGAAGCAGGGATGTATTAAAGCAGGTGTTGCCTGAAGCGTTAACTCTATATCCACTCCTTGAAATCTAACAGGGTTGGGGGATTCTTGCAGGAGCAAGGGGAGGGTACAGCCAGGGGCTGTCAGGGAACCATCAGCAGATGTTAGCAAAAAGGTGTAGGTAGTGAGACAGCTCCTACTCCTTGCTTGGGCACTGCCGATGGGACAATATAAGCTAGTTTCTAATGCTAGTAATCAAAAAGATGTAGCTCCTCAGAAATAATTGCAGGCCAAAACGCTTAGACAAGGTTGTCTCCTCCCAGAAAAGAATTAAAACCCAGCAAAAGTTTAACTTTTCTATCAAGTGAATCATGGAGGAAAGGCTGAGAGGCCCACTGAGATTTTGATCAGGAACACGTTACATCTCAAGCTGTTGCTTCATGAGCTTGCTATGCAGGTGATGAAAATGTGAATGGTCTAAAATGCTGCTTGAAGACATTAAAAATGAGATGGCCAGAAGAGCTCTGCAGGCGTGCCGATGGCATGGTGCGCGTCAGCACAGCTGCATCGGGAGCAGGTGGGGGTCAGTTACACCATGGCTGCAGCCCTGTCTTGATACCTGTTCTTGAGAAAGGCATCTCAAACTTACCACGGTCTCCTCGTGTGTTTATATATCACCACCTGGGTGGTACAAGTGTTTTGAGTAGAGCTAGTCGAAATTTTCTTGTGAGAAAAGTCTTCCAGAAAACAATTTTATTGAAAAACAGAAGATTCATGTGAAAAATGAAAACTCTTCTTGGACAGTTACTTTGGATTTTTCTCGCTCTCTCTGTTCAAAATACTTTCCAAGAAAAAGAAGTGTTTTAAAGTTATGGAGTCTTGCCCTCAGAATTCCTGTGAAGCCCACCACTTTGTGGTGGGACGTAGGAGAGTACTTGTTCCCATAAGTGTTGTGTGGATTAAAGCCTCGGCAGACCTCTGAACATGCGAAGTGTTACAAAACCTGTGTTGTTTTTGATGTGAATGACACTCTCAGTCTCTTTGTAAATGGCTTTGAAACCCAGAGAGCAAAGAGCTCCAAAAAGCCAAGGGCTGGCATTTTTACTCGTGCGTTTGGATGTCCAAGGCCAACTGAACTTTACTGGCCCACAATTTTTTTTATTTTTTTTTTCAGTGCCCAGGTTTGTACCTGAATATTTGTAGGAGTGAATGGCTTTGGTTGGAGTTACAGGTGTTCAGGGCTACCTCATGTTACATTCGAAGCCTCTCTGGCTCCACACCGGAGTTAGGGACTTTGTCCTGGAAGTTTTGCTGCAGCTTGTTGTCACCGCTGGCGCTGTTTTTACAGCGCTGTCATACGATGATGAGCTGATATAAGGTGGAGATGACTGCGGACTGATTTTGCTTGTCTGTGTGAATCTTATGACTTTGAAATACGTGATCTGTTCAGGAGCCTGCTCTGGGCTGGAGTCCTGAGGTGGCTGGAGGAGCGAGTGAAGGACTGAGCTGAGTGTAACCAGAGTCCCCCTCGAACAGCAGTTCGTTCTCCTCCCCAGGGCCAGAACCCAAGGCTAGTTCTTCTGCACCGTATCTACAGACAAGCGATGGGATTTTGCTAAGCTGTATTTTCTCATGTATTCAACCTGTCAAGAAATCCTGTATCTGTGCAAAGGTGGGGATGCAGCAGGCTTGTGGCTTTTCCCTGGGGGAAGACCCCAGCGGGAGCCCGCCTGCCCCTCCAGCCCGGGCAAAGCCTGCCGCAGCCATGCGACAGCTCCTGCAGCCCAGCGAGCTCCAGCATCGTCGTTATCAAATTTCTGTATCTCTAACCTTATCGCTGTTCATGCTGCTCTGTTTTGGCTCCGACACTGCCCACGTCCTGGGAGCACGGGGGTGGTCTGTGAGGCGTTCTCTGTGCTGGCTGGCTGTGCCCACGTACCCAGCCACGCCGGGACAAGGCTGGGATTCATGCCTGGAATGCCTGGTGCATACCGACAAACCCACTCCCACTCCCCGGCTGCTTTCAGGAGGCACCAGCAGACCAAAGGGCCCTCGTGGCCTCCGATAAACATTTAAGCCACCAGTAATTAACTTCTGGGATGGAATGTGCTTCCCGGTCGGCATCTGACCTGTGCTGAGAAGCTGCCTTTGACACGTTTTGTGGGTGAATAGTTTAAAGCGTCTGCGTGAAGCCAAAAGCTGTTTGGATGATGTGTTATCAGTGCTCCTTTATAACACTGAGGCTTCTCTTTACTGTCTGTTTTAAAATATCAATAAGCACAGTGCATCGGAGCTGGGCACACGAGCTCATCAGGCACAAAGCTGCCTATGGAGCAGCCACGTAGCCCTCTCCAAACCAGGGTTTTGTGGATGTAATTGTGCTGCTGCTAACTAGGAGGAGGTAGTTGTGAATAACCTCATCCACCCCTCCAGCCTCCTCTTGGAAGGACGGGCACAGCTCCCATCTCCCTGCAGCAACTGGGGGCAGCGTGCTGTGGCGGGTGGTGGCTGGCCGCAGCGTGACACTTGCGAGGGGAATATCGGAGCTGGGACCCAACGCTGGCCCTTCGGACAGGCTGAGCTGGGGCTGGGACAGGGAGGAACAGCCTGTCACATGGAAAAGGGGAGGCTTGCAGCTTGAGCAGCAGTCTAAGGGAGCGAGATCTTGTCCGACATACAGAAACCTCTTAATCTGTAATAAAGTAAAATACAAGCTCGAAGCAGAACAGTTCATTTGAAACAACTCCATGGATAAATGAGTGTTAGGTTCTTGAATCAAGGAATAGTTTTGGGTTGGTTTGGGGTTTGGGTTTTGTTTGGTGTTTTGTTTTGTTTTTTTTCTCCAGGAAACGAGAAGAAAGAAGGGAAGCATGCTTTTCCTTTGGAAACAATAATGTGGGATTTGGATTATCAGATAGCAGCTGTATTGATGCAGACACGATAGCTGACTGCCAAGAGCTTAAGGGCGCAGTTGCAATGCTCCCAGCAAACGCTGGTATCGGCTGTGGGGGGCATCACTGATGGCCATGGATGAGGCCTTTCCCAAGTGGAATGTTTCTCCAGCATTACAGCTTGAAATACTTGGGAAAGATTTGTTAAAAAGATTTTTCTATAGGATCAGTAATCCAGTTTTATCAAAATTTAAATGCTTCCTGTGAAACTGTGGATCTTGGGGGAAAAAAAAGTTACTTGGCAAAAATCAGAGTCATTAGTTTCCTCTATTTGACTTTAGCTGGATAAAATGAGAATATTTCATTTTGAAATAAAACCTCTGTACCTAATCAATGATGATTTGGGAAAACAGTATGTTTCATTTGGTTGGTTAGAGATTATACGTAACTTAAACTGTATCTGATATTTTAAGATGCATTTGAAAGTAAAGAAAGAACATTTGAGACTGTTTCCCTTGACTGAAATCAGAAGTTTGCATTTAGGAGAGATTTTTATTGGTGTTAACATAGAATTGGGACTCCTTCAGCCTTTTGCTCTTGTTAAGACTGAATTATTCTTAAACATCACCATGTTGTTTGAGAACAGGAATCGATTCTTGACTGGCTTATCTACAATGAATTATTTAATCCAAATATCTACCGAACTGTTAAAGAGCCATCAAGACACTAGTCTTTTAATTATTTCATTTAGGCTGCTAACCTCTAAACTTTAAATAGCATCCCCCCTCTCCAGTCCCAGCGTTTTTCCAAGAGCTTATCGTAACCATAAGAAGGAGGAGATGGAACCAGCCCAACATCACCCAGCACATCTGAGCTTGACTCGGTTTAGACTCCCAAGAAGAAGAAAAAAATAAAGATAATGTGCAGTACCGCTAAGGTGTGCAGGTCCAACCCCCTGTGCTAGTGACCGCAGAGCGTAGGGGGTTTGTCAGTGTGACTGTACGAGCACGTGGGTGTCGCGGACCCCTCTCTGCTGCTGCCAGCTGGTGGATCCACTGGCTCAGCCGTGTCTCTTGGGGCTGATTGACACACTAGGCATGGAAGAGGGAAGGAAGTGGCTGTATGGACTGAAACACCACCCATGGGAGACCCTGCAAGTCCATGATTTGCCTTCTCCACCCTTCTGTGAAAAATGACATCTGGAACGGGTTGATAGCGATGTTACCGCTCTCGTAGGGCGCTAGCATGCAGCCCTCAGGGTCTCTGGGCTTTGTGCACAGCTTGCTGCTGAAAGCGGGGGGGACAGCAGCCTTAATGGAGCGCGGAGCCTTCTCCAGAGCTCAGCCCCAGGGGAGCAGTGCAAGTGTCTGCTAGAGGCGTTGCTGGGGAAGAGGGAGGAGTGCAATCGGGACTTTCCTTAGCAGTTTCCTGCAACGTAAGGGAACGTAATTAAAAATTAACACATTTGTGGACACCGCCTTGTCTACTGGACATGTTCGTTGTCCTCAGAAATATAGGAAGGATAACGAGGATGCTGGTATTCTGTTATGCTGTAGTGGTCAGGGAAGATACCACAGTCGGATGGAAAAAAATGAGATGAAAAGATTCCAAGTATGTTTTTGGTGGGGAAATGAAGTGTGAGAGACAAAGCAGGAGCAGCAATGCCCAGACCAGCATACCTTGCTCTAGAAGGAGTCAGCAGAGACCTCCTCCCCAGCAGCAGGGCCTCTGGCCTCCAGCAGGCTGGAAAACGGTTACGGACTGAGCATTAAGCCAAACACAGGGCCTGGGAAAGGGCACGTTCTTTGGTGGCATTTGAGAGCTATTTCCCTCTGTCTATTCTTGTCTTGCAAAAATATTCTACGCTGGCACCAGTCAGTAGCCAGTTGCAGCCAATGTTGCATATTTTTCATGTACCAGCTATTTGTCAGTGTGATTTAGAACTGCTTAGATCTGAAATTTAGGTTCGGTTTTCAAATAGGAGGGATGGTTTTTGAGGGAGCTTTTGTGGAAAAGGAAATGCTGTAGTACCCGGTTATTTTTAAACATGTTTTGGCACTGCAGAGAGATGAGAATCGAGCGTTGATTCTCACGTTGTACCTAGAAATAGGAAAGGCTGTATGGAAGTATCAAATAACACAGAAATTTAAAAGGTTAAACTAGCAGCAAAAAGAGAATTAAGGCAAAAAAAAGGAACATTGTTTCTAAGCTGTTCGATCAGACCTGCTACTGCGCCTACACGTCTTTTTCTGCCTGAAAACTTTGCATCTGTTGGACAACCTTGCTTAAGTGTGACAGAGCAAGGAAAGCACTCAACGTAATTAAATTTTGCCAAGGTTTTCAAAAGCCAAGAAAAGGGTGGAGAAGCCATTTGCTGTTCCACAGAGAGAGCTTAGGGTTGATGCAGCCCTCCATAGGCACCAGGGAATCCGTGCAGGGGAGCCCTTGTGAACGCTTCTGCTGCAGGGAAAGCCACCTTGGGAGGTTGCAAAGGTTCTTTCCTGGGGGGAGGCTCCTATTTTTTTAGCATATTTATGGAAAATATTTGTAGTGGGACGGTGGCACAAGGACATGCTGGGCAGAGCCCTGCTGGTTGGAGAATGGAGGTGGTAGAGTGTGGCAGTGGTGACAGGCGCTGTCCCCTCCGTGCAAGCCGAAATGTAGCACGTGCCCAAACACTATGAGTACAGAGCTAAGACCGCTCAGTTGTCCGAGTTCCTATCAGCAACGTGGTGGGAGGAAAAACTGTGCCTCTAGCAACAGACGTGAAGTCGTGATGTGCAAATTCCCCACCCTGGGGATTGTTGCGTTAGGGTGTGAAGTGGTCGTTAAACTGTAGAGAACCTGCCGGACTCTCCGCTGCTTGCTGCGTGCAATTTCACGCCCACATTAAGTGAACGAATATTATTAATAGTAATTCTGCGGCCCGTGTTCTGGGGAAGAGGATAGATGTAAGGCTACCTCTGCAGGTAGAAATTCTGTAAATGTGTAAGAAATAGGAAGGAGAGGGGGAGAGGAGAACGTGCCTTTTACGAGGCTGTGTTTCACAGATGCAAACAGTAACGTGTTGCTGCATGCTCTTTCCTCGTGCTGCTTTCCCGGCATTAGATGGTGGAGTTGTTCACTGGACCTGCTAAGGAGAGCTGCAGGTTAGAGGTCCTGCCTGACTTAACTCTCAAACATCTCCTTGCAGCAATGGCTTTCAGAGGGCTCGTTTCTTCTTGCTGCGGGGACTGGCCGTGGCTGCTTCCAGGTGGCGTGTGTGACCGCAGAGTTGCAGTGGGAGAGGGCAGTTCTTTGGGCCCTGCAAGCTTGTGGTGGTTTGTGGAGTGGGCTCGGTGTTGGCACTTAGCCTTCCTTATGGCTGATCCAAGGCTCATCTTTGGGCTTACGAGGAAGAAACCTGCTTCAAAGCGTCCTGTAGCCTGTGTGAGGGTGGGATGCGATAGTGCCGGGATGATGCACAAGAGTGAACTTGAAGCATCCCGTGCTGTGGTGGCTGAGTTATGGAAGGGTGTAAAGCCTGTTCTTTAGCAAGCAGAGCCTGCATGTTCCTGATGTTGGCCAAAATAGGAATATTTTGCTGTGGCAGGAAATCCTGCTAAAGCAGCAGGATGGTGTAAATAGCAGTTTTGCTGCTGACGGTTTCTGACGGTGGAAAAGCTGTGCTCTCTTAAAGGAGTCTCATAAAGACTGAGTTACTGCTTTATGGTTCGTTTCCAGCGTTGTCAAAGTGATGTGCTAGCCATATTATTTTATGGAGTAATATGTAACGGTGTTAAATGTTTTGCTTTAGCAAAACTAAGATTTGTAAAATACTGAAGTTTAAGTGAAGGAAAAAATCACAGAGAATCACAGTAGGCAGTTTTAAAATCTCTTTGAAACTGTAATGTTCTAAAAGTTTTCATTATGACAAGGTGCCTCTCTTGAATTCTAGCTTTCAATGCCTTTTGAAGGTGAAGATAATTGTTTTTTCATACAGATCAAACAACCATGCTTGCTTTGGTCTTCAAAGCGAAGGATCCCCTGACCAGTGTTAGTGAGAAATAGTGCTGAGAGAGCCAACAAGGAACAGTTCCTGCAGTGCCATGCTGGACTGCAGAAGAGAAAAGTACAACTGCGAGCAGTAAAACAGAATTTTGCTGCAAAAGGGTTTAATTTAGCAGTTTTGAAAATCCAGATTTTGAGTTTCTCTAAGACTTAGGTGATGGAATTTATTTCTTTTTTTTTTTTTTTGAGTCTAATAATTTTTAGATACAAGACTCTTAAATCTCTGGTTTCATCATGCTATTGTATTCCCCTTAGAAACTAATGGGAAATAAAACTGAGCATTGTGCAGACAGTGTTGCTTTTTGGCACTGTCAGCTGATATTTTTCAAATCAAGCTGCACCATATTTTTTGGCACTGTTCCTTTCCAATTCTTTTCATGTTCTTTTGGGATCCTGGCTTTGTTGAAACCAGTTGGACCCTAACCCTTTACACTTTCAGGTGCAAATCTTCTTTCACTCTGCCTTCTGCAGGGTGCAGCAAGCAAAAATACATTTTTGTGCCATCCAGCACAAGCCCCAGCCCTAGCCTGGCTGTGTGTGCGTGAAGAGGAACGGGATCTGGCGTGCAAAGGAGCGGCGGCTGCCTGGGAGGGTGCTTTGCTCCTCGTGAGCACTGCAGGCACATCCTTGGTCTGCAGTCAGCGTGGGCTTTGTCAGATAAAAGCCCTTGAACTGGGGGAAAAAAAAAAAGATTTTGTTTGATGCAGCAGCAAATCAAACCTTTCTGGTCCTCTTAATGATGATTAAGATGAGGGTGGTGAGACGTGGGAACAGGCTGCCCGGAGCAGCCGTGGGTGCCCCATCCCTGGCAGTGCCCAAGGCCAGGCTGGACGGGGCTGGGAGCAGCCGGGGCTGGGGGGAGGGGGCCCTGCCCGTGGCAGGGGTTGGAATGAGATGGGGTTTAAGGTCCCTCCCAACCCAAACCATTCTGTGATTCTGTAAGAGCATCTTAGGGCCTGTTCTTCAAGGGTGTGGTGGAAACAGCTGAGCCACAGCTAACCCAGCTCGCTTCAGAGAGGGCTCGGGGGCAGAGAGTAGGAGATCAGTTTTTGGACAAGGGCAAAAGGTGGCTGCGTCTTCAGAGAGGGAACATGGGACACTCGTCACACTCCCTTTTCTGCTTGGTAAGGCCATGCTTGCTGAAAGTGTTTTAATCTGCTTGTTTTCTGCCAGTTCTCTGCTGAAGGAGGCATTTTGGCTGTCCCTTTTCAGCAGCAGAGTAGCTTACATCAGTCTTCAGAATGTGTCCTTTATTAATCAAACCTTCTAACTAAACATCGGAATTGTCTTGCATGATAAATCTAGGGAAATATGATATAATAAAACAGTGGATCAGAAAAGTGCTTTTCAAGTAGCAGCCAGGGGATCACCATCCGAATGAAGGAATGCATCAGAGAGGCCTGAAGTCAGTCGGTATTTTCCCTGATGACCTGGATGATGGAGCAGTGATTCATGATTAAATAGATGTGATGATGGAAAATTTGGGCTGGGTGTGGGGCTCGGGAGTTTGAGGTGGCAAGCTTCTGTTTCAAAATAACTGAAACTGGAAAAATTATTTGAAAATAGGTTGTAGTCTGTGGAAGACAACTGTGAACTTCTACATTGTAACAAGAAATAGCGGGTCATTTGGTTACAAGGTGGGAAACAAAGTGATAGGTTGTGCTTCTGCAGAAAAAGATCCAAAAATGACAGTGACTGGGACAATATATTATAGCAAAAAAGTCAGTTATTCCACAAGGTTAGACAGACAGAGGTGACAGGGCGTGCAAAGGGGCCCTATTCCATGCCGTCATAGTGCAAATTCCTTGGCAAAAGCAACAGGAGGGGCTTGAAAGGAATAAAAAGACAGAGCAGGGTCCTACAGTGTGAAGAGAAAGGCGTGGGGTCGTGTAATTTAGGGAAGATAAGGCTGAGAGAAATCAGAGTTTTCACATCGATGAGTCGGTTGTTTGCAAAGACAAAAGCAGTGATCTGTTCTCTGAGCCGCAGCGGCCAGAACAGGCATCGAGGTGACTTTGCTAACAGTAACAGCATTTGGGACAGGCAACCCGCAGAAGCCCTGTGCCAACCACATCCGTGGCATCTGCGGGCATGGCCTGGGGTGGCTGGTCCTGCCTGGGGGCATGGCCACATGGTGGATCCATGGGGTCCCCCTCGATCTTGTGCTTCTGCAACCAAGTGGGGGGCAAGGGGGGCAACCCTTAACTTGTGGTGATGCCGCGTTTTGGCCGGTGCTTCCTTCAACCGCGTGCTTCCAATTCCTTGTCTTTGCTCTGCCTGCTTGTTGACATAAATTATGCCGCAAGTCCTTTCAGGCAGGGGCTGTGTTTACCTGCCTATTTATCTGGCATCGGTGGGGCTCCAGTCTTGACTGGAGCTTCAAGCATAAACAATAACCATTGTCAGAGATTATTCAGAGCCGAGCAATCTGAAGTCATTTGGTTATGAAAGGCTCCCCAGAGTGGGAGTGCATGCTGTGACCCAGAAATGTTGGCATGAAAATCGATTACATGGTGGGATTTATGTGGCAAACTTGCCCGTTCCTCCTTGTGCAGACAGCACCCAGTGTCATGGAGATGGCACCTATTGTGTGAAATGCATGTGCCGCCTTCCGCAAGGCAGCACAGACTCCAGCCATGGGAAAGGAGAGGGCTGAGGGAGCGCGTTTGTCGGGGAAGAAAGGGGCGATGAAGCCAGAGAGAGCGTCTTTGGAGTCTCTAAAGTGAGATGACACGAGCAATAATTGCTGGGGAGGGAGGCAGATGTAGGGGCCAAAGACGCAGGGTGCGAAGCCGAGTGACTCCCTTCGGAGGTGTTCTGCAAAGGGGTGGCAGTGCCCTTGCCTGAGCGCTTGGTTGAACGAAGGACTGAGGAATACACGGCTGCCTGAAATGGGCCAAGAGCCCTTTTCTTCCATTTCTCTGCTCTGCTCCTGTGTGCCTCCGAACGTTCCTGCCAAATCCTGCTTGCTCTTTGGTTGGCGCAAAGAAACAGGGCATAATGATTCATGTTATCTGCCCTGTTTCAGGCAGCTTTGCTGCTGTTGCTGCTGGAGGTGCAGCATCTCGTGAATGGGGGATTCAGGCTCTGGAAATGGCGGTGATGTTCCTCACCAAAATTGTGGGAATTGCAGAGATCCCTGGCCTTTTTACCTGATGGGTCTCTCTGAGCTGTTAAGGGCAGATGCACTGTGCAAAAAAATTCTTAAAACAAAAATTTGTGCTTCTCTAAAACTAGTTTTGAAATGCAAAATTTGTGCTTAAAAAAAAAAAAAAAAAAAGAAAAAAACCCCCAACCACCAGCCCCCACCCCCCAGCCCCCCACAACGGCTAAAGGCCTTCACGGGGCCTGTGTTAAGCCTTAATTTGAAAGGATAAATCTTCCCCAAAGCCTAAATGCAGGAGAACAGCTCTGAAGATGATCAAAGCGGCTCTTCCAGTGCATTTCAACTAGCACAGCAAGGGAATTTCCTAGCATGTCATTATTAGTATGTGAAAGTGCAATGTGTTAAATAGCTACCAAGTATGCTCAGCTCAGAGCGATGAAACTGTTGTCTTGATTTCTGCTCTGGACAAGTTTCAAAAATACAGAGCTAGCGAAATAAAGCAGCAAGAAGATGTGCGCGTCCAGTATCCACGTCTCCAGCCATGGCAAATACCCAATTCTTGAGACTACAGCAAAGAAACTCCTAACAGAGCTATGAACTTGCATGATAGCTTCATATGCAGTGAGACACCGTTTTTTCCCTAATCCATACGGTGATCGGTTTAAACCATGAAGTGTGAAATGGGATTACCCTTGTCCAGTGTTTGAATTAGGGGGCTGTAAGGAAAGGCTCATTTGCTTTGCCTTGCACGAGGGAAGGAAAACGGGCACAAAGACCAAGAGCCGCTTCTGCATGTCTCTGAGGCGGGGCAGGGATAGCCCTCTTCCACATACTTGCCGAGATTTAAGTGTGATGAAATAGAAGCGTTAAAATCCTCTCAGGAGGGATTTAATACGGATTTTTTGGTATGGACAATAGCTGCTACGGATGACAAATGAATGATGTCTTAGCCTTTCTCCAGAAACTGGAAATCAGTTCTTGGGGAAAAACAAGACACTTGAAAAAGAACATTTAGCTAGCGTCAGGCTTCGTGCAGATCGTAACCACTTCTGCCATCGATGTGGTCACCGTCTTACCTTTGCTTTACCCGAACATCTGTTTGTTGGCACAAAAGTCAGATTACAGCTGCCTGTCAACCTGCATTTGCAGATTATTTTTCCCTCCCCCCAGGTAACCTCATCCACTTTGAGTGGGTCTGCTGGTTATATTAGGATAGAAGATGATGGGAACCTTTGTTTCGGTTTTCAACACTTGACGAGGTACCGTGTCTGCTTTGGCACAGTTGTGACACTGCTGTGTCTGAGCAGGAGCAGTGGTGTGGAAACGCTGCCACTTCTGCCTGCTCTGCAGCAGAATTGGGGATGCCTTATGGCAATGCTTTGAACTGGCAAGTAGGTGCCAGTTTTGCCCCAAAAAGCATTTTACACCATGTCTAAATGAAACAGATACGGGTGCGTCCACAAGAGTACAGAAAATCGTGCTGACTGTGGGCTTCAGTTTGCAGGGCGCTGGCTTGAAGCCCCTTCCCCTACCCTGCCCCCAGAGGTTTCTAGTGCTATTTAATAGAAAACCTGCTGTGCTTTGCTGTCGATCTGACACCGCTGGTGCTTTTCACACCATAAGGCTGGGAAATTTGCTTCGGGGTTGGATAACTTTACTTTTGAGTCTGTGTTGCCATTTCAGCTGTTAGCTTCACAGAGAAGCCACGATATTCACTACACTGCGTATGCCAGGCTAGAATGTGTCAATGACAACAGCTGAAAACTAGTGGCATTTGCCGTCGAAACACCGAGTGAAATTTCCAATTACTTCTTCACTTGCTTTGCTCTTCTAGACTGAATTTCCATGGTTATCTAACTGGCTATGGTAGCCTTCTAGAGTCAGAAGAGTCGCTGCCTTGCTCTGGAAGCAGCTGCGTGTGAAACGTTATGATTTTAACAGCGTGGTTTCATCTTAGTGCACTGGCATCCTGCGACAGCCTTTAGAAAGACGGATCCCATAAATACCAGCACTCACAGCTCTGTTTGCTGTAATCGACTGCTTGCAAGCACTTGACTCTGCTTGTAGTTGCTTGGGCTTGGACATGTTATAATATTGATGAGATATTGATGGTCTATATCAAAGGAAAAAAAAAAAAAAAGTCCATTTTGCTAGCCAAGCCTGGAAGCTAGACTTAAAGAAATCTGCACAGTGCACACACACAAAAAAATCTCTGCTTTAGTCTGGTGGGCTGCTAACGTGCAGCTGGTCTGTCTGAGGACAGAATGGTGTTCTCTACCTGCCTATAAAATGCAATTTTAGAAAGAAGAAGAAATACATTAGATTAGTAAAGACTAACAGTCTCTACTTTTATTCGTTCATGGAGACTTTCCCCTGGCCTTGGAAAGCAAACTTATTTTTATCTTTTCAATATTCTCTTCATGTGCAAGCTTTTGTGTAGACTATTGGCAAGCTACCTGCAAAGAGATTCCATTCTGGTTGCACATCACCCTTTTCTATCACATTATTGATGTATTAATATCTTTTCAAGCATAAGTCTGTGCACTGAGATGTTTCAGGGCTTTTTTTCTTAGTCTGCTGTGTCCTTGAGGAAATTCCGGAGGGATGCTGGGGAGCTGTCATCACACCGGGTGAGTCTCACCATTGAGCACAGGGATTTTCACTCGTGAGCTGAAGCCTCTGACCTGCCTCCTTGACCCAATTCAGCAGATTTCCTCCTCAAAAAGAAAAGACAGTGGAGGAAACGGGGCGGCTTCAGGCTGGAAGCCAGGAGAAGGTGTTGAGGTCCCTGTGTTTGGCTCACTGGGTTTGGCTGGGGTCCTGCAGTACCTGTAGCAATGCCGCCCTAGTCAGCAGCCACAGCTTTTTTCATTCATGCCCTGTCCTAGGCTTGAACCGCCAGCACGTAACTGCAAAGCGGTGGATCCCATGCCGTTTAGGCAGTATTTAAAAGGTCCATTATTTATTATAAAATAAGCAAGTACAGATAGGAATGACATAGCTTGAGCTATGAATCACGTCTGACTCACGTTAAAGGTTACACGTCCAATTCTACTTTCATCTGTATCAAGTGCTGTTCTGCTATTGGCGCTAATACATGCGAAAACAGGCGTTAGTACAAGAAAGCTTTTAATATGAAGCATTCATCTTATCTTGTTTCAGACTAGGTATTTCAAGTGTGTCATCGCTTGTACTTAACAGTTGTCAAAACAGTTGAATACGGCAGAGGGGTTGTTTCTCATCAGCAAACTTTGCAGCCTGCCTGACTTCAGATAATAAATCCTTTTTGTAGCCTCAAATGTTTACCTATGGAGAAGCTAGCTATTAACTTTTGCCTTCGTGGAAGTTTTAATAATACGCTGCATACAGGAGAGATCTGTGGTTTGGATGGGAGAGAGAGGAGAAATGTAGCAATTTATATTTACATATTAGGCAATATGTCTGGATGATGGGGGATGTGATAGAATTAATTATGTAGAGCTGCAGTGAGTGACAGCTAAAAAATGGAGCATACAAATATGGATGTATCTTTAGGCTGTTGCTAGTGCTGGCCACCACAAATAGTAGTGACTATGAAGCTGGCCCTGCTTGGTTAGTTCATTATTTCAAATTAACTCTAACTTCCTCCAGATGTATGTGGCATTAGTCATTTTTGTATGGTATATATAGTCTGCGTAATATTTTTTTTATATTATTTGCTATTCTTACTCTGGGCTTGGTTTAGTAATCCTGATGATGCTATTTCCATTCCCCCATTACATGACTGAAACATGCTGGAGAGAGCATGAGGGGAAGAAGGAAAATGCGCTTGGGCATTCTCAATTTCATAATCTTGTTAATATTGATCCGTGTTTTAGGAGCCACAAATATTGGGCAATCTCTAAATATTTTCAAGCAATTAATATTCTAGTCTGGTAAACGAACACAAATTAAGCTATGGGTTTAATTTTTTTGTAAAGCTGTGCTTTCTTTTCAGCTTTCTTTTCTGCTTCCGTGCTACTGTATTTGATGGAGTTGCCACTAGCCACAGGGGCCAGAGTTTGTCTCAGAGCTTCATTTTCCACGGGAAATTAAAAGCCTTTGGGTCCGTGATGCAGGGAGCTCTTGGCACTGCACTTGGCTCTGGCGGCCCCTGCCATGAGCGAGGCCGTGCTCCCAGGGGCTTTGGTGGTTTCTTGTCTGTTGCCGTTACACAAACTGCACTGCACTGGGTCTGCGGGAAGGTGTTAGTGCCGGGGGGCTACGGGGCGGCTCTGCCAGAAGGTGCCGGAAGCTTCCCCCATGCCCGATGTCACCGGTGCCAGCCCAGCCGGCCCCAGCGCTGGCCAGGGCCGAGCCCAGCAGCCGCGGTGGCAGCGCCTCGGGGGCGGCGGGTGCGAGGGGGGAAATAAAATCCCCCTGCCCCGGCCGGAGCGCGGGGGGGAGGCCGTGCGAGAGCCCCAGCCCCCGGGCACCAGGCGGGGCAGGGGGAGGCCGGGGGGCTCCAGGCGCGGAGCAGAGCCCCCCCGGCAGCCCTGGGGAGCCCCCGGCCAGGCGGGCTGGGGCAGGGGGCGAGGAGCCCCCCACGGGGGGCAGGGGCGGCAGGGACAGCTGTGAGGGACTGACCCCGGCCCCGCGCCGCTGTGGGGAGGGGGAGAGGCGCCGGGGGTGAGGGTGGGCCTGGGGAGACGGGAGGGTGGGGGGAAGGGGTTTTACTGGTAATAAATTAAACTCCCCAGGTTGAGTCTGTTTGCCCGTGCCGGTAACCACCGAGTGACCTCCCTGCCCCCATCCCGACCCACGAGCTGTTCCGTACCCCTTCCCTCGCCCGCCCAGCTGAGGAGGGCAGTGATGGAGCAGCTGGGTGGGCACCTGGGGTCCAACCCACTGCATAAGCTCAGTGCTAGAAACGTATTTTCTGGCATTGGCAGTTGCCTTTACGGTCCTCGTGCCCACTGCCTGGTGCACAAAGCGGAGGAAGCTCCTGTGCCTCCAGGCAGCTCTCGCCTGGTATCAGCAAGCGCCGTCTTCCCACATAAGTGCTTTACCTTCCTGCTTGAACTCCCTCTGCCCTCCACCATCTCCTAACCATTCATCAGTGATGCTAGATCTTCACTTAGAAGCATGGTTCCCAAAATTAATTTACACCAGCATTGCCACCGGTAACAGCAGCGGCTCTGGGCTCTGTGCGTGAGTAGAGACAGACAGACGTGTGTTCAGCAGAGTTTCAGTAACATGTGAAGTATCCGGCGTGTAGCTTGTCTGGGAAACCCTAATTAAGACCATGCAGATCTGCAGCATTGGTCAGCTGTGGCTGGTTGTAGAGAGGTGAGATGCCATGGACCTGCCTGTAGAGGCTCAGCTGCGAGCTCTCACTCTTGGTGCCAGGACTCCAAATATTTTCTGCTTTTCTTGAAACTTGAAAAAAGAAACAAGTGATAGGTCTTGCACATCCTTTCTTGGCATGCAAATAATGGGTCTAATGACCACCAAAGGAGACTTTAAGGGTAAAACAGTCAACAGAGATGCACAGGCTCAAAACTTTGCAGGAATTTTTACTGTGTGGCTTCTTGGGATGTTTCATTTGTGTGGCTTTTAAAATTTAGGTTTATTTTAAATACAAGCTAAGCAGGATATGTAATTATATGAGTCCCTTAGTAGACATTGAAAATCAAAATGATTTTGCTGTTGGGTCTTGCAAACCTGGGGAGAAAAATACAGCTTTATAATACCAGGCAATATAATGAAACTTTACTCTAGCTGAGACATCTTTGGATATTTGTACAACTTTGTACGATGTTTTGGGAATGTGTGATGTACACGAGCGTGATAAATCTCCTGCTGTGCCTCAGCTGTAGGCAAATGGCTCCGTCTCTGAATGTTCCATGCAAATGCTTTGCTATACTTGAGGGGCAAATTGTATGATCAGGCAATTAATAGTAAAAACTTTGCTCTTCCCCACTGGAGTGCAACAATATTCAGCTGAATGTGTTGCTCATTTGCTCTTTCAAGTTCTTTTTTGCTTGTTAAACAGTCAGCACTGGTTGAGTAATCTTTTTTTCATGCAAGAAAAACAGCTCTGATTGCAGAGTCACTGCTTTCCGTAGTCCCATGCTAAATACATCGTGGACTCCTTTCTCCTCCTGGGCCTACGTGTAGAGGAGTCATCAATACGAGATACTTCACAATTACCTCTGCTTGTTCAGAGGCGGCAATTAAGCTTGTGATTCTTCATCTCGTGAAGTGACGCTTTGTCTTAATGGATCATTTTGCAAAGAGATTCTGATGATCCATTGAGCGCACGGGTTCAAGTGCTCCAGTCTCGTGCTGAACACTGCTGCAGCCCCAGGTGGTAAATAAGGCACAGGGATGTACAGACGGCAGCAGTCTTTCCATTAAGGTATATGATGTGGTTGAAGGAAAAAATGTTAGCACTAGGGAAAAAAGTAATCTTCTGTCACTCACCGAGTCACTGGTATCCAGAAATAATTACATCACTGTCTCAGACCTCCAGTATCATCAGGTTTGGTAATATGTGGCTGTCTGTAAGTTGTAGTAGAGCTTACTTAAAATGGAGTATGTCTTTTTGGCAAGCCATTACTTCTGCTTGAAAAGGATTCTGTGTGTTTGCTGACTCATTCGGCATAGGTACGTGGTTGTTTTGCTTTGTTAGATAGTATTTGATGATGGTTTCCTGAGACCATTTGGTTTGTGAGCTTAAACAGCCCTGCGACTGGCATGGGGAGTAAGCGGTCTGGAGGAGGACGTTAAATCTGTCATCATTCTTCATTAACAAAGCAAAATCTAAAGGAAAGAGTGAGGATGGACTCTAGTATAGCTGAGTTCAGTCTGATACTGCAAGGTATGGCCTGCTCACACTGCCTAGCTGGGGCTTCCCTGTGACTCCTCAAAAGCTGAGATCCCCAGCATGTGTGAGCAGAACCTCTGCATGGTGCCTCCCAGCCTCTAGGGGTGGCTGCTTCTGGTCAATTAAAAAATGTATTTGTTAGTTGTGATTAAAGAGACAATCAGAAAAGCAGTCTTTCAGTTTTACATGAACTTAAGTTCTACCTGCATAAAGCCTGCAGCCAACTTAAGGTTTGAACTGATAGGAACGTTCCTTAGGCTATTTCTGCTGACAGATGATTTTTATATAGGAACCGTTCTTAGCTTATACGAGATCAGTTTTCAATCTCATTATTTTAGCCTTATTTAGCTATTTAGCTTATTTAGCTTATTTATTTAGCATTATTTAAACACTGACACTCCTTATACACTTATTTTCTTAATCTGAATCTTCTCACTCTACCTCCTTTCCTTCTCTGTGCCTCTAGAAGATATTCCTGATCTTTTCAACATGTCTGACCATATTACTTGGGCTACCAGTTGATGTCAGTGAACATGGGGAGCCCCGGCATCTGGGGGAAATAGAAAGGGAGGTGGCAGAATGCCCCCTCTCACCCTGGCTTACGTGGCAGGGATGGCCTGGAGCTGGGAGAAGATATCACAGACACGTGCACATCTGTGTCCGTGCCTGGCTTCTCTACAGCTCCTCGGTCCCTTTGAAGGATGCGGGCACGCAAGAGTTGTCTGCAAGGACAGGAAGGTAGAACAGGTGTGGGAGAGGCTGAGGCAGCTGGTAAATCCCTGTGCATGTTGGATGCTTTGAAGGTCAGTGACTACATTCCTGAAGGTGAACAGCTGGCCAGAAAATCCGGGACTTGGGCTGGATGTCTGCAGGGGGTTTATATCGTCTACCTGAGTACTAAGAGCACTCAGCCCACCTAAATAGTGGGGTATGGCTGGTAAAGCCTTTCCTCAGGCAGCTCAGAGCAGGAGCATTGCTTTGCTGAAGGACTTGGCCATTCTCTACATCCTAGAAGGGATGGGCAGTCAGTAATTGTGGCAGCTGGCTAGGGGTGAGTGCTCTCGAGGCAGCCAGGGTAGGGTTCATGCTGTTGCTGCCCCAGGCAACCTGCGCCATGGATGACCTGCAGAGGTGGCCACCTCATGCTGTCGCTTCCCCCAGTGAATTAAAATTCCCCTTGGACCAGAGCTGCCCCCCTGCCATGGCATGAGGCGGTTGGATGGGGATCTGACAGCTCACGAAGGAAGCAAAAAGGATTATTCTCATGGCACAGCTCCCCAATACTCTGTTGTCCCTTTTTGTGTCCTTATTGCTGTCACCATTTGCTTCTCTATCTCTGATGGGGAAGATCTAAGATGAAAGAGGGTGCATGAGGAGACTGGTCCTGTAATGTAACCTCCCATGGTAGGTCCCTCAGGTGGTGCAACTACCCCATCCTTCCCCAGGTGATGAAAAGAGCTGTTTAAAATTTGAGTATTGTGATCAAAACTTGCATGTGGAGCATGGTGATCCGTGACGATGTTCCTGCTGGAGGCACAGGCTGAAATGGCACAGTGTGGTTTTCTAAAGTGACTATGGGCATTGTCTTCCCGGTGTCTTCTTAAAAGCCACCGTGTTGTAGGATCTGGGTTTTCAGAGGGGAAGCCTCCAGTGCTGTTTGAAAACCAGGGCTGCCTGAGCTGCTCCGTGTGTGGCGTATGCCAAATCAGAGAGATCCAAACTCACCGTTACTTTAGAAAATATGCACTACTCAAAATGAATTCTTTATCTTTTAATTTCCAGGAATGATTCTGCTGACATCAGCACTGACATAGTGTCAGTTTTTCCATTTTGTTACTGCCGCTGTAGGTACCATAGCAATGGGAGCACTATATACTTCCAACTCTTCCAATGCAAAGAAAACCCCAGCCTTTTTTAAAAGACTTTTTTGCTCTGACTGAATTCTCAGAAAACCCTAGGCTTTGCCTTTATTTGGGTTGGGTATCATAATTTGAAGGTTGGTTAAATGGTGACTTTTGGCAGTCTTTGTCTGGAAATGTAGATAGTTTTTGATTTGCAATATTCAAGAAACAAAGTATATGTAGCAAGACTTGAAAATATTAGCTTTTCCAGATGTGACACTTGAACACGATATGTTCAAAGAAAAGGCTTTTGGCTTTCTAGCAAGATGTCAAAGACATTCGGGATGAATTAAAATAAATTTTGTTAATTGCCAAAGACTAAATGAGAAAAAGAAACACATTCTGTGCAGTGATATAAAATTTTTTTGACTCCTTTCCATTACACTGACGATAAGGTCTAAATTCCCTACTCAGACTGATGCAGATTTGCAATACTCCTTCCAAAATCAATACCCAACCCATATTTACACTGCTGCTCAGGCAAGTGATCTGAATATTGCTCGGGTACTTTCTGCAACTTTGATAAAAGATTCCTGTTCTCTCAGATGAATCACCTCAGATTAAGCTTTTAAAAGGTTTACATTAGTCTTAAAATGTATGTTTATGGCTTCATCATTTCAAATGGAAGGGAGGTACAGAGCAGTCTGTGGAAAAAAAAAAAGCCATGTTTTAATTGGTAGTGGTTACATCCAGCTAAAATATTTTCTGAAATTTAGCTGTAAGTGGGAACCTACATTTAAGAAAAAGAAAAAAAAAAAAGCTGCTTATCTGGAGATAGGTGGATGTATAATATACCATTAATTAGATTTGTTTTAACCGCTTAGTGGCAGGCATGGAGCACTAGAAGTGCTAACCAGCGAGAAGGAAGACTTTAAAATAAAATGGTAATAGTGAAGTTTCATTTTGGACTAAACTCTAAAAGGACAACCTACTAGTTAAAAACAAATAGAAAATGTGCTATTCTTTTACTAAAAAAAGAAAAGAAAAAGGAAAGAAACCAGAAGCCAAGACAGGTAAAAATACTCAATGTTTCTCCCTTTACAATCCTTTCAGGGGTTCCTAGAAAATGTAGAAAATGGAATTATTTACTTGAAGTCCCTGAATCGGCCTGTTAGCACTTTACTGAATTTCCCAGACCTGGCAGGATACACTATGAGCTCACGTGCCGCCATAAAAGATAAAATTTGAAATTCACCTAAAGCAGGTGGGATGTCAGCAGGTGCAAGCTGAAGGTACCCCGTCAATGGTAACGTCTGGGGCCAGTCCTTGGTGGCGGAATTCCCGCTTGGTGGATGGCCCCTTCCTGAGCAGCAGCGCAGCTGTTTGGTGGCATTGGGCGATGCCGTTTGTGCTTGAAGGTAATAAAAATCAGAGAGGTTTGCTGCTGGAAATACTCATCTGGAGCTGCATCCTTTTGAAGTGTCACTCTAGCGGACTCCGAATGAGCTAGGCAGTGTTAAAATGTTATTCATTTGCCTTCTAGAAAGTGAATCTAAAATATTTCCATGGTTTGCCTTTCTTTCTAACAGCATGCATGCAGAGTCCATCAAGAGGAGCACACAAAACTAACTCGTTGGTCCTTGGGCTCTTTTGTATTTAGCCTAAAATGGTTTATCAAATTTGATCTGAATTTGGGCTTTTAGTTCCCACAGATCTGTGTATTTCTGCAAATAAATTTTGTCACTACATGACACTAATACTTATTTCTAACACTGAGTAAGAAAAGAACTATCTTTGTGCATCAAATTTCATGAAGCAGGAGTGCAGAGCATGGCCCAGGGTTAAATTATTAAATATAGTGTATAATACAAATGACAGAAATAGCAGGGTGAAGCAATTTATTTATGGTATTTATTGTCTATTGAACAAGAAAAAAAGACTTCAGTCATGATTAATACAGGAGAGAGAATAAAATCAAGAATGAGAAGGAAAAAAGGACACAAGATTAGATATTTAAATATGAGTTTAAATTAATGTTATAGGGATATTAAATTCTCTAAATGCAAGTGCTATCTCCTAAATTGTGTCTGTGTGTGTCCCCAACAAAATCAAAGGGAAAAATTCAACAATAAAACCTTATCTTGCAAGGCACAAGGTGTAGAGCTCTTCTGACCAAGCCGCCTTTGCATGGGCACTTTAAAGGCAGAAAACACATCACAGCCTACTTTGAGTAAAAAGTAATGTAATTGTGCAGAAGAAATTACAGTGCTGAATAAAGAGAAATGTTTTTATTGGCCACTGAAGCTCAACACACCTTCTTTTCAAAATCACAGGACTTCTGTGATTTTGTGTTTCGACCTCTTCTTGCGGCGCAGAGTCTGGGAATGTGGGAAGTGGAGAACTTCTGTGAGCCTGGTTTGCTGTGAGTGTTCCTGCCTTGGCAGAGGCTCTTCTGCTGCTGTTCGCTGCAGCCAGGATAATGGGGCCTTTGTTAAAACTGGGATCTGAAAGCAAAAAGCTAATAGCACTTGTACTGGTCACTGGCTATCATGGGATCTTAAGCAAAAATACGCTACTTAAAACTGTAAATGAATGCACTGTAAATTAAATGCCACAATTACGATGCAAAACTCTGACGTGAGGAAGAAATACATATTAGCCTTTTCCATTAAGGGCCAGGTAACTATTTGCAGCAAGATGAGCAGAATGCCTGGTATCATGTAGGGTGAACTCTAAGACATGCTGATAGTTTTAATTTTGGTATAATTTCACCTGGGGGCAACATATGTTAATAATGTGGTGGTTCATAATGACTTTCAGAGGGAGGAATGCACATTTGTTGGCATGTGCATCTTGCATTGTGAATAGAAGGCTGGCTTTTTTGAGTGGCTGAGGTGACAGCATCTTCTTAGGATGCGTTGAGTGAAGGATGCTCTGATTTTTTCATTATTCTGACTTTGCTGCTATTGTGTCACTGTTGAATCTGATTAAAAGTTTTTAAAAAAAATAATGGCAAAAGCGTGGAATAGATCATGGTGGGAGAGGAAACCAAGTAACTGACAAATCGGTGGCTGGCATAGTCCTAAGACTTATGACCTATGGCTCCTGAAGGCCCCAAACTCATCTTTGGAAGGAACAATTAAGGTCTTTGAGTGAAGCTGTGCTGGTTTCCCCTGGAAATGTTTCCCATCTTGGTCCTGTTTGGGTGTCTGTTACTTGTGATTGGGTTTCCAGACCACTTTGTCATCATTTGTGTTTTGGGGAAATCTGAGACTAAAAACCAAATACCTCATCTTTTGTTTTTTAGTTGAAATGTTTTTACAGAAACCAAAAGAGCCTGTTTTTTATTTTTAGCGATGGAAGAAGCTGGACTCCTCTGAGGGACAAAATAGGATAGCATGAGAAATGGCATATTTTAGTATTTGTTTGTTTTACACTAGATAAAGATGACAGACACCACTTGTTTTCGCTTAGAAGCTTCTTTCAGTGAGAGCCACCCTTGTTTCGGTATGGACTTCACCCTTAGACAGCGAGTTACAGTCTGAAATTGATTCATTTTAAATATACGGTTTGTATTAAGGCTGCACAGAATTTACATCTTCAGTAGATTTTCCTGTCTAAACAGTTTTTAATCAGAATCTTCAAAGAGTCTTTGACCTGGGCAGTCTATCTCTTTCTTCTCCTCCTTTATATTCAATCCAGTTTTCATTCCATTTACCTCACTGCCTCACGCAGATACGAAACCACATACTATTCTTATTTATCTTTGGCTGTAATTTCTGTATCCCTGTGGACTTTTTTTCCCCACCCCCAGCCAGGAAACCAAAAGCAGGGTGTGCTTTTAAAGGCAGGAAATTAGCTTTAAATATCCTGATGGACGAGCTATGAGACCTTGTTTTTTCATTATAAAAACTCAAAACAAAAACAAAAGCAGCATGATTTTCTTGAAGACTCTCCACTCTCGTGGCTTTGTGAAATGTTTATTTTAGAATTCTTTTCCGAGTCTAGAAGTGAAGCTTCTAACAACACAAGCAGGACTTCCTTTTCTCCTCTCATCTCCCTGCCTTCCCGGGGCCTTACAAATGGCATTTTTCCTGTAGAATAAATAACTTCACCAAAATAGATATATAAATCCCCTGTAAAACTTGGTCTGTTTATAGCTGAAATCCAACTGTTATTTTGCAGCTGGTCTGTGTAGTTGAAGCTGAACCTCACAGAAAGCTGTTAGCTTCTCTGAGATCTTTCTTTTGCACATCAGTCCCTTTTGGACGAGAAATCAGCCGCGTTCCTGACTTTTCTTAATGCTCATTTCTACAGGCAGCAGGTATGGGAAGGCTCAATAAAAATAGCTGGCGCTTTGTGAAGGCTTGCAAACCATTTCCCACGTACACGTGGAGGCAGGAGGTGGTGTCAGGGCTGGATGCAGCTCTGACAGCCGTCGAGGGGAGCAGGGGAAGGTGATGACCAACATGACTGCATGACAGGCTGTGCCCATGGTGTCCCCAGAAAGGCGCTGCGAGTCCCGCCAGCCTGCCTCTGCTGCTTCCCTGCCCTTGGCCAGCAAAGGGAGCCATTAAAACTGGGGTGAGCCAGAGGTTGGAAATCGCGTCAGACAAGAGACACGCATGTGGCACCGGTCCGTGGCGTAACGCCGAGGAGGTGCACGTGTCCCCAGGCTGTGTCTCCTGCAGTGAAGGTCATTAGTCATGTGCTCAGGAGTGGAGCCCGTAAGGAGCATCAATAGCTCAGCACCAGAATTCCTCTGCAGCTTCTTGCTGAACTCATTTGAGACAAGTAGCTCAAGCCCATACAACCATACTCGCGTGGTCTCATTTTCCTACGGAGCGTGCAGAAGGGTTCAGCCACAGGGAGCTGGTGCCCTGAATGGTCCTCACCTGTGAACGGAGCTGGGGCTGCGGAGTCCAGAGATAACACAAACCAAGGAGAATCTCCACGTAATTGTCATTATTCCTGCTCTCCTAAGATATGTTGCTTTGCTTTTTGTGTTTTTGAGGCAGAGGAAGAGACACAGAGACAGGATTTAATGAAGTGATGTGTGCAGGACTTTTTGTGGGTGAGTTCAGGCCAAAGCTGGCATCTTCATTTCACCTTTCATTTCATAATAAACTGTAATTTCCAAGCTACAGGTCATGGTCATAAAAGGTTCATGATCCTGGAGGTGATGTTATGTGCCTAGAAGCACAGATAAGAAATGTATTTACAAAGCGAAAATTTTGGGAAGCAGCCCTCTCTTTTTGTCAGAGCTACACTCGGGTCCTGACCACAAGAAAGCGAAGTGTGGAGACAACTGGAAAATCATGTTGCTGTTCCAGTTCAGGTGGTGGCGTCGGAATATGCAAGACCTAACAAGATTAGAGCAGTTTTGCCCTTTAATTTGAACAGATGCAAGTTGGAATCACTAGTAGCTTTGCATCATAACTCTGGTTCAACCCTGAGTCATGGGATTATTTTGTTCTGCTATATTCAGTTTTGATGAACTCTTTGCTCTTTTTTTTTTTTTTTTTTTTTTTTTATGAGGGTGGGTTAAACAAATGCTAATTCCTCAATGAAATACTTCTCCCTTGTTGAAACTTGAATGGGATATTTTCCAGAGTGCAAGATCAGAAACCACCCTTCACACAATAGCTGTGCCAGAAATGGCTTACCAGGAAAGCAGATCGCCGAGGGGTGGGTAACATTGATGAAACGGGCAAGGGGGAGATTTTTCAAGGAGCATTTATGTTTCAACATTCCTTGTCTTGTGACTTGAATTTTTTTTGCACCAAATCAAGTTGGATGTCACGCATTTCTTTGATCCAAGTTGTTAAAATTCCCAGCTCTTGCTCAAGCAGACTGTCATTCCTGCTTTTCATTAATGTTGTGTGACTATTTCATGTCACAGAAGAAGTAGCTATTTGGATCATAGCTTTCCTAGTTGCAAACAGCAGATGGGATCGTATCTACCTGACTGCTAGAGCAAGTCCAGGACCGGGAAGTGATTCTGTGGATTTTTACAGGAACCCACGTGTTCCGATGCCTACGGGGCAAAATGGGCAGGAGTGCAGAAGCACAGCACCTACCTCACCCCAGCTGAGGAGGAGGCCCAGGGCATCTGCAAAAAATGAGTCATCTGTGCAGTTCCAGACTGCAGCTGCTACAGCATCACAGGAAAGCAGTAAATGGGAGCTTAAAAACAAGGGGAAGGGACAAGCTCAGCGCAGAAGGATACTACAAGCTAGCTGAAGGATGCAGAGAGGCTGTCAAGAGAGACCTGTAAGATTTTCTTGTAGCTCCAACGCTTTAATGAAGAGAAGCATTCATCCCAGGATGGCAAACAAGATATAGCTACATGTATAGTCAAGCTGGGCTTGACTATGGTTGCTCCTGTAAATGGAGTATGAATTGTTTTTTTCAAGGCAGTGTATTTAACCCAGAGTTGAAATGTCTGAAGAAAAAAGACCATTCTTGCCTAGCACTGGTTTTTCCTTTTACATTCTACCTATGTTTAAATCCGTTTTGCATTCTCCCCGAGCAATGCAATCCTCCCCAAAGTAGACTATGTAGCTGTAGAAGCAAGACTGCACTGCTCTTGGAAAAATCCGCATGCCTTTGTGCTTAGATTTCCATGCTTTTGCGTCTGAGCTGAGCCCCTGACAATTGAAAATACTTTAAAGAAGGAAAACTTAAACCCTAATGAATGTGAAAGGCATTTGCACAAAAACACAAGCCTTCTCCCCTCTGTCTTAACTGAAATACCTTAAAAGGCTTGTGTAGGCTATACAAATAAATATACTTATTCCCTCTGCGCTCTTGTGTGCCAGTTTCTAAGGTTTTTGTTTCTATTTTTGTCTCATTATTTGCCCTAATAAAGATCCGTAAGTACAATTTCTGTCTGTGTCTAAGCTTAGCAGCTACGTGGTCACATCTCCTCCGTATCACTTTTCCTGTGAACTTTCAGTTCCTTCTGCTTTACTTGGAATAAAATCAAGCACTCTGTTAATAGCCAGGAGCCTGCAGCCGGAGGGCTGTACCACCGCTCATCTGGGCCTGTGGATGCAATACGTGAAATGCTATCGGTCTACTGGAACGGCAATGAGTATCTTTAAAGTCATTTTCCTATAATAGAAACTTGGTTTGGAGGCAGAAGTGCTGGTCTCCTTCGCGACTTCTCGAGACCCGTTTTCGCCATGTAAAGTCAATTGGCTGTAAGCTGTGGACCCAGCTTGGCTTCAAAGCGCGCCTGGCTCTTCATTCACAAACTAAATGCTCTAGAGAGCTGCCAAATTGGGGAGATTATTCTGTCTCATTTTCTGGCAAGCTGCGACTGCGTGTATCACTTCATTTATATGCTAATTGAGGCCAAGCCTCCAAACAGACTCCATACAATATCAGTGTGACTTGGCAGCGGCTGTATGGTTATTCTGCCTTCCAGCAGCCTCGGTGTGTGCGCTGTGAGCCCCACGGGGTTTAGTATGTCTCCATCAATGAAGCCCTACGTCCTGACCCCAGCTCTCAGAGAGTGATGATGAAATGGGAGGAGCATGGGTCACTCGCACCGAGGATTACCGCAGTGCTGCGAAGGTGAGCTCAAGCCATTTCTTGACTGGGATGCTCCACATTGAGGTGATGCTGGTATTCCTTAGGCCAGCTGGCCTAACGAGAGGTTGCAGAGGGCACAGCTAATTAGGGGGACGACGTGTTGACGAGCCAGCTAGGTAAAACAGTCGGTTTTGTTGCCTCCTCTCCTCTGCCAGCTTGTGCGTGACTGGTGGCAAAAGCTCGCTCTCCTCTAGACTGCCCATTTTTAAAGCCTGGTAAGGATCCATGCTTTGTCAGCCGTCCCTTCCGGAGCACTGTATTGTTATAGAATAAGCAGGTACAAATATATGCATTCGAGGCTACTTTAAAATATATACATTGAAGGCTCCATTTGATTGTTGAGGATGTTATGAATTTTAAAAGCTGAGGATGACCTATTCAGTACATGGATGCATGCCTCACGCTGAGTTTTGTGGAATGTTTCAATGAAGGCTACGGGACTTAGGCTGGGAAATGCACATGCTTGTGATACAAATTCTTCAGAGGGAAGTATTAATACCTCATGCTTTAAAGCAAAGATGTGACATTGGCTCACAAGTGTGTTTTACCCAGGGATTACAGGTCCACGCTATGTTCTAAAGTTTCTATGTGATACCGTTTCCCTACTTTTTAAACTTTCTTTTAGAAACCTATCAAGGTGTGGGTTTAAAACCTTGTTAAGGGAGAACTGAGCACTTGAAAGTTAGGAAATGCCTAGCTGGCAGTCACCTGTGTGACTCCTTTGCGGGTCTGCACTGCAGCGCAAGCCGTTCCAGACAGCAGCAGCTTGGGCATGGGAACGCTGAGCTGTGACATGCCTGACTTAAAAACCCAGGGCAATTCCTAGTCCTGGTCCAAGTGCCTAAAAAGGAGCTTCACAGCCCACTGGAGAGAGCAAAAGGCCAAGGAAAGGCTGTTGTCAGGGGCAAAAATGTGACAAGACTTCCTGTGCTCTCCCAGGCTGAGTGCATGCTCGCAGCTTCGAAATAAGGGATTATTTGAAATTGGGATTTGTGGCTTGGTCTTAGGCACCTGCGTTGTCTCTTTATGCACGGGGGATTTGCTGTTCTCTTGTGAGTTGTGGCAGGGCCCGCCTCTCATCTGGGATGTGAGGGGTATCAGTCCAGCATGAGCTTCCTCCCCTGCCCGAGGCAGCTCAAATTTCCACCTTGTGTGCAGGCTAATTGGCTTTTCCAATGAACAAATTGGCACAGAGACACTCTCCACCTCACCTGTGGATGTGGAGTCATGAGCTGGCCAGGGAAGGAAGGAAGACTCATCAAGGCACATAGAAAAAAAGCAAGAGGTAGCACGATTGTTTTGCCTAATGATGAGGCAATTTCCTGGGATGGAGCAGTTATGGGATCTGGTACTTCCCAGAAGTCCTTAAGCGTTTTTTGCAATCTGTTCATCACTTATCAGATAAAACTTCATGGGATTTCCAAAGCCTGCCCGTGCATTTGGTTGTCTTTGTTCCTGTGAACAGCTTGTGTCTGTTCTCAGCAGCATGTTGCCTCCAGGTTATGACCTGTTGGTTGACAAAAATAGGTGCCAGGTGAAGTTCCTGCCAGGGCATGACAGCCAGGCTGAAGGATACCACCGCGCTTGTGCAGGGACCGGCTCATTGATTTCCATGACACTGTGCTCCTTTGTGTGCTCCCTGCAGCAGGTCTTGGCAAGCGCGTTCACGCCAGTCTCTGTATTTTAAGTGGAAAAGCTCCAAAAGCTGATAAATTTCCTGTGGCAAATGGGTCAGAGAAAGGACATCCCTGTTCTAGGCCAGGATGGTGTCGTTAGGTAATCGGGGATCGTTCCTCAGCCTGGGAACTGACCCGCTGTAGACACGAGCATTCGGAAGCTGTGCTGAGGGAGGGCAGGATCCGGGCGGGGGATCAGCCATGCTAGAAGGGCCCGTGGCCCAGGGAGGAGAGCTTGCCGCTGGGCACAGAGCACCATCCTGCCCTCTGCAAAGCTCTGCAAGGGGCAGCAATCCTCATTCCATCACCCGTCGGCCTCTGCCCAGGAAGCAAAGGCAGGAAAAAAATCCTGAACCAGCTGGGGAGTGCCAAGTTGGCACAGGTCAGTTCCTAGGAGACTCATCTCTGAAGCTCCATCCAAAAGTCTGGAAATACTGTATGAACAGTGGAAGCCTAAAGGTTTCTGCTGGAAACTCCATTGCTACCAGTGCTGCAGTTCTGTTACTGCTGGACTATGATGCTCACTCCTCAGCAGCGCTGGGGGTTTGAAACGTGTTTATTCCATGCTGGAGTGAAAAGAGGACTGTTTGAAATGTTATTATATATATACATATATATATATTTTTTTTCTTCTTGTTAACTCAGTTGTGTTCATGTCTGCTTTTGGATGCTAATGGGATGTTTTAATTTGTGAACATTTGTTTTGTGGTATCAGGCACTGACCTGGCACTGGATGCAGCCTGCTTGGAAGTGGTAGCTCTGCCTCACGTGGAGCAGAGGTTTTTAATTTAACTCCAGACCTTGTCAGATGAACACAGCAGGAACTTGAATATGAGTGTCCCGTTATCAAGAGCTCTCCAGAGTATGAAAACAGCTTTTACTCATTGCCAAAAAAGCCAGCTTTCCTCTCCCCCCCGCCCAGGATATTCTGACTATGCTGCGTCTTACCATGTTGAGGCTAACTGACAATACAGGTTAATTTTGAAATGTGTAGAGTTCTGTTTCACAAAGTTCTGAATCTATAGTAAGGGAAAATCCAGCCCTTGCAGCAAAAAGAACAGCCCGTTGGCAGATTTAATTGGAAAAGTGAATTAGCTGGGGAGAGGAGCGATTTAAAGGGCAGGAGGAAGCGTGGAAAAGGCTGTTTTCCTTAGCACTCAGATTCTACATTTGTCAAGGAATAGAGAGCTGCTGCATTTAAATACAGGGCTGCTTTACTGCAGGAAGATAGAAGAAGGTGGTCTGCAGTTCCAGAAGTTTTACAGGAAGATATTTGTGTGTCTGAGAAAACTTGTCAGTGGTCAGCATCCTGTTGGGGAGTCCTGAGGGACATAAATGCAATGGTTTGCCTGGGTACTAAAAACGCACATCTTGTGATGCTGGCAGTTGCATGAAGTCTTGCTGAAGGTAGTGGGTGTAACAACCACCCTTCGTTTCAGTCAACTGCAAAGGGCAATTAAGCTTTACGAAATGGATAGCTGAAACAATAGGAGCCACCACCCAAAAAACGAGGGTACATACAAAGCTGTTTAAGAATGTGTAGTGTAGGTGGAGGGTTTGATAAACAGGCTGAGTTAACGTGCAGGTGGCTGAATATTGTTCATGTGGAAGAGAAACCAGAAAGACATCAGGGCAGCATGCAGAGAAGGCATCAAGAAAGTCCCAGCAAAATAAATACTTGCTGACTGACTGAATAAAAGCTGAGTTTTCAGAAGTCAGGCACCTGCAGCTCCAAGCAAGCAAGGTGTTGCCTGCTCTAAAGTTCTCACTGGTAATGTGAGAACATGCGTTTAAGGAGTTGCCCTGAAATCAGAATGGTTTGTATCAGAAAAGTGCAGCAGCAGGTTCCAACATCTGTCCACCTGCCAGAGAGAAGTGATGCAGAAGTACCGACCAGCTCAGGATGTGGTAACACTCTGATGGATCTCATCGCAGTGGCAAAGAAGCAGATATCTATGCTTCTAGCTGTAGTTAAGCAAGTGAACTTTTTTATAGGGAATGCAATGTCAGATTTAAGTGTGGAAAATATAAATGAATATTAATTAGAAGGGAAAGGCCAGGTCAGAATAAAACACAAACTGGCCTAAGTAGGATCTACTGGAGCTTTCCACGCAGGAATATTTACTTGCTACAGAGTCAAATTTGCCTAAGTGAGACTTGCACTTGGTTTTGGAGGTTTGCTTTTTCTCTATATTGTATGATCAACTTGATCACAGTTAACCTTTACTGATCTTTCTGATTACTGCAGTGTCGCACATGCTCTCTCTCTTGAATGAGCTTTAACTTCATTATTCACCTATCTCATTGCTTAGAAAAAAACATTTTTTTTGCACAATATCTGCTTTGTTCACTAGATTTAGTATGTGAATGCATTATCTGGCTGTGACAGAAAGGTTGTCCCTTACATCTTTATTTGAAAAATACTTTTGACAGTCTATTTATAAGCATGACATTAAGAGATTTCTAGCATTATGAGTTTGGGCTGCAACTGAGACAAAGTTCAAGACCATCTAAACAGTGCCTTCCACAGACAGTTCCTCTGGTTTTCAAGTGTCTGCAGGCTCCGCGTAATTTCCCGTACAAGTGAGTCTGACTTTTATTAAAACACTGTCTGAATCTGACTTTCATTAGTCCCATGAATGATCACCAAGTGTAGATTTAGGTTCTTCTTAAGCTTACATTGCAGAAAATGCAAAGTGAATGGGCTTGGGGTGAAGCTGAAGCAAGGCTGTACATAATTCTGCCACACTCTGTGAACCCCAGCTAGCGCTCTGGCGGTGCACTGGCCAGAGAACTGCCTTTTCTGGAGCTTTCCAGAATGCATCACCCAGAGCTCAGCCTCTAGACTTCTTTATGCAAAAATCTTTTTGTATGTGATAAAGAACTTTTCAGTCAACTTTCAAAGTGAAAATACAACGAAGGCCAGTCCTTATTTCTCACAAAATAGCGAGCAGTGTGAGATACCACACATTGTCCATGGAATAAGCCACCAGGGTCACCCAATCCCGTGCCTCACAAACACGGGGGTAATAGCTGGTTAGACCCAAAAGGTCTGCAAATCACCCATTAGACATATACCACAAGCCACAAAACACCCCCTGATGCTCTATAATAGTTTGAGGATCTATAGTACAACCAATTGAAAGCCACAGGCTGTTGTTTGCCACAGTCCGGGCTATTGCAATTGTGGCGATCTAGCATCTCTTGTAAGGTACCACAAGAGGATAGCAAAGAGGTCTAAGGCACTTTCAACATCCTAAGCACAAAACACCCTGAAGACCTCTAAATGAAAACATACTAAGCGATATATCCTACCGCATTCTTTAGCCAGAGTTTTTACTCTGCTGGCATTACATACGCTCAGTATAGCATGCACACCTCGTACTGGAGCGTGCATGCGCGTAAACACATCCCCCAGTGACCTTCCAGAAAGGACTATTCTGTCTTTACAGCACAATTATGTTGTGTCTTCTGGCCTCTGCAGAGCCAGCACAGAGAAGGTGGCACCTCTGTCCCCTTCCCAAGCACTTCCAAAGCCTGCCAGCAAGCTGCCCGAGGGCTCGGCAGCCTTGGCCGCGACCCAGCCCAGAGGCTAAAGGTTTCCTGGTCTCTTTGGTCACTGGGGAAAGACAAAAGCTCTAATCTGTGTTTGAGGTGAAGCAAGTTTGGGGCTCCAGCCATCTGAGATGACATACCTCCTGGGACTTTCACTGCTCAGATGCAGAGCTTTTTTTCCTCCTGTGTCCTGCTGGTGGCTTTCATTTCCATGAATAATTAGGTGTGAATTGCCAGGAAGATTTCCCTCCTTATGAAAAACCACCTTCTGTAATTTCAGAAAGAGCTGCCTGTGTTTAGTGTCACCATATCTGGATGCTCCTGGCAGAGTTGCTGTGCCCTGCTCTCTGTACATGTGCAGAGACACAGGGTATTCTTACTTGCTTTTCTCCCCCTCTCAGAGTAAAACGACAAATACAGTCACCAAAAAGATATGTGCTATGCAGGACCCTAGAAAAAGTAGGTGTGTGTTCAAAATGTTTGACATTTGGTTTTAATTTTGAGATTTAGTGTAGTTTAGATCTTCATTTGCCCAAAGCAGTTGCGTCCCATCTTAATTTAATACACGGAGGCAGCAGCTTTGGTAGGGACCAGGAAGCCAATTTACTAAAACTAGTTCCAAATAAAATGGGTCAAGATAAGGAGAAAAAAAAAATAACCTGAAGGCAGTACTATTCTGATGGGAGGTAGATGAGAGCTTTGCTTCACATGGTGGATAGACTTGATCTACTGGCATCCAAGCAGATCAGCAGTGTGACACACTTGTTTCTCACAGGAAAATCCTTTCCCTAGGGTGCAGGCAGGAAATCCAAAATGAGAGGAGGTAAATACCAAAGGGCCGCTGAGGAAAGGGGAGGAGAAAGAGCTGAAAGAACAGTGTTTGCCTGCTGTGTCAGCTAAGGAAAGGCTAGGAAAGAAAGCTGCGTGAGAAATAAATGCTTATTTTGACATTACATGAAGTGCTCTGATTGCAGGATGAAACACTTCCGTGATGTGAAGCCGTGGTGCAGATTGCTCTGCTGCCTGGTGAAGTCTTTATTTACTGTGTTCTTTATCTCTTTAAAAAGCACTGGATTCCTTTGGGGAAAAAAATTTCAAAATTCATCTTATCCAACTCATGCATGAGATAGACCCTCGAAGTTTGTTCGCAGCACCTTTTTTTCTGACTACGACCACTGTGAACCGGCAGCTTCTCTTCAAGGAGTAAGTCCCTGACTCTTACACGTTAGAAATTTGGGTGCGAACTCAGTGATTCGGTGGTGGGCTAGGACTTAGAGCAGCACACGTGTATTTACCTCGAGGACCTTTCGCTGACCATCCATTGTCTAGGTTAACGCAGCCCTCTCGAGCGGCTGCCCTCTGAGTTCGGCATGCCGCGATACAGGTGTAGCGAGGGGTGGGAGAGACGGGAGCCCATCCACGGCGCCTTGCAGTCATCCCTTGAGCATCTCTGATGGGAGCTTGCTTTTGGACCGATGCTGTTCCATCAGCCTCCCCCAGCGCTCAGCGTGCAAATGCTGGGCAGCAACGGGTGGGTAATGAGAGCTAATTACTTAAGCACAAGGAACAGAGTAAGGATGATTCACAAGGAAGGGCTTCGAAAGGCTCTTCTGTGCGGCACTACTGAGATGTTCCGTGACAGGGAGACTGTGAAACGGGGGCTCTGAAAAGGACGTTCCTCTCACTGGATTTGCTGACTTGAGGTTTTTGTCAGCTGGATCTTTGGGCTTCTTGCCAGGCCAGAAAAAGCTAACAAAGGCCATTTCTTCAGTTGCATATGATCAGGGAAGAAGCAGAGGGAGAAGAAAACAAATGAGGGACTGTAATATTTTTAAAAGAGAAACATTTTTTCCACAGGAGAAAAAATGTCTTATTTATATAGATACTCAGCCTCTGGTTTCTGTAAGTTCCAGCATGATTCTTAAAAGTGGTTCTGCAAAGTGGCATGATCACATCACTTTAATGCAGTACAGCTGCCATTTGGCACTACATGGAAAGTTAGGACAATCTTGAAACTGAACCTACAATCCTACTGTGGCCAAAAATTAGAAAAGAAAGATGCACGAGTAAGACTAAAAGGGGAATTGCTTGAACCAGATTTGTCTATCAAAGGTGAATTTGATATATAACATTATAAATCAAAGGCATATTTCCACTTACTCAACAATTTTTCACTCAGTATCCTAGGTTCTTCAGAATGTTTGTGCTCTTAAGACAATGTTTATCGGGGTCCGCCTATGTCTGTGCCTTCAAATAAAGAAATAAATAGGGTACTCATATAGCCCTATTGTTCAAAACCACCATTTCAATTTTTCAGTCATTTAAAAACTGTCTGACTGAGCTCAGTGATTTCATGGCGCTCGTAGCCCCTGGCCACGGTACATTTGGTGAAAGTTGAGCTGTAAGATAGCCTTTCCTGAACAAATTCCAGTACAGCTACTTTTTCACATTCTCTTCCTGAGCTGCGACCAGATACAAGTGGCACCAAGCATTGCCAAATTCTATCCAACTTTTCTAAAAAAAAAAAAAAAAGAAAAAAAGAAGAAAAAAGGGAAAGTTGAAACCAACATTTTAAATAGTGAAGTATAACTAACTCTTGCTGTCCTTTCTCGGTGTAAGCTGTTATCAAGTCTTTGAAGTTCTGCCAGCTTGTTTCCATTACAAGGAAAACCTGATACCAGCTGGAATTTTTGGAGTACAGAGGGGGCGATGGCAATGGTCCTGTTGACTTAAAAACTGTGCATAACGTCCTGTTTTGTAGAAACACAGAATAAAGAAACTGGAAATAGTATTTTTTTTAGATGTCTCTGCCTTCTCAGCAGTACTGCACGCTTAAGAAGCTCCATCTCTTTAAACTTCTTTCTAATGTAATAACCACAGCAACTTTTCTCATTCTCTCCCTTGTTTTCAAGGCTTTTATTTTTCGTCTCTCCTGCCCATCAGTACTTTAAGCTATCAAATGTTCCAGCCTTGTGTTTATCTGCCCCGTGAGAAGCCTCCCAGCTCACATAGCGTAGCTTCTGCTTTGTGTTTTGGGTGTCAGCTTCTGGGGTTTTTCTGCCATCACTACCCTTGAGAGTCTTTGAGTTAATGCAAGCCTGGGACTGATGAAAATGGTTATTAACACTTTCAGTCTAACAGCTGGCTGCAGCTAGTGACATAAAAACCAGCTGCCATGATGCGTTGAGCGCACGCATCAGGGGGCAGGTAAAGCCTTAACATTAAGATAATCTGTGGTAAGGATTCTTCCTAGTATACACAGCACCCACAAACAAGCTAGAGCTCTGCTTTATCTACAAAACAGGGTTCAATTTCAGCATGTGTACTGTATTAAGCTTTCTTTGCATCCATGTAAAAAAATCTTCTGCAATATGTCGTGATTTGAGCCATATGGCATGTGAGAAACAGGTGGAGCAAAGGCTGAGCAAAAAGCACGAAAGGAGGAAAAACCCACATTTTTAATAGTCAATGTAAAGGACTACACTTGCGGCCATCACCCTCCAAACAATTATTATCAGGATAAACAGCCAAGCCCTTCCTAATAAAGAACTTATCCAGAGAATGGAGGCTTAATATAAGAAGTTACTCATTGGCATGCTGCACGCTTGAGAGAGGGGCTGCTAATAGTGCTTCGGTGTATGCTACGTATGGCCACGACCTGCTACAAGGCTGGTGTCTCTGGCTTGTGTGTTGCGTGTTTGCAATCTGCTCTTTTCACTACAATTTTTTCACTTCCACCAGGGAGTTTTATTTCAATGTCCCAATTGCGTGATTCTCAAACCCGCTAAGACTCCTTTCAAAGCGGTTGCTGGAGCACTTCCCAAGTAAATATTTGTCGAAGTGCTTATTAGCAAGACGATTTCCTTGTATATTTTCTGTTTCCATGAACATTCTTATTAGAAATGTTAACAGAAATGAGAGGCAATTTGCAAAATGTGTTGATATTTCTCGCATAGTTGAATAGGATGGTTTAATCAGGGTATTTACAATTGCAAGCCTTCTTTTTATTTTGCCTTTTGCATGACGTCTATTTTCTTTTTATTACAAAAAAAAAGCATGCAGTTGCATGTTCCTGTGGCAAGTAAAAGCCAAAGCAGTCGTCCAGCTGTTAAAATTAGTGCTAGATCTGAATTTTCTATGGGTTTCCCACTGCATGGCAGGAAATCGGCTTTCATTGCTGCCTCCCCCTCCTCCCCATCTAGCCTCCTATTAGATTAATACCAGAAGCATGAAGTAACGTTTAACAGAAAGTTGTTGCTTTTAGCTCTGGGAAAACTTGGCAGCCTCTCTAGAAATGAAGGGGGGAGGGGGAACCTGAAACCTCCGTTAACTGAAGAGGAGATCTGAGGCATAAAGAAACATTTTTCTCCTGTTAAACTTCTGAGGTTTAAAAAAGCACGCTAATGGCAAGCTGTTCCTAAGTCTAATGAGGATCCGCTGTCAGCCCTTTCCCCTCTTTATGCAGTAACTGCCCAGCTCCTGTGGGCTACTTTTGTGTCCCCATTGCATATTGCTGCCTAATTTATGTCCCACCAGCAAAGTGTATCACTAAGTGCATTTCTCTTCTTGGTTAGAATGGGTTTGTAGTTTACAGGACAGTCCAGAGAGCTTGCAACCAAAATGAGTGTTGTTGCTGATGAACGCTGGGATGCCTCCCTGACTGTTTTAAGGTTTCAGTAGTGCAAAGAGTAAGGGGGTAAAAAAAAATGCAACGTGCAAACAAGGCATTATGCAAAAGAAGCGAGACCACCCCCAGCGTGCTATCTCAGATTTCACAGTGGTCTTTAAACTACAGTACAAAATTCTAATTTATTAAAACAATGTGTTAAAGATTGTCATATGTTAATTTCCTGTGATACTGTGGGATCAGCAAGCATATTTTATTGCTTCCTGTGGGCCTAATCCTACATCAGTCAGTGGGAATTTCATGGGAGGCATGTGGTGTCGTGGCCACAGCGGTGCAGGCCCAGGCGGAGAGCCTGTATCGGGCGTGATGGCAAACACCCTTCCCAGGCGGCCGGGAGCAGCGCTGCGGGACGGGGATGGATGCCCTCAGGTGAGCAGCGTAGGCAAGGATACATGCATAGATCAGCAGGGCCCACACGGTCTAGCTCCTGTAAAATGGCATTTCCAAATGACTCGTATTCCCCAAATACCTGCGTTTGCTTTTCAGTTTACCATCATAGCTAAGGAGCTGCCCCGTAAAGCTTCGGCTTCAAGTTCAAGCGCAGAGGTCCTAGCCACTGCAGGCTGGGCAGGTGGAGAGATGCGGAGCTTTCAATCTGAAGGAGCCAAGTGCTTTACTTTACACTAAGCTCACGGTGCCAAAAGCTCTTGCAGCAGTGTGCAGCCTGTGTGGAAGGTGAGGTCATCCGCAGCCCTCCCATGGTTCCAGTCCTGCCGGCCGGAGCCCAGTCCTGTAACTGGCACAACGACAGACCCGGCGAGGAAGGTGGCACAACCAACAGTGGGCACAGAGAAACAGAATTGCCAGTAGGATGGCTGGACACGGACCCCCGTTATTCCCCAGGGTAACCCAAAATGGGCCTGACACGAGGAAAGGGAAGAACGGGGTAGGGATTGATCTGGCACGGGGCACACGCGAGGGGTATGTGCTGTGTCATGCCTTGCATGCCAGCAAGCTGCCTAGGATAGAAGCTGGCCTGGCCTCAGGAGCTGGATTCCTACAGCACCCATCAATTAAAAACCTGTGGGGAAATAAACCACTGGTCCATCTTCCCCCTTCCCCTGCCCATTCTGACAGGAGCTGAGTGTATTCTGCGACACTCTCCGCCACCCTGCTGTGTTTTTTGGGTTTTGTTGAAGAGGGTACAAGTGCAGTGAGGAGGTTAGATGGTAGCTTGTCACCTGGCTACTATTTTGGTTCAGGTTGCTTTTGCCTTGGGCATCAGTGCATCTTCAGTAGGTTTACCTCTTTGTGTTGTGTGTATTTTTGTCTAAGTGTGTAAGGCAGTTTTAAGTAAGGGCGACTACATAGGGAGAAAACGGTTAGAATTTATATTTTTCAGTTGCTTTTAATCCCGCCTCTGTTTCGAGAAAAATCCCAGAAATCTGAGGCTAAAATATATCTCTACATCTTACTCTGCTCCTATTAGTGCAGGAAAGTAGTAGCGATACTGTGTCATCCTTTGTGCTGCTAATGGGACTTAATTCCACATTTGGGGGCCATCTGCTGAGAAAAACACTCTACCACCCTTCTCAATGCAGATATAAAAACTTGCCAGCAAAGGCAGCTTCATGAATCAGTTGTGAGGATATATTTTATCTAAATTGTGTTAGACAGAGCTTTTTCCTTTATGAAAGTCACTACATCAATTCCAGCCCAAATGACTGAAGAGAATGAAGTAAGTTTTGGCAACCATCTTTCCTTTTTTGGTAGAAATGCATTGTTTTACCTCTTTTGACTCTGTACTAATTAATCTAGTTTCACCTGAAGGGGAAGAATATTTTTTGCAGGAGGAAGAAACCAAACAAGTACTTAATTTAACACAGAGAGATCTATCTTTGCACAGATTTAACTGTGACATTAAAGTAGTATCTTGGGTTCTTGTGTTCCACGCCTTGCTCCCACTGAGATTTCTTGGGTAACCTTGGCCAAGTGGCTTAAATGCTTTTAGATTTCTTCTCATTTCCTACTAAAGAAACTATTCTCTCACTGACACGACCCACCACATTATTAAATATTTTTGCATCCAGATTTGTTAAAGATAGAGACGAAAGGAGAACAGAAAACTTTCCTGGCTTGGCATCAGAGGCAAATCATAAGGCCCCAGACTAAGGTTTATGTAGGAACCTATGAATTGCTTTATTGCTTGCTGGGAAAAAGGTAAGTCTCAAAGGGGCAACTGTAGGATGAAGACACCCTTGTATCCAACTACGGAGTACAAAAGTATTAGCTGCTGTAATCTGTGACTATAAGCGTAAACCAGTGTAGCTGTGGCGTTTGCACCGTGTCTTCTGCCAACCCTCTGCCTACTGACATCACATCTATGAGAGGAGCACGGACCAAGGTTTTGCCAGCAGACCACAGCTTGCAGTTTTCAAGATGTTTGCTCACAGATCATACATCAAAAATACACTTGTGTACAGAGGAACTCCAGTAACACTGTCGTGAGCTTAGCTGCAGTAACAGAGTTGGCTAATTAAGCCCTAAGCCACCCCCACTCACAGAAGCACGCCGATTCTAGCAAGGGGAAGCAATTAATCAGCGGCAAAGACAGCCATACACAAGCTAATAGGGTACTGCTCTTATGATTTGAAGCAGAGTAATGTCTGGCCTGTGTTGGCAAAAATCCTTTTGATTACTAAAATGTTCTATTTAAAGAAGAAATAGCATGATCTTTTATTGCACTAAATGGTCAAGTTGCTTCAGTAAAAATGGTTACCTTTCCAGCAAATCTTGCCTTGTTTATATCTTTAGGCCATTATGGCTACAACATTGCTACTACTTAAATGAATCATTATTCAATAGAGACATAAGGTAACTAGTTATTAACAGGAAGCTAACTGCCTGAATTGGCCAAGTCCTCACTTTAATGGTAGCTCTGCAGTGCAGCCACACTCTGAGCTAGTCAGTCAGCATCAAAGCAAGAGCAGACTTCAAAACTGCGCTGCAAATCTAGGCAAAGCCTAGAGTTGTTGCACAGAAGTGCAACAAAACCCACCTCCCAGACCTGTCCCTTAAGCTCTGAACTGCGCTGCAAAAGCAGCCAGCACTTGATGATTCAGAGGAATGTAAAACCTAACTGCTTTCTTGCCTTGCAATTACAACCTAGTTAATTGTGTACAACTGTGCAAAGGAAGAGAGTGAGGAAATTCCTTTCCTGACCCTTCCAGCAATTGACTTGTGCCCTGGAGCATAAGATTTGATTACTCCTGTAACTTATTTTCAACAGGCAGTTTCTTCTGGATAGCTCTTGTGTGACAACTTAAAAGTTTTGGGCCAAGTCACAAGAACACTCCACTGGTTGAACCTCAGCTTACATTATCTTATTTTTGCTTTATATACCTCTCTACGGTGTGCTGCATTAACAGATGTTTAGATTTTTAACTCAGACAAGCAATGTAACTATTGGGCATGAGTTTTTCAGCCGAATGGTACTGATGAATGCAGACATGCTCCAGGTTGCCTTTTTGTTTTGCAGAGATTTCTGATGAGCCTTAAAAATCAAGTTTCTTTCGGTACCTGGAGTCCAGCCTTCTACACTGCCTCAAAATGTCTTTGAGGAAGTTACAACAGAAGAATCACTGCTTGCTTTGAAGTTTCACCAGAAGTTCTGGTTGTGGCCGTTGTTATTTTCAAGCTATAAACAATTGTGTAGATTTATTCTGCAACGGCAAGCAACAGCTGGGTTTCTTCACTGAGGCAGTAGTTCAAAATGCTCTGGCTACATGCTGGGAAGTGCTGAATCCTTTTGACTTCATTTGTTGCAACACGTTTGTTCAAAAAAGGTGGGATTTAATAATCCATCAATGTATTGGTGCCACTGGTTCAAGAAACAGAGGCTCGGTCTCAAGCACAGCTGCTCAGATCTATGTTGCTCCTCTTCTTATCAGTCACCCTAATGCAAGTACTTGTTGGACCTTTTTCAGGAAGGGGAAGGAAGAGTTTTCATCTGGATCACCTTCTTGGTCTGGTTTTCACAAATAACTGCATCAGCCCACGCAAGAAGGTCACAAACTATAGATTGTGAACCCAAATGAATAGTTAAGGCAGGAAAGGGAAGAAACCAGACCAGTTTTGCCACCAAAGAAAAGACTGGGTGTAACTACACCCAGTCATCAATGAGTAGCTTTATCTCGGACTGATTCTGTCAGGCTAGGTATTGTCTCTGCTCCTGCAGATAGCATAAAGCCTGAACTGACTCCCAGCTGTGGGCTCTGGCTCATTTGACAGAAATGCAGTCATGTCCACACCTGATGTGGATAAAATCTGTAAGGGTAAGGACCAGGTAATGCAAAGGTTGTGGCTGCGGTGCCTGCTCAGAGGTGACTTTGGTTCTGAAGTGGCTGAATAACGCTCTCCCTCCCAGTTACAGGAGCTGAAGTGTTTTATTACCATTTTCAATGCTCATGATTAAAGCATGCTTTTTGCAAACATTCCAACATTTGATTTCTACTTATATGAATTGCCATGGAAACTAAACTTTTATTGGGCATGTTTGCATACTCAGGGGCGGAGAATTTTAAAAGCCTCTGTGATATACAGTACAGTTGATGTAGCTGTGCAACTGCCATGAAAACAGTTAAAGCCAGCTATGTGGACTGCTGAACCCATCTACCAACTTGTAGCTCTCGTGCAAGTTTCCATACCCTTTTTCCTGACTTTCTTTAATAGTAGTAGCATTGCTTTTGTTCCAACGAGAGTTTTCAGCTCTTTAGGTTTTTGGAGTTTTGCTTGTTTGCTAATTTTTAAGTATTTCCTACTCATAAAATGTCCAAGAGAGTATTTTCTTTTGTCTTAAATTGCCAGACGCTTTCCTGTTAGACATTCCAACTTATCAAGTTATTTTAGGGCCTCAGCTATGGCTGGTTTTGAGTACCTCTTGTTATTTTAGAAATAAGCTCTATTCCTTATTTTTCTCTCCTTTGCTGCCAAGAAACAGATGACACTGACTCGAATAAAATTTTCCCGGCATACATATATGAGGGGAAACACGTGCTCTGCCTGATCCAGCTTTGATGTCACGTCACCTACTGTGTAGGAGCTAACTAAAGGAACATTTCAGCCAGCATATCAAAAGTCCTTCAGAGTTACAGTTTAACCACAAGAGCAGTTACTCCTTTCCGAGCTACTAGGCATCATTTTCCCTGGGGAGACTTTTGCAAACTGTTGCTTCCAATTTTCCCACTTAAAAGGAAAAAGAAGATCACTTAAGACGAAGGGAAGGCTGGCTGCCTTTGGCTCCGGCCGTGGCAGGGTTAAAATTCGTACTCGCCTCTTCCAGCTGTGAGCATGTCCTTAACTCTGCATGCCTTACACGTATATGCCTTTATTTTTTTAACTGAGTGTACTCTTTCTTGCTTGTTCAGTGAACAAAAAAGAAGATCCAGGTTCAACACTAGTAGTAAATGAAGCACTCAGACCTTAGCAGAGGCATCACAGAAGAGCTTATCTGGGTTCTGGCCTACCAATTAATCTCAAAAGCTTGTCTTTTTATATGTAAACTACAAAAGACACTACACAGCCAAGGCCACTTTCTTTTCCTTCTTTTTTTTCCTTTTAATATCCTCTGGTATTGTGCATGTTACTATACGGATTCCAGATTTTCATGAGTTACTACAAAGTTTATATTGTGGCAAAGTAACAGTTTTAGCCAAGTAAAATATCCCCTGGAACATGCGAGGCAGGAACCAGATCACAATGAACCCCACGTCCCCACGGCAGATGGGAACAGTTGGCAATCGTGGCAGCCGTGTGAGCCTCCGCTCCCCCCAGGACCCCTGCCCAGCAGGTACGCCCCCCAAATGTCCCCTTTGGAGAAATAAATGGGGAGAGGTAGTGACGAGGCCACACAGTACGAAACAAGGTCCCTACGCAGGATCCCCCGCCTTGAGCACAGTCCTCCAGGCTGGCTCGCGCCTCTCATCCGTGGAGTTTTCCTTACCAAGGATGCTGTACGTGCGCTCGGAAAGGGAAGGTTTGTTATATGCTCCTGGCTCCCAGCACCCGCCGATCCTGGGGGTGGCACGACCCTCCCCAGAGGTATCTTCACTCTTTTTGTTTTCCTTGGTGACAGCTGCAACCCAGCGGTTCGCCTCACTGCCGCCATCTCCTCACAGCCTCCTGAGCGGGGACCTCTGAAGGGGATGGCGTCGATGCCCCCAGCCCCTCACCACACACGGGGCAGGTGAGGCACAGCTTGGGCAGACACGCCAGGCCAGTGCTGGTTTGTACGCTTGGTTTGCTTTGGAAGCCCAGCCATGGAGGCCCGGCCGGCCTCAGTGGCCTGCTCCCCACTCTGGGACAGCAAAACGGCGGCTGCTGCCACCGGCGCGTCCTTCGCTGATGCCTGAGGCCTGCGCAGGGGCCTTGGAGGCCCGGTGTGTGTAGGCACATACATATATGTATACGCACATACATGCCCACGTGTTCTGTTCAGGTCAGCTGTGGGCAGGCCTCTGGTGGGCTGCACCGGGCCGTGACCCCCGGGCTGAGGCGGGCGGCAGGGCCACCCCACCGGGCATGGAGGCAACGCGGCGCCCCTGCGGGGCTGGCAGGGCGCGGGCAGCCCCCTCCCCAGCAGGAGGGAGCAGGTAAACGCACCCCCAGCCCCAGGCAAGGAAAACCGAGCCCGCGCCCTCGCAGAGCCGCCCTGTTTGCTCAGCTAATCTGGCGGACAGGAAATTGCCTGGCGATTCATATTTAAGATCGCGAAGCGGCCGCCGGCTGTCCCCTGGGGCGGCCCCGCCAGCCCCCGCTGCAGGTATCTCTGTGCGCGTCGTTGCGTGTCCCACCCCCCCCCATTCCGCCTGTCCTTCGGCCGCCCCGCTCCCCGCGGCCCCGGCCTGAGGGGAGCGAACCATTCCGCCGGCGGGGGTGCCCCACGGGGGGGCGGGCAGCGCCCCTGCGCGGGGCGGCGCTGGCTGCCGGGCGGGGGCGCCTCCAGCGGGAGGTGGCGGCGGGCGGGGGAGGGCGGGCGGCGGCGGCGGCGCTGGCAGCGGCGGCCGGGCGGTCAGCGGGATGCGCGGGGGGCAGCGGCGGCCGGAGGCGGCGGTGAGTGCGGGGCCGGGGGAAGCGCCGTCCCGCGGGGTCGGGGGTGGGGTCGGCCCTCCCGGGCCGCGCCCGGCTCCGCTCCCGGTGGCGGAGCGCTGCGGGGATGGGGAGCGGGTCCCTCCCTGACGGCGGCTCAGCCGCGCTCCGGTTTGTGGTTACTTTGAGGGGAGTTTGTGCCACCCCTCTCCCCTCGCGGTTCGGGCCCCCCCCCTTGGCAGACACAGCAAAAAGGAACGGGGCTCCCCCCGTGTCCCTATGGGCGCAAGTCGCCTCGAGCCCTTTGTCCCGGTGCCCCCCCCGCCCCGGTGCTGGCGGGCGCCGCCGCGGCCCCACCGCTGAACAAAGCCTCTGCCCGGCCCCGGCGGGGGCGTCCGCCCCGCGTGTCCGTGGGCGGGGGAGGCGGGGGTGGCCGGCGGGGCTCGCCTTGCTCCGGTTCGGGGGTCCGTCGCCAGCCATCTACCTGGTGGCGGGGGTAACGGGAGGAGGGGGCTCTTTGTCCGCCCGTTCTTTGTTAGCCCGGTGGCTTTTCAAGGCTCCCGCGGCTGGAGATGGGCTTCTGCCGGGGCTGAGCCCGGTGATGGATACCGCCTCGGCATCGCTGGAGTTGAGCGATAGGAAGCCGGTATTCCGTCGGAGTGGTTCAGTGACACGGAGGGGTTTGGGTTCGGGGACCCCTGACGGGTTGGGAGCCCGGCGGTCACCCCGCTTTCCCCCTCCCGTGCAGCCCCGGTGCGCGGCCCCGGGGGCAGCGGGGGGCGCGGGGCCGCCCCGTACCTGCTGCCCGCCGGCCAGAGGAGGCACGGGCTGGGAGCAGACCCCGCTCCTCCTGCCCCAGAGCCGCCGGAGGAATTTCCCCATGTGCAGAAGTGCAAATAGACCGGCGGCGCTTGCATAAAGGCTGGAGAGATGGGCATTCTGCTCCTGCCACCGAGCGCTGCTGCGAGCTCAAACACATGGCTTTTGTCACCAGTTCCTTCTTTCCCCCCCAAGTGCTCATCGTGTCAGCGTGTCATCTTGTCTGTGTGCCTTGACTCTGCCCCTGCCCGAGTCCTCCACGTCTGCATCGCTGGGGCAGCTGGGTGGACGTGTTGCCAGTCGGAACATGGTGAATTATTTCATCTTTGTGCTGCCTGCTCCCTCTCTTCGGGGGGACGAGGCAGGCGAGAGAGCCAGTTCTGCAAGTCCGCGTGTTGGGTGAACTCGATTTTTTCCTTTCTCTATATTCTCCTAGTTAAGGTCCCCCGGGAATAAGGTATTCAGGTGGGAAAGGGAGAGAGGTGGGAGGAGGTGAGGCATGGCAGCGGCACGCGGAATCGCGAAGGGCGAGGATGGGCTTGCTTTCCCACAGCAGAAGGAAGCAGTAGGAGAGAAAGGAGATGAAGTAATCGAGAGATGGGGAGAGTGAGTGCCCACCTTGGCTGGCAAGGTGAGCGGTGGGCTGAACGAAGAGAGTGACAGAAAGATACTTTTAGGACAGTCAAATACTAACGCCGAATCTTTTCCAGAGCTGATAGTACCATTTTTATTTGTTTTGTGCAATTCCCTTTCCACACCAGAAATTTTGACAAATGCTAAATTGACTCTTTTGTGGGTCCATGTTTTTACTGAGGGAATGGAAATCTTGGGCAGCAACCAGGACAGGAAGAACAGTAATTTTTTCCATTTTTTCCATATCAGTTACTGTCTGTGCTTATCAGATAAAATTAGCAACCAGCTCCTTGAAAGTATGCAAAGATGCCAGGTGACCCTTGTTGGGAAGGAACAAAGTCCATCATGAAAAATTTGGAGTATCCTGTTCTTAGATAGGAAGCGGAGGATGGGTGAGGTAAAGATTGCAGGTCCACCTTGGCTGAGGGTGGGGTTGGATCAGAAGGACTTGAAGGGGTTTGGATGGGAAGATCTTGTTTGTTTTCCACTTGAAGATCTAGAGAAAACCTGAAATAATGAAGGTGGGGAGGGGGAAGTGCTGGTGATCCTTTGTGAAGGAATTAATGCTATGTTTGCTGCACGTGGAGTGTATTCTCTCCATTTTCATTTGTTAAAACAAACAGTTAATTCTGATGTGTAGTAACTGCCAGTGTAGCAAACAGTGCTTCCCACTGAAATAACCAGTTACGAGGCGATGCCCTGTTTTGGGTGTTCAGGGCAGATGCGGTTCATCTAGGTTTTGGTTTAGACCAGTGGGGCACATCCAAGATGCCACAGAAATCCAGGGGCAGTTTTCCCCTCTAGAAGGTCCTCCAGAGGCTGCAGTATAGGAGTGAACTCCATAAATGTGACCAGGCTTGGTTTTTTTCTCTACTCAAATCTCACGCAGGTGGGATCAGTTTTTAAGTGAACCATTTCATTTAACTTCCTTAATTACCTTAAGTGGGGGTGTAACTGCAGGTATAGTACGTGTATCCCTCTCTTGAGGGAATGTGGTCCAGGGACTCGCTGATAAATGCTGCCCTGTATTTCTGCGGGCAGAGCCATGGCTTGGTAGCACAGCAGCCACGGCGGGCGCCACTTGAGCTGTCGCTGTCACGATGTGGTTTGCCAAGCAAGTGTGATGAGAAGCATTTAGTCTGGGGGCATGCTCACTGCCCTCAGAGCGCTGGGAAATGAAGCGCTAAAGAGCTAGCGGGGACGTTTGGAAATATGGGGCAAGCATCTCGGGAAGGAGACAAATTGAGGAGAAATGGACAAACGAAGTAAGAGAGACAGAAACTGTCAGAATAAGTGGGCGCTGGAGGGAACTGATTAACGGAAGGAAGTGACAGGCACAAAGTGGCAGTGAAAGAAATCGGCACAGAGGAAAGTGGATCGTGGGCAATGGTTGCCTGAGAGAGAGACACAATGCAATAGACAGGAAGAAAAATGGTAGAGACATCCAAGGAGACAAAAAGAAAAAAAAAAAAAGGGAGTAAATGATCTTTGAAGCTGTTCTGATTGGTTTTTCTAGCTGCTTAGATTTTCTGGGACATACCTATCTGCTGTGTATGGCAAGCTTCCATTGAATTTGTTAGGGGCATCCTAAAAGCAAGTTTATCATGTCAGGTAGGACGTAAAGGAGAAACTTTTATTTAGGATCTTTCTGCTCCTGTACAGTGAGAATTTCTGCTCCTGTACAGCATGAATTTGGGTTCATAATTGTTTCTTCACTCAACCCCGTTCCTGAAATTTTAGTTGAAGAAAGCCTGTATTTCCTGGGATTCAGGAGTGAGAATTGTATTGGTCTAGAATATTTATGTATGCTTATTACTACACCAGCTATGCTGTTTGTTTTGGGTTTTGTTAGTGTGTACAATGAGATGTATAAGCAATCACAGTCTACCAGCCACCAGCAGAGTTTTCTATTTGCCATGTCTGTGTGAATTTTTTTAAGTCTTGATTTGCAAATCTTTTGAGCATGCTCAGATTTTCAGTAGGAAAGGAGTTAATGAAATTGGGTCAGAATAATACCAGGGAGCTGGTAGTTACTGGTGTGAGATGAATCAGTCGTAGGTCAGATAACTGACTCTTAAGCTTAACTGCCAGGGAGGTACCAACGCAGAGGAGAGGAACACGACTTGAGGTTGGCTTGTCCTCTGCTGCCCTGTTTTTCTGCGTGAAGAAAGGAGTTCATTGTTTTAACAGAAATCTCTGCTAATATGTTTCTACCTGTCAGTGACTTTTTTTGTTTGAACAGAGAAGAATTAACTCTCCTTTTCACTTCAGCTTATCCCATTGAACCGGTCCAGATGAAACAGTGATCTGTGTGACTGCAAAATAAGAAGGCAGTGATATCTACTAAAATAATGCAGTTTGAGTAGGTGGTCTACTCTCTTGTCCTACCAAATGCATAGGAATACTATTAAATTCATTGAAATGTGTACTTTTAGCAGTTTTGCTTTCAGGTAAAGGTAGCTATTATGGCACAAGAGTTATAAAGCTTCAGCATTTTCACTGGCGTTTTTGTTTGGACACACTCTGCAGTCTCTTCTGTCAATGGTTTAAATCTCAGTTTGTAGCCACCAAACTATAGTATTTGCATGGTAATGGGTGTTTTCATTTTTGATGCACATTTAGAATTGTCAGTTGTCATGACCTGATTAAAATGATTACGCCTGTCTACTGGAAAGAGAATTGATTTGGCAATGCCTACAACATCAATCCTTATCAAGTAGGAGAGAATCCTGCCTATACAGTAGGACAGAATTAACTGAAAATGTCGTATTTAGGTGCAATTTTTTGGAGTAGTTGGAGGAGTTATTCCAGTAAAATAGGTGTGGTTTATGAGGGGAATAAAGTTATTTAGGGTGTTTTCTGTTGTTGCCTTGCCCTTTTTCTGCTCCTTCTCCAGTATCCAACATGATAATTTCTCAGAGGAAGAGATAAGCTGTAAGAGTGACTTCCTCTGCCGCTCCCTTTTCCACATCGGAAACCTGCAGGGTTGCGAGGGAGTGACTTAGTCAAACCTGATTCACAGATATTTGATTTTTAATTTATTTACTGCTGGTGAAGGTGCCAGGCTGGGAGCTTTGGGAACTAAACCACCCTATGCCTGTAACCAGACTTAGTGCTCGCTTGCACCGTGGGGATCAGTGTATAGCGGGACCTATATCATGAAGAGCCAGGGACTGAGCAGAGTTCAGGGCTATGCTGGTAGGAAATTAGCTGTAGCTTAAGGTCTGGTGTATTGTGTTGTGGGGGAGGAGGAGGAGGAAATGAAGAAGGATGTTGAAGGCGACCTTTAGATAACAAGCCTTGCTGAGCTGCCCAGTTTTTGGCAGAGATGTCTGTGCTCGCTCTTCAGGATGTGTCCATTTGCTGGTTGGGTACCAAATCTCCACCAAACTATGCAGGTGAATGTATTGGTTTAGTCTGACAGCAGGCTTTAAGGAGCTGGGGGCAAGATGGATTTACACTTAAGTGTTTTTGGAGGTAAACTGTAGATCCCAGTGAGTTTTACTTTCCTATCAGATTGAGGCTAACAAGACTTGCAAATCCGGGGGGTGGGAGACAGGTTTGATTTCATCAGGAGCAAGTACGCTGTCCTCAGTTTATGCAGGAAAAAAGTAAATCAACTTGGTAATGGAACAGTCAGTTCAGGCACGTAGGTGTGCTATACCATGGGAAAGTTAGACCTCCAGGCACCAAAGCCATCAGCACTCATTCACCAAGTTATGTTCAGGGTGTAAAAATTTAAGGGGCGTTCTTGTTTCCAAAACAGCGTGTGTTCTATTGGAACAGTTGAAACTGACCCTAATAATTTGAAAACCTTCTTGTTGCAGAATGAGTTAAACTCTGATGACGTTGTGTGGATGGTGGCAATGATGGGGTTTTGTCCTCACCCTCCATCACTTGGGGTTTCGTCTGTTCCCATGGGTGGCTGTGCACAGCTGTAGGAATTTCTGAAGGGAAGTGTCAAGGAGAGGGGTCAGGAGCTGCCAGGAACCACTGGTAACATTTTGTGAGAAACTGAAAATGAAGAAACAATGAACAGCAAAACAGCCTTAAAGGAGAGATGGCCAAATTTGAGAGCTTTATTTAAAATTGACTTTATTTTCAGTCAGAGAAGCACTTTAGCAGTGCCTCAGGCATTGCAACCCACTCGGTTGGCAATGTAAGAGCAAAGTGGGTGCCATAGCAGACTGCTAAAGGAAGGTGGGTATCAGCCCAGGCAGAAAGAAGGGGCGAGAAGCTATGTGCTGAGAAAACGTCACCCTAAATCTATGGACGAAATGCTGGCTAGAGCTGTTCCTGCAGCTTGGCTGAGCAGCAGCTCTGGGCTCCTATGCCAGGGCGTGCTGGTTTGGGCTGGGCTGGGTTAATTTTCTCCTCAGTGGCTGGTGCAGTGCTGTGTTTTGGATTTAGTATGAGAATAATGTTGATAACACGCTGATGTTTTAGTTGTTGCTAAGTAGTGCTTCTACTAAGTCAAGGACTTTTGAGCTTCTGAGGCCCTGCCAGTGAGCAGGCTGGAGGGGCACAAGAAACTGGGAGGGGACACAGCTGGGACAGCTGACCCCAACTGACTAAAGAGATGTTCCACACCATACGATGTCATGCTCAGCATATAGAGCTGGGGGGGGGGGATGGTTGGAGTTACAGTGTTTGTCTTCCCAAGTGTTGTGGATTAACCCCAGCTGGCAACTAAGCACCAGGCAGCCGCTTGCTCACACACACCCCCCCCGCAGTGGGATGGGGAGGAGGATGAGGGAAAAAGGTAAAACTCATGGGTTGAAAAAAGAACAATTTGATAATGGAAATAAAATGAAATGTTATAATAACAACAAAAATTGTAATAAAAAGGGGAGAGGGGGAGAGAGGAATAAAATCCAAAAGGGAAAAAAACCCCAACTAAACAAGTGATTACAATTGCTCACCGCCCACTGGGCGATGCCCAGCCAGTGCCCCAGCAGCACTGGGCAGCCCCAGCCATCTCCCCCCAGTTTATACGCTGACCATGCCATTCCATGATGGAACATCCCTTTGGCTGGTTCGGGTCAGCTGTCCTGGCTGTGTCCCCTCCTGGCTTCTTGTGTCCCCCCCCAGCCCTCTCGCTGGCAGGGAAGGCCTAGAGAAAAAGTCCTTGACTTAATATAAAAAGTTACTTAACACACTGATGTTTTGAGTTGTTGCTATCAGCATTGTTCTCAGACTAAATCCAAAACACAGTATTGTACCAGCCACTGAAAAGAAAATTAACTCTATCCCAGCCTAAACCAGAACACCGAGTCCCTGTTCCGCGTGCTGGAGCCCTGCTGTCCTGGCAATGGCTGAACGCCTGCCTGCCCATGGGAAGTGCGGAATTAATTCCTTGTTTTGTTTTGCTCACATGTGCAGCTTTTGCTTTACCTATTAAACTGTCTTTATCTCAACCCACAAATTTTCTCACTTTTACTCTCTTGATTCTCTCCCCCCTCCCACCAGGCGGGCTGAGCTGCCAGCTGGGGTTAAACCATGATACAAGGGAAAGAAGTTTTTACTGTAAAGCCACCCTGTGTTATAATATTTTAAAATTGGAATCTTTTGTTTGACTCGCCGCCTGTTTGAGTCATGAATCACTGTTTCTTTTGGTCGTTAGTGAAACAAAACTTAATTTGGCCTGGGTACTGTAGAGATGAAACATGGTTGGTAATGCTGTATACATTCACTTCAGATGACTTTATAAATCCCAGATGAAATCATTTTGCTTCATTCCAGCCAAGCCAGAGCGCAGCATGTGCTCTGTAACGAGAGTCGGCCTCTCTGGTTGTTTTATGAGGCCCTGCATAACCTTCATCTGAAAGAATATGATTTCATGAGAGCAGATAAATGTGGATTTTGAGCTGTTCATTTGCTTAGCTTATTAATGCATTAATTGTTTCTTGTTCATGCTCATAGTGGAGAGTTTTAGAAAATTCTTCCCCCCAAAATTTCAATTACTGCTAGGTGATGACCTCTCTGATTTTTCCCATCCTCTAAGAAGAGAGATGTGTAATGAGTTCTCAAACTTGAACTGAAACCATATAAATATTTAACCTTAAAGACATTTTTCCTTTCAGCTATTAGCAAACCCAGGTATTCACTAAACTGAAGATTGAATTTTCAATTACACAGAAACCCTTCCCTCTCAGCTGTTCTCGCCTTAATGCCTGTCACATTGATTAAGTGGTAGCCATCATCTTATGAGATAGTAAGGATGGCATTTTTGGTGTTCTTACCGATGATTTTAACCATATAGCAGCAATGTTAGAGACATGAGAAATCTAGTTACACTTTTTCCTTTCTTTTAAACCAACCCTTTCTTCTGTCTTTTAATTCCGAGTTGTCCATACTTCAGGTGTCTGTTCAATGATATAATTATACTTTTGTTACAGAACAGTGTGAAATGTTGAGAGCCACTAGTTTTCTGTGTCGAGTTGAACATGCCCTGAGAAGTTAAATTTTTGGTTCTTTTCTGGGGAGCTCTGGGCTTGACATGCTGTATTTTAAACAGAGATTACACAAGCAATATGCCAAGATGGCAACACAGCAGCAGTTGGAACGGGTTTTGTGTCCCAGTCCTTCCCGTTTGGGAGGCAGGCAAAGGGCAGAGAGCCAACTGGCCAAATGGGGGAACCTCTTGTTGGGGTGAGCTGCCTGTCGGCTGCAGCCCTGCCGGGGGGGTCGCAGGCATGAAGCCCCCCAGCCCCGCTCCTGGCAAGGAAGGCGCTTGGGGTGCTACGCAGGCTTTGAGTTTGGAAGATGCAAGGCAAGATGGAAGGAACTAGGGAGGGAATCTCCCCATGGGATGGAAGACCAGGTGGGGTGAAAAGGCTGGTAAATGTTCCGTGTCAACAAGATAACCTGTTGAGCATGCAACTTGGGTATAAAAGTGATCTGCTGTCCAGGCTGTTTGCCACCATCCTGTCTGAAGAGCTTCATTCGTGTGCTGCTGGAGGGGGCAGACATGGTGGCTGAGTCCCTCCGGGAGGTATGGTCTCCTTCCTCGCCCTGGTTCCTTGGCGAGCAGCACTGTTTTGGGGGGACGGTAGATTGCGTGCTCTTGGAAGAGGCTGTTGGGGTGAAGCTGGGGTGCGTGCTCTTGCGACGAGGGGGGGGAACATGTGCCTGGTGGGGTGCAAACTCTTTCTTTAGGGGTGAGAAATGACCTCTGCAGAGAGAGAAAAAGCCTTGTGAAGTGAGGCCGGGGGGATTCCTGGGGGAGCAGTGGCGAGGGATAGGGCCAGGTCCCCCGGGGAAGAGCACCTTGGGGGGACCAGGGGAGGGAGAAGCCAGAGGTCACGGTGAAGGAGCCTCCCTCCGCAGGGATTAGCAGCCAGCTCCCCTCTCCCAGGGCCATCCTCTAGGGAGAATAATGTGAAAAAGCATAGCACAAAAAGTCTGTGCAACACAGACCTGAAACATTGCGGCTGTGACGACTGCGGTTAATTAAATAGGTGGCTTGTCTCTAGACAGCCCCAGACATCTGTCTCTATTCTTCACTTGTTTTTCTGCTGCGTTTCTATTTGCTTGTCCAGAGTTAAAGCCCAGAGGACCTACAGATGGTCACCATTAATTTTGTCACTTGATGCAATTTTTTTTAAAGCTTTTTGTCGACCTTTTAGAAACAGATGTGTGTTTTAAAAAAAAAATCTTTTAATAGAGCAACTCACTAGAGCTCTTCTGTTTGGACTTAGATTTAATTTTAGTCGTTAGTGACTGGGATTTAATTTTGGCGTTTCTTTTAAGCCAAGTCTGTCTTGTAGCCATATCATTTTTTTTGTATTTTTTTTAATAAACTTTGCAGAATCTATTTGCATTCCCAGTCTGGCTTCTTTGGAACCTCAGAAATCGTTGCATGCCAAAACACTTTCTGTGTTTTGGATCACATACCTGTTTTTGCTTAGGTTTCTTCGTGATTGCAGGATGCTGGTGTTGTGTAGGCTGAAACTGGGCTCTGGGCTTTCAAAAATAAAATCTTCAGCAGAAAAGTCCAACCGTGTTAATGATTTCTTAAGGAAGCCACAGGATCGCAAACAAAACTCGGGAGCTGTGACTAGTAACTGCCTGCACAGAGTCGGGGTCACAGATGACAGCTGATTATCAAATCAAAGTATATGGACTTCTAAACCGATAAAACAACTGCAGACAGGTTTGGGTTTTTTCCGCTGTCTCCACATTGAACATGGGGTGCCCTTTCCAAATGCCTTTTAATGTATTCTTTTAACATGTTTCTTTTTGAGTCATCTCTGGAAATCTCACTGTAAAAACAGCCAGTTTTGGTCTATATTACATACTTGAAAAATGTTCTCGAAATACACCTCTTAACGTTTTTTTCATTACTTTATTTGCAGGTCAAAATTTGATTCACTCAAATTAGCGTTGTTTTAACCATCCTGAGAAGACAAATATGATGCCAAACAGAAGTAACCACTCCTCCTTCCAGAATGTTGGATCAGGTAATCAATTAATAAAAATGAAGTTTGTTTGTAAATGTACTGAGATCTTTCAGAATTTGTCATTGATTTTGGTCCTTTAATTCTCCTGACACACGGATAACAGTGCTCTGTTCTTATTCTATGTCTGACTCCATTTACCAGCCAGAACAAGGCCACAGCTGGATACGCTGCAGCCAGCCCGCCCTCCCCCATCAGTTTAATGCCTGCCTGGAATAGATATCAGTGACCCCCAGCTAAATAACTCTGGAAAGGAAGAAAAGGAATGAGGGGAAAGGGGAAAAAAAAAAAAAAAAAGAAAATGAGAGGAAAAAAAAGGGAAGAATTTCCTTCTGTATAGCTGCGGGCAGCGAATACTTTGGTAACCAGAGGAGCCTTGCGTTGTGCGCTGAAGGTTACCACGCGAGAGCTGGGGCTGACCTGGATGCAGGATGGGTTCAGGGCACGCCGTGTGCCGCAGCTCCTGGCCTCAGTCCCTATAGCTGCATGCAAAGGCAGCGGCAGCCAGCATGTGTAACGCGTCCTGTCATATTCATAAAGTCTCATCCCAAACATTACCCTAAAAATAAACAAAACAAACAAGATCTGGTTTGTGGGAAGCAGCGATGGTTGAGCTAAACATGCGCTGTCGTCCACTTGGGATTTAACCGTATGATTGCGGGCATTGTGGTGCTGGAACCAAAAATGCAGGAGAACTGGCATAAGGTATAGTAGAGAAAAGCTGAATCCGAGTGGCTGCACGAAGGTATCGTGACCTTTTCTTACTGTACTTGTTTGGATTTCAAGTACAATGAGCCCTTCATTGCTGTGGTGAACAGGCCTGAAAGTTTCCATGAGCTAACTTGTTTTTTGGCAAAAGCATCCAGTCTTTGTAGGATTAGATGTGCCCTACTGGTGTTGCAAGGGAGTTATAAACAATTATTAGTGTCCCATTAATGTGTCTGCTAAGCTATTAATGTAGGAGCCAGTGGAATTTATGCAAAAACACTTGAACTTCTGCTGTGTTCGAGTCGAGGTTTGGACAGTACAATTTTGATGCAAGATTGGCTTTCAATTTTAAAAGAGATTTGGAAGGAGGAAAGAGAGAGATGATGGAAATTAGGTTCTGTTTCACAATGGAAGGCTAAGTATAGAAGGCATATGCATCGTGCTTTATATCTGTGCTCTTCAATAACTTTTACATCTTGTTCTTCCTCATAACGCCGCTAATATGATAAAAGCTTGATCATTTTCAGATGCTTTTGTCTTGTCCTGACAAGAGTTCTGTTGAACATGGGTCACGTTCCTCCTTTTTTTCAATTGAATTTCATCATTACTGTTGATCAAAAGTTGTGAAAACAGCTAAGAAATGTCAAGTAAAATGTCGAATTGTAAGAAATTGCAGTTTCACTGCTCACAGCGGTGATGGTCTGATGGAGAGCTCTGTGAACTTACTGGTTCAAAGGCAACTTAGATAGTTGTATCATTGTAACAAATGTGTTAAAATTACAGCAAATAAAATCACAGTCAGCATAAAAATATTAAATTCTGTGTAGTAGTAAACCTGAGGCTTGGTTTTAAAGCTGAAAGTTAATGTCTTTGGCCACTACCAGAGCTTGTAATTAGCACACGCTTAGCCAGGTCCACTTTGCTCAAGAAGGTGTTTGATTTTTATTCCCCCCACCCCACGATGCTGATTCCTTTTATCTTCAGCCTATTCAATTCCATTATTAATGATGGTTACCTTTTGTTCTTCAGCTTATGGGTTTATTCCTTAAGAATTGAGGAGACCGTGTTACGCACTCAGACTTGGCACAGCTTGCCTAGAGGAAGCCTGGGCAACAGAGGCCTATTGAATGATGCCCTGGACAGTAATGAATTCCAGGTTTTTTTGCCTTGTTAGCGAGGAAGGTCCCAGAAGCAAGGACCCACTCAAAGAATGCATTGCCACCTTCACTAGATATCTGAACCTAGCTACCCTTGGTGAAACCAGATCATATCAGCTCTGATGGGGGCAGGAATCCAAGTTTTGTGTCTAGGTTCAGATAATTATCTGAAGTGGTACTTGGAAGAGGATTAAAGTGTTGCCTCTGAGGATTTTAAAGGCACTTTATGCATTTAGAAGTTAGGTTTTCCTGCTGAGTGACAAGCTGAAATCAGGTTTCTCATGAGGTGGCTGAAGTCACAGGTGAAATGTGTCTGAGCCAAGAGTAAATCCCAGACTTGACCCTTATTTTCAGAAGCAATACTCACTGGCACTGCAGGAACAGACACCACAGACTGTGTTGTAAGTTCGAGGCACAGCCTAACATCCCAAGAACTGCTGTAAATGTTAATGGTGCCATTTCTACGTCAGCTGAGGTCTAAGTGGAAGCCTGCTGGGGGTCCTGTTTATCTCCTGCAGTGACTGACACTGTCAGGAGCTGAATTTCTTTCTTTGCTTTTGGCAAAGTGGGGCTCAGAACTGCAGGCTGGAGCTTGACACATCGTTGACACATGGCTGAACACAGCAAAGGCTTTTTTGGTTGGTGTCCTCTTCCAGAATATAAATTGCAATTCTTAACAAGCATTAGGACCTGGAACCTTAAACTGCTCTCAGTGTTTTTAATGGTCATGTGTTTTTGTTGTTGTTTTGAATGAAGTCGTGGAGCTCAGCATTACACTTCCTTAAGGCTATCTTTAAACTGAAGTGGGCTCTTCGCAGATGTAGGTACAGCTTTGTATGTTAACAGATTGAGCTGAAACCTTGAAAAACAGACCTCGGTTTTGTACTTTTCCATGAAGCTTTGCACGGCAATCCACAGAGTAAGCAGAAAGGTGACAAAACGCCTACTGAGCTTTGAGGTGAGCTCATCAGTGTATTGGGGCTCGGATGCGCTAGCTGCGCAGGCTAAAAGAAGAGGTAATCCAGAGCAGTATCTTATGTTCTGTATCCCGAGCCCTGGGAGACCTGCGTTCAGTTCTGTACCCTGCTGTCTGCTTTGTGTTTTCTCCCTGCATCTCAGTTCCTCAGCTGTAAAACAGCAGGACTGTAATGCTTCCTCACTTCATGGGCAACTGAGGAGGCTCAGGATTATAAAGGCTGAGCCACAGGCTCCTGCAGTGGATAGAGCACCAAAGAAAGAGTCTAGCATCTTTCCAACTGTGTTGCTGATTTGTGGTATGAGTTTGGTGATGTCGCTCTACCCCTTCTTTTGTAGTCTCCCTCTTCTGCAAAAACAGAGATGGGAAAGTTGTGCATCCCCTGCTTTACTTAATGGTCTGAGACACATTTATTACAGGCGCAGTAATTATTACAAAAAGTGTTCTTTTCAAGTTAATGTGCAGGCATGCACATACAAGAGGCTACTTACTTGCTAAAATTTTTTTTTTCTTGTTTTCTCTTCCTTACAGATTCCAGTAAGATTATGGCAGAGTATAGCCACACACAAAACCAGATGGAATTACAAAATACTAGTTTGGGAAAGGGTTCTGTGGCGAATTCCCTTGAAAATGGTCTCCAGGATATTATGGAAAACCTCAACCCAAAGAAATATTCATCAAGTCTGAAATTTAAAACAAACGGGGACTATGCTGGCTCTTATTTAACCCTTTCACAACCTGTGCCGGTTAAACCTAATCCTTCCTCCGGTGTTAAAAATACACACTCTATCACTAAAATTCAAGGGGGGAAGCAGTTCCCCTGTGAAAGCCCGTACCTTCCAGATAAAAGCATCTCTGTAAAGCATTTGGGTTCCGTATCGGGCACGTCTTCATCCCTCAGCGGGTACAGTTTAGGAAGGACAGACTTTGATATTCATGCCAGCAGAGAAAATGAAAAATCCCTTGGACACATGGATAAGTTTCACTACTCAAAGTACAGTCAGAAAAACAAATCGTACGACAACGTCTACTTCCCAGGAATGCTGGAGACGAAGAAGATCTCGGGCTCTCTTCTGACCATGTGGAATGGAAGCTCGGGGAATGAGCTGATGCTTTCACCTGGTAGCAATTCAGGGGCAGCCAGCATGCCTTCTAGCCCAAAGCAAGGCAGGAGGATGAATGTTGACAGTCTGGCCCTTCACATGAAACCAGTTAAGCACAGGGATGTGATGATGGAGACTCTGGGTTCACGGCCTAGGAAATACTCTGGTGGATCTCTAAGTCATATGGGAATGTACAGTCGTTCCCTACCCAGACTTTATAAATCAACAGAAAGCCAGCTGGTGCCATTAAGTTTGCCCCCCAGAAGTTCTCTGGGTAACACTAAAAGGAAAAAACTTGGAGAAAAAGATCTACCTCAGAATGCTTTAGATGCTGATAATTATCTGAATTTTTCTTCTTGCAGCTCAGGGGTTTCACCACATGCAAACTCTGTCTCTGGGAATAATCCTTATGTCAGTTCAACTCTTAGTGTTCCTGCAAGCCCCCGAATTGCTAAAAAAATGCTTTTGGCACCTTCTTCCCCATATCTTTCTGATGATTTTGATAGACTTGGACTCTCAGGAACAAGTCCCAGTAGTTCTTTCTCCCCAGTGGATTTTGACAGGTCGTTCTCTGTCCGAAGAAACCTTTCCACCAGTTCCGTGGAACTTGACGACCCAGATCTGGAAAGTTACAGACAGACACCGAACTCACTGCAAACATCCATGCAAGAGCGGAAGAACAGCATCAGCTCTATTTCGGGAAGAGAAGACCTCATGGACTATCACAGAAGGCAGAGGGAAGAGCGGCTTCGGGAGCAGGAGATGGAACGGCTGGTAATTTTTTCTCTTCCTCTTCCTTTTTTGTGGCAGTTAGCGTGTGCAGAATGTCCATCCCAGATCTAGCCATCAGGAGGGTACAGCAAAGCATAAGCTGCCATGGTTTGAAATTCAAGTGTTGCCTGCTTCACATGCCTTGTTTATTATTGCACTCTATGAAGCTAATGCTTAAATAGCGTGCTGCTGGAACAGCTCGGACGGGCGGTACGATGCAGCCATCTTAAAAACATGTTGGAACCCACGTAAATTGCGTTCAGTCATCCTGCGGGCTCTTAAAATGTCTTATGTACGTAAAACCCACAAATTACACTGCAGGGATCCAGCGCTTTTTTGTTCTAGATGATGGCACTGTTTTGTGGTAAGCGGGTAAAAAAAAAATGGCTCTGCTATAAGCCACTCAGCTGTGCGTGCTGTGGAGTCAGGTATACATTGGTGTGGGTTCAACATCCATCGTCAGAGCTTTCTCTGCTGAATTGTGGTTTTTCCTTTTGAGTATTTTCATTAAAATATAGCCTTCCTTGTTCTCCCCCTCTTGAAATGGAGAGTAGCAGAGAGGGGCAGAGTTTCTCTCTCTGTCTCAAGTCAACATAAAGCAGTACATACTGCTTCAGCTTGGGATTCAGCTTGGTAGTAAAATGTAATTTACGTATTATTGAAACAACTTTTGGGTAGGAAAAAAAAAACAAAAAAAAGGTCTTCAGAACACAGAGATGGTGGAAACAGTTTCTTATTGAAACTGTCTCTGAAAGGATGCCTAATACTTCTTTGAAAAAAGTTTTATTGGTCTCTACAAGAGTCACCGACCCTATTAAGATACATTCATACTGTACTGATTTTTATCATCCACATAGAAACGGAGATTGTTAGATGGGCCAATTTGTATTACCAAGTCTTAGATTTGAGGCATTAACTTTACATTTTTGTGCTTGAATTCAGATCTTTATGGATTTGAGGAAAATGGACACAGGATACTCTTCAACCTGTCTAGTGTGCGCACAGACGGCGAGCCTGCAGGGGGGTTCTCTTCCTGGGCAGGCTGGGGGGAAAAGCTGTGGCGACGTGGGATGCAGGAGCAGCAGGGGTGGCAGGACAAGCGGGATGCGGGAGTAGGGGCTGCCCATGAGGGACCACTAGCAATGGCCCGGTGCCTGTGCAGGGCCGCCACTGCCGTTCCAAGCTGCACCTGTGAGCAGGTTGAGCTGAAGGATTGTAACCTGTCCAGGTGTCTCCCTCCCATCTCACCTATGTCCTTGACACCAGCTGGTGAGGAACCTGTTGGAGCTGCCTTTTCATCCCTAATGCACACAGTGCTGTGGTCTGTAAGGTACACACTGTTGGTTTGCAAGATGTGAAAATATTAATCTTGGCCTGCTTAGAGCCAGGGCTGTAGAATTGAGGTGTCTCTGCCCCCTCTTGCCCCCTTTGCCCCCTGATAGCTCTGCCAGCTCCCCTTGAAGCTGCGGTTTCTGGGGAGCAGGGGCCGGGCTCCCGGGGGCGAGGAGGGCCAGCGGCGAGTGGAGATGACTGGTGGCTTAGGAAGGGTTGTTACACGTGGGCACGTAGAAGTGGGAAGCATCAGCAGAAATGCTGGTGGGTTGTTTCTCTCTCCTCTTGCTGCCTTCTCCCTGCCGTGCCACCACTCCTTTTGGAAATCACTCTTCTTCCTAGGCCTGGGGTTTTGTGTGTGCAAAGTGGTGTTTGCTTCCAATCAAAGGGTTTTCCTGACAGGCATGCTGGTAAACCTGAGATAATTGGTCAGAAAAGACAACATGATAAAGCATATTTGTGTTTTAAAAAGAACAGTTCGTTTTGTTTTGTTTTTTTTTCTTTTTTTCTTTTCCCTTTGTGAGGGATGGAAGATACAGGGTTGTTTTCAGTATGCGATAATGCTAAAAACTGTTCTGGTTTTATTATTGAAGGTAATGACTTCTGTTTCCTCAAGCCCAAACTATTTCTTTTTTTGCTGGACAAGTACTTGCTTCGAGTCCTGATTCTTTACAAAGAGAATTGGCCTACTGCTTTTCCAAGCATGTTAAAAGTTTTTGCAAAAAGATGATGCTTTGTGTGTTGCATGTAATTTGAAAGTGAAGGAACTGCCTCCTTGAGTTCATCTTCTGTTCGGGACCCTGCTCAGTATTTTTTATCTCCTTGTTAGAGCTATCTGGTGGAAGAGGACAGTATCGAGAGTGCCTCCTTCCAGTGGTTTGAAAGTCTGAAAAATGCCATAAACAGGTTTTTGGATCTCTCAGAAGAAGGAATAAATTTTATAGGAAAAATTAAAAATCCACACATTTTCTTTTTTTAAAAAATTCCAAAACCCACACATCAGCTGTTTGCATATTAGGACCTGTCCTGTTATGGTTTGGTTTTGGTTTTGTCCTGTGTCAGTCTAGCCATGGGTCTGTCCAAAGAGGGCGTTTGTATATCCAGCCTGAGCTTCCAAAGAGCAGCTCCGTCTGACCTTGTGTACTGGGGGATGGACGCAGGTTAGAGATCCAGCTCTGCTCAGCGTCCTCTTTCTGGGGTTGGGGGGGAGGTGTGAGTAAAAAACCCCAACTAATCAAGCACCCGGAGGTAGCAAAACTGTGTGCTTTCGGTTTTCGGTGCTGAGTAAAAAGTTCAGATTGAGTAGCTGGTAGGTAAGTGGCAGGGAAAACATGCCTCTGTGCTCAAGGGTCAGACTCTTCCATGCTGTGTTTTTGAAGCAAGGTAGGCAGAAAAAACAGGGGGACTACTCGCAGAACTTCATCAGATACGTAAGCCTCCTTCTTAAAGAATTAGACTGCTCTATGGCCCAGATACGAAGCAGAAAATACCTTTTTTTGCACTGGCACAGAGCGGTTTGGGGTGTTGTGTTTGATAGCTGCTGTTCACATCTGGCTTATTTTTTTAGTAAAATGTATGCACGCATTGTAATCTGATCTAGTATCTGCCCTTGGTCTCCTCTATTTACTTTCACTTTTTTCCTTTTTCTTTTCTGTATGAATTATTCTATGAGTTTTACTTGTGCTTAGTTTGCTTTTTAAGTGGCAGAAGCTCTTCTGGAAATTTGCATTTTGAGCTGCTGCCACAGCCTGTGTGTGAAACCAAATGATCTGCTCTCATTGCCTGCAGAAATAAACAACGAATTTATTTATTTTTTTTTATGGTACAAATAATGAAAATATGTATTGCAGGGTTTTATTTGGAATATCGAATGTCTGAGTTTTAATTCGTTCCTGTGCACCAAGCAGAAAAGACAAGTATGTACTTGCGTAGGATTTGGTGTTTCTCCCACTCTCTTTAGCTTCGCCTTTTAGGGCTGGGTTCACCCGAGAGCTGGCGGCTGGTGCCAATTCTGTCTTGCCAGCCTGTCCCTCTGTGACTCGAGGAGCGGGAGGACCTGGAGTTCTGGTTTCTGCCATCCCGGGGCTGGTGGCACTACACAAGGTTGCTCCTGGAGCTTGCAGGGGGCTGGGGGGTCTCAATCTGCTTCTGCTTCCTCTCCAGCCCAGCTAACCAGACATTGCGTCTGGCTGTGGGGATGTTTATACAAGCTTTGCACAAGTAGAAGTCAACTCAGATTTAAGTATTGCTAAAGCTAGCCCAGGAGTCTGATAAGGAAAAAAATTATCACTGTGATCTAAGAATATTCAGTGAGATTCAGTTAGCTATTGAATCTTTGGGGTTTTTTTAAAGAAAAAAATCTCACTTTTTTTTTAAACTTTTTTTTTTTTCCCCCTATCTGAGATAAAAGCTGAACTGTGATAGCCACTGGAACTCAAAGGCAGTCTTCCTCTTCAGCCTGTGAGGAGGTCAGTGGTGGAACAGCACAGGCAACATAGTCAGATAGGTATCAAGGCCATATGTTTTATTTGATACCTGCTCAGTTGAATAGCACTGAACTTGATTTTTCTACTGCTGCTTTTTAGGCAGTACAATGTATTTCCTCTAGATGGTGGTAGGTACTTAAAAATTAGATACGCAGGATCTGCTCCATACCTTCCGTAGTTCGGCTCTGTATGGATCTGTAAGTATATGCTTGTTAATGAAGTTTTACTAGCTGCAGGAGGTGTGCTGGGAGAGATTTCAGTTTATATGACCAATGCCTGAATGAGCAATAGTGAAATTTAAGGAGCTTATTCCATAGTCCACTTTCTTACAGTCAGAAGAGCGCTGAATTTCATTAAGTTTGTTCAGCAAGTAGGAAATAATACAGAATATCCCTGTGTCCAGTTTGCATTGATACATTACAATTTAGTAAGATGTGTTCACGAGTGAAAAATTAAATGAAAATATTTTGAAATTTTCAAGGTTAATTTCAAATTTAAAATTATGGTTAATAGAGCTTATCTCCCGTACAGCTTGGAAAAACCTCATATACACATTTTATAAATTTATATGGGCTCTGTGTCTTTTTATAGAACCTTTAAACATAAAGTAACCAAGCTGCAAGTGACTTACCTTTTGCAGGAGCTCCAGCCAAGTAGACAAAGTCTAGATCAAGGGCATTTTCCCCACAACTAGTAACTGACAGTCTCTGTAGTGTTACAGAATAGCTTCTTAACATCAGTTTAGTTTAGGAAATGAGCAAGTGCCGTATAATAGGATAAAAACCACCACAGAATATAACTGATACTGAGGACTCAGTGAATTTTCAGGAACGTTCCATTTTAATTGTGTTCCAAAACATTTATGTAGGGTCTTTCATAATCCAAAGTGTGGATTTACATTATTTAATTTTTGAAGCTATACGTTTTATGCCGATGAACAGTATGGGCCAGGAAGAAATCGATTTGAGGAGACCTGTTCTCATTTACAGAGATCAAGTACTGTGCTGGAGCTCTAATCTTCAAGCTCCTGCTCTCAGGATGATTTGAAAAGCAGTGTCTGCATAGGTGCTGTAGGGGCAAAAGGGCACTGGTATGAACAGCCCTGTTGTTTTGGAAGCTGACAGCTTTTACTCAGGAGCCAAGCATGTGCCTGCAGATACAGGAACTAATTCTGCAGAAAGTAGTCTGCTCCGTTCCTCCCTGGAGGCTGGCTCTGCTCCGTGCCACCAAGCTCTTCTGCTTTTACCAGTCTGTTTCTTCAGTGGCGGTACTGGGAAGGTGAGGACGAGGCGTGCCAGCCTGGTCCCTGCCCCTGGTCCTCCGCTCCCAGCCGAGGTGGTCTCTGCAGGTGCCCCTGCTGTGCAGGGCTGCCTGCGCATCGCCCGGGAGGGACAGGCGTGAAATACGGGTGCTTTTCCTGAATTATGTGCTGCTGGCAGGAACCTCAGAGCCAAAAGACGTTAGTCTTAACCATAGCAAAACAAGGACTGAAAATGAGAAAATAAATGAAGCTGGAGTGGGAAACTGGTGCGAAGTGGAGGAAAGGGGAAGAACGGTTGGCGAGCTGTGCTCAGACCGGGTTAAAGTCCAGCTTTGAAATCAACTTCGCAGTATCTGACAGGTGTGAAATCACCAGCTCCTTAGAAATGCAGGAAGGAAAGAGAAACCTTTTTCCTGCCTTTTGTCTGTGGCGTACTGAATGTATTTGTAAGAAAGTAAGTTTGGGGAGTTTCTGCTGCTCTCTTCCCCATTCTCTCTTTCCCCACCATCCTTTTTGACTAGCTGCTGCTCCAAGCTTTGCTGTGGAGCTGGCTGTTTGCCTGCCCATGAGGTTTTTAGAGAGCAACGGTAAAAAAAGGGCTGTTCTTTGGTAGCTGAGAAGAGCAACAGCCTTTTTTTCAGGCAAAGGGAGCCCTGGCTGCACAGGCTAGCCATAATTATAATTAGCGTTGGTCACAAAGGATAGACTGCACATGTATTTTTAATGAAATCTAGGGTTATCCAATTGCCAATGGCACTTAGCTAAAAAGCTTCCTGCTTGCCACAGCTGATTAACCAAGCGTTGCCTTGATAATCTAGGTAGAGCATCACCTCTACGCATTTGTAAAATTGATAAACATGATATGCAGCAGATGAACAAATCCAGGAATCACTGACATGGTTGCTGTTGAAGAAGTGGGAGGCGTTTATCTCTGCTATTTTGGGATATTCTTCTTGACAGTGTGCTAGGGATGTCTCTTAATGTCATTGTAAATCAGTAACAGAGGAAGGTTATTATCCCCTTATCCCACCCTTCTTCAGCACTTAAGTTTGCAGCCATCCATAGGTGGTGTGTGGCTTTGTCAAAGCCAGGAGTGGTGAAACTGCTCAGGCAGAAAGTGCACGAGAGCTCTGTGTACCCTTTTCACAGCAGGTAAGTGATCCACAGAAACCACACGATATCTTAATCTGTTGGAAAGGACATTTTATGGGGAAATACACTGAAAGACTCCCAAGGCTTGATTCCTCCTCCCTCCCACCAGAGCCAATTTTAAATAAATTTCCTTCTTCTGACATACCTTTTTTTCCCCCTCTGTTGTGATCAGCGTCACAAATAACTTCGGTGATATTTCTTGCAAAATGATTGACTGGATTTTCCATGTGCTGCTTTTCATTGGAGGGGTGCTTTCCTCGCTCGCTGCTTGACTCAGAAATTTATGCTGGAAACAGTTAAATGCAGGTGTGCTGGAGCTGGAATGAGTTGGCTGAGAGGAAATGATGAGAATAGAGCGTATAAAATAACCCCAGAGCTTCCTGTCCGTAAGCCTCCCGGCAACGTCAAAATAGAAGTGAGAGATATCAGTATTTCTGTAATGTGTGTGGAAGTTCATCAGGAATTTTTTGAAGACTGGCAGAGTTTTCCTGCAAATTTTAAGCTTTTCTGAGCATCTGAGACGTGAGGGGGGAAAAGAATCCTGGTTTTTTGGTGGTTGGTTTTTTTTTTTTTCCTGACTGCTCAGCAAAGGGCAGGTTTGCATGAGAGCCCCTTACCTGCACGCTTAGGCTGGGATGAGCAGCAGCTGTGCTTTGAAATTGGCCATTTCCTATTGTTATTGTTATTATTACAGGGATGGAGGGTTGGCGTTGGGTAACCTGATAGAGGCTGTTGGTGCAGGGAAGGATGGGACCTCGTCTCCTGCTGCCGTGTTTCCCAACTATAACCGTTCCGACGGCTGTATGAAAGGGCCAGGCCCAGTGCCGTCACACCAGGAGAGCTGCATAATTACCGGCGATCCCAGCCAGCACTTGCACAGCGCTTTAGGAATTGGGTTGCGTGGCCAAAAGCCTTAGTAAGAGGGAGGATAGCGGCGTTGGAGGGGTAAGGGAGCAGCCTTAGGGTCTGGCAGTGGTTGCCTGGAGGGAAGAAGGCTTTGGGGAGTTATAATTATGTCATTCGTTTGGGGTTGAAGGATGTCTGCTGGACCCATTTTGGGGAAAATACAAGCTTGCGATTGCCGCCCCACAGCTACCCCAGGCTCCGTTATCTCAGCGGCTTGTCTCTGCCGGTGCTGTTACAGGAGGCTTCCGGGGGAACCTGCAGTGGGAACCTGAGAAGAAGCTAGCTTGAAGGCAAAATTTCTGTCTCGTGGCATGCTCTGGGTTGGGTAGTCCTTGGAAACGGGTGGGTTCAGACGGGTTCTCCAGCTCAGAAATTGCAGCTCTTAACTGCAGCTGATGCGGGGTGATGTGGACGTGTAGCGCAGACAACCAGCTAACCTCTTGGTAGCTGTACAACAGGCTAGGTGTTTGTAAACCGGTGTTAAATGTTCAGAGAACTCCAGCGGCTTGCTGCAGCGAGAAGGCAGGCAATGCATGGTCTGAACTGCTTTGCTTGATCCTTGTTATCGCTTGCTGTTGGGCACAGGCAGTGTTAGGACTGTCAGAAATAGCTGCTTTGCAAATCCTGTTTGCAAATGTAATGCCAGCTAGAACTTGGAAAGCGAGTAGGTCTGCAGTGGTTCCTGGGGAAGGAGGCTGAGGATTTTGGGGTTTTGGCTTTCTTTTTAAATCCTACTAAAAATAATAAGGATTTCCTAGAAATCACAAATGAGATCGTAGTGCAGGTATTGATGCCAAGCATGGAACTCTCACAGTGCTCTTTTTTCCAGCAGAATTTTCAATAGGGTTATGGTAAGCAATTTATTATTTACATTATTTTTCTTCATTAGGAAAAGAAACATGAAATTACATAAATGCATTACCTCTTAAAAATGAAAAGGTAAAAAAGTCTTGTCTGAAGTAGAAGTTACAGGAAGTTATGCGTACAGTCAAATAAAACAAATACAGCTTCCTAATACTTTATAAAAAGTATCATGGAGATCTAGAAATCCTTTGGAAATTAGATGTTTATAGCAACTTGAAGCACATCAGGTCAAACTGGCACAGCTAGTCAGATGCTCAAGGTTGAAATGTTAGTATGAATCTGTAAGAAATTTGAGTTAGCTGGTAAATAAAGATTTCCCCCATTTCTGTGTGTTTGACATCTGTTGTATTTTAGATGAGATGCCTCATTTTCCTGTTAATGTTCCTAAAACTGTGTGTTTCAAAATGCGGATTAATTCTCTCCCCAAAAGGGAATGAAAGTTAACAAAATAGAAAATGCAAATAAGTCAGGAATGAGTGAGTTCATGGAAAATCTGTGCGATGTTTTGCAGCTTGGTAGGAGTATGGTGTAAGTGTTAAGTGGCACAATTAGTGATTTATACAGTGAGCTCACTGGATATGTGTATATACAAATGGGGTATGGTTACAACAACCTGAATAAACAATATTAAAATTTTCTACATTGGAAAGATAAGGAAGCTTAGGACATCTTACTTGTAAGTAGTTATTCGTTACTGTGAAATGTACTTTTAATTTTTTAAGTTCTTCTTCCGTGTTAACTTTGATTCTTCATCTTGTACTGTAATTTCTTTATGTGTATCTGTTTATTATCTCTTAAGTGCTAGAGATATACATGGAACTGGAGGACATCAATCCCTCACTTAAAAAAAAAAAACCAAACAAACAAACAAAAAAAACCCCAAGCAGCAAACATTTTTAAACTTCATCTTTACTTTAGCTCACATGTGACACTTAGTGCTATTATCTTTTTTTAAACTAGGAACGGCAGCGGTTGGAGACAATCCTCAATCTGTGTGCAGAATACTCCAAATCTGACAGTGACCCCGCTGCAGCTACAACCGTTGCTGATGTTCAGAAAATTAACAAAGAACTCGAAAAACTTCAGCTCTCTGACGAGGATTCGGTGTTTGAGGACTCCCAGATGAATCTGGAAACAAGGTTCAGAAGCCACTTGAAATCTTCTGCAAGTGATTCGGATTTCTCGGAGCTGAGCAGCCACAGCCGCGGCACTGCCGCTTTCCTCCCCTCTAGAGGGTTAAGAGCCGACGAGCACTTCAATGAGAGCACGAAGCCTCCACCTTTCTCTGCTCCTGGCTTCCTGAAGGATGCCACCGAATCATCCTACCTAAGCATCACACCAAAGGTAATGCTGTCCAACCTGGATTGCTTGAAATCCTTCTCTAGGAGTCTGCTGTCCCGGCAGGGGCCGCAGCTAGGATGGCTGGGGTGTGAGAATTCATCTCGGAGCTCATACAGCTTAGCCAGCAAATGATTATTTCATTTTCTGTGGAAGCTATTGGTACTGGAAGTTGTTGTTTTGTTGGTGTTGGTTTTTTTTCAGAGGGGTGTGCTGTTCAGAAAAAAACTTAAGGTTTTCTGAGGGAGAAGGATTTGCTTGAACAATTATAGCTGCTTAAATAAGGAAGGTTTCGGGAACCCTGCTTAGCACCATGCTGGGATGTAGGAGGGAAGGCAAGCTCTGCTATCTTCCCCTGGCCTGAGGCTCCTGCCTTCTGTAAGTGGAGGATGTTTTCATGTGGGCAAACCAGAACGGTCCGTGTGGGAGGTGAAGAGGAGTTGCCTGAGCCGAATTTACCGTCCTGAGCCACTTGTCAAATCAACCGTTGCCCGATGGGGAGCGCGGGGACAGCCAGCCTCCTGCCTCCTGCTCCTGCCTTTAAAAAGCCGCAGCTCTTTTCCTGTGTAATTCACACTGCTGCTTTGCTCCTGAAGGGAAATCGTCCTTTAAGCAACAGGAGCTAACAGCGTTCCTAACAATTTCCTTCAGCTAGGGCTCCTAGCTCCTGGAGGGGCAGCCCCAGCAGCCTCCTCCAGGCTGGGGCAGGGACCTTTTGTCATCCTGGGCCAGACCAGCAGTGCAGCAGCCCCTGGAGACTGGCCGTGTGATAAATAACACTGTTCAGGAGTTAGAATCAGGAGCATAATAAGACCAAGCAAAGCCATAAAAGCAAGTTTCTATTTAACAGATTCACACCTTTGTGTCGTCTTTTTACTGTTATTTACAGACCGTATGAGCTTCAGCATGGTTATATGACTAACAGGAATTGTAGTTGACCTCTGCTTAGACTAGCTTACACACAAGGGAACTGTGTACGCATAGAAGAAGAGAGAGGTGTGATAGAAAAACATTTTATCTTATGAAGGGGTATCTCTCAGGAAATCTGTCTGCTGAGTCTTTCAGCGTGAAATTATCAATTTACTTGATCTTTCCGTGTTGACAATGTTATAAGACATTTCACTTAAAAGTTGCTGTGGTCTTCCATTTCTTTCCCATTTGTTGCTTTCTTCGTGCAAGTCAGAGATCCTATTTCAAATCCTTATTAGGAAGCTGAAATCGAAGATGTTATGTCAGCATTATCCAAACAGGATACTGGACAAAAAGAGGCTTTCCTGCTAGGATTACTAATGCTAATCAAGGAATACCATTCATTCATTCATTCATTCATTGTGAAGGGTGTTCTGCGAAAGCCCTGAGAAAAGCAATAACAAGCAACTGTTTTAATGAAACACAGCTCATTGTTTTAAAATACGAGATCAGATTTGTTCAGGTTAAAAAGGCTGCTCTCAGAATAGCCGTTCAGTAGCTGAGCTGAGCCTCTTGGAGCAGGGCCGTGTGGTCCAGTGGTTAACACGAAGCCCTGCACGCAGCCCACTTCTAATTCTGGTTGGGGACAATGAGTGAGCAGCCTTACCAGAGTAATTGGATCACAAGCCCCTGGGGTCAAATCAACATGAAGAATACATTTGAAACTCAATCCTCTTTGATCTAGCCTTTGCTGGTATAAAAGCACAGATATTTTCTTGAAAACACTGTTTAATTCTTGGCACAGTTACCTAGTAAGTAAATGGCAATGGGGAGAGCAGTGTTAAGGGTCCTACTTCCTCAGCGCTAATTGGGGAGACAGAATCGACTTTTCTCCTTATTCTACAGAAGCCGCCCATCTCAGTGGCTGGTTACAAAAATGTCCTATTCTGCCTTCTGGCTTTTGTTATATGAACAGCTGAAATTTACATAAAAAGCATCTTCAGCTCTCCATGTTGTTTTTTATAAGGGGAAAAATTGGATTTTTACAACCTAAATAGTACAGCATGTAAAGTAATTCTCAAAGGTTAGGTTTTAATAATTCCTGCAGAATGAATAGTATTTACTGTTAAGTATAGTATTTACTTCCAATGCCTGGAAGTAAAGTATCATGTTTGTTTCTCTTGTACACCTTCTAAATATAGAAATAGCAATATAGTACATATGAAATATGGAACGGGTTCAAACCCAGCAGTACCATACTTGTCTAAAATGAACACAGTATGAAAGGTGGAGGAAAGGCAAGGTTTAACTCTTTCTAACTCTTGTAACGTGCAACTGCAGATACCAGAATGCACAAGTGACGAGCAAAGAGGGCAGGAGCTTGGTCGACTGGAGGAGGAGCGCATAGTAATACTGAATAACTTGGAAGAACTTGAGCAGAAGATCAAAGATTTAAATGACCAGATGGATGAATCCTCGAGAGAGGTATGAACTATGTTTTGGTTTTAAGTGTCTTGCTTGTTAGGCAGGTCTACATAGCATGAGACTTGATGGGTTCAGCAAGTACACAGGGAACCCACGGTGTTCGTAGGCTTCATATTCTGTGCTTTTTCACCAGGATCAGGCACAGAATCACGGACCTGGCAGCCTGCTATTATGAAGGGTGTTTTTCCCCAGCTGAGAGATGGGTGTGATGCTCGGATTAACCTTTCCCAGCTGTAACCATTATACTCCTAAGTGGAATTAGAACAATCTTACTTGTTTAATGGCCACTCAATTGATCTAAATACCTTGTGTCACTTGGGAGTTTTATGGTGGTATCTCCTGTGACGGCTTAAAGAGAAAGGAAGTGAGACAACTTCCTCTCAGACCTCCTTGGCTTTACGGTGGCAGGGGCATGCTGGCACCCTCTTGACTTCTGGAATCTCACGGTTGCAGACTAAGCTGGCCAGGAATTTGGGTTGTGCTTGCTCCAATTATCAGTGACAGGAAAGAAACAGCTGTTCCAGAAGGGTTTCCTACAGAGCCTGGGCACAGAGGGTCAGTACAGTATCATAACAGGAGAAAGCACAGAGAAGAGATAGAAAAGAAAAACTTTTGGAAAAAAGAATCTTCAAACTGAACTTGGTTTGGACTTTTATTTTGCAGTATTTTATGTTGCAGTTTTACTTTTTTCAGATTCGTGATCTTACTTTTGTGGCAGTAAATCTTTTTTCCCTCCCCCACCCCACTTTTTGAAATGTTTCTCTCTTGTGAATAATCACCATCTCACTCCCCTTCCCCCAGAAAATAACGTGTGTCAAGATTTCTTCTTAATCCGGACTGCTTCTGAAAAATGTTTTGTGTTCCTAGTTGGATATGGAATGTGCCCTTTTGGATGGGGAACAGAAATCTGAAACAACAGAGCTGCTGAAAGAGAAGGAGATATTGGATCATCTAAACAGAAAAATAGCTGAGCTCGAGAGAAATGTTATTGGTGAAAAGACAAAGGTAACTGAGTTATCTTGGCTAGCTGTGTGCTCTGTTTCCCTTGATCTTCCAACTACATTTATATGATTAACATATTGATGGAGGCTATTTTATGAAGTACTGTCTGTAAGTAAATCTAGCTGATAAATATAGAAGAAAAAAAATGGTTGTCTCACCATCATCTCCCTGTAACCATCTGGTTTCCCAAGGTATGTTTGACAAGCAAAATCTAGTATGTTTAAGTAAAAAGACCTGACCTACTGTGAAGATATTTTTCATTAATAAAAAATCCATATAGGGCTTGGACTTGGGTTATCTGTCATTTAAAAGAACAGTATTAATTGAACTGTTCCATCGCCTTCCATTGTCGATTATAGATTTTGCATTAAAAAAAAATAAATAATCCTTTCTCAGCAAAGGAGTGGAATGAAAGAAGGCTGCAGTTCCAGAAAATGGCTTTATCTATTATTATGTAGAACGATATGCAAGACATCTGTCAAGTATGTAATTTTAAAGCAATTATGTTGGTTTATTTTGCTTGCTGACTGATGGACAGTTTTTGTACTGTAGAGCATTCTCTCTGTGACTAAGCGCAAGGAATTAATTAGTTCTGCTATACAGTCAGATACTTAATTGCTCTCAAATGCGCACCAAATATATATATAAGTATATATTTGCAAAATAGGATAGTAATATTTTCAATTCAGGAATGGAAAGGGCCTGCAAGATGAAGCTGTGCCCCTCCAAGCAGGGAGCGGTGGCTCCCCCCAGCAGGCTCCCTCCAGGCTGGCAGTTCGCTTCTCCACGGCCAATAATATCTCAAGGTCAGGATGTTTTCCAGGCCTTTCAGCCAGTAATGTTTCCTTTTTAAATTTCATCCTCTACCTCATAATTTAAACCTGTCACTTGTGGAAATACCCTAGCTAGTCTCTCCCCCCTCTTTTTTTTTTTTTTTTTTTTAAGCTTTCCAGAAATATCTGGAAGTCTTCTGCTTTATTTGCTTTTGCTTAGACAAGCTGCGCATTTTTAGCTCTTTTGCAGTCCCCATTTAATTCACACCTTACAGTTCGCATTGTTTTATTCTGAGCTTTTTGTCCTCGGTTTCTGCCTACCCTGTCACAACCCTGGATGCTGTTTTGCAGCTGTGCTCATCCAGCCTGTGTCTGAGGAGAACGGTGTCCTACCTCTCTGCACGTCCTCTTTGAGCTTGAACTTTTGTGAACTTGCCTGCCTCCACTTTTCCTTGGTCTTGTGTACCCCTCAGCGATCCTTCAGCTTTCGGTGCTGCCTGTTGGAGTGTGTTTCATATTTGCTTTTTAGTATTAAAGATGAGTTTAAGGTTGGTAACGACAGATAGGGTGGTGCAAGCAGATACCTTCCAAAAGGATGCTGCTAGAAGTTTTGCTCGGTAAGTGGTAACAAATAACATACCCAGAAATTCAAGAGTATTTTTTCTCTAGTAGCCTCAAAGTTCAGTGAAACTAATGGAAATTACTTTAAAACATGTAAGTTGTTTAAATTTCCTTGCAGTTGTGTGATGGAGCGTTAGTGTGTAGCAGTCAGGAAATTAAAACACTAGGTCTAGTTTAGATTTTCTGTTGAATTGAAACATGAAAAGCAGCCTACAAAAAAACACTTTTGTTATTTAAAAGGGAAGTTCACTCAAAACGTTTTTTTCAGTATGCAGCAAGCCACTAGTCAGATCAGTTACAATATTTTAGTTCTCTTTTCTTTTGTAGTCCTTTTTCTTTTAAACAAGCAAACAAAAAAGCCAGTGGTGACTGCGTGCTCTGGACTTAAAGCCATGGCTCAGTTAATACTGAAATTATCCTTGTAAAAATGAAGTTTTAAGAGAGCCCACAGGTTTTGTTCTGGAAGATGTCTGAAAGCACTGTGTAAAAGTGGAAGTTTAAAAAAGAAATGGGAGACAAGCTTCTGCAAATGGGCAAAATAGAAAGTGACAGCTGAAGTGTTCTGGAGAAAGTAGTGTCAGCCAACAAAACAGATGGCACTGATCATGTCAACAAATAAAAGTTCTGGCTGACTTGAAGCAACAACAATTTTTTAAAGCCTGATCTGCGTGTCTGTAGGTTTAAGCTTGCAGCCCTGCAGATTTTACGCAACAAGACAGGCAACATCTTGGCTCTGTAGTAGTACAGGGTCACACGCACCCCCAAAAAGGGGCACTTGGGCAGAGATGGGAGGGTGGTCCTTTTGGCTCAAATAATTTCAAACATATGACTCCCTCAACAGAATGAATGCTTGGGTTTTGGCCAGTAGTTGTCACCCTGCTGATGGTATTTTTTATGTTTCTTGCAAGAACAGGTGTCCCAGTGTCCACAAAGTGGTCACACTTTTCTTCTAGTTGCCTGAATATTTCACCCCTAATGATACCAGTGGTCTTGGTTTTGGTGGGGCTTCCTGGCAAGGAGCTGTCAGGTCCCATCGCTTGGACGGTGGTTATGTTTCTGCCAGGGTGATACCTGAATATACCGCAGGTGGGAGGGAAAGTCACGAAACGATGGTGGGGTGTTAGTGCCATACATGATGGCACTTGTCTCTGGAGCGACGAGCATCTCCGGGAATTTGCCACTGATCTCGGCACCTGTTTGACAGGAAAACCCTGCCTGGTTGTGTTTCATCCTTACCCATGCACCTGTTTGAAAAACCTGTGAAATTCTTAAAAAGAGAGATCATAAACTACAACCTAATTATTGGGCCGTGTTAGGTACTTGAAATAGACTGTAGGTGGAAACTGTTGTACTACTTTTGACCTAATTTTATTTTATTTATTTTTAACACCCTGTGCACAATTTGTTTAGATCAGGACACAAAGTTTTGCCAACTTTTGCACAGTTCTAAAACCACAGTTTCTAGCCCTTGGGAGGCAAGGGAGTCGAGTTGAAAACATACTCGGGGGCAGGAGAGTTGTGAGTTCGGTTTCGGGCTGTGCCAGCGTGCTCTTTGCCGTGGTACAACGTCTCTGTGTCCCAGCACCTTGCTTGCAAATCAGGAATGGATTTTGCAAGTGGGTTTGGGCGTGATATGGTAGGCTGCATCCTGATCTTGTTTGAGTCCTGTGCTCAGCCCTACCTGAACACATGGCAGGACTAATTGTGAGGAAGAACAAATGAATTGGTGGGGAGGAAAATATACCGCACACCCTGCGGTAAGTTGAAAGCATTTCCCTTGCTTTTGTGAGTGTGCCACCACACACATTGTAAGGAGTGAAGCAATTAGTGTTGCTTTGCTTAGGTTTTAGAAATAAGAGTTCTGAGCGCTTGCTGTTTTGAAGAGAAGGTGAGAGAGCCTTTCAGCAGCGTTGCAGGGCTCTGTGTAGCTCTGGCTGTGGTGCAGCTCTGCCAGGAACCACTGCTGACAGGGCTCAGCTCTCCCAGCCGGGGCAGCTACTCGCAGGGCTGTCTGGCATGGCCTGTGCTTTCAGCTATGCTGGAAATGGTGCAGGTGTGTGGAGGAAGGTCTTTCTTTGCCTCCGTGGCCATGCTGCTTGATCACAGCTTTACAGTCATCAGATTTAATATTTTTTTTTAAACTGCAATATTTGGTTTTATCTGTAGAAAAAATGACTAACGAGGTATTTGAATAGCAGTGTTTAAGCTATTCATTGCAAGTTCCTTATGCAGAGACGGCCCTGATAAGCCACTAGTAACACAATTTGACAGATACAGCTTGAAGCTCTTCACGAAAGCTTTGCTACAGTCCCTGTAGCAAAAATCACTTTGAGCCCAGCCTGCTCTGGAGAGGGCTGAGCTGGGCGGTACCCGGGAAGGTGCCATCGGGTGAGCCAGTCTCCCTTTTCCCTGCCGTCCGGGCCTGGCTCCCTGTAATTCCCGTGGCAGTCACTCATGGTGCTGCACTGTGGGTGTACAATAATGATGCTGTTGTTCCCTGTGGAATACCACCTCAGGTCCACGGTGCTATTTACAATTCCGGCTTCCTCCCGATGACTTAGCTCCCGAGACTTAGTTCAGTATTGACGTTTGTCTGTGAGGAAGCTGGAGAAAATTGTATTTTTGCCCGATTGGATGTTATCCAGATTTGGAAAGTACTTTCTTTTCCTACAGTGCTTCCTTAATCTGTGTAGTTTTAAAACGTGCAGTCCAGCATATGTGGAAAAAGATGCTTAATGATTTGCCATGCCTGATGTCTCTGAGTTAAAGCATGAGGTTGAAAGTAATGACACAGCTGGGGAAAGAAAGGCCGAATAAACAGGAATAACTGCAAATGAGTAATGAATTTAGCAGAAGTGCTGTGGGAGGTAATCATAGCTAAGTGGGAGTTTTGGCAGAGAGCTTCAAAATAATTGTTTATGCAAAAGTTTAGACTGTGTTTTAAAGGAGGGAGGTTATTCCTTTTCTTCTGGAGGACCTTTGCCTTATGTCATGGTGGAAATACGTACTCCAGGACTCTGTTATCAGCCCGGGTTTCCTGTCCCTTCTCAAGAGCAGAAAGCAGGAGCAGCTGGCAGCGGATAACTCGTCTTTTTTTGGAATACATTTGAATTGGTCCACATGCTTTTGTGGAAATATTTTTCAGTCATTAGCAGAATATCCCAGACATTCCAAATCATTGGAAGCTCAGCCTCTTTGCTGAGTTAGTACTGCAGAGATTTGCAAGAACTGAGTCAAGGAAAGAGTGGCTGGCTGATGAGCCACCACCATGCAGCGTTAAATATACTGGTGGTCTCTCCTGAATCCTTTCTCTTCTGGCTTCAAAATTCCTGCTGTTGTTTTTTATTCTGATGAATCTGAAAAATTTCTGCCTCATAGCATAGCCTTTTAAATCTTTTCTGGTCAGATTCCAGTTCAGCAAGATGTAAGCAAGTGTTTTAAATCAATGAGTTATCATGCCTTTAACATATTAACCTCCTTAAGACACAACATACAAGATCAAGTATTTTTGAGGAATACTTGCATCCGCTGGATTTATCCACGTAAGGATAACCTTTAGAGAGAACACTAATGAGGAAAAAGATGATAATGAGGAGAAAACTCTGAAAAACTGAAGCTTTCTTTTAAAACAGTCACGAGGGAAATAGCAGAATGGCTTATACCACTAAGGGAAATCTTCTTATTGTCATCTAGATGACAAAGACTATACAAAATTTTAATTTTCTCACTTGACATTTTTTTTTATGGTTTGGATGATTATTCCCTCTTCTACATTCATGAGGGAACAGGGGTTTTCTTTTGCCTCCCCATCTGTTTGCTAGGACAACGCATTGCAGTGGTTGGAGAATGAGCTGAGAAATTCCATAAAACTTGAGTTGTCTTAGGAGCAAGTTAATATGTGCAACTATTGTGTTTTTACTTACAGCAGAGAGATTGCTTACTGTGATTTAAAATGCTTTTTACCGTTGGCTTTGTACATGCATGTGAAGCAAAACCATGGAGATCTCTCATACAGATGCCATCACTGTGTAGTGTCTATCATGTTATTAAATTAGTTACCAGTTGTGCAGTGAAAAGAACTGTTGTGAAATACCTTCTTCTGTCATATTATGCTCCTCATATGCCTGACATCTTCCCCGCCCCCTCCCCCCCCCACCCTCTTAACGGTTTCTTTTATGAAACCCACCAGGACTGAATGACAAACAACAAAATCGTGACAAGTTTTGTGCTTCTGCCCTGGAAGCAATCAAGGAATGCAGGAAGGAGTAGTCTGAACAATATAGAAAAGGAGCATGTAGTTTGTGCACAGGAGTATCTGTTTCATTTCAGCAATATTTTTTTTCATCAGAGAGGTGTGCAGTCTGATCTGTATCAGTCGTAGCACTGGAAATACTTCCAGTTTGCAAGAGTGCTGGAAGAGTCAGCAGACCTCAGGTTTAACACTTTGCCCAAACGTACCGTTTGCCCTTTTCAGCCGCTAACCACTGAAGAGCAGGTCACGTTTCCTAGCCTGCTTTCTGTTAGGACTAGTTTATTTTCTTACAAATTCATGGCAGGGGTCAGGCCAATTTCATCAGTGAGTTGTTAAAGTCAGTTTTCTTGCTCTTCCACTTACCCTCCAGAATGTTTTACTGAATAGGCAAACTGTAGCATCACACCACTTCCAAGGAGAAGGGAATCGTTTCTGTAGTCTGCTCTTTCTCCTCCACTTCTAGCATTTGCAGTAGATTCTTTTGGAGAAGAGGAGGAATGTTCTTTTGGAGTAAAAGAATAAAGTTTGCCTGGAGGTGGAAGCATGGAGATGGAGGAGCTTTTCAGAACAAAGAACTGCCTGTGCTTCTTATTTCTCAGAAACCTGTGAGGATTGTAAAACTAGCTGGTTCCGTACTGAGAGGGAGTGCACGGCAGAACCGTGGGGGGGGTAATGGGGTGTCGCTACCTTAAAACATGGTGATTTGCAGGCGAGTTGGACTGGGGAAGGTCCTGGAGTACTTCAGCCTGGAACATGTACAGTATAAGAGCCCGTTGGATGGGAAGGCAGTCATTATTATTATTTTTTCTTTGTTTATGGCTTCTAGGTTTCTTTGCAGTTTCTCTTTCTGAAAATAACACACACCCAATTTTTTTTTTTTTTTGTTGGGGGTTTTTGGCTGGGGCAGGGGAGGAGGTAGGGTTGGAACGTTGTAGAGTGAGCCCAGTTCACTTAGCCGTACAATCATTGCACAGTAACTTGGTAAAAATTATACGTTTCTTGCTATGTTTTTTTCCATTTTTTATCTGGATTTTTGAGAAGCTTTCTCTGTTTCATCCCAGTTTACTCTTGACTCATTTCTGCAGAGTCTACCGGTTTGTGCAGGAAGCTTGGCTCCGAAGGCACATGTACATGCAGACACATGCTGCTCTACAGTTTTAGCCTGCAGTAGCAGAACGTGATGAATGACAAATCGAAAAGCAGAACTTCTCTGCAGAAGGGGTGTGGGGACCTGCTAGAGTTTTAAATAGCGGTATTGATCAGGCATAGGGCATCCTTAACCGCAGCAGACAACACGGAAGCAATTGGTCTCTCTCTTTCCTTCCATTGTTCCCATTCTTCTAGGGGTGATGATTGTCTTTAATACTGACCTTTTATCTCCTCTGTGTCCTCATCATCTATGAGATGCTTTGGATATATATTCTTTTTTTCTTTCTCTTTGCCCAGAAATCAGTTCTACCAGATCTGTAGGTTGATCTCCTTGTGTCATCTATGTTGATCACTTATGGTCTGTGTTCATACCATATGTACAGGCACATATACATAGGATGTGACACTTGGGGGATAGTGTCACGCATCAGTTCTTTTTACTGCCGTCCTTCACAACGTTTGGATAGCCTCCAAAACTGATCCAGGCTGTGCTCCAGCATCATCAAAACCCAAGACGGTCCTGCCCTGTGTCCTGGCAGACCCCAAGTTCATTTAACAGCTGCCTAAAGGCAGCCCATAGGGCGAGGCGGGCGGTAGGCTAAGACCAGATGTTGCGCTTTACTGAGCTGTACTTCATTTCTCTGGAAACAGAATGTTAAGAATTGAGCCAGAGTGGAGTTAACGCGGCTCCGGAGTCCGTGCTGGGGCTGGGAAGCGATTGACTGCAGAGAAATGTTTAACAAGTACGAGCTCCTGCGGTTAAATGAGGATAAGCGTCTGGAGCACGTGGGTTCTGTTCACAGCTCTGCTGCTGGCCGCTGCCGAGCAAACAGCTCGCGGAGTCAGCTGCCCGCCTGCCTCAGCTGCATCTTGCACACGGCTTGCAAAGTTATTAATCTTTCCCCTTCACAAAGAACTCGCCTTGATCCATTTATAGAACAGACTGTATGAAAAAATTCTGATTACTCATTTCTTTATCAAATTACTTTTTGTGAATTAGATGGACTTCATCAATGCACAGCCAGGGATGTCAGCGAACTGAACTCCACAGCTGCAAAACAGATAATAGCCCTCATTGCTGAAAGTGATATTTCCTGTTAAGACTGCACATTTTGAAGGGAGCAGGTCTGGTGGGATGTTATCACTTCCTATGCTATAAATAGACCAGATGAGTATCACTTTCAATCTCAAAGGAATAGGCTTCTAATTTCTTGAGGGAAGTAACAGTATCTCTGGCAGGATTCTCAGGGAGTTTTGCACTCGCTGATGATGTCTCCTCACACTCAAGATTTGTCTTGCTTGTTAATGAATGAGCATGCTTGTTGCAGCACATAGATATTTAGAGAGCTATGAATAGCTTTGGAGGCACGATACTGCCGCAAAGTTGGGAGAAGTCCTTGCTGCTTTAGATTGCTAGGTGGGCAGAAAAGGAAAGCGAGAAACAAGGTGGCAGACCATAGGCTGAATGTTAACCAGCAGGGTTTGCGAGGAGCGGAGCTACCACCTTATTCATAGATTTCCTTCCATGTTGGAAGTAAGGATGATTCAGCAAATGGGGTTGCTTGAGGACGGAGGTCTAGAGGTGACCTCTCAAGAGCTACACGCTTCTCCCTCGTGGCGCAGCTTGCACGTGCTACATCCTCCGTATTTCTGAGCCTTGCTGCTGCTGTTGTAAGCTAGTACAGCAGGTCCAGGTAACTGAATATGCTGGCTCAGTTGCTCATTTTCACAAGCTTAGAAAAAAATCAAATAATCTTCTGTGTTCAGCATTTTGTTTGTCAGATTGTGTGAGCTGAGAAGCTGAATGTGTAAATGGAAATAACAAAGCTGCGAATTCGGTTGACATTGGGCTTGAATGAGAATGCTTCCTGTTGTGGTTTTTTGTTTGTTGTTTTTTTTTAAATACTAGGAAAATGAAATCCCAGCCCCTGATCCCACTCAGATTTAGAGATAAAACCATAAAGAAAGCAGGCAGCTAATACATGATGTTGTTGTTGTGCCTCCACCATGTGTGAGGGTTAGAGAACCTTGTCAGGATCCACAAAGAGAAGGTTTTGGGGAAAGACCATCCCCCAGTTTGAAATGGCAAGCAGGGTACGCCCAAAGAAGTTCCTTCTCTATGGCATGTGCATAAGGGTGCTGTGGAGTGTCTGATCATATAGCACCTGCTGAGCCATGCATTTGATTTTAAATAACAGTTGGGACCATGAGTGGATGCTGTGTCAGAATTCAACTGTTCTTGGAGCATCCAAAAGAAGAAGCTGGAATTTCGGGGCTGCTACTGTTTTGAGTATGAAGGAGAGTTGGAGACCATCTGAGGGGAGATGTGTAACTACAGAACAAAGAGGAAAAGAGAAATAGAAGGTAGCAGAGAGCTGGGCTTCAGGGACTGACTTGATTATTTCTGCCTGGCTTATCAAGCATATTGGTTATTCCAGTTACTAATTGCTCAGTCGAAGGAAATGCATCTGCTACATTGGCCAGTGTAGGTGCAAGTAAAAGGCATTGAAAAAATTCTTTGCATTCTGATTTATCGGTTTTCAGACTTTGGTCCATGGATAAATAATAGTGTACAAGGTAGCTTTAAGTGATCCGCAGCCAGTCTTTGGAGCAGTGCTGCACACTAAGTCATTCAGTATTTTATTACAAACATTTCAAGGTTAAAGGCTTTTGAGGATGGCAAGCAGTGTGCCAAGCACTGCTACTCAAGTGGATGAGGGGAAAGCTGAACTAGTTGGAGGAGACCAGGGAGTTGGAGCAGTCCACTTTGATCCCCAAGAACAGGCATTCCTGTATCCTGAAGCAAAAATCACTCTGTGTTTCTGCTGCAACTGGATTTCCTGGCCCAGAGTTACTTCTTCACACAGCTCTGTCTCGTTCTGGTTTTTCACTGCTTGCTAAATGTAGTTATCTGTACAGAGGCACGTAGGCATGTAATTCGTTCTCCTGGGAGGACCCATTTTCCCCTCACTGCCAGACTACAGTAATTTTCCATCCATTTTGCTTCCTAAAAGCTACACTTTTCTCTCTCCTTCATCAATTGCCTCACTAACATGGCTACCATTTCCTCTTTTGTTTTCTTTATTTTTCCTTTTTTTATTTTTTTTTTTTTCAATTAGGTGAGACAAGTGTTTGGGCAGTGGGCTTTAACGGCATCATCCAGACACGGGTACAAAACACAGTGACGAGGGAGAGAAATAATCACCGCACTAAAATGCTTAATGTTTTGGTTTGATCATTGGCATCCCACCGTTGCATTTCAACTAACAAGAGTTTTCCATCTTTGACCCTACGTGCTTCAACAGTTCGTTCAGGTTTTGCCACGCGCTGTCATAATCACTAACAACTGCTTGGGTTTGAAGGTAATTGTGTTTATTTTCTGGTTCATGCTTCAGGAAAAATTAAAACTTGATGCTGAGAGGGAAAAACTAGAGAGGCTTCAGGAGCTTTACTCCGAGCAGAAGACGCAGCTTGATAATTGCCCTGAGTCCATGAGGGAACAATTACAGCAGCAGCTGAAGAGGGTCAGTAGCAAGTTTCAAGATTGCACTATTTTTTTTTGTTTTGTTTTGGAGTTAAGTGTAACATATTCTGTTTCAAGTATCCAGTGTCTGAACATATTTGCAATTCCTAATCACGAGGGTTATGGGTTTTTGTGGAATGCCTGTAATGTCCACAGTGGCATAGAGTGCAAATGGGCGGATTGGAAATCATTTTGTGTTGAATGTTTTTAAAGCTTTGTGCTACTTGCCTGTAACTAGCCCCTTAGGCTTGCTGGGTGGTGTGAAAGCTGTTGTGACATTTAGATGGTGGAGCATCCCAAAGACGGGAACTGAGCTTTAGTCAGTGGGATCAGCCATTTGAGCAGCATTTTCCTGCCGCTGTTGTCTGGTCCTGTTGCGTACTCCTCCTTTGCAGTGCTGTAAATGGCTGTCTCAGGGAAGCCGTGGATAATTTCTTTTTTTTCAGTGTACAACATAGCTGTTAGCCTGAACTGTGCTTCAAAAATTCATTTTGAAGATGATAATACTTATTAAAGCAGCTTTATTTTTTCCTACATTTTCAACAGTTGCACATCGGTATAATAGCCTTTGCATAAAGCCTAATTGCATTTTGATTTTATTTTGTGTTATTTGTAACCAAAAAAGCTACAGTATTGCCTGTGAAGGTACAGTTACTTTCTGTGGAAAGATTTTAGCATTCATTAATCTTAAGTGGGTTCTACAGCACATATAACTAGAGCTTTTTTTGAGAGGGGAATAATTTTAAAAGCATCAGTATGGCAAACTCAAGAGGCCATCTGAAAGTCAAACTTGATTTTTTTAATGGTTTGGGGTTTTTTTTCTGGCTTGAGCGTTTCTATCAGAAATAAGGGCTGTAACAGCAGTGACCAAAAAGGGTTTTTCTGCTTTGTAGGCAAAAATCCTTAGGTTATGGTTTATTTGCAGAATTCTATTTTGTTTTTTCAAAGAGCAAAAAGTAAAAAAGTCCATCTTTGGAGATAAAGATGTTAAATTCTTCTGTAGTAAATGAGAGGTTTGCTGGTTTTGAGACGCTTAAGGCTTATTGTAAGTTACCTTTAAAACAACCAAAGAAAAGGTAGTATTATATAATATCTTATACATATTAAAAGAAAAGGCAGCCTCTCCTATGCAGTCACATACTTGAAGTTATTGATTCATGAGAAGTCGCGGTGTTGTTGCTGTGGGATGGCAGTAAAACCTTTTTTACTATGGACCACCAAGAGGCTTCTGGAAAGCTGGTTAAATTTTTGTAAATTTTTTTTTTTCTTCCTTCCAAGTTGGTTTAAATAGCTATTTTAGATTTGCAGGTGGGACAATCCTTGAAACGCGGGGTTCGGTTAAATGTCCAGTTAGCCCTATTGCACGTTATTCCAGGCCAACTGCACGGAAAGTTGCCTGTGGTCGAAGCAGTAGCAGTTATCACTGAGTTAGCTCATGGTAGCGCTCAAACAGGTGTGGGGCATGACAGCAGTTACAGAATTACTGTAAGTATCATACCCAAAAGAGAGAAAATACCTTCTTCCCACAAAATAAGCCCGGTACAGGATTAAATATCAGAGTGCAGCAGGTGATGTGCTGCTTTACTGCCCACGCGGAAGGTGTGAAGGTGGTGAATTCCCTTCTTGCTTCATCTCTGGGACTTCAGTAACTTCATAACCTGCGCCCAGAGGAGCAGGCAGCCAGTTTCTCAGGATCACCTGGCTGCAGCGTGGTCCGGAGTTGGGGTTGGGGTTGGCAGTGGGTACCTGGCACACTCTGCATGCTTCCCGGTGTCCGTAATGCATACACGCTCTCCCCGTTGGGCAGGTAGGACGCTTCCATCAGAGACCGGTGAAACCTGAGGGCTTGTGGAAGGCACTGAGGGAAAGGGTCGATCTTCCTGATGGCTTATTTAATGTTAATTGGTATGCTTCATCCTTCACTGTTAGTATGAAGGCACCAACGCTTATTTGTTCTCGTGTGTCTGGGTTTGTAGAGAGATGCATAAATGGGGAATGAGAATATAAGCCTGGATACCTGAAAAGGTCTGAAAAAACAGTGTCTGTTGCTGGGAAATACCTTACTCTTCAGGTAAAATTCTCCGAATTTTTACAGATTTGGGCCCATGGAGCTCCCACCACATCCTGAAATAAGGGCCAGGTTCCCTCCCAGTGAATTTTCTCCAGTGCCATTACTGAAGTAATAGAGACGCAGGAGAAATTTTATGGTTTGGAAATCCAAGATGGAAATGTTGTGTCTGTTATTTGTTAATAATTATAAATTACAATGTTTGGATGTCAACTGTTTTAATAAAAGGGAGAGAGTACATTTGCTGCTTGGCTCAGGAGGCCATTATCTACAGCGAGAACAGTTCTCCTCCCACAAATCCTGCGCTGCCGAGGAGGATCCCTGTGAAGGTTGTGGCAAGGACTGTGGGGACACATCTCGGAGCCAGATCTCATGGCCCTGCTGCTGTGTCTGGGCTGCTCAGGGTCTCGGTCCCCACGTACCTGCATGGCTGCTGCTCTCACTGCAGTGTGCTTGCAGCCACTGGTAGAGCTAAGCTACTGCCGCTTACCCTTTGGCGGGTCTTTAATTAGAAAATGGCCTTGGTTTCAAATTAGGTATGTTTATTTTTCCCCAGTGGACACAGTGGTGTGGAATGTGGGTAAATTCTCGTTCCATAGCACGTTTCACAAACCGTACAGCGCGTTGTGAGCTCAGCTGGCTACCAATTGCCTTTCTGGCTATTGGTTGCCTTCTCTGAAGTCTGTTCTTTTGCCTCAGTCGCAATTAATGTGGTCTGAAATAGGCTGAATTTGCTGACTTTCATGGCCCAGGCAAAGCCCTGCTGTTTGTTTTGAATGCTGAAGGTGGCTGACTGGTTTGCATGAAGTGTTTCTGTATCGCAGGTAACCGCGTTCTTGTAATTTTTAGCCTGCACCTTTGCCTTTGACCTCTTTACTGTCTGCTGCAAGTGAAAGGCTCATCCTTGGAGAATATTGGGAAGATGCTGGTATTTCATATAGCAACTTGGATTCTTCAGTTTCTGCATCCCATGTCTTTCCCTGGTACATTGAGGCTGGTTTTGAACGACTTTATAGAGACTTACCTGCTTCTCCCAGTCACTGACCTTTGCCTCAGGTCAAAATAAGAAAAGGAGTAAGTTTGCATTCCCCTAGAATGACAAATTGCTTACAGGATGTAGGTTTTCTTGCTTACCAATTTATGCACGATGTGCCTGTTTTAGAGATCCTTAGCGTTTAATAATACTGAGATTAGTAAAAACACCCTTTTCTTCAGAACTGTGGAACTTGTAAGTAGGAATTGGTATTATGAATACACAGATGTTGCAGGAGAAAGATTAGCATTCAGTCCTTGTGCTGAAAGGCACCATCAGTTGTATCTTGTCATCCCTCAGCGGAAGGCAGGCATGCTCTTACTTCTTGAGCCTTTTCTGCAGCATTCAACCTCTTTTTCCTGCCAACACCTGCTGCTGGCCCAGGGGAATGTGTAAAAGTGGGCTGATAAGCTTTTCTGAAGTAAGGCATCTGCTGGCTAGGGTGGATGACTAGAGTCCTTAATTCTGTGTTTGTGCAGGGAGCAGTTGCCACCTCCAGTCCGGTGGTCCACGGTCAGCTGCTGGCTGAGCCACGTCATGGTTGGGCATCGCTGCTGAGGTGATGGCAACGTGCTGGTTGCAGCTCCAGTGTCTTTGGTCCGGCCTGACTGTACGTTTGCTTAATAAAACCGGTGCTGGTACTTGGGCTAGACCTGAAGAAATTCCAACTGCAGTTCAGACTCCTCCGTTTGAGTGTGTATTCCCATAGTTCGTTAATGCGGTGCTACAGGGACGATACCTTCTCTCCTTTTGGGTTGGTCAGCAGATGCTGTCCCAGTTTGGCATCTCACAACCACACCAAATGGGTTCAGGTTTTGGTGGTGTCACAGCTTGGCTACAGCAGAGCGATCTGCCCAGCCAGGGTGTGCTCGGTGCTTAGGAAGCTCCAGCTTGCTCCAAACACTGTGAAACAGCTTCCTCCCCATGGAGAAAGCAACATAAAAATAATGATTAGCCCTATTTGCTCTCCGATTATGACGGTAGGTCATTAAAAGCATCGATTTCTGTTTGAATATGTTGTATGAAATACCATTTTAGACTGATTTTTGTGTGTGTTTGTATCTCTACTCTGGTGTCAGTGAAAGCATAATTGCTTTTTTTTATCCCCCCCCTCCTTTTATTCTATTTAAGGATGCTGATCTTTTGGACATAGAAAGCAAACACTTTGAAGATTTGGAATTTCAGCAGCTTGAACACGAAAGCAGGTTAGATGAGGAGAAAGAAAATCTGACACAACAGCTCCTGCATGAAGTAGCTGAATATCAGCGCAGCATTGTCAGTAGAAAGGTAAAACCACCAACACGCGATTCATTTGTCCTTTGTTGTTGAGCATAAAATAGATGAAATGGATCTACAGCCTGCCCCATCTGTAAGAAGTAATGCAACTTTCCTCTTTGAAAAAGCTTTTGAGGAAGAGCAAAGATGATGGCCCAGTCACATCTCACAAAGATCGAATCATGCACTTCTCCAGAAGGAAACAAATCAATGAAATTCCGCGTCCTCGTTGTATATTTGCATATGAAAATTAAATCCTTTAATTTTGCTACAGAAAGTACCAAGATGTTGTTTTTTCTCCTTTAAGAAAGGAGATTTGTACGCTCTGGAGAAAAGTATAGTTATTTTGTGCTTGTAATTGATGTTGATATGAAACGATCCTGTTAAAATAATAACAGAGCACCAAATTAATAAAATCCCTTAATTTTTAAAATCTGTTCTAAAGGTTCTGTCTTATCCAATTAAATACCAGTTTTTCAGAGATCAGAAGTTGCATCTCTACACCAGTTCTGTTCAGTACATGGATGCTAATCACCATATCATCAAAGAACATGTGCAATTGTTCTTTTACTTTGTCTCTTAAACAAATTGTCTCTTTACTGTCTAAATCTCATTTAATTATCTGGTTCTAAGCAGTGAGCCGTCTTGTAAAAACTTCCTTTTCCTACTGCTTCACTCGTGTGAATGGGTGAACTCTCATGAATAGGATCATTGTTGCAGGTTGTCTTGTGCTATGAAAATAAAACATGTAAATTGTGATTATTTTCTTTTTGTATTAGGAAAAGATTTCTGCTCTCAAAAAACAAGCCAATCATATTGTCCAACAAGCACAAAGAGAACAAGATCATTTTGTAAAAGAGAAAAACAACTTAATAATGATGCTGCAAAGGGTAAGTATTTTATTGTCTTTCAGATAGCTTTAGTGTGCGATAGAAGAGCATTTCACAGAATAAAAGAACGTAGAGCACAAGTAAAGCACCAGTTTTGCAGAAGCTAGCAAGTAAGTGATAACGTGATAGGCATTGTTTGTATCTTAAAAGCTTTTTTTTTTTTAAAAAAAAAAAGAGATCGTTTGTAATTAATCAGATTTCCTAAGAGAAAATGCTAGTGGTATTTGGTAATCGAGAGGGTTTTAGAGGTGTCCCCCTTCCAGAGGACTTAACCAGAGGCACCCAGCCGGGTGCTGAGGCTCGAAGCCCATGCTCCCTGTGTGGCTGCTGGAACTGTGCAGAGAGGGCTCAGATTTTTGGCTTCTGGTGGCCCATACTAGCCCAGGAGATGAGCTACTGAACATAAGCTAACGTCTGGTTAATAAGCAGCTGGCGTGAACCCTTCGCATCCACTTCATGTTTTGCTTTTAATCATGAGAGAAATCATAGTTAACTCACTAAGCTGAACCAGCATCTTCAAAATGCTGCAGTAATACCTACTTGGTTTTGGCTGTTAATATTTATTAAATAAAATCTTTCACTGGCTTTTCATTCTGTACCCCCATTTTCTTTTGTTCAGTTCTGCTGTAAAGGGATGAAGTCGAAGCACTGCTGTGCAGTTTCTAGCCTTCTACCCCAGCATGTTTCTTTACACGGTTAAGAAAATGGCTAGCATTTATTTTCACTACCTGACTGTTTTGTTGTTTAATATAAAAAGTCTGTTTTTAACAGGAAAAAGAGAATCTCTGTAATCTGGAAAAGAAATATTCCGCACTTTCTGGAGGAAAGGGATTTCCTGTCAGTCCCAATAGTCTAAAAGAGGTAAGGAGATTCACTGCTTTCGACTTTGCCGTAAGTAACTTTTAATGACAATTCGTACAAAAGCACTTTAGTGAGGTCCTATTCATACGGGGTTTTTTGAGATGTGATGAAATTACTTTGTAAAGCTATTCATGAAAGTCCAAATGCATGGGTGAGCAAAAATAGCTTCTCTGACATTTTCCCAGATGTGACTGGTATAGCCTTAATCTCTCGCTCTGGAAAAACGAACGTTTTAATGTGTGTGTGTCTAATTTTCTCAAAATAGACAATTAAACTTCATTGAAGGGAAGAAGAATGAGGTCCAGGAATAACTCTGTTCAAGTACAAATACAGTTCGGTCTTATTTTTGCACTGTAGATTTTATCATTGCATCCCCACCCTTTAAGGCTCTGCAGTAAAGCATGACAAGTGTACATGTTGATTTTTTTTTAAAAAAAACAAACAACATTGAATTGAAGACTTCACAGTATTGTGGTCGTAAGATACCTATTGAGCTACTTATTTCACTGTTTTGAATAGCTAGAGTAAGCAGAAAATCTAGCATTTAAAATACACCGACAGGCATCTATGGCTGCTTCATTAACTTCTGCTTAGGAGGTCTGATGGACTTGCTAGATCTGCTTATATCGAAGCCCTGAACAAGGACTGCTGCATCTAATGATGTGGGAAGCTGGGCTTTTGAAGACTAAAGCAACCACGTGTCCTTGCAGCACCGGGGAAATGAGATTTTGCTTAATTGGCCCCCCAGTTCCTGATGCCCCACATGCCAGCGGGGTTGAGCACCCATCCTCACCGTGAGCCGTGTTGCAGTTGCTTAGGCTTTCAGTGTCCTAGGCTGCGTTCTGACCTGGACATCTGACCTCCCACCAAGATATCTGGCCAGTCTAAGCTTCATTTTTTCATCTTGAGATGGATCTGTTTAATTCGCTCTCTAGAGAGTGGGTGCTGTCACTGATTTTTGTCTTTGTATCCGTGTAATGGTTTGCTTAATCACAGATGTTTCAAAATGCAACTACATTAAGTGAGCCTGACGCTTTTTTTTTTTATTGAAATGGATTATTCAGCGGTGTCATTCTGTTTGGTGCAGCGAAGTCAGGACTTCCTTCATGGCAAAGGAGAGATGGAGCAGCATGGGTTACCTGTTTCATGCTCCGTGTCCCCATAGGTTCTGTCCTATAGAAGAAATGCCTTTCCTTGCCAGATGTTATGTTCGTCTCAGTCCAGTTTAATTTTTCTCCGACTGTTCCGGCACCTTTAAAAACCAGGCACCAAATGGTACCCAGGCTTAAGCAGGCCACCTGCACGCAGAAGTTAATTTCACCCTGCGGTCGCTCACGTATCAGTCGCGTCTGCGGTCCAGCATTTCCCAGCCCCCCTTCACAGAGCACACACTTCTAACTCGCTTCCATCCATCGTGAAGCTCACTCCCTGCATGCACAGTAACAGCGTGACGTGACCTCACATCAAGAGGCAAGATGCTTACCCCAGTACTTAATTAAGTGAGGAAAATCAATGCCTAAAAAAAATTCAGTGTTGACAAAATGACTTGGATGCCTAACCTGACTTGAAACCATTTATTTAGTTTAATAAGGATAAGGGCATGAGCTCGTGCACAGCACAGTCATTAGTTATTTGCTTTTTTTTTTTTTTTAACCCCATGGTGAATCCCCACTGGGGTGTTGAGTCTGAACTGGATGTTTTCCATGTAATGGTGAAAGTGCTTTTATCCTCTATTGAATATAGACGTGGCAAGTTTCAGTTACTGATACACTGCCACTACAAGATGCTTAAGCAAGCTTTTTGTTTGTTCATACTGGAATCTATTTTACTGTAGTATGGCCACATGTTTCAAGAGGTAAATTTTAGTGTCTTACTCAGTCTCCTAATCATTTAATAGTTCATCAAATAATATCAGTTAAGGTTTGCCTACTATTTCTAGAGTGCTGTGTTTGCAGTGTGATACTTAATTTTCCATTACTGTGTATCTGCTTGAAATAACTGATAAAATGCATAGAAAATTATGCTAATAGATAGTAGAGTTGGTATATTTTTCAATGTGCCTTCTATGATCATGGTTAAATTCATGCTTTTTTAAAAAGAAGAAATACTATAGCCATCTGTGGCTTCTTTTACTGAATTGCTGAAGTATACATACTGGCATGTCTGCATGCTGGAATGTAATAGAAACCCAGCCCCTTCGAACCTTCTTAATTTCAAAGCAGCTTAGCATCTTGATTTAAAAAATAAGCATATTTCTATCTCATTTTTATGACATTGCTTCAACAGTGATTTATTCTTCCTTTTGCATAGTTTTGTTTTCTATGGATAAGAAGTTAGGGCATTAGACTTTTTACAGTCTGGCATCCTATACACCATGGATTAGAATCTGTATTTTAGTTTTTAAACCACATTTGTTCAGTTAACGCCAAAACCATGCAGTAATTATGGTCTGCCATTATATCTCAAATCTGCCTGCATGAATCTTCTCTGCAGGCAGAAGCGCACTGATGTCCGTGCCCTTCCTCAGACCGTAACGTCCTGTATGATTGTTTAATAATAATAATAATTAAAAAGGCAAATTATAATAGATATGGGGCTAACACTAACGGCATCTTACCTGATCTCCTGGTAACACCTAAAAATTAAAAACAACTTCCAGAAAATGCTGATGGAAGGTGTTGTGTCTGCATAATTTATAGAGTAGCAATGGCTTGTAAGTTCTTCCCAGTTCTGATAGTCATGTGGTTTACTCAAACTAGCTTAACAGTTAGGCAAGCAATAAATTAGAGTAAGTTACTTTATTTAAACATGGCGGGGGGGGGAAGAAGAAAAAAAAAAAGATGGGTGAATAAGATTTGTTCTTCCTTTTCCCCAATCTGCTTTCCTGAGCAAGCACCACATAATTTCTAAAGGGTATTTACATTTTAGTAAAGTCTTTTGGTCACTTAATGTACATTTGCTTTTTGATTAAACAAACGAAGAAAATTTTCGGAATCCAAATATTCAATATTTGAAAAAGCTTGATGATAATTTTATTTATGATGAAGTATTTCAATGATAACATATTTGGCTGTATCACTCTAAACTAACTTTCATCGTACTGGATACATTAATACTCTTGCACGTCTTTTGGCTTTTGCTCCTTTTAACTTCTGAATTCCTCCTTTTAGGGCTATATCAGTGTAAGTGAAATTAGTGAGCTGTATGGCAATTCCACGAATATATCCCCTTCCACTCAGCCCCCCACAGATGCTGAAGCAGTTGCCACTGAGCCTACCACGGCTGTGCTGACGAGCCAGCCACAAAATAAAGAGGTTTGTTTGAGAGACATTTCCCTTTGTTTGCACTGTTCTTTTCATGGCTGCCTTTTTTTTTTTTTTTATCATTGTTTTTTTTCTTTTCATAATTCAACCTGTAACAAATGGACCCTAAGGCAAGCTGCTGCCTGCCAGTTACTGAGTCAGGTAACAGTTTAATAGTAGAGCTGGAGGATGGCTCCAGCTGTAAAGTGTCTTTGATGATGTAGGTGGGACTTTGAAGGCTAAAAAACCCGAATGCTTATGACCCAAGCAGCAATTAGTGATAATCTTTGCCTGTTAAACACTGCAGTGTAATGCACCTTTGGTGAAGGGTCTGCGGACATGATTAATGATGACTTGATCAGTGGTGCTTAGGTGTTCATTTCATGTGTTCTGTAGCTGCTCTTTTGGGTTTTTTTCCTGTGAAGTGGTAGAAATGTGTCTTGATTATTTGTGGGAGATGCGTAGCTTCTACTTATCTTAGCTATTCCACGGAGTCTGTCCAGTCTGTCTTCTAGCTTATTCTCTCTTTTTCTCATTGTTTGTGATGTTTTTTACCTTTGGTGGTGACCATAGCAAGTTTTGAATAAATCCCCTTTTAAAGGAATGTAATAACTTTATGAATGTAATGCCTTTGTGTTGCAATAAGGCAGCAACTGGTTTAGAATTTGGTGTTTCTGTGCTGCTTCTGGTAGTTCTATATGCCTTGAGAGTTGCAATACAACACGTCTCCTTTCCTGCTAAATGCTCCAACAAACACAGTGCTAAAACTGCAGCTTGTATGTGCCATATCTTTTGAGCAATTCCAAAAAGAAAACTCTGTGTGTAATTTCTCTTTTTTCTATAAAGCTAAGATCACCTCTCTGTTCTGGATTTGTGTTTCCTCACTCTCTTTCTCCTCGCTCTATTGCTCAACTTCCATCAGTCCATTGGCCTGAGGTCATGGCTACTCATGTAGATCCTATTCCTTTAACTGATACACCTCCACCTCTGCCAGCTAAGAAACACCGCAGACAACAACAGGTAACAGATTCAAAGCTGATCAGTTGGGATTATTTTGGTTGGTTGGTTTTGTTATGGTGGCCATGAAGTTGATCTGTGTGTGAAGTTTTTAGAGTGATAGGATAGATCATAAGTTGATTGTGCTGGCAGAAAGTTGCACTTAAAGGCACTGCTACTTAAAAAGCAACACAATGTATTTATTGAATGTTACTGAACCAAATTTCTCCTCATATAAACAGTCCAGAGGCAAATACTAATACTTAGGAGCCTTTGTAACTGCTAGAAGATTTGCAGCGATAAAGTACAAGTGGCTACATTTGAAATCCTAAATGAATTTTGCATATACATTTGAACAATGCCTCTCAAAAGCTGTATTGGTTTTAAGCCACCAATTCATTACAGTAACTTGTAAATAAATGCTTTCCTTTGTAATTGGGTTCCACTTGTACACCAGACTAGAGTTTTATAAAAAAAATACAAGGTACAAGGACATGTACACAAAATGTGCACATGCATTTAAGGTGCTTTCTTAATCAGCATGATTTTAATGTGATCTTTGTAGAAATCCTTGAAAGCACTGGGAAGCAGGAGGTACTCTGTATTTTAGATTTCGTTCTTTCCAGTGAAGTTCCCAGCTTACCACCTGCAGTATATGCCATGTAGAGCATAACTGACCAAGTAGGTCAATTCATTTTGTCAAAACTGTAACAAATTACATTTGAAGCATTTCAGAAATCTGGAAGAGCGCAAGAAGCAGCACAGGGAATGCATGTACATGAGCGATACTTTACCTCGCAAGAAAACGACTCCATCTGTATCACCGCACTTCAACAGCTCTACGCTTGGGCGAAGTGTCGCATCTAAAGTACGTAGTTGCATGTTACTAACAGCTTTCCAGTCTCTATACAAAAACCTGTATGATGTTAGAGGTGAGGATGGGTAGCACTGTCAGCTATGTGTAATCCCGCAAATTCAGATCTGAAATTGGCTGTGAAAGGACTTCAGGTTTATTGACATATGGGAATATATATATATATCTCTATATATCTGTGAAGCCCTCTGCACTTCCAGCCTTTATTCTGACCTCTGGAAATGCTGGGCTGTAGTACATGAATCATAAATGCACGATTATTCTTTCAAGGACTTTATTTTCAAGCTAGTTTAAATCGGTTCTAGAGACACAACAGGTTGGTTTCCTTCCTACCTAAGACCTCTAAATGGTAAGGATAAGGTTGTGTATGAAGTGAAAATAACTCTGTTGGTGATGTGGTCCATCAGCAAACAGCAGGGGGGTGGAGGTACTACTTTGAGAACATCTTGGCCTAACAGAGGCTGCACACAACAGAAACAGCCATGGCTGACTGATCTGACGTGATGCTAATACCCATGACGAAGCGAGTTTATTTTACCATTAGTCGCTGATACAAAAAACAGTCTTGAAGCGTAGTTTTAAGCATGTATTTACAAAATTTCCGCAGGGGCACTTACCATTAGGACAGAGCAACAGCTGTGGCAGCGTACTTCCTCACTGCCTGGCAACCATGACCAAAGAGTCGGAGTCAAGAAGAATGCACAAAGGTAAGACCTTTTTATTTGGTTCATTTCTGGTCAAAGTCAGTGTTCAGTTTTGCAGGAACTAAGCCTGAAACCAGTGTTGCTGTAATCAACAGGGCTGTAAAATAAAAGTTCCCTTCTTGGTGAAAAAAGCAAGCTTTAAATGTAATTTTCAGATGCTGGCAAAATAAGATATTAAGTTTATGAGGTAGGTGCACATGTAGTTTTGAAGCATGTGGTCACCAAATATAATCCAGTAAACAAGAAAAGCATATTAAAAAATACACACTGGGTTAACTGGGTAATTTCTGTGAGTGATTTTGGGGCAATATATTATGCATTGCTTTCTTTTTTTATTCCTTTTTAAAATCTTTTCATGTTGTAATCTTAAAAACTGTTTTTCATGGGCATATGTTTTTGCCTGGACAAAGATATCTTTTGAGAATCTGTAGCTGCGGTATTTTAAGTGGTTTTAAATATTTGGGCTACAAAATAGGAAAGGTGTGTTCTATCGTGGCTAGATAGCTGCATTTTTGTAATAGGGACACGGCAATTCTGGATGCAAAAGAAAGTTACATCTTTGAAACGTGGTGTTGTAGGCTATGGGATTCGGTGTCTGTTGTTTGTCAGCTTGAGTCCATACACATAATTTCTGCTTTATCGAGATGCATTATTCATGTGTCCTGTCTTCAGATGGAGTTGCTCTTCAGTGCCATCTGTCAGTTTATTTGCTTTCCAGCATCTGCATCATTGTTATCAGTAGAAGTGCCAGAGGCCCTTCCGCAGGGCTGCGCTAAGCCCGAGCTGAGGTGGGCTCCATCCTGCTGCCCTGGGACTTCCAGCGCTTCCAGCTGGGAAAGGTCAGAGAGGGCGGCTGAGGTCAGCCACACGCACCGAGGTGGCTCAACACAAAGACAGAGCTCGCTGAGGAGGGATCGTGACTTACTACATTTGCTTTATAAAGCTGATCCTGTTGGGATTTGTTGGTTTTGAGCCTCAGATCTGCGGCGAGCCTTCCACAAGCCTGCCATGTCTGGCTAACTTACCTTGAAGTATTTCAGATGCCATACAAAAGGAACTTCGTGCTCGGCTTGGAAAGCTGCTTGGATGTAGTGCGTGTGCAAGGGCGGAGTGGCTTGCGAGTACGTTCAGGCCTTGTGCCGTTGTGCAGAAAACACTTTGTTTCAGCTTGAAAATCAGTTAAGGATGTTTTGACTAAACTTTGACAAGAGGTCAAGTGTTTAAAATTAGAAATATTTCTGCAAAATGGTTGCAAAAGGGAATTTGTGTGTGACCTAAAGCACAATTACGAAGTGTTACCAAACCTAACACAGGCAAAGATAAGAGTTTTAAAAATAAATCAACCAGTTTTAACACTTATTTTTTTTCTCACCATGCAACGAAGATCATTTTAAGAGTAGTGTCAGATTTCTTGTCCTAAGGGTGAGAAAGAAAGAAAGCTCACAAACCAAAACTGAACAGTGGCCTGACGAAGAAGAGAGGTAGGAGAGTGTGAGAGAGATGTATTCATTAAGGCACTTGGCACAGCACTTGTCATATGTCACGAGGAATCGTGTGCTATACTGCCTGCCGTGCGAGTTGACCGTTATTGTTTGAAAGAGCTGGTTTGAATGGAAATGCTAACTTACGAAGAGAGTCTTAAGGGATTAATTTCTACTGGGAAAGAGGACGGTTCTACATGTCCTTTTCTGAAGCATCAGCTCTGCCGAAGGGAAATAATGCTGCTGACAGGTGCTTTGCTTGAACCGTCACAGGATTTGCACAGTAGGAGACAGAGTCAAACCACAAAGGATACAGGAATGCAGGGATTGTTTGTGGCTTGACTGCCTCTCCTAGTAGTTAACGAAGGGTTGTCTGACGTGAAGCTCCCTGAATTTATGGCTGTTGGAGGAGCTTCAGGGGTATAACTGCTTTCTCTTGCTCTGAAGTGTCGTGTTCCTAGGTTGGGGAACGCTCCTTTGTCTTGTCAACACTACAAAAATTTGTCAAGGGCTCTTTCTGCGCTGCACTGCAGAACTCGGCAAGGATGGAGACATCCGAGTCAGGTGGCTAGAGTCAGATCCTGGGGTATTTCTATCCAGCTCTACAGAAGGGCCAGAGCAACAGGCTTCAGGCACCTTTCATTCAGCCTTATAGCCGCAGCCTTAGTGAATGTCGTCGTATGAGCAGGGAAGGGACCGAGTTCCAGTCGGTGTGATTTCTGGTTTCCCCTAGCACCTCCTACCCCCATGCAGCACGCGGAGGAAACCCAAGCTTTTCTTCAAAGTCATGAGTAAAGAAAGTTCGTTTCTGTGGGACAGTGAGATTTGGGAAATGTTTTGAACATGACGTAGTATTTAAACGTACCACCCAGTACAAGTGAAATGGAATACTATTGTCAATTAAAATTCTGAAACCTTATGTGACTTCCACTAAAATCAGTGGGGCTTCAGTCTGTGTAACTAAGACTGATTTCAGCAGGCATCTTTAAGTACATCATTGAGAACCAAGCCAAAACCAAGGCATATGTCATGTCAGTGGACATCCTTGGTGATGATCTTTTTTTCCGTCGCTCTGTGATAAATGTTTATTATATAATAAATACACTTATTTCTTACAAAAAACATTCTTGAGGTAGATCAGGTTTACCTTCTTGGACCTAAGCGAGTATTTTGGAGAGGTAAGATTTTCTACCAAAGGAGTGGAACTCTGCAAATGTATAGATAATGGCTTATACTGAAAAATATGCTCTTGCTTCATTTCCTGCTCCAAAAATTAGTTGTTCACTTAAAATAGGTGATGTACAGATAAAAAGTGTTCTGGACTTGTCAAGTGTACTGAGCCACTGCTTGCTTTCCTTGCGTTTCTTTTCCCACTTGGCAGGTTTTTCACTCCACCAGTTTTCTGTGTTCGAGGTGATGTATTGCAAATGGTGCGGGGGTCTGGGGTTTACATACACCTGCACCAAGCGCGGTGATGCTGGATGTAGCCCAGCTCAGTGGCAAGCTAGGGTCTCACATGATAAACGTCACTTCATCTACGCACTTCGGAGCGCTGGCTGTCATGCACTGTCCCACAGACTGCTACGCAAAAAGGATGATGCGCTCCTGAAGCGGTATTAGTAGCTTGCTGCGTTCATTAGGGCTTAAAAACATTGAGCAAACTTCCAGACCAGATGTTTCAGCGTGTATGTATAGATGTGAGAACAAGTACGTTCAGTGGTGCCTGGAGGAAGTGGCAGCTCACGTAGTTTAAAGATAATACCTGACAATTATCACTAAACTACTAATGGTCTAAAATGAGTTTTCTCTAATAAGCTTTTTCCAGCTTTTCTTCTTGCAGTCCAAGAAGGTAAATGTAAAAATTTGAGATGAAAAAGTTGAAGATTCAGTCAGGAAATGAAGAACAGGCACTTGAGTTTGAACATGGATTTCAATCTCATTTTTTTTGTGCAGGAGCAAGTAATGTCTGGATTCAGTAGGAAAATTTTCGTAGATTTTAAAGTACTAAACAGTCTTTATTCCAGGATTACCAAAACTGTGTTTAGTCAGTCATGTAGTTCAAGAATTGTTCTTGAAATAAACAGTCAGTCAGTAAGCATAGCCTGAGTTAAGAACAACTTATAAAATGTTTAAGAGGATGCGTCTTCGATATAAATCATTAATGAAAAAAGCTATTTCTTAGCAGCCGTTCATGAAGTCTTTTTGAAGGACTGTATAAATTCACCTCCCGTGCACATGCCTTTGCAAGCAAACCATGTGCAAAAAACCCAAAAGAATGAAGAAGCTGCTATTTGGCACAGTCTAGAGATGTGAAACTGCACCCCAGAACCTCCCGTGGGGTGCTGGGGACCAAAAACCTGCACAAGGAGAGGCAGGAGCGAGGAGCGGGGGGTTGTCAGCTCAGTCCCTGTGAGAGCAGGATGGAATCCAGAAGGGAAGAGGGAATGCTTAAGATGTAGGACCAGACACAGCACTGAGAGCAAACTGTTGGGACAGAGAAGTTGGGTACCAGCAAGATGATTATTTGTATTCTTTCTAAGATCTACAGAAAAAACAATATACTGAAGACAAGGTATATATATATGTACAAATGATAAGCTTTTCAAAGCAGTTTGCTTTATTTTTTCTTTATTTTTTATATTCTTTCTCTTATCAAACTCAGGAAAAGCCAGAAAAGGTATGAAAACATCCCTTTACCTGGCTGTATCTATCACTGTCATGTTCTGGCAAATGTACCGGTTGCATCAGCACTGTCAAGTATTTCCCAAAATCTTGGACAAATTTTAAATAATTGCTAAATAATGATAGCACTTCAAAAATTCTTTTTTTCACGCTGTTAAATAACCTGTCACAACAAAACTTCTGATTAATGCTAATATCTGCAGAGCTACAGCTTTGTGCAGGCCTAATTTTTTGCTTCTTTGCTTATAGCCGCACAAGTAGAACAGAAAATACAGAAATTTTTGCAGATCTGTGGGTGACAATGACAAGGTAGACAGATGTGGGCTTCCTACCTTGGCATGTTTCCATACAAAAAGTGTCTCTTGTCATGTTAATGTCGATCTTTGGGAAGGGGGGAAAAAAAACCAAAAAAACAACACAACAACAACAACAAAAAACAACCCCAAAACATACTGGGATCTGAAATACTGAGGGTTTTTTTAACATACTTGACAGTGCCGCTTTCAGTAACAGCTTTCAGCTATAGTTCTGACCTCACCATAATCTTGTGGTGGTATATCTGGTTTTTCTGATTCTGCAATAACTCCTTTGGAATATATATAGAGATATCTTTTTAATGATACGGCTTTATGGATATTTGCAATATTTTACTCAACAGTATGGCTGTTAACAACTGTTTTACTACAGAAAATGCAAGCAACGCAACAAGAAACATTTTAGCTTTTGTATCAGCTTAGACTTGGCTGATACAAGTCTTGGCTTGTGGGAAACTTGTAGTGGAGTGCTGGGTCTTACAAGGAGTCCGATTTTTTTAAGTGCATGTTCTGTAAATAGGCACCTGAGCAGCTAAAAATTCCTAAGCAACAGATTGTGCCTGCGCAGTGTCCGTGGGGCTGGTGGCGAGGCTGCTCCGTGTCGGGATGCAGCTGATCCTGAGCTTTGAACTGCCTGTTGCTTATGGCATGAGGAGAACAAGAGAATGTCGAGTTCTGCTCTGTTCATGTGAGTGCGTCTCATTTTGCCATCTAACGGATGTGTATTTCTTGCAGTGTTTAGTTACGTTTGCATGATTATGTAAATGTAACTGATAATATGCTTTAGGTGAAAATGGGTTCTTTATTTTCATGGAACGTTGACTTTCCTTTAGGAGAGTATTTGTAATATTGCTGTGTTTCTCTGTGCCTTTTAGATGAGTTGATTTTTCAGTGAAATGTAAGAGGTGGAGTTGAGACTTCTGAGCAGGCAAGGTGTTTGCCAAGGGCTCAATAGAAAAACATGCATTTAAATAAAGTTCTTTCAGTAATTTGCTTTTTTTTGTTTGTTTTTTTTCTCTCTCTTTCCATAATGAATAATTGATAACGATTTCACAGGAGCAATTAGTCATTCCAAAGGTTCGAGTATGAAAGGTAATTGCTTATCCGCAGTAACAGCAGCATTTGCCATAGCAACGGGAATAAACCAAACCGCACATGTGAATCAGTAACACCTGTGTTGTGTGACGCTATTACCTGTGACTGCCGGGGTGGATTTGTGTCCCTTTTGTCTCATTTACTAATCGGTGGAATTGAACTTTTATTGAAACTTAGTGTTCTTTCAAATGGCAATTAAAGTCCTATTAGTTCCTTGGAAACCAGCTTTAATTGTCTACCAGAAACCTTTGTATAGTACAGAGGGAAGCGAGGTGGGAGGAGGAAACATATGTACCTTGGAAATGCTTGTAGGGCATGATTACCTTAATAATAGGCTTTATTTATTCTGCTTCAGTCATGCTTTTCAGATACCTTTTGGAGAATATTCTGGCCTTTCCAAGGTAGAGCTGTGGTTGTTGGCTCCCTGAACTGGGACTCTCCCCACTCCAGCATGGCACAAAGTACCAGGCAGTAACCTCGTATGTGCAGCTAGATGATAAGAATAAGGCAGGAAGATATTCCCACTTTAAGCATGTTTCCCCTAACATCAGTGTCTTAATGGTGTCTAGTAAAAAATTTTTATCTTGACTTTGCAGCAATTTGTCCGGTTGTCTGCATTTTTCCTATGTCTGTTTACCTTAAATGTGCGGGATGTCTGTGGCTGCCTTCCCGTATGGATGGGAGGTTTCTGTGTAGTCTAACAGCCCTTCCTAATCTCCCAGCTCTGCCACCAGCTCAGATTTTGGGTCAGGAATGTGCAGAGAGAGTATTGTAAACGCCAGTGAGTATCAGCACTGTAAGAAGGTCTCGCTTCTCGCATTCGTTGAAGGAAAGGACGAGCAGGCCACTTGCATTTGTAATCACATAGATTAAACAAACCGTAAAAGGGCGCTGTAAAATAACTTCAGCAGCTGAAACGACAACTGTCATTATACTCTCCTCTTCATCAGGCAAGCTCACACCTCTGGAAGCCTGTGTAAATACTGCTGCATTATTGATAAAGAGCAATGGAGACATGAAATAAAAATAATTCTGAAGAAATATTTTTAAAGGAGACGTAGCCAAACAACGTTCCCTGTGTTCAAGGATGACCTTTCAGAAAGGATAATTTTGTGGAAAAATAACAGCGTGAAGACCTTAAATGTTGCATCAACCATATTTTTCTTTACAGTAATTGCACTGTAGGGGTCTGTTTCAATCATGTAGGGCGAACTGCAGCTTCAGAGCTCCAGCAAAGTACCTCTACACTAGTAACTTTGATGATGCAACAAGTAGCCTGTGTAATTTCAGCTGAAACTAAAAGCCCAACTTGCAGTTACCAGAAAGCAAAGTTCCTTAATGTGTATTAAATACACATTCAGCAACATCAACCAAACAAGTACTCAAGACCGTCAAATATCAGGACCTTTTTTTTTTTTTTCTCTTTAATCACTATTAGTTTTTCTAGATCCCTGAGTTTAGCTGTATTACTTTCCAGATTAGGCTTAATTTTCATTTTCAAATGTAAATTTCACTAATTCAAATTAAATTTTTATATATTTAAGTATATATACACGTACAAGAATATATATTGAAAAATCAGCCATACTGTTCAGCATTTATTTGTGTCCGCCAAAGGTAAACCAAGTATTTAAAGGTTTCATTTCAGTTATGATTAACATGTGAAATTAACCATAACATTGCAGTACCTTGGTCACAGCACAGTTAAGACTGTGGTGGTGTTCAACATGCTGGTGCTGCTAACAGGTTATGTTTGGGTCACAAAAGTTCTGTGTAAAACCAATGTTTCCTCTGTACTGTGTAGGGTATAACCATCAGCGTATCTGTGAAAACCAAAGGCAGAAGTCCCCTGAGTTCTACAGCAGAACAGCGTCCGAATCAAATGTGTATCTGAATAGTTTCCATTACCCAGACCGCAGTTACAAGGACCACGCCTTTGATACATTAAGCTTAGACAGTTCTGACAGTATGGAGACAAGCATATCGGCATGCTCACCAGATAACATTTCCAGGTAAGTCATCTTTCTTTTTGATGTAGTAATGGTCACAGGGTTATGATGAAAAAAGAGAATATGTACGTGTTGATGCTATGGTAATATGGGTGCTGCTAACTGGTTAAGAAAAATCTGAAATCATTAGACAGGCATATTTGTGTAGCCCTTTGGGATCAGGTTTAACTATCGTCTCGCCTGTTTATTTAAAAATGGAAAATAAAAATACGGAGAGGCTGAGTGGTAATGCTTGAAGGCCACAGAGAAATCGGTGTCAGTCCTGAACTGAAATGATGATGCATCGTCGATGCTCTTCTCAGAGTGGGTAATACCTGAGCTTCCTTCCCTGGTCACTCTGGGGAAGGAATTTCCTGTGATAGGAAATGTCTCAGAAGACATCTGCCAGCAATGAAGTACACTTGCTCCGCAAGTCCAGCGTGTTAACTTACTGGAGCCTTATGTTGAAACACTTCGGGTTCCTCTGGCAGTCTTTTTTTCCTCTCCCTGTTCTGGGTCAGTAAAAATAGAGAGATGACACCGAAGGGCTTTGAGCCCTCAGATGTTTTCCTCATCCTCAGAGGCTGTCAGCTCATGCAGCACTCCTCAGATAAAAGGAACGTCGGTGATCTGTGTTAAAAGTCCAGCAGAGGCTCAAAATCATGTGCGAACAATTTTCTTCCAACAGCCTGGTTTTAATGATAGCGCTTTCATTTCTCCTTGCAGCCCTGCCCCAGCAGTTTCACAAGCGTAAGTGGAGGCTGATAATTAAGTACAACGTTGTCACAGCATTAAGAATCCCTTGTGAACACAAGGACAGCTTTTTTGGCTAGCATGTCGTGCTTTATTAAGCATCTGATTCCTGTAACAGGGTATCAACCCACTGATTTGTCTCTTGTAGCCGTTATCACTGCAGTGTTAGGGGTTTCAGAAAATACCAGTGGCACTCATTCTGCTGACTGGTTTTTTTGCTGGTTTTTGTTTGGGTGTTGGGTTGTTTTTTTTTTCCTTTGGTTGGTTGAGTTTTGGGGTTTTTTTGAAGTAAAAACATTAGGGCTCAGGTTTTGGGGGATTTCTGTTTTAAATACATGCATGGTTGGCAAGTTTCTGATAGCTGGTATCAGGCTGTGAATTAACTTTATCTGTGCAGTGATCTAACATTGCAGTGGTATGAAATCTGTTTCTCTTTGGCGTGCTGCTCTGATGATTTTGGAGGAAGATGGCAAGTGTCTGAGCTACCTTGGGGCTATCCAGTAAGTGGAGTCTTCAGCCCAGGACAGCTGTTGAATTTCACTGATGCTGTTTGCCCTTCTGCCTCCCTCTGGCTCTTCTGTAGCTTCCAGCCAATGCTGGAAGAAAAAAAAAAAAAACACAACCCACACACAAAAACCCCAAACCAATCTAAAAACCAGAAAAGGACCCATTTCAACACCTCTTTCAGTTTCTCACAAGGCAAACTTTAGTGAGGGAAGAAAAGTGTCGACTGATCTTGTTGATAAAACTTGGAAGATAGGCAGTTAACTTTCCTTGATAAAACTTTCCTTAGGCAAAACCAATTCACGTTGATTTAGATGTTTGAGAATCTTTTCTAGCCATATCAGACTTGAAAGGAAAACATTTTATGATGCTTTGTTCTGACATATTTAAAATATATATTTTACCTCTTATAAGGTGAGAGAGACTTTTCTTTGCTGGAAATGCATAAAATCTGTCTGTGCTCAAAGTACAGAAGAGACTGAACTGCTGTAGTCATTCATCAATTCGCCAAACAGTAGCTGCTCCAAGGTTCATTACCAACTTATTTTTCATGGCTGAGGTTTCAGAGATTGTGATCTCCTGCTGTGCATTAATTTCTGGGAGAAGGATAAGCAAATGAAGGATGAAATAATTTAACTAAGCTGAAGTGTTAACCAGTTTAATGTGGGAAAACCTACTGCAATTAAATGTCTTCCAGGTTGCTCAAATGACTTAATTTATGGCCCCGTTGCTTTTATTGAAGTTATTTGATGTACATTCTTTTGGCCCAGCAAACAAACTTTGGTCAAACTAGACTTGGGCATCTAAGTCAGTGGCCTCATTTTTTTCAGAGCCAGTAAGCTTTTAGAGCTCAAACAAATTCCAGATGGATTATACCTTTTCTGCAAGCTCGGGTTAAATGACATATGTTATTTTTATATTGTCCTGTATCCTGTCATGAAACATATCCCCAGTATCAGAGAAATGTCTTCTGAAGACTGTCACACTTCTGACAAACCCGCTCATCTTACAGGCATGAGCATTAGAGGTATGCTCAGAAAGTAAAGGATGTTGTTCTTACTTTTTTTCTTTTCCTTGTCCATGACTCATATCTGGCCTACTTCCATTCTACCCGTGTCCCTTCACACTGGTCTGTATGCTGTTAAGTAGCACGAACAAATCTGCTGCTTGACACCCACGTCCACTTGAGTGGTCAGGTAGCGTTTTCAGTGCAATCCCAAGTCAAGTTTCTCTCTGCCCTAAACAGCTGAATCCATTCTGTTTCCTCGTGTTGTGCTTTAGTCTAATGGCCTTAGTAATGGTAATGCAGTAATATTTAACACCAGCTGTTTTTCTCGAACAGCATAAGATGAAGAATAAAATGGAGAGCATGCCGTGGAAATGCCACAGTTGAAATGGCTGTTAAATTGAGATGTGACAAAGACATTGTATTGGAGAAAAGGAACAACAGAAAAAAGGACAGGCAGAGGTGATAGCTGCGTTGTGCTGGGCCAGGAGCTAGCGCTCTTTGTGATTACCCTTGTTTCTTTGGCGTGCTGGTTACTTGAAATAGTAGATCCTTCCTGACACCGTCACTGAATGGCCTTTATGCATATCTCTTAGTCCTCCTTATTTTTTTCGAGCATTTTTTGATGGTGAGCTCAGTGCGACACAAACTAGAGACAGTCTACAGCCAGAAACACTGGTATATTCAGATGGCTGCTAATGCCAGCTCTGGGGGTCTGTGGTGTGTTGTTGGGACATGGTGACCACCTCCATCCATCGTTTGTTATCTGGGAGAAGATGACAGATCACAGGGAGCTGGTGAGATGCATTATTAGGCACTTGAGTCTGGATTTTTTCCTAAGTATGCATGGGGAATGCGTACCATGGGGGTGTACCATATACTTCATCCATCATTTTTTGTTAGTGCCTGGTGTACTGAATTGGATAGAACAGTATCAACTCCATTCTTAAGCTGTCTAACGTTGGACTGTAAAATACGTCTTTAAATACTAAATATTCTTTTAAATAACTCTTGACCTTTTTTGTGCAGTGCTAGCACTTCAAATGTTGCAAGAATAGAAGAGATGGAGAGACTTCTGAAACAAGCACATGCTGAAAAGACTAGGCTGCTCGAGACCAGGGTGAGCATAATTTTATGAGTAAAATTGAGTGGGCTTGTTAGTTAGGTAATACCCTCCTAAACACAACACTGGACCCTAAATAGTTTACACCTAGTAGACACTTAAAAAATTACCTCTGCCCCCTTAGTTTAGTCTGGTTTCACCCTCACACTGTATCTTTGACCCCCTAGGCAATAGCTGCTGTCTCTGGGTGAGCTGGTAGCAAATTGCCACCAGCAGCTAGGTCAGCATTGCTCCTACACCTGCTGGGAGAGCTGCTTAGGAAGAACCTTCTTTAGTTGTAGAGCGGTAGTGTTTGCAATTCTGATTCCAATTCTCGGTCCCCTTTGCTGGATACATATTTCTGACTGCTTAAGAGGCAAAAAGGGATTTAATACTAGCTTAGAAATGACATTACCAACTATAGTTTCACATATAATTGAAGTTCTGCATGTGCTGTGGTATTTAGGAACGGGAGATGGAAGCTAAAAAACGAGCTCTGGAAGAAGAGAAGCGCCGCAGAGAGCAACTGGAGAAAAGACTGGAAGAAGAAACTAGCCAGAGGCAAAAATTAATTGAAAAGGAAGTCAAAATACGTGAGAAACAAAGAGCACAGGTGAGATATGTTGACGTGAAATGTTTTTTAAGTGCAAGACTTTCCCTTGATATACAGAAGCGACTAAATGTGTTTCTGCCAATGGTAAACAGACCTGCTTTTGGTTGAATAGATGGAGTTAATATTTCTGAGGTGTAACTGTGCTGCTAAAGGTATGTTTGGGCTCCTGGAGCCTTAGATAGATGCCCAGGTATTCATTTAAAGTTAAATAATAGCATAGGTATCTATTTAACATCTTATATCTCAGCTACAAATATTAATCCTAAAAGGTTTGTTAGTATGGGCAGAGCAGAATTTTTTAGCCCAAACAACAGAAATTTCTAAGTGTGTTAATTTTGTACACCATTGGTGGTTTGTGGTTTTTTCTTTCTTTCAATACATAAAACATCTTGGAATGTGAATTGTCTCTTCCAAACATCTGACTGAAAACAGATTAAGAAGCTTTTCCAGGTTTTTTTTCCACGTCTACTGCAGAGAGGAAATAGTATTTTTTCTAATGTTACTGGGACTAGACAACACGAGAAACATTATTTTTTTAAAAGTGTTACCTACTACATCTTGCTTCTTGTTAGGATTTAAATGTATCTTGAGCTTTCTTTAGGCTTAGAGGTCTTAGTATTTGTGGTGGAATAAATAGGTAAGATCTATACGGTACAGCAAACAGACTAGGCAGTCATTTTATCATTAGTATAGTATAGCAAGACAGTGTCTCCATCTTCATGTATGTATCTGAGTGCAGAAGATTCCATATCATATTTGAATATCTTTCTGCTTTTATCTGTGCTACCTTTGCTAATTTTTCATGAGCTACTATTATATGTTTTTATGAACATTCCTAAAAAACTTACCTTTCTAATTGATAACACCAAATCAGAACAATAGGGCAACCCCAGAGGAAGTTTAAACTGTTTCTGGTTAAACATATCCATTCCTTTGTTTTTACATATACAATGTAATTACGAAATGTTAAATTTTACATGTATTTTACCTGAATGCTTTCATTTTTTCTAAGAACTCAAGTACGGTGTAAGCAATGATACAATGCTCATATCTTCATCACAAACTGGAGCTGCATGTGTTGTAATAGAATGCCCTATCAGTTACTGCTAATTGGCAAATTTGGCAGAGAGATGGAATTGGCAAGAAGACAAAACGTATCTGTCAAAAATAATGAATTTTTGGTGAACTTTTTTCTTTCCTTTGTATAGTGAAACCTAATTTTTAATTGGTTTGTAGCACTTCCTGACATTCAGAAATGTAAACTGGGGGAAGGAACTACACCTTGCACTTGGCAAAGCTGGTGCCAGCTTGTATCATACGGGACTGCGTAATTTTAGAAGGGTGCTAAGAGTTCTTGCGAGCAATACAGCTCCCACTGTGCCAAGAGGTTCCTGAGAATGCAGTGAGGGAAAGTCCCTTCGATTTGTGACTCCCAGTGGGATTTCACAGGCTAACTTTAGGCATGGAGCAGGGGTTGATGAGGTTCTCCGCGTCACTGACTTCTCTGGAGTCAGCAGGGGGAGAGGGAGATGCTCCTTTCCTGGGTCATTCAAAGCACCTAAATTCAGCTGTTCTGAATCACCCAGCGATGCAGCCTTCGACTGCAGCAGGAGCCTTGGGAGACTCGTCTTCTGTGCTTCAGACGAGGGGGTGAGGGATGTGCGTGGACCCTTCCGGCACAGAGAACAAGCATACTCACTCGCTCGGCTGGCAGAGGTCCCCAGTCGCTGCCTCCTGCTCCGTCTCCCAGCTGACACTACCCAGGCTCGATGCAGTCTGGTTCCGCACCCAGGAGCGAGGGGCTGTTGGCTGTGCTGCTTCGCTGCCCCGTGCAGAGGGTGTGCTGCAGCGCGCTGTGCGGCTGGCTGCGAGCTGGCTACCACGTTTGATTTGGTCAGAAGACTAGAATTCTGTTCTGTTCAGAGCAGTTCCTATGAAACTAACTAGCAATTATAGTTCACTCTCCTGATTAGTTCTGTCTGTGTAGCATGCTCTTACTGTTTATATTATACTTTGCATGAAAATAACTGTAGCAGTAAAATCTTAATGGGTGAGATATGTGTAGCGAGTAGCCCAGAGAAGTAAAGGGTTTGCTTAACATAGGGTCACAGAATGGTTTGGGTTGGGAGGGACCTTAAACCCCATCTCATTCCAACCCCTGCCACGGGCAGGGACCCCTTCCCCCAGCCCCAGCTGCTCCCAGCCCCGTCCAGCCTGGCCTTGGGCACTGCCAGGGATGGGGCACCCACAGCTGCTCTGGGCAGCCTGTGCCAGTGTCCTGTCACCCTCACAGTAAAGAATTTCCTCCCAATATCTAATCTAAGTCTCCCCTCTGTCAGTTTAAAGCCGTTCCCCTTTGTCCTGTCACGACATGCCCTTGTATAAGCCTCTCCCCAGCTTTCTTGTTGGCCCCGTTGGGTGCTGGAAGCTGCTCTAAGGTCCCCCCGGAGCCTTCTCCAGGCTGAGCAACCCCAGCTCTCCCAGCCTGTCCCCACAGCAGGGGGGCTCCAGCCCCCTCAGCATCTTTGTGGTCTCCTCTGGACTCGCTCCAACAGGTCCATGTCCTTGCAACATCAGGCAAATGAAGTTTTTACACTTCATCTAAAGCAGCAACACACCATTACATTTAATTAATATTTTAATTCTCAAACAACCTTTCTGTGCTGTGGCCCCTGTTTTACCAGCTTATCAAGTGATGATTTCAAGAAACTCCTATGCTCTAATCTGGCTTTTATAAAGTTATTCAACACTTTGTAAAGTTACAAGTTTTAAGGGTTTTTCTTTTAAAGAAAATCAGGGCTGCAGCAAAAGCTCTTATTTTTCTCACGTTCGTTCTTAGAATGTATGGGCAGTTTGCAGTTAGGTCCTTGCAGTGGCAAGACTGAAGAAAAAGTTTAAGACTTGTGTTAAAAATAATCTGATTTTCTTTTCTTTACTTCAGGCCCGCCCCTTGACCCGCTACTTGCCCATTAGAAAGGAAGACTTTGACCTACGGAGCCACATTGAAACAGCTGGTCACAACATCGAGACCTGTTACCATGTCTCCCTCACGGAGAAGACCTGCCGGGGCTTTCTGATTAAAATGGGAGGAAAAATTAAAACATGGAAAAAACGATGGTTTGTTTTTGACAGAAACAAGAGAACTTTTACCTATTATGCAGGTAGGTTGCAAGATCACTACTAGGTTATATCTGTCCCTCTGTTTTCCCAGTCAGCCTCAGCTGAGTTATGAACATGTAGGGAGTCCCGAATAAAGCTTATTTCCATTTCATCAGGTGTTTTACATGTACACTTAGAGCTTGTGCAGGCCCTTCCCTACTGTGTTCAGTCCTAATGCCAGGTAAGAGAGAAATGAGCGTAACAGACAAAGGGAGAGATGTGGATAGGCAGGAGGAAAAAAATGGAAGATGACCAGGCTCCTGGTACACAGAGTAATGGCTCCACATGATTTATATTTAAATATTATACACTTCACCCAATGACAGAATGATTTCGTGTACCCTTCATACAAGGATATGATTTATTATATAATTATTTATATAAATTGTATACTTACCATGAAAATTAAATGGAATGCTTCTGCAGTCCTGTTGCTTGATGTGCTGAAAAGTCTTTCAGGAAATTAAATATGCAGCAGTAGACTTTTTGAGTTTGCCATATTTTGAGAGTCTTAAGGAATTTCATATGAACAACATGCAATACTCTAAAGAGGTTTCTGTACCCTAAGTTGTGTTATACAATGTCTGGATCCATTATAAGCATTATGCTAATTTGTTATCTTGGAGTAAACCCAGAAATTTGGAATTTAGGAACATGTATGTCTCTCTGGTGGCTGTGCCTGGTTTGACTTTGAAGTTTCAGAGGAAGCCAGAAAAATGGCTTTCTGTCCTGAATATTTATTGCCAGGAGAGGCTAGACAGGGGCATATGTGGGATGGTCATTGCTGAGAAGCAGAGGAAAACATCAAGGACAAAAACCACCCAAACAGTTCCATTTCTTTTTATGACATTACTGCTTTCCAGCATCTTGTAAGGAACTTAAAATTGATGGTAGGGTTATACATTGCTCAGTCCATCTTTTTTAAAAACATATTTTAATTCATTACAGACCCACTGAATATTTCTTACCCGTTTACAGTAATACTATGAAGAATGTTAAGAACAAAATAAAAAAGTTTGTCACATCTGGCTTATTGGTTAGCAAGGCCTGTAGAAAACAGTAGTGTTCCCATCTGGTACTGATTTTTTGGGGTTTGGGGCTTGGTTGGTTTTGGGGTTTTTTTAGAAGTTATGTTAATAGTTAACAGTTTTGGGTTTGAGTGTAGCATAGTTGCCATAATGCAATTTTAATTACCAAAGAAAACTTTTCATAATGTCTCAAGAAGTTTGGCCAACAAACAGTTTGATGAGAATTTTGTACCAGCTGCACAAAAATGCAGCTGCTTGTATGAGTAAGGATCCATCTAGATCTTTAAATATATAGTAGACTTCCAAAATAAATATTGATGTTGTAAATCCAGAGTAATTGAACTCTTAAGTGAATACATGTGTATATTGTTTTAGTTCTGCAAGTGTACTGAACAAAGAACTTACCCTAAAGTCTGACAGTTTAGTGCAGTGCACTTAAGCGAGGCATCTGCGCTTTCTGACCTGAAGCATACAGGGAACTCTACAAAGACTATTGCGGTGGGAGCTTGCGGGTACCTGAAATGCTCTAGTAACCAGGATCCCAGGTGGGGCTTGAAAGGAGAGTGGATCCCTGTTTGCTTGGACTGCACAGACTGTACACCTCGCAGATTGCATTTAGCTTCATATAATGCATGCTATAATGTCGTAATGTTATACCTCAGTACTTCTACTGGTCCCCTGAGGGCTGGTAGGGAGATTCCCAGTGCTGTGTTGTTTGGTCTCTGGGATTTCTTTTTGCCGTCATATGAAGCTTTTTAAACTGCCTGCAGCCACTGACAGGATGTAAGCCAAGTTTCATGAGTGTTCAACATGATAGCAGGATCTCTGATGGGGCTGATGAAGGTGTTCCACATGACCATTCAACGTTAAGGTGATACTAACTTGGCATCAGAAGGAATTTTATATTCCCCTAATAAAAGTACTGGGAGTGGAAGGAAGTTTGCCCTTCAGTGTCACGTGCAGTCGTGATGCTCTCCTGGTTTAACTCCAGCCAGCAACTAAGTACCACGCAGTCGCTTGCTTGCTCCCTGCTAGCGGGATGAGGAGGAGAGTCAGAAAAAGGTAAAAGCCATGAGTGGAGATAAGAACAGTTTAATAATTGAAATAAAGGATAATAATAAATAATCGTAATAATAATAGTAATGAAAAGGCAGATAACAAAAAAGGAATAAAACCCAAAAGAAACAAGTGATGCACAATACAATCACTCACCACCCAGCCAGCCCCCCAGCAGCAGTCAGCCCCTCATGGCTGTCACCCCCCAGTTTACACACTGAGCATGCCGTCCCATGGTATGGAACATCGCTTTGGCTGGTTCATGTCAGCTGTCTTGGCTGTGCCCCTCCAGCTTCTTGTGCCCCTGCTCGCTGCCAGAGCTGGGAAATGTGAAAAGTCCTTGGTTTAGAGTAAGCCCTACCTAGCAACAACTAAAACATCAGCGTGTTACCAACATTGTTCTCGTACTAAATCCAAACCACAGCACTGCACCAGCTAATAAGAAGAAAATTAACTCTGTCCCAGCTGAAATGAGGACAGATGCTTCTTAACACCCTCCGGGATTATTGACCCATTCCTCTTCCATTGCAGGAAAACAGAGGGTACTGTAGATACCTACCTGCCCTGTTCCTTTTTCTTATGAAACATTATGGTTGTGACTGTTAAGATGTTAAGTTCACAGTCTGTATCCTCCTTGCCCTGATGATTCAGTAGCTAATACTGAATAGACATATATATATAGACATATATATATAATAATATAGACAGATGTCTAAAATAGTTTAGAATTGACCCTCTGCGAGTGTCTGCTTCTTACCATTGCCTTGAAAGGGAGATTACGTTAGCTGTGTCTTCATTGGACAGGCCAAAACTTAAGTGAGAAGACACTCCAACAAAATCAACCAACTAGTAAGGAAGTTTGAAGGTTTCTGTGGGATTTCACAAGCAGAAGTGTTAATCCATTTACTTATCAGCTGAGCGTGTATGCAAGAGCAAATGAAGCTTTTCCTTCTCAAAGTAGTGTTCGTTTCAGTTCTCAAGTCATTCTCTCTTTTCCATTTTAGACAAACACGAAACTAAATTAAAAGGTGTAATATATTTTCAAGCTATTGAAGAAGTCTATTACGATCACCTAAAGAACGCATATAAGGTAAACTTTGATGTTGGTTTTTTGCATATCATATAGCAGCACCCAAAGCATGGCAGCTGCTGTAAAGTCAAAGGGAGAGCTGACATTATTAGAAATAAAGAAAGAAAGAAAGAAAAAAAACTGAAGTGGAGGGAAAGGAAGATGAAGCCAGACCAGCAATTAGCACCGGGGGTTGTTTTCATACTGATGACAGCAGAGGTAAGAGCGCCTACCTGCCAGGTGGGATGTCTGTGAGGAATTCCTTAGTCTTGGGACGAGCCCACCGAAATCAGTGGCTTCGGCAAACGAAGGGATGGCTGGATGCCACGGGGAGGGAGTGAACCGGTGCCGGCAGCCCCTGCCGCTCACCTGTAATTTAAATGAGCCGGGAACAAGCTGAATATATCCTCGGCACCTGGACGTGTGAAAGCTAAGGTAGCTTTGACCACTGGAGAGGGGAGTTGGTTATTTGGTCGTGAAACAACAGTTTGGACCCCTGTACTGCTGAGTAATAGTCTAGTGGAAATGATGTAAAACACGTTTATGGTGGGTAGAAACTCTTTAAACACGTCTCTACTTGCGATGTAGGATGCAGTGGTACAGCATTTTGCATTTTATCTTTCTCCTTAACCCTACTGTAAATCCCCCTGTAAGTAATTTCACTTCTGGTACCAATAAATAAATAAATGGCTTGGATTTCATTGTTTGCTACCCTTCTTTCTGTTTTATTGTAGAGTCCCAACCCATTGCTCACTTTCAGTGTTAAGACTCATGACCGGATATACTATATGGTTGCTCCTTCACCAGAAGCCATGAGGATATGGATGGATGTTATTGTTACCGGCGCAGAAGGCTACACCCACTTCATGTTATAGTAAAAGAGGGCAATAGGGCATACTGCAATAACGTAACATATGAAGTTAGCCATATGTAGTGAAAGCCGAAAAGCCAGTGAATACTCTGAAATATCCTCCTTATGATGTGCACCCGAAACCTCAGAATGAGAGGGGTTTACACATGCATTGAAAAGGGGGGGGAGTTGTTACTTGTTTTAGTTCATCTTAATAGGAATGAAAGAGCTAAAGCTGTTGAGAGAATTGTAGTGCTCCAAAATGGGTAATCAGGCAATTTTAATTACAGCATCTTGATTCGATGACAATTTCCTACAAATTCTCTTCTATGGAGAATGTCTTCGTAAACTCATACTAAACAGTTTACAAATGTGTGTGTTCTCATCAGTATGCAAAAATTCTAGTAATGGAACAAAAAGGAGTAATAAGCATATATTTTAATATGCAGCATTTGACACTTGTAGATGATTAGGTGACTTTTTAAAACTTTTAGTCAAGTATTTTATAAAAATATGAAGAAAAAAAAAAGGAACCCTAAGGTACATGCAGTTCTGCCTTAGTTGTTAACTATTACAACAGAGCCAAAGAGTTACACGACTCCCTTATCATAATGCTTTCATAATTGTTACTGATACCTAACCTTCTGTAAGGGGACAGTGCCAAAACTCTTGATGACTTTTAGTGTAATTAAATTGTTATGATATTCTGTGTGTTCAAACACTCAGTGACACCAGCTGTTATGTTTGAAGCCTGCATCTATGGAGCTCAACAAAAAAAGAGGATAGCTTTATAAAGAAGCATTTTTCCACAAGGATTCAAATGGAAACACACAAATTAACTTCCTCATAAGGAGGGTTTTTTTAATCTTCCCCGTTGAATAAGATGAGCTGATTCTAGACCCTACAGCAATTTTCTTCTACATAGTAAGATCCCAGCATGGTTCTAACCTTCCTCTGTGCCAAGTGAACACTCTACTGAAACCTCTCAAACACTGGTCCCCTTGAAGCCAGCATCAAAATTTCTACCTATCTAAATTCTTTGGAGCTAAGTTTTCAGCCCCAGAGTTGTTTATTTTTCAAAATGCGTATCTGCTCGGAATAATGCTGTCAGATAGACTAAAGAGACAGAGGCAAGTTCTAAGAGTTTACACTAAGACGTGTATGAATAAAACCCCCTAAAAATTTCAAGTTAGATTGAGATTCCTAAAACAACAAAAATACCGAGGGTGTGGTATTCTCCCATTTTAAAATCACTTCCAAGTCCTTGAGTAATCTTGCAAAAAAATAAATTATTTAATTGAACTGAACTTCAAGGAAGTCTATTATAAGATGACTTTAAAGAGGCTCTACTACAGTAATCAAAACTTGTGTGCTATGTGGTTTGTGTAATAGAAGAGGGCACATTAGCCTTTATTTTTTTTTTCTTGATGGAAACAGCTTTTGTGGAACAAATAAAAAACCAGAAAGCAGAACAGAAGTATGCTGACAGAATATTTTTGTTATACATTTGAAACCCAGTGTCTGTAATGAACAGGTTGAATTTTTTTGTGGTATGCACAGATGATACGGTTGCTCTAGCATGGTGAACATCAGTTTCAACTTGAAGCATGAAAGAACGGACTGTTATTGCAAGATAATTGTTATCATCTGTGCAGATCACGGCTTGTAATCTAATGATTTAAAACACTATCAGAAATAAATTGCTTTGGTTTATATAATTATTACTTTTCCCTGATGTATCTTGATTTTACTCCTAAGTATGGTTATAAAGGTTTTCTAATAATGATTTTTGTATCCTGCATGATGCAATGAAGGCATTTCAATAAACATTTTTAAAAATACACTTGCTTAAATATTCACTTGCTGCTTCCATCTTGAGACATTTCTGCTTGTCTTTTAAACAAGTCGTATCCAGTTGTACAAGCAATTTTGTATTTCTTAGGAACGCTTAATCTAACCATTCCATGTGTTCCCGCATAAAAGAGCTATGGAAAATCATCTTTCAGATGGCAGTGAAATTAGGAGCATAGTCTGTTTGCTGCATGTACGTAATGTAACATGTTTCTCACTTTTTATGACCTTGTTTGAAAAATTTATCACCATCCTTGGATATAGACAGGTTTTTTGTTTACCTACAAAACGGAAATTGCTGAAGTTTAAGGGTTTCCCAGTTTTCCCAATATTTGACTTAGACATGACTTGAACTACAGGAAGCATTAGCTCATTGTAGAAGCTCATGCAGTTTTATGATTTTTTTTTCACTAAGTTTGCTGTCATCATCACGAAGCATGGCAGTGTGCCCCATCTTGTACAATCTGTTGACGTGCAGAATCGTACTCTACGGCTTGAGGAGAGTTACAAAGCAGGTATGTTTATTGCTGTGCTGGGTGCAAGGGGGATCGCTCCTCCTAACTTACACACTTAATTTTACTCGTAATACATATTTATACAGTGAAGTTGGTTAGTTCCACCCAAAGTCTACACCTCCTAATTACTGGTTAGTTGCTTTCTCGCCTCAATTTAAAGTTACAGTTCATTTTAAATTCACTACGCACGCTCCCCAAGCGGGGGATCCGCAGTTACTTTACCCTAGTGTCCTTGAGTCTTACCACTTCAGTAGTTTGTTTTATTTTAGCCGTTAGCACATCGCTGTCAGAAGGCTCCTTATTTACATTCTCGTTGAGCTCATCTACACCTGTACTAACTGTCCCTTCTTGCAGTGCCGAGTGGCCGAGCTCCCGACCTTCTCTCGCAGACAGTGAGGCTTTTGCTCCCATGGTGATGTTTCTGTTATCTATGCAGCTCCTGTCTGCAGCAGTTCTAGGTTTTTCACTGTATTTTCTCGCATCACCATCTCCAAGCTTATCCCCATGGGAGTCAAGAACCTGCTTACCCTGGAGGATCTCGGGCACCTGCAAACCACGCAAGCTGTGTCTTAAAAACCTCAGCCACTGTGCCCCTTGACCAACAGCTCCCAGAGGTGCTGGCCTGGCGCTTGCCAAGGAAAACACCTTACCTTTGCAGGCACTGACCTTTCTTAGCATTATTTCCTTCCTTTCTGGGTGGCTGCCACGGCCTGTACGTAGAAGGCACAGCCCATGGCCGTGCTTGGGCTGCAGCACCCACAGCAAGGCCGAGCAGAGGTGGGGAGGAGGTGCGAGCCGGTTCAGAGGGCCTGCAGGCCACAAACAGCCAAGGCCTGACGCCGCTGGGGAGGTGACTGAAGGAAGGACAGTGTGTTTTGAAACGTCCCTTCTGGCCGTCTGTAAGGGCCAGGTAATTACATGCATTATATTAGGTAATACATATATTACAAAATGTATGCTTCACAGCAGTTTATACCCATATACATACAGGCAACCTGAGGAACGGGGGTTTTGACTGGCAAAGAAGCCTCCAAGGAAGGTCCCCCCCTGAATACACATACCTAGGGAAAGCTCATTAAGTGTTTTTCACAAAATTTTAGTTTTCTACCTCACAATGACATGTGGAATTAAAACTTTGTAACTCAGGATAGGTTATAAAGCAGGTATGTTTAATTCACCGGTGGGCATCAGGGTGGGTAATTCCAAAAGCACCTGCTGCCCCGACTTCTTTCTGCATGTGTGATTTCAAGTATACATTCATAGATACTCAGTAGGTGCCCGAGAATAGGTTGGGTTAGGATAACTAGTCTACCAAGAAGTCGTTAACATAAGTTCCCTCCCGCTTGGCCACTGTCTCCTGGTGGTGGTCGTGGGGGATGTGGGGATGAAGGGTTAGAAGTCTCCCTTGCTCTGAACTTTTCACCTTCACTCTTCATGCAGACTCAGTCGTGTCTGGAGTTTCTTCCAAACCGAAAAACAGGACAGATCCAGTTTTCCTATCTCAAGGCACAGAGGTTCGCATACCGGTGTCTTCTGATCAGCGCACAGAGCATCCCAGGTTCACCTTAGCAGTACAAAGGGCCCCAGGACCGGGCCTCATTTACAAAGTCGCACGGTGAAGCTCCTCTTTGTACATACAATGAGAGTTTTAATTATTCTACTTTTTCCATATTCTATTAATCTAGTTATTTCTAAGCTTTCTATCAGCTACTGATTTACGTTCTCGGGGAGCTCATCTCCATCTGTACTAACTGTCCCTTTTGGAGTGCCGAGCGGGCCAGCTCTAGCGGGCCCTGAGGCTCGCGCCTGTGTCGGTGGTCCCTGTTACCTGTGTAACTCCTGCCTACAGCGCGTTAGGGTTTTCACCGAATTTTCTCGCACCACCGAACGCCCCCAGGACGCGGCCCCGGCGCCCCCCGCCCGCCGCGCCCTCAGCGGCGCCTGCGCGCCCGGCCGGGGGCGGGAAGCGGCGCGGCGCGTGCGCGGGGGGAGCGGCCGCCGCGGGGGCGGGCGGGGCAGCGGCCATGGCGGCGGCGGGCGCGCTGCGGGGCTTGGTGCGGGGCTCGGTGCGGGGCGGCCGCCGCCGCGCCTCGGCCACGGTGATATTGCTGTCGCCGCCGAGGGCGGCTGTGGGGCTGCCGGGTAAGGGAATGGTTCTGGGTCACGTCTGCTGGCGCTTCGGCGTTGCGCCTCCTCTGCCGAGCCTGGGGGGTGAGGGGGTGGCAGGCAGGGGGCAGGGGACACCCGTGCGCGTCCTGGCCGTGGGGACGCGTGTTTGCCGTCGGCGGGGCCGGCCGCCCGGGGGGGCACCCCGCGGCGCCCCTCAGCGCCGCCTCGGAGGGGGAGGGCCGGGGCGCGGCCCCTGGGGCGGGGGTGGGGGTGTTACGCCCCGCTGCTCCCGGGGGACGCGGTTTGTGACGGGCTTTGCCTCCCCTGCCAGGCGGGGGTGCGGCGCCTGGGCACGGTGCCGGGGCAGCCCAGGCCTGTGCCGTCCGCAGCTGCCCGCCTGTGTCCGGCTCGCCGGACGCTCCCGCCGCCGCTGCTGCTCTCGGAGGAGCCGTAGGGAATGGGGGGCGGCGGGCCCGGTGTGGGACATGCCTGCGTGGGAGGCTCCGTCACCAGGCACCTGAGAAGCTTTGCTGGCATCCACCTTTGTGTGAGATGATCCTCTGCCCGAACAGCCTGTCCCCCCCCTTGCTATTTCAGACGCAGTGCTTGACTGACTCGTTGAGTTTTTCATGGCATTAAATTTGCCAGACAGCTGTTCTTGTTGAGGTAATGAACTTCTGTCTGAGGCTGCTCGGTGTAGATGTGAGTAAAACTTGCCGTTAAGGATGCACGGTTTTTGTCTGCATAAACCCATGAATACAGTGGGGGTTTTGTTGATCTTTTTTCTTTCTTTCTCTATGTTTAGAGTGATATTCCGCTCAGAATAGCTGGTTACTGAGTGTGCTGGTAGGTGCTGTGAGACTGGGCTAAGCAGCCAGCGGAGCTGGTGGCCTTCTTACTGCTGTAGTGTAGGTGACTGCATCAAACGGGGTTTGGACAATACTGAGTCCACGATCTACCAGAGCTGCATTCATCTGCCACTGTTGACAGCGGGTAGGTCACAGTGCTGGAGCATTCCCAAAGCTGGCTGGATGATTTCTTTGGCTTTGACATGTAGCACTGGGCTCAGTCACGGTTTCGCTTGGTCATAACACAATTAAAATTGCACAGTGATTCTGATATGAAGAGAATTCCATAGCACCAAGCATGGGTCCTGTGGTCTTCCTATAGCTAGTTCCTTCTGTCTGTAACTTTTATAAATACTGAGTACCATCTCACACCTTTCAGAAGTGCTTCCCTGCTCTTGCCAAGGTCTTTCACTGAAAGAAAAAGATGACAAGTTACAAAGTAGCTGCTTAGTTATTGATCTTGTCTGCCTAAAGGGAAGCCTGCGAGCGTGATTCCAGTGAAGCTTGTTTTTGGCTTGGCTGGCGTGGCTGCTGTAGGGTTTTGCATGATTCGGGTTAGGATTCCGGCTGGTGCACTTACAGTAACTTGTTAAAAGCGGAATGCTAATTTGTGAAATAGCTTAATGTTTGTGTCTAGTAGCTGGAGTTTAAACCCTGCCCAGTGTCAAACCAGTTGAGGGCACTTCTAGAGTGCTGAAGGATGGAAAACTAGTGACTTCGGAGATGGTTATCAGGGCTAAGGGGAAGAATAATCCTCCTAATTCTTTTTCTGTCAAGCATAGCACTTCTTGGTGCGTGTCCTCTGTTACCGGCAGGTGAAGAAGTGACTGCCTTACTGAGAGACACACACAAACCAAAAGCCATCGTGTGGATACGTCTGAGTAAATGTATCTTTACTGCGGCACTTATTCTCCTTTATAATAATTGATGCATCAATAGGAAAAAGAACTGTCCCATTATTTCAGGAAAGATTTAATAGTTTTAATCTGTAGTTTAAATGGTGTAATTTATGTTGGACTGTAGGAAAGTGCTGGATACTGGCTGCATCCTGCATCTGTTACACATCCGTATTTACTCATGTACATACAAGTGTAAAAACAAACAAACCCCTTTAATGTAATCTCTCTGATAGCGAGAAAGCTTCGAGAGAAGTCATAGCAGCAGATCGGTTAAGTACTGTGATACTGTCATGGCCTGTTCTTGCAGCGTTGATCCAGTTATTAATCACTAGGAGGCCCTGATGTATTATTTAGGGTTGCATAGGTTTTGTACCCTTCTGTTGAGGAACAGTCATCTTCTAATTTAAGAATTAAGAGTATCAAAATCTTAGTCGCCTCAACCAAGCTTTCATGTAACAGATTATCTTGCTGAGTGGGATAATGGAGTCGATTAAAGTCTCCCTAACACTTCTCCACAAATCGCTTGCCCTCACTCACAGCAGAGGTACAATTGGTTGCTAAACTTAGATGAAATTCTGTAGCAGCTGTTGAGATGCAGCATAGCTATTAATTAGTTAGAATTTCCTTTGTTAATCTTTTTCCCATGTTTGAAGCCAACTGATTTATTTTTTTAAGGCTATTAATATGAATAACACTCCAACCTAGTGTTTGCTTTCCAAAGATGTCTGGTTTGTTATTTTGAACGAAAACAAAACAAAAATTATTTTTTTATGCTGGTAGGGAAGCTTCTCTGTCACGTAGCATGTTGCAGGTCACTTTCACAGGTGTTGCACTAAATGATCTTTCATTTTTTCAATATTTGTAGAACATTTAGGTTTGCTAAGTGCTCTTTCATTCTAGATAAACAAAACCATCTGAGTACTGGAATAATGTAACCTCTCCAGCAAGAATACACCAAACCATGTAATGGCAGATCTGTGCCTTTTTTGAAGATGCGTAAGAAAATCATAGTTCTGCAGTGGTCAGCTCTGTTTCTTCTAATGGGATGTGTTTAATGTATTGCTCAGTTTTTACAGAAAATGTGGCTTTATTTTGTGTTTTACCTTCTGTGCTTCATACCCAAGAAAAAGACAGACGTTAAGATTGCACAGTATTAAAATCAGCCTCTTTTTCAGTGTTCCTGGCAATAATCTTTAACTTAAATAGCTGTTGATAATATGATGAGAAAGGCTAGATGTTATTTATTTCATTTGGGTTTAAACAATGCAAATGTTTTATGTTCATTACGTTGAAAAAGATAGTCACAAGATTCTTTCTCTGTTCCTACTTTGAACTTCCCCATTGTACATCATCATAGATCTTGTGGATCTGGCGTTTTGATGCAGATGTGGGTTTTTCCTTTGGTTTTGATTTCCATCAAAAATTTGTCACCCTATATACTTGTAAACTTACCATTGCACAGAGTATTTTAGTCCCCAAATTATATTTTTTTGCAATTCAGTCTGGAAAAAAACCCAAAAAGGATGAATTAAAAGTTAAACTAAGCAGATAAAAAAAAATCTTAACTGTTTCTGTGAAATGAGTACACATATATTCACGATGGTGTAACACGTGAAATCAAATGAAGTGTAGGAAATGCTAGCATTTGGCTTCGGTCAACCACTTTGCTAACTGCTCAGTGAACTCCTTACAAGGTTGGCATTTAATGATTTGAGAATGAATCACAATCAGCTTTCTCTTTTAGATTGATCAATGCTAGTTAAAGAAGTAAAGAATATAGGAGATACTTTTATCTGTTCTCTTGAGCCAGAGTATCTTCTTTTCACATAATATACCCGTATTTCCTGAATCCTAGTTTTATAATATATTAGTATTTCTGCCGAGTTTATCATGATGCTTATACTAAATAGCTCTTTTTATTAGTTTGCAGGCTGAAATCATCAGTCAGCTTTCTTGCTCGACCAGATCGACCAAGTCTTGCTTATCATAAGCTAAAAGGCAGGAATCCAGGGGTTGTTTTCCTTCCAGGCTTGAATTCAAATATGAATGGTCAGAAAGCAACTGCCCTTGAAGATTTCTGCAACTCTCTAGGTCATGCCTTCGTCAGGTACATTCAGGGCATTATGCTTCAGAAAATGAAACTAGTGGCAGGGGTTGGGGGGAGGGGCTTTAACAGAAATACGTAAACTTTAGATTTGGATTGGAATGTATGCTGTGCTGTACACAAGCAAAGAAGTGTCCTTCCATTTCAGATGCAGGATTTCAGTCTGTAGCGAGACTGAGGTGAATGAGGAGAAGGTATTCTGAAAGTAATGCAGGAAATTCTCCAATAAATTGCTATAGTCTAGCCAGTGCCACATTAAGGCTACAGGCACAAAAATAGGAAAGAAAGGACCTGGAGTTATAATTTTTAAGTTACCACTGTAAGCGCGCTTCTTAACTGTCAAATCTTTTTAAGTTACCCAGTGCCTTCTGTGGGTTTAGGAAAGCATGCACATGCTTAGTGGTCGTCTCCTTTGATAGACTAAGTTGAATGCTGAGTTTTCTAAGTCTTTGTGTTTGGGTTTAGTGTTTGAAAGAGTGTTTGTACATTTGAAAAATACCTTTAAAACCGAAGTATTTGGATATTTATTTTTTTTTTGTCTGTAAGGGAAATTCTTTTTCTGGGAAATAAGGTGATAAATTTGGACATTGTTATATCAAATGATAAGAGAAGGCTGCATCACTTAATTGTATATGTTGTGCTTAAACCTCTTCTCGTGTGGTTTCTGGTGCTAGTGATACGCAGGACCAAGTAAGAAATTACTCAGGACGCTATCTTGTCCCCTGTTTAATTCAGTTAAATGGTACTGTGTGGTTAGCATCTGTGTTACTGTAGACAGTACTGTGACTTTCATTCTGATGGTTACTTTTTCAGATTTGACTATACAGGATGTGGAAGTTCAGATGGTAAATTTGAGGAGTGTACAGTTGGGAAGTGGAGAAAAGATGTTCTGTCTATACTGGATGAACTTACAGATGGACCACAGGTTATATTTTATGTTTACATATAGAATGCTTTTTGTCTCAAGGTAGAACATTAATCAAAAGTATGCTGTAATACCTCTGGCCAACAGTAGCTTTTATTTCACAATTGACACCTGCTGACTTTCGCACTGAATCATTGGAGAGGCTGTATTCGTAGGACCACTTTTGCAAGCTGGTAGATCACAAAATCTGGGAAACATGGGTTGATAGGACCTCCTGGAGGTCATTTGTTAGTGTGTCCTGCTCGGAGCAAGTCTGTCGTCCCAGGGAATCTGAGAAAGCCTCATGGTGGAGGGTCCACCTGACAGGGAACAGGGAACTGTTAGAGGGCAGCATAGCCATCTTCCTGAAAAAGTGTGTCACTGTTCTGTGCTGATGCATTAGTTAGAGGATTTGCAGGAATGTTACAAGTTAAGATACTCTAGATGATAAAATGGCTTTTAAAAAAAAAAAGAATCGTTATGAATTGCTTGTGTTGACCTCTGACTGCACTGAGCATTTACCATGTGCGTTTATTTTAAGAAGGAAACATAAAATACACACATGATACTGAATTGTTTCAACTCTCATTTTGTTTACAGTGTTTCAGTCTCAGACAGCAATAACCAGCCATGCCAAACAAAAAGAATAATAAAATACCAGATCCTATGGTGCTTACTCAGGCAAAATTTCCACTGGAGGTGACAGCAGTTCTGCCTGGGTAAGGACAGCAGGATTATGCCCAAGGTTTTAGTTAAACAAAATGAAAACTGATACTTTGTAAAAGAAAAAAAAAAAAGTAGCCATTTCCTGTAAAATAATATCTTATTTTCTGTCCTTTTCAGATTCTGGTTGGCTCTAGCTTGGGTGGATGGCTGATGCTTCACGCTGCAATAGCACGCCCAGATAAAGTAGCTGCTCTAGTTGGAGTAGCTGTAGCAGCAGACCATCTTGTAGCAACTTTTAAGAAGCTTTCCATTGAGGTAAATGTTGATGCCTGGCTTTTGTGCCATCTGAAAACCTCTCAAGTGTTTAAGAAACTGTTGTTCAAGCTGTACTTTTCCTGCACGTCTTCTAGTAAGTTTTCTGTGTTTGTGGTGAAGGTAAGCTCAGTCTAAAAGTCTGCAAAATACTCTGCTTCTAGTGTGAAGCTAGGGTGCACACTAACTAGAATGCGTTTATATTAGTGGCATATAGGATGTGAAGTCAGATCCCTGCTGTTGGCAGTCCGTTAGATTTCAGTGTTGAATACCTTGTATTGGCATTCAGATTGGTTCCTTGCACTTTCAAGAACAGAGAAGTAGCTGCTAAAGTAATTGAGATGACGTTGGACGAGATGAATCTGAGGCAGGTTGTGTGTGTAGAAGAAAGGGAATTCTAAGATCAGTGTGTTTTAAAGACTGTAAGGTTTAGGTGGTGGGAATTCTCCCGAGTTGCTTCTTGATGATAATATCCAGTCTTCAGGAAAGTAAATCAGGTGTTGTAATGTGACAAAAGAATATGGCAATAAATAACTCATACTTTAGAATAATTAAAATATTTTCCTGCTTTTTGTTTGTTTTGGTTTTTTTTCCTACAGCATTTCGTAGTGTCAGTAGTTACTACTTAAGGCTAAGGTAAGATTCTGGAAGTACAGCATTTAGGCAATTGTTGTGGCAAAGTCAGAAAAGACCGATCACTGGACAATTCCTTTTTCCTAGGATTCTCCTTGTTTGAGGTTCAGTGAACTGATTGAAGCCAAAAAGGCCTGCTGTTCTTGGTGGCTGTACATCTTTTTCTGATAGATTCTGGCTCAGAAACTTAATTTCACTGATGAATCGTAACTGGATTAATATGCAGGAGAGATGTGCAGAATAGCTTTTGTGACATGGGAGGGGATTTGTCTTCTCAGCTGCTGGAAGGCAAACCGGAATATACCTTGTCTGCTAATAAAAATGAAAAAAGTGAAATTTTACACCTGGGGAAATTTTACTGCATTTAAAACAGGAATAAGTTGAGGCATTCTAAACTCTTTAACATCGGTCATGTCTATTCTTTGCTCTTTTTTTTTTTTTTTTTTTTTTTTTTTTACAGGCACAAAAAGAAATTGAAGAAAAAGGTGAATGGAAGTTTCCAACCAAGCATAATGAGGAAGGATATTACTCCTTGACATATGACTTTATCAGAGAAGCAGAAAATCACTGTGTGCTAAATAGTCCTATTCCTATAACCTGTCCCGTACGACTTATTCATGGCATGAAGGATGATGTTGTCCCTTGGCAGATCTCTATGCAAGTTGCAGAGCGTGTTTTGAGCAAAGATGTGGATGTCATCCTCCGCAAAACTGGACAACATCGGATGAGTGAGAAGGAGGATACAAAACTTCTTGTGAATACTGTTGATGATTTAATTGACAAGCTGGCAACACTAACATAAGCTGCAGAGTAGCATTAAGTGCTTGAACTCTACACCTGACTCTTTTCCATGAGTAGTAGAAACCAATGAGTAGCAGAAATAGCAAGATGCCAGGCCTGTGACTATCACAGTAGGAACTGAGCTTTATCTACTGTTTCCTTACCTCTGTTTCGTAAATACAGGTATTTTATTAATGCTGCATTTGCCCAGATGATCCAAAATGTGAAGGAGTGCTGCTGTTGTGTTCAGAACCTCTCCTTCCTCATTTAACCCTTTTTTTGCAAGCTTCCTACGCTTTTGTACTGAAATGTTGATTCGTTTTCGTTACTATTGGCCTGTACAGTAAACCTTCAATTTCCCGTGTCTTTGACAACTTTTCAGTATTGTCATTTTGCTGTAACATTCTTGTATCTTATGTCTGAAACAACCTGTGCAAGGCAAAGTACAACTCAAATGTTTACTGAAGCTATTGTTCTTAGAAATAGTGAATACCATGAAGCATAATAAACAGATTTCAGATAAATTATTATACTGTTCCTAAGTACTGTTAAAATTGAAAAGTGGAAGGCACACCCTGATGGTGTGCTTGGGTTACTACATAAAGAAGAACTTAACCTCGAAGGATGCAGGGGAGCTCTTCTATCTATGTTTATCCGTAGGGTTTATGTCCTCTTCTGCAGGATACCTTTTTGTAACAGATAATTTCTGGGCCTACAATTTAGAGAACAATATATAATCTTGGTGGAAACTGAAACTGAATCAATACAGTGACTCTCTTTTATAGGAACTTCTTTAAATTGAGAGGAGTACAGCAGCACAGGGCGTCACGGCCTCTTTTCTATGGCTTGAGAACTGTAGATTACTAGGAACAGTGTCTTCCAGTTCCTAGTAACTGAAGAACAAATTTCTGAAAATTTGTAAATGAAACTTGATAGTTGGATAATTCTTGTAATGTAGATCTATAGAATTTAATAGTAAAATGATTTAATTGCAAAACTACCTAGGGTTTGTCCAGAATTATGGTGCCATTCATACAGTTGAAAGAGAGAGTGGAAGTTAGGGGAGAGGCTAGAATTGGTTCAGGCTGGCCTTCATAGAAAGCATCAGTCAAAAGTTGTTTCTGGCTTTACTGTTTTAAGTAGTAAATGGCATCACGAGTGTTGCCTTAAAAGACTAAAGCTCCGGGGGGTAAAGTATTTCCAGAGTTTGTAATTTTCAGTGTTACCATTGTCAGTAGAAGTACCTTGTATAGAGCTTCTCTGAGGTAGTGTTTTTTAATTAAAAAAAACCCAACACGAACTACTACCCAAAAAAAACCCCCGAAAACCAGCAACAAACCAAAAAGCCCGTAAATTTCAGATGAGTTCCTGTGAAGTACAATTTTATTTAGGCTTCGATACAGCAAAAAAAAGAAGCAGCTGTGATGCACAAAAATTTGAATTCTGGTATGAGAGTAAAGAAAGGTGGCTCTAGTTTAAATGCAAACCATCTAATTCAAGTGTACCAGTTCCCTAACTCGGTCTTGCTCAGGATACTTGTTCGAGGAATTGCAACATTCCATGAAATCTTGTTTCCAAAGTATTTCTGTTTATGGAGTAGACTCTTTTCTGTCTATGAATATGCAACTCACTACTTCCTAAAGCTTTTCCTTTTGAGAAAAATTAGTTCAGATAATTTATGGAAATTACTCAGCCACTTCTTGAAGGTTGAGCTGTGTTCATGTTTATCTAATGTTAAACAGTTATCTTTCTACGTATTCATGTGACTTACATCTGATAAAGCCCGAAAAATACACTTTGTGATTTTTAAAGACACAGTCAAATCAAAATTAGGTTACTTCAAAACTTTTTGCTCTTAGCTTACCTGTGATTATTTTTTTTAAATCCACCTTTGTCATGTCTTAGATTGCTTTGTCTTTTAATGGAAGGAAAAGCTGAAAACAGCAGGCTGCAGTAATTCCAAAGTCATTAATTTTAATTAAGGCCCAAAGCTACCACTTGTGATAGATAGACTTTTTGTTCACGGTTATTCAAGTTATTTCAGTAGTGGAGAAGATTTGAGCTATTTTGTTTTTAATTGGGAGTTATACTGATAAACGTTCGATTTACCTGTAATACTTCAGACAGGGAGAAGTCTTTATATGCCTGCATAAACTAGCGAGCTTCACCTTAGCTTTTATTAAATAATTGATATTTTATGGGTAAGGTCTTTTTGTTACAATGCCATAGAGCAAGATAGCTGAAAATAAATGTGAAGGGGAGCAGCTGGGCAAGTAGTTTTCAGGGTTGCGGTTTGTTTTTTTTATGGTGGGAGGGAGCTTCCCCCCCGCCCCATTATTCTACTGTAATAACATTAGGTGGGAAAAGGCAGCACAGCAGGGTTGATGCAATTGTTGAGGATATAAAGCTGCATCGTCGGTTGCTCCTACCACAGCATACTGAAACTTTGTCCCAGGGAGGTTTGGTGTTTTTTGCCACTTGTTTTGTAGTTCTGTTTTCCTTCTCTGCTTGGTAAATGGAGATTAGTGGTAGCATTTATGTTACAGGTGTACCCAAAATGTGCTACGTAAAGTGTCAATGCAAAGGCAGAGATGATGCTTTCTTCATAGAGGCGGTATTCCAGGTAGTGTTTTGAGCTTCAGTGAATCCTAGTGCCCTTCTCTCTGTGTTTGCTTACCATTTTCTAAATTCAGTCTATATTCCTTAAATATGAAGAGGTGGCTCTGAGGTAGGCATTATGTAGTCAGACTTTTTCCTCTACCTTTGCCCCAGTACTTCCATTGGTATTTCTCTTTGCAAGCATAGCTTTTCCCTTATGTCCATGCTGGAAGTCAGCAACATTTTGATTGCTGTCAACTCTGCATGTTCAGTTGCCTGCAAGAAGGGATAGATGATAACCGGAGAGATTTACATCCTACCAGCGACTAGCTCTTGACCTCTCAGGAAGTTTTGACAGTCTTGAATAATGTAATACATATTATGGTGCCATTCGATTCGGTACTATGTTTTGTCCCCTGAGTTAATGCCTGTGGCATCTCTTTCATCTTTGCCAGTAGATGCCTTGTAGTGAATTAATGTCAGTATTAGTCATGATTAAAACCAAGTAGTGAATTAATGTCAGTATTAGTCGTGATTAAAACCAAGTATTTCTTTCCTCCCTAGAAATACTGTATTACTAGGGTATGACACATTTGGAAAGGTCTGCATGGTGCAAATTCTTAAAATCCTTTGTAATGAATTCTCATGTTCTGGATTTTTTTCCCTTTTTTTATGGACTTCTAATTTGCTGCCAAATACAAAGTATTTTGTGAATATACAATGTACATTTCTTCAGCAGTAAGCGTGATTCACACGAAATGATCGGTGTTCTTATGCTTTCAAATTTACCAGCTCTACTTGTGCTGCTTATGGGGGTTGGTTTTGTCAGAATACCTTAATTTACAGTTAATTATTTTCACTAGCACCCTTAGCTCTAAGTTGTTAGCGTTCTCATTGTCTCTCACTTTTGGCAGGCCTGCAAATCACCTCTGGGCTCATCTGTCACTGAGTGTAGTAGGGACGTGTTGGGGCTGGCAAGTAAGTTCTGGATACTAACCGAGCAACTCTGCTCCTCGTGTTGTTGATTTTTTGATCAAACAATACTAGTTGAATAAGCACCTCAAGGTATTTGTCTTACATGTAATGCTTAAAATACATAGCGTCCTGCTGGGGAGTTTTAGTCATTCAAGTTTCATAAGTAAATAACAAAAAACATTTATAGCTAGGCAGGAAGCTTAATTAGCATATAATACCAAAGAAGCAGATAATAGTCTTCATTAAAAAGAAACAAAAGCATTACCAGCTGGCCTTGACTGTCACTAGTCCTTACCAACATTTTCATTTCAGATCTGTTGTGAAATCAAACTACTTGGGATTTAACTTGTGAAACAAACTATTTTGCCTTCTCAAAAGGAAGCAAATGATGAGGCATGTTTTCCCGTGTTTGGGATTGAATTCTGCAATAGACCAGTATATGCTGAAAGAGTCTCTAAAGTTTATTCAACTTGTTTCCTAACAAACAAGTGCTCTTATTCTGTGTATATTAAGCTGTACTTTATAGATGGTTTTATAGACAGGTATTTTTATCTTGCCAAGTATTCTACTTGTTCTGTCTCTTCTCATTTGGCTTTATATTACACACTTCAGCTGGATTGGGTGGCTTTGGTTTTTTGGGGTTTTTTTTTTTTTTTTTGTTAAATGCTATTAAGTGTTTCATGTAGGTTCAGTTTAGCTAACTTATTTTGTCTTGCCTCAACACTACATGCAAACGAAGCAGTGTTCACAAAGAAAAGTAGCTGGAGAGGCCTTACAAGAACTGCCTCCTGCTGTTTCATTTTTATGTTAATTTTGATTACGTGCTCTCTTGGACATACTGTTATTCAATGGGGCTACAAGATTTATGGTGCCATATTTTCATACCAAATTAAAACGTGCTTAGAGAGAGACTTTCAAGCAGCTGTGTGTCAGCAGCTGCTGAAGTGTGGTACTGCAGTACAAAGTGACAACGTGTTCTGAACCAGTGCCTTGGTCAGAGCGCTGCATTAGGTCTGTGCTTGTTGCTTCTTCTTGACTGCTATCCCCTTCTCTGGGGGGTGGGGGGAGGTGGCAGAGAAAATAATGTCCTGGGGAATAATGAGGTTTGAACTTCCTTGGTTTTAAGTTACTCAGCTGTGCTGTTTTAGAGAGGCCCGTTCAGATATTATTTCTTTTTTTATAATGCTAAAAAATTATGTTAAAGGCTCCCCTGGAATTAGAAGAGTTACATGTTTCACCTGTCTCTAAAATCAGCGATCTCTGCTTTGAGCTGATGTGCAAACTCAGTCAGATGTGTGAGAATGTAGAATTTCACTAAAGCTTGGTGAAAATTCAACAGCTGCATAAGGAATGCATACAGAAATACCAAAATGATTGCACATGCTTGCCCTTCCACCCTTGCCAAGCAGGAACAGGAAAGGCAGGGGCTGCTCAGCTATTCTGTTTGGTAGCAGGCAACTTGCTACGCACATGGTTTTAATGCCACTGTCGCTTTTCTCCTGGCAGGTGTTTTCTGGGGGAAGAGATTACTGTAATGGTTGGGAAGAGGAGACAGAGATGACAGTCAAAAAATACACTGCGCAGATTCACTGCTCGTAGGTCAGTTTTTATAGCTGAGATTTACTTTGTAACTGTAGGACCTCATCTCCCTTCATTATCTATATGCCCTGAACGGAAGAATGTTAGTTACAGCGTTGGCCGTGTTACGCATAAATCGAAATTACAGGACCTGCTGCAGTCTAGTTGCAGACTTGACCTTGTACTCTGTCTTTCACGTCCTGCGTATGTACGCTGTATGGTCCAATGCTTCTATTCCATTACAGAGAAATGGGCATCCTCCATACGACACAGTAATTGTAGTTTGTGATCTGCTCACGGGTGAGGAATGGACATGTTCTTAGCCGGCTGCAGTGTCTTGATTTGTTTTTGGCAAGAAGCTGCAACTCACTCTGCATTTATATTTGGAATGAAAAGCACATGACAGCTGCTAAAACTTCCAGTGACTTGGTCCTGAAACTGAAATACAAAATTAAAATGTTTTTAGGCTAGCACGTGGAAGGTTGCGTTCTTTTTGGGCCTTCTGACCTGTACCACGTTGTCCGCTTGCCTCCCACGTGGCAACATGAGAAGGTCACTGCTGCCTGTCAGGGTGGAAGCAGGTGCTCGTAGCTGTGGCAAAGGTATGCCGACAGTAGCACACTTAAAGGTTGGAGCGATGTTAATGGCCTGCCTGGACTTTGGTCCTAGAAAAGCAATCCCTGAAGGACACGGGCTGCCTGGCATCGGGTCTGGGCCTTAGGAGAATCTTCCTGGTTGAAGATTTTGTTCTGTGTTGAATATGGTTTACTGGCAGAAAGTGTGCTGGAGTGTGCTAGTCCCGAAGGACAGTAGCTATTGAAAAAAGTCCCTGACAGCAAAATTAACTTCCTAATCATAAGAAGCAGCATTTAGTTAGGGGGTTTGATCTTGTTTGTTTGTTTGTTTATAAATCTTGCCATCTGTTTTGATGTATGTTTCAGTGAAATAATGGTGTTACTACTTTTCTGTTCTGCTGGTAAATGTGTATTGCAATGCGTAATTTTCAAACCAAAGTAATTCTCAAAAGGTATTGTTTTTGTTGGGGACAGATAAAAAACCTGATACGATGACATGCATTGGTTTGCTTTCAATGAGTCTGTCAATTCAGCACAAGACTTAAAAGATCCTGAGAATTAAAAAGCACAATTTACCTCAAAGGTCATCTTGAATATCAGGAATGCTGGCAATTATATCCACAGGAATTGGTTTCCAGTGGTGAGTGGTAACTGTTTCTGCTGGCAGGTTGCCTGGAAGGTGGTCAATGACTTTGGCATCTCAGGAACACTTCTGGTCATGGCAGCCTTAGGAGCTGCCTTGGTCTGCAGACCGCAGTGTCAGCGCATTCTGTTCAGTCCCACAAACGGGAAGGTCCTTCATGAATTACTTCGCTTTTAATCCTAATTTTGAGGTGTTCAAACCACGTGCTTGCTTGGGGTTTAACATCTTCAGAGCTGGCAAAGAAACCCTTTTGCAGGTTGAAGAGAAGATACCTGCTTCAGTTAGCACTTTCTGTCTTTTTAGATTTTAGATTTCAAATCGATGGGGAAGTTAGAATTTTTCAAATGCATGTTGTCTCCTGGTTCTGATATCTCTGGTTTGCAGAGTTAAAAGATGGCAGTATTCCACTGGCTGCTTTTTTCCCCCTAGTCTGACTGGTTCTCTTGCGTAGAACATCTCCAGGGATCTTACGACAGAGCAAGGCTGTGAATAAAACAAAGGGTCTGCAGAGCACTTACATGGCCTTGCCGCTCCCTGAAAAAGGCCCTGTACTTGCGCTGAGCTTGTGTCGAACCTTGGCGTCCTCTGTGCAGCTCTAGAAAATGTGACATCATGACACAGGCCTGTGTGCAGGGAGTACCTTTCAGGAGCCCTTCGGAAGTTTCCTTGTGAAGGGAGGTGCTGTGAACAGTTTTATGGCTTTAGAAAATGTTGTAATTTTTTAAAAATTTAATTATGAAAGGTCCATTATTGCCCTGTGGTGGACCATGGAAATGGAGCCTGGACTTCCCAGTTATTCTAATTGCTGGATAGCTTTGTCTGATGGGAGTTGACGCAGCGTACTTTGAAAAATGGTGCTTTGGGGTGGCTGAATTGCCAGGCTCTTTCTAAGGAGTGAATTGCCAAACAGCGAATGAAAAGGTTAAGGGTTGCTCCGTAGCAGGATAAGTTTTACTTTTCCCTCTCTGTTCCAGTTGGAAGACATTGAAAGCTGTCGAGTTACCCTGGCTCTAAATGGGTAGTGAGGTAATTAATACCGGTTTTGTTGTTGTAAGCAGCGTTTGTTTATAGATTTACAAAAATTTTATATTTGTAGGGTAATGTTGTGGTTATCTGAAAGCTTAAGATGAGCCATAGTGCTTGCGAGCATGAAATCCTACCTCAAGAATTCAAGCTTCATCTCTTATTTTTAGTCATAAGTTCCAATCTTGTGTTATCAAGAAAAGTAAGAGCACAAAACCCCTCGGAAGCAAGTAGATAAAGTGTTCTAATGGTAGTACCTTTGCTGCTGAAAACCTGCCCCTTTCTCCCACATCACATTTCTAGCCATCAGGCTTTAATATGCTTGTGTCCAGCAGAAGAAGCTTGAGTTTCTTCAGTTCTTCTTGGCTTTGTGGCCACACGGGCTTGCCATTTCTTAACTTCTGGTTTTGGTGAGCTAAACAGATAATTCTTCTGAATTGATTACTGTAAAGACTCATTTTCAATCCTCCGGTTACTGGAGCGACTATCTGAATTTCCGTCATTCTTTCACCACTTTCTTGTGGAGACTGATTGTCAGAACTGGGTGCGATAGTCCCGTTGCTGTTGTACCTCCCACGTTTTATTTAGCCTAGCCTCCCAGTCGCAGTGTTTTACCCAGCATCTGTGCCCACCTGCTTATCTTCCATCACACTCTCGGTTTTTTTCTAACATCTGCTTTTCTGTAGGACAGAGTGCTACGTTCTAAAAAGCACTTTTCTGTTTGTGGCTAGCTTTGGCTGCCATGAGACACGTTTTTGCCTGCTTTCAAGGAGTTTTCTTTGTTGTTTACTCATCACAGCTTGCATGAGCTGGAGTCTTCTTAGGAGTCTGAACATCTCTTTTGTGACTCCTAATAACATATTAAATGGTTTGGGGCTGGGAACACATTTGTGTACAAACTGAATAAAAATATGTACAATCATTAATGATTTTTTTCAGTTACAGTCATGCTGTAGGACCTACTAGTTAGCCAGCTTTATTCTCTTTAATATGTCATGTTGTTTCAGAATCAGTTTCGTTCCCTGGTTAATGTGTCGTGCAGTAGCCTACTCTAATGTATTACAGAGCTTTTAGCAAATTGCATCAACACTATCACTTTAAAAAAAAAAAAAAATCATTCCATTGTTTTTCCCAGGATTGATGGCACAGAGGCAGGCTTATGATTTGATTACGGGTACTTTGGAAATATTGGTGGGGAGCTGGCATCTTTCCAATCCTCTGCAGCTTTCCTGGTTTTCGAAGACTTATTAAAAATTGATACCGTTGGACAAGCTTTGCCTTTCAGCTTTCACAGTATGGAATGGTGCCTGGAGAATAGGTCGTGTAGCCAACATCTGTGAAGGGTAAGACCTCTGCTCTGCGGTTTAGGAGAGTTAGATTACCTGTTCCTGCCCCCAAGTTAGGAAAGGGGGTCAGAGGCTGATGCAAAGGTAAGTGGCTTTCATGAAATCTCATCGCCGGTGAGCACTGCACACCCTGGTGTGACCAGAAACAGCCAAGCAACCCAGGTAGCTCCCTTCCAAACAGAAGAACGCAAAAAGATCTGAAAGTGCAAAATAAAGCTTCTTATTCTTTGTGGCACTGGCCGAAGAGTGTAAGGCCTGGCCTGTAACAGTTGCTTGAATGGAAAGGACGTCCAGCTCACGTACTGCCTTTCCCTGTTGCAGCTGCAGCGTAGTCCTCCTCTGACCCCTCGGCCTGGCTCGCAGTCTCGGTGCCTTGTGCGTTTGCTGTGCCTTCAACAGCGCGTTCGCTGGGACGGAAAGTGCTCGAGTGGTGGCCCTGTCACGTAGCATGCTCCGAGTTATGTAATCTGATGTTTCATAGGGTTTTTAAACTACCAGTGCAGAGAAGAGAAAGCACTAAATGAAATGTCTGTGGAGGACAACAATAAATGAGGTCATCTATTAAATTTTTCATCTCTTGAGTCTGCTCGAGCCCAGCAGCATCCAAAGCAATATAAATCTGAGAATTCATGGTCTTAAAATGGAAAAGTAATGGATGAAGAGACCATTATCAGGTAAATACACAAGGAGCTGTATTCCTTTCCCTCTTCCTTTTCCTTTTAAATGCAGCAGGCGGCCTTTTGTTGGCAAAGCTGATTGTGAATCCACCTCAGGTTTATTAACCTCCTGTCATATTAAGCTGAACATGAATCATTTGCCAAAAGGCAACTGTTTCGTAGCAGGGTGGATAATACAGCATGGACAAAAGATGTTTGAGAAAGTCTGGTGCAACTCGGAGAGGAGCAAAATGATTTTATTTCATAAAGGAGAAATCTGTACAAGTCAGACCAGAAGAAGAGTCTCTTGTCTTAACTTGCCTTCTCTCCCCTCCCACCACTGCAGTGGTATAATCAAAATTTAAGCTGCCGTACATGGGCATAGCTCCCTTGCTGTCACTGAAGGTATGCTGACTCATCCCAGCAGAAAATACGATCCTTGTGCTTTTATTGTAGGTTTGCTAGTTTTTGGTGATTTCCCCTTGGTTTTAGTGGTGCAAGTGGCTTTCCTGGGACGCTGTTGCGCTATTTGATAGCCTAATATATACTAATGATAGGGTGATAATAATATTCTGCTACCGGCCTTCTCTTCCTTGACTTTTTCTCCTGTTGCCCCCTTGTTGAAACTTTTTATCAGCACTTGAACAGGGAAGAGGAGACGTTGTTTTTCGCGCTCTAAGCCTGTTAGCATTGTGATGCAGAACAGGGAGAAAAAGGTTTTGCTCCTGCTTTGTGATTAAAAACAAACGACATGTGTAGTAATTTCTGTTACCTTCCTTTAACAGAGCTGGTGAAGTGCCTCTGTTTGTGTTTCTAACTATCTGGCACTGGGATGCTTGCTGCAGTTTGGGTTGATGCAGACTAGGTGGAGTAAAACTGAGGCTGTAGTGTGAACAGCACGGGGCTGAGGAAACATGCATGAAAACAGACTGCAGATGGGTGACATAAACAGGATCCCCAGGCTGTGACTGAGTAGGCAGGCCCCTTGAATGGCTCTTAGCAACGCCCCTGCTTTGACCCTCCTCATATGTGAGGAAAATCAAATCAATACACTGTTCTTCAAATCACGATGCTGCAGCAGCAGCAGGGCATTGTGGCAGCCTCCGTCTCTTAAATTCATCAAGGCTTTTCGGTTTGCTGGTCGCTGGATATCCATCCCTGCATCTCAGCTGAGGAAGACCCTGACTGCATCTTTAATCGGATTGCTCGAGTGCCCATGTACAACCTCCTCCTTATTAGCAAGTATTAGGTAGGCAAATTTAAAGTGCTTTTGGATTTGCAGGCAGCTTTAACATTGATCTGAGAACTCTTATTGTATTCTCTGTCATCATAGCAGAAGCTTCTCTTTAAAACCTGCTGTGTTTTAAATCTTGCTTTGCTGCTTTTGGTTTTTTTTTTGGGGGGGGGGGGGCTGCTGTTTTTTACCTTCTTTTTTTTTTTAAAAGAATGTTGTAGCTGATTTGTGCTTTTGGAAAAGGATATTCCCTCGCTGATCCCTCCCCTGTTCTGCAGAACAGTTATAACCGGTGCCATGCAGTTACTTTCAGTGTTGATGAACATCTGTTCAACTGCCTAACGTATAGGGCAGGCTGCTCACTCTTTTAATATTTAATTCTCCGGTGTGTACTTCAAAGCCGCAGATCAGGACTCTACCCACCAAGTAAGTTCTGCTTTCGTTCCAGAGATGGCTAACAGAGGACCAAGCTATGGCTTAAGCCGAGAAGTTCAGGAAAAGATTGAACAGAAATATGACCCGGAATTAGAGTCTAGGCTGGTGAACTGGATTGTTGTACAGTGTGGAGAGCAGATAGAGCACCCTCCTCCTGGAAGGCAACATTTTCAGACTTGGTTGATGGATGGAACGGTAAGTGTTTTGTCCAGTTACGTACTTGCATGTGTCTATATGCACAGTGTCCTTATTTTCTGTCTTGATGCAGCTAAACTGGTCAGAACTCATAGCCAGTGCAGAAATAGATATCAGCATCTGATTTATTTCCCTTTGACCAGGAGTCCTAATCTCAGAAGATAATTATTTTACGAGTGCACGGTACTTCTGATTCTTATGAGTCATGCATGTTACATATGAGTATGACTCATTCCTTCAGCATCTGATACAGTTAAATGAGATCTGTTTTAAAAGTATACTTTTCTCTTTAAGAAACAAACAGTCTTTACAGGGAAAGGCGAAGAGAGACAGAAAATCTGAAGGATTGGGTTATGTCATAACGGTTTTCTTCTTCGGAATAATTCTGTAGCTAAAACATTATATTCCATTGGTTTATTGAACAACAGGCAGATGCTGCTGTTTGCAGTGGGCTGTAAGAATACGCTAATCATTGAATCTCTGCCAAAGTGACTTTAACAATATTTCAATTGATATTGCTTATTTTTTTGGCTCGGGCATGTGGCTTCTTCTCTGTCAGTTGTTATATAACCTTTACCAGTGATTGCTTTGTTGTTTCTAGCAGATTAGGATTTATCTGGTCGGGCTATTGCCATCAGTTAATGAAAGCTTTAATGCATTTATAATACACTTTTATTATTATCAGTTCACTTCTTTGTTTTCAATTGAAGAAATCATGTCCCTGACAGAAACTGACCTGGTCAAAAGCATTTTGCAGCATCATTTCACGTGTGGAAATTGACTTCCAGTTTGGTAACTGCTTTGTAATTTTGTTTCTCTCTCTAATTTCTCTCTCAGCTGTTATGCAAGTTAATAAACAGTTTGCATCCAAAGGGAAATGAGCCCATTGCAAAGATCTCTGAATCAAAAATGGCTTTCAAGCAGATGGAGCAAATTTCTCAGTTCTTAAAAGCTGCTGAAATCTACGGAGTACGAACAACAGATATTTTCCAGACAGTGGATTTATGGGAAGGTAAAAGTAATAAACTGGAAGACAGCTTGCAGTCTTCATTTTATTTTGCTTTGACGTATTGCAACAGTGCATTTTGTCTAAGGCATATTCCTTAATGTAATCATCTTTTGTTTCTGTTTGCCTTACCTCATTACCATGTTCTTCCGGTGATGCGTTATCTCCTCTGAGGGATTTATACTACCCTGAGGGCAGCCGGAGCCCTTTCCAGGCTCATGTGTTACCCCAAAGCCCATCATTCTGATAGAAATCCACAGACCTAATAAAACAAATGCTAATGATTTCCAAGTAAATGGCTTCTAATAGCAAATATAGAAACCCTTTATTTTCTGATGAGGAGATTTTATTGCTGTTTTCAAATTATAAGCAAAGCTTAAATTAGAGCTATAAAATGCATTCCCAGGAGCATCTATGCCTCTGTGAAGCTTATGAGGACTCATTTATGACTAGCAAGAAGCAAAACTCACTGCTAACACCATGTTAGCTGAGCATCTCTCTCTAAGGATACAGTCTTTTAGGAAAGGTCACTATGGCAACAGCAAAAAAATCCAGAGTACCCCTGGGGTTTTGCACTAAAGCCGGGTGAAGGCCATCTCCATCCCGTGCTCAAAATGGAAACTGAGCGTTCTAGTTCCTGAAGAGCTGAGTCATTTGTGCATTTGAGTGGCTGGTTTTGCCCACTTCTGTGGTGCTGCATCCCTTCCCGGTGCTCTAACCAAAGGCACTGTATACCCTGCGTCTCTCCGGGCAAGGTGATGCAGAATGCTTTGTGTGGAGGCTCAGAGCGGGGACAGCTGGAGGGTGGTGAAAGGGTCAGGATCTGCCGTGAGCATGAAACAGTGGAGAGAAGAGAACAAGCCACTGGGAAAACTGGTCAGCGTAGTTTGTGTGGGACCACACACGGAGCAAAAATAGTGGCGTCTATTCGTCAGGATACGTGGAAGAGCTTACTGCTTTGGAGGACAGCTCGAGGAGGGGGAGACTGGGGAGCTCTTCATGCGTGGGTTAGAAGGGAAGGGTACGCTGACTGCCAGAGTTGCTGGGATCTGTAATGTTCTGAGGGTTTTCAGGATTTGCTTGACAAGTCCTGCCTTTGGGCACAAGGGCAGGATTTTTTCTTCCCATCCAGTCTTTAGTGTTTCATCCGCTCTCCCTTTAAATGTCTTAAATTTAAGGGATTTTTGCTTCCCTGGAGTAACACCCTCCCGCCGGCAGCCTAGCAGATTGTTGAAAGAGAAGCTCCATCTATCTTGTAAGGGATGATAATAGCTCGTTGCAGATGCTGTTCTTTGCAGTCTTTTGCATTTCATAACGGCTTCACACCATGCAAATGCAAGTATGGTACAACGATCCTTACAATGAAAAGGCCTTGCTTTGAAGACAAAAAGCTCCTAATGATGGTGGCTCTCTCCTCATTTCCTTTCACTCATCACCTTCTTTCAACAGATGTAAGGAAAAAAAGCTGGTAACTTCCAGAAGACGGGAACCTAGGAAGGAGACATACAAGACTCTTCTCCGCTGTTATTTTAGGACTTCCCGAAACTAATCTGTGTCTCCTCACTTTCCCACTCCCTTTTCATCCGTCCTGCTGCTCATTTCAGTGCTGAGATGAAACAGTATGTCTCTCCAGCAGTGAGTCACTGCAAGCTTTTTATGTCTAACCATAGCTCTGACCTCTGGCATCCGTGCTGCTTCAGGGCTGAATTGTCTGAACCTGGATGCATTAGCTGGACAGAAAGGACAGTCTCTTTTTCACAGTTTCCTAATTACAGCACTCCTATACCTCACACCGTAACCTCTTTAGAAAGAGATGTCAACGTATGTTTATAGGGAAAGAAAAGTATGTGTGACTGAAAAACAGCTTTTCTCTGGCACTAATTGTTTTCCGAGAGCTTTTGCTTTGTAATTCTTAGTAATGATTAATGAAAATGTTTTAGGATGCAATCTGCTGTTGGCTGTTTCAAACTCACTCAGTCCATCTGGTGCATTTTTCTGCATCTCTGTGACTTCTTGGTCCAGGAGAAGTATCACCTCTCTTTTGGTCCTTTCTTACATAAATGCTGAGCAGCTTTCCCTAATCCATGCCTAAGATACTGTGTTCACTGTGGTTTTTACAAATCTCTCCCCTGTATATTTCCAGGCAGGCAAGACGCAGCTGTACCTCTGGGTACTTGTTCAACCTTTACAGAAAGGCATTTCAGGAATACGACGCAGATCAATTCTCCATCTTTGGGTTTGAACCTTCCCCTTTCTTGACCTGGAGAAGGCAGCCTTCCAGCCAGGTTTCCCCCAAAGAGAAAGGCTTAGCACAAGGAGCGAGCAGAGGTCCCTTCCTCCTTGGTCAGGCAGTGCCAAGATCCTCTACGAGGCTGTGCTATTCAAAGCACGCTGCAGAGGATACTGAAGATGCAGGAGAAGCGCTGTCGGCGTGGGTCCCTGCAGCGTGATTCAGGGAGGCTGAGGCTGGGGGCCGGGCAGGCAGCCCACGTAGCTGTCAATGAAGGAGCTGAGGAGAGGCACTGACCGCAATTTTCTGCAATGCCAGAGTCAAGCCTGGCTTCGGGGAGTGTGTATGATCCCTTCTGTCACCTGGCTGCAGCGTTAGGTGACTTTCTCCCTGGAAATGTAAAATTTTTCCGCTGACCATCGAGCCCCTCGCACCCTTCTCTGGGAGGGGGCAGATGTCATAAGACCACATGGCTTTGGGGTCTTCTCCCACCCGCAGCACCCCTCATACGCAGCGAGGAGGCTGTGTGACACAGGGCCGTAGCCGTGGCTTTGTTTTGTCACGTGGCACTTGGCTCCCACTCGGTCTGTTTTTCCCCTCCAGCGTCTCCCACTCACCACTGACAAATAAAGCAGAGCCGAGTGCAGAGCGGGGGGAGCTGCCAGATGGCTCCGCGAGGCTGATCGTCATAGTTTGCTACCCGTCCTTTGTTTCGTTTTTCTTTTTTTTTTTTTTTTTCTGTGCTTGCCATCATTATTCAGCTCATTCGCTTTTAAATCCTTCTTCACATCCCTCTTCATCCCAGGCAGTCACCGCGCTCCTCGTTATATGGGAGGCATCCCAAGGACGTTGTATGTGGCATCTGTTACAGCATATGGTACATCTGCTGCTTTGGGGAGCTCGGAGTGCTGCTGCCTCGCGCTCTTCCATGTGCCCCTGTGTACGTGCACGTGTGGGATGTCGGGTCTTCAGCTGCCCTCTTAAGCGAGGACCCCATCTAATGCAGTTTGTGTTACCAAATACAGGAAAACGAGGATTCCGGATGGCTGACAATTGGTTTTCGGAGCAAACGGTCCCCTGCAGATAGGGTTGCTAGAAGCTTTAATAGGCTGTATGACAGCTACAGTTGGAAGCTGCTAAATGTTTTCAGTTTTAGGGTGTCTTCCTCACCTCAGCCGGTGCGTTACACGTTTAGGTTTGTATGAACCAAAAGTCCTGAACTGCATCTGCCTGTAATCAGGGTGATGCATAAACATAAACACCGAATGTGCAGTGCTCGCTCCCCTCGACACTCAGCTGGCCTACAGCGATTTTCATTAGTATTGGTCCACTGGAGGTATTTTTGAAATCTGTTATCATCATCATCATGTCTCTAGTATCTCATGTTTTTATGAATTACTTATTTTCCCATGTGAAAAACTTACAGTCGAAATCAGATCTGTTAACTAGAGAAATTATTTTAGGAAAGAGGAGGAACTGGAAGAGAATGAAAAGGAGGGGAGTCATAGAAACACGGAAGGATTTCAGACAAAGGGAGAGGCAAAAAGAGATTTCCAGCAACTTACCACCTTACACAATTGGAAATACGTGCTGCAACTCATTTTTGCTAGAAAGTTTTCCGAAAATTGATATGTCTGGATTGGGTAATGAGTTAGTCTGTCTGACTGTGATGTCTTTATGTTCCCTGCCCTTTTTACACCAGGTGACAAAATGCCAAGGGAAGAACCAAGAAAAAAAGGAGCTACCTTAATTTTTTTAAAATCTCCATGTCTTCCTTGTTTGTTTTTTTGATGGGGTTTTCTTTGTTGGTTTTTTTTGGGGGGTGTGTGTTGCTTGGTTCTTTCTATTTTTTTTTAATTCACTGAAGGAAGCAGCAAAAGATGTTGTCCAAAAAGGAAAATTTATTTATTGTCCTCCTTTCGGAAGGAGGGGATGCCATTTTTTAAATGCAAAGCTGTATAGAAAATGAGCCTTATATTTCGAAGGTGTAAGGTGCGCTCTTGCAAACCTGGTGAGGTTTCAGCGGTGTGGAAGGCGTGTCTCTGAGCAAGTGACAGGCGACCTCACCGAGTGCAGGTGGGATAAATCATCCCCTCAGAAGCTTTTCTCTCACAGTTGTTTATGGAGGGAACCTAAACAATTAGTGATGGCCGAACATGTAACTTTGACTTAGCCAAAGATGAGGTGAGCCCTAACTTTTTGAAACGCGAGATGAAGCGAGGTAGCATAGGGGAGAAGTGGAAGAACATTGGCCTGGATGGCAGGAACCGAAGGTACAAAGCTGCAGAGCATCCATTTTTGGCAGCCTGAGAAAGGAAGCTGGTAGGAAGGATCTGGGAGGTGGTTTGATGGTTAAACTGGGAAGGACTGATACGAGTTACCTGCACAGGAGCTCTCCAGGACTGCTGTGAGCTCTGTTAGCACACGGACTGTCTGGAATTGCCAGGAGTTAAATGATGGGATCATTTTTACCAGTTTACAGCTGAAGAAACTAGAGACACAGCACTGTTATTTAACACACAGTTCTCCTCCAGCCACGTTTTACTGAGTATATTACCCTTCTTTGTACACAAAAATCGTCTCTTCTTAGGAGAGGATTTTGCCAAAAGGATTATCTAGAAGGATTTAAAATAGTACGGGGGAAGGCACTAAAATAGCCAGAGGCCTGGAAACCTGGAAATGTCTGAATTGTTAAGTTTTGATTTGAAGCTGTCCCTTTGATGACTTTTAATAAGATCTTGCATGTCAGTTAACTCCATTTCAGCAACAGTAAAATAGTGTTTATAATGTTATTAATGCACTTTTGCAGAGCAGCTGAGGGAGTTTATTAATACGTTGGATAAGACTGTTTATCAATGTGCCAAGCAATTTGTTGTGCAAGGATTTCTTATATTAATTTCTCTGTCTGGCTTTCTAGGGAAGGACATGGCAGCAGTGCAGAGAACCTTAATGGCTCTAGGCAGTTTGGCAGTCACCAAGGATGACGGCTGCTACAAAGGGGACCCATCCTGGTTTCACAGGTAAAGTCCAAAGCACAGCTGCTCAGAGCTGTCTTCCCGGGAAACTGGTAATATCGTCTGCCTTTTATGCTTTAAGGAAATTTATTGGAAAAGGAAGGGAAGAGTCTTTCCAAAGTTTCCTTGTAATGGAGGGGGTTTCTCTACAGAGTCTAGAGGAGGGAAGCAAAGACCTAATCAGGCAGCAACATTTTCTACCCTTCGCTGGTTCCCAGTTACCAGCATTACTGCTAGGCGCACGTCTTATGATATCTTGTCAGCCTAAAGTTACAGCCCCCGGGCTGCTGGGGAGGAGCCCCGTGGGAGCTGCGCAGCGCAGCCTTTCCTTATGTAGCCCCATCACACCACCCTTACGTGTCCTGCCTGCCCCAGCGCCAGGACGGCACTGCTGGTACCAGGACGAAGGAGCACGTTGCCCCTGGCTCCAGCCCTGACTGCCTCCTGGAGGCATCCCTTTTGAACAAGGCTCTTAGAGGTTCTGTTGGTGTGGACGTCTGTGTGGGGGCACCCTGCTGGGTGGGTGGCTTTCAGCAGAGCACCCAGGGAGGAGTGCAGCGTCCTGCTCCAGGCACCTTTGTGGTATATCCGTCTTGCTGTGTGAGGGGCCCACGCTGATCACTGAAGAAAAGGCGTGATTTTCTTGCCCACTGATGTTATCCCTGACTTTTATTCACTAGAAGGAGAGCAACAATACTTAGGAAATTCAGTTCTGATGACAGTAATCTGTTTAGCAGCTTCGGCTAATCCTCTATATCCATTTACGAAGAAAAGGGAACGAAAATGGCAGCAGCCATGCAGATTTGTGTGTCCTAAGAGTGGCTGGCAGGAGAAGTGTACTTTTGCCTCACGTCAGATAACAGAGAGAAAGACTAATGAAGACAAGCCCGTCGCGGGTGTCTGCAAAACCCCGTACAGTGACCCCTTTACTGAGCAAAGAGGAGGCATGAGCCTCTTTCCATTGTTCATCAAACAAAAAATGATTTCATTTCCTAGTCACCTTTTTTCTTGGGGAGTACCAGTTATCTGTGAAGAATTTTCTGTCTTGGCAAAGCTGTTTATGTGCTCTAAAACTCCATTTATTTTGGCTAGGGAGGCTGAGAAGCAGGGACAGGAAGAAAAGGAAATCCTCCTAAGTTAGCCCTCCTGCCCCTCAGGCATATTATTGACATGAGATTCTGCCATCCATCTGACATGGATTCTGCCATCCATCTGCCAAAATGTCTGAGGCACGTTAACGAAGAGAGTGCTGCTGCTTGTCTTTGCTTTCCTTGAATTGTCTGAGCTCTAGGTGGGGCTCAGCAGAAGTAAAGCCGACTTTGCTTGGTTTGTCTTAAACCTTGAGCTGGTTTAAGCGAGGCTAAGGGAGACTTGAATTTTAGGTGAATAAGTGCAAACTCCTATGCATTCTTTATACAGAATTAGTTTAAATTAACTTAGTATAGTGCACAAATAGATTTGTATTTGCAGAATACAATTGGGTTTAAAGTTGGGTTCAAATCTAGTTACATGCTTTAATCTAAACCAGACATGAAGTCACTATGACCCAGACAGGCTTATTTGTTTTATGTAATGAAAACAAAGGCCTACATGGAAAAATTAATTTTCATCTGGACCCTTAATTGTGGTGGGAACAGTTTTTGTTGGCATAAATGAAGATGTGATCACCTCCTTTCTCGCTGTTTGTCCTGCCCGTACTGCTTGGATAGCCAGTCCATACTATTGCAGCCCCTGAAATACCATTTTATAGCCAACGCCTTAAGGAAAACTGAGGTTATTTCTATAAGGAAATACCATCTTGTGTACCAGGAGCTGTTTTCTCAGTAGCTTACCCATCCCCCTAGGCAGACCAAGCCCTCTCATTGCCACCCAGTGTTAATGAGTCAGGGCTTTCAGGCTGATTCCTGAAAGAAGGCAAAGTTAAAGGGAACAGGGATGTCCATGGAGGGACCTACAGTGCTTGAGATACCCCCACACTCGAGCCAAAATGTTTAACTTTCCATTGCCAGTGTCTCCCATACCCGGTCCCACCAGGCCCGACCCCCTGCTCCTTGCACACCCTGGTGAGGTTCCTGGGGCCACGGCTGTTACCTTGCGGGCTGGCAACCGTGAGCACTGCTGTAAAGTCGGCACAAAAAATTAACAGCTCTGGTGGGCTCGATTTGTGGGCAGGGGGATACCAGGTGGTGGCGGACAGGCCAGACAGAACCTGATGTAGTGAGAATACTGAGAACAGACTTGCCCTCACCTCTTTTTCTGCAGTCTCAGTTAAGGCCATTTCCATCTGTCTAAAAGCAAAACGTAAGTGCGTGCTGCCTGTCTGACCATCATGTACTAAATGTCGTCCTTAGAATGATAAAAATTACACCATGTGATCCAAACTGTATATGTAATCAACTTGTATTAGCATATCCAGGCTTTCCTTTAGTCTCTCTTTTTATTTCTTCTTTGCAGTTCTCTTTTTTCTTTCTTTTTTTTTTTTTCTTTTCCTTTGTTCAGTTACTTTTCAACTTTCTGTGGAATTACTCCACAACGCAGCTGAAAATTCTAGCAGGAAACAGAACAAAATAATAGACCGTGTTCCTGGGATTTTAATTAAAATAAAGGCAGACAGTGAACCTGAGATTCAATTAGGTAATAGGAGTAGTTCTGAAAACATCCTCTGATGGAGATCCTGGCAGTAGTTGGGTGCCTGTGTATGTGTTCTGGAGAAGAAATTAAGCAGCGGTGTGAGGGGGCTGCTGTCTGAGCCCCCGCCGGTTCTGCGTGCCCCCTCCCAACCTCGTGCTTTCTGGCAAGCACTGGGGCACCTCAGAGGCTGCCACGGGCTCCTGTAAGCCCCCGGCTCGTCTATACACTAACCCTGGAGACCCGTCCAGAAAAATGACAGGTCGGTACTGGTTTCCTGCGGATTTTTCTCACTTTTCTGCTTTTCTGGGCTTTCATACCAACATGGGTTCTTCTGTGATGTCCTGGACACCCTGAGCCTAGCGAAGAGTTGAAGTGCTCTTTTGGACTTGAGCCAGGATGCTCAGCACAGTACAGGATCGGACCCTCACCGAGAGGATCGTGTTGATGGTTTTCAATCACAGCAGGCGCCTAATCTAGCATTCTCATCTAGCGGTGGGGTGGGGAGGAAAAGGGGAACTGAAACTGATGCCATATCGCAGGGAAACCTGATCCCAGGACAAACAGATGCAGCAGGGAGAAAGATGGGCACTGGGTGGGAGCTGAGTCCGGTGGACTGAAAGCCTCCCCCAGTAAGGGGCTCCGCCAGCTCTTACAGCTTATTTGGTAGCCACAGGCTGATCCTTCTCCCTTGTAAATTACTTGGGTTTCCCACCTTGTGTAACTGAAGATTAATCCAGGGTGAACAGTTTCTCGCAAGGCAGCAGGGTACAAACTTTTGTGCTGCTTCTTAACCGCCGCTTTGGCCCTCAGTGCTGTTCTCAGGGAAAAGAGGCTCCTTTTAAACTCCAACAAAGGTTCATTGATTCAAAGGGCTTTTGAGACCAGGGACACCGAACAAAAGTGGTCAGTATGTTTTGACAGAAGATAAAGGACTGTCCGACAGTTAAGACACAGGTGCAAAGGGAAAGTCTATTGCTTAGAGGAGAGACATCTAGAAGTGGCAACAGAGCAATTGTTTGCTGCGGGCAACCATCATTCGCCCTGGGAAAATGAGCAAGTCACTTCTCTGACCCGTTGTTCCTCTGGGTACCTTCAGCTCTTATTTACTCCACTGAGTTAAATTATACCAATTTGTACTGTTGCTCTAGATGGGCATCAACTTGCATTACAGCACAGGTAAGCGTCTCATTGATAAGATCCCATGAACTACAGCTATTAAGAGATACAGGGCTTAACACAAATTAACCCTATCATGTGTGTCATATGCAGCACTACATAAATATTTTACCTGTTAGGGCTGCTGGGGAGGTCCCCTGGGGTTCTGGAAGAAGCGGTACGGTGAAAACCTGAAGTGTTGTAGGTTTGACTAGAGCGTGACTTCTAACTAACTGCAGGAAAGAATTACCCCAGCCAGTATTGTCCAGCCCGTGGGATGGTGCAAATGAAATATTCCATTACAGGGGGCACGTCTGTTAACATAAGCCAGTTTCAGATTGCTTTTCATGATCTTCTGGGCGTACGCAGAATGATGGGATGTGTGTACATTGCTTTTTTTGTGTGCATCTGGACAGGAAAGCACAGCAGAATCGACGAGGATTTTCAGAAGAGCAGCTTCGTCAGGGACAGAACGTAATAGGCCTTCAGATGGGCAGCAACAAAGGAGCATCACAGTCGGGTATGACAGGCTATGGGATGCCAAGGCAGATTATCTAAAAGCATCTCTGTCTGTAGAGAAAGCACTCCTTCTGCAGCATGGTCTGTTAAAAAAAGAAAAAATAAGAAAAAGAAAAAAAAAAGCTCATTAGTTCCCTTTCTGCCTGGTTTTTAATAGTTAGCGCTCTCTAAGGTTTTGGGGTATTTTTGGTTTGGTTTGTTTTATTTGCAGCTGCCAGAGTTCATCTAGGAACTTGGGTTTTCGTGGTGGTGTGTGTCAGTTCACAGCACGTGCGCACTGCTGCCTCCTACTTTTCACTTCTGAACTATGCAAAGACAATTATTCTGTATTAATTTATTTGCAGAGTGTTATCTTCTGTATTTGTCTCACGCCGCACTTGTATTTCAACCAGTAACCTCGTTCTTCGATTCAGTGATGATATCGTTTGACCTAAGAATAAAGAGAAATAAAAGACGCCTCTTAGACTCGTTATTTAAAAGAGGTAAAAGCAATTAAAACCAGCGACCACGTGGTACAGTGCCAAGGAGTTAAATGTTTTGAAAGGTCGATCTGTCTCTAGCCCAGAGCCCTCTCCGAGTGGCTCCTTGCTGTGGTGTTTACAGTCTGTGTTACGTGTTCAGTTTAGTGTTTGTCTAAAGGCACGCCCGGTGTATTTTCCCAACAAGAAAAGATACATTATCCGCTGACTGATCCATGGAGTCCCACCCGATTTAGCTCAGATTTCCCTTGGCCTGGTGTGCTGGCTTGATTGCAGCCAGCAAACTTTTGGATCGAGCTAAAATCAGTTTAATAGGGAAAGCAGAACCTGTGTGTGAAAAACAAAGGAAAATAAGGAATTAATTCCCTATTTCCCAGTGGCAGGCAGCCGTTTAGCCACTTCCTAGAAAGCGGGGGCCTCAGCACTGTGGTGGTTACTTGTTGCCCCAGGCATATCCCCTTCCTCCTCCTTTTCTCTGAGCTTTTGTTGTCGCCCGTGACGCCATATGGTCTGGGATATCCTTGGGGTCAGCTGTCCCAGCTGTGGGGGCAGAAGGAGGAAAGGGGAAGAGCCTGACGCTGTGCAGGCACTGTTTGGCAACTGTCAGTCACAAATCCCAAACTCAAGTCTCCGGACCCGGGGAGTGTCTCACCGCAAAAGGACAATCTGTCAGACAGACCTGAGAACAGGCTTTACCTTGTGAGCGTTGATGCTGTATCAAACAAAATGCCAACCAAGGTGTGTTTTAAATGCAAAAGAAGAACTAGAGAAGGGCCAGAATGCTGCTTCTGACCTGAGAAACGCCCACAGTTCAGGTTCAAATAGCGTTATGCTCACCTGTGACGGGCTGTAAATGCGGCTGGTAGTTTTGGGATGCTTCGCTGGAGGGTCGGTGGAAGAGCCGAGCGCAGGTTGCCTTGCAGCTGCATGGCATGTACGCTCGAGGGATTTGTGCCGTTTTCTTTGCAGGGTTTTCATGCCGTTAAGTATCTCTGCCGGCTTCACCCCCAAAGCCCAATCGCTTCTTCCCCACGGGCAAGTGGGAAGAGAAACGCAGCGATTGATCTCGGGGTGGGGGGGTGTCTTCAACTCAGGCCAGGCTCCAGAGAAGACCTGAAAATGTAATATCTGGGCAGGTAAGGGTGACTTCTATCTAGATTGGAGCCCGGTGACACATGGTGGCAGCTAGTTGTCCACTAAGTAGCCCTGGAGACAGCAAAACACTGATGTGGCTTCAGAAGTTTCTAAGTTCCACTAAATAAATGGAAGGAGGGCTGGTTCCCCCAGCTCGGATGAAGCTCCATCCTCCCTGTCAGGGGAAGGATGGGAAGAACACCTCCCTGCCTCTGCTGAAGCACCGTGGAGCACAGCAAGCAAGGAGTGACATCAAGGTCACTTCACATGGTTGGGGCTGAGGGGATCTATAGCAGCTGCCACTGCAAAGGTCCTTCCCCCACTTGTACCTCCTCCTCTACCTGCCAGGGCATCTTGGCTCCTCCACTGGGCTCTTGTCAAGCACTTGTTTTGGTGTTTACTACCTGTTCAGGCCTATTTTTCTATTACTTAGGTGAATTAGCAAAGGATCAGACGACCACCCAGGTGGCGCACGGGGGTAGGAGCTCACCTTTCAGCCGTGGTGGGGTGTTAGCTCAGCGCAAAGTAATGTAACTTCCCCCTAGATATTACACGAGGTGCAATGTGAAGAGAACAGCAGTTTTTCTTACCAAAAGCAAAGAAGCTGATGAAGACAATTAGGGCTGATGAGAAGACAGATGACTGCCAGCAGAAATTTCACCGTGGTGAGTGTGAACAGCAGACGCCTTCCCCAACAGAAATTAGACAGCTCCAGCCCCAGCAGATAGCACGGTGGGCTGAGCGGAGCTGGAGGCGCTGCCTTGCAGGTAAGAGGTCTGAGAGGTCACCCCACACCCCCTGCACGGGGACACAGTCTGCAGGAGCCAGACCTCAGCCTGGCCACCTGGGTCTCCCCATCCTTTTGGCTGCAGAATTCCCATTCTGTATGTCCTTCTCGCTGGAAACACCATTTTGAAGAGCCATCTGCCAATTTTGTTCCCAGGGTATGTTACTTTCTGTATCCCTGATGCCACGTGGTGGCATCACCTGCCCCCCTTCTCTGCCAAATTTTCTCCCTGACCTTGCAGCCAGTGGTGGGGACCAGGGCAAATTCAGGTCCCAGCCATTCGCACGGCGGACGCGGGAGAGCAGGCAGAGCTGCCGGTTGGAGCAGGGCTCCATCCAGCCCAGCACTCAGCCTCCAGCAGCGGCAGAAGAGGCCACTTTACTGAGACCCCTTGAGCCCAGCCGCTTTCTGCAGCCCCTGCCCTTCCTTCTCCATCAGCATCTGTGACTGTGGCAATAGGGTATGTCCCAGCAGAAGAAAGCCCATGCCCCAATGAAGTGTTCTTTCATCGAAGCTACATTCCCTAATTAAATGTGCTTTCATTAGGTTTGGCATTCTCGCAGCCTCACTGAAGTTCTAGAAAACATTGTGTGCTTGCACAGAAAAAAACCCAAACAACCAAAAAAGAAAATAAATGATAATTTTAACAAACTGGATTCACAACAGCTAAGTGCTCCAGGAAAGAAAAATCTATGCCCTGTGGCTGCAGACACAGGACCTGGTTCCACACAGCGTGGGAACAACAGCAAAACAGACCGATTCCCCAGGATCTTGTTCTGGGTAACCTCTTCCAAGCTCACAACATGTTCTTTCATTACCTTAAACCATCAAACTAATCTAACTGTTCATATCTGGCAGTAGATGCTGCAAAGTATGCTTTATTCTGTGGGTTAACCTTACCCTTCCCTGTTCCCGTAGGATTGGTATAGAAATATTAATGTTATTTTTAATTAAACATTAACACTCTGGCCTATTAATGTTCTCTTACAAAAACATCCTTACTACTGAGTTTACAAACATCTTAAGCTAAGAAGTAAATTAATACAGTGCCAGGCTAGTTTAGTAACCAAGTTAGCAGGAAACATTCTTGCTTTCCTTATACTAACCATAAACCATTGTGTTGCTTCCAGTGCATCAAAACCCCTTAGGCGGGTCTCCCAGAAGCCTGATTAATTTATCTGACAACCTTCTGCATTGTTACTGCTAACCCCCTTGATATACATTAGAGTAGAGGCACACAGGAGCCATGAACACGTATAGCTGTGTGCTTGGGAGGGGGTTGTGCGTGTGTTCCCTCTCCTAGCTGTTGGGTCTCTAATGCTGGGGGGGGGGGGGGTCCCTCCGCACATGATGAACAACATCTCACTTCATGCTGTGGGATCGGTTTGACAGCAAGAATGAGCTAAGGTAAGATTCCTCACACGCTGCCTATAATCCTTTTCGAAGCCTGGCTGCAACCTAGTCAGCTATCCCAGCTTAAAAATAAAATATCTTTTGTGAGAAAGCGCTTGAAGTATCCTCCCCCTCAACAGCTGGCCCAGAGGGAGCCCCACCATAGCAGGCTGGACCAGGAACACCTTAAACATTGCCAGCCTTGTGCTTCAGTCTGCGGTACTTGTAGGAATGCAAATGACATCTGCCTTCATGAAGGTTTTGAGACCATGACCTCGTTATGGACAATTGCTTCGTAACTTCTTTTAAACAGTAAGGTGACACCTGATGGGCCCCTGAAAGGATGCTCGATGGGTGTGTGAGCAGGGAAGAACCACACACAGAAGTGCAGGAGCCAAATTTGTTTCCATTTATAATGAGAGCAGAAAGAAAATACAATGAACAGAAAGTCGGTATCAAGTTCATCTAGTTCTATCAAGCTGGAGCTTGAGAACTAGTAGGCTGGCATAACATGATGTGTTTTAAATAAAAACTAATGAGGGTGAAAGGCATGAAGAGGCTTCGCTCTTCAGTAAATCTGCCCACAGCATCACCTGGCAGCCCGCCGCTGCCCAGCAGCATCCCTGGCACTCAGCAGCATCACCTGGCATCCCTGGTTGCCCAGCAGCATCCCTGGTGCTCAGCAGCATCCCTGGCTGCCCAGCAGCATCTCTGGCACTCAGCAGCATCCCTGGCATCCCACTGCTGCCCAGCAGCATCACTGGCACTCAGCAGCATCACCTGGCAGCCCGCTGCTGCCCAGTAGCACCCTGGCATCCCACCGCTGCCCAGCAGCATCCCTGGTGCTCAGCAGCATCCCTGGTGCTCAGCAGCATCACCTGGCATCCCTGGTGCTCAGCAGCATCCCTGGTGCTCAGCAGCACCCCTGGCACTTGCTCAGCAGCAGTGCAGGGAGAAGGTGGCGCTGGCAGCATGGGGCACCGGCAGCCCTTTCCCTGCCACCTGCTGCTGCCGGCGTGGGCTGGTGGCACTCCAGCCTCAAGGCGTTCAGGCCAAGTTGACCTGTTTTACTGGCTGCTTTAGGCCACATTGGAGCCACCGAGGAGGCAGGATAAGGGGTTGGGAGGTCACAGTTTGGTTTCTGTGTCCATAACCAGTTGCTTTTGGCTCTGGCTGCGTTGTTTGGATTCGCAGCCTCCAGTGCTCTCATATGAAAGCAGAGCTAATGCTTAATAGCGGTGATCTGAACAGCTGGGTTATTAACAGGATCAGTGGTGTGGTAATTTCTCCTAAGTAGAAATATGCTTTAAATATGTTAAGAAGGGAAGTGGGCACCTTTAGGGGAAAGAAATTCAGCCATTTAAGCCCATTCTGTGACTGCCACGGTAGCTCCTGAGCCACGGAGCCAGGGACCACCAAGGCTGCAGATGAGCCTGCGCACAGACCTCCCTCCTGCTGTTTTGCCTTCTATAAACTTAAAAAGAAATGTAAAAGCTGATTTATTTATTTTTTTTTTAATGTGTGCATAAACTGCCAAGGCAAACAATCTGCAACACCCTAAATTTAAGGTGATCACGCAACAGAGGGCTAGAGGAACAGACAATTTTGTCAGCCCGTGTTTGGTGCACGGCGTGTTCTTGACTGGAAACATACGCTGTCCCCCTCCGTGGGCTTGCTGTCCTGCAGGGAGGGCGAGTGACGGGGGCAGCAAGGCAGCATGAGCAACTGCAAGGAAAACATGCCCAGGACCTGGCCCTGCTCTGACAAAGTGATGTCCCTATTTTAACTTCACTGAGCTTGTTCTTCTCATCTGCATCTCCAAAATAAAACCACTGTGGTTCTGTGGCTCACCTCGAACAGTAGAAAACCATGAGATAAAATGTCAGAGAGGAGGGGGAGAAAAATATGGTATTAACTATTACTGTAGGAGGAACATCACAGCCTTGGCTGGAAGGAAATTTTCCTGCTCTCTTCTTGCAGTGTTTGTGCGACAGCACAGTGCACGATGCTATGACATTCAAATGAAGCTATGACACCATTTCTCAGACGCAGAAATAAATTTGCCTGTGGTCCTATTAGATTTATGGGGGAAATTAGAGAGGTGACCTTTCTCCCTAATGACATTTCTGTGAAATGGCTCATTTTGGTAGGAATGTTCCTATGTTATTGGGCAGGAGTAAATCCTGTGTTCTGGTGAGTCAGTGCTCTGGAAGGTTGAATGCTGGTGTCCAGGTTTGGAAGAAGCGATGTCCAGAAATGGAGGCGCAGGCAGTGCCCTGCCCTGAGGGGCTGCGGGGCCAGGCTTGCCCGGTGAGGGGGGAGGCAGTGCCGGAGGGCAGGAGCAGGCACCCCCCAGCTCATGGCTTGCGGGGGCTCGAAGCAGCATGCCCCGTCTGAGACAGATTTCTCAGTTTTCCAGATTTTTGCTGCTGATTTCTGCTGCAGATTTCCAAACAGGGTTTTTAGAAAGGGCATGCATTGTCATCTTGTCAATAAGGGTGTGAGGCAGATGACAGCTTTCGTGTTTGCACAGAAAGCAGCTAAATGCTCCGTTTCTCTCATTTCTAGTTACGGCACTGAAAAAGAGAAGGACTCAAATGAGCAGGGATTGTTTTTTGGAGCAGGTTTTGCATCGGTGCCATTGTGAGTCAACACTTCATTCAAAGTTTCTTTGTATTAGCTCCTGCACACGATGCCGATGGAAGGGTAGCTCTGCTGCTTCCAGCTCCTTCCCACACACAACCCAAGAGATGTTGTTTTCATCAGGTTCTTAAGGATGCCAGAGCATCTCCCCCCAGGGATGTGCCTGAACACCCCTGAGCTGCTGAGCACAGAGCTGGTCTTGGTGGGTTTGGTGCTTGGTAAAGGGGACAAAACCGCTTCCTCATCTGCAGGAAAACAGTCACGTAAGGGCAGGTCTGTCTTGAAAGCGGTTGGGTACTGTGGTGACACTGGTTTTCCAAGTGACTAGAGCAGCTTTTCATGAAAGGAGGAAATATCAATACTTGGAACAGTTCGGAAGGTGCAAGGGGGATATCAAGGGAATCTGTGCCTGTGCCAGGAGCGACCATCATCTCCTAACATCCTTCAAAGAGACCTTTCCCCCTCATCTGCCGCAACAGCTCAGACGAATCAAGCACTGTGCCGCAGCTGTGGCAGCGGTGTTAAACCAGAGCAGTGTCTCTTGGATTTGCCCTGCCTCAGAAGGGTATCTTGGAATGTGGGTGATGGTTGAACTTGGTGATCTGAAGAGTCCTTTCCAACCTCAATGATTCTTCGATTCCATGAATATGGGCTGCAGCTGGGTCCCCACACGAGCAGCAGCTGGAGGAGGTTTTGCTACTGAAAAGCAAGAGCCTGAGCTGTGGCCAGGTGGATTTGGTTGCTAGATTGCATGAAGGAACTGCAGAGAAAGGTTGGGGCTTGCCTGAGGAAGGACAAGGTGAGGGAAGCAAAACTCAGGCTCACGTGCACAAGCCAAAGGATGCTCGTTCTGCTTTTCTGCTGTGGGCGCTTTCGCTCCGAGGCAGCATCCCTGAACCAGAACATCAGCAGGAGCTGTGGGAAGGCAGCAAAGCAGCTATTAATCCTTCTTGGCTGTTTGGTACGAAGCGTGTTTTATTGCTGGCTGTTGATGGAGCCGTTATTAAGCAGGGGCAGTGTGGCCGCAGCTGGAAGTGAGCCTGGTGGGAGTGGGGCTGCGCGAAGGCTGCGGGGGGCAGAAGGCAGCTGCCTCCCTCGGGAGCGGCTCCCAGCCAGGATGTCAGATGTTCAGATACCAGAAGGTCAGTGTGGTTTTAAGGAACAGACCTGCAGTTCCTAAATCCTGGGAATTATTTTTCAGGCTCCTATGCATTCAGTTTCATTCTCTACCATTTGTATTAGAGCGCTACTCTTTAAGATTCCTTCATGTAATTAAAAATGTGTTTCTGCTCACTTGTTGAAAAGAGACCCACAGAAATCATAGCTTGTGCTTTATAAGAGATTTCCTTAGCCCTGGAGATCTTGCTTAAAAACAAAAATTACTTTCTTTTCCTGCTGTGAAACATTTAATTATGTCAGTTCTTCCCCCAGAAGCATTACCATAACATGTGCTGGTTTATGAGGTGCCAAATACAATGGCTGGAACAGAGATGATATGTATTTTTTTTTTTCCTTTGGCATGTGTTAGTAAGTCAAGCTATTGCCATAACCTTGCAAGACAGGATACAAAGGGAAGTATTATGCGAAGGTGACTGCTGTGGTAGGTTTCTGTGTTTTCTGGATGTGAAACACCTGTAAGTAGTTGAGTCAAAGGAGAAAAAAAGAGTAGTGCATCTGTAGTAATAGGCTATTTTTCTTTTTTCCTGTTACTTTTTTTTTTCTCTTTCTTTTTTTCTTATATACTTGGTGTAGGACGAGGATCAAAAGCAAAATTATTGTTTACAGCCAGATTCAGCAGTCTCTGTATTCTGTAAAATGAATCCATGAATGATTAAACAGTTTTTATGCTGTTTGCTTTTTGAGTGGGAGTTGTGAAATAAAAGCAAGCCGTGGTACTGCTGTGTCACCGAAGCAGGCTGCGATGGTGAACCTTGCTTTGCCAGAAGATGTTCAGGATTTAAAATGCCTGTCTCGCTGTAATATGAGCAGTCCCTTAAGAACTACCTTCCGCAGTCGCTGCGTGACTTGCGCTCCCACCGGAGTGAAGCACGTCCAGGCAAATTGGATTATTAGCTAGAGATAAATGGGCCCAGGGAGCACTTAACTGAAGGAGCAATGATGCTCGTGCCCTTCAACTAAGTACGAATGCCGCCTCCTACGAAAGCGGGGGGTATGGAGGAAGGGGGGCTCAGTCCTGAACGCCGGCTGCTGTCTCTGAGAGGCTGCGTGCTGGCTGTAATGGGATGAGTCACACACCTTGGCATTCATCTGGAAGGAATATTTGGTCTTAAAGACAATGAATTTCAGAAACCGTTCCCTCCTTCATGGTAATTTTGAAATAAAAGGAGCGATTTAGCTTTGTGTTTAGGACAATCTTCCAACGATACCCTTGGTTTAATCCGTGCTGTGGGTATGACACGCGTGATCGGGGCTAGCTGGGGACGGTTAGCGGGCTGTAAAGGCCAAAACCTTTCCTTGCAGCGATGGTTTTAGGGTATCAGAAAATGGAGGATGGGAACAGCTGGATTTCTTTGTTCACTTGTAGTGCTGGTGGTGAGATGCGAGCCCCCAGCAGAGCACGGTGTGGTCAGCAAAGCCTGCCAGGGACTGAACCGCAGTGGTCGTGGCTGGTGTCACGGGGGGGATGATGCACCCAGCGCCCTGTAGTGGGCAGGTAAAGCAAATTTTTGATTCCTAGACTCCTTATTTAAACCTGAAAAGGTGGTGGTGGTGAATACAGTCTGATAGAAAAGAAAAACTGAAAGCAAACATTTCCTACCTGCTACTGACTTGCCTGCTTTATCCATGTAGTAGGTCTTTGTGGGGGGACATAGCAAATTAGAAAGTAAATGACTTAGAAGAAGAGATCAATTTAAAGTTGTCTTTCCAGTGACCAGGCTTGAAATAACCCACAGAATACGGGGAAAGAGGGACAAAATAAAAGATGTTCTCAGAAAATAAAAACCCAACTAGAGTGGAGGGGATCCCTAGGAGGTGACCCAGCTGCTCTATGAGAAAAAGGAGGATCCTCGCTCATTTAGAAGATGAATGACCTCTACAGATGGAAACATAAACCAGTCAGACTTAATGTCGTCAATACCACTTCTGTCACTGCAGGTCACGAAGGGTCTCAAATTTTAGCTGTCCTACTGGTCAACGCTTGTATATTCTCAGTTAATATTCCTAATTTAAACATGTCTGTAGCCAGTGAGGGTGAAAGTCCTGGCGTCTTGGCTGGGAATGAGAGAAGGCGGATCTTTATTCGCATTAGTGGGAAGTTGTTTGTAGCGGGGACCGGTAATGTACGCTGTTTGAAGAGAACTGGCATCTGCTTGTTTACTTGGCTGTCTAAAAATAAGACCGAACGCCCAGCAAAATGCACACGCTCTCCAGAGCCTCACGTCTGGGCAGGCAAAGCTGCTGTGCTGGGATAAGCTGTTCCCGTGTCCGGTGGGAGCTGCTGAAAGGACGAAGAAACAAAAGACAGTGCTCCTGCTGAAGTGTTTTATTCTGAGATGGATAAGCGTCTGTCCATCAAAGGGAAACCAAGGCCTCCAAAACAATAGGAATTGTTAGTTATTTAAAAAAAAAAACCTGTTTGCTTCTCAGAGTGAGGAAAATTAACTCCAAAAATAGCTCTTTATTAAACATGACTTTTGAGCTGGGCACTTGTAACTACATCTTGTCCTTTGAGCTAAAGGTTGCGGCTATTGCCGTTTGCTTGGTGTTTTACAGAATGAATCATGTTTCCTCCCTTGGGATTCATTACAAATGCAAAGCACCTCTGAGACGTACCGTGGTGTCTGGGAGTCCTTAAAACCCTCAGGAGGAGGGCTGCACTGAAAATGCAACGTGCTATGATTCTGTAACCAATTTAAACCATAGGAATGATGTTGTACCTCCAGTTTTCCCCTCCCCACCCCTTCGAGAAACAGGGAAATTGGAGTCTAAATCTACTCTTAAAAATGTTGCTAGAGAAAAGTCTGAGAAAGGATCAGGTGGAGTCAAGTTCAGAAATCTGATCTCTTGAACAGGATCCCAGTGGTGTGATGGGTTCAGCACAGGGGTGGCAGGGCCCTTGCGGGTGCCTCCCAGTAACGGTTCTGGGGGATGATTTGTCCCTGATGTAGCCCTGCAAGACTGAGAGCCAAGACACTGTGAGGCTGCGCAAGATCCTAAGCCACGGGGGGCGGGGGGGGGGGGGGGGGGTGTCCAGGCTGTCTGTGTAGGCATTTTTCGTCTTGTTTTTACTGCCATGGCCACATAGAAGTACAAGCTCTTAGGAGGGTGGCTCTGCCAGCATCTCAGAGGATCCTAAATTAGCTCTCCCCTCCTTTTGACTTAGCAAAATGCCACAAAGAATCCATCTCATCTGTTAAAATAAATCCACTACAAGTCTGGACAAGCTAAAGGTGGGAAGATGACTGGCCAACGTGGAGGTGGATCTAGGGAGCTCCGTGCGTCTGGAGGTCGAGGCACACAGAGGCTGAGCTCTGCTCTGTTAGGCAGAAGCAGCGTGGGGGCCGGGCAGGTTCTGGCACGGCTGTACGTGAGGGATGTAGTGTGGGGATCTAAGCCCGTGCTTTCCAGACAACAAAGGATACTGAAATTTCGCTGCAGTATGTGACCAGCTGCCTTCACTAGGCACCGTAATGGGACACGTCATCAGCTCCTGTTTGCTGTGGTACCCTCCTGATCCTCAAGCAGTGATCCTGAAATCTCGGGTGGCTTCCCCAGTTTGTCAAACTGCTGATCAGACCAATTTCTCCAATGGTCTTGATCAGCTTTATTATATAGTTTTTTGGGGGTTTTTTTGTAGAGTTTTTGCTTTAACACTGGGAGAGTCGAACTTGCTTGAAAGAATACGGAGTATTTAAATCCCAGATAAAGCTTTTGTCCGCAGAGCTGGTTCAAGCGGTGTTGCTGTGAGATGTTGACTGATGGGGCTGGATAACACAGTGGTGCTGGAGGAAGGCTAACAAGCTCTTTGCGTTGAGGCTGTATGGAGACCCAAGGGCTGGAAAGGGTGCTTCTCTCTGCTGAATGTCCACACAGCAGACACAAAAGGTAAAAAAAACCAAAACAAAACCACAACCAAAAAACCCCACCAAAAATGAAAAAAACAACCAGGGGAAAAAAAAAAAACCAACCCGAAACCTTTTCAGCTGTAGTTCAAACTATGGTAACATTTATGAAACGTTCAAACTATGGTAAGTCAGGGCCTTGTGATGACATTGTAAATGGAGAGGACAGAGCTGTGGCTTCCTCCTGTTAATACTTCTTCAGTTCTTGCAATTTCCTCGCGTGGCGGTGAACGCATGAGGATGCTGCTGGATGCAGATCAGGACCATGTTCAACCCTTTGAAGTCCTGCTGCTCTAACCAACGTACACACGGCAATCTCTGTAATGCAGAACCTAGAAGCAGGCAGGAGAAACAAACACAGCTTATGTGGATCACAGTAACAAGGTCTCTATTTAGACTTTCAATTTGGTTTCCATCAGTCCAGCTGCTCTTATCTCCTGCCTGCTATTGCACTGCACTCAGCCCAAGGGCAAGAGCAGATACTCAAGTGGGTGATCATCCCCTAATGAAGATTAGTGTCCCTGCAGCTGAGACTGAGTACTTGCAGGCAGCTGCTCTGAGATGGCAAGGTCAGAGGGACTGCAATGACCTAGCTACAACATCAGGAGCATCTCTGAAAAAAAAAAAAAAAAAAAGTTTGAACAGAAGACCGTGCAATTTGGTGAAGAGGAGTCAGGGTAATTCTTGGTTGGTTGTGTTCACGGCTAACAGCCCTCACTAGTGGGTCATTTCGACTGGTTTGTCTGCACTTGTGCAGGTTTTTATTCTGAACACCAGATTTTCTTTGTAAGGTGTCTAGCTGCACTGCCCTGCCTCTGCTGGCACTCACAGTTTTGTCTTGGTGTCAATAACGGAGCTATGTATTTCAAACACTAAAAGTAACTTTGTTTAAACTTTTCCTTGTCAAATTAACTGGACTAACTTCCTAGTGGACCCCCCCCCCGTCAAGCATGTTTTTTTCAGTTCTTGAATTAACCTCTGTAGGTGTTTTGGGTACTCTACGTATCAAAATTTTTGGTGGGTGAGGGATGATAACAGCCACTTGGAATGTCAAGCTGCCCCGTAACCCCTACACGAAGAAACTGAAAGCCCCAAATTCACCAGACCAAGGGAAGCAGCTTGTTTAACACTTGGAGGTGCAAATAATCTAACTGTTTAATAGTAGGTTAATTCAAGTGACTTGCTCTGAAACAAAAAAATTTAAAAAGTCTGTTCTTCGCCTTAACAAAGTTGTATGTGCTTGCTGTAGTCCGTCACTGTCTGGATGGTAACATCACAGGACTCCGAGACCTGATGGAGTAGGGATAAAAGTGGCCCAGGTGGCCTGAATGCCCTGCTGAAGTCTTATAAGTGGAAATAATGAAGCCAGAAAAAGCTTCAGATTTGGTTTGCTTTGGTGGTGGTGGTTTTTGTTGTGGGTTTTGTTGTGGTTTTTTTTCCATCCAGGCTTTTTTGTTCTGTTCTCCTACTTAGAAAATGATCAGAGAAGTAGAAATGAGCTGAACAGTCAAGACTGAAAAGAAGGGACATATGGAGGTTTTTGAAACAGGAGGGAAGACAGGGAGTTAAACTTCCAGCACTGGTTTTCTTATAGGGTGTCAAAGATACTCTCTGTTTAACTGCAAGGAAAATGCAACTGTGGAAAGGCAGGACAAGTAGGTTACTTTAAGTGTTTTATCAGGAAACGGATCTGTGGCAAACACTGGGGCTAGGCTGGCAGGAGGCTTGTGGAGGCCTTGGGCGCACTGTTTGTGGGGGAAGAGGCTGCAGTCCCGCGGACACGGGTGACATGTCTTCCCTTCACTTGCACCAAACAGCAGCCTTGTCTCAGCTGGGCACCCGTTAGGGCAACTGACGGCTATGACAGTGTGGGACGAGAGATGCTTTCCTGTTGGCCCTCTCGTGGCACGTAGGGTTTGATGATGCAGAACGAGGTATCCATTAATCATAACAGCTTCTGGGGGTTTTAGCCTCACAGATCAATGTTTTTAGACAGTACTGCTTATAAGCTGAAGCCTTGAGCTTATAAATTTCATCTTTGTTCACTTTGACCAGGGCACCAACTGAATTGTGATCTGCACAGAGACATTCACTGGTAAAAGTGCTTTGGCTTGGCTTGTCAAACTCTGCTCAGGCTTGACCTACATGTGACTGAGCACTCTGGTAGATGGGAGTTCGCACATCAGCACATCTCATCACCTGAAAAGCTACAGACGTCACTTTTGCTTGGCTGAAGTGCTGCCATAACCTGACTTCTGTACACGGTGGTATCGTCAGCTTCAGCACTAGCTCAACTGTGTAAACTTCATTATTGTAGAAACATTATATATATATATTATTTATTATTACATTTTAAAATATATTTTTTATTTGAAATGCAGCAGGTCCCCTAGCACTGTGATTCTCCTAACAAGCCATATTTAAGCTAGTAGTACGATTCATATATGCTATGTGTCAATATTACTTGTCTTGCTCCCTGCCACACATTGCTGTCCAGTTTCATATAACCAAGAGGGAAATTGAGAGTAAAAATTAGCTAGTGGCTCCTAGGCGAGTGGTGCGAGACCATTAACTGATGGAATAGCAGGGCTTGTTTGTCCTTAAAATGCCACAGACTGATAAATGGATGCCATGCCCAAAAGATGTGCTCGCTTAGCCTTTTTGGTTTTGATTTAAATTGATGGGGATACAGATAACTAAGCTGTTCGCAGCCTGCATAGGCGAGGCAGAATAGCTCTATTAGCGCTCAGGGGAGCTGCTATGCAAGGCAGGCAGCTCCTTCATTTCAGATGATATGCTCTGTCAATGGCAGTCATGTGTCGCGTCTGGATCTTTGAAGACAGCTCTATTGCCTGTAATTTCCAAGATGATTTGGTCTGTTGGGAACTGTTTCGTTACGTCACAGGCCTCTAGTGCATAGGCAAGCGTTGTCAGGAATCAGAAATTAAGTAAGAGCTCAAAGTGAAGAAAACCAAGTATGAGCGCTGTGGTTCAAAGCTACATCTCCAGATGACAAAGATCTCAAAAGCAAGCAGTGTGGTATTTGTTCAGTGGAGGAGAAGAAAGAGGTTCAAAGTTGATACTGAAGCATATGTTAGTAGACAGTTAATAATTTAGTAATCAATTGCCACCCACTTCCATACTCTGGTAAAAGCCTTGTTTCAACTTACTCAGAATTTCAGCTGAATTTCAGCTTCCAAATAATTGAAGAAACAGCAGTTGTGTGCTGGTTCTGTCTCCCATGATGGAAGAGATGTATCCAAGATCTTAATGACTGTGTGTATGCACACCTTTGCAGTCTATTAATACCATACCAGTCGTTATCAGTACATACTTATCAGAAGGATAGGTATTTGACCTTCTCTAGGTTCAAAATGAAGCTGAACTAAAATTCAGCTGGGTTATTGGGCAGGACAGCCCAACCCCCTTCTTCTGTTAGGAGTAATCTTGGCTGTAACTTGAAGAAATAATTCAAGGGGCAAAGCATGCAACCATACAGCCTTAGTAGTCTGTGTCAGCCCTGATGAAAATGGATTGATTGTAAGAATCTTTATGAAAGCCTTCTCAAACGTTACTGTAAAGCATCACTTAAACCTTCGCTTCGTTTTTACAGGCATGTAAGGCCTGTGCTTTACCTGAGTTTAGATTAAAGCAAAACAGATACAAGCAATATGCAAGAGAATTCATATAGGTACTAAAATCAGGCTTTAGCAGAATGAACCTTGCATTGTGTACGGACTCTTCTTCCTCCCATGTTTTTGTGCAGCGTGTTAGGTGCTGCTGCTTAGCAAAGGGAGATCCTGAAATACGAGCAAACGCTGTCAGTTTTGATGTTCGGTTTGGAAAAGAAGTCGTGTTGAGGTGAGTAGCTCTCTAGGGTACCCTGGTGTGTTAGCGGGCTGAGGCTGGCCAGCTGGCTCTAGGCTCCTAAGGGAGCAGGTACGACTGCCTCCGGACTGATCATCGAGGCAGCCTGGGTCAGAAGGGAAAGGTGTCTGTTACATGGAAAGGACTTTGTAGATGATAGGTTTGATCAAATAATTGCCTCTTTCTGTCTGTACGCAGCAGTGGCAGTGTGATTCATCTCTGGTTGGAATGTTCCTCTGTTGACACTGTGTATGGACTGAGTCTAGAGCGCACGCCTGGGTTGATGTGCCTAACTTCTAGACAGTCTGAGACGGGTGAGATGACCCCCACCTCTCTCCTAGCGTAGCACTAGGTCTGTGCAGCACGAGACAGACTTTTTCTCCTGAGTCACTGGTATCCTGGTTTCCTCTGTGGTATCTATGTAATATAGGTGGGCATCTCAGCTGTGGCTGGAGGCTGTCACATAGATCTGCTGCAGCCTTTCCTCAGGGACTCAGTGGGCTGGAGGCGGGGGGTGTCACAGATTAGACTAACAAGCTGCCTCTGGTTCTGTGAGGGTCTTGGAGACATGGGAGACAGAAAGTCAGGCTGCCAAATAGGTGTGTATGAGGACGCTATGGCCCTAAGAGAGAATGATGTGAGTAAAACCAAGTGTCACTGTCGTTGTGTGGATAAATTGAGAAGTCCATGATTTGTGACAGTGGGTTTTGTAGTAGTAGGAAGGCATGAGGAGGTGGAACTGGTCCAGAAGCTGTTAAAATGGCAGGAAAATAGGATGTTTCTGAAACAAATCACAGACCGGTTAGGGTTGGAAAGGACCCCTGGAGACCACCCAGTCCAACCCCCAGCTCAAGCAGGGTCTCCCAGAGCAGGTTGCACAGGATCGCGTCCAGGTGGGTTGAATGTCTCCAGAGAAGGAGACCCCACAGCCTCCCCGGGCAGCCTGTCCCAGGGCTCCATCACCCTCAAGGTAAAGAAGTTCTTCCCTCTTCTCGTGTTGCAGTTTGTGCCCGTCGCCCCATGTCCTGTCCCTGGGCACCGCAGAAAGGAGCCCGGCCCCGTCCTCTTGGCACCCGCCCTTAAGGTGTCTGTAGACACTGGAAAGGTCCCCTCCCAGCCTTCTCCTCTCCAGGCTGAGCAGCCCCAGCTCCCTCATCCTGTCCCCGTCAGGGAGATGCTCCAGCCCCTTGTCATCTTCACAGCCTCTGCTGGACCCTCCCCAGTAGTTCCCCATCTCTCTCAAACTGGGGAGCCCAGCACTGGTCTCAGCACTGCAGGGAGGATCCCCTCCCTCGCCCTGCCGGCCACACTCCTCCTCGTGCCCCCCAGGGTCCCACGGGCCCCTTGGCCCCCAGGACACACTGCTGGCCCGCGGGCAGCTGGCACCCCCCCGGCACCCCTTGGGCCACCGGCCGCTCCCCCCAGCCTGTGCCACCAGCCCACGTGCTGGGGGCCCCGTCCCCTCCCCCAGGCCAGCGGTGGATCAGCCGAGCAGGACGGGACCCAGCCGTGCCCCTGGGAACCCCGCGAGCTCCAGCCCCCAGCCAGGCCCTGCGCCGCTGGTGGCAGCCCCTGAGCTCTGCCTGCAGCCAGGCCCCAGCCCCCCGCGCTGTCCCCTCGCCTCGCCCAGCCCCTGCGCTCACTGCCAGCGTGGGACGGGGCAGCGACAGGAGCCTCGCTGGGGTCAGGGCAGGCAGCGTCCGCCGCTCTCCCCTCTACCCAGCCATCGTTCCCTCACAGAAGGCTGTTAGCTGGGTCAGGCGTGGTTTCCCCTTGGTGGATCCATGTTGGCTACTCCTGATGACCTTCTCTTCCTCCACATGCTTCAAGATGATCTCCAGGATGAGCTGTTCCATCACCTTTCCAGGGATGGAGGTGAAGCTGACACCTAATCGACGTAGGTGTTATGTTGATTTGGGTCAGAAGGAGGTAAGAGTCACGTTTTGATATGCGTTACTTGCAGGAGATAAAATCAAGCTGCGTAATACCAGTTCAGGCAGACCGAGAAATGGCTCAAAGCCAATAGCCCTTTCAGGTGGACCTGTGTGAAAGCACATTTCTCCACAGAACTCAGAAATGGAACAATTGGCTCGAATTAACTTTTGACGCTCTTTTGAAGCTGACCTGGAGTCAATGGTGCCTATCAGAGGAACCTGAGAGAGTGAGCCTATGGTTTGCATTGACTTTGAATTTTTTTTAATCTTCAGACTTTTTTTAATATCATGAACATGCAATTAATGAAACAGAAGGAAACAGCAGTGTTTGCTTTCATAAGATGAATTTATTTCAAATGTTTTTCATGTTTTATTAGTTTGCCAACCTCCTTATTTTTAGCTTTACTTGGAAACAGAATGCACTTCTCTTGAAAAAAAACCTAAAAACCCAACAAACCAACAACTCAAACCCTAATTTTGCTTTTTAGAAGGAGGAGAGGGGGAAGTAAGTACCAGGTACTGCAGCTGTTGCAGGTTAGCGGTGGCTATGGGCCAAACTCCCACCCAGCCGCTCAGTCCTTCCCTCCCCTGCTCAGCAGGATTGGGGGAGAAAATGGGAAGAACAGGAAGGAGAGAAAAATGATGTTTTGAGATAAAGACAGGGATATCACTTGCCAGTTACTGTCAAAGGCAAACCAGGCTCACCATGGGGAAAATTGACTTTATTGCCAATTAAAATAAAAATGTAACTACTAATTTGGGTGGTGGGAAACAAAAAGGCGAAAATTGAAAGAACACTGTTCCTCCCCCCTTTCCCAGGCCCAACTTAATTTCCTCACTTGTGACTCCTCTACGTGCCCTCCTCCCTTCACCCTCCCGAGCCCTGAGCAGCGCAGTGGGGATGGGGGGGGTTATGGTCAGTATACAATGGTTTCTCTCTGCTGCTCCTTCTTTCTCACTCTTTTCCTTTGCTCCAGCATGGGCTTTCCATGGACCGCTATCCTTCAGGAATAGCCATCTGCTCCAGCAGGATTTCCTCCACAGGCTGCAGCGTGGGTCTTTGCTCTGGCACCTGGAGAACGTCTTCCTCCTCCTCCATTTTATTTTTTGCTTCATTTATTTTTTTTTATACAAGCAGCTTTATACACGCTGGTATATGAAAGATGCATGATAATGTTATTTATCTCACTGAAGGAATGGAAATAACTTCCACCTCAACCTTTCTGTGTAATCTAGAGAAAATGGCACATAATTTTCTTACCAGGTTTAAAGAACCCATTAAGACTATACCTTTTGATTAACTCTTGTTGCAACTTCAATAACGGGCACCACGGTTATTTTTATCTTATCAGGAGAAAACATGCGAAGGTAAACAGCTGAAGAAAGTGAAATCTGGAGATGATAACTGTGCTTCCTCAGAGTATAAAGAACTCACTGAATAAACATGCAAAAGACTTTGATACTGACAAAGGGAAAGTATTTTTTATGTACAATGCTCTTTCGATCTATGGACCAGCTCGTGAAATACCATTTCTATCACAGTAACTCCCTGTGCGCAGGATAGTGGAAGGCTTTTGGGAATTACACAGACACTTTACAAGATCATGGTAGTCCTCCAAAAAATTAGGTGTAATTAAAAAAAAAAAGTAGGAGTTAGAAACAATTAATACATAGAAATATGAATAAATTAATAGATTTCCTTATGCTGCTAGAGCATTAATAAGTCTCAGAGCTTATGGTGTCCCTTCTTATGGTTAAAATACATTGCAGTTCTACAACAAATAACAAACAATGACTAAGGATATAAATATTGTGCTTCAGGGCATAAGCCAAAGACTGACACACAGAACAGAAATATTTTAGTTTACAAGTACGTTATCTAACTGTAGGATTTTTTTGCCTTGTAGTTGAAGTAATCTGTTGCTGGTTACACAGATGGAGCATAGAATGCGCCTGGAGCTCACTTATTGTGAGGTCTGATACATCTTTTCTATTCTGTACCTTTACACTACTGTGCTGCTAAAATTTTTTATGATTGTTAGTCTAGGTTTTATATCTTCAAAGGTAAAGTAATAGAAGGGTTATTATTTCTTTTTATTTTTAAGTAAAGTTTGGCATTTCTCCAGTGCCAGTTCTGAAGTTGACCCAAGGAAGGCATTGAGATTGATAATCACCTAAAAGTAAAGACAGCTCTATAGTTAGCATCCATTGAGGAAAGTACTGTTTTACATCCTCTATAAATATTTAATCACCAAAGAAAATAGGATGGAACTGTTATGGTACAAGTGACTTCCTGCGTCTGATTACAGAAAGGATTCTCAGTCTGAAGCCTGATCTATTGTAACAATACAAAATATGTTGCCTGGAGTAGTTTATTTCTCAGTTACAATTAAATAACCAAATTTGAGTGTTAAAAGGTACGTTACAAAATTCTAGAAAAAAGTCAAAATGCTCTTCTTGGTTTACAGTTATCTGCTATTTGCAGCACTCTTACTCAAGGTGCTTACATTTATTTTCCTTCTTTTAGTTACATGATTTTGCTCACGTATTTACATTTTATTTGCTACTTTTCTTGTTTGTGGCAGATAATGTTGTGATGTTTTAATGATATATAGATTTTAGCACTGTGATTTTCTGTTTTAACAAGTTGGAGCTTAAAAAGACTGAAAAACCGATTTTATTCAGTCTGATGTCTAAAGTTACATGATAGCATCGTTCCAATATTCACAAAGGAGCAATAGGGCAGATGAGATTACAACTGGAAACTCATCAAAGTAAATTGATGCCTGCTTTGGTCCTGGACACTGCTGTTAGCTGTCTTCAGCTTCAGAGGTAGAAGTAGTGCCTGAGAAAACGTGCAAAGCTCTTTTTCAGCTTGGACAAGCAATAAAATTAATTCTGCTGGAATGGATGAAAAAAATGATCACCCAGCAGCTAAACCTGAAGATGAACTAAGTGTAAGTAGGTGACTTAAGCATTCTTGATTTCATACACCTCTTGATGCTGTTAGATCTCTTCTGATCTAGTTTTCCAAGTATTAAACTTAAAATCACAGTTAGATTTGGTAGAATTTTCTGTTTTATAACTCAATCTGAAAATGCCAACATATGTATATTTGTTTTCAGATTGCTAGTAACATGTATTTTTAGACAAGTGAAGTAATGAGCATGCCAGTGTGACAATATGAAAAGCTTATATTGGTGTCATGGCAGCATGTTTTTCCAAAACCAAATCCGTTTCTAGGCAGGAAAGGCACCATTAAAGTAGGTAAAGTGTTTTGGTTTACCCTGAGAAGATACAGAAGGGGATTACTGCATGAACATTAACTCATGACAAAGAAGTAATTAAATAATTTAGCGTATGGTGATAGTCAAATTGCAGCTTTAGCTGGAAACCAATTCTAGACTACAAGAACTAGGTTGCAGCAGAGAGGAAAGCTGAGTGAAGAACTGTCATCCTTATTGAGGGAACAGCTTAACTTTGGTTTTCTTACTATAAAGTTTTTATGGTAAACTAGTATGGCCTTGGGAAATCTTTAAAATGTAGCACATAGCTTTCAGTATTCTTTTGAATCCCGAGTAACAGAGAACTCTGCCATGCAAGCCATGATATATGAAGTGTGTTTTCTTTAAACAAGGTTATAATTGCAGTAGATGCAATGGAGACGTTGGCTGTTTCAAGTGCATACTTATGGACCTAGTGGTGTCAATCTTGAGCAGTCTTTAATGATCCTTGACGGGATCTAATTTTCAAGAATAAATCTTTCTGCTACAAAAAGGAACAGCATGGGAAATTTTAAATATAAAATATTATTGGGGGAATGTTTGATCAAAGTGGTCCAAATTTCAGATGTCAGGACCGAGCATTCATTGGGCTGTGCCAAGGTGTCCTATTGAACACCTGAGTGTGTAAGGGAACTTCACATGACAGAGCAGAGCTTTAAACAAACAAAGAGGCAATTTGGCTTTCATCCTTAAACAGAAATGTACTCAATAAGGTTTTGAAAAAATACAGAAGATGAGAAAACTGAGTCCTGGGCAAAATGAGAACATGCAAAACAAGTGCAGTTAATTGCCCAGGTAGAAGGTATGAGTCTGAAATCTTCCAGTTCCCACATTTTGTTTGAGGAAATTGTAAAGTGTGCTACTGGGTCTTATTGTTCATTATTACTTATTACTAATTTTCATTCTCATCTTTGAACATTCTCAACTTTGAAGTGAAGGGTTGCTAGCCATTGTATTTGACTACGGGACTGGCAGGATATTTGTGGTGATGTTGCTTGTGCTCCTCTGTGAGGATACAGAGAGCTCTTTTTTTGAAACCATTACCAGGGCACAGTATCAGAGAGTCAGAAACATTTACACTGGTGGGGACTTTTGAAGATTTTCAAATTTAGGAAAAAAACCCCTGGGCTAACAACAAAGTCAGAACAGAATTCTTGGGGCGTTATCCCACTGAGTTTTTAATACCTCCAGGGATGGAGGTTCCCTGGCCGCTGTGGCTGAGGTGCATGGCCATCATGGTGAAATACATTCCCACCCTCTGAGCTGTCTGGCTGGAGTTTCCCCTGCTGCCGTGTGTTACTGTTGTGGCTGTGTCCTCACTGCACGTTGGTGAGAAAAGTGTGGCTGTCTTCTCCCTGACCTACTTTAGACAGGGAAATCTATAATTAGATTTACCCTGCCTTCTTGTCTCCAGATAAACAACCTCAGGGCTCTCAGCTTTTTGCTGTACATCATCTCCTCCAGCACCTTGCCTCTTGGTGGCCCTTCCCCGGAATCACTCCGGTTTACCAACATCTCTGTTATACCAGTGGGCCCCAAACTGGACACAATACTTCAGATGTGGCTCTACTAGTACTGGGCAGAAGGAAACAACCACTTAGTGTAGATCATTTCCCAGCACCACTTTTGCAAATGTCTAGTAGTTATGCTTGTCATTTTCTGGCTGTCAAGCTCCATCAGCACATAGTTTTTGTAGCCACTGTATCCAGCTTAGCATCCTACATGGATAACTTGGAGTGCAGTTCTTAGCTGGGTACTTACCGACTTTCATAGCCTTCTCTTTCCTCAAGTGAAATACAGTTAATAGTGTTGAAAAACGAGCTTTGTGTGCACACTTTTTAGTCTATAACAGGCCACATGTCCTTGCAGTGTACCTTCTGAGAGGCTTCAAAGAATGTGATGATGGTAAATAGCCTGGCAGCTTGTTGCAGCCTTTCTCCTGGCTGCCTACCTCAGCAGAGTGAGGGTGATGTGCTCCAGGTACAGATACAGACCAGTTAGCCTTGGTCTTTGTGAGAGGTTCTTGGCTTGCATTGATGAGGAATGATGTACCTCTGAGCAGTCCTAGCCCACCAATGGCATAAAATCAGCTGTGAGGTGGAGAGACCCACTTTGAAGATGCCCTTAAAATGAATCAAGCTATTCCAAAGACAAGGGAAAAGGTCTTTTTTCACTTTGGTCTTCAACTTTAAAATGATGTAGTTCAGTATCATCTTTGCATATATGAGCTCCTGAGCCAGGTCTTTTCGTCTCAAAGCCTGTTTTGTGCTTCATAGAAGACTTCCCACTGAAACTCTTGCTGCTGATTGCTGCCGTGTGTGTGTGTGTGTTCACACCGTCAGTCACGGAGAGCTCACAGCTTTCTAAGGCAGCCTCTTGACAGCTTCCCTCTCACTAGCATCAACATGTGTTTGGAAATTTTGTTCTGAGTGTTCTTTATTGTTGAGGCAATATTATGGAACTTCTGTTATAGTTGTGATGTAAGGAGGACATTAAAGGGCGTTTTTTTATGGTTCTAATTCTGGTGCAGCTGGGTATCACAGCTGTGTCTGTGTTTGCAGCCAGTGCACTTGGTCATAGTGCCCTGAGTGGTCCAGGAACTCACCAGGTAACTTCTGCATAGATGAGATGATGCGCTGACTTGAGAGAAGGTGACTGAACCTCTCGCTGACCTTGCAACTGAGCGTTTGACTGTCACAAGAGCTCTTAAAGTGGGGATTTTATGAAGTCCCAGGGGTTCCCAGGCAGCTCTTGCCATGCCTGCAGCAACTGATAGACATTATTTGTGTGCTTAAATGTGTTGATTATCTCCTGCAGAGGAAAATGCCTGGGGGAGTGTCTGGTATAAACAGATTTACCAGACCAGACTGTAGACAGATAAGATACTTACAGAATGTAGAAACTGCTCCTTGTAAACGCAAAAATGGTCACGTAGTAACCTTTTGTACCTAGATAAGATGGTCAGGAGATATTTTGATTCTAGTTTTAAAAAATCTGAGACAGTAGTTTAAAATAAACTGGCAAGGGTCTGGATATCCAGGTGATGACTTTGTCCAGGTCCCATCCCAGCAAGATCCATGCTGTGTCCTCTGGTTCACTGGAGGGAGCTTCCCGGGGGAGCTGGACATGTAGGACAAGGACTTCTGTACCACTGCTCCTCATCCTGAAAGGAAGTGCAGAGTTTTTCTGAGAAATGAATGGGTTGAGCCAGCTTGTTTTGGGGTAGTTCTGGTCTGAGAAAAAAAGTAGCTTTTTGTTTTTTGAACAGCAGTGAATTTTTGAACATAGGCTGGGAGGAAAGAATGGCGGTGTGGCATATGCCTGTGTCTTGGTTCTTTAGGAGGGAAATGACAAGCCATAGTATTGGAAAAAGGACTGACTATTTGAACATCACTCCCGCTTCCCACAAAGGGCATGAATGGCTGAAGGTGTATCTGCTTCCACACCAAACCTGCGTAAGCATAGCAATTATTTGGGTCATGAGTCGCTTTGCTAGGTTATGTTACCAAGCTGCTGGTGCTGTTCTGCAGTGCTCATCTGTGTATACATCTCAGATGCAGACAGCACAAGGTAATTCAGCGTTGTCTACCCTTTGGACTAAAGAGGGGTAATTTACACTAATGAAAGGTGCACAAGGATATTAGCATTCATTTGGATGGCTAATGCTGGGTAGCTGTGTCATAGCGAGCTGTCACCCTAGGGTACATTGTGGTTTTACATCCTTATACAATAGGGACTGACTCTGTGTTATATCAGCAAGTGTCTGGAAGAAAAGGACCTTACTTTCTGACCAGGGTTTTAAACTGCTACTAAGTTAACTATAGTTGTGTATATGCAGTAACAAATACGTGTAGGAAACTGTTCTAGTTATTGGCCAGCCAATTGCTGTAGAAATGTTCCACGTTTTTTGTTGTCTTTCACCTTCTTTTAGGTAGCCAACATCTCAGTCCAAATGGTGGCTGCAGAAGATAAGTTGGCAAAAAGGATTCTGGCAATGAAAAAACACGGCAGATTGAAATTGAAGAAAAAAGATAAGTTGCTGTGGAATTTTCAAAACAAAATAATTCTTTTTACCCTCATTCTATTCATTTTAGGAGTTGTAACCTGGACGTTATTGTGGCTCTTCATTGGTGAGTTGCTGACAGCTGATGCCAATTTCATACATCACTGTCCCCAATAACACTTTCAGCTGGGTTTAGGATCTCACTTGTCCTGAAGGCTGTTTCTAAAATAAACATGGAACACTTCTGGGTATCTTTGTCAAAACTTAACAAGTAATTACAAGAGCAGGCATAGCTGCTGCCTTTAGGAAGTGTGACTTTTTCTCAAGTGTTATGCAAAACCTATTTTATGTGCTAGCTAATTGCACAGATCTGAGAGTTCTGATGAGCTTGATTCCTCGGAAATTTTTACTTTGTGGTTTTTTGGCCTTCTGCTTACCTGACAAAGGTCAAGCAAGTCCTTTGTCTCTCATGCAGAACAGACTTAGAGAAATTCAAGGGGAGTAAAATGCAGTTGTATCTAACTGGGCGGTAGAAGCTATGTTCTCCTCTTTAGACCTCTGATGCTAATACTGCTTCAGATTCCATTGGGATGCTCCAGAATCTGGATGTTGCTGGTTCAGCAGGCTGCCAGCTTCATCGTGCTGGTTCATTTATATGGTGGCATCTTGCCTTGTGTGTAGGAAACGGGTGCTCAATTAACTGCATTGTGGTACTCTAGAATGGTTTGGCTGTGAAAACAGAGTTCTTTTGGTAGTCATTTCCACTGTAAGGCTGCATAGGTTCATTTGGTTTAGAATTTAATAAAAAAAAAATCATTGTTATTAAAAAGGTAAAGAAAAAAAAAGGAGGCTAACTGTCTTCTTTTTTTTCTTGCAGTTCAGGCAGCAAACAAAGATGCATTGTATTTTGTTGGACTGTTTCGTGTTGCCAACATAGAATTTCTCCCAGAATATAGGCAGAAGGAGTCAAAAGAATTCCTCTCTGTGGCACAGAACGTGCAGCATGTGGTAAGATGAGTGGGCTGCTTGGCTAACAAAAAGATCAGAGCTGTGAACGAGAGGTGCAACTTTCAGGTGCCATTGAGTCTACCGTGGCGTTCTCTTTTGGTTTTTTTTTTCCTCTTTTTTTTTCTCCTCCCCCCCCCCCCCCCCCCCCCCCCCCCCCCCCCCGCCTCTGGAAGACTATGTACAAAGGGTGGCTATCTGGGGATAGGGGGAGCTGACTGCTTTCAGCTTGTTAACCACAAACTGAGTTTTGCAAAGTTCTGTTTGACTTTTTAGTAAAAGTTGATGCGTTTGCCCCCACGAATCGGGGTCTATGAATAGAACTTTACAAAAGCCCTTCAAAACTTGATTGCCCTTTTTGAGACATTAAACTGGTGAAGTCTTTTGCATTTAAATTGGTATCTTCTGCCAGTCTTGTGTCTTAAAGCATCTGTAATTACCCTAGAGCTCTCAAACGTATTTACATATACATTTCCTTCTGATGCTAGGTATTCTAAAGACCATTATTCTTCCCAAACACCTTGCATCAGTCAGAGCAGAAATAACACTGTTGTAGGCAGTTCAGGCTGCTCCGCAGTGGGAAGAGGGGGTGGGAAGCTTGGTTAAAAGGGAATTTGACTTTCAAGGCATTTGGCGTAGGGAGGAGGACATCAATGCCAGGAAATGCAGCTCTGTCCACATAAGGATTCAAAAGTAGTATGAAAACTGCTAAAAAAAAACAAACAAAAAATTCATGTCAGATGTAACCAAAAGGTATTTTTTTAATATTGGGCAAGTTTTTGTCATCTTATAATATGAACTTATGCTCCTGTTTTCCAGCTTTATCTCCCCCACATACCCCATCCCTCCCAAAGCTGGCTCACAAAAGACTTGAAAGCAGACAGTCTACTTTTCCTAGTCCTGCGTGTTAACGACTTCAGGTGCTTTCATGCAGGGGTAACAGACAACCAGTGCAGGACATGTCCTTCCCCTGCTCTCCATGGAGAACCTCCAACCTGCTGTAAGCCCTGTGTCTTGCTCTTGTCCCAGAGCATCCTGCCTTTGTCACACAGTGAAGCTGACAGACAGCAAGTGTCACTGCCAGTGTTGCCACCTCCTACTTGAACGTAACTTGGAATTTACTTTTTGACTGTAAACCCTGACTGACCTCACCAACAGATTTTGTGCTGCTGCAGCTGTGCTTTATGGTGATGAGACTGTTGACTAGCAAGGATGTGGGGAATTTGGGATTTTGTTTGTTCTTTCTCCTTGAAACTCTGTTGTCAGTGGTTGTTGGCCCAGAAACCCACAGAGTGGTAGTGGAAGAAGCTCTCAGGATAGGCTCCTTTCCCCTTTGGTAGTAACAGTAATATATAAAATCTCTTGTAACCTAATCTGGAAAAAAAGATTGAGCTCCACCCATTTTATTTAGGTCCTTAAAATAATTGTTCAAACTTCCCATGTCTAACACTGAAAATTAGGGACCAATATTCATATGATTTTTACAGCCTTTCCTTCAAAATAGTCCGCTGTAGTCCATTGGGCATTAATTTTAACCATTAAGCAGCAGGATGAGGTCTGAACAGCTTGAAGTACATGCCACCTTGTGGCTTTAGAAGTGTGCCTCCGTGAACAGGAGGAAGAAAGGTTATTGTCACACTGATATTACCCCATACATCCAAAGAACTGGTTGAATGAGGAGCTTCCTTTCTCCAAAGGCAGATCTACAGCATGAAATGGTCAGAATTTTCCCATATCTATGTATTTTAGACTGTGTGTATTGGAAAAAAATACATTATCACTAAGCTGTTAGTGAAGAAAATAGACACAAAGTGAATCAAAATGCAAGAAATTCCACACAAACATTAGGAAAAAACTGTTTAACTGTGAAGGTGATCAAACACTGGAGCGGTTGTCCAGAGAGGCTGTGGAGTCTCCATTCTTGCAGATATCCAACGGGACACAGTCCTGAGGAGCCTGGTGTTTGCTTTGAGCAGAGGGGTTGGGCTAGATGCTCTCCAGAGGGTCCTTCCGATCTCAGTTTTTCTGTGATTCTGTGGATAAAGCTCTGATGTATGCTGTTAACTGCACTTTAGTAGCAACACACAAAATGTTATGGGCACATGCTCTTTTCCTGAAGACTGGCCCTAAGTTTCAGCATCAGGATAGAGAAGCCTTCTGTGTCTGGGATTTGCTGGGCAAAGAATGCACACCCTTTTCAAAACTCATTTGTTTGGAAAAAGCATTGCTGTACACATGAGCTGGCCATGGGCAGAAGATTTGATGTTTCCTGGGAATATTGGACTTGTTACGGGTCTGTTCATGTCTGCTGCTCTGCCTAGCTTGGCTGAGGTATGTCTCAAAGTGTGTGCGTTTTCACAGTCCTGGTGGAAAAGAGGGCGTTCCTAGGAAAGCCTAGGCGTATAACATCTCTAGGTGTGGCTGATTTTCGGAAATGCTAAATCTTAACAATTTCTCTTTCAGATGAACTTGGTCTACACAACCTCCTCTTTCTCCAAATTTTATAAGCAGTCAACAGTTTCAGAAGTCAGGTAAAACTGTGGTTAATGTAATTGCATTTCTGCTGGGTAGTATCTAATGTAATGAGCCCACAAGAGCAGCCTATTTTTGGTGGTTATGACTTAATCTCTTTGCTATCTACTTGTACTATAGCAAAATACATTTAAAACCTATACCAATTAATTTCACAAAAGTAAGGGCAAACTAAACTCATATAAGCAGTTTCTTGTCCTGCCAGTATTATAATCTATGGTAAACAGAAATCATGTCCCTAAAGAGGTTTGGTGGGACTTTGGATAAGAAGGTCATACAGAAGTTTAACCACTTAAACATGCTGCTAGAGCGCAACTCTATTATTGACTAAGTCACACACATTTTGTAAGTAATATTATTGGTCTAAAACTGTTTTCTCCTGACAGAAGAAGGAGAAAATATACTGCAATAAAGTACATGTACTCTAGTATTATGTACGCAATTTATGTTAGAGATTGGCTATTCCAATCCTGTTGAACAAAATACAGTTTTGATTCAGGAACAGGAGTTTCTGGGGTACTTTTGATTTAAAGGTCTTTCTTCCCACTGGGAGGTGTTGGGGTGACCACATACAGCTTCTAATGTAGTATCTAAATAGTTTAGAAATTGTTTCTTACATACTGCAGTGCACAGTTCAAGGTGAGATGCATAGTGATGCAGAGTTCTGCACTTCTGGAGGTGATAATTCTGTTTCTGTTTTGACCTTCAGGAGATAATCCAGCTCTAATTCGAGTATATATTATGATTTCCATAGGTCTCAAAAGTCAGGAGCCCTCAGGAAATCAGCCCAGTGAAGGTCCCTAACTGGGTGTGAAGAGAGCATGTTTTGGGCTGCTTTATTTTTTTATGCTATTCTTTATTTAAAGAAAAAACCACGCCTTGTTACTTTGACACACTAAATGCAAGGTGGAAATGAGTCATACACTTTTAAATTTGTACTTCAGAAGCTTGTGTTAAGAGTCTGGTCTTCAGAAATCTTTCAACGTGATAATAATCTATAGGACCTTTTATTATTATTTTATTACTGTTTATTTCAGTAACAACAACAATGGAGGCCTTCTTATTCATTTCTGGATCGTATTTGTGGTACCCGCAGGCCAAGGGCCAAGTGCTGTGCGAGGACTGTGTGGCTGCCATTTTAAAGGATTCCATTCAGACAAGCATCATTAACCGGACCTCGGTGGGAAGTCTGCAGGGCCTTGCGGTTGACATGGACTCTATTGTACTAAGTGGTTGGTACTAGTACATACCCATATTCTTGACGAAACACTTGGTTAAGCAAACATTTTTATCTTGGAGTAGCAAATTCTATAAATATACCAAAATCTTTAGCTTCTAAATACTGAAATTATTATAAGGAAGGAAAAAAAAACGGGGGGAAAAGGAAAATCAAAACCAGATTTGAGGTCAAATCAAGGTACAAAATGTCCTTGTGAACACTGATTGCAAAACTTCCAGTACTTGGAGTGCTTATGTTCATGTTCAGAAGCTAAGCCTGACACCTTGTAGGCAGCTCAGGTTTGGGTTAGTCTGTGACTTCAAAAGTATAAAAGGTTAAGAAGGGTTAAGAATATTTCCACATGGATCAAACTTTAGCCCCTCCATTGAAAATGAGATTCTTGTTACCCCTTTCTTGAAGAATAAAAAATGGATTCTAAAGCTGCCCATTCATTAAAAAGCTCCTCTGTCATTCCTGTTCGGGGAAGAAATTAGCAATGTAGGATTCAAGTATCTGTTTGATGTAGTTAGCTACAAAATGTATGATTTTCAGCTCTATGAACAAAGGACAGAACAAGCTTCATTTGACCAGCTATGCCCAACTGAAAGCTGAGAAAGACTTTGTGGCCAAGGGTGAGAAAATGACCTCCCGGGTACCTCTGTCTCAGTCTGTCAATTGAATGTGGCTGCTTAATTGACATGCAGTCTCTTGTCTCGGGCGCTGAGATGTCTGGGGACATGATACCTCCAGAGCTGCTTGCAGAATTTGCAGAAATGAAAGGCACTGGGGCAGCCTCCCCCACTGAGATAACTGTTTTGTCCTGTGTGTTCAGTGTTAAGATTAAAGTGTGATTGAATTAAACCCTGCATTCTGGATTTTAGGCAAATGAGAAGACTCACAACAACTCTTTTTCTATGCAGCAGGTCTTCGGTCAGATTATTGGTCAACAACAGGAACAGGTAATTCACCATTTTGGCAGCTTCCTGACAGATGAGGTGGAGAGCAAAGCTTTTTGTTCATGTCTTGGACTCAAAGATATTGTTTAGTGTTAATTTAAGAGAGTTAAATTCAGCCTTGACATTTATGTCCTGACTTGCTAGAAGCGTGACCAAGAGTCTTGCATGTGACACATGCAGAAATGATCTGACTTCCACCTGGTTGGTGAATTTTTTAGATGTACCTGGTGGCATGGTAGAAAATACACTCAGTCAATTGTTTGCTATTTGTTGTGTTGAAGAGAAAATTAACCTTTTCTAAACTGGGCAGTATTGAATTTAAGTCTATCAGCTTTAAGGCTGAACAATAGCAATGTTTTTATCTATCCTTTATCCCCCTTTATTCCCTCTTCTCCAAGGTCAATGATGAGTTTTTCTTGTGCATGAATTCCCTAACAGAAATTAGTTTAAGCAGTTCAATTTTGCCAGCATTATAAGAGACACTACTTATATACCTGCTTGGTTTTATATTGTAAACCTCCCAGCAGGGTTCTTTGGCAGTGTGCAGAGACTTTATAAGCAGTTTAAAAGTACAGTGCATCTATGTTCACTAGTATGTGGAGTAGGTACCTAGAAAAAATGTGCTACGTAGGCTAAGCAATGGTATGCTCATCAACTTTGATGCAGATACCCGCTAAGTCTCTGGGCCAGTAGTAGTCAATCAGCTGGGGATGTGTTGGCCTCCCTCACTCCTTGACACAGGCTTACTCTTCATCTTGTGAAGTTGTACTCTTTCAGGTTTTTTAAGGGCTTTATACCTTTCCATGTCTGCATTTTGCTTTACTAAGATGTAAACATGTTACGCTTCTATCTGTGATTTCCCCTTCTGTTATCTTGCAAGGCTTTAGCTTGTATGCTTTCTCAGAATTCAGTAACTACTTTTGGCAGAGCAGCCAAGTCAAGATCCCCTAGCTCTGTGGGCCACAGGTGGACTTTGGGTCACACACCCTGGGCCATACTTAGCAATGCTGAGATTGATATCAGCCCATAATTTCTCAAAATTCAAGTCAAGTTTGCTACAGCATTCATTTGCTCAAAACTTCTGACTTAAATTGCAAAGCATACCAATATTGGCCTTTGTCACATCTCCTTGCATGTATTTTAATTGTGTAAAAGATTTTTGTGCATTGTGGCTTACTTGCTTAGCAATTTCATCTCCCATTTCAGTGTTCCAGGGCAGAGGAATTAGTACAGTCAGATCTCGCGTTTCAATGTATTCCAGAGAGCAGTCCCTAAAAGAGGAGATAGAAAGGAGAACAGTGCAGCACAAATATTGATGCTAAGGCTTTTTTAGAACTTATATGGTATCTTTCACGCAAAGGGAGAAGAATAACCTGCCATATTCTAGATGTCCAGAGACTTGCCATGTAGTCAGGCACAGGTGGCAACTGATATCTATAAGAAGCATAGTGCTGGTATGCAACGAAGTTGCAGGGGAGAAACAACAACATGGATTGCCACAAAAAGCTTAGAAAGCCTTATACTGGCGCAGTTTCGTTTGTTGGGGTCCTTGGAGTGTGTCTGCTTAAGGACTACAGCATGTGCTGCAGAGGTTAAAGTGTTAATGCAGCAGTATACAAGGAAGGTGCATCACCTGGTTGTATATTGAGGGCAATGGAGTTACTCTGGTGTGAAGGTGCACCTAGTTATTAGTTCAGGCACGGCACTGGCATGCAGATTTATCAAAGAATAGGTTGGAGACAGGACTTAGGGAGGTTCAGCTGATGTGACTTGCATTGCCTTGGTATCTGGCTATCAAGGGTTTGTTTGGGTAAGGCCAGGTTGAATGAAGCTTGGAGCAACCTGGGCTATTGGAAGGTGTCCCTGCCCACGGCAGGGGGTGGAAACTAGATGATCTTTCAGGTCCCTTCCAACCCAAACCATTCTATGATTCTATAAAGACTGTTTCCAGCTTTGGGTTCAGGCTGGTATGCCTGCATTACTTCTGTTTCCAGACTAGTTCTGAGTTTGCCTGCGCTGTGCTCCATACGAGCAGTGAGCTTGTCACATTATGAACTACTTTGTAGAAATAATGGTGGTCACATAACTCTAAAGATTAAGGTCAAAGCTGGCTTTGTTAAGGGTGAGTAAATAAGCACAAATAAGAATGTTATTGGGGAGAGATAAGAAAAGGAAGAAGGAAGAACAATGGCCCAACCAAAGCTTTAAATAGCTATAACTGTAACTCAGCTGAGCAGTGTGTGACCCTTACAGATTGCTCGTAAATATTCATAGTGTTAGTTTCAAGATTGTTAGTTTAGAAGTGGAAGTCAGGCAAAACCTGCCACTTCCTGTCTTGATTAACTACAGCTTATAAAGCCAACATTTAATTTGACTCAGCAGTTGGTAACAAACTTTCACAATGCTCTAATTGGTGTTCCACGATAGTAACTATTTCAGAAACTTGTTTTTTTAAAAGGCAGAAATTAATGCAAATATTTACTTTGGAACTTAATCTCCCTAATTTACATTTTTACCCTTCTCATCTTTCAAAGAGCTATGTTAAGAGTTTTAGATATGACCAAACAAAAAAATCCCTAAGCTTTTTGCTGTGAGCTGCAATATTGAATTAAAATAAAGACCTCAATATTTTTAACTTGAAAGTCACAATTGTTTCAGCTTAATTGGAAAATTGGATGCAAGTAGGGTAATTTTCTGGTTATTTTTTCTCTAAATTCTGACATAACCTTTTTGTTTTTTACTTTAGAGATATATATATAAAGTATTGTGTAGGCTGGGCTTTGTCATTTGTATTTCACAGTACTTCCATTTCTAACTGACTTCTAATGCTGCAAAAGTTTTCCAAACATAACAGGACAATGTCCTGGTCTGAATTCATTTTAGTCCTGCTTTGAGCAGGATGTTGAACAAGGAAAGTCCTAATATCCCTTCCAATCTAAAGGAATTGGTGAATCTGAAATTAGTGTTTTATTAACACTAATGTAATAGTGTATTAGTTAATCTGAATTTAGAATTTTATTTCACAATAAAACATCGAGAACCCTGACATTTGAATAACAATTTTAAAAACCCAAAGTAACACAGATATCTAGCTGGACTTTTTTTTGTTTTTATTTATTATAAATATCCTAATATCTGTAGGGGTGAGCAGCAATTATTTATGCCTTGACAGCAGGTGAACATTTTCCAGCAATTATTTAAGTAATTTATCCTCTGGGGACCACACAGAGCTTTGTTAACTGCAAATACCTCTTGTACAAACTGGCGGTGCCTTAGTGCCAATGCGCTGCAAGGACTTGTTTACAGCATTATTTTCCATGCTCTGTATATTTATGAATAGACTTTTCCTTGACCACCGACTTGTAACTAAGATGAAAACCATGAGTGGCACAGGTTACTTTTTTGTTTTCAGATTTAGATATGCTTTCATCTGTTGCTTTAGTTTAACATAACTTTTAGAATTTTTTATATATATATTTTTTTAATGCTACATGGATTTAACGGTTTTGGAGAGAGTGTCCACTGTTGAAAATGTGATATTTCCCCAGGAACAAATTGTATGTATGATCTGTATGCTGATCGCCTGCATGAGCACTTTCCTCTGGATATCCACGCTACTTCGGGGGGAACGATCTGCTATTTTAAGCTGATTGCATCAGTGGGTCATCTTCTTCGTCTTTCGATAGTATCCCTCCAGATTGAAGCAGATAACTGCATCACTGACTCGCTAACCATTTATGACTCTCTGATGCCAATCAAACATAAGATACTGTACCGGTGAGTATAAATTTTCATTGAGAAGTCATTTATAATAATCTAGTTGTTTCTTTTCTGAAGACTTGTCATCTGCATGTTTGGTGGGTTTTGTTTTCTTAAAAATACTTTGATTTTCATGTATTATGCACAAGTTAACACCTGGCCTTGCTTTTTTTTTTTTCTTACAAAAGTGGAAACGTTGATCTTGCTGATAAAAGAAACAGTAAAATATTCTTCAAACTATTCTTTATTCTTTGACTGGAGTGCATCTTCACTTAGCTACCGAACTATAATAAGTTCACACATTACTGGGCAGAATTGTCAGTTTCTTCTAAGGAAACAGATGCTAACTAAAAGAAAATGTCAAAATTTTGTCCCCTAAGCAAACTCTTCATCCACATGAAGATTAGTGGTCTTCATATGAAGACTGATGTTCTAAAACAAAGCCTTGTGATTCTTTGGATACTTAATGCCGCTCACCAGTTCAACTCTCTTTTTCTGCTCGATTTGAGTAGCTTAGAGGGTTATTAAAATCTAGAGTTGAAACTGTGATGGGTTGAGGGGTGTGGACCATTATTACTCCCCCTGCCCTATTAATAATGATCCAGTATGCTTGTTTGGGGATTTTTTTTGTTTGAAATTCCTGGTAACTAATTCCATCGGGCTCTGTCAGACTGAAAGGTGAAGATGGCATGTCCATCAAGTAGATGAAGAGCTCAGTGGTTTGACCCCTGAAACCCTTTTCTCTGGCCTGCCAGTCTGTGTATAAGCCTCAAGAAAGAGCATTGGCTTTTCAGCCCTCTTCAAGATCGGTCCTCTACTAATCTGAATCACTCGCTGACTTGACTATAAAACAACAGATGGTGTTCGCTTACTTGTTAGTATCTGTAGAGGACTGAGGATGTCTGTTAGGTGTAATGCATATGGAAAGTATTTTTTTTTTTTAATTAAGACTAGTTGATTGGCTCAGGTTCTTCATTTCTGTCTTGAAGATTAACTTGCTTGTCTTTCCCGCTCCCCAAATCCAAGCTAAATCTGTTGGTCTAATAAAATATATTTTTTTTTCTACAAGCCTTTCTTTACTATTGGCTTCATTCATTTTTATTTCGAGCGAAGGCTGAAAGTCAGTATTATCTCCTAGAGCTAAAACATTCCATCTTTGTTTTCATGTTCATAATTTCTTTCTTTTTTGCAAGAAGTAACTTTTCAATATTGGGTTTCTAACTGGCCTTGTAACAGGTACTTTTGTGTTCAAGAGCATGGAGTTTTTACTAAGCTTTAAGTAGGTAAGCTCTGCACCAGTGGAAAATTTAAGCACAGAATGAGAGCAGCGTGTTTTATTTTTGGTTTTGGTTTGGTTGCTTTTTACCTATTGCTTATGTATGTACTCTCTTCCCCCTCAGAGCCTGTGAACCAGCCGATTCATTGGTGTCACTTGTGTCCACAAACAATCTCATGCTGGTAATGTTTAAGGCAGCACAAATAAAGGAACAGAAGGAATTCCATGGCTATTTTGAGGTCATTACGCAAGAAAGTAGGTTTGTTCTGTGTTTGGAAATGTGTTTACTGTATTGCTCTTAAGATCCCAAAGAGGCTGTCATGTTCCTGACTATGGATAAACGACGCCTGTATCTCAGGGTTTTTTTCTACATGCCAGTCTCCCTCCTTCATCTCTGCGTTACTCAGTGTCTGCTTTCCTCTTGAGTAATTCAATCCATGCAGATTAGCTGTTCTTCAGTGAAACATGAAGGTAGAAGGCTGAAACCAGCCGGTTGCATTCAGTTGGTCAGGACTGTGATGTGCCAGTAGATGGAGTTGTTATTCCAGGTGTAGCACAGCTCTGGCCTCTGCTGGTTTGGGACTCGGGGATGATGCTCAGAACTAAAAACCACTTTCAGAAAAAAAAACTTCAGTAGCTTCCTCTGCACTTCCCAGCGGTGCCTGTCTCCTCATTAACGCAAAGGAGTCAGTCCTGTTTGTGTGTCAAGCCCTTCATCTGCTTTATATTGCTTCTTTAGGAAGTGGTTAGATCATAATCACAAATAGTACAACGAACATCAGGCTAATAGCACAAGGAGAAAAATCTAACACAATCTGATGCAAGGAAATTCCAGTTGCTCAAAAAGATGCTGCATACGTTCCATGTTGACAGTAATAAAGCATTAAAATACCATCACAAAAGCATGTGATAAATTCTCTATCATGCATAATTTTAAATTTAGGCCTGTTATTGTTGGTTGGTTGGTTGGTTTAAATTCAGGGCTGGGTTTTCTTTGTTGGTTTCTGTATGTGTGGGTTTTGTGAATTTTCTAAATTTTTTGTGAATTCTCTAAATCCATCGAGTGGCCATAAAAAGAAGTTTTGGCTTCCAGGACGCTGGTTAGATTAGCACAATAACCATTTTTTTTTTTAAGTGGCTGCATTTTAAAACTAGGGATCATCACATACTACTGCAGAGTGGATGCATTGATGTGCAACACCGTTCAGTAAGACTTGTTTGCAGAACTGCCTTCAGTGAAATAAAAGACATAAAACTGCACAATGTTTTATCCTGGCCCTTCAGAGCCCAGCAAGCATTCCTAGATTTTGACACCTTTTGTCTGTCTGTGTGCATCATTGGGAAGAGTATCTTTTTACAGCTTGAACCCAGATAACTATAATTCCTAAGCTGCCCTGTTTAGCAGTGGAAGATTTCTGATAAATTTGGATGCTTAGCCCACTGAAAAGCTTTTCTGGAAGTATGTTAAAGTTTGCCAACCTTTGCATCCTTTTTTTCCCTAGGGTGTGGAAAAGCAATTGTGACAAAAGAGAAAACTGGCTACGAAGGGAGAATCACAAGTCCCTATTACCCAAGCTATTACGCTCCAAAATGTCTTTGTGCATGGAACTTCCAGGTATCATGAATCTCTTTCTCTCTTAGGCACTGTTGCGTGTTTTGGGCACACAGAGCCTGTAAGTACAGCAGAAACAATTATGTAGGGAATAACTGGCATCCTTACAGATGTGGTAGTTTATAGAAATGGTATAACAGAATAGATGGCTGTGCTCAGGTTTTTTTGTTGGGATGTGGGGGTTTTTGTTGGTTGTTTTTTTTTTTTCTGTGCACTTATTCTTAATAAAGTGAAAATAGTTCCTAAGCGGTCCTTTTATAAATGTGAAAAACTGAGACTAGTTTTGATGTTTAGCTTGCAGAATTACTTCATGGCTGAGATTGTAATACTTCACTGTTTTTAATTCCCCTCTTCCCACCCGCAAAAATTTGGAAAAAAAGGATGTACAAAAGAACCATCTAACCTTGTTATTACTGCTGCTTCTCTGATATCTCTTTGCAGTCCATTTTGTCATGCTTGATAAATTCAATTTGTCTTCTAAGGTGGTCTGTCCTATCAGCACAATCCCACAGACTGTTTTTTTTGGGGGGGTTGTACTTTTTTTTTTCTTGGTATTCTTTTTCTGCATATTCTCAGGCACTTCCCTGAAAGCAAATGACTGATAGTTTACATCATTTAAAAGTAGTTTTGTCATGCCTTTTCTGATGTCATCACATTAGTGTTTCCCTATTGATGCTGCAAAATATGATCTCTGACTTATGGTTTGCCCTTCTGTGCTTTCCTCTCTAAAGAATACAGCAATGGATATGATGCAGTCCACTCTTTACCCCTCTTTTTGCTTATCTACTGCTCATGTCTGGTTAAAGTCAGTGGTTGCCCAGGTTGAATCACACCAGTACGAATGGAGTACAGCTAACCGTGACCTACAGCCTCTCCCTCTTCTGGGAAGCTTACGGCAATTACTCTTTTGCTAAACTTCAGGTCTTTACTCACCCTGGATTTCTGAGGGAAAAGTTTCTGAACACTTAAGATGGGCAGACCCCAAGACTTATTTCTAAAAACAGTTTAATTTCCAGTAATTCAATGCTGAAACTTCCCTTATTTCTAAATCATGTTTTCTGTAAGAGAGAAGGAGAAAAATCTCCATTTCTGTCGTCTTGTCCTGAATCAGCCCTTGCTTTTAAAGGAACATTGCAAAAAGCTACTGTTCATTTTAATAAAGGAAATAAATAATTATGAACCCTCATGATGCTGGTGGGCTTAAAAATCTTTGGTAAAATGCTAAAGAGTGCTTGGCTGAGCAGGTGCTCGTAGAAGACTACAATATTTTGGTAGAAATAACTCCTAGCATTGCAGAGGTGACACAGGTATTCAGTGCAGTGTCTTAGGTAACAATCCGCTGCGGCTGTGTCCCCCTACACAAGTAAATTTGGATGTATTTGAGCACTTTGATCTTGATACAAAAGCTGCTTTCTATGGCCAGTGGCTTTTTGAAGATGAAAGGACTGTTGGCTAGAGGGGGAGAAAGCCCGCAGCTGTGGTGGGGCTTTGCCAACCTTTGCTTTTACCCAAGACTGAATAGCTGGCAGGCGTCTCGAGTGCTGGCTGTTGAGCTGGCGATATCAGCACAGCTCCCAGAGCATGACATTGCCAAGCACCGTCATTGCTGAGATAACTCTAAAGACCTTCATGGGCTACGTTCACGAAAGGAAAAAGACAACTGCTTGTACTATCTTTCTTGCCCACCACAGACTCCTCAGAAGAGCCTCGGTATAGCTCTGAAGTTTCATAACTATACCATCAGTGAGAAGAATATTAAAGGCTGTGAGCGAGGATGGTGGAAAATCAATGAACACATGTAAGTACTTCTGCATGGGTTTATTAAAGTAACATTGCCAAAATAAACATTCATATCACTAGCGCAGCTCACTTGGAGAGTTTCCACAGAGCTACCTCACTGGTGTCTCTTACTACTCTTTTGCTGATGATGTAACTGAATATACCTACATATATAAAAAAAAATGTATTGAAAAGTACCAGAAAGATGAAACAAAAGCCTTTGGTACTCTCTGGAGAGAAAGAAATGGGAACAGGTGGGTGAAGACAGATGTCCTGTGAACCCTAAAATAATCCTGAGTTTTATGGGATCATTGAACAAGGTCTGTTAAAACCCTTTTAAGTGTAACTTAATTCTGTGATTGCTTATGAGGACACTGAACCTAATTAACTTCTCAGTGAAAGCTATTACAATGAGATTATTGGGAATAGAAGAGTAACTGCTTCCTCATTCCAACCACTGGCTCTTGAAAGAGAAACCTCACAGACTGGCTGCCAAGGTACCACTGTATTTCTTAAGTGGTTTTTTTTATTAAATTTTTTATGTTAACTTTTTTTTAAATTAATTAAAATACTGCTGCTTTTCCGTGCACATTGTCCACACATTTTTTCCTCGTTTTTTTAAGTTATCTTTCAATCACTGGATGATGAGGTAAGATTAGATTCAGGATGTTGGATTTAATTTTTTAACTTTGTTCAAATGGAAACACCAGTAAGATCAGACTTGAAACAGAATCTCTGAACTCACTACTGAAACAAAACAAAATCAGTTAAGCCCCTAAGAGTGTAATTGAAAGAATTACTGAGAGGAGTAAAAACTTTCTCTAATCTTTGATATCTTTGATAACATATTGTACTTGGAGAAAATTCACTTTCTCTGAAGCTCCTAATATTGTGCCTTGATGGGAATTGGTTGCTGGACTAGATAGGCACATAAAAACACCAGTCAAAACAGACGTTTGGTGGGGGTTTTGGTGTTCTTTTTATGACACAATTGGAAAGATTTGACATAGTAGGGATAGCTGAACTATGAATCAAATAAAGGCAAAATCTGGAGGGAAAAACCTGATCAGTTCATATTGTAAGGATTTTCTGTTTGAAAGAGCAGCTCTTAAATAAGCCTACCAATTATACATTCCACGGAATCAAATGTCAGACTGTGACCCTTAGAAATGTACTGAGGGTTACTTTTGAAGTACTGCACAGGAGCATGTGCTTCTGATTTCCATTGCAAGCTGCTGATGGTAGACCAAATAGACCAACACAAGTTCTCCTTTTGAAAGTGTTTTTTTGACTGAAAGTAAGGCTTTTGAACCTCCCTGATTTTTCTGTTCTATGTCTACTCTTTATGGAAAAAAAATGATTTACAGCATGAAACATTTTTATATTTTGTTCCACCTCCAAATTTTGATGGTTAATGAAAAGAGGGGGACACCCCACTTTTTCAGCTTCCTGCAGTTGCAGCTTATAGCATGCACATTCTGCTGTCCTAGGTAAAAAAGATTAAGAAGCTTCAGGAGGCTCTTCTCGGTAAATAAAGATTGCTACGGTGAAGGTGGTGCAGATAAGGCTCTTTTAAACCTCTAGGGACAACTTTACCTAAACAGAGACGCCCAACACAGCCACGAAGTTCTTCCTCGTAGTCCCTCCAGTGGGCACAAAAGTTCCTCTACCTAGTCAGAAGAGCTACAGCTGATGAACTGCTTTTGCTGAAATTCTCATAGGCAGAAATATCAATGAGCCTCTGTGAGCAGACTTACAGGTTTATGTGAACAAAAAGGCTGCCAGTGTTTCGTTTTTCTTAAAGCTGTTGGTGCAACATCCCATTGTTTCTGCTACAGGATGCCCGTATTTACTCATCCCCTGAAAAGTTAACCCCGGATTCCTGCTTCAACATACAGGACAGGATCCCCTTGATTAGTTTCTCTCTGTAGCAATGGGACAGAGTTACAGATGATGCCTTGCAGCCTCCCTTTGCCCTGGACCCGGAGAAATGGCTAGTGAAACACCAGCAGAAGGCTCCCAAGGATCTGTAGCACTGTCTTACAAATCCCAGAAGCATATGGCATTTCTCACTGTGTGCAGGAGGTAGCTTCCTTAATGTAGCTGTCTCGGCATTTCCACAGATGGGCAGGAGCTTCCTGTACTTTGGGTGAGATGAAGTTGTTTTATATGGCTGACAAGTGGTCAGTGCAGCCTGTGTTGTGTTTTTTGGTTGGTTTTGGTTTGGTTTGTTGTTTGGTTGTTTGTTTGTTTGTTTGTTTTTAAAATGGTGCTAAGGTTTGTGGGAGGGAAGTTGTCAAGTCATTGACAGAAGGAGAAATGCGTAAAATGTCTGTGGGCTAATTGAGGGGACTCAGATGGCTAGGTGGCATTTTGCTGTCCACTTTAGCAGTCTGTTTTAGGTTGGGAACATTGATGACAGACACACTAAAATGAGTGAGAATAAAAGTTCCTGTAGCAGGAAGTCTTCACTCAGCCCTGACAGATCTTTTTTTAAACTTTATTCTAGTAGAAAGCTGTAAAATTAATTAATTAATTGTTTTTTTAAAAAAAGATCTGTTTTCAGGGTGTCTAAGAAAAGTCTATTTTTGAATTGTTTTCTTCATTTATTTTTCACTTTGCTGGAATAGAGTCTCCTAGATCTGTTAAAAGGATGTTTCATTTTCATCGGGCACATATGGAAACGTATGAATGAGCACGGCCATTCCCTATGGCAAGCTTCAGTGGGGTGCACAGGACACCCAGGCAACATCTATCCACATGGAAATCACTGATTAATTCTTCATTGATATGAAGAGTTGTCCTGGCGCAATGCCTGGTGTTGCCAATTAAAAAAGGGAAATATTTACCTCTGGATAATAGTCCATTAGTCCATTTAACAATACAATAATCCATTTTCATGTTCTGTGGGTACATTTTAACTGTAGCCTGTGACCTTGCACTGCTGTCAAGTAAGTGTGTGTGCCAAGTGTGCTAAGAATCAATACAGCTGCTCCTGCTTTTAAATCTGTGTAGACTGACAAGTATTTTTCTTGACAGGAAAACATCTTAAAACAGGTGTTTTTCTTAGAAGTGCTGCATTTCTTGGGTGTTTTACTGGAACAGAGGAGAGAGTCCTTACTTCTGCTTCTAGAACAACCTGTACTGTTAGTGTTCACGGGTTTACTACAGTTAAAACTGTCTTCAATTTTTAAAGCATGATCTAGCAGCTTTTCCCTGTTAAAGAAATATCTTATGTTTTGGGGGTTTTGTTGTTGTTGTTTTTTGGTTTTTTTTTTTGAGGGGGGGAGGGGGCGTGCCAGCTAAAGTAACATCTAAATACCAGCCTCAATATCTTTGGCACCTTTAATGGAAGGGGCAATAGAAAACCATTAGCAATGGTTGGATTAAATGTTAACTGGCATCAGGGAGCGTTTACGTTTTTCTGAGTTATGTGGTGCCTAGGCAGAAGTCCAAGGAAGCTCTTTGCCAAAATGGCAGCTTAAAGTAGATGCACACCCAAGGGATTTTTTTTTTTTTTTAATCTAGACTAGTTATTTACAGATGTGACTTTCAAAGGTAAAATTCCGCGATGTTAATAGTGCATGAAGGCTGTGTGACTAGAAATATTTTCAGTTTCCCTAGATCTGTTCCCCTCTGTCTCCAAAGTAGTTGGACCAATTTTACCCAGTGCCTTTGTGCATTCTTTAGGGGCAATCCTCAAAGTCAGAGCAACCAAATTTGCTCTCCACTGTGCTGACGTCGCCCCTCCCAGCAAACTTAAGTTTTCCCCAAAATCAAAGTCTTTTGAAAACAGATATCAGAAATAGTGACAAATGTACCAATGTTTGTCTTGATAAAAGTCTTCATATCTCCATTCATCTAGACTTTCTGGCAAAACATTCTGCTTCCATGTGTGTGGTCATGAAGGATTATGACCGGTGTTTTGGGGTACGGTTTCAGATTTTGGTTCTTAATTGAAGTATGGCAGCTGACTGTATTGCTGGATTTCAGTGATGTTGACATTTAAATTGCATGTAAGGTAATTTTGATGTGAAGGCTGCTCTAGAACTCCACTGAACCCTTTTAGGTACTGCGGTTACTATGTTGATCACCAAACAGTCTTCCACATTGCGAGTTCTACTGTCAACATTGAGCTTCAGTGCAGTTCGAAGGTCTCAGAGAAGCCACTTCTGGTGGAGTACGGCAGCTATAACATCAGCCAGCGTAAGATGGATTTTATCTTTTTCAACCCATCTTTGCATTTCAGACCTGTGAAGCAACGTTTTTCAGATCTAGTAGCACTTAATTAGGTTTATGCAGGAAATTGTCTGTTGGGTTTTAATTTTTTTCTCTAATCTTACTACATCAGGTGACTAGCAAACAAAAAGCCTTTTGTAGCTCATCAAGGCGATGCAGCTAAGGTCTGTGGGGGTGTGCAGCATGCTTCGGTTTCTTCTACACACAAAGTCTGCTCTCTTCTGCACAGTCCTTAAAGCTTCCTGTGTGGCTATGGCTATGGTCAATTGAAGTCTGCCGTTCCTGTTTGTTTTAGTCTCCAAGGTTTTGTTTGCAATCTTTCTGTTGCTACAAAGACTTCTAGGTAATGAACAGAGGACCAAATAAACAACTGTTTATTCCAGTGTTTTCATCCATTTAAATACTTTGTGTGCAAGTAGAAATCTGAGCTGAAGAAAATCTCAAAAAGTTGTTAAAAACCTGCCAACTGAGTTTTTTCAAGTCCTGAAACAGACAACTGTTTACTGATACTTTTCAATATACCTGTGTTATTCATATATATTCATGTTGTTAAAGTAGCAGAGAGGCAATGATTTCTAGGCTTAGTTAACTTGTCACATTAGAGCAATTTTATGCATTGCATATATGTGGAGTATGTAAAAAGATGGTAACTTCGTTATTTTATTTTAGAAGGCAAACATTTATCCAATTCATAAGTCACCTCAATACAGGCTACTAACTGAAGTTGCAAAGTGCTGCAAATTTTGGTTATTGAAAGTGAGACTGTCCTTTTAAAAGAAGATGGCATTCTAAGGTCTCTTGTGTTCCACCATAAAACACTGGTTGATTTGGTTCAGTCCTAACGTAGACCATGCAGCACCTATTGCACTAACAGCTGCACCGAAACTTTAGGGATCTTTTCACTTTTTTTTTTTTTTTTAATCCCAGTTTTCAACATCTGAACTCAATTTAAGTGCTGGCAATGTATACAGACTATTAAGTTTAGATCAACTGTATAATTCCTTAGAACAGCTTAGTGACTACAAATTTTAATGAGCTGGTAATATTTGGGAAAAGAAAACTGAAGTTAGTGTATTTGGTTGGTTTTTTTTGCTTTGTTTTCCTCCAGCATGTCCACCTGGACATTTCAAGTGTTCTACTGGCTTATGCATCCAGCCGATGCAGCGCTGTGATGGGATCAACAACTGCTTTGATGAAAGCGATGAACTCTTTTGTGGTTTGTATTCACTAACTGGAAATCTTGGCTGGGAAACCCAATGAATGTTTTGTCTAGCCTTAGAAGACAGTTGAAATGAAGTGGGGTTTTTTGTGGGGTTTTTTTGAGTGGAGGGGAACAGATGTTTCCAGCTTCCTTTGTATATCCAGGTACTCGGTGAGTCTCTTGAGTGCTTAATTCATAATTAGCAAGGGACAAAATTAAGAATTAAAAAGTTGTGGTGCTGGAAACACAAAGAAGAAAGTTAGACGTGCAAAAATAGCTGTAATAGGCTATATTTTCATTTTTTCTCATGTGTTAAATGCTGGTAATTATAACGTTCTGTTCTATTTTGAGTGATTTATTTTCACAGGAGAATGACAAATCGGGGTGCAGAGAATAGATGAGAGTGATAATAAATAGCTGTGGTAAAAAATAGTTAGAACTTGGGCCACTCTGCCACTCCACTTGGGGCAATGGGTGAACTGGGATAGGCCGCTGAACTCCGTTGTGCTTTATTTTCTCCTTGCACAATGTGGCACTCATCCTCATCCTCATACAATGCAGTGAAGGTATGAAAGTGGCCCCCAGGCACAGTCAGAAGAGGGTAGTGTTAGCATTACAGCCACTGTTTCAAAGAACGTCTTCAGAATTTCTTAGTGATTAAGTATTCTTTATTGTCGGCGCCGGGTGTATGGGGGATCCTTCCACCAATCGTACACACCCAGAGGGGCAGTTTATCTTATATTTATATAATGAAACAATGAATATTCCATTAATGCCTATACATATTCATTACCTGAACCCGCCTACCCTCGCTTTGTATGCTAATTAGCTTATCAGTCTTTCACGCTTGCGCAGATTCTTCCAAAAATTGTGGGCCGGGGTCTTTAGAATGTGGGCAGTGGTCTATGGGAGGAAGGCCGTAGGTCTTCCTCATGGTGTGCTTTTCACCTTAGGTCTCAAAAGTGATGAGTTGGCAGACTTGTAGAAATCTTTCCCGGGGTTTTTACAATACTCCTTGTTAATTTGACTCAAGGCCATCCTGCTGTCCCGTTATCTCCTTGGTAGGGCAGCTTGCTTTGCAGATAGGGAGGACAGCTCCCCTTTCAGAGATCTGCAACTTTCTTGCCAGAACAGTCTATATGATCTTTCAGACATTTTAACCCCTTTGTTGCTATACAATTACAAGCTTATTTATGCATTAAAATGAATATTGGTTTATGAGTACAAACTTGACCATATTATTTACAACTTATTCACATCACCACGCTTCTGTACCTGATTTGACTTCTGTTTTTAAAGTTGTCCCTGAGTGGAACTGTAACTCCAGCTTCGCAATACAGGATAACCTGCTTGCCTGCAACGGAGTAAGTGATTGTGAGGATGGAAAAGATGAGCAGAACTGCACCCACAGTAAGGCTAATATCTTGATTTTTATTTTTTTTTTTCTGTCTTCTGCCATCTATCTAATTCTGGCTGTAATACCAGATGCTATATTAGAAGAGTTAGGAGGCACTATCAAGTCTAACTCAGGCTATGTAATTCTGTTCACTTTTCCGATATACTTATAAACAATTCTTTATTGATTTTAAACTGTTTCTTTTTAATGAGCTCATGAACATCTGTTTCAGCAAAATACTGGCAGAAGAATTAAGTACTCTGGATGCAGGATAGGGATCTAGGGATTTAAAGCCTGAATCCCAGATTTTATCTCTTTAAAGCATGATCTGTGCAAATTATTTCCTGGATCTGATTTACCATCTGTAAAAGAACTATAAAAATGATAGTTTCTCTGGAGCAATTTTCAGGGTTGTAAGGTTAATGTGTTTAAAATGCTATGGAAGCTATAAATTTAGCATTAGGCACATGAAAGTTTTCAGTCAGCCATTTCTTTAACTTTGTAGAATAAATGGTCACCATTACATATGAAAGCGAGCACAACTGGGAAGTGCTGCAAGTAACTTCTTTAAAAAGAAGTAATGGTTTCTGACCTGTTTGACTAGGTAGTGTGTGTGTAAATGGGATGTAAAGGGGAAAAAAATAGATTGGGTCTGAGTGGCCTCATTTATTACAGGCTATAGGGAAACAGGAAAATACCAGGGTTGGGAGTTGCAGTTTAACTGAATACAATTAGTAAGACTGCTTTTGCTATGATCTTTCATTTCATATTTAATACTGAAATATAAAAGAGGGCTTCTTTCCAACGTACTGCATGTTTTCCTCTTCTAGCCCAACACTTGCTCTACAGCTAAGTTTTTCGCTACTATATCCATGCTCATTAGTGCTATGGGAAAGGATGGGAGGAAATCTCTGTTCAGACTCAGCCAGCTTGATGCAATCCTTAGTACAGGTGCAGTTCTACTTGAATAGTTTATTCTACTTAGAGATTTAAGTCATCCCAGCTGAAGTGCTCCCTTGCTATGTTCCCTCCTATATGTTGATATATGTATGAATCTTTTATCTGCGCAGACATGTCTCCACATGTTAAGCTGAGCCAACAGTCTTTTATTTTTTTTCCCCCACAACTATTTCAGGTATTCCTTGCACCAACCACACTTTTAAGTGCAGGAATAACATTTGTATTAGGAAAAAAACCGCAAAGTGTGATGGGACTGTGGACTGTATTGATGGAAGTGATGAAAGCAGCTGCAGTAAGTTCCTCTCAGATGTTCATCTTTTTGAACTTTGAACTTTTTACACAATAAGGACCTTTATTTCTTCCTGGTTTGGAGGGGATACAACTCATGCAGCAGGTATTGAGTTTTTACTGCACACTCTCAGTGACAGTGGGGTAATGAACAGCCATGGGTTTAATTTAGGTCTGGTTGCAGAATTGCCTAAGTTCTTGTGGGAGGGTGAGCTCACTGTTAGGGGAGTCTTAGTCAGCTGTAATGCTTATTGTAGCTATGTTAAGGAGCAGGGAAGCACGGTTAATTGCAGAGTGAGCTTGGCTAGCTGGTAAGGCAGCATTTTTGTTGCCTCCAGCAGTGTTGGGTACTTCTGTTGGAGTCAGACTGTATTTGGTCTTCAGAGTGACATAGATGCAATGAGATCAAAAACACAAGCTTTTCACTTCTGTGTCTCTTCTGGGTGGTGAAGACCTCGATATTTCATAGTATCAAGCTAAGTTCTAGCCTCAAATCTTCCTGAGGTAGCCTCTGTAAAGCTTTTCAGTTTGTTTTGCTGTAAAGTGAACAGGTGGTTGTGACTGCAGTAGCAATAAAAGTGGGGTTAGGATTAGCTGCCTAAACTGAATATTCTCTAAATATTCAGGTATTTTGTCTGGCTCTCAGCCGTTTCTGGCATGCTACCTGTATGTCAAATCTGCCAGCACCTGCCTGGCATCCAGTAGGGTATCTTAAAAGACTAGCTATATGCCTACTTTGTTTGGAAACATTATACAGCTTTTGACTATGTGGCTGAATGCCGGAAAGTGCCCAGAAGCATGAACACCTGTGTGTGGAACTGAAACTCCTGAGCAGAGGCTTTATGTGCATGCACTGGGGATGGGCACAAGGCCCTCCAGAGGGGTCTTTCTTCCTTGCTCTTCAAAATACAGTGTGCAGCTTTTTGTGCTGAGACATTCTTCATCTGTGAGTTAGTAATATACAAAGCGTTCAGACTTTCAATTGCTTCCATGCAAATTAATGATTGGACCACCTGGTTTCTGAAAAAACAAATGACCAAGCTCCATGTATGTGGCTGCTACTATAAACATTTTTCTTGTATCGTTCACACTATTTTGGCAAGAAATAACTGTCCTGACGATGCTGGGCTTCCTTCCTGATGGATTCCTTTCAGTTCAGGACTGACTATTAAAAAAGAGATGAGGGATTGTCTGTTTTTATATATTCATTTTTACGCTGATTAAATCAATTGATCTTTTGACAATTCTGTAACTGAGCTAAAAAACAAACATTAAATTTCCTAGGCCAGTGCCTTTTTTTAATAGTCATGTCTTGTTTCAGGGATCGAGTAGCCAAATAGAAAAGTTTTCTGATTAGAGCAGGGCAAAGAAATGGATTTCAAAGCATTTCAAAGTGCAAGATTGTTTCGTGCCCTATGTGGGAAGCACTCTCGTTAAAGGAAAGCACTGGGGATGGGGATTATAACCTGAAATATCCTTCGCAGGTTGTGGCAGCAGCAAGAGCAGCAATCTCATCTCTCGGATTGTAGGTGGTACAAACACTGAGGAAGGTGAATGGCCCTGGCAGGTCAGCCTCCATTTTGTGGGAGCTGCTTACTGTGGGGCATCAGTGATATCAAAGGAATGGCTTGTGTCTGCAGCTCACTGTTTCCAAGGGAGCAAGTAAGCAGTCTTCTCCATAACTCTGTCCCAAACATCACCAGCATCCCCAAATGCCTTTAGCTACCAGAGTTTGAACTGTACTGAGGTGGGCTGTGCCCTCCTCTTCTACCTGGCTCACTATTAGCTGGTGTTTTGGGGTATTTTTTTAAGAAACGGGTTGCTTGTTTGCTCCCATCCAGGCTGGCTGACCCCAGAGCGTGGAGCGCTCACCTGGGGATGCAAATGCAAGGCCACGCGAAGTTTGTATCTGCAGTGAGACGGATTGTAGTCCATGAATACTACAACAGTAGGAACTATGACTACGACATTGCGCTGCTGCAGCTGAGCAAGCCATGGCCAGACACGATGAGCCATGTCATCCAGCCGATCTGCGTGCCTCCCTTTTCACACAAAGTCCGCAGCGGTGACAAGTGCTGGATAACAGGCTGGGGCCAAAAGCAGGAAGCAGGTGAGTTTTTAACTAATTTTGTTCCTAGGTGAGCGGCAGCCTTCACAGCTGTGGGGGTGTGTGCAGGACACCCGCTTTTGTTGCATGGCTGAGGCGTGCAGAAAAACATAATGTTTTGAATTTACTGTCCTATGGAAGTAGGTTCCTGTGTGAACATGACTTCGTATGCTCAGGAAAATTGGCTGCTGATCGTGTGGATCTGGAAGTCCTGCGTGCTCGTGTTGTTAGCTAAGACTTACAGGGAGCTACACTTACTGCAAAATTAACGGTATTGTTTTTTCCCTTTGTAACTCTTGGAAGTGTGTTAACACACCTAAATGGACTTTTTGCTGCTTGCCACAGGGTGATGAAACTGTCCACTTACCCATGCCTTCAGCCTCTGCAGCCGAGCAGCCCTGTAGCGCTGACGCTGGCTGCCGGCCCCCCTCAGAGTGCAGCTGGACAAAATGGCCGCACCCATAATGGCGGGTAGGCCCAGCCTTCCCACCAGCTTGTCCTGAGCCGCCTCTCCCTTGGTACCTTCTGCCCCTCTTGTGGCAGCTTTCCTAGAGCCCTTCCAGTGTAACCAGAGGCTTCCCTTGGTGTAAATGGTGTAACCGCCACCGTGCCAAGGCCTGGGCTGCCCAGGGCCTCACTGGCCCTCTCAGGGCTGCCGCCTTGTAGGGGGGGTAAATGCATGGTGCAAGGCAGCAGCAGGTCAAGTTAACTCCAGCATTTTGACTTGGTGTTCACAGCCAGAATTACCACCTGCTAAATTAGGTTCTTTATAAATAGCTGTGAGAGGATATGTGGTGATGAAACAAGCCTTGCCAGGCAAGGGCAGTGGCACAGACGTGTGGTGCGCTGGCTTTCATTGGCCTACTGGTTAGTCATCGGTGGAATTTAAAAGCTGATGATTTGAAAGATAAATGTGATGCCTCAAAAACAAATATGGGGTTTCACTTTTCCTGTTGCCCTCTTTTCCCCTTCATCAGCTTATACACTTCAATTACCAAATCAATCTTTTAAGTATTTTTTTGCAGTATATTTTGTTACGTACCAGCTGTATCAAATCCTGAAACAAAGTTTCATGATCTGAATCAGCACTTGCCTATCTCAATATGTCAGTGAGGTTTCTTTGGTTATATCCAGATTTTGGAAGGATCACCCAGTGATGTTATTAGAGCTGTTGTATTGAAAGAAGGGGAAAATTCACCTTAATTCTGATTCTTTGGAAGTATCTACCTTATAGAAAAGAGGTGTTCTGCCAAAATTTTCAGACAGAGAGGACCAAATTTCGAGATATGCTGCCAAAAAATCAAATTCCATTCTGTAGCTCTGACTCATAATCTTACTCTGAGGGTAGAGCTACTGCCCTCATTGCAAATCTGTCTTGTGATGATCCAAATAGTTTTGTAAAATCCTATTTTCTTTTAAAAATAAAAAAAGAACAAATTAAGAAGTCTTGAGACACTTTGCAGAAGGAATTAGCAAAAAGCTTTTTGGCCAGCCCTAGTGACTATGTCATTGTATCTGGTGCGGCCAAAGGATCAAGACCACATTGCACAAATGCCTGATACTTAGAAGATACTTTCTGCACTATTGCAGTTAGTTGTTTGGAATCTAGAACAACTTGGATGTCAAAAGTATCTGTGGATATTTTCTGAAGACTTCTTGTTTTTGTGTTTCAATAGATGAGTAAAATACTAAGCTTTATTGAATTATTCTTTCAATTTGTTTTCCAGATGATGAAGGTTCAGCAATTCTTCAGAAAGCAGAGGTAGAAATTATTGACCAAACATTATGTTATTCCACATATGGGATTATCACAGCTAGGATGTTTTGTGCTGGACTAATGTCTGGGAAAACAGATGGGTGCAAAGTATGTATCTTAGCACACTTTGCATAGAGTTTATCTTGTCTTTCTTTGATGAGGTGTAAGAATTGACAGAAGACCACAAAGTGGTCTGTACTTTTCAGTTCTGAAAAGCAGCAATGTAAGAGTTCTACCAGCAAATCCGTCATCTGGGTGTTTTCAGAGTTTTGCTACTTTGTGTGCCTGAGTAGCATCACTAAATCTCAGTTGTGGGCCAAGGGCCAGTCAATTTGAAAGTCCCAATAGCAAGTGGAAGTCTGGCAATTTTTGGCACGAGTCTTTCAGCTGAAGAAAAAACTGAGAAAGTAGCTTGTCTCTTTTCAGGATCCCTCCCTCCTGACTTGGAACTACAGGGCTATTTGATGAGATGCAGACAGCTGGGCATAAAGTTTCAAATGTATGATGTTTCTGATCTGGAAATGCTGGAAGATAATAAACATGAAGTTCTGAATTTATTTCTAGTGATCAGTAGTAGGGCTACATATATACATACACTAAATATACACATCTATGTAATAGATCCTATTTTATATATTATATGTCATATAATATATTATAATATAGATAACTTGTATAAACCGTATCTGTTTACTACTAAAATAGTAGTAAACTTACTGCAAAAATAATAGTAGTTTCACTAAAATTTTTTTACATATTTTTTTTTTTTTGTGATAGAGGTCTGGAATCTTCAAGATGTCCTAACTTTCACTGGCCTGCGTAAAAGTTAGAGAGATCAGAATAACTTTCAGGGCAAGCAATGTCTGGGGGCTTTCTGATGGAGTATAATTCAACAGCTGCTTTTTAGAGGTTAGCAAGACCATTGATATTAAGCATAATTTTCACTAACTGGAGAATTTGTTTCTGCAGTTATCTGTATGGCCGCTCAAGACATAGCCAAGGAAAGGACAATTTATGAGTCTTTTAGCTGCATTTCTGTGAGGGTAAATGAATTGTGACTGTGCCAGTTGTTAGAGCTGATCAAAGTTTGGGATTTCTGTTTTGTGAAAAATGCTGATGTTCCACTTTTGTCCCCAAAATTAAAGAAAAAACTTGAAAATTTCACTCTGTACATGCAAAATCTTAATTGTCAAGGAAGGAAAAAAGTATCTTCTAAGTTAAATCCTTAACAATTTTGTAAATCAATTCCAGATAATCCTACTCTGAGCAGCAGGGGCTTTACGAGATTATCTCCTGATGTCCCTTCCAACCTGCATATCCTAAGATCCTATAAAATTAAAGCAAAATAGTTTGCTAGCTCTAACAAAACATATGTCTAGAAGGAAGGTGCTTCTCTTGCAAAAATTTTACCAAGTCACCTTTCGCTTTGGAAGTCCTTTATTGCATCCAATGTTTTGGTCAACTTTAATTTGCTGCTAGCTATCTTTTTCAGAGATACTGTGTGTACAGCAGTGTCTTACAGGAAAGTATCCAAGAAATTTTCCCAACAAGTGGCACATTTTTTTTGCCTGAGCCTCTGCTAATGTGTTTCTACAAGAATACCCTATAAAGAAAGAGTACTCTTTGCTTTGTCCTGTGTTATGGAATTATGCCATCCTGTATAAAAATGAAATCTATAACAGACTTAATTTTAGTTGCTTTATTTACAAAGACATGATGTGCCCCTAAACATTACATGCTGGCTTGTATCTACTAGAGGACAACACAGGGTTGTTTTTTTTCCCCCTTCTTTAAAAAAACAAACAAACCACCAAATCAATTGAGGGATTCAATCTGTTTCTATTTTAATTTGAAAGAAATTATATAATTGTTAAATATTTAATTTTAATTTATTTATTGTCATTCTTTTATTCTTTATTTTTTTAAAAAAAAAGCTTTTTGGACTCTTTAGTGTCTAACCTATAAATGAACATACATGTTAAGTAGCAGATGTTTAGCTGTAAATTTGAAGCCAGGAAACAAAATGTGAATTTCAAATCCAGCCCATGAAAAGTAATAACTTCATTAGTTTCTTTAAAGAGTGAGAACTAGCCCTCTCTCCTGTGAAAAAGCAAACTTTGGTACCACTGTGCAATTCCATCTACTTCAAGAAAAAAAAAAACCCTGTTGACTATCTGATGGTTTGAACCATGTGAGTGGGAAATTATAATCACTGTTGGAATTACTCAGGCAAAATAACTCCTGTGGAATTTTGTCTCAGTTTTAATAATCCATATTGCAAACATTTATAACTTGATATATTCTTTTTAGGGTGATTCTGGTGGACCATTGTCATGTCAAAGCAGTGGAGATGGAAAATGGTTTTTGACTGGCATTGTTAGCTGGGGTTATGGATGTGGAAGACCAAATTTCCCAGGTGTCTATACAAGAGTGTCAAATTTTGCACCATGGATTCACAAATATGTGCCTTCAGTCTTGTAACTTGAAAACTGTTATCCTGGAATAAAACATGTCCTGCATATGCTAATTAAAAATTATATTTGGTAAAACTGTTCAGTGGTGGAATTTCTTTTCATGTCTCCCTGCTGGTTCTGGAGTAGCCATGTGGAAGTGACAGATACCCTTTGTTCAAACCTTGGTGAAAGAGGAGACTTCCTTGTGATGGTTGTTCTATGCAGGTGTCTGCAGACACAGGGGGTGCAGTAACAAACTTCTGGCACCTTGTGTTCGTTTTCCAGGCACTGACTAAGTGCATGGGCAATCATCTATGAGGAACTGAAGATACAACTGATCGCCTAGAGACAGAGCTTAAACCTTAGTCATTTCTCTGAGATATGTATGGCCCAACACAGCAGTAGTAACTGTGAAGTAGCAATCACTGTTAGCACTCTTGCAAATACTACTTCTCCTACCTCCTCCATCAAGAACAGCTGACAGACAGAGGGAGAGGAAGGATTGCAGAAAGTGAACTCAATCCTCTCAAATCCATTGGGACCTTCATTTTTGGAGATCAGAAGTTCTGCTGTTAAGCACGGGACAAAGAATTAGGCTTATTCCTTCTCCAATTTTCATTTTAATTAACTGCATGATTTAGAGCTACTAACTATTTTCTTTCCTGACTGCATTTCCTCACGTACAAGCCCATCCGCCCGAGAATTTGAATTCTTTATCTTCAGGCAACTTTAACAAGAAGAGTAAACATGGTTGTGTGTGTTATTGCAATGATCTTGTCCTTGCCCAAATAAAAGGGATGCTTCTACCCTCTGAGAGGCATTGCTATGGGATTGGGTTCTCTGGATATATATTTAACTTTTAAAAGGTCCTGGTACAATTTTTAGAGATGATGCAAGAGAGGTTTTGGTTTCTTCTAGGCTTTTTCTGTGGGTTTCTTTTCCAGGAAGGAAGGGGCAAAGTATCAGTCCGTCAGCAGGCTGTGTGGGTAGCAGAGAGAGGTTGTTGAAAAAAAATAGAACAAAGCAGCCTGTCTACAGTTGTAGTCTGCATTCCTGAGCTGTGAGGATTGCCTTCCAGTTAATCCCTTTTGTATTCTCAGTGAGGTCTGTGTTGGGGTTGGGTTGTTCCCTTTTTATTTTCTGGGGCTGAGGTTTCTTGGGCCTGTTTTGTTTTTCTAGGTTTTGTTTTTGTGCTTTCTCTTTCCCTCAACATGTATAAAAGATGTTATTTTCCCACACACATCCTTGATTTTCCTCTTTTACGTGCAGAATACCCTGAACTTGTTGGTTTGCTCACTTAGAACTGTTTCTGATTTCAAATAGGAAACGTCAACATGACTTGCTTTGCAATTACATTTATTCTGTGGTACCAGGGCTTGAAGCTGGAAAACTCAGGTGGTCTGTGGAGCTGCACATTTTTCTCAGAAATATTTCTGTGGATTCCACCAGGTGTTCATTAGAAGTTGCCTCATTTACCTTGCTCTGAGACTTTTTACCTGTAAATTGCTTGCACGTCCTTTGCATTGTATTGTAAATTATTTCCTACTCTTGTATTTCTGAAAGAAGTAACTGATCTGTTCTCAAATGATGAGATCCATATCCTACTTAGCCAGTTAGGAAAACAAAGAGTTACAGTGATGGTAACTTTTCCTCCCCACCTTCTTTGATTGCAGATCAGCTGGCTCCAGCTTCAAGCAGTATGGCAAAGGCGACAGGAGAGAAGCCTGGTGTGCATGGCAGGGAGAGCAGCACGCTCTTCTGGGTTATGTTTAAAAAAATAAGTGAATTTAGGAATTTGTTATTAGGTTTGTCAAAAGGCATTTGTCAAGGCGTCATGAAACAGGCTTTCCCCTCCAGCCGGGTTTCTGTGTACAGCATACCAGCTCCGTACGACTCTGAGCAGACTGCAGGGCAGGTAAGAGACGCCAGCTAAGCTTTACAGTAGGAACACAGTAAATGATCTCTCTGCCCACTTTGGTGTGTATTGACCTCTGTTCTTTGTAAACAAACTGCTCTTAACCAAAGCGATAACAATTTTTCCCCCCACTTACACAGTTTGAAATTCAGGCCACAAACAGGCAGACAAGAAACGTGGGGTTTGTGTGTGACACAATTGGTAGCACGGAAGATATTATCTCCGTTTAAACCTCTTTAAAAACTGAAAGGCTAAAAATACTAAAGTACAGTACAATAGTTCTTCTCTTGTTGTTTTACTAATTGATGCTTTCTCATGTCTTTCTCTAGGAAAGTCCAAATATTGACTACTGCCCATCCTACCAAGAAGGCTTGTGTCAGAAGTACTGTTTCTTCAAATGGATGAGGTTGTGTTTCTGGAGAAGATGGCTTCTAGGAGTATTACCTATAGTTTCTTTAGCAGTTACAGTAACCGTGCTAGTCCTGCACTATTCATTCTGTAAGTGTTCCTCCCCAGTATGGTCTGGGTGGGATGGGTATTTTGCACTGTGAATGTTTAGTACAAAAAGCTCTGCACTAGGCAGCTAAGCACGTAATGCGTGTCTAAACTACTGACCTTCCCTTCTCCTTAATGTCTTCGTTAAAGCAACAAAGTGCACAATAATTAGCAGTTGGTAGTTGCACAAGAATAATGAAGGCATATATTTTATCTCTAAATTTTTTTGTCTCTGCTTGTGAATATCATCATCGTTATAACTGTCATCTCTACCAAGAGCGTATAGGATTTAGCTGTCTATATTCTGTTCGCTTTTTCAAAACAGAATGTGTATCCAACCTATGCATGCATCTACCCAGACCTCAACACATAGCTGTTAAAACCGTACCTCTTCAGGAGGATAGCGCTACAAAAAAAGGGAAGTTTAACAATTAAAGCTTCCTAGTAGAAATGCCTGTCTGAACCGGTAGCTCAGTCCTTCCCTTCTGGGCATTGCTCTGTCAATGGGACTGACTCAGCGCGCTGTCGCTTCCTGCATGTTTCTTTTAACAACTAATACCTATAGATGCCAAGAACAATACATGCTTCTGCAAGCTTCTCGTTCCAGAAGCTTTTCTGTAATGTTATTAGGTGTGCTAATTTTTTTTTTATCCTTCCCCCTCCCCCAGCTCCAGCTTTCTGTTTTATTTATATTGGAGGAAGTGTAGAAATTCCTAATTTGACTTATACAAATGACTTCAATGATCCCAGGTCACAGAAATTCCTCCTGCAAGCAGAAGCAATCGAAAATTACGTAAGTACCCACCTAAGTATAGCAATAATTTAAGAATTGTTACATAGTCAGACTCAGAATGAGGAGAAGATTCCAGTTAGTTACAATCTTTTTTTCCTTCAAAACAGTAAGTTTAAAGCTAGCAGGTGCCTTGGCAGTGTACAGCTTTAGGAATATAGCTAGACAGGTGGGGCTGTGTGTCTCATAGTAAGGTCAGCATTTTCTAGGTAATGAATCTGGGGGTTTCAAGGTTATGGACAAATTATTTTTCTTAAAGGAATTTGAAGTGTGTTTTGTTTCATTTTACTCAAACACTCTTCCTTGCTACATCTTTCTCTTTGATTTTTTTTTTAATTATAGTTCCAATTCAATGCTTAACTTTTTGTTTTGACTTGTTTTCCCTTATCCCCCACAACAATGCTTGCTTTCTTGCACTTCTTATGTGAATTCTCATTTGTGAGATCAGTACTGTTTCCTGGGTGCATGTGAACAGCACTCTTAAACACAAAGCAGTTCTCTGTTAGCCTGTATTTCCCAAAAGAGCTAATCTGGTGTCTCAAAGCTGCTTTGTGCACAGCCAACACAAGTTGCTCATGTCCTGATTATATGCCAGAAATATAAAGATTGGAACAAAAATATAACAGTATTCATAAAGGCTTCTGTTTCATGGCTAATTACCGAGAGTTATCTCAATGGTCTTGAAATGTGATGTGACTTAGAAGTAATTTTGTGTGTGCGTGTGAGTGGAAATGAATGCACATTTATGATCCCTATTTGATGTATTTTGTGAAAATATGGATGGATAGTGCTTGTAATATGAGTGGGTGGTGAAGAAGAAAGGAAGAAAAAGGTAAATACTTCATAGTATAAGAGATGGTATTGATGCTAAAATGTAACACTTTATATTTTCTTTTATCATTATTTCACTGTCAGTTTGCAGAAACATATCAGTCTTCGTCCTTGGGAAAGTACTACCTGAAGTCTGTAGTGGCTGCTTTCAGGTAGGTACTGTTCCGGCATATAATACAAATTTGAGATATTCAGTTGTATTTGTCTTACCTTTTTTAGTTAATTTTATGTTAGCCACCTGGAAGAACATGCAGCTCTCTATAACAGAGCATGAAGAACACAGAAATGCACTTAAGTATGTAAGCTAATAGTGTATCATCTGTCTTGCCCTGTAGAACCAGTGAGAGAAATGAAGTCTGATTAATTGTTCCTTGGTTCATGGATTGTTTTGTAGTCTATTCATCTACTTTTGATTTTTGAAATCACAGTTCAGCACGTTTTACCTCTACCGCTTGCAGAATCTTATTTTGGTTTTGTCTATATAAGTGAAGTTCCTTTTTAACGGCTCAAAACAAAAATTAAAGGTATAATTTTGGGCAGGGCACTCTACTTGAGCTCCTGGTGAGAAATATAAATACATTGAGCAGATGGCTACTACTGTCCTGGTAGTCTCTGAAAACTTCTGAAAGGTCACTCCTTAGGCCATTTTGAACAGAGGAGCGTGATAGGCGGTCTCTTTGAATCACTTAATAGTTTGTAAATGTGCATATACATATTGCTTGTTTCAACAAGAATTCTGTGAAACGTCATATCAAATTGTGGGCATAAAATTATATTGTCATATGGCCCTAGTCTCAGTTAAAAACTATTGAGGAAAATGTGTCTGGAGCTGTAATATGATCTTAAAAGTGTATAATTATACAGCAGGGATGGAAACATCCAATTCCCTAAAAATTATGGCAAGGATTTTCTGAGAGGTATAATTTTTAGTCTCAATGTGTAACTGTTTAAGGAAGGTATTTTCAAGGTTTTTCTACTGTATAGAGAAAACAATCATTAAACAGGAGAGCTTTTTGCCACCACGTTCAGCTGCAACTCTTCATGCAGCCGTTCAACTGGCTATGAAAGTGTGCAAGCCGAAACTGCAGACCAGTGGAAATTCTGTCCAAAATACTAATTCAGGTGTATTTATGATGTATATTTTTTTTCCCTTCACAGTGAAGGAGAGTCTGGACTTCGAGCTTACTACTGGAATACATTCTGGGCACCACAAGATATGGTTGCTTCTCTTAAAAAATTAACCTCAGTGGAACAGAAAGGAATCAGTAGTAAACAAGCAGCTCATATGTTCAGTTCTTCTGGGGAGGAAAATTTTGATCTTGTTGCAATAGAGCTTTTTGGTAACGATGTACCTGTCATTTAATAGCTATTCTGTCTATTTTTCTGTCTCCAGTTTGTGTCTTTAGCTTGTGTGGCTGACATTATTAAATTTCAGTTTCAGATTCAACAGAATATGATGTGATGCTAAAATCAGGTGATTATGCTTCAATCTCAATATCACTTTTTTGGGGGGAGGGGAAATCATGTAACAGGAAAAGGGCAGTTTCCCTGTTGTTCTTACATCTGTAGGGCCTAGGAACCAAACCAGACTAGGGATTTCCCTGGCCTGTGTTCCAAATAAAGTCTGGAATGAAAATACTTCACAGCTTTTATTTTGATGTTCTAACTAGAACGGTTGAAATCTAATAGTTCCCACTGAATTGCAATGTGGGTCCTTTTCTTGGCATCCTTTAAAAAGCTACTATACAAAATTATACACAATTTATTTGCCTTGTGACTAGATAATCTTGGTTATTCATAGTTGGTGATCAAAGACTGCAGAGCTTTAATTTGCTTTGCTTTGTTTCTTCATATCAAGGACGCCTTGAGACTGACTTCATGTACTTAGTGTTGTAACTGTGTGGAGAGGGGGGAAGAGAAAAAGGCAAAGGAAGCAGTGGGTTTCAAGCAGAGATGGTAGCAGTTGCAGCCGAGTTCCCCACTGCTTGCTGAGCGTGCCATGAGCTGGTGGTAGTGAGGCATTGTCCTTCCTTGGCCAGAGAAGAAGGTGATGCAGCCTGGTAGGGAAAAGGGTTGTAAAGGTAAGGGGGGAAAAAGTGAGTAGAGTAGTCAAGAAGTGCAGGTAGGCAATTGTTACCACCTCTTTGGAAATTTTACCCAACAATTTATCTTTCAGCTTAACAGTCTTTCAGTCACTGATCTAGCTTCTTTTGTATAGCGGTATCCTTTGACCTGTATGCCAAGCCAGGTGACAACAGGACTTTAACTCTGATGAATCCCAAAAAGACTTTTTATCAATGGAGGCTGCGAGTTCCTTCTAACTATGTGGTGAGACTGGTAGTTATCACTGTGCATGGTGTCACCCCAGAAAGCTGTGCATCACACCACCTGTCAGCATATGATTTCCTTCTTCCTCTGCAGAACAAGATCATTACAAGGTATGACAGTACAGAGCAAAGATGTTTTGTTGAGCTGGAAACTCTCTGAAACTGTAGCAATATCAAATTGATATTAAACAGGTTCCAAAAATACAAGACTCCAAATTAAACTTAATTAAAAATCTTGTGTAAGGCAATAAAAGGATCTTCCATATTATCTGCCTCTGCAATGAATTAGAGTCATAGAATATCTGGAGTTGGAAGGGACCCATAAGGATCATTGAGTCCAGCTCGCTGCTCCTCACAGGCTACCTAAAACTAAACCGTGTGACTAAGAGCATTGTCCAGATGGTTCTTGAATTCTGACAGGCTTGGTGCCACTTGGTGGACCACTTCCCTGGGAAGCCCGTTATAAATTCCTGTGGGTTTTGCTCTACATCATGACTATTTTTTAATGGTTTTGATTTCATACAATTACTGTCACAACTCAAAAAGATACAGACTTAATTATTTTTTTAGAGTATTGTATTCTATTATTTTTAGAAAAAAACCATGTTTTAGAGCAGGGGTTCTCTCTCCTGAATATGTTCATAACAGGGGTGTTGTGTTTATGGAAGGCTCTGTCCTCAGAGCCCCTGTGTAGTCCGTTTGCATAAGTGAGATCAGATGATATTTAACCTTCAGTGGCCACACTGCTCCCACGCTCCAGAGTCAAATTTCACGTTTGGACATGTTATCTACCATGAACCTGTCTTCATTAACAAAATAAACAAACAGGTTTTAGAATCTGAGGATGGATTATTTCAAGGGGGGATTTTTATTTTATTATTTTTTATTTTAAAGAAATTTCAGGAGTAAGCTAGCTTGAGCATGCAGATTCAGTAGGGGTTTAACCTGTGAAGGGGTGGTCCTCTTCAGCTCTATTAACAGACTTATTTCTCTCCTTATGCAACACGACACAAAAGAATTTGCCATTGTGAGACTGTCAGAAGGCCAGGCACGGAGCGAACGCAGGGTTTTTGTAAGGAATTAGTCTCAGACTGTAGCATAGCATGAAGAATCCCCTTCATGCATCTGCTCTGCTGTTGATTATGGGTTATTGCTGGGCCTGTTACTCCACTGTGTATTTTTAGCAATGGTTCAGATTTTTAGGAACCAGAAATGTAGAGTAGGCATGAAAGCACCTGGAAGCTAGTAAAACCAACACAGGTGTATGATATAACAGATTCAGAGAACACTGATGCAATAAGCTGTAAGACGGAAACTTCAAAAATATGCATTGATGTCTATCTGTCGAAGAGCCAGAACAGAATTTGGTGACTGAAATTACATTAAAAGCCTGATGGTACCTCCAGAATAGTTGACTTTTTGGGGTTACTTTTATTGCCACCCTCTCAAATGTGTGGTTTTGAATAATGCTTATTAGTTTTCTACTTAAGCTAGAACCAGCTCTTTACATACTTGGGACACATGCAGTAGAACTAATAATAATATCTCCAATATCCATGACAGCCCGGAATTACTGCATTATAGCCATGATTCCCTGATGTTCAGGTCTAGGATCACACGTAGTGACTGAAATGATTCTCATCAGTTTCTGTAAACTGCAGTAATACAGGTGTTCAGTGACAAATATTAAGAGTGAGCTGAGATTGTGAGGTTTACTGCAAAAGTAGGTGTCTCATGAACAGCTCTTCTCGTATGTGCTTGCCTTGCTGTTCTGATGGTGCTGGGACAAAAGGTACAGCTAGAAGATAAGCCAGGATATCAACTGGGTCAGAGATCAAGATGCTAAAACATTTCCACATGACAGTGCAGAGGGGACTCAGATTGTTCATTTTATAAGGGATTTGGTAAGTATTATGAAAAAAAAGGAATTAATAATGTCTGCAAAAGGGAGGTACATTGCAGATCCACCCTAGAGTCTCATACAAAATGGGAGCAGGAAATACCCTGCTAAAACAGAAGACTACTTTTGGTTTAAGGTTCAAAAATTTGATTTTAATGCTGCCATTCTGGATTTCACTGACATCTAAGAACTTGATGTAGGGCTGTGATGGAAATAGTCTGTTACTGTGAGGTCTAATCTCTATTGCTTTCATTTGCTATGCATAGAAAAAAAAACCTGTTAGAAATTTTTCACATGCAGATTTGTAAATTAATGAAAAGAAATCCAAAATATGCTGTGGATTTCAAAATGGAATAAATATAAAAGTGAATTTACAGATGCAAGTATGAGTATGTGCAAGATGCATGAAAGAAGACTTTTCAAAATAAAAGTGGAGTAAGTTTGCAAGCTCGGGATATAAATTAACTCATCATTATTTAAACAAAAGAACAATAAGAAGAAGTAGTTGCCATGCATGGGGCTTCACATCTTGTGTGACAGTTTTTGTGACATGAAACCAAGCTGAATGTTAACAGATAAGAAATGCTTTGGGCTTGTTATCTGTTGCATAGACGCTGCTCAACACTGCTGCACTGGCATTCATTGCCTTTTCAGTGCTGCCCATTATTTCTCAGTGCTGCCCATTACTTCTCAGTGCCACTATCATTACTGAAGTAGCATAATCTGTTACTGATGCTTCTACAGGTCTGAAAACTCCAGGGCACCTGGCAGGCAAGAACACCTGTGATGGTCCCCCTGAGTGACTGAGCCGCAAGGCTGGGAAACTCTAGTGCCTTCTCTAGCATCCATTGGGGGGAAGAATGAAAGGGAAGTGGTAGCCAGGGGAATACTCCTGACTCACAGATGATCAGATCAGTGGTACTTCTGCCCAGTTTCTCGGCAAAAATGACTGGAACGTGGGAAACGTTTTAGGTTTCTTTATGCAATTTTGGTAATATTTCAGGTGGTGTGGACCTGGGGCCTGGATTCCTCCTGTGGTACGTTTAACTTCATCAAGTAATGTGATGTTGCTTACCTTCTCACTGGACCGAAGAGAAGAAAGCAGCATATTAAAAGCTCATTTTCAAGCCATTCCTAAAATCAGTAAGTAATTAATAGAAACAAGCATCTGATGTAAGCACACTTATTCCTGTTGTTGCCTCTAAAAAACCAGTTGATATTGCCTGAATGAATCTGGGGAGAGGGAATGCCGGCATGTAAGTCAGGGAATTGTCATTCCAATCCACTTAAATAAAAAGTCTGAGAACTGAACACAGAATAAAGAATGGTCTGGGAGACTTTTTGTCTTCTTGACTGCTACCCAAGCCATACTTCCCAGACATTACTCTTACTACATAGGTAATGCTGAGGAATGGTAGCAGAGCAGCCAGCCAGGTAGCACTACAGGCACTGTACGGCTGGGCAAAGCTAGACAGCCCCAGTAACAGAGCAGTTTTGGCCATCTATCCCCAGCCTGAGGAATCTGTGTTTAATGAAAATGGAAAACAAGAGCAAACACTTCTAATAAGTCTTTGATCCTTTTCTGAAAACACTGTTCAGTGTAGTTAACTGTGTAAGAAAAAGTGTAAACCCAAGAAGTATATTCCAAACCTATGGACTACTATGAATTTTGCAGTTCTGGGTGATTAGTGAAATATTCTTGATAACAATAAACTGTAGTATTTTACAGAAGATATAGGGGCTTCACAAGTGAAAGTTTAGCCACGTTTGGTAAGGTCTAAGTGAAAGAATTTTGACAATTAAGTGAGTAACTATTTTTTAGCTTGTGGAACAAATAGGGAATAAACTTCTCCAAAGCTTACACATTTTGGCTTATGTCTCTGTGGGTGCTGCTTAGGCAAATGCTCATCCTGCGCACATTACAAATTGGAATTGCTTCATTGTTCTGAAGATGGGCACTCCAAATGATGTATAGCCCACTTTCTGCCACAAAATTTTACTATTTTAATATTTTTTTTTATTTCTAGTATACACAATTTGCATTTACTATGTTACCAAAAGGGAACCAAAAGATTAAGGACTGTATATCTAGCAGAGTTCTTGGTAGAAAATAAAACCTCAAAGGTACTGTTCAAATGTGGCATGAATTTTCAGACTGAGAACTGATACACAAACTTCCTGCTTTACATGACATTAGAGGTTTCAGTTCATTGAGCTGATTGCTTTTTAATGTTTGAAAATGTTTACAGAAAAGTCAGAAGTAAATTGGAAGGGCGAGGTTTGTTGTGTCCACATTTAATTGCTTCTTCCACTTACCACAAAAGAACGTTTGGTTTTTTTTTTTTAAAAAAAAACACCTTCAGTTAGAGGTGCTTTGTATTTATCCTTAATTGTAATTTGGTCCAAAAATAAGAGAAATTCAATCTGATGGGGAAGTGGAAGTTGCATGATTTTTCTGTTAATACGGGCAAAACATGAGCTTAATACTGTTACAACCCATTCTTCTAACTGTACATGGGGAAGGGTTCTAGCAAGTGGAGTAGCTATGCACTTTAGCCCAGCTGAGATAACTGTGTTCCTTGCTGATATATTTCTCTCCCAGTGTGTGGTGGTCATTTTATCTCCTGGAACGGGACACTGAGTTCCCCTTATTACCCAAGTTACTACCCACCAAACATTGACTGCAGCTGGATCATCAGAGTAAGTGCTGGGAACTCTTCTGAGCAGTGGTGACTTTGCTTTATGTGATATAGATGTTGGGAGAAATGGCTTTTGATGTGGGCAAAATGGAAGGAAACACTAAGACCACTGCACCTGATGACTTCTCAGGCACCCATTTCTTTTCTGTCCTATGTACAAGTGCCAGTTATGGGATGGAAACATTGCCAGCATCCAAAAGTTTATTATCCATGAAAGAAACAAAGTGATGAGTAAGATGACAACTCCTAGCAGCGAGAGAAAATTGCTAATAGTCAGGGCTTTGTTTCTATGTCAAAAAGAAAAAAGTCATGTAAATCTTGCCTCATATGATGTACCACACTGTATTTCCATGAATTCTGTAGAAACAGGACCCTCTCCGGCTCCAAATCCTTTGGCAGGATTAATCTGCTTATGATTTTCACAGACTTCCCGATGTGTTTATCTGTTGCTCCATTAAGCATTTAACCACCTTTTTTGACTTTCCCTTGAAAAGGATGCTCTTCATATCTATGAGTTGGTAACAATCTCCACCTTTCACCTGCTCAATGAAAATTATTAGCAGCTTGTAGCACAAAACTCTCATCTATGTGCAGGAAAGGGAAGAAAAAGGCTTCCTAAAACACAGAGATCATAGCTAGTGCAGTTGAGTGACCAGCTGCCATAGATACCTTAAATCTCTTATCTGACCAGCTGAAACACGTGGCAGTACAAACATAGCGTGAACCTCAGGTACAGGGCTTTGTGCTGGCTCCAGGCAGGCTTACACTCCTTTATCTGGCACAGCCTAGTCAAAGTCTTTTAGTTCTTCAAGGTGCCGATTTGCATAATAAAACATGCAGTGGTTTTAGCCTGATAATAAGTAAAACAAGATTAGCATCTTAGAAGCACAGGCCAATTCCTTCTGTAGATATGTGTGTCAGGATATTTATCCTTTGATTTTTAGGCACCATTGCCTGGTTACAAGCTCTCATTAAAAATCCTTATAATACAAATCCAAGAGAAGTCTCCAGGGTCCAGTAAATGTGATAAAGACTGGTTAGAAATCGATGGGGTTAGGTGAGTAAATACACTATTTTCAGGCATGTTAATTTGCATTTCAGTGTTCTGCACAACATACTGTACTTAAGAAAAAATGTCTTGCCACTTCCAGTGCAGAAAGATACATTTCAACAAAAATTGGCATGCTTCCACTGAATTTCAGTAGGGTAATGTTTTTAATCCTGCCCTGAACATTTGTCATTACATTAATTAAAGCATCCTGGTTTTCCTACCCTGTTAGGCACTTACTTTGTTGTTCTCCTTAAGAGCAATGACATAGTAAACTGCAGGACTTTATGCAGCTGCAGCTGAACTGTAAATTCCTGGCAATGGTCTTGACATGGGGGAAGAGCTCATGTCATGTGAAGTTTCATTTTCTATACTACTTAATTTTCAGTGATTTAATTGTTTTCTGTAAATAAGAAAAATTGCAATGTATGTGCTTAAAACAAACACCACTGCCCACCCCCCAAAAAACCCCAACAACAAAACAACCAAAAAACCCCAACAACCAAAACCCTAACCAACCAACCAAATCAATCAAACCTCCCAAAAAACAGCACTCAGAATAATTTGTCTCTTGGAAGGACTGTACTGAAACAAGAAACAACTGTTGGATTTGGCTGTATGATTCCATTGGTGGGCTTGGGATTTGCAGGTTTAAATGGGAAATCTGAAATCAAGCATGCTTAGAAGCTGGCTGTATTTATGAGGTAGAATCTGCCATCCATTATCTTGCTGTATTTTGTTTCAAAGTCTGCTATTCCCAGAAAAGTTGTGGAGTAGAAGGCCTTTAGAAATAGGCTAACATTTCTGTTGGGCTGTTATTAACCCTAAAAAAAAAAAATAAATCCTGATCTTTATTGTACTGTTTTAAAGATTTTTGGCATTGGTACCTCTCAGTAGAAGGAGAGGTAGCTGGATGGTAATTATCAGTTTGGTTAGAAATTAATTATTCTCACTTTTGCCTTGCTAGATACTGTAAAGCTCTTTCAGAAAACAACAGAAACAGAGAATATGGCTATTCTGTTGCCATCAGCTTCCATTCTGATGAACTGGTCACCCACAGAGGCTTTTATATTGAATACAAAGCCTTCAGTCACACAGACCGTAAGTGCATAAGTACATACTTTAATTTCTTAGGAGAAATCTTCAATAAGCCATGCTTGACAGACCAACCACGTACTTTTTTAATTAACCTAAGGACAAGAGACTAATGTTTAAAATGTTATTATGTATTTAATTGAACAAATAGATGTACAAAATTAGATAAAAGATACTTTTAGAAGCTAGTACTTATTTGCTAACTTCTAACAACACTTCTGTAAATAAAAGTAAAATTTCCCAATTTCTGCAGATCTAATTATTTGACATTTTGCTAACATCTTAAAATAGCCAAGCTGCAACATGAAAGTAGTATGGCAGAGAGCCTCTAGGCATAACACTTTTGCCAACAGGACTTAACCATGAATAATCAGTCGTCTTTTTAAAATCACAACTCAGCGTGCTCTGGATCAGCTTCCAGGTTTAGACACACCATTGAAGTTTTCACTAGGAGTCAGTAAGGACCCCTTGCTCGCAAGTGTTGCAGAAATATGGCTGGGTTTCTTAGAGCCCCTTTCCTGACTTCCCATTCTATGCACTTCTGGATCAGTGTTAGATTTTGGGAGGGCTTCCAAAGGGTGGAACACAGATTACTGGTGATAATCCTTAAAAAAGATACATCTGCGATACATGGTTTGTAAATGCCTCCCCTTGCCTTTACCCAGTGAATATCTAGGTAGCTAAAATTCTGTGTGATTTCAAGAGATTAGTTCAGTTGTGAAACCTCTTCGGATCCTCACCGTGCTTGACTGAGTGTAGTACTGTTCCTTGCTGACTTAAAGTGTTTATGAGATCTCTGGCACAGGTTCTTGCTTCATGCCTTTCATGAGAAGTAAGTGGCAGACTTTGTGGTCAGCCATTCTATACGACTCAGACATCTTCAGGAATTTCTTCTTCCACCCACATGTGTCTCTTTCTACCGAAAAAAGTCACACACTCTGCTGTGTTCTATGGTTACTCTGGTTACTGCCTCAAAACCAGTTCAGAGACAAGCCAAAGCCCCAAAATACTTTTTAACAGAAAAAATCCCCAGTCTTTATCACGTGCACAAGTCTTCACTTTCTGCGTGCTCTGCTCTGTTTCTAGCACTGAGGCAGCAAGCAGATGGCTCAAAGTCACGTAATCAATCCTTAGTCTCAATTTTAAGGAATCTTATTAAGACTCACCAGGAGGGGTAGATTAACTGTGATGTCAGTATCAAGTCGATGCAGTAAAGACATTTGTGGAGGCTATCTGAGAGAGCAGCACGGATTGAGAGCACTGGTCTTCCACTACAGCCTTGCCTGTAGCAATAGTAAGAGGGAGGGGGAAAAAACTTAATAAATTTAATTTTCTCTGTACCTGCAGTCACCTACCTTCTTGGTGGGCTTCTTGTCATTGTTGGGAGCCTATGAAAGCATGCTTATTAAAAATCACAGGTGCTGCTCTGATCTGACCTGGAAAGCATGACCTGAATAACTTCAGGGAATGGTGAATAGAACACAGGGAGACTCCTGCTCCAAGCTAGGCTGGCTGCATAGCATGTGCCTCCCCCTGGCATCACATGCAAGGCAGTGAAGAGGACTAAATGACTTTAGATTGGAAGTGATTAAAGAAATGTGGGACAAATGTGCTTGCTCCTTCAATCTGATTTAACTGTTAATTTGCATGTGCTGCTAGAGGGGAAAAAGTTTAAGTTGGCTTGACCTGGACAGAAAGAGGAGCTTTTAGCTTCTTATTCTTCCATACATTACCTTTTTTTGGGTTTTTTTGTTTGGTTGATATTGGTTTGTTTTTTTTGCTGGCACATCTGAAAAAGTAGAGGAGAACAAACATTTTTTATATGTTGCAAAGAAACACCTTAGCATCAATACTAGTTGTTAGCTAAAGTGAAAGAAATACTTGGTGACAGGCTGTTTCATAATTAGTTTGCTAAATTTGAAAAGTGTTTGATAAAGCACTTATTCACATCAGACATGAAGTTGGACTGTAGTAGTACAGAGGCGAATTTCTGCAACATTTTAATGTCAGGAAATTTGTATTTCTAGTACTAAAGAGAACTAGTTTTAACATTTTTTCATTCCACCTCCCCCACCCCCCAGCCCTTCTTAGATGCTCCTGTGTAAAATACATTACCTTAACAAACTGAAGAGGTGTTCACTATCGGTAGTAATTATGTATCTGTGCTAAATCACTTTCTACCCTGAGAGCGAGGCAGTGAATGTGAATTTAATTTTCACAGTCCATTTAGGTGAATATTGATCCATGTAATTCAGACAGTTTGATAAAAATCTTGCATTGATTATGCCAAGTAAAATAACATTTCCTTTTTTAACATTCAGTTTAGTTTTTAAATGACACCAGCTTTGGGGTTTAATAGCATTTTACTGTTCCTTCATGGTGCAGTCCTATGTTAATGCATTTAGACTGTAACAACATTCCTGGTGCCATTAATTTCCTATTTTTCTAGCTTGTCCTTAGATGTGCAGGTAGAAAACGCGTTCCTTCAAGCAATCAGTCTGAAGGCTGCAAAGCTGCTCAGGTGGTGGGGATGAATTAGGTTGTGGTAGGGCAATTATTTCGCATTTGTGTTCTTCTGTAAACAGCTTGTTCCAGGAAGTTTAAAGGCTGGCTGAGATTACCTCTAAAATATTGGTAGCTATTTTTAAGATCACATGAAGGATGTGGGTGAAGATCTGAAAGTCTGGAGGAGAAGCTGTGTAATGTATCTCTTTAATGAGTGGGAGAACAGAAAACCTAGAATTTTACACCAATTTTACAAGTTAAGCTTCCAAAAATAAAATAAAATTAAGCAACAAGTAGTCAAAGTAAACTCTTTGTGAACAGTGAAAAGGTATTTAAAAATGGCATGGAGTTTGTTGGGGTTTTTTTTGTTTGTTTATTTATTTTGTTCTTTGCTGTGAGAGGGTAAATACAGGGGAAGTTGTACTTCGACACTGCCTTGTGTGACAAACTTATCAGTAAGTAAAGGAAACATGGTGAGAACAAAAACAGAGAAAACTGTTTCAGGGAATGATTGCCAATGACTCATTACAAAAAGGAAAGGATAATTTTGTTATTGTTCTGCCACTACCTGTTATGGAATATGTCATGATTTTTTGTGTATGTATGATTTAAATGATGGTTTAGAGAAGATGTTTATGGAATAGGGAAAGTGCTATACAATAGAAAGAGGGCTGTATTTTAGAGGGATGTGTTTATAAATGATCCTGACAAGCTGGAGAATGTATATGGAGAAAATGATATTTTATTTAATAAGAGTGAAATCTGAATATAGGTAATCAAATAGGCATGTGGATTGTGTAAGTTGCCTTTCTGCTGAAAAATGGCCTGGGGGTGATAGTGACTCAAAGCTGACCTGAGGGCCAAACAAGTCATAAAATTTTCTGTGTGTGTTTGGTTCATTGTTTTTTAAAGTGTCATGCTAGGATGTAAGACAGGAGTTTGAAAAGATCTTCCCAGTCACTAGTGGGAAGGGTTCAGCTAGAGTACTGTATCCAAACTGGGCACTGCCCACCAAAGATAGGGAACAATGAAGGGATGCCAAAAGGAGTGACCCAGAAGGTACTCCAAGGTCAGAGTGCAGCACAAGTTAGGTAATGCAACAAGCCTCTCTGTCACTGGAGGCTATCAAAGCCAAGGTAGACTAATATCGGGCAGAGATTTCACAGTAACATCAAGGTGACCTCTGGCAGGGGGTGTAGCACATGGCGGCTAGCCAGCTCGTGGGACTGTAAAGCATTTACAGGCCTTTCTTCTTCAGGCTGTAATCCAGAACAGCTGAACTGTGGTGATGGGAAGTGTAAGCAGCAGCATAAGGCTTGCAAAGATGATGACAGCTGTGGGGAAGACAGTGATGAGAATGACTGCTGTAAGTACATATTCCTAGCTATTTTCCAAAAGACGATGGAAGGCAGAAGCAGAAATATGCTTATTTTAATGGATAAATGCAGTATTTCTAAGTATTTTTTCATAGCATGAAGTACAACTTTCATAATAGTGAAAACAAAACATGTAGAATATAACTAGCTCTTGGGAGAGTCTAGACAAGAAATTAATGAAGCAAAATCCAAGATAAGAGTCATTTTATTTAGATGACCTAACCATAGCTTGCAGGTGATCCTGTCAGAAAGCACTTCTTCCCAACTGCTGCTAGGTCAGTACCAAATAATATAAAGGAGAGAGACATAACAGCCTTGGGACTTTTGCCCTTTGCCACATGCATGGTCTTTTGGTGATGGACTTTACTGGTACTGCTAATGTCTCCCCAGTGACTTGCTGCATTTTGGCTTTATAATTTTTGCCTTGCTTTGAATCTTAGGTCCTTGAGGTAGCCAGAAGTATGTCCTTGTTTGTTGAAAAAAAATACCCCTCATGCTGTTTAGAGGTCATTGTAAGCAACTGATAATAAGAATGAAAGTGGTGGAAGCCCATTGTGGAGATCTCTCTCAGGACTGCCACGTAGTAAACTATGATAGTCCTTAGCCAAAAATTTCTTGGAGGGGAGGTATAAAGCTCTTCATCAATTTTTTTCAGCTTTCACTTAAAAAGGTTGACTTCCAGACTTTGAAGATTTATAATTTGTAATGCCAATAGTCCTGGTGAAGGTGAAAACAGATCTCACGAGCCTAGCTTGCTCAGTTGAGTTAAATAAGATGGTAGTGAGGATATCTGAAGGCTCTTCTGTCTTTTTCCTCATGGACTGTGGAGTCTGAAATGAATGTGATCATTAATGAGAGTGGAACTCTCATTCCCTCTGTCCCCTCTCCAAAGAGGGACCAGTTTGCACCAGTACAGACTATGACTTCTAGCAGAATGGAATGTGTAGCTTTGAACAACTTTCACAGACTAGGTGGAATGTGCAAGTATTTTTTAATAATTTGAAACCGTGGCTCCAAACATGTGATGCTATTTTCTCTCTCAGCCTACAGAAGCTGCTCCCCTTATGCGTACAAATGCCTCAATGGAAAATGCTTGCTGAAACCAAATCCTGAGTGTGATGGGAAAAGAGACTGTGCAGATGGATCTGATGAAATGAACTGCGGTGTGGTAACATTTATTTAAAAATTAGTGAGTCTTGAGAAACTGAGTCAGAAATTTGTGTTATGGTCAAGCATTATTGGATTGAGAATTTATTAAACCAGATGTGAATTAAAAAAAAAATAATGAAACTCTTGGTAGCATCTGTATGAAAATGTTTGCCTTGAATTTTGCTTTGATTCATTTTAAGTCCACTGATCCTATTCTGTCTATGATGACTTATTTCAAGCAATGCACGCTTCCAAGCTAAGCTGGTAGATCTTAGTGCTTGAGCTGAAAGAAATGCAGTCAAAGAGCTCTGTATGTAAGGAGGGAAAAGATATGAGATTTTATTCAAGCGAACTTTTGGAAATGCCCCAGCATAGTATTGTGCTTAAATGTCTGTTTGAGTTACTAACCCTTTAGAAAGCTATAAGGGAGGATAGGCAATGATTGCTTTATTCCTGACCTACCCATTAAGTGAAAATGGGCAAGTACCCTTACCTTTTTACCAATTGCACAGTAAGAAAATAGGTTTTTTCCCCAACATCTTTGAGGTCCATGGATAAAAGTTTATGTATTAAGCATAGCAAAATGAAATGACCTTGTGGTTTTTGTTACTATTTTATTCAATTTTTTCTATTAGCTTGTGGAAGACACCAGCTTAAGAAAAATAGAATTGTTGGAGGTGAAGATGCAAGATCTGGAAAGTGGCCTTGGCAAGCAAGTTTACAGATGGGAGCACATGGCCACGTATGTGGCGCATCCGTTATTTCCAATAGGTGGCTTGTATCCGCTGCCCATTGCTTCCTGGATTCTGGTTCGGTGAGGTAAGAAGACGTTATACTGTTGTAGAGTATCTGCAGTTTAATAACCTTACAGTGGTGCTTTCAAAATTCTGCAGCAGCTATTCCTTGTCTAGGTAGGCTGACTCTGCAACATGATAGCACTACATGAACCCTCAATATTGTGTTCTGCTGGCTTCAAGAGTCCTAAGTATCTGAAGCAATTATTTTGCCAGTGAATCCTGCATGGTAAAACACACTTTTTTGTTAGATTTAGGGTAAATACTATTTTTTTAGACAGTTTTTTAGAATTTTAGAATCACTTTTAGAAGGGATTTTCCAAGTAGAAGCTATGACATTTTCTCTCAAGAAAAGGACTCTTTGCTGATAAGTGGAGAGTAAAACTCACCAATGTTCAGTTTAGGTAGTGTAAATTGAGAAGACATGCCTCCTGCGTGTGGCAAGGAGGAAAAAGAGTTTAATGATACACTTCTGACTTCCAAAGCATGGTGCATTGCAAGGAATTGGTCTTGCAGCCCCAGGAAATTATTATTTTCAAAACAGTAAATAAAAACATTACTTAACTTTTTAGCAGATTATAGTGAATCTGTCTTCTGAAGTGCTATTCTACTCCATTTGCTTCGGTTTTGATGAATCTCATCACTGAAAAGCAGATAAAATGGAGTGAACTGCTGCTGCATCATTTTCCAATGGGACAGTCTAAAAACATTTTCTTTACAGATACTCCGTTCCTTCGGGATGGAGAGCATATATGGGCTTACATACTATTAATGAAAGGAGCAATCGTGTAATTATGAGATCAATCAAAAGGATTATCGTCCACCCGCAGTATGACCAATCTATCTCAGACTATGACATTGCCCTGCTGGAAATGGAAATGCCTGTGTTCTTCAGTGAGCTGGTACAGCCCATTTGTTTACCCAGCACCTCTAGAGTATTTGTTTATGGAACTGTCTGCTATGTAACTGGCTGGGGAGCCATAAAAGAAAATAGTATGTTAATTTCCTGGATATACTTCTTGCAAGTTTGGCTTAGTTTTAAACTCTATCAATGAAATACTTGTAATTTTGAGAAAAAAATACCTGTGGTTTAATTAATAGGTGTGTAAAAATCTAGAAAATGTCCCCTTAGCTACAGCCTGTGAATTCTGAAGGTTTGCTTGGGTGGCAGGTGATAAGTGACAGTATGCGTACTCAGGTGTCATAGACTATTGGAAAGCAAACGACTATAGATTTACAAAAGCATACCCATTTTCATGCTCATGGCTCATCTTTACAGGTAAAGAAAACAGCAACTTGCAACTATTGCAGAGAAAGAATTTGCCTCTAAGGCTGTGTTTGGCAACAGGGCACCATGAACATCAATATTTGCAGAACTGCTGTGGAGGAATTTTTTTGTGTTGTCTGTCTTAAAGGCAATTTCATGTATGTCCCATGAAGAGTTCTGCTTCTGCGCAGCTGGAAGCAACATGCTGCGGTGGGGAGGCAGGAACAAAGCAGATTTGGAGAGGGGTGGGGGGGAGCCCGCGAGATATTGACCCTGGCTCAGCATCATACAGGAGCCAGCTCTGAAACCTGGGCTTAGGCAGCTCCTCAGCATCACAGTGGTCCCCACAGTTGTGCTGAGACCTAGTTCCTCATGTTTGATCAGAAGCCATATGCTATGGTAATTTATGTGCCTTTTTAAAAAAAGATTTAAATCTAGATAATAATGCAGTAGCCTACTGAAGCATAAATGGCTTTACAACTGATGCCTTCTTACAATGTCTTGCTTTTTGCAAAATTATGTAGGTAATATTTAAAAGTTAACATCACGGCATGTGAAAAAAACCATATTTTTCTATCTTACCTGTTACATTCCCAGCCAACCCTCAGAGCCGAATGAGCAAACAAGCCAAAACCCAATACTTCCTCTAATCATCCAGGTATTGAAAAGGTTCTGTTCACTGTTGGGCCAAAACATGATGAGGATACTTAGTTCACAATGACACTTTATGCCAATACTATAGTACAGAATTAAGTTCTTTGTACCACTTGTGATTTACAGGTTTGACTTTTAAAAATTATTTATTTTTCCCCTCTCAGCTTATTTCCTCAGCTCCTTTCCTAGAAGTGAGAGGATGGAAAAGAACGTCAAAATTTCATTTAGTAGCACTTGGACAATGTTTGGAGCACAACCATAGTGTAAATAACAATGAAAATCTTTGATCATAATTTGAAATATTGTTCGAAATTGGCCATGCTGTGTGGAATCCTATATTAGAGTCATAATTTGCATGGCTTTTTTACTACTTTCTGGCAGAATGTAAAGATAAAGACTAAGGAAATGGAAAGGTGGTGCATAGGGTTCTCTGTGTCTAGGTGGTAGTGTAGACAACAGCTTCCAAAAGCTGAGGGCAGGCAGCAATTAAAGAGAAGGGAATTACTCTCCCATCATCAGCTGGCTACATTTTGAATTTGGTGAAATTCTCTCTTGTTTTGAGAAGCAGTATCTCTGTTAGAAATCTCTGCCGCCATAACCTCTGCAATATTCTCATAATTTTTTCTAGGTCATCTTGCCAAAACATTGCAGGAAGCTCGAGTGAGAATCATTAACCAAAGTGTTTGCAACAAGCTGTATGACGATCTTATCACATCGCGAATGCTGTGTGCTGGAAATCTTAACGGTGGTGTTGATGCATGCCAGGTAATGTGTAACTTGTTGAAAAAACTATAGAGGAATATTTGCTTTCATTGGAAAACTGTTCAGAGTTGTGGTATGTTTGTGGTTTGGTTGTGTTTAGGTGTTTGGGTTTTTTTTCTTTAGTAATAGCGAGGTGTCACGAGTGTATGCTTAATTTAACATAGCAGTTAAAGGCTCTCCAAAACAAGGAAGTAAATTTGGCATATATAATCTCTGAATCTCTTGAGAAATGCTGCTTTGCAAAGACAAGGAGTAAAATGTATCAAAAAGAATTCTCTTTCCTCTTCAACAATTACATTTCCCGTAAAAGAACAGAGATGTAAGGATAAAAAGAAAAAAGTTAGGCCCATCTCTGATTTTTGCTAGTCATGTTGATTTTTTTTTTTTTCCTTTTTTTGATGTCTGGGTGTGAGATTAATAAAAAAGTCAAAAGTGTGATGAGTAATGTATTGTTACAGGGAAATACAGAGGGCAAAGGTAAGCTAGGTTTGGTAACTGCGACATTGCCTTTTAGTTTGAAATGTATGTAATAACAAGTTTTGATTACATCATGGTATCGTAAGCTGTACAACCTAGTTTATTTGCACACATGATCAAAAACTGTTTGGATGTACTTCAGCTGTCTTGACTCTGCCCTCTTTCTCTTTCCCTGTTATTAGACTAGCTGTCTACTTTATCGGTATTCAAACTTATTATGATGAATATTCACTTTCAAAATTCCCAACATGGTTATTATACCAGTTACTGTGTAAAGGGAGATAATTTTGTTACTGGTGTTAGACTGTGGTAATTCGACAGAATTTTTGTGTAATTATATAGATTTTACTATTTTAATGGAATAGGGTAATTTTTTAAGATCATAGCTCATAATAGGTCAAAACTCTTTATACACAATAGACTGTCTTCAGGATCTTCCTGCGGTCTCAAAGTTCTAATTCAGTGACTTATTGTTTTTGTTAATTTTGTGTGCAGATTGTCTATAACCTTAGACCTTGGAATTGTTTTGCTAAAACATGTTGGCTTAGAGGCTTGCTGTTCCTCCAAAAACTGTGTTGCTTAAGAAATGCCCTTGAATCTTTAAATGGACATTTTAACCAATTTGGCTATATACCATACTGGTCAATCCAGTTTCCCAATATAATATGCTGTGTTTGAGTCCTCTGGGCTTTTAAGTTCTTAGTCTGGGTGGCATCTTTGTCACGATTTTCTGTCACTAGTAGATTTCCTGTGCAGTGCTTGAGAAGAATGATGTTGGCAGTTCAGGAAATCCCCATAACACCCTGAAACTACTTTTACTACAGATCCAGACTTGTGGGCGCCCCGATTTGTTTCTTCATGGACACATAAGCTGTGTGTGCACTGCACAAGTTACGTGAAGTTTCCAGACTCTTTTCATCTTTAGAGGATGTGATACTTGCAGTGAGATAAAAAGCATTTAGTCGTTTAGACTCTGTTTTCTTATCGCTCTAGAATGTTTTTTGATCTTGGTTCCTCTTTTTAGGATCTGTCCTCTCTCCACCAGCGTAGAGTTCCTTTGGTCTTTCAGAACTTGTCGTGTAATTGGCTGGACTACGTAGCCTCCTTTCTCAAGCCACTTTGACATCAGCCTCTCGGATTATCAAAATTGCCACTATAACAACAGCCTGAGAGACAGGAAGAACTGTTCTGGCTTCTTTTCTTATTTCTTGATAGTTTCGCTTGGTTGGGTGATGAAGGCTTTCTATTGTTATGCTTTTCTCAGTCCGTGGCTTTCTTCTGACCTCTTCCACGTTTCAGCTCTAACTGGGGGCAGCAAACGAACCCCAGAGTCCACTTGGAGGCTGCCGACTGCCTTGTAGACATAAGGCAGAGCTGCAGAGATGAGCTGCTTCCAGAACTGCTCAGGCTTCCGTGGTTTGTTCGCAGAAGGCACACAAGGATGAAACAATGAAGGACACAAAGCATCTGTGAGCCCAAATGCATCCTGATCCTGTACACTGAGCTAAATGGGAGGTTTATTTTTCTACATTGCTGTGCAGAGCTGCCTGTTCCCTTTGAGAACCCAGTTCTCATGTGCACATTCTTTAATCTTTGTTTCTTCCTCTCCCTCTGTGAATGTAGACACCATCTTGGTTATGAAACTGCTGATAATATTTAACTGTGCTTGTTTGGTTTTTTGGTTTTGGGTTATTTTTTGTTTGGGGACGTATGGTATCTTTCTGTTCCTGCTTATAACACAGTGTAAGAGTTCTACCTTCAACCTGTGAACAATTTATGATCAAATGATAGCAGAATTCCCACTTTTCATCCCTGTTTTCTCTCCTCAATCAGCCTGTGATCAGTTGCTTTATGAATCCTGTAATGGGACATTAGCAATGAGTAATTTTTTAAGCTTCTTGCCATCGCTTTATGTTGATTGGTATGCTGCTTCGTAAGTTAAAATAAATTGAATAAATTTGACAGCTAGCTGGGTATGTTCTATCCAGAAATAAGATTCTAATATTAAATTGTAATTTGAGAAAGAGGGAGGCAGGTATTTATTTAATAACCTAACCTTGGTTACAGTGCTGTGTGTGGGAGGGTGCATACACTAATGGCTGAACTCCCTTTCATTTTAGGGAGATTCTGGAGGTCCCTTGGCCTGCACAGGAAAGGGAAACAGATGGTACCTTGCTGGCATTGTAAGCTGGGGTGAAGGATGTGCCCGGCGCAATCGTCCTGGTGTTTACACGAAGGTGATGGCACTTTATGACTGGATTCGTCAGAACACAAACTGATGTGCCAAGCAGAAAACACAGATCATCTCACTTGTGAAAGCTGTTTCCTACAGTAGTCTATCATCTTCATCTCTGCTGATATAACATGAAAATGCCATTGCCTGTTTCTTTGTGAAGGAATGCACCTTCTTAGTGAAGAAACTATCACTGGATTCATCTTCCTTATCCCCAGCAGCAGAAACAGCACTGTCTTAAAACTAAATCAAATGGATTAGGCAAAAACCCAGCCAAACCTCTCTTCTGCAAATCTTCTCCCTTCCTTCCATCTCCCTTGCTATCTGTATATCTATATACATTTTCACATACGCATATCTGGCTATTCATGGCCATTATACTCTGTTCATAATACTACCTTAGTGATGTTACAGGATTCTAAACATAAATAACTATTTCATGTTTCTCGAATATACAAATAGTATAAGCGGTATAGACTAAAAAGCTGAGATTAATTCCCTCTCTGATTATGTTGCCACTGAACAACTGTTCCTTTGTGGACTGTAACTTTCGGGCTGTCTCCTGTGTTTTCCTAAAAACACTAGTTACACAACTTGCAGATGTTAGGGTGCAAGAAATTTTCATTAAATAACTGGAAGCGCATCATTTAGGTTCTTTGGGATTATGTTTAAATAAGAGGGAAGAAATACTCAGTTTTAAGGAATTAAAAGGAAACTGTAGTGCTTTCTTACATTCTCTTTACAGTTTGAGCATAATGTAGGGTTTGGAGTATGTTACAAGTATATTTCTGCAGCTCTGGCTCTGGCACACTTTGTGAATTTTTAACATGCTCCTGGTTTTGCACTGGTTTTCCTTATGTCTTTGGTCTGCAGCAAGCAGAGTTTCAGGGTCAGGATTTATTTTTTTTTTATCTGTCCATGGGTCATGCTACACTGAAAGGAACATAAAAGGAAAAGGGACTTATGTGGTGGGATGTGTCCTTGGACTCAAAGAAAGTAGAAGATGAAATGACAGCCATACTACTTTAACCCTAGCAGTAAGTCTAGCTTTGATAATTAGAATCTCCTGATGAGATAGTCAGCCCAAATCTAGATGATTTAAGGTTTCCAGAGCTGTTTATGGGACTTAAGAATGCTGGTATTCAGTTTAATAAAAGATCTGTCTAGATGGTCTTAAAATTGTGCTCAGTATTTGTAAGTGTTTAGCTTTCACTTTTAGTTTACATTAAAAAAATAACACAAAAACCCATAACCAACCAAAACCAAAACTGGCAATTTGAATACTAGTCATTGCTGTCCACACAGCACACGTTTTTGTTCTACAGTACAGAAATATGTGATTTGTGTGGGGAAAACACTGGAATGAGCTAGCGCTGTAATCTGCATGCAGTGAGATTCCTGTGTCTAACACTGATTTTCCTTCCTTTCTTGCACTGGTGTTGGGCATTTCCCTCCCCACGATGCTTGTGTCAAACGCTACATAAGCTATACTCAAAGCCTGTATTTTAGGGGGTTTAGTATCTTTAATGGCTAGTCAGTCATTCACATCTTCCTTTTTAATAAACACGTACTAAAAATGCAAGTGGCTATGTTTTATTCATTTGATTGTGCTTCTGAAACCTCTAATCCCCAGGTGCAATGGTAACTACATTTATACCTTAGAGTTTCCTCTTTTTGTAAAGCCGAGCTTAACTTTCCCACTTTACTAAAGTGTGCATTTAAGGGCAGAAGTTTTTTTTCCTTACATTGAAACCAGAGATGTTTTCACTACAGAAGAAAAGTTATCCTGCTGTTCTGTTTTAAATAAAAGCCTAGGCCAGAAAGGTCAGATCAGCTCTCGACTTCCCGTTTTCTCCGAGTTTCTCAGCTCCATGCGTCAGAAGGGTCAGTTACTTCACATGTGAGAAAGGCACCAAGTGTGGAAGTTAAATCACCCAGAGGAAAGCAGCCTAAGACTTTGTAAGTCAGAGCTCCTTCACAGATGTAAATAAAAGGACTTTGGCTTTTGCAGGGTGAGAGGAGCAACTTCACTGGTGTAAATCAAAGGACTTCGGCTTTTGCAGGGTGAGATCCATAATCATTAACTTGTTTGGCTTAGAAAACCTGCTTTGGTTTCAGACAATTCAGTAGGAAGGTAAGAACTTTTCCTGTGCGTGGAAATGAAATAAATGAAGCTCTTCTCCAGCAGGAGTACTGAGAACCAGCAGGTAAATCCTTTTCTAGCAAACATGTCCCAGGTAAAACCTTGTGGATTCAGACTCATGTTTTGATCTTGATGACTGCTCAGCTTCATCCTCAGCCCTCCAGAGTTTCAAGGATTCTCCAGAACCAAAAAGTAAGGTATGCAAGTTGTATTTCTCTTTATTTGCTTAATGAAATCAGGCCTTGTGCTCAGCATCATCCCTTGCCTGGATGGCTGTGACATGAGGTCAGGAATCTGAATCCCTGGGAATGCTCCAGGCGTCAATAGCCAGATGAGTTGCACAAACAGAAAATCTGTGGGTGGGGGGGACAAGCATCCTCAGCATTTGGCAAGAAAAAGGAGCAGTGCTGTGAGAGGATACTCAGCCAGCAGGGGAGGGAGCTAGAGAGAGAGGCTTTGTTTTCCCTCTTAATGCATGATCCTCTGTACTGGGACAAGAGAGTGAGCAGGAGCAGTTACCGGCTGCCTGCCCAACCCTTTTGATCCAGAGGAGACAGAGGTGCTCTGTGGGAAGCAAGGAGAAACATAAGGATGGAGTCAGAACAGGAGAGATGAGAGGAGGTAGGATGAAGGATACGGGGGAGATGGGGGAGGAATCAGCCTCCGGCTGCAGTAAGTTGTTATGAGTGACTAAGTGGCACGGGAGAGTCCATGTGGGAAGCTAGTGCAGACCAGATCTCAACTCACACCGTGATTTGCTTCATAAAAGCATGCCTTGTAGAGCGCAGGCTGAAATTGAAGGCCACCTTCCTCTTCAGGTTTGTCCTTTTGGTTTTTTTACATTGAAGCAGCTTCTCAGGTTTAGGCTGGATAGTATGTGAATAGACATAGATGGTTCTTTAACCACATATTTTAAGCTGCTTAACAGCTCGAGAGAGGACAGTTCTGGCACAAAGGGCAGTAGCGCTCATTTCTTTATTGACTATAAAGGGCGACTAAAATTAGCCGTGTTGATGGGTAAGTTCCCTTTGCAGCCTAACCAAACCACAAGCTATGTGATCCCTTACTCGCCCTGTGCTGTTCAGAACCACGTCTCTTTGCCTGGCTGCGCAGATAACAGCAACGGTATTTTACTGTTTCAGCAGACAGCAGCAGGGAAAGCAATCCAGCTCCTTTCAAAAGTGCCTCAGCAAATGACAGCGTTGCTGAAGGTTTAGTCACCTGCGTGTCAAGGGCTGATCCAGTAAGGTAGCCAAACTGGAAAACCTGGTATTGCACAGCAGAGAGCTGTAGATCTGACAACCAGGCAAATCGATACTTCCTCCACCTCCCATTTCTCTGCAACCAGTGCAGATGACGTTGCTTGCCCTTCCAAGGAATTCCCCTTATTTATCAGTGTTTTGAGAGCACTCCTGTGAAAACTATTCCAATTCTCCCTCCTACCAGGACTGCTACCGACCCTAAGCGCAGCTGAAACCAGAAGGAAATGAGTTGCCTCTACGCTTGCTTCAGAGACAAAGGTCCTCGCACAGAGACAGAAGCTATGAAAAGGCAAAGCTCTGGTCAGGAGCACGAGATTATGGAATTGCAAGAAGCTAACGTGGAGGAAAGTGAGGCTGATCATGACAAGCCTCTAAATGCTCAAACAAGAAAGGTAGGAATTTCACTTGCTCGTTTGATGCTTGCTGTGGGGGAAAATACCGTGTGGCAAGAGAAATGACATTTTCCAGGAGCATCTTGTAGGGGCAGTTTAGTTTGCTGTTTGAGAGAGAAGGAAAGGCTGAAAACCTGTTAAACATACTGCTTTTCTTCTTCTCAATAATGCATTATAATATTGGAGTGGGATTTTAAGCCTTTATAGTTTTTGTGCTTGGCTGCTTGTGAATTTTAACTTGGGAAATGAAGTCCTAACTGTTTTGCCTTCTCTTTTTGTGTGCTGTCAGAGGGACTGACCTCGAAACCAGGAGAGAGAAATGTTGAAACCCGTATTAAAAACAGACTTTCTTTCAGAACAAATTAATCAGAAAACAGCACTGCCAAAACCAAGTATAGGATATCCTGACACAGACCATGCTGGACTCTTTCTCTTTTTATCTTTGAGTAATTTGTAATTGCTAACAATTATAAATTTATATGAACAGAGTGCCTCAAAGCCTCAGTTAAGACCAGCATATGAGTCCTGAGGGAAATAGCTCCCAGCATTTAGCTTAGAGCTATGGAACAGCCTAATGCGGGCAGAGTAGTGATATATACTCACAGGTGACCGTTGTACAATGGTTTTCATTTCACACTCGGGAGCAGAGGGAACACCTGTGGCAGAGCTAGGAAGCTTCCCACTTTTCTACGCGGATGGCTGAGCCATCCTGAGAGCTGGTCAGCATTAGTCACGGCACCCTCCCTTGGCAGGCAACAGCGACCGCTTCCTTGTGCGAGCCCTGCCCATCGCCTCCCGCTGCGGGCTCGTTTGGCCCACCAGCTAGGCAAAAACCCCATTTACCTTACTATACTGGGAGACAGTTTCCTCTGGTGTGGTAAGCTCAATCAGCCTGCTGCAGGGCCAGAGAAATTCTCGGGAGGTGCAAAGAGGAACAGGAGAGGGTGGAGGAGATGCAGGGGTGAATCAGAGTGCTTGGCCAGCTGGAGAAACTTTGCCCTTAAGTTTCTGTTTAGCCTTCCTCTTCCCAGAACTGAGTTTTTGTTTGGGCTCGGTTTCTGCTGATTCTGGCAACTGGCTCCCTATCATATAGGGACTGCTGGAAAACTGTCGTGCTCTGCTTCCTGCTTAGGTGACAGATTAATCACAACTGTCCTGCCTACTGGGGAGGGATTTTTCTCTGCTGCTGCTCCCTCCCGGCAGTTTTGCCAGGTATATGGGCAATGTTCAGAGGATGTGGGGATAGTTGGAGAGCTGAAGGTTTGCTTGAGATCAAGCCAGTTTGCTGTGTGTGATTAAAAATTACACTTTTGTGATGGTCTAAACATGTGGCTCAATTGAAACCGGGGCTTGAGAGCTGTCCGTTTCAACTGACGCTGCTATGACTGATGACATAGTTGTACTCTAGGCAGTAGTTACTGCCTTCTTTTTAATTTTTCAGATACAAAATGATGTGCTAGTGTCAAGAATAAATTGAAGCTTCATTCTTCTAATACATGTTCTAATACATCTATTACATCATGTAGACATGATCCCACCCAAAAGCATGCTGTAAGCGAAACCATATTCAGCCTTTGCCCTTTGTTCTGCACCAAAGCAAAATTCTGTGTGCAGGGGAAGCGCTTTCCCTTTCTCTGCTCCTGCTCCTGGAGAAATGACTTCTGCCAGATCTTTCTGTGGGTGTCTGTTTTCTCTCCCTGTTCATCTGCCATCCACAAAGAAGCTTTAAGCCAGCTGGTAGTTGTCAGTTAAATTCAGGGAACAGCTTTCTATTATGCTGGGTTCTTAGAAAGTTCAAAAAGTAAAGGAAGGGAACCTGGGTTAGTGCCACCAGCCAGCAGCTGGCTCCTGCCCAGCTGCATGTGTGTGGCCCAGGCAGCCAGGGTGTGCTTTTCCTTGCCTGGTACTGCTGTCAGCAAGGACATGGAGGTTGCTGGTGGATTTACTGTGGATGGGGAGCAGGAGGAGGAATTTAAAAGGCAGCGTGGTCTACTTATGAATTCATGTCCTTCCTTCAGTCCTCTGGCTGTGGATCAAAACGGTTGGAGTTTCTTGTTTTGCTATGTCACCTAAGCTTTTTTATTTTTGTTGGGGTAACTATTTACAAATGTAATTTCTTCCATGGTCTTAAATCCTATTAAAAATTAAATGAAAGGCAAGTATTGCCCTTTCTCTTCTATGCAAATGTACATGCAAGCACAATTGCTTTGTAGAGCATTTCCTTGTGATCTCCTAGAACAAGTGAGATTTGTAATAAATGTTGTGTCAGACACTCTTAATAGCCTTCAAGTTTCCAGTCTTGTGAAGAAAAAGGGAGCCAGCTGTAAAAGTCTCAATTATTTTACGGTATCTTTTAATGCAGTAGTATCTAATGAATAGCAGTCCACTTGCTTTGGGTGCTGGCACCCAGGAGCTAGGCAGATTGATATCATCAATGTTGCAGAGGTGAATGATTCCAAAAATTCCTCCATAGACACCTTTTACGTCGGGAGAGATGGCAAACATTAAAAGGACAGTTTGTAGAACATGCAAATCAAACTGATGGTGTTTTAAAAAGAAAATTGGAAGTCATGAAAACACCTTTGTGTAGCACCTTAGCTTTATGGGCAATTCAGGAGTCAGAAATTCTGCACAAATGGGGAATGGTATGGCTGTTCTTCAAGGAACAGCCTGCCTGTGGTTGTCCTTTGCCTTCTGCAGGTCTACGTTCCCACCCGCAGCAGCAGTTAAGGGTGGGAATGCCTGGGATGGAGCATTGCTTACCAATGAGCCTCTCCCATCTACATGGGGTCTTTTGTTTCTAAATGTGACAGTAGCGACATGCTTCAGTATTTTTTCCCACCTTATTTCTTTAATCAATATGCCCTTTCCTTTTATAACTAGGAGAGAAATCCCTGGAAATCATGCAGGAATGTAGTTTTCTGGAAGTGTAAACTATGGATGGTTATAACTGCAATTTTTCTAGTATTCTTCCTGGTCATTTTCATCAGCCTAGTTCTTTACTCTAGTAAGTATCTCACTCTTGGTTCATCCCCTAATACAAATGTGTAATATGTACAGTCTAATATAACAGAAATTGAAGCATCTTTTAAACTCCCCCTGAAAACTGCTGAAGGTACTGGGGTGCTGACTGCAGAGGGTGGTGAGCTGAGTTGTGGATGTGAACGCTTTTAATTTTAGCAAGCAACTTTTAGCCTGATCAGATGGCAATTCCAGTTTCTAGCTGAGTGAGAAAATATTACAAGAACAGAGTCATGGATAAGCATGGAGACGATGCTTGTGACATTGCAACGAGTGCAATGGATCACTTGCATCCCCTCGTGTGGTGTCAGTGCCTGTTAGGGGTCCCAAGGCAGCTGACTTTTGGTAATGGAGGTGAGTGACCGACCTCCACGTGCTGTCACTTTTCTTCAGGTGACTTGCACCTTCTTTCTGTTTCTTCCAGTCATTCCTTACCCAGGAAATTTGTGAAAGTCACCCTGGAGAAAGCCAAGAGGGTTTTTTTTCAATACTTCTGCTAACTGGAACTTTTTCCTCCCCTTTCTGTCTCCTTTGAATATTAGATGTTTACATAGATGAGGATGACTACTGGGATGCCGATGCACTACTAAATAGTGGAAATTGCCGCAATTTTTCAGGAACATTGGAGTTAATGTGTGGTCTACCACACCTTTTCTCTGAAGACATTACTAAGAGGGTATGTGTTGATGTGGCTCTTGGCAAAGCTGATTCTGCTTGTAACATTGATTCAGTATTTTCCCTTTCAAGAAGTTTCTGTTTCTCTGTGTAGCAAGTCAGTCATTCGCAAGTCCACAAAAAATTCCAAGCTGTATTTTTTCTAGTGTAATTTTACGTCCTGATGCAGAGGAAAGAATTATCTGCACAGAAATATTTACACTTATTTTAAAAACAAACAAACGGATTGTTTTCCCAAATTTGGGTAATGGTTGAGACGTAGTCCTCACCTTTTTCATCGAATCATTGACTAATTTAGCGCCTGTGAAGGTCATCTAAACCCAGTGCTGGCTAAAAGTCCTGCGTGTTGCATTCTTCCGTGAGCACACGATAAGAGCCTGGGTTTATGGCTGCCGTTCCCACTGAGCCATCCCAGCTCTGGGTTATGGCTGAGCTGGGCTCAGCAGGTAGGGCAGTGCTCGTGTAACCTTGCTGTGGAAAGGGAGTCTCAGCAGAGACCCTTCCTTCCCGCTACCGAGTAAGAGCAGAATGGCTTTTTGGTGTTAATAAAAATGCAAACGTGGCAACATGGGCACATACTTTTTGTTCACCCTGAATGCCTCCATTGTGTTAAGGTAATATAGTAATCACTCAAGCACACAAATTAACTTGTCTGTCAGGCTTAAAGGGATTGTGTACCTTTTCCAGGGCAGATATTTGCTGATATTTGACCTCCAGCGCTTGTATTTATGCCCATTAAAACACCTTGTCAGAATGATTTGTTGTACTTTCTTATATGGAGAGAAGAGAGTGTGAATGGAAGAAATTTTTTTTTCTCTTTTTCATTTTTCTCTCCAAGTTAACAGATGTCTACAGTTCATCTCCAGCTCTAGGACGCTACTTCAGGTCAGCTCAGGTGGTTTATTTCAGGTAAGCAATTTCTGCCACCAAAAATTATCTGAAAATTCCAGGCTTTTGATGAGACCTACATGTGCCTATGCAAATATGCACAATATTTAAATCTGTGGAACAATAAGTTGTTTGGGGGAAAGTTATATACATATATAGGCAGTGAAAACTGGTCAAAGTATCATGTGGTGTAAACGGCAAGTGTTGCTCATAATACACAATAGTAACATTTTGTTGTTGTTAAGTGTGATCTCTGTTGTCCTTGGTTCCTAGTGCAGCCCTTAATAAATGTATTCAAAAATATATATTAAAAGGAGAATGAGCTGCTGAAACCTCTTGAAACTGACATGGCTTAGATAGCCTTCAATACATAAAACAGGGATCATGGGGAGGGGAGATCTGTTTCGTTCCCCGAAAGACCTGAAGGCAACAGCGACCAGCATGCCATGAGAGTAAGAATAGTGCGTTGCTAGTTTGCTTGGATTGCTTTTCCCCCTCACTTTATTTCGGCCAACAGGAGCAAATCTCAGCGCAGCAGCACGTTGGAAAGGCTGGCAGAGCAGGTGGCAGAGTGGAGCCTAGGCTAGCCTGGGTGGGAGATGCTTACACATGAATGAGAAGCTCAGCCACCAAAGGCTCGTGGAGCCAGAGGAGTAGCAGTGATGGGAGGAAGGGGAAAAGCATCCAGGCCTGCCTTGCAGAGGCAACAGAAAGCTTCAAGCTGGAGCAGAGGGAGGATCTTACTGTCAGCAGACACTGTCACTGGAGAAAGGCTAAGAAGTTTATTCTGTTCAAGACTGTAAAGTATTAATCTATGGAGATACCACAGCTTTACAGTAAGAGGGAGGCTCAGCAGAGGGGGACAAGTGGGGCTCAAAAGGTCAGCTGCAGCGTGGTCCTGCCACGGAGCGAGAGCAGAGGGGCGAGGGAAGGCAGTCCGAGAGCTTCCTCAAGGCCTTCTGAAAAAGCAGTTACAAAAGGGATTAGAAAGACAAGAGAAAATCAAGGGAAGTAGATCAGCGAAGTGCCGAGGCCCTTGAGAGAGCAAGGACAGGGGAAAAGCACCCTTGGGCGGCAGCCAGGGGCGGCGCTTCGGGGACCGTGCTCCCCAGCAGTGCCAGCCCTGGCTATGCCCGCTCTGCTCAGCGAGTGGGCTCTACGACGGGTACAAACTGTGACCATGCAAGCACAAAGCTCTAGCCCTGCATACACGGCTAGCTGATCTCTCTCTGTCCCCACCCCCTGTGCCTCTGCGTGGGTGCCCCTGCCTCTTTGTCGCTCTGTCTCCTTTTCTTCACTCCTATCCAACTGCTTTTTTTTAATGTTTTAAATTCTGTGAGTACAAAACGTAACTGTGGAACTGTAGTCAGTGCATTTGGTAGACCACAAACAACCAAATCTCCAGAGGTGGACTCCAGTCCTGTAGTTTGCGTAACGCCCTTGAGAGCTGAGCTGGGAGCAGGTTCTTAGCTAAACTACGCGTGAGAGAGTGCAGCACCTCTTATCGTTATGTACTTGTAAAGCACAAGTGCTGGAAACCTCACCTCGTTAGGACACACGTCCAATTGCCCTTTGCGCATTGGAAAACGTGTCTCAGGTTGGCTTCAGGTACGTGACCAGCTTAACGTCAAGAACTGTTCTGAGAAGGGGGGAGGAAACTGGGAATTTTGATGGCAGTTTTCTTTTATAACGCCTTTGTTTGGAACAAGTGGGTTTTTTTTTTAAAAAAAAAAAATCCATGCCAACACTGATATGAAAAATTAGTCTTCTCAAAAAAACAAAAGATCCAGTGGGGACTTGAAGGCATTCATACTTGACTTTGTTTTTCAGTAATGAAAGCTCCACTGTATTTTATCAGCTAGAGTTTTCTGTGCCACCATCAACAGAGGGGTTTATGGAAAACACAATGAACCCAGATTTTATAAGGAATGTCTTGCGTCAAAATATTTATGATGAAGATGATACCTCTAATCCTGGGACAGCTGAATGTAACAGGTTAAAGCTTGACCCGACTTCTCTCACGTTAACATGTAAGTTCTGTACATCAGAGACTGTTCCTTTACAACGAGCAGAAGTATTTACTTGAAAGAAGGGAAATCTTGCTGTAAAGATGTTGAGTTTTCTTAGTAAATATATTTATTTTATTTATATTTATCTATTTTAATAAAAGAGTATTTTTTTTAGAAAAAGTAAAAAGAAAGTTTTTAAGAAATTTTTTCTATGCTTTGCTTATAACCTAGGATTCACTGTTTGGTCCTCTGATGAGAAAGGGAATAGCAGTGAGACTGGTTAGCTACGGACTCCAACTAAACTTTTCAGATCTCCTCTTGCATTTTCTGCACACAAAGAAAAACTCCTGATATATATGTGTACCATAACAGGGAGCCAAATAATTAAAAAACTTCCTCCTGATTGCGTATTCATAATCGAATCCTTATAAATTTGAAACCAAGTAGAACAGAGTAAGTAATTTGGGAGTGAACTTCTGATGTTTTTTCCCCGTCAAGGATGAAAAGCCTCCAGATTTTTGTCTTTTCAGAGTTTTTGGGGAAAATGTATTATGCGCAGAGATACTTTTTAAGGGAACCAAACATTCATTTTTCCAGATTTTCTAGGTAGTGGTTCCAATGACTGCCAGTGACAAGGCAGTGATTCCAATGCATTTAGATTTGCCTTGATTGAAATGTCCCGGTAAAAGTCCGATGAACTTTGCCGTTTCACTTAAAACAATGCATGGAGCTGCTTCCCCACACACCCACTTTACTGAGCCGCACCTGCGTGGTTTTGGAGTAATTCTAGGCATCACCATACAACGTATGTAAATAAGATTTGCACTAACTCATGTTGACTTTTCTCAGTACTCTTATCAAGGGACAGGAGAGTAACAAGTCATGAGTTCCAGTTCTCAGTATCGTTTTGTTCCTTGTATACTGATTGATTTCAGAAAAAAATGCAGTGTAAAAGGGACAGGAAAGAATATGCTGAAATAACTATCTAAAATTTCATTTCAATGTTAATATTGTACTGTTTTAACTTTCAGAGAAATGACGGAAAGACTCCTCATCTTCCTCACCGCCTAGAAGAGATGGGCTTCTCCTACCTGTTAGTAATCACAGGATAGGGAGCTATTCATTAGGCAGAAACACCGCTAAAGATGTCCTGTAAATACCATCTGTGATGCAATATTGTAAATAGAGAATGTGGTACATTTATAACAGTGTTGTACTCCTATAACACCACTACCTCCTCCTGTATTGTTGTTCTGATATCTCAATAACCCATTTCACCCCTGTGAAAACAAAATATCTTGTCTGATGCATGCTCTGTTGACTTTGAAACCTCTGCTTTGTCTTGCCTTACAATTAAATCTTGATTCCCCCCACCAGCTTTAAAAGCAGACTTGCACGTGGCTCCTTTCTTCTTCTCTTGGCTTATCCAAAATTATCTGCACAGGTTCATGCTTAATGCTCACTTTCACCCATGCTCATGTCTGTTACTTTTTCTCTTCTAACTTCATATGCCACATTTCCCTGTTGTTCTTTCCTCCTAAAACAGCCTGAAAACTTAAATACTCTATTTTCTTTAATTACATGCAAGTCCTTTGCACTAACTACTAAAGTGAGCTTCAACTCTGATCGTTCCCTTGCTCATGGTATCTGCTCTATTTTTCTCATCTTTAATATGAAATAGAAATGCAGCAAGAAATGTTGGGAAGACACATGTCTTGTTCACTAGTGCACCTGAATGCTACATGGATCTTTCGAGGGTCACATTAGCTGCGTGCTTTAATAATTAGCTACTAGTACTAGTGAATAGACAGCTCTTTGACCTGCATTTGTAAATTCAAAGAGAAACTAGTCTACAGCCTTAATTATAGTCCCTGTGCCAGCAGTGGGGATGAAAATGAACAGATGCAAGATATTTGCCTTAATAAGGCAGCAAACAGTTGTTCTTGTTGACAAGAGATGGGGTGAGATGGCCCAGTGCCAAGAGGAAGGTGCTGAAGCAGAACGTGTAGGCCAGTGTGGAGTGACAGTTATAGCCAATAACTGGATATAACATGACAATTAAAAATTAAGCATGAACTTTATGCAGAATGGAATGGATTCACTACCATGCTAGTGAAGTATAGTTTCTTATTGTTTTTTTATAATATGTTAGTCCTGTTGGATAGACAAACGTATTTTACAAAACCTTTTGTATTGTGAGAAATGTCTTATGGGAAATTGTGTTTCTCTTTTTCTAATACTACTGGTTTATTTAAGGAGTAATCTGACAATTTTACTGTGTATTAAATTATTTATTTTTACTTTTAAAGTGATTGTTTTCATTCTTCAGCAGCTCCAGTCTTTCAGCTGTTTGGGTTGGAAAATAACCGTCAGAACTGTAACTGCCAAGAGCTGTATGAAGTGTCTCTGACAGAGCAGTACACTCAAACCTGTGTTTGTTTTGCTTGACTTTTAACTGAGCTTGGGAAATAGCCGGGACCGAATCAGTAGTTGACATGGCACTCTCATTTGTGGCTAATTCTGACCCCATCTTGATTTGTAAGATATAGCGTTGGCTGTAAGAACCGTAATTTCTCTTGATGCAATGTTCTATGCAGCATACGACTAGAAGAGATATTCCTTCTGATTCTTACACTGGGGAAGGATAAAATCCATGGTCTGTATGGTTTTGTCCCAAAAGTAGCAAGCTATGAAAATAGCAGCAGCAAAGAAATAATTTGTCTTTGGGATGCTGCTTGATCTTATGGCTCTAAGACGACAGAACCTGCCCTTGTACCCTTCTTTATCTTGATTCTAAGAACTGAAAAATAATATAATGATTATGCTTCTTTATGGTGACACCCCAACGTGCCTCAAGAGTTGGCAGAAAAAAGGAACCGAGCATTTGTTTTTATTCTATTTTTTTCCCAGTTGTCCTCCTCTGCCCCAGTTCCTTTACCCCAGCAATTCACAGGAAAGGAAGAGGTGGAGCTGTAGCAAGATGTTGTGATATTCAACAGAAAATGTCCAACTTCACGGTCTGCCTCCAGTCAAGCTTTGAACTCTCATTGAAGGAAATGTCAAGAAATGACAAAAGGTGGTTTATGGTTTTATATCTTTGAGGTAAATTGATCATGTAAAGGAAAATAACCAAGTGAATTAATAATGACCTCATCCATTAGGGATGGAGCAGTGTGAAAACACCTCATTTCATCAAGTTAAGATAGTAGTTTGTGTGACTACTTAATGTTAATTTTAATAGAAGGAGTGTGAGTAGTACTTTAATGACTGAAAGATTTTTAAATGAAGAGAAAAGATAGTCCTGGAGTTTGTCGAGTGTACAAGCAGCCCTTTAAAACCCCGTGGCAGGCAAGCATCTGTATGGCCGCAGCAGCCAGGACACATTTTGGGCAGGTTCAGCTGCCCGTCGCTGCAGCGGTACCCGCAGGGCAATGCCTGCAGCATGCTGGCAGCATCCCTCTACTGCCAAACACAACCCTCCACCCGCGGGACAGCCCCGGCACCAAGACGGCAGGTGGGAATTGCAAAGGCTCTACACCACAAAGCCAGGGCTGCAGCCAGCGATTGCATACAGACGAAGATTTTAAAATCAGGAAATCTGTTCAATGTTTTATTCCCCCCCTTTTTTTTTTTAATTGCAAAAATGGTGGGAGCAAAAAAACCACAACCCCATACTTAAGCAACAGCACATAATCATTTTATAGCTCTGGTGAACAGTTGACTAACTGGTTTCAGTCCTATGCGTGTGCCCAGAAGTGCAGCCTGTGGCGGGCGACGGGCTACGAGGAGGTTGTGTTCTGGCCTTGCAGAGCCAGACCTGCGGCTCCAGCAGGAGGGAGCTGGAAGAGTCGTGCCACGGAGCAAACACCCGGGAATCTTCTGGAAGCTGTGCTGTTCCCACCTGCGCAGCATCAGCTTTCATAGTCTTCTAAGCAGGTGGAATTTTTCTTTTGTGGGCAGTTTGTTGCTTTTCTTCATTTAATTCTAACTTTGCTAAGACTTCACTCTAAGATAAGTAGTATTACGTTAAAGGGGGGCAATTTGAGAAATGAGTTATTTATCAGAGTTGTTCATTGTATAACAGTATATATCAAGCAGGCCAGAGGAACTTTGGAAGAGTAAATGCATCTAACAGGCTTTAATTAAAACACACACACACCCACGAACCAAACAAAAACCCCAACAACAATGGGTGTTATTAGACTTTTGAGGTTTCTATCAGTAGTTTTGTAAGACGACTTTAAAAAAAAAAAAAAGTACTGCAAAAACCCCCAAAAATGTGGAGCCTCAGTTGCTTCTAGTAATGAAGCACCTGATTTCCTATAAACATTTCTTACAATGGCATTTGCTACTGATTCCTCCTGTTTAATTGTCAAGTCCTGTACCCTGCCTGCGTCTCTTTCTCTCATCACCTTTTCACAGATGGATTTGTCTCGCTGGAAATGGCTGGCAAATGTGTTCTGATGAGCAGGCTTGGTAATGAGAGAGATGTTGAAGACCCGACAGCAGAGGTGGGATGGCTAGCAAGGCTGCAGAGGTTCAAGTGAAAGAGCTGGGGGGGCAGAAAGGGCCCTTCCTAAGTGATCAGCACATAATCATATTCACTGTGCTCCTCAGTGGTATTTTCCTTCCTCTTGGGCACGTTGACCAGTGCATAATCTGTCTCATTATTTCTCCTAATCACAGAGGTGTCATGTTTGACATTGTGGCTGACAGTAGAGTACCACAGTCTGCTGGAATCTCTTTCGGCAAAATGTTCCTGGGGAGGAGGGGGGAGCAGGGGGAGAGAGAGACAGACATAAGCATCGACACGATTATACCCTGAAGAAGTCTGCAACGTAAACAAGACTGGTATAGCCCATGCACTCACGCAGTGGTGGTGATCTATCGATACACGTAGTAGCGAGACTGGTTTGTAAAGGTGCAGCCACGTCCCTGCCGTGGCTGGGCCCCAGGATCACCCCTGGTGCGGGTGGCACGGGGACCCTGGTCCCGAGGCTGCCACCGCTTTGTGGTGGGGTACATCATAAAAAGCTCATCACCGCACATGTGAGGGGAGCACGGGAGTACAATTGCGGGGGGGGGGGGGGCCGTCACCCCCTGCCCTGGCTCCCCCCAGGGCTGTCCCAGGAGAGAGCATCCCAGAGAGCCTGGGTGGCATCCACCCAACAGCTGGGAGCAGGTGGGGGCGGAGGGGGAGTTACTAAAGGTGTGGGGCACGTTATGGATGCGTGTGAGGGGAGAGCATTGGCACCAGGCTTAACTTGGGACGTTTAAGGGAGCAGCCATAGGGAGGGGGCAGGGGGATTTGCGCAGTAAAAAGCATAGGGAACCAGAGGGGCAAAGGGAGGGCCGGGGGCGTCGTGGCCAGCTGCCACAGGGTCTGGGAGTCAACCAAGAGCCCAAGTGTGTACGTGTGCCAGTTGAGGAGACACGCAGCCCTGGAAGGGGCCCTGGCCTCACGGGAGATGCAGCAATGGCTAACCCCCAACCCGGCAGCCCTCACCTAACCTCTCCTTGAAAACAAACAGGAGAAGGAAGAGCCATTCGTGCAGGAGGTAAGGTTGTGTGGGTGAACGCCTTCCCAACTCCGCTTAGACTTCTCCTTCCTCTTGCCTCTTGAAGGTGTTTGCTAACGGGTTGTGAGTGATTGTGCATCTACCCAGCTAGCAGGGTGACTCACTAAATCTAAAGGGGCGATGTGAACTGGTTAAGTACTTGGAGCCAGAAGTTCAAAATCTGTTTGCCCTGATGCTCTTGATTTGAAGTCACTGGGCAATAAACCCAGTAAGTACAGGTTTTGTAGCGGTAACCTCTATTGCCTGCAGCAGTAGTAGCAGTATTTTAATTCGGTATTGTTTAGTTCATGCTGATGTTTGTCACTCTCTTTCATACTTTGTAAGTGGAACAGAGGTCTCTGCTCTATGGGTCAATAAACCAAAGCATTTGCTTTTATTTTTTCAAACCTAGAAGTGAGAAAGAGTTTGTAGCACATAATTCCTGCAGAATCTGCCTCAGATTTTCCCAGCTTCGATAAATCATTCTTGCCTGTTTAGATTCTGCTTGGTGTGAAAGATCTCCCGACCTTGAGGACAGTTCACTGAAAATGATTCCTGAGATTTCATTTAAGGCTTTCTAAAATTTTGAGACTTAGAAAATCCACAAGTTTTAAAATCAGGGTGGACTTGCTTAAGAAAAGAAATTCTCTACCTATCTGCAGGGGCATGGCCCCCTCCTCCTCTAGTCACTGTTGCAAAGAACTAGGAGGCAGCAGTACTCCTACTGTGACATAAGAACAGGTAGGCTCTGAATTGTCATGAGTGATCAGCTCCAAATCGCTGGGTGAAGTCTGGAGCGCCTCTCATCCCTTCCAACATATAGGCCTACCCAAGACTGGCTCATAACTACATTTTCCAGGATCCTTCCAGTCTACAAATTTTGGAAGGCTGTTATCATCGATCTCTTCTCAGTGGGGAGCCTGAAGTGCAGAGGTGGCTTGTCCCACACGCTGGTGGTGCAGGAGGAGTGAGCGTGAAGGCTGGTGATATCTCATCTGGCTCTTGTTATTCACAGGCCAAGTTTAGTACTCGGAAGGGGCATCTCTCCTATTGCACTAACAACCCTCGCAGGACTGTCTTCAGACTACGCTCTGGGGCTTTTATTTGGGGCACCAAGAACTCACAAAACCAGACAGCTACTTGGCAGGTTCCCCATCACAGTTCCACACCCTCCTCTTCTCTTCCCCCACATCCACCCCACGCTCACATGTACAAACGATGAGCTCATTTAATCACACCCTTTTCTGTCACCTTGCCCACTTTCTTCAAAATTTTCTGCTGAACACCCACATATCTGCCCGGCACTAACTTTTGTTTTACTGATGTTATCTTTATAAAAAAAAAAACAAAACACCCCAAAAAACCCCACCCAAAACCCCAACCAGGTTAGGCTGCTAAATGGCAGTGCTTTTTTCTGCCAGTGCATAGGGCCTCCAGTGATTTTTCATCATCGGTGACTCAAGAAGCAACTTTGCTTACTCCCTGCTAAAATTAACACTTTACAAAGAGGAAGCAAACCACAGATACTCAGCTGCTGCCTCTCAGAGCACAGACAAACAACTGCACCAGACTGAAGCGCATCAGTTGAGATGTGGCTGCTCCCCCACCCCTGCCTCCAGGACGATGCTTTTGGGCAAGGGAGCAGCGCGCACACCAAGTTATGGGGTTACCTCAGATGACCTCGGCGTGCATTGCCAGAGCTCCTGACTCTAACCCCAAAACAGGGAAGATGGGGTGGGCAATGCGTTTATCGTGCCAGTCTTCCTGGCGTGTCCTCCCCTGCAGCGCAGCCATTCGGGTTTATAAGAAACTAAATGTTCAACCTGAGAGTGCATGCTTTTGGGTGTTGGGTTTTTGGTTTTTTGTTGGTTTTTTTTTTTCTTTTCTTCCTTCTAGAAGCAGTGGGACATTGGAAAGGGAAACCTTACTCTGTTCCAACATTAGCCATTTGCTGAGGCATCCACTTTTCTTTTTTTTCTTTTCTTTACAACGGAAAGATTAACTAAACCCTTTTAAGCCTCCAAGTATTAAATCTCCCTTTGTCTTTCAGCTGAAGACTTCTTTTGTTACTGAAGCTGGTTGGCAATAGTCCAGTTAAATAGCTTTTAATTAGAAGATGTCACGCTGAAACTGAAACTTTTTGTGGAAACACCAGTTTTGATGAAACTGTAGGCTAGAGAGGTTACACTAGCTGCCAGAAAGCTGAGGGGAGAAGGGAAGGAAGAGGAGGAGAGCAGACAAGTAACCCCACAGCCATAAGTTCCCAGTGCCTGGGGACACTCATCTAGGACACGATCACAAGGTTTGGCCTCCTGAATTATCTGATTCGGGCCAGGCAGCATCACAGTCAGCCTCTGGGACGGTGAGCGAGTGCGTGCTGCTGCCTGTGGCCACGGGCTGCCCAGGTACGGGGCTGCTGACCGTTCTTATAGCTTACGTATCTAGAACACATACATGTATTTCACACATAGGCTTCAACTGATGTTTTCCTGCATTGCAAACAAATACCCTTAAGACAGGCTTTCCTCTCGCCTGTGGGGTGTGACGGGCACCTTGCCTTTCTGACACATGGATGTTTCAGACTCGATTGCCCCACAGAGCAGCAAAACCATTCACTTCCAGTCCTTACCTCGGCGGTACCTGGTGAGCAGCTGTAGGTCTGTGCTGAGGAAAGAGGAAGAAAACACATGTGGCTGTCAGCGTTTGGTGCAGCGATGGACACGGGCTTTCTGCAGCACAGGGCTTACTCAGACTTAGCTACAGACTGAGCACAGGCAGTGCAAAAGCACGAGGTAGAGTGGTGTGAGTTGGGGAAAGGCTTGAATCTCTCGGTGCTAAATAAATCTGATGGCTTTTCAAGATGTATTTTTTTTTTTTCTGGTTTGACACGCACTTACGCCAGCAGTACTGCTCATTGATGACATAGATGTGCAGCTTTACTGGGGTTTGGTTTGGTTTTTTGTTTGATTGGAGGTTTTTTTGGTCTTTTTGGTTTTGTAACTTAACTGAAATCAGTTTTACATGTCTCTCTTCAAACTGGCTGCCCTTTCTTGCTTGCTCTCTGACTGTATTTCAGCTTTATGGCCACTGCAGCCTTAACTCCGGGCTGGCTGGGCACTGGGCTACAGAGGCAGACGTGCCGCACACCCAAGGGTGCGCCGGGTGCCTGTGCACAGGGTTTCAGTGGGCTTGAGCTTTCCTGGAAATTTGTCTCTCTGTCCCGTAAGCATCTAAACGGCAGAGGGCTGGTTTTTGCATCATCCTTTCTCACAGCTTTATTTTTATCTGCCCCGCTCGTTCTTGTTATGAGGTTGATTAGACTGTTGGCTGCTCCTGTAAAATTTCAGAGATGAGATTTTGCTTTTGCTTGAGATAGAAGGTTTTTTAAGCATACGTGACTGACTGAAGGAAGGACATCAGTCTCAATATTGCGTTAAAGCTGCCACCTTAGAGAACTCGCAGCGTTCTCCAACATTGGTGTGCCGCCTTGACACTGCCGTGAAATTGCCGATGTACACAGCCAACAAGAAGCTGTCCCTCCCCAAGGGAATGCTGCGACTTGTGGAAGCGGTAAAAGTATTATATCGTTCCTACATGAATGGCTGATGGAAAGCGATTCGTCCCCGCTGCTGGAAAAGGTAGCAGTCTGAATCGAAACCATGACTCATCTGAACACACGCGATCCTGACTGCTGCGTGAGCCTTCCTTATTTGCCTAGTTTCTGTGTTTAAAATCTTTTATTAGAGAATACCTCACACTGATGGCTGTTTAGGAAAAGTCCTAAACTGTGCTTGTGTACGGAGAATGGGGGGTGGTGTGTGACCACCCACCTGCTGTGCTGGCAGCCCTGGCTGGGATGAAGCAGCGACGAAGCCGGGGTGTAGCAGAGCTGCCCCGTGGGGTGGGTGCTCCCCTGCTGCAGTTCGGGTGCTTGCAAGCCTGCGGGCCTGGCAGTGACGTGTGAAGGCCAAGTTCACCGTCACAGGAGGCGATGGCCGAGGCACGTCTGGTTTAGGAGGCTGGAGGGGACAACCGTCCCCTCACATTGCCTTCTTCAGGAACCAAAATAACCAAAGAGGCCCCAAATAAACCAGTGCAGTGGGGCAGCAAGAGGGCAGGTACCCACCACTGGGTGCAAGGAGGTTTCCCATGGCTGGTGGGCAAAATGCCTTCTGCAGCTGCTGCCCACCGGCTGTCCCACAGCAATGCCGGGTGATGGTGGAGGGGTCCCCCATGCCCGGACCCATGCCATGCCACACCACCCCGGGGTGCTCGAGCAGCCTCTTTACTTACTTTCCTTGTCGGAGTATCTTTTTCTTCTGAAGGGGATGCACACTTTCCACCTAGGGCACGGGAACAAGGGTGGGCGGGTTAGGTCTGGCACTGGTTAGTCCTCACTCCCCACTGCCATCCCCAAGCACCCGTGGTCACGCAGGGAGACCCCTCCACCAGCTTTTTGGATAAGTCACTTGATGCAGCTTCTCCGCCCTCTCAGCCCTTCTCCTGCCCTCCCCGGGAGGCACCGAGCCTGGAGCTGGGAGCTGCAGGAGCAGGGGCTGCCCCAGGGGAGGAGAGGCACAAATCACAGGTCCACGGGCGGAGGGACGGCAGGGACAAGCCAGCAGCTGATGGCACGTGTTAGGGCATTGAGCTGTTCCTGCCAAGTACAGCCTCTGCCCCTCCTGGGGAGCCTGGCAGCAACGCTTGTGGGCTTTTCTTGTCCCTATTAAATACCTCCAGGTGGGTGAGGGAGCAGGGAATACTGGGATGAGATAGGAGAGATTATTCCATCAATTTACCCTCCAGAGTGTCTCAGTGAAAATCAAAAGGAAGAGAAACAGGGCGGCTGTGTAACACGCACCCCAGACCCGCGGGTGGGTGCAAGGCTAATGGGCCCGCCAGGTCCTGACACGTCGGGTCTGCAGCCGTGGAAATAATCTTTGCAGTTTCAAGCAGGAACCTACACTTCCAGGTTTAAGAACTGAAATTTTCTGATAAATTTAAGATCCTTTAAATTACATCTGAGTTGCTGTTTCCAAGCTTTTTGGTAAGAAGAGCCAGGCTCACTGGAGCGTGCGCTATTGCTTGTAATTTCAATTTTTTTGCCTGTAAAACACCTGTAGATGTAATTCACAAACATTTCACAATGTGGTACTGATATTTATATGTTAGATTTACATCTATAATAAAAACACCAAGGAACTGTAAAGCTACCAACTCGTATGAAGTTAGGAAGTGAGCCCAACTTGCCGGTGGAGGTGCGTTATGAATCGGTCTCTAATTGCATATTTGCATATGTTTTTCTTTCCCAGGACTGGAGGTAAGTAGGTAATGCCACCGTTCTTTGTTGCTCTTGATACTTTCCTTTCTAAACGCGTGCTCCTAGGTCTTATTTCTTTTGTTTGCTACCTAAGTTCGGCTATTGGTGTGAAATAATTTCTTTCTGCACATGCCCTGGTGTTCTTATCAGAGTGGCAGAAAGTCTGCAAATATTAGTCAACTGCCCGAACCCTGTTCATTTATCAGATTTAGAGATTTTAGATTGCTTTTATCACAGCTGAGTATAAGGACAACGCTAATCCAACCTCAGTCCAGGTGGCCTACCTGCTTTTCTGTGAATTGCATATAATATTTTGCCTATATTGACTCCTCTAGCTTAGCTGGAGATGCCAGTGTGAATATTTCTCACAATTTGATCCTAGAAGTCCTATGAGATACATTTAAAATAAAATATGTATGTATCTGATGTATATTTATAGCGCACGTAATTCACATTAGGAGTGTATGTACCTGTCAGGCATCATGATATAAGTATTTCTGGAATTTAATCACCTATTTATTTCACTTTTTCTTGTTTATAGTCAGCTGGCTTCTGATTTTTCAGTCCCTCGCTCAGAGGGAAAAGCCGTTGGGCTTGGATAGCTCTTCCCCTAGACTGTCAGAAGAGAAACAGCACACGTTCCTGTGAGCGGCTGCACAGCCCTTAGGTAAATTCTTCCTGCTTAGTCAATAATGTGTAATCTTGTGGGAAAATATGTTGTGCGGTCTGAGAATTGAAAGCAGTTCTCAGCGTCTGCATCCGTAGGACCGACGCGCTGGCTCCTTCCAGGCAGGTACACAGCAGCTGGGGGGAGCCCGGCTTGTCTGTGGCTGGGGGCGTCTGGCGGGGGGTGGGGGGGGGGGGTGTCGGACCTTGTTGGGGTTTTTTTGGAGGCAATTATAAGTACAGCTTTAGCAGCGCAAATGCCGGGAAATGGTTCTGACTAGCGGTCTCAAAAGAGGAGAAATGTGACTCAACTATTAAAATAAAAACAAGGTCAGAACTGATTTGCTTTGCTTCTCTGCTTTCGCTTTGCTGCTGGCAGAGCAGCCGTGCGGGATGCTGGGCAGGCTCCAGAGATGTCGTGCCTGGGAAGAGGTCAAGCCAAATGCAGAAGAGCCACTCCGAAGTAAGCTCTCCAAACAGAAGGGCTGAGTGGCAGACTTGGGGATGTAGAGGAAGGAGAAAAGAGGGTCAAGAAGTTAAATACAGAGGAGACGCCAGGATCTATGGATGAGTGGTGGGGTCTGACACGGTTCAGCTCCTGGTTGCGACATTTTCTCCCAGCAGCTGCAGCATGAAGCCACCTGCTGTTAAGAGCCTGGCTCTGTGTTAGATCTGCTTTGCACACCTGCATCTAAGGCTGCCTCCAGTCCGATTTTACTTCAGACCCATCCGCCGAAGGGCCAAGACACAAGGCGGTGGGTGCCCTTTCTGCCCCCCAGGGGGGCTTCCTGGGCAGAGGTAGTGGGATGCTGCTGGTCAGGTCACACACATCCACCGAGCCACCTTTTCAAGGGGGCTGCCAGCCTTGCCTGCTGTCAGAATTACAGCGCTCCCCTGACCCGCTGTGGGACACGACAGCACTTCAGGTGGCAGGACTTCAGTGGGGAGCAGCTGCAGCTGTTGCCTCTGTCTCACTTGGTCTCCCTCAACAAGAGGTGACTGCTCCAGAAACAGCTGGACCTCCCAAACCAGCCAGTTCTGACCTGGGTCCTGAAACCCACCACCTCTGACACAAAACTGCCAAACCCTCAAAAAAAATAAATAAATACAATTTTAAAAATCCATCTGACAAAGCAAAAAAGTGACATCCTTGCTCTGCTGCTGGCTGCTTGGCAAAGCAAGCCCAATGCCCCATTGCTTCGGTGTGCTGGAATTTCTGCTACACCTGTACTCGCCCCTGGGACCCCACCAGCCCTGGCTGACCCTCACCTGCACACAGCCCGATTCCCCTCAAGCTGATGAGCTTTGCCTGCCAGTCTCACCGGCGTGAGAATTCGGGGTTACTTCCTCCACCTGGCTGCCAGTTTTCCCTACCCTTGTAGCCACTGCCCCATCTGCAGGTGCCCATCTACTCTGATTTTTTTTTTCCCCAGACGTAGTTCAAGCTACCCAGGACAGATGCTGACAGCTGGACAGCGTGACCGCGTGAGCCTCGTTCCTTAGGAATTTGGGTTTAGAACAATACAAGCGGTGAATGCAGAACAAAATGCTCTGGGGAGGATTTTTGGAGGTGGGTAGTGCCTGGTCTCTAAACCCCAGGGGTGCTTTGGGGAACCGTAGCACGCTTGCTATGGATTTGATCCTGCCGCAGTACTAAGCACCTTCAGGAAGGCAGGATCGGGTTGGAGTGGATGGGCTGACTGCTGTGAGATATGTATAAACTTCTATGGCATAACCTGAGCTTTTCCTTCAGCCTGTCTGTCAGGCTGCCCTGTGCCGTGGGGCAGAGGACCCCTTCCCAGCCAGCCCTCCGTCTCTGTCTCTCACTCTGCTGAGCAGCAGCAGCTGGGGCTGGACCTCCACAGTACCATAGCTTTGCAAGGATGCTGAATCACTGCACAGGAATGACAGTTTTTCTGGGAAAAGGAGCCCAAACCATGTCATTTCCCCATCCCTCTGAACTTTTGCAAGGTCTATGGTTTTTCAGAAAGACCCAGCTTTATCAGCAATTGGGTGGCTGTGGCTAAGGCACGAGATACTACACAAAACTCACGGCGAGCTGGCATTGCTGATCAACAGGAGCTGGAGCGAGGTGGGTTGCAGTTGCTCTCTGCCCTGCAAGGGCAGCTAGTCAAGGCTCTCCCCGTGTTACCTCTCCTGGCAATGGTTTGTTTGATTTTTTAAAACCAAGGAGAACAGGAGTGTGGAGCTGCACAAGCACGGACTGCAACATGGCACCGTGTTGCTGCCGTCTTTTATGGCAGTGGACCCTCCCCTCTGATGGGGGATACAGGCTTCGGGTCCCCACAACAGCTAGCAGGGAAAATCTGCTTTATGAAAACCTTGCTTGCAGGTTCCTGCTCCTCAAAAGCAGTCGGGAATGTTTTTAAAAGCAGAAGTCCCCTCTATGAGTGTGACACAGGCACTGGAAGCAGTGAGGGCTTGGTGAGCTTGGAGCCAAGAGCCTGGGGCTGAGAGCTGCCGGCACGTGAGCTCGCGGTGGCTCCTGGCTGCCGCAGGTGAGCACCCACCAGTTCCACATGGATTTTGTTGGCCTTGGCTCACACTGCTTCAGGCTCCGGGGACTTTTGCCCTTTCCCTAAAGCGGCCATGCCTTTGAGATTCGGCCACAGACCTGCAGGCAGGTGAGGGATGCACTCTGCAGAAACAAGCAGAACATTTAATTTTGGTGACCAACGCCTCATCTGAGCTCCTTAAGGCCAAGTAAGCCGTCAGGGTACAGTACTCAGAGGCTGCACGACTTTTTTCTTTCATCTACCAAGAAGACAACAGGAAAGAGAGGGAATTCCCCTCCCAAGTAAATCACCTGTCCACGCAGTGGTTTTTTGGTTGTTTTTCCTAGGAGAGGTGTTACTGAAAAGCCCTGATGCCTCTCCCTTGGAAGTACAAAGGCACAGATGGAGAGCCAGGGCAGTATTTAGCAGAAGCAAGGCTGTGATGCCAATACCCGGCAAAGCAACGGCGAGAGGGGCTGGGTGCCTGGGTGGGAGAGCCGTCCACCACCCGCTGCTGCTCTCGACCTGCGTTGCCTTTCCAGGGGTCTTTTTCTTTGCCAGGCCAGGCAAAACCCCACTGCGTACCCAAACAGGGCAAGGCTGGAGGGTGAGAGAGCGACCAGCAGCTGCAGCACCATGGCGGGGTCCCCCAGCCCCAGACGCCCCCGCAGCGGTGCCAGCTGTGGTGCCAGCTCTCACCTGCTTCTGTCTGGGGATTTGCTGCTCCCCTGTCCCGCTCTCGTAACATCTGGGCATGCGGAGTTAGGTGTCCTCCTTGAAAATCCCGCGTTTCTGTAAGACAGCACAAGTTGCTGCTTTCCCAGAGCAAACCTTCTGTTCGCGTTAGTGAAAGAAGTCATTGCTTAAGCCAGCCAGTTTTGTTGGGGGGGGTTATTCATTACTACAACTTAAAATTTTCCAGCTACGTGACTTTATTTCTTTGCATTGTAATGTGCTGCTTCAAGAGTCCAAGCTCTCCTGCACGTCCTGCTCGGATAGGATAAACTCAGAAATATCCAAGTGCTTTACTATATCTGGGTGACAAGGAAATTTCTAATCTAATTCCAGGTAAAAGTGAAATTTCTAATATAATTTCTATGTGTGACATTAAGGAGTACTGTATGGAACAACGGTGAATCCTGCTGGAAACCCTGCCCCGGGGGAGGGCAGCGATGGCAGCCTGTTGGCCGCAGCAGAGGGGCAGCCTGGCCAGTGCTGGGGGTCCCTGCACTGAGCATCTCCGGCACAGACGGCGCCGAGGGCAACCTGTTTGTCCTCGGTGGCTCCTGCCGAGCATCCTCTGTCTTCACAGCTCCTTAGGAGACAAGCTATTCCTAAGCACTGTTCCATGTGGCTATAGTAGACTTATAAATCCCCTATAGAGCACTTTAATATACTGTATAATTTAATCTATTTCTATATAGCATATATAAAAGCTTGCCTTTATGAAACACAGTGAAAACCAGTAAGAGGTAGCAAGGTGAATCTCTAAGTGTAGTTTTCCTGCCTGGAAACTCAGAGCCCGTGACAAGTCCTCGCTGCTCCTTGTGTTCCTCACCTGTAACACCCTCCCTCCCTGCAGCAGGATCTCACTGCTGGAAGCCTACAGATGAAGTCACCGCCCTAAAAAGTATCCTGAGGCAATACTCTTTGATCCACTAAGAACTATATTGTTCGTCTTCATTTGCTTGCTAAATTACCTTTGTTTAATCAGGAGGCTCCTCATGGTGCTTTACATGGTGTCTTAAGGCTGATGAATTGCAGGTATCATTTGTTCCTGTTTCTAATGAAATCACTCTCTCAGCCTGCTGGTTTAGTAATTAAATATATAATGTTATTGAACCTACCTTATTTTTGGGATGCTGTTTCCCATCCTTCCACTGGACCTCTGCACCGCTGGGTAGCCAATTTTGGCGTGGTTTTCCTTCTGGCTGAATCGTTGTCTGCACCGGCTGTGTTACAGAATGTAGCTCAGGGACCAAAGAGGCTCGTTATCTCTCGCACACTGTAAGCGTATGCAGCACCCAGATATTGTGCATCTCAAAAAAAACCCCAACCCCAAAGCCTGCCCCTTAGACAAGCACTGACAAGTGGGGGTGGGAGAGGAAGAGGGGAGGAATGGATGAGTAACGTGGCTTCCTGAGGCGCCAGGGCTGGCAAGGATGTGCGGGTGCTGGTGGCCTCCACAAAGTGGCTAGTGGGCTGCAGCGTGGACTGCCTCTAAGATCCCTTGATGGAAATATCAACTCAGGGTGTTAGCAGCAAGAGGAAACCACACGCCTGGCTATCACGCTCTTCTGAGAAATGGTGTGACATACTCAGAGGTAAAACTCAAACGTTTCAAACCATGACAAAGCCTTTCCTACTGAAGCTTTCCATGCAATCTGGTTTTGCTTCCTTCTCTCCTTTTTTGCCTTTTTTGTTTATCCCTTTTTCTTCTTTGTGAGCTACAAGGAAGAAGAAAAATAGAAGAACCAGAAATGCAATTTGCAGGGCTGATAGTTCAGGGAGTAAGTATGTTTTGATTCACACATTGTCATTACAGTACATTGCTGGAAAAGAAGGAAAAAAATAAAAGTCTCTATAAGATTTCAGGTGTCTGCAGCAATTTCAGCAAAACACAGAGGTAAGAAGCGCCGGGTGGGTAACCAGACAGTTTCACAACGTGCTGCCTCCCGCTCCCATATGCTCTGGCAGAGAGATGTACACCTCGCAAGTGGTGGGTCCCAGCTAAGCAGCCCCACTCCAACACTTCTCTTTGGCACTCTGCTAGGCAATCCCGCACCAGATTTCAGTGCCAGCAGTTGTAGTTTGCAGTCCTTTACTGCAGCCTGCGGCAGTGGAGGGAAGGAGCCCCCTTTGGGAACAGATCAAGCATCTCCAAGTCAAACGCGACCAAGGATAAACAGCTGCAGACACGTGCAAACTGCACTTGTGCCATCTGATCTAAAACTTGTGCACAAACGGGATGCTTTGCCTGTAGCCCTGCCCAAATGAGCATCACCTAATCCTGCAGCATCCCTTGGCTGCTGGTTGCTGCTCCTGCCACAGCCCACCCCGATGCAGCCACACAGGCTGAAGCGTACATCATCGGTGCAGCTACTGTCTTTATGCCAGTGTACTGCAGCTCTCCAAATCCAGCCAAAATGTATAGGGCTTTGCCATACACAGAAATATTGATGAACACGCCATGAAGTGTCAGGCCTGTTCGATTGTATTTCATAATCTGCTTCCCAGCAGTGGTACCCACTACTAGTACTGATAGACCTCTGAAAGCCACTACAGTTCTGCAGTGGATGAAACCATCTCCTTCTGTTTCATGTTCTCTTTGCAGGAGATGCCTTGAGAGGTGGCACTGACTGCTGCTGACAAGGTAGGCAGCTACCCAGCTGGGAGCCTAGGTCTGGATGGTTGAAACCCCAATGTTTTAGTCTGATGGTTGACAAAACAATGTTTTAGACATTTAGACATCTAAAACCATGTTTTAGACATAGACTCAGACAATTGCGCCTGAGTGGCTCCCACCAACAACCTTTTTCAGAAGTTCAGCTATGTGATTTATCAGTATCATTAGTTACTTGGGCTGTGTTGAAACGTTGCTATTTAGTGACTGTGCAATTAATGCTTGCATTGCTGGGAAACAGAGAGACTATTCTAGTGCAGCAGAAAAGACAGGAAGAATGTGACTCACCAGATTTTTCAAGCAGAACTGTCTTCTGCCAGATTTATACCCAGGTTTTCACTGGCTTTGGAAAGCGCCTGAAGCTCAGGCATGGTGTGCAGTTCTCAGAAATGAAGCTGCTGTGCAAGTGAAGCAGGAGAGCGTGGGATCGGACTGGCAAGCAAGGAGGAATCCTTGTAATCCTAAAAAAACCCAGAACACTGTGCAAAGATGAACAGATCAGGAACTGCCTGAATAGATGCATTTCAAGACGCACTCGCAAAACTGAAATAAGGAGCGAGGTTCATGAGCAGACCTCCCTTCCTGCCTGCCTTGTGTTGAAAGTAATGAATCACCTGCTGATGCTGGCTGGTCCCTGGAGGAAGGGGGGGTCAGAAAGAGATGCTGCAGCAGTTGGATGTGTATGCAGACACCCCCACACGAAGGCTGGGCTGGAGGTGCCTGCATGCCTGGGAGCCCTGTGGCATCAGGAGCCATCAGGGGAGAGGCTCCTGGAAGGAGCAGCCAGCATCCGTGGCTTGTAGCACCAGGTAGGGGATGCTGTAAAGAAAGTCACCACATTTCCCCACCTGCAATAGCCATCTCTATCCTCTGCCTGGGTGCTGCTGAGAGAGGAGGTTTGCTCTTTATTGGAAGGTGTTTGCAGTAACAGCACCCAGGTTTTCAGGTTTGTTTTGGGGTTTTTTTGTGGTTGGTGTTTTTTTGGGTTTTTTTTTTTTTTTTTGAAGATTAGAGTGATTCTGGCAGAAAACAAAATGGTTAAAACTGACAAGAAGAACTCCTATGAGCAGAAAAAGACATCAGCTGGGCTTGCTGTTCCTTTTTAAGTCAAGTGCAGTTCCTTTTGTGGTCACTAAGTGGTGAAGTTCAGCTACGAGGACTTCAACTGCGTCAGTAAGCTTAGGGAAAGTTCTGCTCATCTTTTGTTTCAAAATTGTGGCAGAGCTAAGGTGAGGGCACCAGCAAAGCCTGGAATGAATCTTTGCATAGGCCACTCGTGCCCTGCTAGGAGGCTTTGGTGCAAAAAGATGTAGTTTCAAGAAATCTTCAACACTTTTTTTCAGTTTGGGAAGTTCTGGGAGGCTGATAACAAGAAATTAAATATCTGCTTATGAATCTCCATTTCGAGGCTGGTAGTTTTCCCTCTGACTTGGTCCAGAGCCTGTCAGAGCTATTTACATTGCTTAATAGCTGTCAAATGGTCTAGCAAACCCCACAAGAATGGGTTTTCACTGATTTCTCATTTTGATGGGGCCAGAATGCCCTTCCAGAAACCTTGTAGGAAAATGCGACCATGAAAATAACTCAAAGAAAGGAAAATGAGATGTGCTACCTCAAAGGAAAAAGAGAGTAGTATGAAGCAATTGCCATTTGCAGAGTGATGGGAACAAATTATTGAACCTACTCAAAACCACATTGGAAATGTTTCTTTAGAGGAATAATGATACTTGAGATGTATCTATTTTCAGATAATTAATTACAGCTCGGGAAGAGAGAAGGCACTGTGTATGTGAAGCACGTCTGAGAAATTCTGTTGGCGCACTGTGCCTTGGGCCCGTCGGCTTGCCTCAACCTATTTGCATGATTCAAGGTTAATCTGCACAGCAATTCAACTCAAAGCAAAAACATTTTTCAATGCCATCATAGTCATGGGGAGTCGTAAGAACTTTCAGAACTGTCAGCCACCTAATCAGAAAGCAGAAACACGAAAGGCAAGTTCACCAGTACAAGTTTGATTAGCAAATGAGGTCTGGCTGGCTGGGGCTCCTGCTGCGCGGTGCGTGACCGACCCATGGGCTGGGGGTTTGCTTGGTTTCGGCTGTGAGATCCTAGCCAGCAGAAAGAAACACAGGTGTACTAGTGACAGAGCAAAAAAGGCACCAAAACAATGACTCAAACCAGCTGTGAGAGCTATTTTGATGTGGTGGCAGGTGAGAGTGGAGAAGAAGGGGTGCAGCTGTGGGGTGGCAGCGCTGGCTTTCCAAGGGACAGGGCTGGGGAAGGAGCATGGACACGTGGAGATGGGGGAACCTCACCGGAGGAGAGGGGAGACCAAGGCTGTGTTTTATCCCTGTGGCAACATATGACCCAACCCCTGGGTTGGGCGCTTGGCTTGCTCTGGTCTCTGTACCTGGAAATGGAGTTGCATTACAGCGGCAGCAGCACCTCCTGGGTCTGCACGGATTTGCACGTGGGGTGCAGACCCCTAACTGGGCCCTCTGGGTTACATTCTGGGGACATTTGTACTACTCATTGCAGCATGACTATTGACCGGAGTTCCTTTCCCTGAGCCCAGGGTGGCCTCTCCTTCTGTCCCCTGCAGATGCCGGGTGCTCAGCCAGCTTAGAAATCTGGGCTTGTATTTAGGCACTTGCAAAAGCTTAACCTTATGGGAAAGGCACCCGTGAAAAACCCAGCCTTGTAAGCCGTTACCCCTGTCCGTGCAGCAGCCCGGCTGGGAAACCTTCGGTTTCTGGCTCTGACATTTGTTGTCATGTCTCCCGAAATTTCTATTATTCAGCTGGGTGCTGGAGGGGCAGGAGGTTTTTATGAGGTGCCTCTTACCGTACGTGCAGGCAGGGGGAATGTCCCTAGAGCAGGAGCGAAGCGTATAAAAAAGGGGAAGCCGCGCTCAATGGATCAGTCGCTCGCTTGTCTCGCTGTGCGCACAGCTAAGATGATGGTCGCTTGTCTGCTCCTCTTCAGCATCTGGACCAGTGCATCAGGTAAGTCCCTTGTTTGTCTGTAACAGCCTTAGGGACCTGGGTGGCCCTGCCAGCTGCTGGGCGCTGCTGGGTGCTGCTGGGCGCTGCTGGGTGCTGCGCTCCCCGCCTCACACCCCCCCAGGGCAAGCCCAGCAGTGACAGGGGACTTGTGGCACCGCACTTGATAGTGAGGGGCTTCAGGCGTGTCACTGCCAGTTGCCTTGATGGCATCATCACCTTAATTTACCACCAGTGTATTTACACGCTGCAGACAGATGTGTGGATTTACTACAGTTTGCGAATCATGAGCCAGGCAAACGTCCAAACAGTCCGAATGACCTGCGTGACTGAAGTTTGATTTAATCTGCTCTTGTGGCTGGGATTTGGGTCAGAGTATGGCACTGATTTGCTTAATCAGGACAGAATTATCTGTAGTGCTGGACATGGTGCTCAGAGGTACTCAGGGCACTAAAAGCATGGGGGTGTTACGTTGGGTTTTGTAATTAAGGAACATGTAGAAAAGCCTGAATTTGTTCCAAATTAGCTTCTGCGGGCTTGCTTTGTGTTCTGCTTATGGCACTACCGAGCTCTGAAAAGCAAAATGACTGGCACAGCTTCATGGCTGGCTTCTTGGTGACCAGCCTGGCCGTGGCCATGGCCGTGGCGGGGGCAGCACCCCAGAGCGCTCTGTCGGGTGGGCTAGCCGAGTGTCCCTGGGCACTGCAGACAGCCTCATGCCTCTTTAAAGCCTGCAAAGAGATTTCCCTTGCTTGTAAATTGAATCATGTTTTCAGTGTGTAACTGTCCCTGCTGGTATTTCCCTTCTGCCAAAGTACAAAAATAAACTTTGAAAATTGCTATTGTGAGAGGACTGTGCAGCCGCGCCGTCACACCTGGGAGCATCCACTTTGCTTGCCTGTTCCCTTAATAGTTTTTCCACACGTGTCTGCGAATTGGAAGAGGAGACTGATTGTGATTGGTTTTTTTCTTTCCCCCAGAGACCTTTAATATCATGGCATCTGCGCTATGAAATTTTCTGTCTGTGAGCCTTCAGAAGGGTCTCAGCTGCTTCCCAGCTGCATGGCCTCAAGCCTGAGCTGGCAGAGCAGCTGTGGTTTGCTTCTGGTCCTCCCTACTCTGCTTTTTCCTTCTGGTTTTCTGTTCTGTTGTCAGTCTCTGATAACCGTGGGCACAAAACGTGTAGTGATACAAGTAATAATTTTTATCAGCTTTACTGGTTCGCTTCTCCCTGTGCTGCAGGAGGGCTCAGAGAGAGGTAATACACCGATCGGCGTGGGGGTGATGGCACGGCTGAATATTTAGGGAACCTCTCCATAGGTGCCCCTGTGAGATAAGTCTTAGCAGACAGAAATCACCTGCTGCAGACACCAGAGCCACCTGTCTCGGCAGCTCGCTCTGCAGCACAGGTATCAAGCTGGTGAGATTCTTTGCGTGAGAGGTGTCAGGGCCAGCAAAACTCTCTTTCAAGCTGTGTTTTAATTTTTTCCCTGGATGGAAGAGCAGAGAGACCCTCCAGAGCTGTTCTGCTCAGGAGCGAGGGCGAGGGGTTGCGGGGGGTTCTGCTGTGGGTGGGCTGCAGAAGGGTGGTGAGAAACGCTGAGTACAACAACTGCTTCTCCCCCAGGCTCCGTGCAGGTGATGCACAAAAAGGTCCAGGCGGTCCAGGCAGGTGGAAATGTTACTTTTGCATGCCGGTCGGTCACAGAAGAAGATGTGCTACAGGTGACCTGGCAGAAGGAGGTGGATGGGGCTGAAGACAACATAGCAACTTACAGTACCATGAACGGCCAAAAGATAGCAAAGGGCTATGTTGGCCACGTGAGCTTTGCCCGCAGTGAGCTACAAACCTCGGCCATCTCTCTTCATGGAGTCACCCTCCAAGATGAAGGATGCTACAAGTGCATCTTCAACATGTTCCCCTCAGGGCCTGCTACCGGCAGGATGTGTCTCAAGGTTTATGGTAAGGCATCATGACTGCGTATGGGCTGTCGTCTGGGGACCAAGTCATTTTCCCTGCAAAAATCCTTCCCTGACCACTGGTCATTGCTAAATTGCTGCGGGAAAAGTGGTTCCGTTTCCTTTCTGGCTCTCCCTCCCCCTCTGCTTTGACCTCTGATGGGAAACCAGCGTTCAACAGCTCTTTCATTTTCTTCTTCTTCTTCAAGTCAGCAGCGAGATCCCAAAGCTGCTGCGTAACTCACGACTTCCTCCAAGTTTCCCTGGCCACGTGCTGTGCTGCCAGCTGGCCACCATGGCCCCTGCACCCCTCTGCTGCCTTCCGCTGCTGCTCCCCCCTCCCAGGCCTGGAAATCAGGCACTTTTCTTCTTACTCTGCCTTCAGTCTTAAGAAAAATCTAAAGTATTCCAAAGGCAGAGAGGCATATGCGTGACCAGAGTATCCAGTATCAAAATGAGCTAGAGTAAAAATGACGGTAGCTGGGCTGGGCTCAGAAAAGAGATGAAAAAACCAGAAAGTTGAAACAGGGCGCAGCTTGTGGCTTTGCCACGTGAATACCTGGGGCACGTCGGTCTCACTTCAAGAAGTGAGTTAAAGCAAATCATGAGTCAAGACGGTAATACCTGACACCCCCACGTGAAATCATCAAACGGCAAGTATAGGCCGAAAGAGAGAAACAGATGACCTCAAAAGGAACCAGACAGAAAAGCTACTTGTCTTTTGAGGAAGGGTCTTGTTTTCTGCCTGTGAGAAAGTTATACGTGCCCCGAGGACACCTGGCTCGCGACTTTCTCATCGGTGACTCTGCTGTGGGGACACTGGCCAAAGATCAGGTCCCACGTGGGAAATATCGGTGCCTGGGACCTGCCACTGGTGGTATGACCCCTGCGGGGTTTTTTATTTATCCCTAGCACCTTCTGCTGGCAAAGACACAGACACAGATTTCCACACGTATATCCATGTGCCAGGAGTACTCTGCGTGGAAAAAAAGATGAGGGAATGATGACTTGGCAACAGGGGAAAGGGGAGGGGGGCTGATGGGCAACGTGAGGGAAAACCAATCCTGGAACAAAAGTTGTTTTTCCTCTTTCTTGGGAAAGCTCCTAGAGCAGAAAAGAGAAATTAGGAGAAATTCACTCAATATTTCAGATGCGAAGAGGAAGGTGTTCCTAAAGAGACCCAGCCCTGAGTCATTCAGTGGGTAAACACTGGAAAATACGGAAATGCCTTGCAGAGGGATCCCATTCTTGTTTATCATATAAATCTAAACACAAACTTAGATTTGCTTGGTTGTTGTTTTTTTTAATTGGAGTGGGAGAAATATTTCCCAAATCCTCCAGCCTTGTGGCTATGATTCATCCTTCAGCAGAGCACTTCAACAGAAAACCTTCTCAGATGGAAACACATGAACTGAGAAGATTTTCACTTCTCGTCAGCCCACTGCTGCTGCCAGGGGCTGGCTCAGGGGGGTCGTTGTGGTCTCCCCAAAACGTGCTTTATCGAACATGTCCTGGAGGGTCACCATGAATAGCTAAGCGTTCGGCACTGTGCCAGAAGATTTTGGTTCACATATGGTGTATTTTATCAGAGCTAATTTATTGTGGTGCTACTTAAAAGCTGCAGTCTACTCCCTTATTCCCCCACTCATAGCAATGGGAACCACTTGTGTGAACAAGCGCAGAGGACCCCCCAGGATGGTGTGTGAAGCCAGCAGGAATCTCCCAAGACTCAGGGATTCAGGGCAAGGTGAGCAAGCCGGAGTCACCAGATGAAAATGAAAGGCTGCCACATCTCTGCCCTCACAAGGGGACTGCCAGGGAGTTTACAGGCTGGTAATTGCCGGATTACCCCAGCCGTCACAAGGGGGGCTCTTCCAGGATGGGCACCGTCACGCCATGGTGAGGGGAAGTGAAGCCCTGTAAGAACTGGATCCAACACTGTGATGAAAGAGACGGGTATGACTGCAGGAATCTCAGACCTGCCTGGCTGAAAGCAGCAAACTCAAGAAGCAGCAGAAATTTCCTACCCTGTAGCAAAACCCATTTTGAAACAGAATAGCTTCAAGCGTGCTTGGCGGGTCTCTTTTGAACAGCCTGCTCCCCTTCCCCCTCTGTTTTGCTTTGGAAACGTTTTGCTGACCTTCATTGCCAAAGAGGACGAGAATGAAACCCAGGAAGGGGCTTGAGTGAGCACGTACGGAGGCAGGGGGATGCGCCTCTTGAGAATGGGCAAGATTTGCTGGGTCACAAAATTCCCCAGGGATTTGCTGGGCTGTCTTCAGAGACCTTCTGCCTTCACTGTAGACAGCTCCATTCACCTGGAAGTCTCGAGCACAGCGGAGAAATGCCATCATTGTTTCTCAGACAGGGAAACCTAGGCACGGCGTTGCTGGTTAACAGCCATACGGTTGCAAAAGGCTTTCTGCCATCACAAGCCACATTGTAATTCCTGAAATTTTTTATCCATGTCTCTGAGACGACTGTCAAGCTTTTAAACATAAAAAGCTCATCGTGACCTGAAAACCCCCCTTTGATTACAGAAGGCCGTTAGAGATAATTAAAGCTGACGTACTTCACTAGGAAGTCCCTTTTTTGATTACTTGGGAACAATGCTTGGGAACAGCTCGAATTTGGGAACGTTTGCAGCACTGCTCTGCAAGAGCTACTAAAGCAAGTACTTGTGCACAGTATCTCTTGTGGGTACTTTTTCACTGGGAACAAATATTTTGATGAAAGGAGGAGCAGCAGCTAATTTCAATGTATGCATCAGGTATCAACGGTGGGCACACACTAACGAACAGTGTAGCAGGACTTCACTGCAAGAGCAAGCGCTTACAGGTTTTGACTGTGCCATCTGTTATAGACATTTGCTAAGGGGAAGCTCATCCCTGCAGGATTTTTTTCACAAAAATCATTCCTTGGTGTCCAACGTGAGAAGAGAGAGAACTGCTTAGTCAGAAGAAGAGCAGATGAGGAGCGCATGTGTTCCTGCCAAGGCACTAAGCAATTTTGCTCATCCCCTCTGGAAACATCTGTGATAGCTTTCCTTTACTGCTTTTGAATGTTGCAATCTAATATCTGAAGTTAATGCTGTAGGTGGAGATGTTATTTTTATGCATCCCGTGAGCAAAAGAAGAAGTTCATATATCAATCAAAACATAAACTGTTCGTGACACTTGTATTTTCATACATGGGAGATTTTGAGAAGTTCCAGCTGAAATCCCCCTACACACTTTTCTTGTTGCTCTCAGAGCAACACTAGTGGGTTTCGTCAGTTCTGTGGGGTTTGAATTTCTGTCTACAGGTGATGCACAAAATGAGAAATACCCACTTTTTTTTTTTTTTTTTTTAGGCAGGCACAACCATAGTAAATAAATGAGGTCTAGCCATTTAAAAAAAAAAAAACCAAACCAAAACACACACACATGCACACAGGAAGATGGTATACAATGTTTTCCTTCCACCCTCTGGCAGTTATGGCTTGGAGGATCCAGACAACCTCATGAGATGCATCTGGAATTGTATCAGGAGGTTGTAGGCACCATTATGCATCTGGCACAAGCCTTTTCCCCGTTTCACAGGATCATTTGGTGTCTGCTACATCTCGTTCATATGCATATCTTTGTTTACCTCCCAAAAGGAAAAAGAATCGTTTTTTCTTAAGAAGAATAAACAGATATTTTTGGTTTTTTAAAGGTAAGATCACTAAATGACAGTGATATGTTTGGTAGTGTTGAGACAAAAATTAATTTCTGCATAAATATTGCACTGATCGTTGTTATTTTTGCTACGTAAATAGAAAAATACACATGGAATACTACTAAATATAGCAAGAATACTTTTTTAATCAGAGGGCATTTGTATTAACTCAGAGTTGAATTAAACTAGAATTGCTACCGCACTGAAGTGGTTAAAAATGTAATATTCTCAGAAATGAGGACCTAGAAGTAGAGTGTGGTTTGGACCCCTGCGCCGCCAGCACATGCAGTGAGGCAGAAGGCAGGCTGCAGAGCTGCCACACGGAAACCTGTGGACCGCACGCCCACGCGGAGCTATGCGCCTGTGTAGATCTTAGCCTGAGCAAACGGAGGCTGTTAGACCGGCTTTGAGCAGGGGCTTGGACCAGGTGACCTCCAGAGGTCCTTCCTGACATGAATTATGGTACGATGTTACGGCCCAGGAATAAACAGGTGATTTTCCACAGGGGATAGATGTGTCCTTACGCCTTCAGATCTCCCCTGTAGTTCTACCCAGGTTGAAAGCAGCCTCCTGCACTCCTCCCCTCCCTGTATTCCTTGCAAATACGGTTTCTATCAGCAGGAATCAACAAGCAAGGCTTCACGTGAGTGAGTAAGCGTGAATGGTGCCTGTAGTTCATCGTTCTTGCTGACTAAGACTAGGCGTGACAGCATCCGTAAATCTCTAGGGTGAGAGAGAGTTCAGAAGAAATGACCTTTACTGAAGGTTTTGAGGGATACCATGATGCCCCCAAAACACAACACCAGAGGGAAGAAAGTTGAACAAGCACAAAACCTCCACAGGTGAAATCTTGTGGCATAACCACATACAAATTCACTGTTACTGTGTTGCATAAATAGATGCATTAAGTCCTTTGGTCCACAAGTCAAAGAGCAATCAAGCTAATGCTGCAGAGGCATTTAAAGGAAAAGAACAAGAATTTTGGCTCACTGAAGCAGTTCAGCCCTTTCAGAGGGAGGACAACATGTGGTTTCACGGTTTCAGTACCTGTTGCTTTTTACTTGCCCATAGTCACCACTTCTCAACACCGCTGCCATTAATAACAGAATTGAAATATGGATGCTTCTACCCTCTTACCCTTTGTTTTTGCTAAGCTCTTCATTTCCAGACCACTGCCTGAACACTTCCATGTTTATTTGTCACTGCCAGGGCTTTGGGGGAGGGGGAGGCAAGATTAGATATCAAGGTTGTCCTCTGAGATAATGGCAAACGCTCTTTGCTCAAACATGAGCAGAAAGTAACAGATTTTGTCAATTTGTGTTTTACAGTCATCTCAGACCCCAAAGTGGAGGCGAAGCTTATATCCAGTCCAGACAAAGCTGAGGGCTCTGAGAAAGTGGTGAGGATGAGCTGCTCAGCAACAGGGAAACCAGCTCCAAAAATCACCTGGCGCCTTCCCAGCATCCTGCAGCAGAAACCAAGGGAATACCACGTCAGGCTCAGCAACCAGACCGTGACTGTCATCAGCAATTTCACTCATGCCCACTCCAAAATCCTCCAGGAGTACCCCATCGCCTGCATGATCCAACACCCTGGTTTAAACGTGACCCTGGTCCTGCCCACGGAGAGCCTGATGCAGGGTCAGTATGTAGCTCTGCTCCTGCCCTGGAGTGGGGAGGAGACAATGAAACACCTCCTGGGGTAGATCAGGAAACCCCTCAGAGGGTTGGGAGCAGGTGGGGAAGGCACCTGGAAGAGCAAAGAGCAGCCGAGGCTGGGCTTGGGAGAGATGGAGGAGGTGCTGGGGAGCATCCAAGACACCCTGGGATATGGCACACAATGCCTTACCGCTCATCGGGTCTCCCACACACCACCATGTGCCCCAGCCTCCCTGCCTCTGCCAAGGACTCGCAGGGTGTCTGTGTCACACAGCCTGACACACCCCAAGACGCGCCGGCTTTGGGTGTCCCAGAGGAGCTGGGTGCCACATGCCTACCTGTGGAATCAGGCCCCAAGCACAGGTCTGCTGGCGGTGCCACTGGTGGCCATGCTGGTATGGGCTCCCAGTAGCCCCTCTCCACCCTGTCTCACCCCAGTGACTGGCGAAGGGATGTCTGGAATGGGTTGGGGATTGGTGTATTTTCTTTGTGCACAAACTGAGTACCCGTTGCTTTGCCCACAGGTCCGGACACCAGTGTGGCACTGGCCGTTGCCATTGTGGTGGGGCTGTTGGTCTCCCTGACTTCCCTCTTCATTCTCAGCTGCCTCCTCCACCGCTGCTTCAAGCACCTGTGTGACCCGGAGAGAAACCCAGACCAGCCGTGCTGGGTAGGTCTGCCTCTCCCTGGGGTGCTGCAGGGCTCGCCCCCACCGGTCACGGGGCTCGACACTGGGACCCGGCTCTGCCCTGCCACCCCAGGGCTGGCTGCAGGCTACCCAGCGCGGGCTGCGGCGGGGCTGGAGAAGGACGAAGGGATTAGCCCCCAGCCAGATGGCTGGGAAGGAGAAACCTGAACATAATTAGCCAGGTTCATAGGCGCCCAACATTGACGACAGCTAGAAAACGTTCACTTTCTCAATGGCAAGGCACGCTGCGGGAGAAGCGTTGCTCTGTTCCTATATTTATGCACAAAATAGCTGTGCAAGAAGTGGCCATGCCCTTGCACTTTTCTTCTGCAGCTTCCTAAAATAACTTCCCCCTGGCATGGCCAGCGCAGCTTGTGGAGGAAGCAGCTACAAGGACGCGTCTCAACCAAAAGGGGTTTTAGAGGAAGAGCGTGCCTCTGGAGGAAAGCCCAGGGTGCCGTGCTGTGCCAGGGGCTGAGATGCTGCTGGCGGTTCGCCGAGGGCATCCTGATGCAGGGGGTGCAGGACGCAAGCTCAGGGAGAGGGCAACCCCGTTGAGGTGGCATTGTTTCAGGAAAATCACAGCCCAGCGCTGAAGGCACCTCAGCCTTCTCGCAAGATACACCTAGAGCATGCACCCTGACTTTTGATGAGTGTTTTGGAGAAAAAGAAGCAGGGGGAGGAAACGCGATACACGTCTCCCCTGGGCGCCATGCCTCTAGGTCCAAGCTGGAGCCTGCTGGGGGGTTTGCAAAGTGAAAACTTTAGTCACCCCTCACACAGAAAGATGCAAGGACCCATTTGCTAACATGGATAGCCCGGATCTTCACCCCTGCACTTCAAACATCCACATATTTTGAAGAAGGAAAAAAAAATCAACAACCTCTCTCCTGTTAGGTCCTTCCTGCCTGTACCAAGGCCAAGAAGTGTGGGCAGTACAGAGCTGCGGGCGGGCAGGCTCCCGCGGTGCCCCCCGGCCCCAGGACACCACTGAACACCTGAGCAGCTGCCCGCCTTTCACGTGTGAGAGAAAAACTCCTTCCAACAGCACCTCGGGCTTCCAAGCAAACCTGCTGTGACCTACTCGAAGATATATATGGAAAAGGACAATTTATATATAAAATATCTATTTATTTATTTATACTATATTATTGCTTTTTATAGAAAAAAGCTGTATTTATTTGATACTCAAGCTGGCTGCATAATGAAACCCCTGTTTTGTGTTTTCTGGGGTTTTGAACATTATATTTATTCCTTTCTGGTATTTTAATGTTGCAAATTCAAAACTGGGTGAGGGACTGTCTGAAACAGGGCAGTGTTTTGTTGGGGTGCTGGGCTGGGAGTTGTGGCTGACGGTGCCACAAGGGAGCCCTGCCAAGGAGCTGGGGTGCAGGAAACCCATGGAGCAGCCTAGCACCCTGCTCTGAGCTCCAGGTGTCAAACCTGTGCCCCAAAGGCCACGAGAGATCAGGCCAAGACCGCAGCCAGCCTGAACTTGTAACCCAGATGCCAGGAGCAACAGGCTTCAAGCCAGGAGTCATCAGGCATGAGGAAGTTGCTAACTCCAGCTTCCATCAGCTTTTCCTAGAAAGTAACACAAAAGCCAAGAGTAGGTACATGTTTCCTTCTCCCCTCTTCTACTGCAGTTTCCACAGCCTCCTTCTTAATTTCCCTGATCCATCACAGCTGCCTTGTGTCTCCAGGAATCCCACCTGCCTGCAGGAGGCAGTGGGGAAATAAAAGGGCAGTTGGAGGGGCAGCAGGCTGTCTGCTGGGTTTTGTGTATGTTGTGGTTTAGTGGCAGGTGAGTGCAGTGGGAAACAGGAGGCTGGAAAGAATGAGGGAGGTGGACACTCTCTATGGGCAGATACACCTGACCACAGGGTAACAAGTGTTACCTATTGTTAAAATTCATTGCTGATAACCTGTCAGTTCTCCTGTAATGCCCTGAATCCTGACCTACACCTGTGAAATCTTTCCTTGTAGACCTAGGGAAGCAGAAATGAGCCCACCCAGCTGGTGTGGTCGTGTGGGTAGCAGGAGGACAGCCAGTGCAGGCTGTTTACTCTTCTCTTGCCTTCCTGGAGCAAGTGCATGTCATCTGTTTTTTCCTCACTCCTCTATTTCAAATGTGCATCCCAGATGAAGCAGGCTTCAGGTTGCATTCAAAAAGCCAAGTAACCTGAAATGAAAGCAAGTGGGAGAGCTGAGAATTAATAAAGCCAGTCCTTGTCATAAAAGGCTTTTTTTAGGCTCCCTAATGCTTAGTAATAGCACAGCTGGTGAGTGCAGGGAAAGGGGAACTGGCTGCAACTGTCACAATAGGGAATTTTTCCCCTGAGCCCCATAATTATCAAAGAAGGAAACCACGTTTTCTTCAAGCTTTCCTGTCATTGCAGCTTGATTTCCCCCTCTTCTGTGAAGGAAGGGGCTGGGGGAGAAGTAGGTTTTCCCCTGGGACAGTGTGGGGCAGGATGCAGGCAGGGCTCAGCCCCTGGCACTCAGCATCAGCCCTTGCTGCTCAGAGGGGCCACACTTGTACTTCAGGGGGTTTTGGAGAGCGGTGGTTCTTTCTGAGTTTCAAAAATGCTTTCCACTACTGTTTAAACTGATGGCTCTTTTTATATGTATAAAAAAACAAAAAAAAACCAACAAAAAAAAAACACCAAAAAAACCACCAAACAAAAAACAACAACAAAAAAAGAGAAATTAGCCTCTTGCAGAAACAGGGAGCCTGGGCATGGGTAATGAAAAGAACTTCCAGAGAGAAGAGAGAAAGGCACCAGTTGGCAAGAAACCTCTATCAATCAGGAAGGTTGCAGAGCTTACGTATTATTATTTTCTACAAACTGACCACCGGGAGTGAGGGAAAGCACGGGTTGGAGTCAGGCAAGTATCCGTTCACATGTGGGATTGTAATTTCTTTTACTGTTCAGCTGTATGTTGAAGTGTGACAAGCTCTCCAAGGTTTCTGCTTACGAGGACGTAGGGACTAGAGGCTGAGCGAAAGGGGAGGTGTGGCAGCTTACAAGCAAAATGCTGGAAGGACAGGAAGATGTTTTCCAATTGTCTTTGACAGATGGCAACGAGAACAGCAAATGACATCCGAAGGCAGAGCACCTGAAAGCAGCACATGTCTTTGCCTGCGTGTCATGCAAAGCCACCCACGACATGTGACGCCGTGAAACGCTCCACCATGGTGCTGCGGAGTTTGGCTTCATGTAGCTACGCACCGAGCGTAAGCTACAGAGTGTGTGTAACTCGCTGCCTGTTGGCTGGAGCGCAAAGAGTAAGAAATCCATAGAAAGCACCTTTCAGGGAACAAAAGAGCACGTGACTGAGGGGATCAGGAGTTTTTACTGTGGGTGAATAACACCCTAACTGCTGTTCAGGGTCTCTGGGTGTGTGTGATTGTCTTGTGCTTCTCTGCCCAGTTACCTCTGTGAACAATTTAGCAGCAACTCTTTGGAGGTTTTGTTTCCAAGGGCTTTATGCAGTTATTCAGTATTGATTTTAAAAACCAGTATCTAAGCTCTGAAGTGTAGCAAATTTTGACAAGGTCCTGAGAAATAAAACTAAAGCCAGAAAGCAATTAGGGCTGAATGGACTGTTCCCTTTTCCTGTTCCAGGATGAGTGATACCAAGCAGGGTAACTTTGTAAGTAAACGGAAGCGGAGGATATTTTCAAAGCTTTGAAAGCATCATTCATCATCTTTCTGTTGCATAACCCTAGGGTAATGATTCATCTACCAGATACCACACCAGTAAATTTTCTTATGGACTCAGTCATGGAAGAAAATACAACCTTTTGGGTTTTGTTCAGTTTTCAGTACTGAGCACCTGCAAAACAGATGAAATATGAGAATCGCACTAATTGAGTTAATTTTGCGCTTTCATAAATGAGGCTACCAAACAAGGCCAATAAAAACCAAGGATATTTTTCTTTTGACTCTTAGTATACCAGAAATTACTCACATTTTGGAAGCCATACAAAGGGCCTCGTCATTTCTGCACTGCTTTTACTTTTGCTCATATAAAGCTGAGTGTGAAAGGAGCACTAAATTCTTTTCCAAGCTGTTTTGATCTGCTCGGCCTTGAAAGAAGCTACCTGAAATTTCTGGGAAGCCTCTGGGAATCCTCAGTCTAAGACCCATACACAATATAAACAGAGTTTTGACTTCCCTAATTCGTCAGAAGGTGCAGACCTTAGCCACTCTAAGAAAAAGGGCAGAAAAAGCAGCTTGTCTACCAAAAGAGCATTTGAAATCGTACATGAAAGACTAAAATGTGTTAAAAAGCTTGCAGGAAAAAAACCCTACACTTCTAGATTAAAAATTAGATTTTTATTTCAATGAGAATATCTTATTTAACATTATCCTTCACATAAACGACAGAATATACAGCATTGCTTTATAAACACCCAAGGTTCCTTTTTAGGCTTCAAGAAACTAACTTCCCTTGAACTTTCCTTGTCTACAGAAATGTAGCTATTCTCATAAGTGAGATTGTGGTGGGTTTTAGCTGCCCATCAGCTAAATAAAAGAAATAGCTTGCTTTGCCCCTCCTTTCTTCCCTCTCTGGCAGCCACCACCCGCACTTATGAGGAAGATCCCACAATTTACACCTTCTGAGGTGCAACTCCTTCTGATGGCACCCGCAGCAGAGCTCAGTAGCAGGGGGCTAACGAGGAGCAACACCAGGCTTTGCTGCTGATGGGGGCAGGGGGCGGAATAAAAGGCTGTGCTGTTTATTTCTAGTTCTGCCAGCTGGTGCGGTTGGTAGGGAACAAAGCTGTGCCGTTAACCTGCTCCTGTTAATGATTGACAAGGAAGTGCAAGCGGGGCTCCTGGCTGGTGCTCCCGGGCACCACTGCCCTGCTGATTGGCCTCCAAGGAGTTTTTAAAAACTGGGCGCCAAATCTTTAGCCTTTGTCCTGGACATGCCAGCCAGCCTAGAGAGATCCAGGGGCAAAAAGGGAACAAGCTTCCCTGAGCAATTGCTCTGTCCTGTGATGCTTTTTCCCCTGCTTTGCTGGGCTGAAATCTACCTGCTGCTGCTCTGTGAGGGCTGCCAGCTGGACAAGCCTGCGATGGGTGAGTGGAGCATCCTTTCCCTGCACAAGGTTAACTCTGGAGCAGCACCAGCCTTTCTAGGCAAGAAGAGAGAGACCCAGATGCCACCCTGACTGAAAAATACTAATTGGTAACTGGAACAGGAGCCAGTAACCTGGGGGTTGGTCAGCAGTGAAATGGGGAGATGCAGGTCAGAGAGGGTGCAGGGCAGTTTCCCTTTGCACTCCAGCTCTTTATTCAGCCTGATATTCCCCTCCTTTGCAAGTGTTGCTAAGCTTCTCAGCACAAGGGATGGAGCAGGTCTGCACTTCCAGCGCACGTGTCTGGGCGGTGCACGCTTCTGTTGGGAGAGGCTGGGGCAGGGGGACATTCCTCCACAGCCGTTTGTGCTGCCTCCCAGCTGCGGGGTGCCCTGGGCTGCAGGTGCGGTGAGGGGGAAAGCAGGGATGCTCTCAGGAGCCAAGAGGTGCTTTTGCTGGGTGGGTGCTGCCTGTCAGGTCCGTAGCGGACACCTCTGAGCTCTTGCAGACAAAGGCGAGCTAAGAGGCACTGGGAAGAAGCAGGCAGAGGGGCCACGGGCTTGAGTTTGCTGTGCTTGCTAAGAAGCCTGCCGGCCCTTTGTTCCACTGCTGCCTTCCTCTTCGTCGATGTGTACCATAGGCTAATGATGTGATGGCCACCCACGAGATCAGGGTGTCGGAGGTCTCCCAGTGTGCCACACGACCTCATGGTAACATTCCTTGCGCCAGTGTTCTGCAAGATGGGGACACTGTGACTGGATGCTTCAGGGCACCGTAGCCTTCCTTGAGTGAATCGCTTTTCATCTTGCTCTGATTTGGGGGTTTGCTTTGTTCTTAGGATTGATGGAACCTGTGAAATCTGATGGCATTATTGAAGCAGCCCTTGGTGGAGAGGCAAATTTCTCTTGCAACTTCTTACTCTCAATGGAAGTGTTACAAGTCACCTGGCAGAAGAGAATGGGGTCTTCCTTCCAGAACATAGCCACCTACAGCCCAAAGCACGGGCTGAGGCTGACAGAGCCATTTCAGAAGAAGGCACGTTTCATTACAGCAGCTGTGAAGGCCTCTGCTATCACACTCCAAAATCTCACATTTGAGGATGAGTCCTATTACAGATGCATTTTCAGTGTGTTCCCTCATGGCTCCTTCAGCAAAGAGATATGCCTCAACATCCAAAGTAAGTTTTCCACCAACACCTTCTCACTTTCTGGCACTCCGCACAGGCCTGATGTAGTCAGGAGGTAGGTGAGGCATTATCCCCTCCACCATGGTGAGACTTTTGATGCAGCAGCATCTCCTTGGTGGAGGGTCTCCAGAATTGCCACACTTTCCCTCAGAGGCGGTCAAGGTAAATAAGCCAGGAGATGCTTTTAGATAAGAACCTGCGTACAGAGAGGTGACTTGTCCAGCTTTGACCGTAAACTCAGCATGGAGTGTGATAAAAGTACTTTCTCTTTTTGCTCTCAGCAATTTCTGAGCTAACAGTGGAATATGATTTACACCTGCCCACCGAGGGTCTCTCCACTGCAGTCTGCTCAGCGACAGGAAAGCCTGCCCCCAGCATCACCTGGCTGAATGAGAGAGACCTGGATGGGTCCCCTGAAATACACCATGTCCAAAACTCAAACGGAACAGTAACGGTGGCAAACAGACTCACCTTCTCTTCCAACCACCTCCGTGCCTTGGCCTGCCTCCTTGAGCACCCACAGGGAAGGAAAATGAAGGCAGTTTACCTGGAAAAAAGAAGGGAAGGTAGGCTGAGTTTGTATGGAGAGGTGCAGCATGTAGTAGCAGGTGCTTAGGAAAAGATGTATAATTGTGGGAGTGCAGCTTGTACTTCACATAGGTCTCGCTAGACATTTTTCTGGGTGTTCAGACCTCATGCTAGATGAAGATTTCATAATCTGAAACCGTCCAGAAGATTCCTCCCTGTGGTACCTTTGTGTCTGTGCGGTGAGTGTGTGCATATATAAATATCTAATACATAGGTAGATTTGTGTGTACATATGTAGATATGTCTTTGTGTGTAGAAATATATTTCTACATGATCACTGATATAGAGCAGACACTATCAGCTCTCCAGCGGTATTCACAGCTGGAGGCTACCAACGGAGCAAGTCCCTGACTGTCGAATGCTGGGGAACAACATTTCCCATGGAAGATGTTGCAGGAAGTTGTCTCAGGAAGGATGGGTGACTTTCCTCACGATAAAATTTGTTCATACAGAAACACAAACAGATTAGGAGTAAAAATGCTGGGGTTTTGTTCCCCCAAAACCAGGGAAACGTGAGACATTGTCAGTATTGATTTCAAAAATAAAATAATTCCTCACCCACTGCAGTGTTAAATTGTTACACTGTTCCTTTCTCTCCTGCAAAGAATAAATGAGCACAAACTGATGAATGTTTCACTTCAGTCCAGCCTCTGGAAAACGACGCAAGAAACGTGTTGACAACGCTCTAGATTCTGTGTGAACTACAGTGCTTTCTTTTTGTAGGTGCTGAGACGAGCACAATCGTCATGGCAGTCTTAATAGCTGTGCTGTTCTTGGCAATCTTGATATATGGTGTCATGAGACTAATCAAGACTGAAAGGAAAAAGTAAGAATAATTTCCATTTTCTTGCAAATGACGTGGTTTGACTGTGTTCAGCTTGCAATTTGTCTTTCTGTTTCCTGATGCTGTTTTTATGTACCTGCCGCCGGGAATTATCCAGGTAGGAACAGCATCTTTAAAATAGCCAGATTCACTCTGAATGCCAGGAGGTTTCTAAGCATTATGTGACTAGTTAATGGCTGTTTATTTGTTTGTTTTTCAGACTGAACGTACGTAGTGTTTCCAGAACACCAAAAAATGAGAAGGGCTTACACCAAGACCTAAGCAATCAAGCAATGAGCCTGCGCACACTGAAGGACCAGAATGTTGCTTATCAAAGTGAGGTAATGCAGACTCCCAAGGCTTCCAGTAATTATTCACATCCTTCAAAAGCCTCAGCAACACTTTCCAGGAACATGAGAAAACCCTTCCATCGAGAGCTGGGGTCCACTCCTGCTGCCATGTCTTTGCTTCATGGGACAGCCACAGTGGAGAGATGACACCACCCATGCCCCACCTAACCTCTAGCAGTGCAGGGGGAGGCTGAAGGAGAAAAGTTAAGTCAATGGTTAGGTGGAAAGGCATGGAAAAGGTACTGGAAATTCCCAGGAGGGCAGATGGGATGTCCCTTCTGGTCAAAGACGAGGGAGCACTGCAGAGCTTAGGCACTGTAATCAGCAGCCTCACACAGATGTTTCCTAAGAAAAGTCTGCCCTGCCCTGCCCTGCCCTGCCAGTCACACAGGCATGAAGGAGCTCTGGGGGGTTGCTGCCATCCACAGACAAAACCAGTAAGTGACCACAGCTGGGACTCACCCCCACTTTCCTCTGACCTCCCACAGGTTTTCCTTGCAAGCTCTTGCTAGTCCTTTACTAGCCCTCTTGCCTTCTCGTCACTTCTCTCTGCCAGATAAGGTAGAGCTTTGTCACAGTTACCACACTGCTGTGCTGGGTCTTTTGCAGGAGCAGGCGCCAGGCTCCTCAGTTCACAAAATGCTGCAAGGTCTGAGGAGAAACCCGAGAGAGAAAAAAAGTTGCAGACGCTTGTTTTCAGAGGAAGCAGAGAACCTGAACACCAGCATCCACGTCATGGTTGGGAGCGGACTCATTGAGGACGTCAAGGAGCCCGGCTACATGCCTGTGAAGGTGGACAGAGAGGCAACAGCATGTGGGGCAGTCCAAAGAACACCCCGTGCCAGCTGCTCCTCAGCCCAGCGCAGGAAGGAGTGACATTAGCCTGTTAAAAGCCCACTTCCATGAGCCCAGAGGGGCCCAAGGGCAGGTGGGCACCCCACACTAAGGACTGGAAGGAAGGTGCACCTTGCCCCAGCCCCTTCCAGGGATGATCCAGGAGATCCTCAGCCCCAGAGCTGGGTGTGAAATCCATCCAGAGGAGCCAACACTGGAGTCCCTTTCAAACTGCGGGGGGTCACTGCCTAAAAGGGCACCGACACATGATGGGATGTAAGGGAAAAGCTTCTTTGGGTTGTGCAGGACTTATTACAGGATGCTTAGGAGAGGAACCAAAGGTGAGAAGGGGAGGAACTGAGGGGATCTAGGGATGCAAAAGCCTGGGAACATGGAGGGATAAAGGGCTTAAAGGGTCTGGTTGCACGCCCAGCACCTTGTCACCACTGTCTCTCCTGTCTTCTCATTAAACTCCATTTCTAACTCTGTTCCTGTGTGAGGCGCTTCCTAGCCAGTGTGCCTGTATGTATGGGGGCCCGGGGCCAGCAGCCAGCACCACGGGCTAGCGGGCACGCGTGCTTGGGTGCCAGCACCTAGGGAGGCCTGAGTGAGAGAAACCGAGTGCCAGCCACCAGCACGGAGCAGGGTCAGAGCCTGTGTGTCCCTGGTGCAGCACCTGAAGCGAGCGCGGTGAGCACCAGCAAGGATCAATCCAGACAAGCCGGTGAGTAGGTGACACCTCTAGGGATGCCTTTTGATGTTTTACAAGTAATAAGGCAGGAAGATCTGTGCTGAGGCTGCAGCAAGACCCATGGAATTGTATCGACAGCAGTATTTCAAAAGAAGCTATGTTTTTAAGGGCTCGAGCTGGAAAGCTTCCCCTCCAGCTCTGTATCGTTACACAAGGTGTATTAGAAATGTCCTTTCGATTATTTGCAAAGGTTCTTCTCACAGCCTGTGTCAGTGCAGCCTCAGCGCAGAGTGCCTTCTTGTGTAATGGCAGAGCAGCCTCTAGTGGGAGCCTGGGCATGGGTAATGAAAAGAACTTCCAGAGAGAAGAGAGAAAGGCACCAGTTGGCAAGAAACCTCTATCAATCCAGGAAGGTTGCAGAGCTTACCTATTATTATTTTCTACAAACTGATCACCGGGAGTGAGGGAAAGCACGGGTTGGAGTCAGGCAAGTATCCGTTCACATGTGGGATTGTAATTTCTTTTACTGTTCAGCTGTATGTTGAAGTGTGACAAGCTCTCCAAGGTTTCTGCTTACGAGGACGTAGGGACTAGAGGCTGAGCGAAAGGGGAGGTGTGGCAGCTTACAAGCAAAATGCTGGGAGGACAGGAAGATGTTTTCCAATTGTCTTTGACAGATGGCAACGAGAACAGCAAATGACATCCGAAGGCAGAGCACCTGAAAGCAGCACATGTCTTTGCCTGCGTGTCATGCAAAGCCACCCACGACATGTGACGCCGTGAAACGCTCCACCATGGTGCTGCGGAGTTTGGCTTCATGTAGCTACGCACCGAGCGTAAGCTACAGAGTGTGTGTAACTCGCTGCCTGTTGGCTGGAGCGCAAAGAGTAAGAAATCCATAGAAAGCACCTTTCAGGGAACAAAAGAGCACGTGACTGAGGGGATCAGGAGTTTTTACTGTGGGTGAATAACACCCTAACTGCTGTTCAGGGTCTCTGGGTGTGTGTGATTGTCTTGTGCTTCTCTGCCCAGTTACCTCTGTGAACAATTTAGCAGCAACTCTTTGGAGGTTTTGTTTCCAAGGGCTTTATGCAGTTATTCAGTATCGATTTTAAAAACCAGTATCTAAGCTCTGAAGTGTAGCAAATTTTGACAAGGTCCTGAGAAATAAAACTAAAGCCAGAAAGCAATTAGGGCTGAATGGAGTGCTCCCTTTTCCTGTTCCAGGATGAGTGATACCAAGCAGGGTAACTTTGTAAGTAAACGGAAGCGGAGCATATTTTCAGAGCTGACTCTGCAGGAATGTTTTGAGCTACTATTGCCACCACCAAAAAACCCAACCAAACAAACCCCCCAAAACCAAACCCAAACTGCAAAAAGCCTAGTTTTTTGCCTGTCTATGGCTGGGCAGTTTTCGCTCTGACCCAGCCCTGCTTTCAGTCACCTCCTGTCACAGCAGCTTTTCCAGTCCAGGGCAACAGTGGTGGTGTTGATGCTGGGCATAACTTTTCCTAACAGATGGAAAGAGGGCAAGTGGGAATGCCACCCTCCTGCTCGCCCCTTCCTTGGGTAAAACTGGCTCTGGGTAACACGTTTCTCTCTGCAAAGCAAATGGCATTATTTAGCCTGCACCTCTCAGGTTTGGGATCCTTTTATCTGGGCCTCAGGACAGTGTCCTTTTAAACTATGTGTTTTATAGTTATATCTATTGGTATATAATAGAGGATGTTCAGGCTGTATAAACCGTTCACGTTCCTGTTTTGGCATGCCAGGCCGTTTCTGAGGTGCCCCGTGTTGGTATTTTTCCTCTGCCTGGGTACCAGGTTCCTGGTTCTAAGAGAGCAGCGAGATGTAAAGGAATCTCCCCAGCAGCTCTGGCTGAAGATGTCACTTTGAAATGTAGCTGAAAGGCCATCTTTTAGATGTTTTATATATAAGATGCTGAGATAGGAAGAATATTTTTTTTCTGAAACCACTGCTGGCAGAGGCATGGGACTAAATTCACACAGTAAAAAGAAACTTTGATTTGGTGGTAGAAGATTGGGAGCATCATTCATCATTTTTTTGTTGCATGCCTCTGGGTGAAGGAGTTGTCTACTAGATATCACACCAGTACATTTTCTTACGAACTCCATCATCAAAGAACATAAAACCTCTTGGGTTTTTTTTTCATTTTTCGGCACTGAGCCCCTGCAAAACAGCTGAAACAAGAGACTTGCATTGAGTTCATTTTTCTCTTTTATAAATGAGACTATCAAACAAGACTAACAAAAACCAAGCAAGAAACCCCCACACACACACTTCTAGACTAAAACTTAGATATTTTTTTTCAATAAGAATATTTTATTTGATATTCTCTTTCACATAAATTACAGAATATACAGGTTTGAATCGTAAACACCCAAGGTTCCTTTTTAGGCTTCAAGAAACCAACTTGCCTTGAACTCTCCTTGTCTACAGAAACGTAGCTATTCTCATAAGTGAGGTTGTGGTGGGTTTTAGCTGCCCATCAACAGAGTAAAAAGAAACAGCTTTGTTTGCTGCAGGTTTACCTCTTAATACTAGAACGTATACACTATGAGGAGAAAAGGGGGAATGTCCTAGTGTGGTTTTCTAAAAGTTTTTTGCGTATCTACTTCAGAAGAGTTTCAGAATAATTTTAAGGGTATTAAATGTAGGTTGCCTCCTATCTAGAAAGGATTTATTAACAAAAGCAAGGTGTCAGTTCTCTACTCCATGCTTCAGAAGGGCAGTGAAGCTGGCCAAGGCTCTGGAGCACAAACTTTATGAGGAGCAGCTGGGGGAGCTGGGTTCATTACTCTGGAGAAAAGGAGGCTCAGGGGGACCTTATCGCTCTCTACAACTGCCTGAAAGAGTGTGGTAGGCAGGTGGGTGTCTGTCTCTTCTCCCAGAAAACAAGTGGTAAGACAAGAAGAAACAGCCTCATATTACGCCAGGGGAGGTTTAGATTGGATATCAGGGGAAAAAATTTCACTGAAAGGCTGATCAAGCACTGGAACAGGCTGCCTAGGGAGGTGGTGGCTTTACCATCCCTGGAGGTGGTCAAAAAATGTCTAGATGCAGTGCTTAGGGACACAGCTTAGCAAAGGACTTGGCAGTCCTCGGTTAACAGTTGATGATCTCAAAGGTCTTCTCCAACCCAAATGTATTCTGTGATCTATCTATGTGTAGAACTTCAACATTTCTTTCTGAAAATCAGTATTGTAAAACTGTCTGACCACATCAAGATGATGAATCAGAAACCGTTCCTTGGAGTCTAGTTTAGGATGCATGGGGAAACCAAGATGTTGCTGCATCACCAACAGAAGTGCTGAGCTTCCAGCAGGCTCCCCTGGGTTGGAAACCTTCTGACGAGATGCAAGAGAAGGGGGCCGAACCCTGGTCACAGGTAATAATGCCCCAGCCCAAAGGGGCATGATGCACCAGGCTCTCCAGCGGGCTGTGGCCCAGCAGAAGGAGCCTGCAGCCACTGTGCAGTTTTAATGGCTCTAGTGTCCGGTTTGTGACTCTGTACCATTCTGCTGTGGAACTGGCAGACACGGATTTGGAGGCCAATTTGGAAAAACTGAAGCCAGCAGCTGCTGGGAAACAGTACCAGGCATTGCTAGTGGGACATGTTTTTTCTGAAAGGTGAATGAGAGAGTCTGGGGACCCTCTGCTTGATTCTCTCCAGCTTCCTGCACTCTTTTAGCACTTTTCTTCTTCTTCTGCTCTTTTTCTAATTCACAGGATCCAGACCTGATGTTGTACTATCAACCAATGCGATACCCCTGATACAAACAACAGAAAGTTTGTCCTTTGCTTTGCTGGTACTTGACCCAGCCACATAGTTTGTCTCTTCTAGCCTGTTCGAGGTTGTTTCCTCTCCCTGATGTTATTCCATCTCATCAAACCCTTGAAAATGCTGTCCTCTTGCCTCCATCACCCCTTCCTTGCTGGGCACCCATACAAAAATATGATTAAATGCACACCAGGTACTCAGAAAACAAGTAGGCAGAAAAAGTCTCAATTGTTCCAGAATGTCTCACTTGAGAGCTTTTTTAAAAACAGTTCAGTACTGGATTTCTACAGGGCAGATGACCTGTTTTTCACTGCTTTTCAGGTAGGAGTTTGAAAGTGCTCTTTGATTCTTCCTGACGAAATGGAATTAATTGTTTCTTTCAGTCGTAGTAATTGTGTTGTTTCCTTTCAGAAGGAAAAACTTCCAGGTTTAGAAGCAAAACAAAACAAAAATCTGAGACCAAAGCTGCCCCCAGGCCAGCCTCACTCACAAGACCCAGATAATAGGCCCAGGTTTGCTTTTAAGTGTGCCTGTCCCAAGAGCTGAAAGAGGCTTTCTATGATGGCAGAAATGAATATAAAAATTTGTAATGACTGTCTTACTTTTATGAAATATCCTTCTTTTCTGACTATCAACCTGATTTTTCTCCCAGTTAGTTATTCCTAGGAAACTAGAATTTGCACTGTCTGGGATGTGAATACAGCAGTCTGTGTAATATGCAGCACTCTTCTGAGAGGGTCCGCAATCAGTGGTATCCACAGTCCCTGGCTGACAGGACGTTCAGTGCTCACACAGAGAAAAGGCACATAAATGAAGATCAGTGAGAAAGACATGAACAGTCATCAACACAAAAAGACCACTGGGAAACAAAAGAAGGGAAGAGAATATGAGCTTAGATGTGGATGTCTTAAATGTACCAGAGATGCACGGCTGTGTGATGCCCAGCAACCCCCACTCCTGCTAAGTTCATCTAACACCAAACCTCCTTTTACAGCAAAGTTTAAATTCAGGTGTCTTCTGTTTTTCACAGCTATTCCAGAGGTGGAAAGCAAAGCAAAATGTAGAACGTATCCAGCCTTTCTTGCTACGTAAAGGGACCCCAGAACTTTTTATCCCCACCCACACGTTTAACTGTCTTTGCTGTGAAATGCAGTGCAGTTTGTGCTGGAGATCTCCAACTGTAAATCATTTAGCATTTGCTTATTTTATAGAAGTAAGTTTGAGAGAGAGAGAAGATGTGGTTTGTCCATGGTCATATGTTTGAATCACTAGTAAAAGGACAGCTGGTGGCAGATCCTCTGGACCAGGCTGGACCTCCTAGTAGACCTATTTGAACATTCATACTTGAGGAAGCATTGCTTGAATATGATGATTAAGGGGTATATGCTAATTTATATGAGCAGAAGCAGAAGAGAGTTGAATCAGCAGAGCCTAACAGTCCTGAAGTAAGCCTCCAGCAGGTAACACGCCCTGTAAAACTTAGTGGGTTTGGTGTTAATGGAATCTGTCTCACTGACTCCAGCCATTCTCTAATGCTTTTTTTTTTTTTTCTTTCCTTGTGAATTGATGGCAATTTGCATCAGCTGTATCATACTCTCTTCCTCAAACAGGTACAAGTTTCACTGGTTACTGGCTCAAATGGTTCTGCTTAAAAGGGGTCATTAGTCCAGAGGCCAAGGGCAGAACCAAGAAATATATTAACAGCAGAGCACGTCTACCCATAAGGCAGAGAAAAGAACAGAGTAAACCTCACTGGTGACAGAAGGGATTTCACATTGCCTCTTCCACCAGCATGCAGGGTGTACTGCAGGTGAAGAAATAAAAGGAGAGGAACAAAGAGCTCTCTGGATTTTAGGACAAGAGGTGTCTACATACCCCTTCTCACTAACTTCAAAGGCTTTGACACACCAGAGAATCGGTGTCAGCTCAACCACCGCCAGCTCCAGAGAAGGTGATGTACAAAGAACTTTGCAAACCTCGGCAGAGATTGCTGAACTGAGCCAGGTCCTTGTCAAAAGAAACGGTTTACACGAGAGCACAGAATAGGGCAGAAAGGATTTTTTTTTGTGTCTTGTTCTTCTATGAATATAAAAAGATTCTGCGTTTTCTGCCATTGCTGGTCTGTCTGGAGTACTTTACATTTGCCTCTGTCTGCCCTCAGGTTACCTCTGGTCTTCATCTACTACTTCAGAACTATTCTTTCCTTGCTCAGCTCTGGTTTCCTCCCTCTCTTCCAAAGAAGAAGCTCTCTTACTTTCCAGACCCTGTCATAATTTTCTTCTTTCTTCTCTAAGTTTCCCCAGCCCAATGAAGGAGCAGCAAAATTTGGATAATACCACCTCAGTAGATGTGAGTTACGGGGTGAGCTAATATAAAATATCATTCAAGTCCCTCAAACGTCCCCCTTATTTTCACGAAATAAGAGCAGGAGGATGTCCCTGGGACTTCCCTGCTTTCGTCGCTTTGATGGCACAGAGCACTTCTGGATAAATTTATTTTAAGCAATGTAGTCTGTAGTTATCTGGAATTCCCTCTGAAATACCCCCAGCTATAGTGGGGACAGGTGAACACAGACTTGCTAAGACATTTTTCTCATAAAAAGAAGAACATGTTTGAAGGCGTAGGTACATCAGCCTCAAACAAGTAGTAGACAGTCACTTGAGACCTGACCTGCTTTAGAGGGAATCCGTTCTCTACTCAAAACAAAAAGAAGGCAGCTGGCAGAGGGAAATTCAAGTGACTCGAGACTTACTCATCAGTCTTAGGAGATAGAAGAAAATGTTGAAAAAAGGTTGTGGTGGAGCTTGGGCCTTGGGGAATGATATCTGTGTATTGTATCAAAGGACGGGAAGGGTGGTGGTGGTTAATGAGGTTGTGTTGGAAAGTGTGGCATGATGTAACTGGCATGGAATAAGGGGTGGATACTGTCCTGCTTTCAGCTGGGATAGAGTTAATTTTCTTCTTAGTAGCTGGTGCAGTGCTGTGTTTTGGATTTGGTGCGAGACCAATGCTGATAACACACTGATGGTTTTGGCTGTTGCTAGGTAATGTTTGTGCGAAGTCAAAGATTTTTCAGCTTCTCAGGCCCTGCCAGCAGAAGGCCTGGGGGACAGGGGCGGATGGGAGCAAAAGAAGTCAGGAGGGGACACAGCCAGGACGCCTGACCTGAACTAGCCAGAGGGATGTTCCATAGCACATGATGTCATGCCGAGTATATATGAGCTGGGGGAAGAAGAGGACAGGGGGACACGTTCAGTGTTCCGGTGTTTGTCTTCCCAAGTAACTGCAACGTGTGCTGGAGCCCAGCTGTCCCGGGGATGGCTGAGCCCCTGCCTGCCCTTGGGGAGCAGCGAATGAATCCCTTGGTTTGCTTTGCTCACATGGACGGCTTTTGGTTTACCTATTAAACTGCCTTTGTCTCAGCCCAGGAGTTTTCTCACATTTACTCTTCTGATTCTCTCCCCCATCTCACCTGGAGGAGTGAAAGAGTGTATGCATGGGGCTTGGTTGCTGGCCGAGATTAAGCCAGGACAGCTGTCTCCCAGGACAGCTGTGTCAGCTGGAAGAGCCACTGCCCTGACCCAGCCTCCAGCAACAGATTAGACCCGATCTGGTGGGGGCTTTCTCTTTTCACGGGTCAGAAGGCACTGCTTTGTGCACTGAGTACTGAGAGCAGTGGAGCAGGCATGGTTAACACACAGGTGATCCTGGGGTGACTCAAGAACGATGCAAACACCAGCCTGTTCCTTAGGACACTTTAGTAGCAGTTCTCCAAATATTCCCACACATCTGTGTCTTAAATAAAACCAGAAATCTTTTTTTATGTGGGCTCTCAGCCACTATGTGGACATCTTTCTCAATTAATTTTGGCAGGGGCTTGGAACTGTGCCAAGCCTGATATTTTTTCCCATGGGCAGCGGTACTTTGAATCAGGAGACCTTCTAGTGCCTTGCAAGGGCAGTTGACAGGAAAGACATATGAACATATCCATGCATGTTTGTGTGTGAAAGCTGAAGAAACAGCAAACAGTAGATGGAATGTCCTGCACAGACTGCAAAGGATGCTGTTTCTAATTAATCAAATTGAGAAATGGGTTGTGCTTGTTAAGCCTGGGACAAGCCTGATAAAACTGCAACAGAGACAATTTGTCAGTGGAAGATCTTGTAGCCTAACAATAGGAAGATGGCAGCGAGATTACCCTCTGTCACTCATGCTGCCCCTTTTCCTCGCAGCCCAACAGGAAGGTAGCAGCGACAGCAGAGACCGCTCCCAGTGATGTAAGAGACATATCCCCAAACCAGTTCCTCGTCACCAATGAGCAGGAACCCAGAAGACCCTGGCCAGACTGCTTGAAAACCTCCAGCCTGTGAGTATGAAACTCTGCAGAAAATCAGCTTGCCTAGAGATTTTGTATAGTAAGACGTCCTTCTCCTTCCATAAGATCTTCCACTGTTGTTTTGTTGGGTTTTTTTACACTAATTCCCTACAGCCTAACATCAGCAAAATACAGGTTGGTTGTTTCTCTGGGCTGAGGATCAAGAAAGGAGGCAGAGCCTTGGTCTGGTAGTCAAAATCTTATTGTTGACTGTTGCCAGGCTACTGACCTGCAGTTAATTATTACAGTTGGTAGTTAAGAATTTTCTTAATTAACTAATTAAGAAAAAAAGTTACCAGGTTTAGGAAAACCTTGGGCCATTTGTTATGCAACTTCCAGTGAAGCATTACAATAAATGAATTTGAGAAATTGATTTGGTCTGAAAAAAAAGAAAAACACAACCCCAACTTTCTGGAATGGTAAATATTTAAAATCCAGTATCTGAACAGTGAAATTCTCAGCTTTTGGCTGTTATAAATGTGTTATTATTAATTATAATTACATTACGTTCCTGCTGTTGGCTTCTAGTTTTAGTGTTATGATAGACAGAAGTCTTTCAATAAAAAATCATTCTTGATGTGCTTGTCACTACCCTTGAACTGAAACCAGGGAAGGGCACGCTTTGAACAGAAACGCAATGTGCTCTGTCACGCCGGAGTGCAACCCGAGGTTCCTGAGGAAGAAGCTCAGGTTTGTGCTGTTCCTTTTCAAAAAATCAAGTTTCTGTCCTGGGGAGCTGTAGGAGCCAACTCTGCGCTGAGTTGTTTCAGCCTTACGGAAACCTCGCCGTTTTTCAGGGTTTAATATTCTTGCTTTAAGCAAGCGGTGGGGTTTTTTGTTTGTTTTATTTTGGGGTTTTTTTCATTCTTCCAAGATGAATTTCTTAATTTGGTCATGCCCGAGGGAAAGAGGGGGGGTGTGAGGAAACCCTTTGCAGGCAATTCCGGGGGCGAGGAAGGGCTGGGAGGCCATGAAACGCACTCGCCGCGTTACTGCGGGACGAGCAGCCGGCGCCACGGGCTGAGCGGATCGTACCCGCTTGACCCGAGGCCGTCCCTGGAGGCGCTTCCACAGCGCGTGTGTGCGGCGCTGAGGGACGTGGTTAACGGCGCGCTCGGCAGTGCTGCCGTGACGGCGGGACTTGATCTGAAAGGCCTTTTACAAGCTACACGGTTCCGCAGCGCGGCGGGCTGAGGGCAGGCGGGGCCGCGTTGTTTCCTCCCTCCCGGCTTGCAGGGACTCGGCTGCGAACACCCGCAGGCCGCCTTCCCCGCTGCTCCCGGCCGCCTTACAGCTCGGAGGGGCCGCGGGGCGGGGAAGCGGGGAGGGCGGGGAGCAGCAGTAACCGCAGCAGGGCTGAGGCGAGGCGGGGCCGGGCCGGCTGCCTCCCAGCGCTGAGACCTGCCCGGAGGCAGGCTCGCCCCCGGGGAGCTCTGTCCGGCGCCCGGGAGGACGCGGAGGAGCGGCGGCTCCTCGCACGGTGCGGCCGCCCCTCACCCTCCTCCCGCCTTTTCCTGCCGGCGGGGGGCGGCCCCGCGCGGCGGCGGGGCCCTGGGGCTGCGGCGGCGTCGAGTGGCACCGGGTCGGCCTCGCAGCCGGTCGCCAGAAGTATAAAAAGGTTTTTAAAGCTGGCGAAGTTTCACAGGGGGTCGCAGAAGACTGGTGAGCCCCGCGCAGGGTGCCGTCGGTGGCCCGGGGACCTCTGAGGTGAGGTTTGGGGACTGGCACGATGAAGGGTTTGCGCTTACTTGCCCTAGTATTACACGCTGCTGCTAGCTTGTTTGGGGTTTTTTTCTTCTTTTTTCTCCACCCCCGTTCTCCTCTATTTTCTCCCGTAATACCGTAAATTGGGCTTGTGACTTAGAGGCTTATTTAATACTCTGCTCCCTCATTGTGCAAAGTCTTGTAGCCACGCTGGGTGCGAGTGATGGCTTGGTAAGGGCTTTAGTGGGTATTAAAGCGGAGAGAGAGAAGCTGCTAGCGAAAACTCTGTTTTCCTGCAGGTGTGGTGTATCTTTCACTGGTTTATAAACAATTCTACGCCTCAGAATTTCTCTCTCGCTTGTGATGCTGCCCCTTGATTCTTAGATGTTTTTAGGAACGTCTACCTGCATTTCTTAGAGCTGTGCTTAAGTGTCTGGCTGCACTGTGTTGTCTGGCAAATTCGTTATTTGTTGGGCTTGTTGCAGAGGAAATCTTGTCTCCCGATTAAGTCTTGTTTCAGGATTTTACACATAGGAACTTGGTCTGTATGCATGCTCGGTAATGGTAGAGTTGTATCAGGAGTTGTTTTAGTACAGCGCGTTTAAAAGTTAAAGGCAGGCTACTGGTTGTGTGTGTGCGCATTGTGTGCATGAGTCTGCCGGGAGTTTGTTTCTTAAAAAGATCTTTTTATCCCTCTGATTCACTTACTTACTCATCAGCCCTCCTTTTTTAAACTATATGGTATTGTAGAAAATGCTTTACAGTTGGGTCTTTCTTCTATTTTTTCCGTGTTGTGAAAATCCCTGTGAAGTTGGGCTTTGCTTATATTCTTGACAGAAAACACTCTTGAGACACATCAGCTAGTTTTGCAGACACTGGCAAAAAAACTCGGGTGTAGGGCATATGTGTTACAGAGATAGTTTACACGAAATAATGTTTCCACTTAAATACAACACCAGCTTCAGCTCCAGGCAGGTCCACAATTCAGTTGTATTGTGGCAATGTTAACTGATTGACAGAATGGAAAGCAGGTCAAAAGCAGTTCACTAGGGAAAACAGCAACACAACCTTATTTTTGCCCCTTTCCCACATTGGAAATATATTTGTATGCGGCAGGTGCGGTATGCCCCAGAAGTTCCCCAATACGTGCAATTTTGGACAGGTGGGGAGTCCTGAAGTCTTCAGAGAAGTTGCTTTTAATTTATCCCTGGCTCTCACAAGCTAACCCTGTCTCCTAGTGCCACAGCTAGTCCTGGACAACCAGTACTTCGTGCTTCTGGTGGATTAATGCATTTGAAACTTCCATCGTGAAATCTTTTTTCAGCCCTGACTGGAGCACTTGTGTTGTATAATGAGATCTCTCAAAACTCACCCCCAGCCCCCAAAATTAGGTTTTTCCCATGTGACAAAGCTACTGTTGATGCTTGTACCCCGGAGATGTGATATCGCCTGAAAATGTTCTGTCATTGAGTCACCCATCTCTTCTTATCTGTCTTCAGATGAAACGGATGTTCCTTTCCAAAATGACTTTCCAAGCTCTGGTTTTGTGTCTGGCTTTTGCAGGACTTGGAGAGGCAAATGGTAAGTTGCATTTCCTGAAATCTGCCTGAAAATGGTTGGGGAACTGGTTACAGGTTCCTGAGACTTCAGCAGTCATAGTAAGAGGCAAAAATAAGTGAAATACAGATTGCTGGTGCCATTAGACGTACATTAGATAGCTGAAGCACAGACATGGAGCTGGCAGATGTGACACAAGACCTCGTGGAGCAGCATTTAGAGGTGGGAGGGACTTGCAGCATCCCCTGTCTACAATGGCACTGTTGTTCACCTGTGTTCACAACTTCCCATAGTGGATCCTCTCCTCAGGGGGAAAAAAACCTCTGTTTTTCTTTCCCTCCCTCTCAAATGCACTGCAAACTCTGAAGCTATGTAGTCCAGAAATTCTCTTCAGCCCGTTTTGCTGCTCAGTTCTCTGAGAATGGTTTAGTGTATGCTTCCCCTGTGCAGTCAGGCTTCCTCTGTTTTTTAGGAAACAAAACCTGACTCTTTGCTGAGAATGGGAAGTCATGAGCTGATTTAGTAAAACTGAAGTGGACAGCCTGCAAGGATGGGTACAGAAATAGGGTATGTCTCTTTCTTTTAAACAGAAGAAAGCCAGAGCCTCAACCAATGTAAATCAACATTGGTATCTAGGAGCATGCGGAAGGACTCTTTGGTGAGGGAGGACTGGAGAAACAGTATTTAATTGATGGAGTTATTGTGCCCGGTGGTAATCCAGGCCTTAGAATCAGCTTTAGACTTCTGAATATGCCATGATGTCTGCCCGTTTCACTAACTACTTCATGTCATTGCAGTGGTTCCTCAGGCTGAACACAGATATGTGAAGGCGGGCGACAACGTGACTCTTGGCTGTTCCTTGACAGGACCCCAAGATGTTCTGCAAGTGACATGGCAAAAGGTCTCTGAAAAATCCCGCGATAACGTAGCTACATACAGTACCATAAAAGGATTGAAGATTCTCCAACCCTATCAGGACCGAATGAACTTCACGAGTCTGGTACTCAATGAGACAAACATCACTTTTTGGGATGCTAGAATGGATGATTCAGGGTGTTACGTGTGTATCTTCAATATTTTTCCTGACGGCTCCTTCTCGGGACATACCTGCCTGACTGTCTTTGGTGAGGTTCTCTGCAGGGATACGTCTCTAGTGGATAAACAGGTGTTTTCTCACCCACAGCATTTCCTTGAGGACTCAGGAACTGCAGTGGTAGGAGCATCCCTCAGTGGAATGTGGTGTAGATGCAGAGCATTACTGCTGTGAGCAGGGTGCTGTGGGTTCATATTCAAGCCTGTTGTGGTGCTTTTGGCTCTGGCTTGTCCTGGTTTGTTTTTCCTGTGAGCAGAAGCTAAAAAGCGAGGAGTGGGACCTTTGTAAGTCCCCAAGCAATCCCAGCTGGAACTTGGGCAAACCAGCATTGCTTGTCGCAGTTTCCTGTTGGTGCCAGGTACAACCCCAGTGCTATCAGCGGCAGTGCCAAATTCCACCATTGATAGGAAATTAGCAGACAGGAGAACAACGTGGACCAAGAAATGGTCTTGCTTTAGCAGATTATTTTAAAACCTGGGATTTCAGGTTGAGTGAAACCTTTGGGGTATATGACTCTAGCTTAAGGGAAGGAGTATTGAAACATGGTGGGGACCTGACCCAATGAACTGTTCTTGTGTTCCTGTGCCGTGGGGCTCAGTGTGGATTCAGTAAGTTTTGCTCTGGTTGACAATGGTTAAACTGCTATTACTGCTTATGACCAGGTGCTCATTGTGGTGATGGATTGTCTTATTTGTGTGTTGGAAGGTCTCAATGCATCTGTCCATTACAACATTTCCGAAGGTCATTTGATAGCCATCTGTAATGCTGTTGGCCTCCCAGAGCCCACCATCACCTGGAACAACTTGTTCAATTCTACTCCTGCACAGGAGACAGTCAGGCACACCAATGGGATTGTGTCCATCACCAGTAAACTGGAAATCCACGACGCTCAGAGCATTGATGCAAAGAACTTGACCTGCACAGTAAGCAACACGAAGGAAAAAATGGAATTGCCTGTGAAAATACAAGGAGGTAGGTGAATGATACAAGTGACTTGGTAGCATTCTCTTTGCCTCTGTGTTTTGCAATAGCATGTTTGGATAGCAGTCTGCTGGGAAGAGGAGGGAGTGAAACACAGACGTGCCAAGTAAGAAGAAAGATCATACTTTGGGTTTGTTGCCATCATTGAGGCAGTAACATATTGAGGCCCTCTGCAAGAGGAGTAAAAAGCCAAACTAGTCCACTAGGGAGCTGTGGGTTTTAGAGGCACCACGCGTTTTGCAACAAGTTGAACTTCAGTTCTCACACAGGCCTTCATAGTTTCTTTGACAGTCCAAAGGCAGATAGAAGTATTTGTCACCTGATACCGATCTAGATGAAGTAAAAACTCTGTGGGTCGCTGAATGAACACTGAAATGGAATTTTTGAAATTAATAACAAACTATCTCTGAGCAACAATTAATCAAATGTTTTAGTTAAACTTACTACATATTTTGGTACAGCTAACCTGTGTATTGTGTTTTAGTTTCTCTAACTGTTTCCCTAAGACACACATGCATTGCAGTAATGGTCAGGGAGGAGGAGTATTTCCAGGCAGATGGGAAGGTGATCAGTTGAAGATACGTTGGTTTTATGCAGAAATATTAAATACATCAGTGTATCATCTGAATACCTTGTAGTGCTAATTTATTTCTTCTTCCAACATTCTATTCTGCTGGAAAGACTTTCACCCCAATTCTACAGATGAGAAATAGAAACATTAAAAGCTTAAGTACTATTCTGAGTTCATACAGGAACATTAGCTTAGGTGATTTAAAATTCACCTGTCTCTAAAGCCAGAGCCTTAAAAGGAAGATGGCTTGGAAATTAGGAAAACAGCAAAAGCAGACTGGGATTGTGGGTTAATTTCCAAATTACGTGCTCAAGCAGTGGTTGTTACAGGTATAGTAGTGAAGAGTAAGATCTGACTTCTAATATCTTGCCTCTAAAAGTTCAAAAGCAAATTGGTTCTTGATTCTGAGTGAAAATAATTGAAAAAGCCTAATAAATCTTTTTGTCCTTTCTCAAATACAAAATTCTTTTTTTTTTTGACCTTTTGAAAGGGAAATGTATATCGGAAAGGAAGGAACTAAGACTGTTGTTATTCCTTGCTAGGAGAATGGAAAAATCAGCTAATAGCTTGGTGTTTTAACAATTTTGTATTTTAGAGAAAGAGAAATTCAAGTTAGTAGTTCAACCTAGCTTCACTAAAAGCATGATATAGTTTTGGCTTGATTCAAATAAATTTTAATTCAGAAAGTTTTCTAGCGAACATCAGTGAGTATTGAAAGCCTTCGTGTTATCATTTTGATTAATGAATGTCAAATGAGGTGACTGATGTCTAACCACGGAGAGACATTTATGCTCAGATGTTGGGTAGAGCTACTTGCAGGCATCAGAAAATTGGTTGTCTTGTTTTCTGAAAGTTAACTTAGTCTTTGGGAGAGTGGTAAGTGTTTAACAGTGGAAGGAATAACTTCTAATTTACAAACAAAACCTTCAAATTCTGAACGAACAAAAATCTCTTCAGAAAGTGTCAAGACTTGTGTAAAGTTCTGCTTATGTACACATACCATCTACTGTATCAGTTGTGGGAATGACAGTTTTCTTTGCCATGGATGAACATGAGCACAGCTTTTCTTCCCAAAACACTTTCTGTGGGCAGGTAGGTTTGTCTTTGAAGATACACATGTTCATTCTCTCTTCTGAGCAACTGCTGCTTTCATGTAGCTCAGCAATGACTTCCACAATTTCAACAAGGAGCCATTGTTATTAATCGGACATCCTCTTGGCTCTTTTTGCTCTTTTTCCTATAAACTAGCTTAGTTTGGTGTATTTTTTTTTTTCCTTTCACAGAAGGATCCTGGTTGCTATGGCTGACAGTTACTGTGGGGATTTTAATTGTCCTCGTAGTTCTGATTTTGGTCATGCTGTGCTGGAGGAAGAGGATATGCAGGAGGGGTTGAAGTGGTGAGTCACTGATGCATGGAAACCAATCGTTCTCATAAAGCCCGTACCGTAAGGTCTGGTCGGTTTGCAGAGAAGAATGAGACTTTATTGAGATCCCATTAACAGGTATGAGGCTTTCATATTTGAGAAGTAAACTTTATAATAATTATTTACAGTTATTAGAGGTTTCCTCAGTTAGATGGAAGTAATGCAAGACTACACATTGTGAGGTCTTCACTGAGAAGGAGAAATGAATGCTTTTAAAACCTCAAATATAACTTCTTTAATTGTAAAATGTTTGTGAACTTTCCATTGATCCTATAACCAATTCAGAAGAGAAAATTTCTGGTTGAATTTTTGGACCAACCTGGAAGTCAAAGAGCAAGGAGTTGGGTTTTTTTTAAGACTCAGAAGAAAATGGTGAAATGCTCAAAAGGAAGATGTATCTTTATTCTAGAACAACTATTCCAAACACAGATGAGTTTGTACTAAGCAGACCTTGAAGGAGAGACCTTGAGGCAGAGGTGACCTGGCAGAGGTCTGGGATCACCCAGTAGCATGGATCAGAGAGTGACCAGGCAAAGAGAGCTCTAAAAAGTGCAGATGGTGCCTTGCAGAGTTTTGAAGCCCCTTTGTTGCATGCCAGATGGGGAGAACCACGCTGGGATGCTGTGTCTGCACTGGTGCCTGAAGCGGGAGCGGGGTCAGTCAGTGAAACATTGCTTGACAAGACTAGGTGGTTCATGTTTAGCCTAGGCTGAGGGTGTTAGCGTACCTCCTGGTGTGATTCTGGCCCTTGGATATTGGTGGCTCCCCAGGCAATGCCCGCATGTGGTTCCAGCAATAGCTTCTAATGGGACTGTCCCCAGCAGGCAGTACAGTTGGCTTCACAGCAGGTTTCCTGTGCCCTTCGCCACTGCTAGGTATCAGGCTTGGAACCCTCAAGCAATTTCATGCATCCTTGTGCCATGTCGTGGGTCATGCAAGACATGATTTCTTGCTGTGGAGACACCGCTGGATGCACAACAGTAGAATCTGCACATAATTTTGGAAATGTCTAACAGACCCTCACCCCTCTGCCTCGTAAGAAAAGTATAAGACACAGAAAAGCATAATATGTTTAAACTGAAAGCACTGCGCTTTCTTCCTTAGCTAATGGCTCAGAGCTTGAAGCCTCCCTGTGTCAGCAAGAGGAGTGGGGTCTCACACCCCACTCCCTGGGAAGACCTCTGGATTCCTGGCCCCATGTGCGTGCTGGCATGTCACAGAGTTGAGACTTCATGTAAATACCTGTTTGTTGAGGCAGAGGGGGTAAATTAGATGAGCAGGGTTTAGCAGTGGGTGTAGGTTTGTTGTATCAGAGTTTATCAATAAAAGCAGGATTTGAGGGACTTGAGTTGGTTGTGTTCCTTTCCATTTATCGTGGGGTCTGTGATGTGAGGATGTGACTTCTGCAGGGAGCTTGTTAGTCATTCAGTCTCTGTTCTTTTAATAATGTAGTCTAATTTTTGTCAGTCTTGGCCTGTATCTTTCATATTTCTTTTCATTCTGCATTAGATAACAAGCAGAGCCTTTCCAGCCTTGTCAAGATGCCTGGTTTTTAAAGTAAAATAACAGCTGTTTATTTGAGTGGCTGGGGACCCTTCTCCATCAAAGTTTTTTCTCTTCTGCTTCTGCTGTTGAGAATGTGGTTGGTTTTTGCTTTGCTTTTATTTTTGTTGTTTCCTCCTTCTCTATGGTAGATGCTTGGCAATCGGGTGAAGAGCTGAGTTCAGAGTTGATGTCCCATCCCTCAGGCATTTGCCTTGTCTACCAGTTACAGAGCACACATATGTTTCTTGCTGAAAACATCCCAGGTGAAGGGTCTTCACATTTTGCAAAAAGGTGCTTGTTTGTAAACAAACTGAGCTGCCTTTGTGGCGAGAGCTGATGCACAGGCTTTAGAAAACTCAAGCTTCATTCTCTGCCAAGCAGATGCAAACCTGGCCATGCTTATAGCTCGATTTAAGAGTAGGCTGCAATGAATTGCCAAACCCATGCTGGAGGTTTCTCAGTGTTACTGTTCGAGTAAAAAGTTACTGTTTCCTACCTGCCTCAACTAACAGCTTACCTGTAGACCACACCAACATAAAGCGGTCTGGTTAACAAGTCAGGTGCCTGGATTGAGGCACAATAAAGGCTCCTCGTCTGAATAAATACCTGTGACTTACCTATTGCATACATGTCTCAGCCTGAATGCTTTCCACAGCATCAGCTGTTTATTTCAAGGCTTGTAGGATACTTGTATTTCAGCCTGGCCAGTTAAAAAGCTTTACAGTCAGTTCTCAGGACCTAGCAGTCTGCAGGGGGATAAGATTCCACATAAACAGTTTTCTGGAGGCTTGTTGTGGTCTGTGGTGAAGGGCTGTTTCACAAATGGATATAAAGGCCAGCATGGTTTTGTTTCTTTTTTTTAATTTTTTAAAGCACTGGTACATTGATCTCTTTTGGATAGCTTATGCATGTTTTGCCATGTGGAAGCTTTAGAAATGCTCAAATAGTATATTTGTATTTAAAAAGCTATAACAACAGGATAAAAAGTTATTGGAGTTTGTTATTGAATAAATACAATGCAACCTAAGAAAACTGAGCAGATTAGGTGAACTTGGAAGAAGAAAGCTTGAAGAAGAGACGTGGAAAAAGGCACTAGTTCAGATCAAAAAAATCCCTTCTGCAGAAAGCACCAACATAGCAAAGGATTTTTCCTGTTTGGAAATTTATACATTTGAGTTTTCCTTCAAGTGGAAATTTTACAGAACTTAGATTAAGCAGCATTAAATTATTTGTTTCAAGATGTGTGTCTGAATACAGCCAACTAACTGTATTTCAAAGAGATGCCAAATCTCAGCGTAACTCAGTGTTTCAAAGGTGCTATAAAACAGATTGAAAATACCTCTTTGTTACCAGCTAGAGATCTCTTAATACCCTGAACAGGAATTAAAGATGCCCTGATTATTATTTTTTCAAGTTTGGAAGTTGCTACAAATAATATAGTTTCAGGTTTGTTAAGCTGCAAATAGCAACTTGGTTGATCCGCTATAATAAATAGGTATCAGAAACCCAAATTTTGGTGGCCAAAAATGTCCTGAAAATGGAAGGTTTGTGCAGAAAACTGTACTTATTTGGGAAACTTTGCAAGAGCAAGTACTTGTACACACATCCCATTACTTTGTTTATAGTAAAGACAGGAGTTGTCGAAAGAGCCATTACAGCAGTATCCTCTAGTGTTTATTCAGTTTGGGGAAGGCTGTGTTTCTAAACTTTGGCTTAAAAATTATGGCAATTCTTACTTCATGTGTATAACTTGGCATGTTTCTTCAAGGGGATTTGCTTTGATGTACAGCTGTTTTTTCTAATATTGAGAGACTAAGTAGTTGAGAAAAACATAGCAGTAGCTCAGTTTTAGGAGGCTTTTCAGAATAATTTTTCCTGAAGTGACAGCTGAATACCAGCCATTCAGATGATAAACTCAAGGACATAACTCCCTCTTTCATGAGGCAGATGGATATAATGCACCCTGATCCCAGAGGAACGGGTCTATGGCCATCATGTCGCAGCTGGGAAGGCTTATTTTAGAATCATTTTGGTTTCCTTTCAAGTGTGGCTTTATTGTGAGTAGATTATATTTGTTCTGTTTTGAATTCCCCAGAATAGCAAAACTGCACATTTTTGTAAGGAAAAGTTGTTTTGCTTCCAACAGCCTCACTCCTTTACTCCTTAACACTACACAAAAAAAACCCAACCACCAAAAAATAAACAAAAAAAACCCCAAACCCACAGCATAAAAACATTGTAACCAGACCTAATCAGAGCTAATGAGGGGAGAAATAAATAAAAAAAAACCCAACCCACTACCAAAAAAAAACCCCACTCAAAACATACAAAAATGTCAGTGGAGGGGTAATTCTGCTGTCAGGCTGCCCGTCCAGTTCCTGCAAGCATAAATATTTTGCAACCCAAGTGAGGATGTTTTCTGGATGTAATCACACATTGCTTCCAGACAACTCCAGTTCCCTAATAAGTCAGTTAACTTTCTGTTTACAAAATAATGCCTAGCAGTACCCTCCTGACCGTGCCATATTTAGACTATGGGCACTCTTTCCGAGCTTTCCATGATTTAGTACTGCCTGTTTTCATTGCAAAGGACAGGGATGGCTGGTGCTTAGTTCTTTTTGACGTCGTGTTTTCCCCCAGCATATTTTGCTGCGGAAAGCACGCTCCTCGTCCTGCTTTACGTTTCAGAGAAGAGCCGGGAGAAGGAATGGCAGAGACAGAAGGAGGGGAAGGTGCGTGGGTAAATTCAGGTCTCCTGGGGCATGGCTGGGTTTTTTGTCTGGAAGGATGAAATAAATGCTGTTTGCTGCCGATAGGATGAAGGTAACAGTGTAGGAAATATCTCAAAGCTTGTCCTATCCATCTGAAGGGGAGTTATCGAAGTATAGACTATTAACCCCTTTCTTTGCAGAGGCGGTGGCCTTTATTTTGGATGATGAACACAATTTCTATGTGTCATATCTGCAGTTCTAGTTCATCATGCAGAAATTTTTCAGTCCTTCATTTTCTTTTTCATTTCAACAACAGGGCTTTGTATAAAACCGAAAAATAAAATGGCTGGGAGCTGAAAAGGGAAAACCCCATAGCGCTTCTGTGTTAAATGAACAGTTGCCTCACTGTTTCAGTTTCTTGTTTACTCCCTTGTAAGAATTATTCCTGTGCTAAATCTGGAAATGTTTTCCCTTTGCAAAATACCTTGGTTGTATGCAGAGTTATTAGATGAGGAGATGGAAATCTTTTTCTTACTCTTCTACACAAAAAGTAAGGATGACATATATTTTATTGGTTTTTTTTCAAAGCCACATAAAAGTAGTGTCATAAATTGGGTCTCAAACATCAGAATGACATTCTGAAATATCAAACTATTTATGTATTCAATAAGTAACCTTATTTGTATATTACCAACCAGGAAAGCTGGTTTGCTGTTCAGATTTTATAAATCCATTTAAGGTCTTGTATGTTCCTTATCTCACGGTCATATTCTGAGTTCTGCACTGTATGTGGTTTCCAGAATGAAAAAAAGGTTGGCTTAGTAGTAGGTATGTAGCAGGTTTTTGTAAAGAAAATAATGTACTCTTATATTCAGATCTTTAACTCTGAAATATTGTTTGAACAGGTGTTGATGGTCTTAGTTTAATGAAAAAAAAGAACAGTGTAATAACTTCTCTGATTCATTTGGTATTGTATTAGTAGGAAATGGAAAATGCCTTTTTTCTTCCTTTGCTTTTTTTTTTCCCTTTCCATAAATCATTCTTATTATATGCAAATAGATTAATACTAAATTCTGAAATTTTTTCATGCCGTATTCTGTGTCTCTTGTTTAGAAATGCATTCTTTTTTTTTTTTTTCTACTTTTTAAATACACAGTAAGGCTTTGCACTCCACTGCCAATTTCTACATTCAAAAAGGGACATTAACAATTGTCCAGTTACTTTCAAAGTACCTTCACAAATTTTCAGGAGATGCAGGCAAGTGAATCTCAAGCCATGCTTGTGTTGAGGCAGAGGGGCAGGTTATGGGCTGCGCTGCGTAGCGGTAGCTCAGGTGGCTGCAGCCATGAAGGGCTGGCTGATGGTGCAGCCAACACGCTTGTTGCTGCAGCATTTACCTGAAGGCAGGAATGGCTTGTAAGCAGATCTTCCCAAAGTTCTACCGTACATGGTATGGCAGGGTGTGCAGACTTCATCCTGATGTGTGTGTAGATCTCCTCCAGGTTTCTGAGGAGGACTGGCTGCTGTTTGAAGCAATAGGAAAGTGCAGGGCAGGATAACCAGTGAGCAGGCTGAAGGCATGCCACCGTGTGCCCCCAGGGAGGGCTCCGAATGCTGGCAGGGCAAAGGCTAGGGATGTCTCTTTGGCAGTTGTTTCTAGACAGCTTAACCAGCGCTGTAGAGTGATTTAGAATACTTTTAGGGTGGAAAGACAGTGTTTGGGAAGGGGGAGAAAAAAATCTAGCTGTTGCCTTTTATAGAGTACTGTAAGCTGGGTTGATTTTTAAGTCTTGGTGACTGAAATTGCTAGGCCAGAAGCTTTAATTTAAATCTTGCAGTGTTATTCTCTCCTTCTCCGTCTTCATTAGTTTACTTAAAAATAAATGTTTGGTTTTGTGGTTGTACTGTAATAACGGCAGGATTTCCTTCAGTGATCACAAACCAAAATTCACATGAAAATAGGTGTGTCGTGTACAATAAGCTACCTGAGGTTAGACTTTTTTCAGTTATGTTCTCCCCTCTACACTGGTGATGTCTTTTGGAAGCTACTGACGAGCAGGGTCCCTTGGCTTCCTCCCAAGGTGAAATGGTTTGTAAGTCAGCTCCTGCCCTTCTGCTGACAGTAAATGGCTTTGAATGGGGTGTTGGCAAGCTGGGTAGTTTATGCTCACCCAAGCAGAAAACGCTGTTGCATGGTGTGTAGCACGGCATTTTCATAACTGTTGCTTTCAGGCTTTCTCATAAATATGCTTCTATCCTGGTTTCAGCTGGGATAGTGTTCATTGTCGTCTTAGTAGCTGGTGCAGTGCTGTGTTTTGGATTTGGTGCGAGACCAATGCTGATAACACACTGATGGTTTTGGCTGTTGCTAGGTAATGTTTGTGCGAAGTCAAAGATTTTTCAGCTTCTCAGGCCCTGCCAGCAGAAGGCCTGGGGGACAGGGGCGGATGGGAGCAAAAGAAGTCAGGAGGGGACACAGCCAGGACGCCTGACCTGAACTAGCCAGAGGGATGTTCCATAGCACATGATGTCATGCTGAGTATATATGAGCTGGGGGAAGAAGAGGACAGGGGGACACGTTCAGTGTTCCGGTGTTTGTCTTCCCAAGTAACTGCAACGTGTGCTGGAGCCCAGCTGTCCCGGGGATGGCTGAGCCCCTGCCTGCCCTTGGGGAGCAGCGAATGAATCCCTTGGTTTGCTTTGCTCACATGGACGGCTTTTGGTTTACCTATTAAACTGCCTTTGTCTCAGCCCAGGAGTTTTCTCACATTTACTCATCCAGTCCTCTCCCTCATCCCACCCCAGGGGAGCGAGAGAATGTACGCATGGGGCTTGGTTGCCAGACGGGGTTAAACCGTGACTGTCCTTTTTGGCACCCAGTGTGGAGCTCAAAGGGTTTGAGATAGCAACAGATTTGTTTGGACTATGCTAGGTCAGATTTATAGCAGTTATCTCTGTTTAGCTGTTAATCAGCAGGTTTCTGTGCTTGCTGCTGTTTGCTTGCCTTACTGTACATTAGAGTCTAGAGCTCATTAGTGGCTGGCTGCCTTTTCTTTGCTTTCCCTGCTTGCTGTACTGCTGATCATCTTACTGTGCTGTGCCTGGGAACATTCTGATAACAGCATTGATGCTATGTCTGGGCTGGCAGATGGCCAGGGCATGGCTGCTGTTTCTGTGCTGCTCTACTGGACAGGCTGGAACTCCAGTGTGAACTTGAGTCAAAGGGGCTGTGACCTGTGGATGAGTCCGTGTAGGAGCAGGACACCCCGAAGCATCTGTGGCTGTCAATAAGTCCATGCCGGAGCATGGCTGAATTAATCCTGAAGAGTCTGTGGTTGTATCTGTGCCACAGCAGGTATGCCTCTGAAGGGACTGTGGCCCAAGGACAAGTCCACACTGGAAAAGGTGCACCTTGAAACTTCTGTGGCCATGCGTGATGTCATGCTGGAGCACCTCAGAGCTTGTGGTCGTGGATAAGCTCATGACAGAGCAGATACACCCCTGGAGGGACTGCAGCCAGGGGTGAGGCCACACTGGCGCAAGTCTATGGTCATGGCCCATGGATAAGGCCACGCTGGAGAGCAGGTGAACCTCACAGTGACTGTGTCTGTGGGTGAGTCTGTGCCACAGCAGGCATACCCCTGGAGAGGCTGAGGTTCAGCTTGGAGCAGGCACAACCCTAAGGGCCTGCAGTCTGTGGATTAGTCCAACCCAGAGCAGGGGCAAGGGAGGGAGTTCCTTGCAATATTAATCCCTATAACCTGGTCCAAAGGGACCAGGGGTGGAGATTGTAATGGAATACCTTTAAATTGTTGTAACCCATGGTTTGAGCTTAATGTTACAGGAATTACTATAGCAGGACCACCTGAACCATTGGAGGACAAGCCTTACAAGAAGTGCAAGTGCAGCAGTGACCTGACCTGAGCTGGTTTTGGTGCCCAATAACCCCATAAAACATACAACTTGTTCTGTCCTGAGTGACCACCACAACAGGTGGACCCCAAAGTCATGAACTAAATGAAGTCAAGGACATATTGTGGACATTTTTATAGACATTTTTACAGGAGTGGTCCGTAAACTAGGGGAGTGATATCTGTGCATTGTATCAAAGGATGGGAAGGGTGGTGGTGGTTAATGAGGTTGTGTTGGAAAGTGTGGCATGATGTAACTGGTATGGAATAAGGGGTGGATACTGTCCTGCTTTCAGCTGGGATGGAGTACTCTTCTGATTCCCTCCCCTATCCCAGTGCGGGAGGAGTGAGCAAGTGGCTGTATGGTGCTCGGTTGCTGGACGGGGTTAAACCACAACAGCTTCCAAAGGAATTTCTGTTGCTTAAGAAGAAAAGGGGCGAAGGGAAAAAAAAAATCCCACCAGTTTTAAGACTGTTCCTCCTCAAAGCATAACAAAATACAAAGGGAGCTGATCCCTTTTGAGGGGTTTGGGGGAGTTGTTGTCAGTGTGGGATGAGCTGGATGGAGCGATCGCTGACAGCTGGGAGCGGTGCTGCCTGTGGCTCTGCAGGCGTCTCCTGTGGTGCTTGGGGCAAGTGTGCTGGGCTCGGGTATTCTGGGTTTAGGAATGGATCCTTCTATGTAACGACACTTTGCGTGGCAAGCGTGCATCTATGCTGTTAAAAAATAAGGTAGCTTCTGAAATTTAGGGTAAGGTATCATCTGTAGTGAGCAAAGGAAGCAAGGGGGAGCACAGGCTGAAGCCTGTTTTGGTGTGGTTTAGGAAGATGTACTAATTGTATAACAGGGAGGGTCCTATGGTTGTTCATCAAATGGCAGTTTTGTGACTGTTCCTTCCCACTTTCCCCACTGTGCGTTTCTCACCTGCCCTCCCCAACCCCGACAGCAACCACACAGCTCAGCAAGACCTGTGGTGGCAGCACAATGGCCACAATTCATGCTTTTTCCTGTTTCGTTTTGTTTTCTAGGATCCTAGAGGATTTCCATTCACTTATGAGATCATTACAGCCCAGCAGCCTGAAGTCAAGATTACAAGCAGTGCCTTGGCTGGGAAGAAACAGCAATAAAAAGGAAAAACATCACATACACTACCCTATCTAGATGCTGAGCTGATCGCTGAAAAGATAAGCGTTAACGTTTGTTTTCCGGTCTAAATGATTAATCGTAAAACGTTGGACCAGAGGGATCACTTAGTCCGCTCCTCTGCTGCCAGACAAAATCTGCTTTGCTCGTACCACTCTTGGGTACTGCTAGCGTGCAAAAGGTGTTTGCCTTCTTCCGGTTGAGTTTTCAAAAAATATCTGTGGATGGAGGATCTGCAGGCTCTCTGGGGATCCTCTTCCAGTGCCTAATTGTTCTTGCAGAAGAGAGGGGTTTAATTTTTTCCAAGATCCGTCTGCAATTTCACTTGCAGCAACTGTGCATTCATCCGTTCTCTTCCTGTCATCTGCTTTTCCTTCTTTATCCAGCTTATCCAACTCCTTTTCCTCAGTGAATGTGTGAATGTGCCAGCAAGTCTTGCTTAACTCTCTTTGGAGAGACCAGGTGGACTCAAAACCACAGGGCTCAGACCACACCAAATGTGCCAAAATTAGTGGGGAAGAACAACAGGGCGCCAAGCAGGTGACAGATGGAAGGCAGCAGCAGCCACAGCTGGGAAAGAAGAGTTGCAAGTAATTTATTTTATTTGGGTTTTCTTTCTAACCCAAGTGTGTGTGGTTTTTTAAATGTTTAAGTGTGGAGGAGATGGAAACACAGCCCAGTAATGGAAGTATTGACATCCCCATCTTTCCTTCCTGTTACGCTGACATTCTCTCTTTTTTTCTGAAGCAACTCCTAATACCTCAGCCTACTCCTTGCTTAGCTGTCAAAATGCACAGACGAGGTTTGTCAGTAATTCTCATGGTCATCTTATGCCCTGTTCAGAATAGTCTCCCCGTCTTTATCCTTTTTTTGTTGTGCCTTTAAACACAGACAAATCGCTCTGCTGGCCAAAAGCCATTATTCTGTACTTGGACCTTGTTGTTACACGCTGAGCTAACTATCGTGTGTCACTATGTGGCTGTAACGGTGTCAGTGGGAGTCTTACAGAGGCTGGATTTATTGCTTTGCCATGGTTTTGGTAGCAGGTAAGGACACTGCCCTATTACGAGTTGGGACCTAACTCTGCTCCTGCCCCAAGTAGGGCTGGAGCTCCTCTCCCCCCCCACTGCTCCCAGTTGCTCCTCGCTGCCTGCCCAAGCCCGCTGAGCTGGCTGTTCCCAGGCTGAGTGCTCCAGCTGCTGACCCCCTGCTTGCTGTGCGGCAGCGGGCTCCCGGTGAGAGCAGAGCGCTCCGGGCATTGCCTTGTTGTGGCCGGGATAGAGTTAATCTGCTTCATAGAAGCTAGCATGAGGCTACTTTATTATTCTGTCCCCCATCCCACGTGGGGGGAGTGAGCAAGCAGCTGTATGGGGCCTGATTGCCGGCTGGGGTTAAACCCCAACGGCCTCCCAGTGTCTCGACAGGGCCCTGTGCTGGCTTCACGGGTTAAGGCTGCTAAAAACAAGCCTACCTCTGGGCGTACTGACTTTGTGGCCCGTTTCACTGACAATAGACGGATGGCAGGACTGCAGGTGGTCCTCTGGTGATTTTTGTTCTGCTGACAAGTGCTAATATTTAAGGTGTTTCTCAGTCTCCCTTCTGTCTGAGTATTTGTCATTGTATTGGGATCACTACCAGTATCCTTTTGTCTTTTGGGTTTGGTTAGCATTTGCTTTTGCATCTGAAATATTCTGTCTTACTGAGTGCAGCATTTTTGACTGTGCATTTTATGTCTTATGTTTACCGAGAGTACAAACTGTCAATCTGAAAAATCAACAGAGAAGATTTAGCAGGTGCAAGACTAATGACTTACTGTTCAGAACCAGTATTTTGTTGTAACGGGAGCGGCAGCCTCCCTGGAGTCTGGCAAAAAGGAGGGGGAGGTGTGTGTATATATGTCTGCATGTATTACTGAGGATGTGAAAGGTGACATTCGCTGTTCCTCTTGTAGGTGCAGTATGAATTATTTATTTATATATTTCACTTTTTCTGATTAAAGAAAATAAAATTCTGATCCAGCCAAAACACCAGCTGCTCCATTTCCCCCCACCTTGCTTGTTTGTGATACTAGAAATGCTTCATTGCAAGTTGGGTTTTTTAATACTTACACTTTGCTTCCTTTCTGTACAGGCAGTGGGACTTCAGGGAGGTTTTAAGGTGCCTTGGTTTTGGGGTGGCTTTGGTTTTTTGTCTCTTTTTTTTTTTTAAATATTGAGCAAAACAACTTTTGAGATTAAATTTACAGAAGTATTTTTAACCCGAAGTTTACTTCAGATTTGAAAATAAGTTCAGTCGGTCAAAAACCTGTATTTTATGTTTTTAGAGGTAGCTTGTGTGTGTCACGTTCATTGCTTAATTATTCTTTATCTGAAGTTACGTGCTGTACTAATGTATTGACTGTCCTGTTTTCTGTATTTGCCTTTGCTGAAAAGAAGCCAAATAAAGCAAATTTTAACATAAGGCCATGTGATTCCTTTCATTTGTAGCACACTGCTTGTGAGCCTTTATAAATCAATGAGAGAAGCATCACGCGTGAGCTCTAAGTACATGAATAATTCCTCAGGGAAAGGCAGCGGTGACCTTTAAGACATACAACCTTTTGAGGTGAATTGTGAAACCACAGTAATTTTTGTTTATAAGCCCATCAGCTTGCCCTTTTCTTTTTAAAAGACGTGATAGTGAGAAACTTGGATCTAGTTAAAAGGACACGGGAACACTGCCATCTCCCTGCGGGAGCTGAGTGTCATGGGATTATGTCCTGGGTCTCGCAATACCTCTTGAAAAAGTGAAAAGCAGCAGTTAGTTGGTTGTCTGAGCTCTACCAGTGAATAGAATAGAATAGACGGTGATTTCTAGAGGTTTGTGAGGTTGCAATCTCTTGATTTTTCAGGGAAGGAAATGGTTGCTACTAATGCTTTCTGAAGAACTTCCTACTAGGTGCTGGCCAGGCGCGCAAGTCTCATTGCTGACGTACCTCACCCTGAGTGATGGGAGTTAGTAGTTTCTTCTCCTGGGAATTTAGTGCTCCGAGATCAGCCAGGTCACCTCTCCAAGCACAAAGGTAAGGTAGTGATCCAGCAGCACTGCTGCCCTGAGTGCGGTGCGGGGCAAGCTGTGGTTTTCCCAGGCAGAAGAGCAACTTCTTCCACAGCGAAGAGCCGAAGGGCTGCGTGCCGTGGCCCAGGAGCTCCGGGCGTAGCTTGGCCCATCAGCGGTGAGGTGAGTTGTGCTGGCAGAGCAGGGCAGGAACCAAGGAGCGGTTCCAGGGCTGAGGCGGTTCAGGCAGGGCTGGCTGACCTTGGAGAGAGTAGATTGGCCACCCATAGCTTCACGAAAGGTAAACAAACCCAGACCAGCAGTTTTCCTCACCTCAAAGTTGCTGTGAAACTTGTGAAAGGTTGCTTTTTTGGCTGAAAGCCTGCTGCTCAGAACCTGTCAAGATGTTTGCTTTAGTTTTCGAGTCACAGTAAATTGTTTAGTTCCTGCAGCTGTGTCCTCTCTTTGTGTGCCTTTGTCCCTAGCATGCTAAAGATGCCATTATTTTTAGTTTTGAATTGTGCTGACCATGGGGCAGGGAAGATGAAGTGTCTGCTGGAGATAACTTCCATGCACGGCTGTGGTGATGGAAAGAGAGCATCTCCAAAACCCCAGCAGGCAGAGCTGGGTTTCCAGGAAAGACTGAGTTTGCCAAAAAGAATAAATCTCCTCTGATGGCAGTATGAGGGTTACTTTTTCTTTTTGCCTCAGGTGTTTTCTCATTGCCTTGCCACACTGAGCACCCAGCCCGAGGTCAGGGCAGCTGCTCCAGCTGCTTCTGAAGAAGTGGTGAATGCACACTTGGGGTTTTTCCTGTATCCTTTCCTCATCCTTCACCAGTCTGACAAGTAGACTTTCTAGATGCTTTGGGGTGACTTTTCACCTGTCGTGTCATCCCATGTACCTGCCTGCTTCACTCCTATGTCACCCTGGCTGCTGCCCTGCTAACTGAAACGCTGTTTGCGTGGAAGGCATGGTGGCAGCTGCTCTCAAAGTCTGCTGCATAACAAAATGTCAAGGAAGGAAGTGCAGGATAATTTTAGAAGCTGAGAGGATGTACTGGAGGGGATTGTCTGGATTTTTTTTAAATTTTTTTTTTTCTCTAAGATGGACTGAAGTTAGAATCAGCACTGGACAAGAAATTGTGTGTTGTTGACCAATATTTATCACCATCACCCAGAAAGGTTTAAAGAGCTTTTGGAAGTACTTAAATGTGTTTCCCTGAGACCATGCGCAGTGAGCAACATTCACGTCCTGTAGGTACCACCTGCTGCCTCCAATCCGGGACCTTGTGCTCTTTTTCACTCTGATGAATCCGGTGTTTCTATTTCCGTGGCCCTAATCTGACATGCAGCTGGAGACCACCAGAGCCTTCTGCAGGTCTGTTTCTGTATAGTCAGCCACCTAATGATGCACTAATCATTTTGTGTGCCAGAAGAAACTCACTTCGAAGTGTTGCCAGCACATTCGAAAGCTCATCAGCGCTAGTGCTGGGGTGGCGAGCGTGCCTTCTGACATCCGGCAGCTCTCCCCTTGTCATCTTCAAAAATTCTGGCCTGACGGAGTCTGAGGCAGGCTGTCTGCCCTGCCTTTAGTAGGAAAACGTGGGCAGTGAGTTTCTTGGTCAGCCCCCCAGCTGCTCACATCCTTGTATTGAAAGAAAAGAGGCAATCTGCAGCTTCCATGTGCCAAAAAGATCTGTATCTCCCGCGGGGACCCAGCGTCGTTGTGCCACAGGATACATAGGGGTGGCTCAAAGGACACGAGAACAACAGGAGCTCGGTGCTCTGCGACACTCCGTCTGGACAGACAGGACTGGGCAGCTAAGAACAAGATTGCAGCCCTGGCCTTCCTAATCTGGGTTTCCTTAAGGAAACAGAGGAGATGGATTTCCTTACTAATTGCAGTATAGTAAATCACTTCTGGAGAACAATGTGGCTGTGTGTAGTAGGCTGACGAAAGGAAGCAGGGTGTTTCCCACTGCTTATTGAAACAGGGTTCAAACATGGCACTTGGCAGATAAAGCAGGTATCAGATTACCTGTACTGGCAATAATTAAAAAACTATTAATGTATTTTGGTAGTGTACTGTGAGAGAATAACTAATTTATATTTTATTTCACCCACTCTTAAAGTGCTTCTGATTTCAGCTTCTTTCTTCCCCATCATGTCCTTCCCTTTCCATGCTTCCCTGACCTCTTGTTCCTCTCAGTCCTGGATAAGTCCCTTCCTGGTGCTCTTTTGTTCTTTGCAAAGAGTTTTGCTTCAAGCGTGCTATTTTCTTGCTTATCTGGGCACTCTGTCCATCTGATTGCTCCCTTTCCCGCTCTGATACCCAAGAGTTCACAAGGGTGGCTCCATCCTGTGAAGGTGGTGCTATCTCCCTGGGTCACAGTCGAAGGAGCTCTGGTGAAAGCTTGTCCTTGTTTCCAAACCTGAAGGCAGCCCCTCTAGGAAAAGCAAATAACCTGGATCCCAGTAGAAAGACCTGGGAAAAACAGAGGTAACCGTCTGCAGGAGCTCCACAGAGCTCAAATCCAAGGCACACGCCGCCTGGAGCTTGTGTGACGTGTCCTCTTCAACCTGCTGCGCTGCATGACTGTCCCATCAAGATACACGGAAAAGAGAGAATGTACAGCTGTGGACCCGACTGAGCAACGTAATGGGTGTTTCACTGTGAGGAAAGGGGAAGTGAACTCTCACCACTGTTGCACTCATGTTAAGTTTGATTTATATTAAGCAGCTGGGGATTTCAGCTAACAGATCTTTACGCAGGGGTGATAAATATTGGTGGTGTTCTGCCTCCTTTGTCATGGTGCAATCTGGGGTAAGAAATCAAAAGGTAACTATGAAATCCACTTGGTAAGGCTTGTTTTCTTGCTGGACTGTGGTGATGAGAGCAGCACTAGGAAAACACATGAAGCTTTGGTGAAAACACTGGATAATATATTCCTGGAGAGCATGGAAGGTTTATTGATGGGCATGAGAGATGGGAATTCTCGGGGTGCGGGAAAGCTGGCTTGTTTCCCTGCCAGCCCTGAGCGTACCGCCGGGAACGTGCACGAGTGGTTGCACTGGCAGAGAGGAGAGAGTATGCTCCTGTGTCCTGCTCTGCCTCCAAGTCACGTTCCTGCAGTCAGGTAGCTGCTCATGCGTGCTAGCTGTGCTTTCCTCTTGTCCTGGCTGCCCTGGGTGCAAACCTGCACGTGTGTTGGGCAGCAGCCCAGAGGACTGCCTGGCGGCCAGCGTGCTGCTGCGGTAGGTGCTCTGCCCTACCACCTCCAGGCAAGCCCAGCGCCGTCCTCTTGTGTTCCTAAATTCTTCCTTAAACCACTGCGTTTCTCTACAGGTAGGGAGATTCAAGAAGAGATGTATGAAAAGTTTTCCAGTCTATGTGGAAGAACGGGGTTCAGAGTTAAATGAAGGTAAATCCATCCTGCTTGATCTGGAGCGGTGGTAGGATCTCAGATGAAGTATTCAGGAATATTTTTGCACTGAGCTGTGTAGTGTTTTCTGAGATTGATATTTTAATCTTAGGATTTTTAGGGAATTTGTTGCAATGTTATAGTTGATAGGGTAAAAGTGCTGTTGGCTAGGATTCTTCTGTAGCGAACAGCTCCTCTCTCCCTCTGCCCCCATCACTCCCACCTCAGTGAAGCCCTTCCTAATCTGCAGTCAAGAATCCTACCTTCTCTAAACTGATTTGGGCACCAGAGGGGCTAAATCTTATTGCAACTTGCAGTAGTAACCATGAACTGAGATATGTTTCCCGCCTGGTTCACTGGAAAAAGAAATTGTTCCTCTGCCCATGTTGACCAGCCACGTTTTGGTTCGGCTGCTGGCGGAACTCCAATGAGAAGGGGCCAACCGGCCACGTGAGAAACTGGAAAATTAGAGAAATTGGGATTCTTGAGCAGGCTGGCTGTCTCCTAAGCACATTTTGGTTTTGCTGGAAGACGAGAAATCCCAGTGTCAGGGAGGAGTAATGACACAAGTTCATGGGGTGCACGTAGAGGGTTGGTGGTGGTCTACCAAGAGCGATGAACATTGATGGGGAGTGAGATGGTCAGGGAGTGGAGGCGGTGTGAAGCCCTGTGATGACCCACAGCACCAGGCTGCAGGAGTTACTCAGCATAGCCTTGTTTTGCACCTGGGGTTGAGGTTTTTGCTGCAGCCTCCTGGCTGTGTTTCCTATGAAGCGCTTGTTGGAGCTGCGAAGAGTTTATTTTTTGAGCGCTCTGCTGGCCTTAGCTGTCAGGGTCGCCTGAGATCCGGGCTCCGAGCCTTCAGGCAGGTCTCTGTTAGTGCTGCAGGGGCCAGATTTGGGTGAGAAACTTTAATCTGATGTCACTTTTGGGAAAGACAAAACTCTCTGCTATGGGATAAATGTGGTGCTTAATAGTCGATATAAAGAACTTGTTATACCTTGGTTTTTTGGTATGTAGGCAGCATGCCCACCTATGGAAAAATCCTCTCTGTTCCCACAGGAGCAGGAACTGTGTCTCTGCCAGCTAGCCCGAATATTTTCCCACTCCCTTCTGCCACAGCTTGGCACGTTAATCTAGCCAATGTAAAGAACCTGGGGGTAAAATTAGCCCTAGAAAGTGGAATGGGTGCCCTAGCATCTAGAAAAATTGTTACGCAAAAGCAGGAAAGGCAGAGAGCCATTGCGAAAGATCGGATGTGGAAACCTCTGAGGTGTGAGCAGCTAGCTGGACCGATGGGACGATCCCTGGTTTCCTGGCAGCATCCCTCAGGATGTTTTCCCCTTGTGTTTAAAGTGAGGTTTCTGCGAGGTCTTCCTTCCCCAAGCTTCTCCATATTAGCTGGAAGGTCGGTACTTTAATACGAGAGTGGAGATATTCCCAGAAACCGCACAATTGTTTCTTCTGGTCTTCCTGATAATTGGAGGGGCTAAGTGGTAAACAATAAGCACGAATTTATTTGCCATCAGCCTAATGTGTATTAGATGGATAATGTGACAAATTGTTCAACGCAAGCTATAAATCCTCGGCTCGGTAGTTTCACACCTCTCGGGATAGTGGAAGCAGCCTTACCGTCCTTGCCTCGCGCGCCCTGCGTGCACAGAAGGGCGATGTGCTGGGGTCGCTCCGTTACGCGGTGGGTTAGGGCAGGTACAGCTCTCGCACGGTGACAGGTTTCTTCGGTCCGACTGTTGGTATGGGTCCGCATTTGTCAGCCTTCCCTGCTGAAATATTTGGGAGTCGGTTTTGAACTACGTTTAGAATTTATAGGCATTCGGATCCTTTTGAGAAAATAATTAGCTTAGGGCTGTTCGTCGAAGAAGAGATACCCCTGGATGGGCGTTTCGGAGCGGTGGGGCTGTCGCTATGGCCCTGTCCCCAAACAGTCTGCCTTAGTTCAGATACCGTATGATTTAGATGTTTATACATCATTCTTCTCTGCTGGCATGCACATATATGGTGTGTTCTATTTTAAAAATAAGGATTTGATTTATACTGTGACAAGATGAATATAAAAAATGTTAAGTCAAAAAAGAAAACATTACTTTGCTGTCTTTGCTGCCAGATGTCTTCCTTCCAAAAATAGGGTAAATATAAACACTTGGGGTTTTTGCCTTACTCACTGAAATGGTAGAAGGTACCTTCAGGGCAATAAATAAATATTTTGTGAGGGAAGTATTTCAAGGTTTACTAAGTCTTTAAGTTAAAGTGTTCCATAATGGTTTATTTTACCTTTATAAATTACTATGAAAATATTTTATGTAAAGGAATAGGTAGCTCATGAGCAACACTACTTCATGTCAAATTCTGCATCTTCCAACTCTGATTTGCTTCTCTGGTTGAAGGTAAGAGACTGCGGTAGAGGGGACAGAGCGGTGATTAGGGTGGACGACAAGCTGAGTAAGCTGCGCTGAGACTTCAGGTAGAGATTGGCTTTTTTTTTTGTGAATCTCTTTTCTCAGTGACATTTCCAAACCAGTAACTATTTGAAAATGGAGTTGCCTTGCTTTCTCTCACCTTGGCTGAAGAGGAACTGTCTTAAAGGAAGAGCTGAGAACAACCTCCGCAGTACTCTGTGCCTTTGTCTTCAGAGCCCTGAGAGACAGAGGGTGGTGGAGCCAACCCCCCCGGGCGGAGGAGCGATTCTGGTCCTGCCCTCTGTGATATGGGGTGCCGTCAACACCGGGCGGTGGGGCAGAAGAGGAACTATGGCAGGTAGCAGACACAATTACGGTAATTACGGAGGATTATAGGGAAGAGTTTAACTGTGAAGAGGAACCGAAGGAGGCCGCTTCTTTATGTGATGGAGAGGATTTTGAGGGGAGTGCAGGTCCGAGGACAGCTGCTCTCTCTGAAGAGCAAGTGTGCAGAAACTTGACGCGAGGCTTCTCCAGATTGCTGCTGCCTGTAGGAGCTCGCCTGTTGCCAGAACTGCTGATACCTAATACTGGTGGGTTTGCTGGCTGGCTTCTGTGCTAGAAAAAGAAGCCACCAAACTAGACCCACATGAATTCTCGTGTTTCCAAGATGATCTCTGTTGATATGGCTTTAGTCCTAGATATGACCTAGCTCTACATAATAGGGTCAAATAGAAATAACGTGGAAATACAAATGTCACTTTTCATTCTTGCAGAAAACCTTGAAGAGGGCTCCAGCTTCCTTCTTGGGACACATGTAGTCCTATTTGATCCTCTGTTTTAAGGTGAACATACATATGCATGTACAACTAGTCCTTAAGTTTCTGTGCAATTTGCTGACTTCTGTGACATGATCCTGAGATGACTCCAGCTTTGTCGTTACTCTGAGTAGCCCTTTTCTCTAGGCAAGGTCTTCCACTGAAAACCAGCGTGGCATTTAAATTAAAAAAGGTAGGTTTTGGTTAGTATCTACATGAGGAGCCTTCACATTCTAGAAAGAGAAGACTGAGGTGGACAGACAGAAATAAAGGGTATGTGTACATCTTGTTCCCACCTTGTGCTGTCCTTGTAGATGGATCCTTGCTTCCAGGTTTGATTTCGGACAACTTCATGCTTTTCTGCCTCACGTCAGATTTTGCATGCTACCTTCTAGCAGCCCCTTGTGTGCTCTCAGCTCCTCATGGCGCTTTTTTTAGGGGATGCAGGTCCTGGGCAATTTGCTTGGTCCTTCTCTGTAATAATTTCCAGGCTGGAGCTTTCTTTTCTAGAACAGTTGTAGTTACTTCTAAGAAAAAGAGGGCTTCCTCTTCTCAAGTGCTCACTTGAAGCAATTGCTCCCTTTCTAAAGAGAGATGCTGCTCAAGTTGGGGGGGAAAAAAACCCAACAAAAAACCCCCAAAAAAACCCAAAAAACAAAAAGGAAGGCCCAAACCCCTAAAAGGCACATCAGGAATTTCATTTCTTTAAAAAGCCAGAGGAAGGCACGTCTGCATGGCCTGGGACCGTCTTAAAGGACCCCCAACAAGCAGCTACTGGAGTACAACTATCCCTGTGCCACACAGCAGCTCTCTGTGTGTGCAGCAAGTCCAGGTTGTCCAGGATACCTTGTCTTCCAGAAGGAAAGTGCCTGCTTTTGCTACATATCAGAGATTTTAATCTTTTGTCACAGGCAGCAGGGAGATCTTCAGTTCACAGATTCTTCTGGGAGGAAGAGATGTGGATGTAGAAGATGCAATATGAAAAGTACTGTCAGTCTCCCTATAAAAGAGAGAGATGTGACATAACCCAGGTGTGTAAACCCAGTGGGTTTAAGCTGGAAAAAATCTTTGGGTATTAATCTGGAGGTTTAGCTCTTCTTTCTCATCTTATTTGTACTACATATGGTTGAAGCAGTGTAGTGCAGAAAAGGAAAAGTACTAGGAATGACACTTCTCTGCCATAACTTGGAAGAAAAATTGTTTTGTCCCATGGGGGTAGGAATTAAAATTTGTCAGTGTTTTCTTTAAGTGTGTGTTTTCTTTCTGCTTCGTAATCTCCAGAGAATAAGGTTCCAGAGCCCGTCAGCTTTCCCACATCCTGAGAAAGTTGGGAGTACTTTCTTCTCAGCATGTCTTTTTCCCTTCCCAAGCAGTTGCACAGGAAAAGGCGAGACCCGTTTGCCTCGCTGCCTGTGAGCACTGCTCCTGATATAATGACCCAGTCCAGAGGTGGATGGTGAGGGCTGAACCCTTTTAGTCTTGCTTTCAAAATGGTGAAGTCCCATCCTTTGTTTTTTTCTAATGGTTTCTGGTGGCTGCCACTCATTTCCTACAAGCAGAGCGCTGTGGAAGGGAGGGCAAGGTGTGTACGTGTGGGGATGGGTCGGCGGCTCATTACTGTCTTATTTTGTAGCCTTTGCTGCTTGAATCCAGGGGATGTGTCTGGAAATCATTAGGGAGGAACAGAATGTGCAGCTGTGCACTTTAGCTCGAAAGAAGTGATAGGGAGGGGAAGGGGAGTGGGAGCCATGGTGAGTTGCTGGTACAGGTAGGATAGCAAGATGTACGGTGACTTTAATGGTGCGGCTCCACAGACATGCTTTCTCTATCTTCCCCATCTTGTGTCTCTTCTGTTCTTGTGTCAGCTTTTCCACTACCCACATGCTCCTTTTTTGTTTTGTTTTTTTTATATTTGTTTTCCCATCCCATATTTTGTTTGGCCTTTTGGCTGTTCTCTTGCCCTTGCCTTTGTAAGCTGTCATGCCCAAGGGTTATACATAGTGCACTGGGAACAACTGAGCGATGTACATTTTGGCGCCCAGTGGATCCCAGTACTGCTGGGAAGCCTGTAGCTTCTTATGGGCAAATTTCATACCGACGTGGCGGTGAATAGAAAGGTTTGCTTTGGGCTGAAGAAGGGTGTAGAAACACAGGTCAAAGGAAGGCCTCGTGCCATTTATCTTCAGCCATGGACAAACATGCTGGAAGGATGTGGTTAGTCCAGTATCTGCCATCAATTTTGTTAAGTTATCAGCTCATCCTTTAGATGAAGATTTATTAAAAAAACAGTGGGTCAAAAATGTTTTTACAAATAAAAGGCCCAAAAGTGCGACAAAGTCCCATTTTTTTTCAGAACAGAGTTATTGTAAACATGATGAAAAGATAATTAGAAAGGAAACTAATGCAGGCTGAACAAACCTGGCATTTCACATATGACTTTTATCTGAGTGATACACTCCCCAGCAGAAAAAATACCTCATGGCACTGCTTGTTTTTTCCACTGTTAGTGTCTTAAAGTATTCCACTTCCAGATCTGAGAGGCTCTGTGTAAATACCATAAACTGTAGCTTTCCTTGTTATTTATTCCAGTGCGGTTTTTTGGTTATATGTATGTTTTGTCATTTTCCCTTTTTTACCTGAGAACTACTGAAAAGCTGTGAAGATAAAAAGGAAACATTTTGTGCCAGGACTTGTTGAGGTTCATTCCGGGAAATAATTAATTATAGAAAAACAATTCATTTTCAGAAAAATAATGGAAATATTTTCAGAGATCTAGTATAGTATCACATTCTGCTTTTGCTTGTGTAAACGCAGGTACGCTGAAGTCCTGCAGTAGCAGTGATGCAGTGTGTATTCTGTAACTTGTGTCATTTTATCTGTGTCCTGGGATGCTGCTGAACAGTGTCTTATTAAAAACCAACAGCAGACTCCTCTTTCCAGGGGATATGAATCTGATAAGCATCAGTCCCTTCCCTATCCCCATAGGAAGCTCCTGCCCAGAGGCAGGCTGAGTTATTCTTAGACTTTTGGAAAGTCTTTCAAAGAGTAAGTTTGTCAGCACGTTAGGACCCACAAGGGAGGGAGAGATGCAAAAAGGAAGGGGCAGGTAGATGGTGACTGGGTCATGACAACCCTCGGTTGCCAGTCAAGGCTAAATGGTCATCTGCCTCAGTGGTACCCTCCTGGCACGTTTTTGGTGAGAGCTGGCTGAAGTAAGCACACTGCTCGCCTTTACTTGTTGGTATAAAATAAGAGGGGGTCTATGCATTTAAATGAAACGCTGCCATCATATCATTCAAGGTCACGTTGTGAGTCGCATCCTGCCCTGCCAGCCTATAGGAGGTTCTTTTTTGCAATAGTTGATTAAAATGGCAGTCCTTAGCTTTTGTGCTCCTGCTTACCAAAATACTTATTTTATTCATGTGAAATGCTTGTACACCAACGCATGCAATATGAGAAATGAGCAGGGTCTGGAAACGCTGGTCTGTCCCCAGTCATCGGTGTTAGTGGGATGTGGCAGGATGCATCCCACGGTTGGAGTGCAGGGATGGGGGGCTGCAGGCTGCTCGGGAGGGACAGGCAGGGCAGGACACCCCTAACTGTACGGTCCTCACAGTTAGGGATGATGTGTTTGAGAGCTGCTGGGTGAGGATTAGGGGGGTGGAAAACGAAGCAGATGTTGTAGTTAGTGGTGTCTGCTGGATGATTGCCTGCAGAGTAACTCATCAGTGCTATCAGGAGAAGTATCTGGATTGGTAATCCTTGTCCTTATGGGAGATTTCAAGTTCCCAGACATCAGCTGGGAACGCCATACTGCTGTGACAAGCAAGTCTGGGAAATTCCAGTAGTTTGCTAAAGATAACTCCTTGTACCCAGTGAGCCAGCTGGGAAAGATGCCCTCCTAGATTTGTTATTTGTGAATAGAGAAAGTCTCATGGGAGACGTGCTGGTAAGTAGCTGTCTTGGCCGCAGCGACCACAAAATGGTTGTGTTTAAAACTGTCTGCGTAATGGGGAAAAAGGACAGCAGAGTTGCTATCCCGGACTCCAGGAGAGCAAATTTGAAGCTATTGAGGGAGCTATTTAGCAGAGTACCCTGGCAATCCGCTCTTGAGGGCTTGGGGTCCATGAGTGCTGGTCAGTTTTTAAGAACCACCTTTGAGAAGCTCAAGGGGAGGCAATTCCGCTGTGCCATAAACCAAGCAAGCGGGGCAGGAGGCCAGCTTGGCTGAACAGGGAATTCCTCCCAAGGAAAAGGAAATTGTACACACTCTGGAAGAATCTAATCGCTGTGGTCCATGTATGCAGGGAGAAGGCATGGAAGGCAAAAGCTGAACTAGAGTTGAAACTGGTCAGTGTTGTCAGACAACAAGAAAGGCTTTTTCAAGTACATTAATAAAATGAGGAGGTCTAAGGAAAGCACTGAACTGCTACTTGTTGAGGGTGGTCACCTGAAAAATAGAGATGAAGAAAAAGTGGAGCTATTCAATGCTTTCTTTGCCTCAGTCTCTAATAATAACAAGAGACCTTGGGTTGCCCTGTCCTCTGAGTCAGAGTACCATGACTGCAGGTACAGTGGCTTTCCATGTTGTGGAAATTTGACTTGTCCATTTCAGTGGACACCGCAATTGTAAGGGACCCATTGCAACAGCTGAATGTTCGTAAGTCCGTGAAGCCTGGTGGGATCCATCCCAGAGTACTGCAGCAGCTGGTAGATGTTATGGCAGGATCCCTCTCAATCATCTACCAAAGGTGTTGGTGCTGTGGGGAGGTCCCTGCTGACTGGAAGCTAGCCAGGGTTATTGCAAATTACAAGAAGGGCATGAGGGAAGACCCAGGCAATTACAGACCTGTTGGTCTAACCTCAGTACCTGGAAAAATTATGGAGAAGACCATACTGGGTACTACTGAAAGACATTTAAAGAACAGTGCAACCATCGGGCATGGTCAATGCGGGTTCCCAAAGGGAAAGTCCTGTTGAACTAATTTAATATCCTTCTGTGATTAGAGCACACGCCTAGTGGATGAGGGGAAGGTGCGGATGTAATTTTTCTGAATTTAGTAAGGCTTTCGATCCTGTCCCTCACAGCATCCTCTGGACAAGCTATCCAACTGTGAGATGAGCAGGTACATGGTCATCTCTAGGTGAGCTGTCTGAGATCTGGCTGAACAGCAGGGCTCAAAGGGTTGTAGTGAATGGGGCTACAGCTGGCTGGTGACCAGTGGTGTTCCTCAGGGTTCTGTTCTAGGGCCAGCTCGGTTTCATGTATTTATCAATGATCTAAATACAGGAGTTGAATGCACCATTAGCAAGTTTGTTGATGATACCAAACTTGGAGGTGCTGTTGACTCTCTCGAGGGACAAGAGGCCTCACAGAGGGATCTAGATAGATCGGAGCATTGGGCAATGATTAATGGGATGAAATTTAACAAGTCCAAATGCCAGATTCTGCACCTGTGATGGAGTAACGCTGGGCACAGGTATAAACTGGGAGAGGAGTGGCTGGAGAGCAGCCCTGCAGGAAGGGATCTGGGGTGCTGGGTGGCAGCAGGCTCAGTACGGGTGGCAGCAGTGAGCCCTGGCAGCCCAGAGGGCAAAGCCCACCCTGGGGTGCATCAAACACAGCGTAGCCAGCCCGTCGAAAGAGGTGATTATCCCGCTGTATTTCGCGTTGGTGGGACCTCACCTTGAGTACTGTGTGCAGTTCTGGGCCCTGCAATGTAAGAAGGATACTTGAACACGTCTGGAGGAGGGCAGCAAAGCTGGTGGAAGGGCTGGAAGGCATGTCCTGTGAGGAGTAGCTAAGGAATTTCAGTTTGTCTGGTTTGGAGATAAGAAGGCAGAGGAGTGACTTCCTTGCTTTCCGTGGCTCCCTGGGGAGGGGAAGTGGAGGGAGGTTCTGATCTCTTCTCCCTGGTATCCAGTGATAAGATGAGTGGGAATGGTTCAAAACTGCTCTGTGGGAGGTTTAGACTGGACACTAGGAAGCATTTCTGTACCAAGAGGGTGGCCAAACACTGGAACAGGCTTCCAAGAGGGGTGGTTGATGCCCCAAGCCTGTCAGGGTTTCAGAGGCATTTGGGCAATGCTTTTAATAGTGTGCTTTAACTTTTGGTCAGCCCTGAAGCTGTCAGGCAGTGGGACTAGATGATTGTTGTACGTCCTTTCCAACTGAGCTATTCTGTTCCATTTTTTCTATAAGGAAAGTTATTCCACTTCCATATCCCCAAAGGAACTCAACATCTAATTTGATCATTTGTGTTTAATTCTCTTCCAGTGGAAATGACAGCCTCCATAAAATCAGGCTGATATTGTTAAACTGATATTCCAGGAAGGACTGTCAAATTGATGGGTTACAGGAAACTCCAGGGAAAGTCTGAGTTTCACTAGGTCCGAGGAGGAGTGACCCATGACTCTTTAGTTTTCCCAAAGTTAGAGACAAGCACAGCCTCGTAGCTAAAAGCGGTAACTGTTTATTTGTTACTGTGCATTGTCATCAAACATTTATTTAGAAAAAATATAAAGTTATTTCTTTTTATGTAGCTGGCAAACCAGCAGCCTTTGGTTTCCAGGAATAGTGATTAGTAAGTAGGGGGACTGGTCCGTGTTTGGAGTGCCTTGTACTCTATAGGTTCTGCCTGAAACCTCGTAAAGTGGAATATTAACTGGGGAGAGATCTGCTAGCGAGGATGTAAACCCCGGTATCTTTAGTGTGCAGCAGGCTGGCAAGAGAACGCCAGGGTCCCCAGACTAACTCCAGATTAATTACCATCCCTTCCTGACCAACCACAGCACAGAGACAGAAGCAGAGGCTAATTTCTTCTCTTGTGGAAAAGTTTTCTCTTACCCTGTAAGCCAACCTGCGGAGGCAGCGGGGCAGGTTGTGTGCACTGCATGTGTCACCAGTTGATGTCTTGGCTCACAGGATACAGGCTGGCAGTGAGGATTCGTGATTTAGCCTTCTTGATAGCCCATTTTATTAGAGCTTGCAGTTACAGGGTATTAAACCACCTTTTTTTTTATTGTTCGGTGAGATTTCTGGGGCTTCTGATGTGGAATAAATTTTTCCACTATCAAGTAAACCCCTCCGTTCCTGGCATGCGAAGCAGCTGCCTATATTCCACTTCGTGGTTTTACGTTCCCTGGATCTCTTGTTCAGCTCGCGTGAAGCTGGGTGACAGGCACTGGTTGGGGTAATACTGTAGCGCTGCTGAATAGGTGTGCGGTGTGGTTTGGACTGGGCTTCAAAGGTACTAAGCTGATCCTATACGACTGTATTAACGAATTTGCCCGAGATAAATAATTTTAGAAGACTTTCACTGTTAGCTACGCTCTTGGAGTAACACCTACGGGAGATTTAATCTCTCCTAAGCAAATAAATAATATGCAACCTGGATCTGCTTGCAGCATATGTTTTAGTAGAAGGTCTTCCACTTAGAGGCTGAAGTTCAAATGTACCATAAAGGCCAAACAGGTTGAATGTCTCATCTTGATTCTGTCTCCCATCCATTTGTTATTTGTGCAAAATTACTTGCGTGGAGTTTGTTTACTGTATTACAGGCTTACTGCTGAAACTGAAAATCAGGAAATTAATCTAATGCATGGGAGGGAACAATGCAAAAAAGTTAACTCATTTTAAGTTACGGGATTCGTATATAGTCTTGGCTTCTGTGTAAAATTGATCTAAATTCAAACATACACTTAAGTTAGAGGTCCCAGGCAGCACAGAACTTTTACAGCCATTACACAATCTGTTGGCAAACCAGAATTTTTTAAGAATCTTGCATGGAAAAAAATGCATGTATGTCTACTGAGGTGGACCAAAAGCTTCATCTTAGATGTGAAGGTATAAGACAGGCCTATTCCTTAGTCCTAACCCAGGAGAAGAATTTTCTTGCCTGTTAGCTAGAAATATGCTCACTTGAGGTGTTAATGGTATTAAAATATTATTCGTGTGAGGCTCAGATGAGATTGGCGATATGTTCAGTCTTACAGGGCCACAAAGAACGTGTTGGGTTTTTTTTATGGGAATGCATACTTGGGCTGCCCCATGAGAAACCTGCGACACTGACATGGTAAGAGGCCATCCAGTCCTGTAGACATCATGTCCCTAGTAAAGGTGACCAACAAAGTATGTGAGAACTGAGCTGCAATGCTCTTTCATGAAGATAGACAAGCCTCACTAAAACTAAATGAAAATTATGTATCAGCACTCTCTAAACTGTTCTGGAAAAGGCTTTATGTCCTTTTCTTTGATGGATTAGTAAAGCCCAGATAAACCGCTCATTTCTATTTATTTTAACATACTTGGCAAAACTCCTCCTAGTTCTCCCTAGCTCTAGTTTATCAGCTGGTGTCATTTTAAGACTATAAATGTGTTGTATGGGCAGCATTTCCTGGCGGGCTTAATCTGAAGTTGAGTGAAATCGGCAAGGAGATCCTCTCTTCTATGCCCTATTTAAACCAGTCTGTGTTTTAAAGGCAAAACCCTCTTGTATTCTTAAAACTGTGTAAGTAGTTAGATTACCTGGGAAAGGGGGACTTTCTGAAAGCTGTGCTTGGAATGTCCAGATGCTAGGCGGCAACTATTTTACTTTTGGCTGTGTCCTATTTAGTTTCCTCTATTTGATTGGAGCGGAATTTGCCTGGCATGCCACAAAATCCTCAGCAAGACCCAAAATGTGGTTTTGGGAAGCCCACTGCCCTCGGGCTGCTGTCACAAAGAAATTCACAGAGGTCAACGGGAAAGACGGTGTTTATCCTAAACAGATGAACCATGGTTTCGGTTACCTTGTTGGTGAGACTAACTGGAATGGGCAACAAAGGATCCAGCTGATGAACGGGCGGTAAGTGATGCACGGGAAAAGGGTGTGTGAATTCCTCCTCTGTGCTGGGTGTCTAAAACTAATTGCATGAGGACTGGAAAAGATAAAGGCCTGGCCAGAGGCAGCGCCGTCTGCCCTCGACACCGAAAGGCAGGAAGGAGATCCTAAAAGTGTCTTGCCCAGAGAACAGGATGAATAATAGGAAAAACAGCGTTACAGCCTTCTGTAAATGGAAGTTATGAACGGAGAGAATGAAAAGCTTATGTACGTAATCTTGAATTGGCCTCCCTGGGTGTGTGAATGAGCACCGTCTCGGCCTGTTTCCCCCATGGGGCTCTCCCTCCTGCGGGGACACAGAACAGACAGCGCTCAGCTGTTCTGGTTGCTCAGGATGGGGGTTTCAGCGATTTTTCACTGCCCTGAGCGCTCTGTGTCAGTGCTCCAGAGGCCCAAAGCTCCCTGTCCCCCCCTCCTCCTCCCTCCCGAGGAAGAGGATGGCACGGGTGTGCAGAGCCCCTGGGAGGCGGGGGGTGCCTGGCAGCGGGCCGTGCGCCTGGCGGAGGGTGGGAGGCTGGGGGCTCAGGAAACCAGTGACTGCAGCCAGGCTGGAAGGGCTTCCTACCTTTGTCTTCTTTTTCTTTAAGAAATTGGAGCCATCAGGGGACAACGATGTTACCATGATGCAAACGTAAAGATGGCAGAAGGTTTGTTTGCCTACCATCAAAGCCCTTTGACCTATCCTTCCAAGGTCTCGGTTGCTTCTTCACTGAGGCAACCACATCTAAAATCACGGTTGATACGGTAAGAGGCCAGCTGATTTCCAGTAGCTACAGAAGAAAGCTGCACAGGAGCTAAAAGAGCATTTGGAAATTAAATAATAAACCATCTATTCTGATAGAGAGGAAATGAAAGCTTACATTCCTGTAGAAATCATTTCTTTGTGATTTGTTAAATCAAAGCAACCTGTCTGGAAAAAAAAATTGTGTTTTTCATCAGAAAATACTTTTTTTCTGAAGACTTCTGTTGACGTTTTAGGAGAACTTATGAGGAGACAAAACTCTGTAAAGCTATCCTGTGGGAAAGTCAAGGGAGCATTTATGATGACTGCATTAAATGTTACGGGTACGTGCCACGGACCTAAGCAGCGGTGTAAACATCCCCCTCCTCTGGGGTACCCTAGAGGGCACGATTTTCTGGATAGAGCTGCCAAATACCTTTTGTGTTTCTTTAGACAAAAATGCGGTTTTCATACACCTGAAACTCCTGGACGTTTTGCAAACTTTTTTTCTTTCCCATCCCAAAGCAGCTGGAGCCAGTGTGGCACACTGTCAGCCCAACCCCCTCGGTGTTTAATTTGGGGTGGCGTGTGGCTGTGCCCAGTTTGACCCCTGCCTGCCTCACTGGGACCAGTTGCCCTTCTGCACCCTCTCCTCTTTCTGTGGCTGTTGGCAGATGCTGGGCCTGTGGTTTAGACAAAGCAAAGCAATTATGCGGTGACACAGACACCTACGTGTCTGTGAAAATTATAGGGTATTGCTCCGTGTACAACACACCCTGAATACGGTCCTTCATCCGCTACACCTATAACCTTCCTACTGCGATCAAAATTAAATTTGCAATAAATTCAGGGAAAACAAAGATGAGGTGGCAGAGAAAAATATTTTTTTGAAAAGGAAATACATTAAAATCTCTATTTGGCAGCTGAAAAGCTGTACTTTGCCTGCTCATTATTCCAAAAAAAATACTTTACAAGCTCAGGACTGTCTTAGAAGAAACCAATGATATTTATTTCTTCTTATAGTAATCTTTCCAGCCCGGGGAGGGCCAGAGTGCAGTCACCATCTGTAAGAGGAAAGCCAGAACTCCGTCATTCAGACCTGTTTTCTTTGGAAGATGTGCCAGGGGCCCATCACTCCCAGCACCTGCGCTCTGCCCTGACGCTTCCCGCTGGGTGCTGCCAACGCTCCTGTGGGTTCCGTGACCCCTGGATGAGTTTGGAGGAAATCAGCCCTTGCACCAGAGCTGTGTGCTGGATCAGATAATCTAATGAGAGGTCTTGAGTTTTCCTGTGAGCTGTAATTGTTGTTAGCCCCAGGGGCACTGCCCAAGGTGGCCGCAGAGAACTTGTGTTTTCTAACAGTCAGCAAGCCTCAGCTAGTGGAACCCAAATCTTGTGTGTATGGATGGGGAACGAGACCTTTTAGCTTGGCTGAACCACAAAAGTTACCTCTACATGATTTTTTTTCTGACTATCTGCTACCCTTTTTCCTTGGGGATGCGGACATCTCAGCTGCCCTCACTGATGACTGAAGAAATTTTATTTCTTATTTTATGAGAAAGAAAAATACTCAAAGGTCACAGTATCCTCTCAGATCATGCGATTTGCTCCATGACATCCAATGGTTCCTATAATGGAAGTGTTTCTGTAGTAGCGGTGTTGAAGCGACGGTGGGAATACTGGTAGGAATTTACGTTCTGTGTACTTCAAAAGTAGGAGCTGCTTCAAAGCGCTGCCTGTGAAAATATGTGATTTTTAAAGCAAGACTCTTCACTGAAGTAGCAGACTAATCTACTAGGGCATGTATCTGGCACTTCAGTGTTAAAGCAAAGCAAGAATGGTTGAAACGTAAAGATAATCTAATCCTGTGCAACTAGTACTCAAAGGTACACATGCTGGCAATATAGCCCTTCTTTTGGAAAAACAGTAGCTAGCAGAAGGACGTTTATTTCTGGAAAAAGAACCCTGAGAATGCTAGGGAGATTAATTGTAGACATCTTGTTAAAATTTTCAAGACTGAGTTGAACAGTCTCCCTCCCCCGTATTTGGGTGAATTACGGTTCTCTGGGGCCCTGTAATAGGTTATGTTTGTTTTCTACTCTTTGGGAGATAAGTGATAGTTAAGGACAATAAGTGTGTTTTCTGGCTAGGGCAAGCTGTACTTTGTGCCTCGCTGGGACAGTCCTTTGAGCAAGGCATTTTACAGGGCTCAGAATAGCAAATGCAGGGTGGAAATTGCCACGTGGCGGTCCTTGCCAGCTCTGCCACCCATCCGAGTGCACTGTCACCCACAGCCTGGGACGCACTTCCCCTGCTGGCACTGATCTGCTGGCTGGACCTTGAGTAAATCCCCTTCCTTTCTTCCTCCCCCTCCTCCTCCTCCTCCTCCATTTCTGGAATTCATGACAGAGGGGTTATGCTGAATGGCTGACCTGACGTTCTCCTGGCTTCATGGACGTCATGCTTTGATCACAAAGGGCATGACGGCTTTTCCAGGAGCCTTGTCCTTGGGTAAGGAAGGAGGCAGTAGTTTGGGATTTAGTCTTTGGTTTTCCAAGAGGTGTTTGATGAGTGTTTCTAGTGGTTTATGTGTGAATTATTTTAACAGAGCAGCTCTAACAGTAGGTCATGCCAGGAATGCGACACCCCTGCCCCCACATACTGCAGAGGAGTTGGCCTTTTCCGTGATGGAAGGAGGTTAACTGCAGCTGCAACCACTTGCGTGGTACATCGGCTCCCCTCAAATGCTCTCTGCTTAGGCAGGCATGAAACCATCAAAACACTCTTTTTACTTCTTATTGATTTCCTTCCTTCTCACTCACCTGCCAAGAGCCCTCAGGAGATGCTTATCCCAGAACATGGTTGGGACAAGCTGCAATCAGATGGTTTTTCTGTGCGGCAGAAAACTGGGATTCTATCGCCACCAACCACTGTGTGCAAACTGATGTCTGCACTCGCCTTGTCTGATATGAAAGCTATAATGTCAGACCCACCCTACTTCTCCCTCTTTTACCTAAACGCCTGTAATCTCGCTTCAGATGCTACAGGGATCAGAGGAAACCTATGGGCTGGCCAGAAGGCCATCCCATCTCTGACTTCCATTTGCCGCTAACTTGATGCTAGTGGGGAAGAAGGCGAGCCCACTCCAAGCCTGCTCTGCATTGCTGAGGATGCGCTCCAGCCCTCCCACTGGCACCTGCCTCCTGTCATCTGTAACATGCTCACTGCTCCAAGCTCCTGGGAGCAACCCTGGACCTTCAGTGGTTTCCACTCCTTCGTGTCTGAGGGGCTGAGAGAGGCGCTTTCTGCCACGGCTCATAGTAGCTGCTCAGTTTTTATCCAGTGTTGGTAGCAGGACGCCCACAAGTTAACATGGATCGAGGATATTCAGTCCTGGATCACAACCCAGTGAGTGGATCAAACTTAGATCCAGCATACACATCAGGTGAGCAGATCTCATTCTTAGACCTGCCTTAATTAATCCAGGCAGATGTACTTTGCTGCAGTTGGAAAGAAGGCTTGAGGATGATGGAAACTAAGTGTATGACAGCAGACCAAAATAAGTCGCCTTCTCCTTGGTGAAGCCCATACCGAAGCCACTGGGTCCCTACCCTGGGGGTGGGAAGGCTTTCCTCACAATGAAGCAGTCAGTCAGCCTGTTTATGGTGATTCATCCAGTGGCCACTTAACAGTAATGTGCGCAAATTGTGAGAGATGATTAATTTTTCTCCCACGAGTCTTAAGGGAGTTGGTGGTAGATGGCTCAGATTCAGCGTTCCACTGTAGCTCTCTGCAGTGGGTGGGATGAATCCCACACCGGAGTCGTGGCCCAGGGGGATGACAAGGTCAGTTTTGGGATGGGTGATTATATCCCATGTGGCAAATTAGGTTTTATTTAACATTTGAATTAGTTACTTCCGGGAGGAGAAAAAACTCCAAAGAAAGATAAGCATGTTTTGAAATACCGCATCTGTCAGAGACAAAGCTGGATGGGAGTAGAAAATGCAGAGAAATGGAATTCAAAAGAACCACGTTATTTTAAGAAAACAGAAAGAAGTCAATTATTTTAGCAGGTAATTTGGGACAGCCAAGTAGAAGCAAGCCTTGCAGATGAGGCAGCCTGTCAGCAGGTTGAGGAGGGGGATTGGGACCTGTGGCAATCGCGGAGCCACCCAAAGCAAAGACCCTCAGCTCCCTGCCTTGGCTTCATGTGGCCAGGCACAGCCGGGGCTCAAGGCAGGGTGGGACAGGGGGCAACTTCTGTCCCTCTAGGACATTCCTCAGGGTCAAGAGAGACAGGAGGTAGCAGAGATACTGTTAAGAAGAATTTTGCTTTATTTCTGTTTGGAATATAACTTTTTGGATTATATAGTCTTTCACTGACGTCAGAGTAATAAAAAGCACAGACTTAGAGAAAAGACTTGAAACTGAATAAATATTGTGAGATGGGTTTGGTGTTTTTTCGTTAAGCAAATTGAGAGTTGTCCTGGCCAAAAGTGCAAATGAAAATTGTAGCCCAGCTGGTAGTGCTGAAAACTGCTCAGAGTAAACCTGTGTGGCCATGGAATTTCAACAGTTTTGTGGGATTTTTCCCTCTGGACACATAACACTTCAGGAGAAGGAGCAAACGGGTGAGCAATTAAGCATATAATTTAAGGTGCAAGGGTTTTATTTTGATCTTAATCAACGGAAACCACTTTTTCCTTCCAAAGAATTGCAGAAAAGCACCTGATGTTCCCTAAAAAGAACAAGCTCTGTTCATGCACCATCACCGTGCCACAGTTCAGTGGCATGTCGAAGCAGGTGCCATGTCTTCTTTCAGCACTGTAAGAAGACAAAGCAAAACCAAAGAACCCCCAAAATATCACTCAAAAAGAAGAAGGGGAGGGGAAAAAATGAGGTTTGTTGAGTGTAGAGGGGTTGTGCCTGTGCTTTGATGCACTCATTGAATTTAGGAGGGCTGGTCTGCAGGCTTGGCTTGCACTTGGGGGCTAGGGGGGACGAAAAAAGGGGTCCTGCTCGCAGGGGAGGAGGATGCTGATGCTCAATCCCTGCCGTTCCCTGCCATCTAGTGGTCTACCAAAACTGTAGTCTTCTGCCCAGCATCTTACGGCAGGATCAGAAGTGAGGGAGGATGCTCCCAGTGAGAGGCAGTGAGCGTTCTGCCACTGCACAGCCAGGCGACTGCGGTGCTTCTGCATCCTCCCATCCGCTCCTCGCTGCCCTTTCATCTTCCTTCTCTTCAGAAGACGGCCAGAGGTCTTGGTCACTCGTTCTGACCTTGTCTAGACTGGCAAGAGCTTCAAAGTTTTACCTTGGGTGCTTGCTGGATAACTAAGGGATTTTGCCAGCGCTGAAGTGAAGGATGGGGATATCACAGATAGCACAGGCTTTTTGGTCCTTTGGTCCTTACTGGACTGGGTGAAGCAGCATCCTCCAGGCTTGAACACCCTGATGTGGGCAGCCGGGCCACAGGTGTGCTCCCAGCATTGCTACCAGCCATTCCCTGATAGCAGCAAATGGGTGAAACACTGGCAAACACTGGGAAAAAGTTCCCTGGTGAGGGCAACCCCCCACCCCCGGGGCCTTCCTTGATATTTGACCTGTGTTCCCGCAGTGGCATCCACTCTTTCTGTGAGACTTTACCCTCACTTCACTATTTGGAAATAACTATTAGATTAGGATGGTGAACTCAGAGGCCAATGTTTATAATAAGAAGAAACGTGACTTGCAAATGCAGGTGCATGGGCTGCTCCGACAGTTCCATCCCTCCTCTGTACCCACTCATGGGGACTATCAGAGTTGTTCTCTGTGTACACTTTCGGTATGTTGAATAGATTTCAAGCGTATTATTTTTTCCCTGGAAAGACTTCGAGTTGTGTTCAGCTTTTTACACAAGCAGCGGCCCTGCGCGAAAGTAATCCTAACCGGGGTAACATCCAGGGTGGTGTTTTTGCAAGCAGGTTCAGATTATCAGGGTGTTTAGGAAAACCACCTCCCAGAGGAAGTAGGGTGCTTTGACACATTCATCCAAAATTTCCAGTGGTGCAGAAAAGGAAAGACAACAGTGTGTGTTAAAAGTCTGGTACTTTCCACTTCACCCTTTGTGGTAATGAGATAAAGTAAAAACAGGAGATTGCTTTGCCTTTTTTGTTTATATCCTTTCCCATCCCCCCCCTGGAGAAATCAGAGCATATCTATTAGAAGTGGGGTAGGATGGGCAGGTGATTTCCCTGCCTGTGCTGGGGGCAGCAGGGCAGGATCTGGCAGCCTGGACCTGTCCCAGCCCCCATCCAGGAGCAGGGCAGCCAGGAGATGGACATGCCCCATGGACAGCCCCAACCCTGGTCATCAGGCACCCCCCTGGGGACAGGGGTAGAATGTCAGCTCTTGAGCGGGGTCTGCTACCCCACTGTTCAAGCCACAGGTGATGGATGCACCCTCTAGGACACAGAGAGGACGCGCGTTATTGTGGCCAGAACTGGGGCTTCTTGGCTGTGGTCCCAGCAGCAGGTGGTGTGGATGGATTAGGTGCCATGCTCCTTCCCCGTTCTTTGCAGAGAGGTGCTCTTTTTGCTGATGGTGGTTGTTTTGGACCACGGGGAGAAGAGCCACCTCCTTCTTGCCTGCCAAGCGGTCACGGTGGCTGTGGCTGCTGCAGCGTCCAGCCAGGCAGTGCAGCCTCCCCAGCATGTGGGACCCTCTCCTAACTCTGCCTCTGTGGTGAGGGTGCCCCCCGCGCTCCCTGATACATCTAGGAGCATGATGGCCAGAGAGCTTTGACAGATTTTAGCTAAGTTTGTGAAAGATCTAAGCTAACTTCTCTTTCTGGTCTGTCTTCAGACCCTATCCCATGTAAGTGAGATGCCAGAGCATGTGTCTCGATCGCCTTTGGTCAGGATGGGTGTGCAAGGAATTCTTGCAGTCCCCAACCACAGAGCAATGAGCTGAGCTATTTACGTGCAAACCCACCACCGAAAGAGCTCGGTTCTATGTTTGGCCTGATCAGGATGCATATCTCTGGTTCCTAAGGTAAAAGGATACCGTGCCATCTCTTCAGGGGAAGGAAGGAAGAAGTTATGTGTTCCTAGCTCCTTTTTCAACAGTCTTTGCAGTAGGTGTTGGCAGGTGTGTTCAGGCTGAGGATTGTCACAACTCCTGGCAAAATACATGCTTGTAATACAAAAATCAATTTTTAGCTGTATAAAGAGTTTTCACAACCCATACTTCCCTTGACGTGATGCCCCTAAGATTGTTTTGGTGATATTAGGGTGCTGTTATGTAATACCTGTCTGTTTTCTGCAACGAGAATGGGGGTTCCAGATCTATGAATTCACACTCTTTTATCCAGCACAGGGCACCGTTTGATTTTATTCTCTCCTGTAAAGCAACCAAGGAATTATTTGAGAACTGTATTTGCTGATTCAGAGAAATACGATCTGAGAAGGTAGCAAGTCTGATTTTTTTTTTTTTAGGCATTGTGCTTCAAGAAAGGTGTCAACCAGCTGGAGAGAGCAGGGAGAACAGCAGCAAGACTGCTGGTCTGAGGAAAGGCTGGAAGACTTGGAGTTGTTAAGTCTACTGGGAGAAGTGATGTCTTCAAATACATAAAGTCAAACCCGTTAAGAGGGTAAGAGTGAATGTTCTCCACACCTACTTTAAATAGAATAAGAAGTAACGGATTTAGGTCTGTGAAGGGATTTTCAGGCTCAATATTAGGAAAAGCCTCTATTGGTAGAGGTTATAAGATGCTGGAATATGGTCTTGAGTGGCCAAGACCATCACTACAGGTCTTAAGACACAAGTCAGAGAAAAGCCTGTTTAGGATGGCTTTGGTATTGTGGTCTTCTCCTGGATCAGCCTCCTTTCTCTTGCCTTTTACTCTGCAATTGTAACGCCGTCTCTTTCACATGTACAAATAGGAAACGGGGAGTGTTGAAAGCACCCGGCCCTGAGCAAGCCCGTGTGCCTTCAAAGCTGGCTCTAGTTAAAGTGCAGGCAGGACAAAGGGGTGGCCAAAGTGCCCCATCCAACAGAGATCTGCTGTGATCTTACGCGTAGCCCTGTGTGGCTTTACCAAGAGCAGATGCATCGTATTTAGCCAAAAATGTGTGCCTATGCCTTTCAGGAAGGCAGTTCCGTTTCATTATTGGAACTGACAGCCAGAAATTGTCTGATTTCCAAGCGATCAGCACTCACATTTCCTAGATGTGGAACAGGTGCATTTTTTAAAAATGTGGAGAAATATGCTGCAAAAGCTACTTCGGAGATGACTTAAATTTCTTCTCTTTTTGAGTAGGGAAGAATGTTCCCAGGGCTTTTGGTGCTGGTGGCAGATGCGGCAGTGCTAATTCTGATGTCAGGTATCCTCTTGCCAACAGGCAAGTGCTGCAAACCTTTAGAAGATGAGAAACTGAAGCATTGCATGTCCACCTGACCCAGTTAAAATCTCTCTCTGAGCATTTGTCAGCTTCCACATCTTGGTGGAAACCTGCCCTTCAGCAAGGGCTACACCCCTGGAGGAGTGCTGCAAGGAGACTTGAGGTTCTCCAGGGTCCCAGGGAGATGTTTTGCTCTTGTTTTGTTCACTGAGCTTGCTTCCTGGCACCTGCTCCTGCGATTTGAGGTCAGCCAGAGTACTTTCACACTTCTCATTTGTCTCTGGTTTGTCTTTCCTTTCTCTTTTGCAGGTTTCGAGCTCTGATGCTCCAACAAAGAGAAGAAACTACGCACTGGAGGATGAGAGCTTGCATGGGTATTGAGAGCTGTTCTCACTCAACCTTTGCTCCATCACAAGTCGGTGACCAAAATCAAAGCAGGCTTCTCACACCCCATCACTTGCTTATGATCCACTGTTGCTGCTCTAGTAACGCCTGTTCCCAGCCTGCAGAGAAGAGGAGGCTGGTACATCGCAGGGGGTTGCACCCCCCGAGCAAGGCAGCCGACCATCTCGTGCACCTGTGAGGTCCCCAGCTGGGGAGCTGGTGGTGACACTATAACCACAAACCATGTAAGGTGAAGTTTTGTGTCTGGCTTTCTTACCATGACAGAGGTTGCCACTGTAGTTAGCCATTTAAATGTGATTTTCCTGAGAAAATGGAGGGTCTACTGAACCTACTGTTTTCTTCCAGAAAACCACAACTGTTGATGTCTAAGGCATGGATGAAGGGAGCTGCAAGTTATTTAATTCGTGGTTTTTATTAAATGCAATTGAAATGGCATTTCTCAGAGCTTCTGGGCCTCCACAGGATTTGGGAAAATGCAGCAACATGAGGCTAAATCCCTGACGTAAAGTTTAGGTAGTAGACTTCTGGCTACTAACAATGTAAAAGAGGAATTAAAAAAACCTAGCAGAAGCCACCCCTGCTCCACCATCCTTCCCATAACCCAGAAACACTAGAAAGTAGGCAAGTTTCATAGCGAGCACTGAAAGTCAACTATCCCCTCTCTTTAACTGAGGCGTGCATTGGTTTAGAACAGGTTACGTGAGAGAAAATAAGTGCAGCCCTTGTGACTACAGCCAGAAATGTGTGAGTAGTGACTTCACGGGTTACCTCGAGCTCTGTTTGAAGAACTGTCGTCTGAAGCCTGAATGCCCACACAGCAGGTGGGGTGAGGTGAAGTAGCTCTGTAGATTTCGATGGTGCTGAATCCCTTTGTGTTGGGTAAAAAACCAGCTCTTTGCAACCACAAAACGAACGGTGCTGAGACCTGAGGAGTCATGGTCTCAGTCCCAAGTCTCGCTGTGCAGACCCGTGTTGGTGCACCTGACTGGGTGCAGTCACTCTGTGCACGCAGTCGGTGTGCCTTTTTCCAGATACTACCCAGCTGAGGGGCAAGTCATCCCCAGAAAATATTATTAGCCACAATTTCAGATCGCAAGACATAGCTAGGTAGTTATTAATAAGTTCAAGAGATTCTTATTAGCCAAGGCAGCTTGATTTTAGGAAGTGCTGAGTCCCAGTGCATGTGTCTTGCTGGGGTGGACTGGGGAGATTGCCTGATACGATACTGTGGTTAGTAACCAACAATAATTAAAGTTCCTTTCCGTACATCAGTAGCATGCTTGTTGAGTACCCCTGCTTCTGGTTGCCTTTCCCCTTTTCCCAAGCTGCATGGTGAAAACTGGGGGTGTGTGCTTCTCTGCCAGGTGACAAGTTTGTGTCTCCGCCGCAGAGGTGGCCGAGCTGCAGCAAACACCGCGGTGCTGCTGCGGAGGGGAGTCTTGGCAATGCTATGTGCGGGCGTCTGATAACTAGAAACCAGTGCCTATGCACTAGCTCGTCTAGAAAATCTCATCTAAAGAGAGAATTTGAGTTGGTTTATCTGAGAACAAATGCCACTTGGATGAAAACCCAGCCAACGTATTGCTAGCTTAAAGCCAGCAAAGTTTTACTCTTCATTTGTGCTAAACGATGGCTCCCGTGTTCTCAGTTAAGTCCGGTTACATCCCATGCCAAGCACAGCCTTTACTCCAAACTTCAGCTGATGGAGCATGCAGCCTGACTAAAACCAATTGTACAAGACACGTAATTAATTATACAAGTCCACTATAGCATAACTCCTGTCCCACAGGCCACGATTCATAACAGTTAGAAGCTCAGCCTCTTGAATGTGTTTCCAGACCTGGTTATCCCCTGTTGCTTTGGCTCTCCTCCTTTGGCTGCCTACAGTGGCTGTGGCAGTCGTGGCCCATCCGTCTGTGTGTACGTGCGAGGAGGCAGAAAGGGAAATCTGCGTTGGGGCGAGCGATGTAGGTGTGTTGGTCAGTGATGCAAAGGGCACAGTCTGGTTACCTGTAGGAAACAGGGAGTACGAGTGCGGTTGATTCATGTGACTGACACATGCCACCGACCTGTGTGGGTGGAAATGGGGAGTTACCTGGTTCCCAGGTGTTTTCCTTTTCATTAGGTGAGCAGGAATGAGCATGAGCAGGCCTGGCCCAGGGGGAGGCTTTTTGAATGCAAAATAGTAGTTGCCACTTAAAACTCAGAGGAAAATGAGATTTCTTCACTCTGTATTGAGGGACGTGGGGTTGTTTTCATCTCGAGCTTCATAGTTAACTCTGCCATCCCCTAGGCTCGGGTGGTCTCCTTGGGGATCTTTATCTGGGTGCCCGCTCAGGTCTTCCTCTCCTGCTGTCTGTCTCCCTCTGAAATCTGCTCCTTTCTCTTCCCCAGCCACCATCCGTGTGTCTGCCTCTCTCCCTGGTTCCCGTTCGCCTGGGCGGACATTTGTTGATGTGAAATGGGGTAGGGAACCAGAGCCATGGAGACCGCAGAATGAGGAACCCTGTGCAAGGAGCAGGATGGGGAAAAGCCCACCCAGGGACATGGGTGTTTGCCTCTTCCCTCAGCCTGCAGGTGCTGTGGTCTAGCCTCGGGGCTCAGCTCCAGGCTTGCATCCTCCATCCCCTGGTGAGGACGTGGGATATAGGGAGACCCAGGGAATGGTAGCACTTGCCTGGAGGCTGGAAAGATCCAAGCAGGCGACACGGGGAATGGCAGGGGGTGCAGGGAGCAAGGCTTTGGCGTGGAGCTTGGCTGCTGAGTCCCGACCCATCCTATGTTTCCATCTGTCTGTGCTGCCCCTTCTTCCAGCACCCACTGCCTTAGCGGTGCAGGTACCGCAGGTACTGCAGGACCCAGGTGGAGCAGTGGGGCGAAGCGAGGGGCGAGCATTGGCTGTACACCCTGTCTCTTTGCCCTTGGGAGCACTCCTACAGCTTCCAGCCCTGGACACTCTTAGGGGGAAAGCAGCAGGAAACTTAGCAACGTAGGGTGATGCCTTTTTCTTCGAGGCGCGAGCTCTGCTTCTCACGTTCATGTCGCTGTAGCGCTCCCTTCGGCGCTCTCCTCGCTGCCTGAGAGCCTTGTGAGCTGCAGTGGGGTCAGGCTGCCGCCGGGATGTGGTGGGAAGTATTGCAAAGCAGGTAAGTGGAGAAGCAAGGCTCGGCGAGCTGCTGCTTGGTCTGGCAATATGAAAAAGTTTGTGGTTTGCCAGAAGCAGCCCCCCATCCGATAGGCATTTGGGGGCCAAGAGTTGGCAAATGTTTAAGCCTCACGCTCTTCTAAATTTTGTATGTCTTTATAAGGAAGCACAATGGGGGGAATAAACGGATAAAGCAAAATGAGGATGGCTGATGTGTTTTACCACAAGCCTCATCATCTCATCTGGCCTTGTAGGAGGTTTGTGTGCTGTGCTGGTGCTTGGGAGGGTGGAACCAGCCAGGTGTCCCTCCCGTGCAAGAAGAGATGGCAGTGACGAGCAGTAACGTGCTTCACTGGCATTGAGCCCTTCAGCTCCTCAGGCTTTGCTGTTTGCCTTCCACGCGGGTCTGTGGGTGTAACGAAGAGCTGCAGAGCCGTGTTTCTGTTCTTCGGGCTTCCTGTGTGACCGTACCCATACAACGTATTTGGGGCAAAAGCAGCAAAGGAAAGACAAGTAGAAAATTCTGTAATATAAATCGGAGGCCCTCGGACCATGTCTTAGGGAGGCTGCAGAGGTGCTGTACACCTCCCACAGAATGGGCCCTGAGCCTAGTTGTTTCCTATAGTGCACCGTTGTGATTCTGCCGTTGTTTCCTTTAGTGCGCCGTTGCGATTCTGCCGTCATTTCCTTCAGTGCGCCGTCGCGATTCAGCCGTTTCACCGCGGGGTTTAACCCAATACCGGCTCCTTTCAGTCCCATGCTGAGGGCACAGGGGAATCACGAGGCTGCCCGGCTCCCACTGGGGTCCTGCCCCTCTGCAGAAGCTGGCGCCCACCCACCGAGCCCTAACACAGCCGCCGTTGGGCGCGATGTCTCCGGGGTGACATGATGTTACCGAGAGGTGCGCTAGAGGATCGAGATGAACATGTAGCAGCTTAAGTGACATAGTACAGCCCTTCCGTTCATGGGCCAGTTTTAAAGCCGATGGACGGTGGAAATAACAACTTTTTTCTTTTCTTGGAAAAGGTGGTGAAAACCAAGCGATGCTGTGATTGATCTGAATGGCTCATCTGCACCTTAAGAGGCAGATGGTTTCAGTCAACACCTTTTGTTTCCCTGCTTCAAAAGGCGCAGCCTTTCAAATCGTTTGCTTTAAAAGATGAATTTACCGCAGGCTCCTGTGCTTCACTTGTCTATGCTAGTGTGTCTGACGGTGAGGTGGTGAGGTACTTCCTGCCTGTCTACCAAAATCTCATTGTCCAAATCGGATTTGGCTCCCTGGGGACCTGAGGAAGTTCAGCTTTGCTGTACAGGTGAAACAAGCCACGTGAAGATTCCGCCAGGCTTTGTCCTCTGGATGCTGCAACACTTCTTCCCCGTGTGTTCGGTCTCGTTCTAGGTCCCAGCTGCCAGTCATCATCCTGGGGCTGCTCTGAGCCGACCTGCTGGTGGTTTCAGCTCACTGGGATGACAGAGGGAAAGCTGTACGTGCCCAGATGGATGCACTGCCGAGCTAGCTGGAAACTCAGACAGGTAACCTGCCTGTCCCCAGCACCCCTCCTTACCTTCCTGAGGGTCTTTGGACCCTTCCTCATACATACTATGGTATGGGCAGAGTATTGCGAAGCATCCTCGCCAACTGTATTGTTTCGCACGCACTTGTTCTCTGGAAGGATGGACTTTTTACTTTCCCCCTTCTGCCTGCAAAGGCTGTATCAGATCGTGGAAAGCAATCGGAGAAGTTTCATGCCTTTTGTTCAAATCATTTAAGCTCTCCACTGAATGGCTGTCCTTGTTTTTCAGTTTAAGACCACTGAGGTAGGATCTGTTTCAGAGAAACATTTTTTTTCTTGTTCTGAAAGCTACTTGTAGACTATGAAACTAAGTGTACCTTTATCAGCTGAGCAATAAATGCAACTAAAGGTCGATTTCTGGGCTTATTCATACCGAACTTGCTCCAAGTTTCCCATTCCTTCACCTAAAATAATTAGTCTCTAGCCATGCAAGGACTGGCCCACTAAAACAAAAAGTTCAAACTGAATTTTTCTAAGAGACAGTTCTCCTTTTTTTTTAGTGAGGATTACCAATGATTTACCAAATTGATCATTTATATATTAAAAAAAAAAAAAAAAAAACAAACCAAAAAAACCCACAACAAAACCCAAACTAAAATGTCAATATGTCTAATGGCTCGAACTAACAACTTAGTGCAGAAACAACTACCGCTGAGTTTTATGTACACAGACACGGCGACTGAGTTTAAGGGTCGGGGGGAGGCAGAGCAAGTGTACCGTGTGTGTAATAAACCATTCAGCTTACCTAAACAGCAGGGTGAATGTACACCGTGCGTAACAGCTATGGTGTTAGCTGGAGCGATACCAAGATAAAATACAAAGATAGTGTCTTATTTTCTTCCATTAACTTGAGTGCAAATCATCTGGTGTGTTAGGTGCAGCCTGAGACCTAGTACATCCTTCCTTTCCAGATGCCATGGAAATTTTTAAGCAAGTTCAAGACTCTCTGCTCACTGCTGTATACCTCTGGTGCAAATATTGCTAAGAGTAATTTTTGAGAGTGGTGTTTTGCAAGAGCAGATGGATGGTCCCCAAGCGAGAGCTGAAGAAGTGGTGCAGAAGAAGGGTGTGAGCGTTCTTTTCAAACTTCAAATGGCACCCTGGTCTTCACCTCCTTTTTATCTTCTTTCCTGCAAACCTGAGCATGCAGCTTAATCACTTTTTTGTGCCAGTATTGGGAGGAAAACTTAGCTTGATGCAGTTATACACAGCTACTTGTTAAAAAAAAAAAAAAATTGAGTTTGGCCGGGGTCAGTCACTGCTGATCATTTGTTATTTCCATTGATTGATTGTGGACAAAAGCAATATGCGATAACTTAGCTAACCGATCATCCCATCAAGAGAAAACCGGTGTGTGCTATATTTCAATATTTCCTCACTCCTTATTTAAGAGAATTCTTTGTAAAAGGAAAATACCCTTCTCCTCCTTCCCTGTCTTCCACAAAACACACGCACACACTCAAGTACTCACTTGATTTTGGTTAACGATGGCTTTAGACATTTGTGGTGCTCAAAGAACTTTGCAAGGAGATAAACTGGAATGAAAACCTGAATCCTTGGAAGAATGTTCTTAGAAACTCAAAGAAAAATTCTCCCACAAGCATTCTTGCCTTTACTTGGGAGAAATTAACCTGACTCAGTATTGTCTTCCTCACGGATTCATTTTACATGTTTGTATCCTAGGAAAACCTTCCCCTTCTCCCCTTTGTCCGTATTCAAACCGTAATCAAATCAGACTAGAAACAGGATCCTGAAAAAAAGCAAACGAGAAAGCTGGCTGCTTTTATTCCCCCATTTAAGAGACAAACACACGGTGCAAATACCCACCCATCGACACAGGCTGTGTTTTGAATTCTGCCGTTATGGGGGAGCATCCGTAGGTTCTTCCTAACGAAAGGGAAGCTTTCCCAAAAGAGAACGGAACAATGTACTGGTGAGAAGCTAGAACTGGGGCTGCACGCCCCATGGTTGTCTGCAGGAGTCTTTGCCATTTTTATTTATTTACATTAACGCAGGCATGTTCTGTAAATTCATTTTCTACAGTTAGTTCTCTTCTCTGGCATCTTTCTGCAGCAGCAGAATGATTTAACGCAGCCTATGTGAGGACTTCTGGGCTTCCAGGTGAAACCGGGATGGAAGGGATAACAGGATCGTGGTGCTGTCCCCTAGTTCTCCTTGTGCCACTTGTTCCAGGATTTCCCTACTCAGTTTATGAAATCTTTCTTATTATCACCACTGAACCCCAGACTACCTTTTCCTCATTGCCCCTGCTCTCTCATTTCCTGGTCTCTTGCTTCTTACCTATTTGTCTTATTATTTTCCAAATAAATCTTTATCCTTCTCCAAAATCTGCAAATTTATCTATAAATTAATCTCCTGGTTTCAGCTGGGATGAAGTTAATTTTCTTCTTAGTAGCTGGTGCCTTACTGTGGTTTGGATTTGGGGTGAGAACAACGCTGATAACACACTGATGGTTTCAGTTGTTGCTGGGTGATGTTTATACTAAACCAAGGACTTTTCGGTTTCCTGGGCCCTGCCAGCGAGAGGGCTGGGGGGGGCGGGGCACAGGAAATTTGGAGGGGACACAGCCAGGACAGCTGACCCAAACTAGCCAAAGGGATGTTCCATAGCATGGGACACCACGCTTGGTATATAAACTGGGGAGGTGGCCGGGGCCAGCTGATCGCTGCTTGGGGGCTGGCTGGGCATCAGTCAGCAGGTGGTGAGCGATCGTGTTGTGCATCACTTGTTTTCCTTTATCTCTTCCCTTTGGATTTCATTCCTCTCCCTTTTTCCCTCCTTTTCGCTTCAACTTTGCTGCTGTTGTTGTTGTTATTACTATTGTTGTTGTGGTGGTGTTTTTTTGGTTTATATTATTTCAATTACTAAATTGTTCTTATCTCAACCCTCCAGTTTCCCATTCCTTTCTGATTCCCCTCCCTATCACTCTGGGTGAGGGGCAGTGAGCGAGCGGCTGTGTGGGGCTCAGTTACCAGCCGGGGTTAAACCACAACAATTCATCTCTCTTACAAAGTCCTCCTTTGCCATCTATTTTTCTAGCCACTTAGAATACATTGCTTTTAATCCTCTTTCCTCCAGCTCGCCCTTTGGGAGCTCTGCAACCCGTTTGGTGCCCTTTGGTCCCCCCAGCCCTGCCCCTGGACTGACAGCTCCGGTCACATCTTCTGCATTCTGCCCGTCTGATTTCTCTGCAACTGATTGCAACACCTGGGTGAGTTCATGCTAGCCACATATGCGAGTCTTTCTTTTCACTCATTTTCCTCACTGCGGGTCATTTTTTGTGTTACGCACAGGGTCTGAACCAGATCGAGAGGGGCTTTAGGTGCCTAAACTCTTACTGGAACAGTACTTACAAATTAATATGTTTTAACAGGAATTTTGGTGCCTACAGTACCTTTGTGGTGAAGAGCCTTGGTTCCTCGCCTCAGCTCAGCCGGGGTGATGTCTCACACCAGGCACGCCGTGCTGTCTGGGCACTGAGGGTGTCACTAGGTCCAGTTCTGATCCTACACCACATTTTGTGCTACACAAAGTTTTGTTCTCGGGACATGGTTATGCAGGACATGGTCAGGATTTGGTGATGGAAAAATTGAAACATACCAGGCTCTCGTGTCTCTGTTGGGTTAATGGAGTTCTCCTTTGCTGGGAAAAAGAAAGATGTTTTAATAGATCAGCATGGAGAAGGTGCCTTTCTGCTTATGGAGGGAGTATTAATTACTATAGGAGACCTTGCATTGCTGAGTGGACCTCAAAGAATAAAAATCTGTTTCCAAACTGGATTTGGGAATAGCTATTCTGATGAAAGCTAATCAACACAGAATGTTATATTTATAGAGCGAGTTCCTGTGTTCTGCAGAGGTCCTCTGAATAGGAGCAGAAAAATTCCCAGTGTATTTGTGGCTGGTTTTCTCTGTGTTCAGTGAACTAGTTAGGGAGAAAAAGGCATGGAAAATCCTAAAGCCATCCTATGGGCAAACATATCAAATTTTATGGAAGAGGAAAAAATTTCATTTTCCTAAAAAGAAATTAATAAAATCATTAAAAAGATCCATGGGATTGTAATAGAAAAATGTGAGATCACTTAAATTAACATATGGGGGACCCCCAAGTTACACTCTTGGTTTAGGACCCAGCAGCTGTGTGAGAGTTCCTGCAAAGCAGGAGAGATTAATACTGTAATTATTTGATAATTTAAAGGGAAAGCTAGGAATAGAAAATGTAACTGGATAGAACTTGACTGCATTTGAGTGGCTGAGACCCCTATTTATTTCTAACTTGATTATTTGCAAAACAGGAGAAAAAATTCCAATTATTCTGAAGTCTGAACTTTGTATTTGTTCTCACTTTAGTTCCGCTCCCCCCCCCCCCCCCCCCCCCCCCCCCCGCCCCCGTCTCTGGAAGGGAACAATACACAGGGGAAATTAAATTCGTAAAGATTCAGTATCCTAACTGGTGCACTCGATCAGGACGTCTCAGCGATCAGTTGGGATAATTATATGGGGATTTTCATAGAGCTTTGAACGCAACTTCTGTGAAGCTGTGAGAAGGAGTGGAATCAAATGCATCCAGGCAAAGGTTAGGTGGTCAAACTACTTACCGTGGTGCCTCCTTAGGCACAAAAACGTGCACACGATGATGATGAGACAATAAAGACCCACGGATGCTGAAGAATAAATGATGTACAATGTCTTGTTTCCAGGTTCTTGGGGCTCTTCTGAGATACTAGTGGTATCAAAAATTGCATTAGCGTGTATTAACGTACAGAAATATTTGACTTGGGTTTTTTTCTTCTTCTTTTTCTTCTTTCTTTTTTTTTTTTTTTTTTTTTTTAATAGTGTTAGATCTCTTTGAGCAACTGGCTCCTTAATGTACTTAAACATTCTGCAGCTTGGTACAGCATGTCATGAGATAACCCTGTCTCCATGGGCATTCTACCAAAGTATGGGGATACTAGAAGGAAAACTGCACAGGAAAGCGTAATTGATGAGTGGTGCGTGGCAGAAGGGAAGAGGGGTCAGAATTAGAGCACTGCTCTGAACTTCCAATATCTTTTTGCAATTGTAATTATGAACAGCAACCAACTGTGAGTAAAAGCCATGCTTCAGCCTATGTTAAAGTGATAGTATAGCGTGATTCCTAACACTTTGCAAGTGTAAGCCATGTAGGAGTGGGATATGACAAAGCATGTCAGAAGCGTGGAATATAGCACCCAGAGGTAACGTGGTTGGCTTTTTCCAAGTGCTGCTGAATGCTGGACCGTCCTAGCCTTGAAAACTGTGACCTTGAGAGACTATTTTGTTCAAATGGGAAGAAAGTAATTGTCGTTCAGCAATGAGTTTAAATTTGTCTTGACTGCACAAAACACTCTAACCAGAAATTCATGGCAGGACAGGTAGTTCCTTTCTCTTAAAGAGGAAATAATAATCAGAACTTACTTTCTGGTGAAGTTGTGATAATGTTTTCAGGCTTTTCTGAAAGAGAAAGGCAAGATAGGGAAACGAAACAGCAACCTGACATTTTGCGCTGCAGTTGTGTTCTCTGCACCGTGTCCTGAAGTCTTCACAAGCCTCCCCTTCAGTCTGCTGGTGAAAGAGGGAACAAAATGTGACAGGCAAAGGGTGGGGTGTTGGGGGGCAGGGGGAACGACGCGTTGGTCTCCTGCTGCCATCTCTCTCAGACCTCTTTGGCATTCATCAGCAGAACATATGTCAAAGGAAACTCGCATCACGAGCGCAGCACATCCGTTTCGATGTTGCTCCCTCTGTTGCAGCATTTCGTGTTGCAATAAGTTTCTGAAGTTCATTAACTTCCCAGGAGAGGAGCTGGCAGCAGAACAACCTTACGGCTCAGCTGCCCTAGGTCAGTAGGACACCACGGCCACACAGGTCACTGTTCAGCTGCAGAGCAGCATTGAGGAGGGCAGACGTCGCTCATCATAATCCACACTTGGCATCCCAACTGCCTAAGTTAACGTGAAGGCACCACTTACCTTTAAGATCATTTAAAGCTATTGTAATCTTTCCTGCTCTTAAACTTCTCGGGGTACAAAATCACACTAATCAGGTCCATCAATGCATACTGAAAGGACTTGGGAAGAATGTCCACGCTGATGTCCCCAGCGCAGCTGTTCCGTTGCTGGGGGGGCAGGAGGGGAAGGGCCCACAGCAAGCGGCCACACTCATGGGCTCTCCCCCGACAGCCTTTCTTGCTGCTGCCAGAGTCAGAGCACCCAGCCCGGGCAGTGCAGCACTTCTTATGTGGTCTCCACTGATCCGTAAGGTAAGCTCATGATCTGCTTTCTGCACTGCCTCAATAGTAGCCCCTGATTATAAATAAATCTGTGCTGTACAGGAGAAGATACTCTCCCAGGGACCATCCATCTGGATGCAGGAGCAATAGCAATATATTTAATATAACATTCCACACATTGTATGATATTTAATGTAAATAAAATAAAGTTAGTGGTTAATGTATTAAACACACATTATATATATATATATATATATATACACACATTTATTGCAATGTATATGATGTGGCAAATATATTGAAATAGCTCTAACAGTAGATCCTGGCCATGTTGACCAGGTAGCACTCAGATGTTGGGTCAGCATGCCCTGCCCAGCCATCTACTCCTTTTTCTGCTCCCCTGAGTAGGATCGTTCTGCACAACAAACTTCAGTTGTGAAGCAGGATCACTTATCTTTCACTTTGACTCTTCCATCTCTGGTTAAAAGAGAGCATGATTTGTTTTAAGGCAAGTAGGTCAGATCTACTTTGGTCATACCGCACTAGCAACAGATGATTATCAGTAGTCTGAAAGTGGAAGCTAAAAGCTCAGATTAGAAAGTAGAGGTTTCAATTATTTGAGTAACGATTGCCATGGATGATAACGCTTCAGGAAGTATCTATAAAGCTCAGGTTGTGCCCTGACAGCAGCCTTCTTTCTGATAAAATCCTATGTAACAGGTATTTCCAGAAGGATGTGCAGGTCTCTGAGGGATAGATATCTTCTGATGTCCTTCATCTCATTATTTTATCATATAGTTTTATCTTTTTCAAAATTCTCTTTTTGAAAAAAAACAACAACAAAAAAAACCCAAAAACCCAAACCCCAACCCAACCAACAATACCAAACCCAAAACTTTTCTAGGTTCAAAAAGTCCAATTTCCCTCAATGTTTTAAAACAGATTTCAGTGACACTTACTCATTCAGCATCATTATTAACCAGGGAGAGGCGCAGGAACTGCTGTACCTCTCTCATTGTTAGCTTTTTCCAGCGCAGGGATGTCGTGTTTTCCTTCGTTTTTAATCATCTGGTGCTTTTACAACCACGTATGCACCGCTGCCCACCGTCACTTTTGGAAGAATCACCTGATCAGCACCGGGCAATTTTTATAACACCCCACAGCGTTCACTTGGGACAGGGCTGCTGATCCCCATGGAATCCGGGGCACATCAGTTGCACTGGGAGTTGCAAAGGCAACTGCCTCGTTGCTGTTAAATATTGCTCTGAAGAAATGCTTGTCTCGCACCCCTCAGCGTAACCTCCAGAACCCCCCAGGGAGAGGAGACAGGCGTGAGCCGGGGGGGCACGGAAAGTTCTGAACTACCCTGTAGCCACGTCCTGGGTGGGAATACAGAAATTTCCCAAGCAGAAGCCTTACTGAGGTCTGGATATAGAGTAGCTTCTGTGCAGCCCTTGCTCTGTAAGGGAAGGTATAAGCAGCTCAAGCGTTACATGCTTGCAAACTTCCCTCCATACAGCTCCCTGCGCTGCTGCTAGCGAAGTCACGAGGAGCTATTCCACAGCTAACAGACGGTTTACTTGGTTATAGCTTGTTTTCTAAAAAAGCAAACACCACCTCCGGTGGCATTGATATTGCTTGTATAATTTTGCTCATATCGTATATTTTTAAGAGCCCAAACGAACCGTGCTAGCACATCTGTCATCGGGGGAGCTCGGATAGGGCTGCTCCCTTTTTAACTTGAGTGCCTATGGCAACACGTGCCACGGGTTTGCTCCTTCATCTTCACACATGCCTCTGTGGTGGTGATCATGCACGTATATTTTTATATCATTCACTTGTCTTATTAATTCCAGGATAATCAGGTTAAATTCTGTTTCCAAAGCCGAACTCCCTGCCGTCAAGCAGACCTGCCTCCAACAGCCTTGCTTTCTCCGAAAGGTCACCTATGGAATATGCTACTGAGTTCTGGGATGTGGGAAAACTGGGGCCACGCTCGCTTCCCAGCCCACGAGCGCCGCTGCCCACCCGTCACCGCTGAGCCACGGCCCCCCTTGCGCCGCACCCGCACCTGGCTGCTGGCAATCCACCCCCATCCCACTGCTGGTCCCGCTGCTGCCGTGCGGGTGCAGGATGCCCGCGGCCAGCGAGCCCCGGGGCACCCATCCTCTCCTCTTGGCCCTTAAAACCGTGTCTTCCATGTCCTCTGGTTTATAGTGGTTTTTTCTTTTTTTCTTTTTTCTTTTTTTAAATTTTTTTCCTTTTTTTATTTTTTCTCTTTTTTCTCTTTTTTTCTATTTTTCTCTTTTTTTCCACTGTTTTTCTGCCTTTTTATTTGTCTGTTTTTCTCTCCCCCCTTTTATTTTGTCTGTTCTCCTCCCCCTTTTTTTTTTTTTTTTTGGTCTGTTTCTCTTACCCCCCTACCTTTTTTTTTTGTTTTGGTCTGTTTTTCTCTCTTTTGGTGTGTGTCTGGTTTTCTCCCTTTTTGTGTGTGTGTCTGGTTTTCTCCCTTTTTTTTGGACAGTTTTTTTTCCCCCCGCCCCCCTCTTTTTTTGGCTGCTCTCCTCCATATTTTTTTTTTGGTCTGTTTTTCTCCCCCCACCCCCCATTTTTTTGTCTGTTCTCCTCCCCTTTTTTTTTTGTCTGTTTTTCTCCCTTTTTTTTTTTGGTTTCCTTTTTTTTCTTTCTCCAGCGTAGCTATAGACTTGGTAGAAGAAACCTAACTTATGGAAAAAGGGATTTAATTTTCTTAGTTGCCATTTGTGGATCCCTTGAGAGGAGCCTGTGGGTGCTAGGTAAACACACTATTTTATTCTATGATTTATTTGTTTATTTGTCGGTCAAATACAGCAACTTTTTTTTTTTACTCTCTAGCTAGTTGCTAGATGAGTGGTGCTTGCCTTTCGGGGGTATGGGAATGTGCACACTGCCCTCAGAGCCTGTGACAGAGCCTTCCTTCTCGAGGCTCAAAGCAACCTGACTTGAGGCTGCCTTTAATTAATTTTTTAATTGTTACGAGACAATTCTTGATGCATGAAAAAATGATCAGAATTGCTTTTGTCCATTTCCATGCCTTGAATGATTTGGGCTTTAGGTTTTCGAATTTTTACTAGGAAGGAACCTGGTCCTTGGTAAATGTTGTTAGTCATCAGGCTGGGGACCTTCTAGAACAATAGCATCAGAAAGATGAGGGAATCAAAGTTCAACTTTTTTCTTAGGCTTTGAGAAATTCTTAGTTTGAACTATTTTGTTCAACTTCAAGAACTACAAAACTGGGCTAGAGAAAGCCTTTTCCTATAATCCAGCCTTTTTTTCTTCTACTAATTAAGTATAGGAATTCACAATGAACATGCCCTGAAATTCCTAATTAACCTTTCCTCTCTCTCTCAAATCACACCTCACTTGCAAGAAAATTTAAGTGGATCAAAACCAGTGGAGAAAATCCTTTTAAACCCCAAAATATTTGGGACCTTTTTTTGTAAAGAATAGTATATTTCAGGCAAACTTTAAAAATATCTTTCGCAGATTTCTTGCAAAGGCCATTTGGCAGGAATAGGTGTCAGTGAAGATTTGGGATTAAGTAACAATGTAAACTGTAGTATCCTAGAGTAGGAGGGATTTTTTTTTAAGAAGGAGAAAAAAATTCAGTACACCTGATAATGAGAGAGAACCTTTCGTATTCATTGGTTGTCGCTAGAAAGACAAACATGAAATAAACTTAATGAATGAGCACCAACGTGGCTGGGCGTGCTTCTCTGTGCCAGTGCATCTTTTTTTCTGTCTGCTGCCTCCTGTGGCTTATGAGAAGTCAATGGTAGAGACGCCGTCAGCCAAGCATATTCTGTACGTGCAAGTGCTTTCCGAGCTAGATTTAGTTAAACACCATTCTGAGCTGAGACCAGAACCAGTTACAAGGTCCTGTGCAGGGTCTTCAGTGTTCAGTGTCACACACATGGGGGGTCATGATGGATACCTGAATGTGCAGCTTGCAAGGAGGTACAAGGACCTGTACCACGCAGGAGCTTCAACACCTGGGAGCATCAAACTTGCGCCCCTCAGCAAGGGTCAGGCTGACTAAAATCCCATTTTCTTTCAGATCGCTGGAGTGTGTTCCTGCACCGGCTGCAGCCAGCCAGGCTCCGCTGTGCCAGGAATTAGCTCACGCAGGTAAGGAAAATCTACCAGGGTAGGGGCTTCAACAGAAAGTGTGTATCCCATAACTTGTGCAATAAGGAAAGACCCATGGGAATACTTTCCTCTACCAAAAAAAAAAAATATTTCTCATTCTTATGTTCTAGAAAGCATAGTCATCTTAAGCAAACAAGGGAGGTTTAATGGAGATACCTTTCCCTTTACCTAACTCAACCCATTAGTAGGAAAATAATAGCTAAAAATTGAGCCTTCTAATCTTTGAATTATAAATGAAGTTCGTCCATGTATTAATGAACTACACTGAAGGACGCAGAGGGGTGATTGTGTGAGGGACTGAGCACAGGCAGGCTTGAAGCGAACAGAAATCATCATTCGCTTTTAGCAGAAAAGAAGAAGCCTCTGGTTAGGGTACGAAGGAGGTTGTCAGGTCTAATACACCCCCTTCAGAAGCGTGTTAGTTTATCCGTTTGAAAATCAAGTGTAAAGCACTTCAGTAGCCTCCGTGAGCTCAGATCACACCCTCACTAGGAAACAGCTGCATTTGACATGACAATTCATGTCTTTTAAACTAAACACTTGAGTTTCCCTTCCCAGGCAGATGCTCTGAATGCTTGCTTAACCTTTCTGATTAGTATTAATAATGGGTTTTATGCGTAAAAACAAGGAGTGTCAAAAGACGCTATAGATGTGCAGAGCTAGTCACACATGTCAACTGGGCTTCATATAGCCAAATCGTTTGTGTAATTTTAGCAGTGCCTTATAACAAGTGTTACTCTGATCAGTTTATCAGTTGACATATCTGAAATGTATCAACAGCAGCTGAGTACATGCACTGCAGCAGCTGTTCTCCTTTCTGTCTGCCTGCCTGCCTTCCAATGCCAACACAGTCTCCTGTATGATATTAGCAGGGAAGAACTTGAAACAAAATAATCTCATTAAGCAAAACGAAGTAAAAATATCAGGGGTATACTGGGCACAGTGTAGTCATCACATCAGTCTAAATCGGGAGCACCTCTCTGTTTAAAAACTGTTGAGATTCAGAGTTGAAAGGGTGATGAAAACTAGGCGAGGTTAAGCTAAATAATTGAAGGTACACTTATGTGCTAAGGATAATTTGACTGCAAACGGTACCTAGCTCAGAGCTAGTGGGATTCCCAGATTTCAAGCAAAGGCTTGAATGCTACCAAATCCCTTGAAGGCAGAATCTTTGGCTACAAAGCAAGATGGATTTGGTCCCCAAGTGACAGAGTTCTGGTCTAGACAGTTACTGAGTATTTGCCAGTTCTTATCACTGTCATCCTCTTCAATCAAACAGAAGTATCTGATATGGTAATAAAATAAGACACATTATCTCCAAGGTACACTGAGCAGTGCTTTGGTTTCCATTCTGCCCCCCGCAATGTTTCATAACTACAGACAGGTTGAATTGTAAGACCGTATCTTACCGCAAAGTTGACAGTTGCTCCGAGCCAGCGTTACTAGAAGGAGGTACGGCAATATCCCTTTTATCAACATGCCGGCAGGAGCCTTCGTTCTGTGGGCATGGTAGAGAGAAGAGGTTTGAGAAGTGCAGTTCGGATGGCCTCTTGCAGCCTGTCAGGTTTACCTGGGGTGTACGTCTGATCTGATTCCGGTTTTTTTGAGTTCTTCAGAGAGACAGTGCCGAAAGGGGCAGGGAAGCATCTGCAAAAATCCAATGGGTTACACAGCTCTCTCTTTCAGTGTGGTTGAAACGTGAACCGTCATTTCACATCATCTCAGAACCCCTCTGCGATTCAAGGCAGAACACCTTTCACCTTTCTCTGGCTCCCCTTACAGTGTAGCAAACAGAACTGCAGATTTTATTTATTTATGTATTTATTTTTAAGTTGCTTCTGCATTTAAAGTTTTGATTTTCCAAGCAGCGATATAGCAGAGAAGGGATGCACGACAGTATTTTAAAGTTGTTTGGTCCTTGTGTATTACTTTAAACATTAACAAATTAAGAAGCTGAACAAATTCACTATTCTCAAGCTGGTAGATGTCAGAAACAATGTGTCTGAATGGTCTTAATTTGCCTTAGAATAATTTAAAATAATCTGCACTATAAAAGATGATTTCTTCTACTATTTAGTCCTTATAACATAAGGCCAAGTAATTTGGGTCTGGATTTTGTGGGTTCTTTTTCAGCATGTCCTCAGCATAATTTTCCCCCCTAAATATTTCTAAAACGCTGAACCATTTAGCAGAACCTTTCCCAAAAATTCTACCAATAGAGTTTCTTCATAAAGTCAGAACTAAGGTTGAACAGAACCTTTGTACATGACAGTTATCTCTTCTTCTTATAATTCAAATCCAGCAACCACAAATAAGAGTCCAGAAAAGAAATGAATGCAGTTTTGTAATGCTAAGTTAAAATGGGGGAGGTTTAGACTTGACATTAGGAAACATTTCTTTGCCAACAGGGTAGCCAAGCCCTGGAACAGGCTTCCTCGCGGTCGATGCCCCAAGCCGGCCAGTGTTTAAGAGCCACGTGGACAATGCCCCTGATAACTTGTGGTCGGGGCAGTTGGACTACGTGGCTGTTGTAGATGCCTTCCAGCTGAACTATTTATTCTAAATATTTCAAGCTTTCTATACAAAATATATGCATATTAAGCTCTAACCAAAATCTAAATTATCAGGATTTTTCCAAAGTACCGTTTTGAAGAAAATAATTGAACAGCTTTCCAAAATTTCATGGTTGGAAGCATCTGGCTAAGTGTGTGATGGTCAGGGGAATCGTACTGATATCTGGGAGAAACTGAAAGCCTTACAAAAATTACAGTCCAGCCTAAAAGGGAAATATTTCTGAAAGGCAACTCCTTGAGTATAACTGCACACACAGCACCTTCCACTTGGGACAAAGTACTAGTACCGCAGGTTGTATTTCTGTAGAATGAAGACATCTAGTGGCTGAATGCAAAGCTAGCTTAGATAATAAAATTGATCTTTCAGGGATGCGTTTCCCGGCAGTGTACTTTCTGCTTGTCTTGTTGTTGTGTCACCCAAAGCTCATGCCAGGAATTCAAGAGCAGTTGGTTATTATTAATAATCTCTGTATTCTTATTACAAGAACTGGTTTGGGCTGAGTCCGTTGCTACTCACTGAAGCTTTTTAGTAAGACAAGGTTTTGTCTGTTCTCTATGGTGGTTCGAGATCGGCTTCCTAGGCGGGTAATTCCTCGTTGGAAGTTTTGTGGAAGTGTTTGGAACTCTAAGACAGGTACTGTCATACATTGACCTTTTGAGAGAGGCAAGGTGGGTCACAGCAGCAGGACGGAGCGTGTATTCGCTGTCCATATACTGTATGAGGCTTGCGAGGATTCTTCACTTTGTATTTTTAGTAGGAAATATCTTGGACACCCATCTGTATTTTGGAGCCCCTTTCTTAAATAGACTTTGGCAAATGTGACTTCTACTATCGCTGCTAACACTTCATTCCTTCATCTCCTTTCTGCTTAGGAGTAGGGTTGTTGTGGGGGTGCTTTTGGGTGGGTTTCTTTTTGAGAACATGCCTGAAGATGGCAAAGAATCTGAGTTTTTCATATTTTCTTGTTAAGACTGTATTACCTCCTTGAGACATTCCTGGGAGCTTTCCTCTTTTTGTGATATTACTAAGTTATGATATCTCTTAGATCTCCAAGTGGCAACTTGCAACCTGATTTTTTGAGATAATTGGTCCCTGAATTTGAGACACTAAAATATTCTAGTTTTCCTTTGAAAGCATATTTCAAAGGATAGTAGATACTAATTAAATCACTATTTAAAAGGAAGGAACGAGAGTCCCAATCTAAAACTGTGTAACTAGGAGAGGGAGGAACGTATGCTTTTCATTCAAGACTAGGTATCATTTGAAGATGGCAGGAAAAGATGTCACTAGATGGCTCTGATTGCCACCACCTGCAGAAACTCAGCAACTTCTTTGCTAGAGGTAAATCAGACCTCAGCTGAACCCTAATAGACACCCAGCACTTAAAGAACTAAAAGAATTAAATGCAATTCAAACACGACAATTGTCACAGTTCTGTGGGTGTGGGATACTATTTTTGGGAAGAGGCTCTAAAAATATGGAGTAAAATTTGGACCTGAAGATTGCAGTTAATAGAAGCTTTCTTCACCTGATGCAGTCAGCTTTGTCACATCTGCTGCTTCTTTACTGAGTGCAAGCAGGGGAAAAAAAACCCAAAATAACGAATCTATGCAATGTTCCTTCTGTTCCACCTCAGTTTTCCTTCTGACAAGACGAAGGTTGTGTTTTGGGCTTGCATTTTCCCTGTCTGGAGGTGGTTAGGCAGTGGGCTCTGACCACAGGGAGACACGGGGTTTAGCTAGCAGGCTCCAGTAAGACTGCTGAAAATTGCCTTCGTAACACTACAAGATTTAATATCTGAAAGGAACAACAGCGGTTTAGTCTCCCAACGTGCTCCTTGCCTGTCGCTCCCACCAGCAGCTTGTGGGAGCATGGGGGGGGGGTGACCCCTGCAGCCCGTTCTCACGCCTGACTACAGTGACTCCCTGCTAAAGCAGAGATCAGCTACTTCGTTTCTACGCAAGCCCTTTCCTTTTTCAGGATATGAGATTCTCTGCATCTCCCTGCTTTTTTTTTCCTGGGCGATTTCAGTGTAGCGAGATGAGCTAAGCTTTGTTAAATCAAAGAACACATCTTGAAGCAGGTGCTGAAGCACAGACTGAGCACCGACCTGGATGCTCGTGCAAGAAGTGTCGGTTCACTCAGTGCAGAGTTGGTAAGGAATCTGTTCAGCCAGGGGTTTGCTGTATATAAAACATTAAGTGTAAGCATGGGTATTTTAGTTAATTTGATTCCCCTTATGGTAACGACAGGCTTTAGAAATAAGGGGAGGGAGGAAGCAATTTAAAGCTAATTACAAAAGAATTAAGGTAAGGAGGTCTCATTTCCTGCAGTGAAATCTAATACTGAATTTGGGAGCTATTCTGTGCACTGAAGGACAGATTAAAAAAAAAAAAAAAAACAAAACAAACCAAAAAAACCCAAAACTCCACACACTTCAGGCAAACCAATATACAAAAAAACCCTAAGAACCTCTAAAGCTCCTAATTATTTTTCTCCCAGCTTTGACCTGAACCGCTGAATTATACCCTCTCTCCACTACATTGCTGTAAGCTACTCTGTAGGTTAGGAGAAAATGCAAGATTTCCTTATTTTCCTCAGGGACACAGTAGTTCTTATTGAACAGAAGGATCAGACAGGAGGAAAAGATAGAAGTACCCACTGAAAGGCAGTAGAAATGTCCTAATGAATGTGCAGATTACTTTAGGGTGCTCGTGGGGTATGTATAGCATGAGCGTACCGGTCATTGCACTGCGTTTAAGTAATCCCCTGCCTTTCCCTCCCCTTCCTGTGCACTACTAGGCAGAAGACGACACACAGAGAGTGCTAAGTGCTTAGATACATCTAAAACACGAATAAATCTACACTGCTTGTGGTTGGTTGCCTCAGCTGAACGCGGGCTTTGTGTACCAACTGAAACCAGTAGCGTTCCTCGCATCCTCCTCCAGGTCTGGCGGAAATCTTACAGCAAAATAGATGGGGTTTAGTCAGACTGGATCTTCAAATGTTTCTGGCTTCTGAAACCGAAAGTGAGCGTGGAGTTAGGGCACTTAGAAGCTAAACTTGGACCAAAACAGCTATTCAACAATTGGTTATCATTTCTGATTTAGACTTCTTTTTTTATTTTATAGGATGGAACTGTATTAAGCTTACTAAATAGGTAACACTTAGCTTCAGGGGTGACGCTGGTCTTGGGGCCTGAGGGCCTTGACGCTCTGTCAAGCCTGAGGGCCAGCTGCGGTAGCTCTCCGCAGCCTGTCTCAGAGCCTGCACCTTGCTACCTGCTTTTCAGTATGAAAAGAGGTGGCCTCTGCCACCAGAAGACCCACAAATACAAAACTCCTTGTAAAGAAAGTGGTGTGAAGGTGGGATTTCCCTCCCCTGCCCTAAGCAGAACTGCCACAGATTGTCTATCCTCCAGCCTCTGCTGTCCAGCCTATGTAAATGCAAATGTCAGACTTCATTATCAGTATAGATGTGGCCTAAAAGCAGTTATGTACACTTCATCCTACTGCGTCTTGAGTAGGGGTTAAACGGTGTGATTCCGTCAGGAAAGTAAAATGTCATCGTTAAGAACTTAGCATGGCCTAAATGCTACACTTTAAATATGTACTTCACCCGATCCTGCATCACCTTCCACACAAATCCTTACTGGTGTGCTGATTTTACCAGTACACATAAGCTGTTTCAGAGAAGAATAGCCCACACAAGAAAACTTTACAAAAGGGTATGTCTATTTCTATTCTGGTTTTCCATTCGACAAAGCAACTTGATCTTAATGTGCTGTGATCTAAAAGTAATAATGATTAATAAATTTGAGTCAAGCGGTTGCACAAGTTTATCTGTGATCCATCGTGAGATGTCACGTCAGATAAGAATTCAGGAAAAGAAATGTGTCAACAATCAACCTACACTTGATAATTTTGACGGGCTGATAGTATTTGCTCAATTTTCATGAAGTCCCTAAGGGAGACAGAGAGGAAACTGTGATCTTTCTGCAGATAGTTTGGAAAGACCCGATTCTTCCACATTGCAGAAGCCCTTCCTGAAAGCGTTAGGGAGCTGGCACGATCCTATACCTACACATCCCTTACCGCAATATCAAAATGCGTAACAATTATTTCACTTGGTGTTCACTTGCAACAGCAGGCATAACCAGGGAATTTCTGTCACCGTGAAGAAAGTCACGCACCTGACAGGAAGCAGGAGTTCTGTATAACCAGTCCAGAAACAGACTTCAGTGTGATTGTACAGACACACCAACAAACTGCTTCAACATATAGCTTGATACTACCTTAAACTACAACAGCAGCATGTTAGATACTTTAATTTTTCCTGTCACTATCCATTTCTGCTATCTTACATTACCATTATATGTTAATGTTCTTTATCCGCTTTCTTGGCAAAATAAGAGATCATCCATAAAGTCTATGAAAAAGGAATTCATTTATTTTTTTTAAAAAAAGAACCATTTTTCCATTACCAAGTGAAAACTTTACAAAGTAAAGTATTTCTCTCCCAATAATATTTTCATATAAAAACTTAAATCACCTAGTCTGTTCTTACTGTTCTAACAGGAAGTTTTGTGGCACTGCAGGACCCAGGTATTTTCAGTCTCACTCCAGTATCTAATCATAAGTTCTCCACTTCTTTAAAAAGAACCATTTCTGTGGTCACTTACCATCAGCAAAACATCCCTACCACCAGTCCAAAAATAAAGCATCTTCACTAGCCCAAAAGAGACTAAACTCTAATAGCATTATTACAGTGAGAAGCTTTGTTAAAAAAAATTTATTTTGAAAGTTAGACACAACCTTAAAATTGTACAAAGACAACAAGCACTCAAATTACACAAAGAGTTAGCAGTGAGTACAATGTGAACACAACAACAGTGAGTCTTGCCTCTGTTTATATGTAAATATAAATAGAGATTATCCTTGCCAAACTTCCAGCTTTTTTTTTTTATTTTTTTCCTGAAAACCAGCTCATTATGCTGCAAAACCTAGCAGGAAGCATTTCACTGTTCAGTTCAACAGAATTGCTAAAAGGGGCTCTGGCTAAAAATAGTCCTTCTATCATGAGAATATCCCATACTTTGCAGAACCAAGCTTCTCTCTCAATTGAAAAACAGCTTTCCCTTTCCTTATGTCAAATGTTTCATCTCCTCTAGGGACCTGTCAAATTACAGGCTTCAAAGTGCTTTAAAATACTAGAACTTGTTCATGTTTTTTTTCAAGAACATGCAAGCTGAAACTAACGTGCATACAAGTAAGTAGTAACAAAACAGAGAATGTTCCTGTTTGTATTTTACTCTTTGTAAGTGTTGTTCCAACAAAAGCATTTCGGAGTAATTTTAGCTGTGAGTTGGCTAAACTAATATAAGTACAGGATCAGAGAAGAAAATATTTATTTCTTTTTTTTTTTTTATATTACATTTAGAGCTTCAAATATATTAAGAAAACCACCTGGCAAAAAGCATCCCTTATAGCTTGTCTCTAGATACGTATGTAAAATGAAAAGCAGAAGACATTGCTACCATCCTCCCTTGTGAGAGTACTTTTTACAGGAAATACACCGAAAAAATAATGCAGTGTTCTTGCAGGACAAAGGAAAACACCATGGAGACTGTTAAACAACTTAATCACAGCCTCTGTTCTAGGAATTAGTTATTACTTAGGCTTTTATATACCAGAAAACTTCTGTTGTAAATCTTCCCTAAGGTCAACAGCAACTGAACAAAGGTTATGCTTCATCCAACTATAGCCACGCTGGCAAAATCATGCTTTGAATTTGCGTGTTTGCAGGACTCTGTTCCAAGACTGAGTGGAACCATTTTTACTGTGTAATAATAATAATAATGTGTTACTGTCCTGTTGACGATTTGGGTTACGTCCATGAATACAAACTCACTTACTCATTATTCTTTCTAGATGTCCTGCAAGTGCTTTACTTTTCATTGGTTTACTCCATGATGAATATTTGTTGCAATGGATAAGTATCTTGATTTTCAAAAAGCTTGAAAAGCATCATGGTGCTTTCTTTTTTTTTTTTAAACAAAATTGTCCTATTATTAAGACACCAGTGTCCTACAAGCTGCTGTGCATTGGAATTAAGTCAGTTCCATTCAAAATCCTGATGACCAATTTTTGCTTCCAAATCGTTATGAGTTGGCAGTGTATGGCTACACTGATAAGGTTCCTCACCAGGCTTACACCCTCTGCAGTAATTGTGCACAAAAACTAAATTGGTACTAGAATAATTACTGAATATACTTACAGAATTGTATTAATTCTGTAAATTGAGGCTCTGTACACTGACTGCTTTATACATACAGTAAGCTTTTTAGAAATTAAGCGTCCTAATACTGCTTTGCCTTATTGAAAACAACTGATTTTCTTTTTTATAAAAGCTGCTGATGTTGCTAACTTGCATTTTTATGTAAAACCATATAAGTGAAAGTAATGTGATTTTTTTTTTCAGTTGTGCAAGAGCTATTTAATGTTACCATTAAGCTTTTCCAAATGTCTGTCAGTTTGTCAGTCAAAGGAAAACCACACAGCACTGAATCCTATATAAAATGGTTATGGGGTGCAGCCTGCAAAATCCCACATCAACTACCGAGCTAACTAGCCCAAATTCATACCTTCCAGTCATACCATCTTCTCTAGGTGATTTTGTTTAATGGAAGCCTGTTTTCTCAATACTTCATTATTTCCTATTTGCTTCAACACTAAGATAGCATTTCCAAGGTAAAAAAATAATAATAAAAAATTGAAGCAAGGATGCTGTTTCACTGTAAAGAAACAGCAGCTGTAAAAGAACATTTTCAGTTATTGTCAGGACAGAAAAAGGCTGTTGGCAGTGTACCTTTCACTTGGCTTAAGAATGTTTGTAAAACTGTTCTAGCCCAAGGCAGTTCATCATCTTCTGAGGTAAACCAAGCATCTGCAATAGCAAGCAATATTTTGGAAGGCATGTTTTGATATCTAGAATTAGAGAAAAAAAAATACTACCGTTATTTGTGTCTGAAGTTCTAAACCAGCAACCAGTATCATTGGCAGGATTGCTATGACTGCATGGAGTCCCGCTAGCTTCAACAGGGCCCAAAGGTGCAGCAGTGTCCCGAGTACCCACGTACTGGTAAACATGGGTACACAACCTTCTGCTTTTTAGTTCTGTGCATTTACTCAAGCAGGTCTCGCGGCAGAAGGCTACAAGACATGGTTATAAATGTAACACAAGTGCATTTCCATAGAAGCTAATTGCACAAAAACCAGTCGTTATTAAGTATGCAAGTCTCTCTCAATCCAGCAAAAGAGACTGCTCTAGAAATAGCTAGGGAAATAGCTACAGAAACAAAACAAGAAGGTTATTTTGTCTGGTTTTAGCAATTACTTAGTATTGCTGTAAGTATTTGGAATAAAAGAAATATTGAGAAACAGATACTGTGAAAATCTACTGGGGAAAGGAAGCTGAACAGAATTGGCTCCGCCTGACGGAGTTAAAGCATGCTTACACCACTGTGTCCACTGAGTGGAGGATTTCTGTGTCGCTAGAAGATGCTTGGCACCTTCCTGAACCCAAAGCACCTCAAGGAAAACTAGAGCAGATCTAGAGCAGGCAGAAGTTGGTCATATTCCAGCACTTCGCACAATGCTCCCTCATGCCATTCAAAAACTTCGTAGAGCACTTAACATCGAGGGTACTATTTGGCATAATAATTTGGAATAGCTCAGTAATAGTTTTCTAGATTTTGGAGAGGGTAACACATCACTGAAATTCTTCAGTGTCTCCATTTTACTTTTTGCCAGTCCAATAGATGTGGCCTTGGCACAGAGTAAGAAATTCAGTCCAGGTCTGTAATTCCAGTATAGCTTCAAAGTATACATCATTTCCTATTTGCGCTTACAGGTGCTGAACAGCCTTTGCAGCAACTATTTTGAAAACTATTTCAGTCACCTGACCTCCCCTGACTCAGAGGCTGAGGACAAAGCCAGAGATGTAGAGGACCTTCAGGGAAAGGTGGAGGAGACTCTTCTCCTGCGCACTGTGAAAAAGCTTTCCCAGCTCCACAATTTAGTGCCTCCCCCACCCCCAATTTAGATTTAGCATTCTTTGCCCTGCTAGTAAGAAAAAAAGCATTAATCCTCTCTACTAAGATCTTGGTCCAATATAAGTTTCACTTGCCAACAGCTGCACAGCAAACCACGCTTGCTTACTGGTTTGTCTACTCAGCTTTCAAAAGATTGTCTCCGAAACTGAAGGGGACATGTCAAACTGAGACAACGAAAACAGCGATTTTAAAAAAGCAGGCATGGTAAATCTGCAGAACTCCTAGTGTTGTGAGAATAGCGGAGTTCAGAGGTCAATAGAAGAGACCAGCTATTTAAGCTACATAATGAATACATCCACAGTTGCACCAAATAGGACAAGAGTACTGTAGAAGAAAAAACGATTCCCGTTTTAGAATGTAAACCGAACTTGAATAGGAATTTGCAACAATCCTCCCCCAACAAAGCGCTTATGTTTTAACGAACCATTCTACAGCTTCTTGTATTTCAAATGTGCAGCACTTCTTCTTGGTGACTCACAGACAGGATACTGGACAAAGCAATCAGCTGACATGATTAACAATCCCTATTGCATCATCTTCCTCGTGTATGCAGACATCCAGTCTAGGTAAGGGAGGTCCTCCATCCAAGTGCCTTTTCCTCAGCGTCAGTCACAGCTGGACTGAACACGGATAAGCTGTATGCCAGGTATGTTCCCTACATTCATCATGAGTTCTACATCAATGTAGCTTTGAAGTCTACAGCAGGGTTAGCAACAGTCTGTGGCATACCGCTAAGTTCACAAACAGATTGTCATTTCTACAATAATACAAAATAGCTTGTAAAACCAGTATGTAACACTGTATATATGCATGAATATAAAAATAAACCACACCATCAATATGTAAAACTTCACAACAATGATTAAAACAGTTTTATTCTCAACGATCTTCAGTATTGATGAGTTGGTTCTCATTGTCATACCCGTCAGGCAGGTATGCTTTCCTTAGTTGGTCTGACTTGGGTATGGAACTGCCGTTCTTGACGTAGCGGGAGAGGAAGGCTCGCACAGATGGATGATCAGCCTTCTCAAGTGGAATATTAGCTTCCAGGCACATTTTCACAAAGTCCTGGATGACGCTGGTTTTCTCTGTCTGAGCAGTACTGTTGCACTGAAGGGAGGCAGTCAGAGTCCTTTGCTTCTTCCTGATGTTCTGTTCTTCAAACTCTGCCTTTCGCTTTGTGTGTGTTTTAGACTTGAGGTGGTCATTGATCGCAGACTTGCGGACGTGATTCAGAACCACATTGCAGGAAGTACAGAAGAGTTTTCCTCCGTCTTCGTGCAGCTCGCTGCCAAACTCAGTTACGCGATCCTGGGGAGTTACGTACAAAGCAGTCTTCGAGCGGTTACGTGACGGAGCGGACTTCACTCCAAATCGTTCCATTGCTGCCTTCAATCAACTTTACCACCTGAAAGCTTAAAAAAAAAAATATTAAAAAATTGCTGTTTAAGTATGCTAATGTTTTCAACCAAACAGCTGGTTTGCAGTCTAGTCAATATCCAATACAGCGCTTGTTGACATCAAAAAGATAATTATATATAAAATACAAATATGAAACCATTATTGAAAGGCTCTTCATCTTGAAGTCCAAAGAACTTAGGAGACTGAAGTTCCTCACGGGTCAGAGTAAACCACTTTTTAGTTTCTACAGCTACAAAGCTCAGCAGAACCCTCAAAACTGAATCTGTTCATCACTGAAAGTCAAATAGAAAGGCTTTTGGCTTTTTGTTGGAGACAGTTTTTATCCTTTACTCTTTAGCATTAAGGGTATTTTCTTCTTGGTATTTTCAACATACTTGACAGTTTCTTAGTTACGTTGAGTCAGTATTTTTCTGTTTACTTCCTGAAAATGTGTATTAATTCTGTTAGCAAAAGCCTAGCTGTCCAAGTATCAGGCAAGGCAGCCATTACTGTCACTTACAAAAGCTGGGGGGGAATGACAGACAGATGACCTAAAACCAACAAACCAAAAAACGTGACCCAAACCTGAGCTTTGTCAGTACTCATTTGGAAACACCCCTCCCTTTTGCACCATCTCAAACCACCAATATTAGATTGGGTCTCAACTCAAGAGTCAAAAGCAAATCATTTTGTCATTGCAACTAGAGACTGCTGAAACAGCCTAATGTAAACAGAAAATTACATATGTTTCAATGCAAAGTAAGAACCTGTGTTTTCAAAGAGACAGCTTCTCTGGGCAAGAGAGCCAGACACTTTGTAACATCACTCTGAATGACACTATGTGACCAAAGTTTGCAATAACCTAGTCAAGCCATCTTAAAATCAAACAGGACCTATGTCTTTTTCTGTTGTTAAGAAATGGAATAGCTGGTATAAATCTCAGCCAAGATATTTTAAGTCCTTTTGAAGGTAAAGCTGAAGTCAAGAAACAGGTCTGTTCAGGTTTGAGGTTTTCTGGGCAAAAATGAATGGTCATTACATTAACTACCCACTCCCTTAACAAAAAAAGGGGGAACAGGTGTTTCTTAAAAATCTATTTTGGCAAATACCTGGAGGAAATATAATAGGTTCCCTGGGCATTTACTCATGGACAACTTTCAAGAATTTTGCAGTGCCTGTGCTTACAAGGCAGACTGAGAGATCGGAATGCCTGTAGGTGCGAGCTGCCTCTAAAAGACCAGAACTTCCCAATTAACAGTAAGTTGAGCTTGTCCAGCTCTAAGGACCGAAGGGAGTTTCTGCTGTCCAGAATGCCTTTTGCTTTGTCTGGAAATAAAGGAACAGTAACTCAGTCTTCAAAATTGTCTTAAAGTCTTCAAAATTTCCTTAAAGTTATGCTAAGATATGTCAACCTTCTGAGAAAAAGGAGATGAATATCTTGCCATTAGCTCCTTTCCTAGTTTGTTTTTTACACTATCCAATACTTTCCAGAACTGTAAGCCTTGACTGATACCACATAAAACTACAGACTAAGAAAACATCTTTTCTCGGCACCAATTCCATTCTTTTTGTTGTTTTATGCAATTGATCCCCGCGAGCTTTCCTGAAATCAAGCGGAAACCAAGTCTAAACCTAACATAAACCTGTTGCTTAGGCTTCTGAGACGTCAAAACACGTTTGCACTCGTGCTGTAACAAAACCCGTAGGAACTCCTTGAGCAGTACAGCCACCGAAACACAGGATCTCTGCTGGGTTTTGTTTGGGTTTGTGGGGTTTTTTGTCTCAAGTTTCGACGTGGATTTCGATGCCTACCGGTGCCTGGACTGCTTGTGGGCTCGGGAGTGCCGGGGAAGTCGGGGTGCAGCCCGGGGGGCCCGGACAGCTGCCCGCGGCACCCCCGCTCGGCGCTGCAGCCGGGCCAGCGGCGGGAGCCGGGCAGGGCGGAGCGCCCGCCGTGCCTGCAGCGTGCCGCCGGCCGCGGGGCCGCCACGGGTGTACGGGACGGCCGGCGGGCCCCACAGCGCCTCAGGGTAGGCGAAAAACAAGCGCTGGGCAGCACCCTGCCAGCGGGGCGCCCGCAAGCGAGGCAGCGGCTCCCCGCGGGCTCAGGCACCGGATTGCCGGCGCCATTTAACCCCTGCGGGCCCCTGAGGGGCGGCCCCGCCTCTCCCCCTCACTCGCCCCGCGGGGGGCTGAGGGCCCGGCCCCCGGCGCCGCACCCCGGGCCTCGCTCCCCGCCGCGGCGGCAGGCAGGTGCGGGCCCTCCCGCCGCACGGCCCGCCCTGACACGGCTAGGCACGGGGGTAGGCTTCCGCGGCAAGAGCCGGGAGGCGCCGCCGCCAGCTCCCGCAGCCCCCTCCCGCCCCCGGGACCCCGCAGGCGGCAGAGAAGGGGCCCCGCCGAGGTAGCGCCGCCCGCCCCGCCCGCCCCACGCCGGGCGCCGTTACCCGCTCCGGCCGCGCGGCCTCCCCCGCACCCCGCCGCCGCTCCTCCGCTGGGCCCCGCGCCGCGCCGCAGCCAGACGGACCTACCCACCCTGGCGGCCGCGGTAGGCGGGACCTAGCAACCCGCCTAGCAACCGCCGCGCCCGCCCGCCGCCCGCCTCTTGCCCGCCGCCACATAGCGGCCGAGCGGGAGCAAGCCCTCCCTGATTGGTTTTCCCAGCCTAAGAGCACGGAGATGGGCGGCTATTTTGCCCAATTAGGAGCGGGGGGCGGGTGTAAGTGCCGTGATAGAGGCGCCCTCAGGCCAGTCAGAGCACGGGAGGGAGACGGCGGCGTCTAGCGGACGGGGGCTTCGGCCAGTCGTCGACGGGAGGCGGTGGAAGGCGGTGTAACAGACGGGGTGAGTAGCCAATAGCAAGAGGGGGGCAAAGTAACGAGAAGACTTTTGCGCCAATCGAAGAACACTTTGGTGGGGCCGGGTGAAAGGGAGGAGCCAAAGGTCACCGGCGAGTTCCCTCGCCGCTGTCCGTTGATCGACATGCCGGCTGGCCCAATAGGAGCGCGGGGGGTGGGCGTGGCCGGACGTGAGGTGGCGGGGAGGGGGCTGCCCCTTCCGGCGGGGCGGGGCGGGGCGGGGGGGTGCTCGGTACGCGCAGGGCGGCCGGAGCAGCATGGCGGAAGACGAGAGCGATCAGGAGTCGGAGCGGCTCAGTGAGGAGCTGGAGGCGCTGGTGACGCCGGGCCTCCCGGCCGGGCTGCCGGCCCTCCTCAACAGCCAGTATTACTGCCGCCGCTTCTGCCAGGTGAGTGCCGCCCCGCCCCCCCGGCCCGCTCCTCGCCCCTCCCCCCCGCGGGTGGGGGTGGGCCGCGGCGGGCTCGGGGGTCCCCCCGCTGTGGCTCGGGGGTTCCCCCGGTGCGGCGGGGAGGGGCACGCCGCGGGGCCGAGGCCGCTACCCCTCAGCGCTCGTCGGGGCCGGGGTTCGGGCCGCTCCCCGGCGACCTGGGGTCAGTGCCGGGGCAGGGCTCGGCGGGGTCAGTGGGGGAGGGGACCCGCTTCCCGGCTCTGGGGCGGGGCGGAGGAACGGCGGCGCTGGCTGCTAGGCGGCGGGGGGCTGCCGCCGGGTGCCGCCGGCCCGGCCTGGGGGGAGGGTGGAGGCCGGGACTGGCAGGGAGGCCTGTGTGGGGGAGGGGAGGGACGGCGCCTCCTGGAGCGGGGGTGGGGGCGGGCGAGGAGGAGTGGGGGGCGCTGCGGGCGGGTGGTCCCGCCGGTGCTGGTGGGCGCCGCCGCTCCGGGGTCGGCGGACCGGGACACGTGCGGTGCCGCCGGGGGCGGCGGTGCTGCGGGCAAAACAATTCCGGGTGGCTTTGCCTGGGCTGGGCAGCCGGGCGGGGGGGCGGGCGGGCCTCGGGAACAGCTCTCGTAGCGGTTGCTGAATTACACCAGGGTGGTGTGGTTTGTTGGGGGTTATTTATTTATTTTTTCCCCTTCGGAAAGCAGCGTTTCTTCATGCGGGCCCGGAATTCTCGTGCTCTTTGCAGCCCCTTTATCTGTGCCTTGCAGAGGAAAGAGCACCAACAGGTTGCTTCCCAAGTTGCGTTCATTAGCAGGTGTTGATGAACCATTAGTTATGCCGGGTGGATTTCAGCCACTCTACTTGCTGTTTTCCGAGGCAGACTAGCGGTGTTTTGCATGCCATTACTTCATTTCATCGACTTCTTGGCTGCTTCCCTCGCCACGCCGATTGTTTTCTTCCATTTAAATAAACGTGTTTTCATGTTCTTATTTTGTTCATCCTGTTTTACTGTTCAATGAAATATTTCTTTGAAATATTATCTACTGTAATAAATGATACCAATCATCTCGGGTGGCATACTGTCAGTAAGTCCATAGGTTGCTTTTTGGGTTTATCGTTCCTTTTTATATTTTCTTCTGTTCAGCGATTTCTCTAAACTTAATATGTGTGAAAAAAATTGTGAAGCCAGTAAAAGAAGTGAATGTTTGGGGAATTATAGTGTAAACTACAGTTGTAAGAAATCATAATCATATTTGATAAAATTGGCATGTCGCTAAGATGTTTGCTTCTCCTGAACACAGAGCTTCATCTTAGATTTTTGTAGCTACGTTTACTGTGTGTTGAATTCATTGTGTTAAAGAGGAACTGTGGGCACGGTGATAGCTTCATAGCTAGGAGTTAGTAAGGAACAGACGAGGATGAGATCAGGGAAGGAATTTTCCTATAAAATAGTTGTATAACAGTTATTACTAGTAGAGTAACTAAGTCGTTTGACCTTGACTTCTCCTGCAGTTTCTTTTGTGTAGCAAGATTGCCAAGCCCTCTCCCCTACTTTGTTTTGCTTCGAGTTTATGAACTCTCCACATGGGCAGCCAATGTTCTGAGTATATAAAGGGCTCTGTTTCTTTTAAGTTTTCTTTTTAATAATGCATAGTTTAAATAATCCCGATGAAAGTGAGTTAATATATTAACACTTTGTCTCCAGGGATATTTTTTTAAAAAAAAAATTGGCCTGGTGTGATCCACAGTCATGTGCTCACTCAAAATATAGTCTTCCATGTTTTGTTTAAACATGTTTTTTAGTAATGGATTCTTCTACTGATTTAATTATATAAATACAAGTTCTTAACTGGTGTAGTGTACTCGTATGAAAAGCTAGTAGCTGTGTGACAGTGGTGGTTTGACAACAAATGAAGTTGTGCATGCTCTACATTAGCGCATTTACCCTCACGAGACTGACAGCGGTGCAATTATACTGGTCTGTATATACCTGTACATACAGACAGCTGACCGGCCCTCAGCCTATTTAATAAGTGATGAAGCATACTTAAATTTCTTCTTCAGAAAGTATCATGAAGCTTAGGTCACCTCTTTCTCATAACATGTGTTGTAAAAAAACCCCTCACCTAAATGACTTTATGAGAGTTTAGCTTCCCTTCCCGCCCCCCCCCCCCACACACACATTTTTAGTGCAACTCTTCCCTTCAGCTCTAGTTTTTTCAGAGCCTATTGCTTTGTACATTTCTATCCACATCTTCTGAACGTCGTGTTTGGCTGTTGTGCAGATCAAGCCTCTCCACCTCATTCCAGTCCACACTGGTAACACAATTTTGCTTGTCTTAATGGTTGTTTGGCATTTCTAAATGTCAGAGTTCACATCCTATGTTCCTGGTTTTGTGTCAAAAGTTGAACAGCAGTTGTAGAAATTGTTGCTTAGTGATAATACTGTGAGTCTGAACTACCCCAAAGAAACATTTTTATTTTCTGGATAACCGCCTATTGAAATAACATGGCTGTGCTTCAGTCATAGTGATGAAGCTTGGTGTCAGCTGAAAAGAATATCGTTTAGATTGCTTATAGTTATGCTGCTGTGTGAAGTGTACGCACATCCACATCCCTGTAAGGGCTACAGGAAAAATGAAGCAAAGTGTAAAGCCTTTTTGGTCTGTAGATAGAAGCACAAAGACCACTTCACTGGTTGTAAAGAGTAAGAGAGTAGCTTAGACCTTGAGAAGCAGTGGCATACGCATGTCTTTCATCCTTGAAATGTGTTAGGTAAAATGTTGCTGTAAACAGCCAGATTCAATGCTCTTGAGGCCTGGAGTATTTCAGCTGAACCTCTCAGACAGTAGATTAAGTAACAGTTACAAAAGGTGGATTAGCAGAGTGTTTTCCTTAAATATATCTGTAATCACAGTTTCATGTACAAGAAGAGGTTGGAACGTGGAGTCTCTAAATCCGCGTGTAGTTCCTGGGATCTGTTTTTGTGTTGTAGGTGTGCATGCTTATACAGAGTCATTACAGCCCGAATCTTCTAAGGCAAAGTGGAATAAAACTTATTCTTTTCTTAGATTGGTATTTAAGATTGATGACATGAGGGAAACAAAAATCAAGATTTCTGTGGTTGGGAATGAAAAGAGACAGTTGGAAGATAAGTGCCCAGCTTATGTATCTCATCAGCTGTTTCTATGTTACTTACTAAAAACTGCTGATCTGGCATTTCTTCTTATTTGTGAAGTTTGCCACGTATTGAAACCACTCAGACATTGGGAAAAGTGTCTACTGTTCTCAGCTTTGGCAAGCAAAAGAGCAAGGCGTCTAACTACTTTGTAGGTTTAAACCCATTTGAAAGGTGGTACCTAGCAGAAACCCCGTCAAGCCTAAACATTTGGAAGAGCTTCATGAGTTTCAACTTGTTACATGCAGGATTTGGAATTCTGTCATGAGATTCCTCAGGGACCGGAGCCATTGAGTGATTCCTATGTGAGTGAAATACAAATGATGGAGGGAGGAGAAATTAGCGTAGATGGTAACTTTTTGGTATGAGTGTGGGAGGGGGGGGAGAACTTTTCTAAGTAGAAGGTTGACTTTCCAAATTTACTTGATTTGGAAACAGACCTTGACAGTGAGCTGGAGAACGTAAGTAGTTTATACTTTGTTGCACTTGAAGTGGGTATACTTTTCTCAGCTAGCTTGAAATTGCATTTTCTCTTCAGAATCTTTTCTCATAACACTGAGTACTATCAAAATACTACAACTTACTCCCAGCACTTCTGTAGTTGTCCACATGGCTGCATAACTGTACAAGATGTTAATTTATGTTTTTCAGTACTGACAGAAACAAACACTCTGATCTAAAGTGCCAAGGTAATACTGTGAGGGGTGACCACTACTCGATCTACTCTTACTGTGGCATCAGCTTATGGCCTCCCAGTATGATTTAACTTCTTGAAATAAAGATTACCTAGTCTGCTTACATTAATCGGTGGTATCTTGAGTCACCGCCGGAAAAATAATTCTTGGGTTTATGAACCCTAAAGCCAAGAAGTAAAATAGAGTAACACACTAGAAAAGATAGTGATTTCTGGATTTATTTTAGTGGAGTTAAAAAGAAAAATACATGGATGTATGACTCAATTGTTGTCTGCCTTGCTTGGTGGGGACGAAGGTAGAAAAATATGCCAGTCTCTGAATGTTTGTGCTTCTGATTTTGGGATTGTTACGTTTTTGCACTTTTTGTAATATGCTTAAGTTTGAAAGTACTTGCTTTTGACTCTTTACTTTGAACTTCAGGTCAATAGTTAAGCTGCGTTTACATTTAAAAAAAAACCACCAAAACCAAACAACCCAAACAAACTCAGAACACCAAAACGGAAAGCCCCACAAACAAACCTTTTGGTTATGCTAGACTTTTCTTTTATTACATTTTGGACCTTTGGGCTCTATATTTGATTTTCTTACACTGTTTTAAAGTTTAGCTCATATGACTACTAGCAGTGGAAAGTGATCTCTTAAATTTCTTTGAAGCTTATTTATTTCCTTCATTTTCTCTCTACCTTCAGAATCTGTAATTTTTAACCACCTGTTTTCTCTTGTAGCATTTGTGGTGTTCTAAGGGTTTTGTTTTGTGGTTTGGTTGGTTGTTTTTTTTTTTTGTATCTTCCTGAATAAAGATGTTTATACCTGTTAGTTGCTCAAATTTTGGGAGCCTGGTTGGAAGTCACTCTTGACTTACTTGGCTGACATTGGTTTTAAATGTGTGAAGACTTGCAAAGGGCCAGCTATGCTTTACAGTAACTAAATTTACCTGTGTATCAAAGAATGCCATAACTACCTGAAAAGGTTTAAATTTAAAATTCTACCTGTCATTGTGTCCTCTATTTAATGGGACTTTTTTCCATGCATGGCTGGTGAAAACAAGCATATTCAATTTGCTAGACAGCAGTTTAGTATTGTGCTGTTTCAGATTCAAATGAAGTTCAGGTTTGAAAGGAAATCCTTACAAATTAGCTGTGGCAAGCACCAGGTCCTTTTTACTCCCAAACTGAAAACAAAAGTTGTGAGGGTTAGGTTCTGTGGAGGATTACCTGTCTGCAAAGAAAGGGTGGCCTGGATTAGGTAGGTGGTGGTACTCTTTCCTTTGACACTTGATGGGAAGCCTGATAAGCCACTATCATGCAAGAGGAGGTTGTGGTATTTGTGGAGCGCTTGGCTGGTTTTGGTCAGCCTCTTGGAGAATTCACTATAGTAGTGGATTTGCAGCCTCATTATCGGCAGATAGGTGCTTTGAAGGAGACAGTCTTCAGTGTTCTTGTTTTGTCATTAACATTATGAAGTCTTTTCTTATTCACATACTCGTTTCTCCCTTCATACCAGCTTCTCAGGTTTTGTGCCTGCTGTTCTTTAGCTTTGCCCTGAGAAATTGTGTCCATCTTTTAAAAAAGTGGGAATAAGGAGTTACTATAAAAGTTACACAAATGTACAAATGCATTTTGGAACTTTTTTGTTTCACGCTTTCAAGCTTCTTAGGGTTGCTACTTCTCCAGTTTTTAATGCCTTGTCTCAAAGTCTGGCTTTTTTTATGAAAATAAGCTTTCCCTTTTGCTTGGCAAAATACATCAAGATTGTAATGTACAAAGGAGTTGCAGATTGAATGATGCTTCTGTAGCAAAGTTTGATAGCCTTGCTACACGGGCTTTTTCAAGTTAGAGAAAACACACTTCTTGCAGTAGGTAATACAAAAATAAAGTTGTGTCCTTTTGGGTAGTAGTTGTTCAGATGAGGGAAGGAATTGTAATTTTTATATGAAAAGCATTTAAAGTTTTTTACTAAAATTTCTGATGTTGTGGACATAGGTATTAATGTGTGGATTCACAAGGTTGTCAGTTCTCTTCCATATATGATTTAAACAATTCTTTAAATTAGTTGACAGAGAGGCGCTAATCAAAAGATGAGGAGAAATATTACTGCTTTTCAATGTAAATTTTTATCTTTCAGTCATAAAATCTTACACGGGGACATTCATTACAGTGCTGCAAGTAGCCCAAATGGCTTTTGTAGAATTAATATATACTTTTCACTTTTGTACAAGTGACAGACTGTAAATATGTATGGAAACTGGCTGTCTGGGTAGCTAAATGTAATGGGTGTATGGAACCTCGGCTTAGATATTATTTCTGCCTGGAGCAGGCTGATGAAATGGATGAGATTTTGGCGATTGGGGGGGGGGGGGGAAGCATTTAGCTTTAAGGGGTAGAGCTTTGGCAGAAACCTGTCTTGTAGGATGTGTCATGCTGTTGCTGGGTGATGTTTTTCTCTTTTGCCAGAAGTGTGATTATGTTTGGTTACTCCTTATGTAATATTCACATGTGAATTGCAGTAAAGCCTTTGCTTACTTTTAAAATTTTTTTTAATTACACTATATAAAAACATTTAAAACATTACTTAATAGATACAAGTTTAATGTTATTTTGTAGGACTTCTCTCTGTTTGGGTAATGCAATCCTTTCTTGTGAAAGAACACAGCTTGTTTATATGCAGAAACAGATGAAAATGCTCATCATTCACTAAATAGGTTAAAAAGACAATAAAAAAAGGAGTGATTATTTCTTTGATGTTTCCAAGTACAGTAAAATTAGTGGTACTCAAGTTCGGTTCTAGAACTGAACTTTGGTATCCAAGCAGTTCTCTCTGGTACTTCTGCTAAACAGACAACCATGTTAGGTGTTGCTTTTAATTATGGTTTCTAGTTTTCAGGAGAGTTTTTTCTTTTTTTTTTTTTTTTTTGAGCTTGGCATTTAAAATCCTTTTTGGTTCGTTCTGTTCTGTGACAATTGCTGTACTTGCCAAACTAGCTTTCTGTTTCTGAAAACTATAAACAGAAGTACTCACAGAATGGTTGTGGTTTTAATCGTGTGGTGATTTCCTTTACTGTTACATCTCACAAAATGTTATGGGAGTAACTTCATTTAAAATCTTAATTGTGGCAAAACTTTTAAATTGGTGGGGTTTGTTTCTTTTTGCTTCCTTGTTTTGTTGTGGAGAGGGACAGGAAAAGCTGTAGCAACTTCAGGCCTAGCACTGCATAAAACATGTGTTTCTTGTGTCCTGCATATTTGCAATGCTGTTTTTCTTAAGTGTTTGGAATATTGTCAAATCACTTTAGATACTTATATTTAATCCCTTAAAATATATGTGTGGATTTCAGTCTGCACTGAATGAGGAAGGGGAGACAAAAGGCCCCACAGTCTCTTTCTTCATGGATGGTAGTAATTTAAAAGGTAAAGACAGATGGGGGAATGGTGGGTGGTGTGTCTTTATATGAAAATTGCACCCGAACAGAATTATTGACAGGAGGTTTTGCAGAAAGTCAAGTAAAAATGTCGCCTCGCTTCTGGTTTTCTGTCAAAGTGGCCTGTCCCTTGTCCAATACAAGTGCAATGTTATGTGCTTCTTGCTTGGCTGACTTCATTATATTGAAATTTGTGTGTGTGTTAAAAATGTGCTAATAAACATTAAGTTTACATGAAGCATTTAGGTTTTTTGTTTGGTTTGGGGATTCTTTTTAGTATAAACCTTTACCTATGTTCTGGTTTACAATCCTGTTTCAAAGCCTGGCATATTAAGTATTTCGGACAAAAAGTGTTAGTTTCTATTGTAGGAAAAGCTATTCAATGGGATCACTTAAAAACAGCAAGTGAAATATACATAGAATTGTAAAACAAACATGTTACACCCCACCCCACTCACCCATATGAAATGTGTGTAGAGTGTGGTTTGGGATTTATTTTGTACTTAGTTGTGCTCCCCCTCTCCCCATCTTTTACTGTTAATTGTTGCAAATCTGCTGAGGGTTGACCAGTTTTAGCGGGTTTTGGTTTGGGGTTCCCCCCCCGCCCCCCCCTTTCACCCTGGGACTGATGAATGTGTGGTTTCGGGTATCCATACTGGGGGGGGGGGGGGGGGCGTGGAAAGTATGCTGTTCATATTCTTTGTGACCATATTGGGGTGGGGAGGTTTGCTCGTTGCATTACAGTTTGGTTGCCGTGAATCTTTGGTGAATGCGTTGGAGTTGCAAACAACTGCCTAACTGAGACGGTGTGGCTGGTGTGGGGTCTTGCTTTCTGTGCATCTCTGGTACTTCTGTGGCAGGCCAGTTCAAAGAGTTGATGCAGACAGTGACTGATGTTTTTTTTGGGAGAGGAGGCTGTTCTCTGCCAGTTAGTTCCTAAACTAGCTTTCTTTGGGTTCAGATGAGTGCAGTAGGTGCGCCAAGGGTAACTAGTAGGACACTATAGGCCTTTGTGAAGTGTGGGCAGTAGGACTGCACCTTTCAGAGGCTGCAGTGTCTATTAATGTCAGCATGAGCCCTTGTTGTGTTGCTTTTGAATGCTGACTATTTGCAGAAGTGGCACACTGACATTGGGTCCAGAATCTTATCAGAAGTTCATATATGTCTAACCAAAGAGGGAGACAAGCAAATACAGTAACTTTCCCCTCTGACTGTTTTCAGTTCAGCTAATTTACTGTAGTTAGTAACTTTTGGTGGATGTCTTTTTCAGCTCCTGCAGTCTGTTTCAACTCATGTAGCCATTCGGCATCCAGAGCATCCCTTTAGTAAGGAGCTCCACAGCTTAAATGCACCCTGTGTGAAGAACTACCTCCTACAACTTATTTTGATCCTGCTTGCCAACTTTGTTTGGTGTCCCCCCTGCACTTGTAATTTCTTTCTGTGCAACTAACTAGGACGCTTCAGGTTGTATCCTCTACTTTGCATTTCTTGCCTTGCTTGCCCTTCTTCAAAGCTTGCTTTTTTTTTTTTTTTCCCCCAGGCCTTCTGTATTGTCTTTTGAGAGAGGAATTTGTAGGCAGCACACCAGGCATGCAGTTTTATAGATGTGGGGATGTGCTATGTGTTTGAGCAGTTAATGCTCTGCTTTGTTTTGTCTTATTAGTCGCCTAATACTTGACTTGCTTTCTTGGCCATTGAAATGAGCTTTAAGGTGATTTTTCATTAAAACATCTGTCATAATAACAGTCTTTCTCTTGTGTGGCAATTGTCAGTTTGAAGGCCATCATGTTAATGTCACGTTTAGATTGTTTTGTTCCCCAAGTACCACTGCACTTGGCTCTGCTGAATTCCGTTGTGCACTGTCACAAGCTCTTTGCAATTAACACTTTACGCTAGCAAAAAAACCCCCACCAGTATCATCACAATATGTTGTCTCGTTGCTTGAAATAGTTCATGAACATATCTGTGTTGTGCCTTTCAGGTCAAAGTGTTGTGAAACACAGTGGTGGGAACTGATATTTTATTTCTACCTTTGTTTGATCATTTGGAGGCTAAAAGCACTTAAGGACGTTTGTTCTCTCTGTCTACTTTGGTTCTGATAAGGCTTTTGTGTTTTCCTATACAAGGGACCTTGTCTTTCGGAGAACTTGCAATAGATGTGTGTGGCAGTACTATTTTATAAAGTGTTTATTCTTCCTTTTAGGAGGAAGAGTATTTTACCTACAAGTCTGCTAATTTTCTTCCAGTTGACCTAGATACTTGCTGTGTTAAGCTAACAGATTTTTCAAACAGGAGTTACTAGAATAAATTTGGTGGAAAGTCAAAATTACTTAGAAAATATAAATCAGTCTTTGCTCTTGTTAGTGAGGAGAAAGTTACTGGTCCCGTTTTCAGTAACTGTTTTGCTTTGGAGCAGCTACAATCAAAATGTCAGAAATGGGACAGTGGCCTGTTCATGTTGCAGAGCCTTAAACAAAGTTAGGCATGCAGCTTTGGAACTAAAAATGTAGGCCACTTAAGCTGATTTATAAACCCTTTATTTAGTTCACGGGGAGTGAGACAATTCTAAATGGGATTCACAGACTTTTGAGTTAAAAAGAAATCCTGAAGAAGGACATATGTCTGATTTTTGGTTTAGTCTGTGCTGTGTGGGCCAGCCTGGCTCTTGAGATAGGTGGCCGGGTGTAACTAGAACTGGTACTTCACAGCTTTCTTGAAGCCAGTTACTTGCTTCTTCCATGTGCTGTGGAGTGTTTTACAACATGGCCGGTGGCATGGTGTTTCCTCACGTGCTTCTCACCTTCTCAGATGTAGATCTCAGTTAGGTTTGCTCAGCTGGAGAAGAATGCCCTAGGCCCTGAAGTGTAACTGGTCCACTCTTCTGCTTATATTGAAGCTGTGCCATTATGATGAAGAAAATAAGGCAAGAGTAGGTGAGTAAAGGGACACAATGAGATAAGCTATGTGCCAGAGCAAGGAAAAAATACAGTTTTCAGTCTCTGCTTGGAGTACTGCATGAGTCACATCTTAGCTGTTGATTAAAGGAGGAGATGACCCAAAGCCCTTGGCCTTTTGCTTGCTGGGGGACTGCGGCGTAGCTAGTCTGTCAGAATTGGTGGGTGCCTTTACAAACATCTGTTTTATGGCTGTGCTGCGTGCTGAACTCAGTGCTCCATGTTTTATTTGTGGAGTGCTCCAAACACACTGGGCCCTTCCGAGGACTTCAGTCTAAGGAGACCTGTGTAGAAATATCAGATGATGCTGGCTTATGAGCCTCCCAATGTGGTCATAGGCAGTGCCAGAAATTTCCATTTTTTAATACAAACAAGATTTGACTAGATGACTAGGCAAGGATTTTTCTCCATCAAAACCTATTTTTCACCTTCGTGTTTCTCCATAAATAGAGTTGCAGTCCCATAACTGTAGATCAGGGCATAATTGCCTTAGTTCCATCATAATGGATAAAAAGGGCCGAATTTACTTGTTTGATCAGGTAAGAAAGTGTGACTGGTATGTTTGTGCCTTTCTCTGCTGACATAAAGGCTAGAAGAATGCAGGCTGGTCATTCCCCTCTTTGAAAGTTTTAGGATGTAAAGTCTGGATATTGTTGTAGACTCTATAATTTGTGTCCTTTTGCAAAATTAAAAACTTGCGTTTAAGTGCAGTGTGTAATATCTAATGTGAAACTGTGTAAGAAAAAAAAGTATTTCCTGCTTTACCCTCTGAAAAGAAGAGTTGAAGGTCCTTTGTGGTATATCTTTTATAATGCAGGTCATAAAGCTTCTGTTTATTTTTTCAGTTTGATAGTGCAAACTGGTCAGGTTTTTTTGGTTGCAAACCCTACTTCTGAGGGAGAAGGAGGGGAGATAAGGCAGGTACAGTATTAACTACTTATTATTTCTGACTAAAGAGAATGTTTTCTGTTGTAATATATATTTCAATGTTTTTGTCATTAGGTTGTTGAAGACTATGCTGGAAGATGGCAGGTTCCTTTGCCTCAGCTTCAGGTGCTTCAGACAGCACTCTGTTGTTTCACGTCTGCCTGTGTATCATTCCCAGCTGAATGTGAGCACGTACAATACGTTTTGAGTAGCCTAGCTTTGTAAGTACATCTTAAATTTTTTTATTATGAGATAGACCGTGTCGCTTTTATAATGGTGATAGGGTCTCAGAGATTCTCAGAGTTTCTAAGAGTGGTTTTATCAGGTGATGTAGATATGCGGAACCAAGAATCGCTGACTGAGGATACAAACCCTAGAATGTAGTTTACTCTTTTTATGTCCTTGTTAAATATTCGAGTTGGGTATTACAGTGTTGTGTCATACAGGTTTTCTGGCAGAATTAATAATCTAAAGAAATAAGTGATCACTATACAGACTTCTTGGAAAATCTTATTGTAGAGCATTCGAAGACCAGCCTTTGACAGCACATAATTGTAAATAACTTGTCTAAAGTTTTTACTGTTCTATCACTGGTGATGTAATATGCTAAGTATTAAGATAAATTTCTTCTAGTGTTTAAGAAATGAGTCTGGTTTAAAATGGCTTTTTATGTTTGAGTCATCAAAATGCTTGTGGGAATGACCTGTTATACAGTTAATCGACCAAACGTCATATTCAACTTCAAGAACTGCAGAATGTTGGGTCATAAATCTCGCTATAATACCAATTTTCTTGATGCATTGGTCGTTTTCCCATGTGAAGGCTGAAAGTGTCAGGGTAATGATCAGTATATAAAAGTCCTATTTTTTTTTTCTCGTTCTAAAAACCTACTTTTCAGGCTTCAAAACCTCGATGTTGAATGGAAGCAAAAGAAAAATAATCTTTTCAGCGAATTAGATACATTAACAGAGATGCAGTGTACCTAATCTTCTCTCAATAGGTGGGGACAAAACCCCTAAAATCTAGCTTTATTGAGGGTTTGGTTTGAGTAAGTTGGACTTACTTGTCCAGCTGTTTAAACTGCTTTCTTGTTGTGTGGTGCTTTCCGGTACAGCTCAGGATCTCAGTCCAGAATTTTGTGTGGAAACGTCTCACTTCTGCCCCATCTAGTCATCAGCAGTGAATTCTGTCCTGGTCTTCCTCTTTCAGTTGACTTGGTCAGGAGGATTGGGTTGCTTATCCTTTCAGCTGTTCTTGAGCTATTAGTACTAATTACATAGGGGGCAAGGCCTTATTCTGTACACTTGCAGAGTGTATGCTATCTTGAAGTGTTGGTGAGATTTCACCAAAGAGATGTAACTCTGTGTGCGTGTTTGAAACATGTTTGAGACATGGGACTCTCTACAGACTCACTAGAACACAGTTTTTAAAACTGTAATGCTCAGGTATTGGAGAATGACTAGCAGTTGCATCAAAACATGGTGACTCAACTCATAAACTTCAAACCACATTTTTATATACTTTTAAATATCAAAGCTTGGGTGCAATAAAGGTAGAAATTCACATGTTTGTTGTTTGTAGCATAGTTACTTCCTGATAGTCTAGAAGTGAATTGGTCACTGGTTTCCTGTCACCCTTGTCTGTCTTGGGTTTTGGAGCTGGATTTACTTGCTTCTTCCATTCTAGAATGCCAGCTTACTTTTTTCTTCTGACTCTGCTCGACTGGCATAGTTTTGCATGTGATACCATAAAGGGGGCCTGGGGCTTTGTAGTTGCAGTTACCTGGGAAACATCGCTCGAATCTCTTTTGAAAATTCAGTGTACATACTAGTTCTTGGAGAGCAAAAATCTGCCTGTATTGTCATACTTGAGTGAGATTTCCTTGGTAACCGGACAATAAACTACCGGCCGTGCTGTTCAGCACAAATGAAGCAGCACTGTATTGCCTTTAATATCAGGGGGGTTAATAATCGTGCCAGCATTCTAGTGTTCTTAGGCAATCTTCTGATGCCAGTAATATCAAGGTAGTGATGTGATAAATTTGGAAGCACCGTTATTATAAACAAATTGCAATGCTCTTTTTTAAGGTAACTGGGCCAAGCTGGAATTTAACTGAATGGAGACCAGTGATGAGGAAATAGAAATATTTGGATAGCTTCCTTTATTAGTCTGATAAGAGTGTGGAGCAGGTGCATTGATAGGGAAGAAAACTGTAGTTTACACTGGTTCACTATTACTTTCCAGATTTATTTTTTTTCAAGATCCTATTCTCTTAAAATCAGTCAAAACAAATAGCAAATGATGCATGTATCCATTTTTATAACTATTTTTGTCTTATTTAAGTTCCGGTTTGGCTGCTTTCTAGATCACGACATGACTCATGTCTGACCTTTCCTGAGAGTCAAGTATGCTGCAAAATTTTGTTGCACCAACATGAAATGAGATAATGGTTTTCAGAACGAAGTGCTTATTTGGGTACTAGTTATTTTTTCATTCCATATCTGAGTTGAGATTGAAGGACCTAATCTGGAGAAAAATTCTGTCATTGAATGTAATGATTGTGTATCTTAAATTTTCTAGGTCTCTTTGGCATAGCTTGTCACTGGCTGGGGAAAAAAACTACTGCAGCATAATCTAAGGACAACATAATTTTATGATACTTTTGCATTATTCCCACACATAACTTCATTTTGTTTGTGTGAATATTAAGATCTTTTAATGCACAGTATTTCTGAAAATGTTGAGAGGAAAAATTACCTTAAGTCTGCTCTTTTAACTTCTTTTGAATTAGCTTTATTAAAAATGAAAGGTTTTGTAGGAATACTTCAGGCATTAACTTCAAATATATTGAAGTTTGACTTTAAATTTGGCAATAACTGCAGTAAACGTAATTGTTCTACAAAAGAGTTCCTTGTTCATCTGTTCATGAAAATCTTCCTTTTTTTTTTTTTTTAAGAACAGTCACAATAAAAGACTAAGTGGTATAGTCAGGAAAGAAATTGCCATTAGTGAGATCTTGATTTAAAATCCTGTAGGTTGGAAGGGTGCTGGAACCTCTTTCAGGGGTCATCTTCTGCCTTCTCTCTCTTTGCCACCTTATTCTCCCTGTTCATTGGGAAAAAAATGTCTGGAATAATCTTAAAGAAAATTATTTCTATTTTCTTCTGTTACGAGACCAAAGCCTTTGCTGTTCAGTCCTGCTTCTAAAATGCCCTAGATAAGAGTTTTTCTTTAGTACTGTCTTTCCCTCTGAGAGGTGCTCAGTTATTGCCTGCTGTTCACCACTTTCTTAACCAGCAGTTGCAGGTTATGTTAGTGCAGTACTTGGCAGTTACCTTTTCAAAAAAGAAATTAAATTTCTCTGAATCTTAAGGCAGAGCAATAGCAGATGCGCTGGAGCTGTTTGCAAATCCATGGGATCCAACTGTGTAGTTTTTTGATTAAATTGCCTGAATGACAAGTATTATCTGGAAGTATGCTTCTGTCAATGAAGCCTTAAATAGACCCATCCTTTCTGATTCTGCTACCATGATTGTTTGTCTCAGTCACTTTATTAAAAATAAATAAAATGCTGGACAAGTATTTTAAGAGGATGGAAAACACGGAGGCCACAGGTCAGTTTGAATCTAGATTGTTGTTGAAAGGATCAGTCCTGCCTTCTCCCTTATCTGCCACCTTTTTTGAGGTAACACTTGTGAATTTGTGTTGCTGCGTATAGATCTGATTTGCTTAAAAACTTGGTGGTGATGAAATTGAAATTTTATCAATTTTTTTGCTTGCCACACAGAAGGTGGATGTAGTGCCGTTTGTGTATTTGTGCAGAAGCTCTCCCTTTGAAAATAATCTTCAAAAGCTTTTTTTAAAAGTATTTAACAGCAGAAGGCTTCTATTTGGAAATACGAAATTAATAACACCTTTAAACCTGCATCTTTGTAGAGAGACTTAAGTGGGCGTTACAGCAAAACAGGCAGAAATGGAATAAAATGTATTAGTAGAAAATGCTTACACATGAAAATATTAATCTTTGGGAATCTGCATTCATGTGAAGTTACTATTCCTTGAATGTAACTCCTTATACACTGTGCATACCATAGTAATTTTACAGTTGTCCTCTTTCTTCCTCAAAATTGCTGCATATCTGACAAATGCTTTGGCTTTTGAGGAAGGTTCACTTTGTAGTTGTGAATGTGGAACAGCACTATGGAGGATATAAGAAATCTTGGGGGAGATGATGAGGCAGGTACTGTGAGTCTGAATGTCCCAAACTTATGAAGAAGGTACAGCAGAAGGGATTTGAAATTGTGCTTAAGTATCAACTGTTTTATTGCTGATTTGGTCTTGTTGGCTGTATTTGTGTTTGCAACTTGATGCCAGATGAAAGAAGCATGATGTGTGTCTGCGTGATGCGCGGGGAAATCTAACTGCCAAAATCCAGCACAAAATACCAGACTAACAAAATTTTTGTAATAGAGGTGCATTTAGATAGCATGGATGTTAACCAAACTTTTTAGAGTGAGTGGCGTGGGTCTAGAACTTAGGAAAGTCCTGATTTTGGTTTTAGCACTGTGAAAACTAATAGACTTACGGTAGTTTCATTTTTTGAATGAACATTTTTAGTTTGACTTGTCACTACTTCTGTTTTTTAGGAGTTTTTTTGAATTGCTGCTGTTCTTTGGAAAGGATGAATTCTATGAAGATCCTTTGAAAGATATTTTAGGTTCAATCCAGGTAGTGTTGCCTGCTTTCATATAAAACTTTAATATATTTTTTAGTATATGTAATGACAGTTTTTGTGGATGTGTAGCCTGGGGAAAACATGCCATTATAGTGGAAGAAGTTAACTGCTTTACTTACATTTATACCCTCCTCCACCCCCAAAAAAAGGTGGTGGGGGAGGATATTTGAAGGGGAAGCCATCAATTCTTAGATTTATCATCACTATTGCTATTTGAATCTACCTTTACTAAGTAAACTGAACTTGCCTTTGTTTGTAATACCAGTCTTGTTAAAGACTTGGTTTGTGCATTTCCCATATAGAAGAGGGAAGCTCTGCTTGTTTATATCTACTTAGAGCTTAATGTCATCCAGTGTTGTGTAGCAGTTCGTGACAAGAAACCTCAAGTTTCCCTCTGCGAAGTTAAACAGTAAATTTAAAATTTAAGCTCTGTCTCAGTGAGCTCCTCACATCAGCATAAACCTGCGTTGTTTAAAACTCATACTCTTGGCAAGACAATTTGTATGGCTATATACAGCTGTATAAGATAAATGATGCTGGATTTAAAAACTTGCCTTTTTTTGCCTGATAAGTTTTTTTTGGTTTATTTTGGTGGTTTGTTTTTTTTGTGGCTTTTTTTCCCCTGAACTGAGATTGAAACTTGGCGTTCACTGCATGGGAACACAAACGCTTGTGCCACCATAAGAGGAAACTGTTACAGGGAAAGAAAGGATGAAAACCAGAGTTGTTTCTTCTGTTAATATTGATCATGGAACTGCAGTTTGAGAAATAGCAATCCCTTTGCCATTTTTATGTTGATACCCATCTGTTACTGCTGCTACAAATTAAATGTCAACACTGCTTACCTTAAATATGAAACCAGCAGCCATTAGGTGCTTGATTAGAATTGGTAGAAGAATGGGGTCAAGGAGTGGCTTAGGAGCCTCAGGAATGGGTAGGGTCTCTTGCATAAGAGTCTTTGAACATTTTGGCAGTCCTACAGTAAGTGTTTTTCAAGAACACTCTATGAACAATAAAGACTGTAGGAAAAAGTGTGATTTTGTATTGCAGTTCTCAATTGCTTTGACTTTTAAACAATGAATATGTTAAAATATATCTTTACCCAGTTTTCTAGATGGATTTCTGAATCAGCTGTGTAATCAAACTGGTAGCTAAAACCATTCTTTCAGTTACTTAACCATTCTTTACCATCAAACATACTCATCTGAATATAAAAGAAAAAAATTGAACCTAAAAGAACTTAGAGCAAAAAAGCGTATGTTAAGAAGTTAATTGTATATGCATAGACCATTCTTCAGCTGCATTTTTTTTATTTCAAAATTAGATACCTTTTCCTCGTGATTAAAATTCTACTGTTGATTAACCTTAATGTCTACACAAGGCATGGGGCAGGGGTGAGCTTGGCATATGTGAAAATTATGGGTGGCTAAAGCATTCCAGATTATTTTAAACAAGTGTAACTTATGTAGAGATTCGGAGAAAAATGGTTGCTTGAGGACTGGTGACTCACATGGCTTAATTCAGCTTTTCCCTTATGGAATTCAGACACCATCACTGAAATCCAGCATCAACATGTCTAAATCTGTGCAGACTGGTGCAAGGCAAAGATTTCTCCCGAAGCGTATCCCCAGTAGTATCTATAATTTAAGGAAAGATGGTTTTGCATCGTTATGCAAATGGCAGGCTCTTGCTGCATGCCTTTAGAAGACGTGAGCATCCTGGCTTCCACAGTTCTGTATTACTGTTTTTAGAGAATATTAGGTGTTGCTTTAGGGCTCTGTGTAGGCCTGGGCAATAGAAGACTAGCTTGAATTGTTGTCTGAGGTGGTACTTAAATGTGCATGGGTTTTCTTGGTTCATATCTTTCAGGTGGCCCAACTTTATTTTTAGACAACATTGTTTTCTTCTTCCTAATTGTTTTTCTTTTTATGTGTAGGAATGTCAGAATCTTCTAAATAGATACAGGAATTTGAACCTGGAACTAGTGACTCGAATCATCCGAGATGGTGGACCATGGGAGGATCCAGTATTACAAGCAATTCTTAAAGCAAAACCTGTGTCACAGGAATTAGGTACTTACATTTACCACGTTAATTTTTTTAGTGTACTGAAAAATGTGTTTAATGCTTTTTTGATATGAGGGTCAAGTGTTGTCAGCTGGCATTGCACACAATTTAACTATTTTTCTGTAGTGAAATGTACTGGTTCCTTTTTTTTTTATTTGAAAGAAAACTACACCTTTTTGCTGGTAATATAAGTCTACTTTTATAGTGCAGAGATCAGATTGAGGAGGCTACTGAGCAAGTCACTTGTAAAAGGAATTGACCAAAACTAGGTGTTCAGTCCTTGAAAAAGCATGGAGAGTGACTTGACTTCAGTGAGACAACTGAAATAATACGATCAGGGGAGGACCTGATGTATCTGTCTCATGGTACTCTGACTCATTTTCTTTTAAATTGTAAATACTTGAGCTTGTGGCTTTTCTTGGTTCTGTTCAGAATGGTGCCTGTGACTACACCTGATAGCTGCTTTCTGTTTAGGTAATTCCTAGAGTTGGGAGGAGGAGAAAGATACAGCATGTGGAAACAAATTACTAGAATGTTAATGAAAGTCCATAAGGAGCAATATTGCCAATCTAGAGTAAAGTCTTCTACTAACATCTTAAGCAACGTATTTGCTAGCAGTGTTCACAGAGGACCTCTTAAAAGTTGTTTCTATTTGATAGTGGTAGAAAATACTAGTTCTTCTCCAGTTACTGTGGCACAATGCATGGTTCAAATTCATTACTGTCTTTATGACGAGATGCTCATTCTGTAGAGGAAGAGGACTATAAAGTCTGAACAGCTCAGTGAGCTGCCTCCTTAACCAGAGAAAGTATTCTGATAGCAAATTAATGGGATTAAGTGGGTAGTCTTTGCTGGGTTTTGTCTCTTGTGAAGCAATTACTTGAGCAACATGGTTTACCCATGATTTTTATTATATCTGATAAACTTCTAGTCAAACAGAAAAAGAAAAATGAAAATGGAGATTATCCTGGTTTTTTTCTGCAATGCATGAAGAACTCTAAAAGTCTTGGTGGTTAAGATTTGAGGTCAGGTCTCAATCTCCATCTCTCCAGCAAAGAATAGTTTAGTCCTTTGCTTTAGTAATTCCCTTTGATCATCATGAAGCCTCTATGTTAGGTAATGGTTTGAGGATTTTTACTTGGTATTAACCTGGCAGAGTAGGAAAGAGATTGCCTGTTGTCACTAGATGATGCTTCTGTTTCCTGTTGTTGCAGGCCACATCTCCTTGCCCTCTGCTGAGGTATCTTTCATCCTTTTATCTTCTGATATCCCCACACAACCCCTTGGCATATCTCATCTGTGATGACAAACATTTTATTTTACATAATATCTTTTGGAAGCTCTTTCTTTCTTGTCTCACTTCCTCTAAATTCTGACTCTTCTGAAGTCTTAACGTGAAACTTCCTGTGCTGCTTTATAGGCTAGCAGTATTTGGTGTACGTTTTGAAACTTGGCCATATAGTTCCCTCGGGGATCACTATTTTAAATGAGGAAAACTGCCTATTACTGCTGAATCACCGACCATTACTTGCAAAAGTCAGTTTGATAAATATGTGCTGTGTGAACTACATAATCCTGTCTTGGATTCGTTAATTACACGGAGAAGCTTAGGCCAAGACAAACCTCTCTGCGTCTGTCTTTACTTGAATGGTAGTGTACTCTGAGATGTTGCATTCTATTTTGAGATGGCTGGAAAGGGAGGCGGTCTTTGGCTGTAAAGAAAAATAGCAGGTTTGAAACAGGAGCAATAAACTTCGAATAGATTAGGGAGAATAAGGCAGCCCGCTGTGAACATCTAGAAGAGGATATTGTAGGCAGAGGTACACTCAGATGTAAGCAGCTAATTAGTTTCTAAGCTGATGTTTGGCATCTATTGCTGTAAAGCAAAGCCCCACACACGCTGCCTGGACAAGAATAGATGTTTTCCCCAAGCTGTTTTTAATGTACTATGACTTGGCTAAATGTTACTATACTTAGCAGTTGTCTTGAGGGGTTAGAAGAGCTATAAATGCTGCCTTGGGTAGAGGGCATTCCACTACAGGGAGGGAGCACAGTCCTGCCAGTGGTGTAACTGGAACTTGCAGTCTGTTTAAAAACATATTGGAGGGCGTAGGAGATCCCCATCCCTGGGAGACCGTGCTGTCAGAGGTGGGATTCTCATTTACGGAGCAGAGGGGCATTCTGACCTAAGAGTTCCACACGCAGGTAGAAAGTGGGAATGATCTAACAACCTGGATTGTGGCCTGCTGTGTTCCCTCGTTGGAGGGAAAAGGATACTACAGCCAGTTGTTAGATGTGCAGCATTTCTGGCCTGATTTGTCCATGTGAATATTTAGTCATCTGTTGGGTAATGTTTGCATGTGAAACGGATGATGGGGCTTGTTGTCTTGAAGTATGCTAATTCAAAAAAGGAGAGGCCCTTACTTGGCTTTAAGGATTTTTTCTGTACAATCACTTTTTCTTGCAGTTAATGACCGCTGTTAGACACTGGCTTTTCTTTAAGCCAACTTCTCTACTTTTGTACTTTGAAGTGCTAATGGTTAGGGGGAATGAGATTTTCTCTGTATGGTGGACCTTATGGTAAATCTATTAACAAATCTTATCTAAAACCTTGTATCACCTTGAATATTATTCCTTAAGTGTTCATTAGCATGTAATACCATTAGCTTGCCAAAAAATAAAGGTGCTGGAGAAATCCTGTTCCTGAGCATAAAGAGTGTGTTTCAAACCAAGCGTTGGGGTTTTTTTATTTTTTTAAAAAAAGAAAGGTTTAACTGAAAGGTTGTTATACAAGTAATCTTTTTTATTTTTTGAAAAAAAAAATTCTCTTGGCTGTTCAGATTGTGGTTTCCAGTAACCACTTCTATTTTTTTTTTTTATCTTGTTAGATGTCACTTTTAATTTGCTTGTAACATTCTTAATGCAGGTTCCTTCTAAGGTATAAACTTCCTATGCTCACTTACAGCCTTCATTGTCTTTAAATTGATAATATCTTTTTTTATTATTAAAAAATATGAAACACTGTACAGTACTACAGGGTATGCACTAGAAATTGTGGGATCTTAACTGTTTCTCTTAAGGTAGCTGTTGAGAGTATAAGAGGAAGGTCAGGCCACATTGTCCAGTACTTGACATAAATGCTACCATGCTCTTAACAGCCTGGGGTGTGCATTTACTTGACAAGGTGCAAACAGTTTTCAAAAAAAGCAGCGTTATTGTATTTTGTAGCCTGGAGTGATATTTTAAGTTTTAACCATAAGAGATACTAGAATGTATATGAACTTTTATAATGGAAATCTAAAGTGTGTCTTCTATCTATTTTGTAATTTCCTAATTACTTAACATTCGAGTATTTTGACTATCTCAGTTGAAACTATTTCATTCAAATGTTAGCTTTAAGATTAACTTTTAGATCTGAAAAACAGTTTTCCAGAAATGACGGGCTAGAATTCAAAGGTATTCAGGGATTTAGATGTTAGAATTGTGCCCAGTAACACTTTTAGAGGAAGAAAAAGTGTATTTTCCACTTCTCCAGGCAAAGTCAAGGTGTTCAAAACTACTTAAAGCAACAGCATGTGAATTGCAGATAACTTTTTCACCACTCCAAGCTTCTCCATTTTAATGGGTAATGAGTATCCTGAGTTGTTTAAATATTTATAATTTTAGCATTGGAAGTGATGTCAATCTTACACTTCTGACAATCACCCAGTTTCCAGCGCTGAGGGAATTTTCTGTCTTAAAAATGTTTGTGTCTGCTTCTATATAGTGTATGTTATACTAACCCTTTGCAGCATCTTGTGTTCATCTGTTAGAAACAAAATACTGAAGTAGATTACTGGTGTAAGAGAAATAACAATTTCTGTTCCCAAGCAGAAAGACAGATTCTTGATGGTATTTAATTTAACATTTGATAGCTTCTTTAGCAGAGCCTTTTTTTATATATTATTTGTTGACATTGCACTATTAAAAACAACATTACATTTAAATATTTGTTGTTTGGACTTCATATTCTAATTGCCTTTAAATCTTTCTTTTCTGTACAGTTAACAAATATTTAAGCTCTGAAAATCCACTGTTCTTTGAACTACGTGCCAGATACCTTATTGCCTGTGAACGCATCCCTGAGGCAATGGCTCTTATCAAATCTTGCATAAATCATCCAGATATCAGTAAAGATCTGTATTTCCATCAAGCTCTTTTCACCTGTCTTTATATGTCACCATTAGAAGATCAGCTATTCCAGGAGGTATTGTTTGTCAGTATACATTTTCTTAATGAAGTGGTGCATTATACTTGCTGTATACAAGTTGTCAAGAGGAACATATGGAACTCTGTTTTTGTAGAACAAAATGTCATAAAATCAGGCAGCTACACCGGTGTTGCTTAACTTAGTGCTGGCTTAAGCTCTTGAAAGTTAAATGTTAAGTGCCTACAAATCTGCTTGACCTAAATACAATTTTTTGGTCAAGTTTACTGGTAGATATATTCCCTAAATAACTTGAGTAATTAATATTTTGTAACTTCCGTGTATTGACTATATTATTATTGACTATTATTTTAGAAAAAGCATTTGAGCCTAATTGATGTCAGTCCCGTGTTATGTACATTATATAGTTTTGTAAGCCGTGAAGTCTTTTTTTTAATGATGCCCCGGTATGTAAAATAACACAGTAGCTGAATGTGGCCCTACTTTTCCACTGATAGCACTTACTAGGTAACTGCTTTTCTTAACCTTGTTTTAGAACAAGCTGCCATCATGCAAAAAAGTGCTTTTGTGTAATCTTTTAATTTCTCAGACAATACTCTGTCATTACTCTAAGAAATATGAAAGAGCTCTAAATATCTCCAAAAATCTCAGTTTACACGCCTACACAAAAGCTGTTCCAAAGAAATCCGATGTTAATAGCGATTCTGGAAGTTTTCGATAGCTTCTTTAATATACAAGGTCTGATAGGTTTTTATTTCATGTTAGCAAATTTATCTAAATTGATTTTATTTTAATTGTATAGCACTTGTTGAGGACTGATTGCAAGAGTGGAATTGAGATCATCTGCAACACTGAAAAAGAAGGGAAGACTACCTTAGCCTTACAGCTGTGTGAATCGTTCCTAGTCCCACAGCTTCAAAATGGGGACATGTATTGTATATGGTAAATACTTTATTTCTGGTGAAGCAGCTTAGCAGATAATAAATGCTTATTGCCAAAATGAAACTCAGCTAAGTTTGAGATGTAGCTCAAGTTTAAAATACCAAATAAAAACATTCTAATGTGATTTTTAAACATTCCTAGTACATCTGTTATGCCTGTTTGCCTTTTTACACACTATCATGTAGAGCGGTAGCCTACATACTACATAACACTCAACTGTTTCAGAGTAACAGAACGGAGAGCCTTTACATGTTTGAGGCTGTAAATATGTAGAAATATGGCATTTGTTATTAGCAATGTGTAACAATATGGGGTCTGTAGGCTCTGGCAGATATTTTGCTGTCCTGCTATTTAGAGAAGTCCTTACAGTAACCAAACTGTAGTATGTCACCAGTGTATCTAGAAAGAGAATATGTGGTTCTGAAAATGTGCTGTTATGGAAGCTTTTACTTCATCAACGGAGCCAAAATATAAATGGTGGTCCTCTAGAAAACATTTAAGTAAGAATATTGTCATACAGGCTAAATCATCTTGATAGTTTTTATGGCTAAGAAACATTTTCTAAAGTGTTGTTAAAAAAACTTTCATCGTTCTGAGAGCTGAAAGATGGCTAAGAAAGGTGATCCTTCTGTTTAGCCTTTCTGTATAATTTCTGTACCTAAGTAACATCTGTGTTTCTTGATAAAGTATGCTTGATTTATTTGTTTGATTATGTAGTAGAAGCAAAAAGATTGAGTCAGCGAGGATTTTTATTTTTTCAATCAGTAGAGATAAAATGATTATTGTGTAATTAACTAACATGGAGTTTAAAACCTATTACAGGATTTCTATGTTCCCGGATTTCAGGGAACTGAAAAGTAATGTCTCCCAATGCCTTTCTGTTTTTTTTTCTTGAGGAAGTAATGAAGGTCAGAGTGATAACGTTTGGTTTGTTAATAATTTTTTTCCTTAACTATTGGATGAGTAATTGGTTGCTTTGAATCAAAACCTTTGGTATTATGATTATGAGAGACATTTAGAATGCAATGTGTTGGCAATACCTAGTGGCATTTTTCATTCAGTCTGTCCAGAAAAAGGTGAATGTGACTGTCCCCATAGGATAGATGAAGCAGTTAACCGAAAAGGTACATAGTTGTGTGAGGCCAGGCATCAACTTCGGCATGGAGTCAGACTTTGCTGATTTCTGCCCCAGTGCTGCATCTCCCGACTTCTTACTTGGTAGGAAATTTGCAGATGTAACCTACACATCTTAGCGACACAGTTAGTGCTTTGTGTTTCAGGAATCTAGTCTTCTAAGAAATGCATTTTAAATACTGGAATTAAACCTACTTTTTACATCTTCCGCTGTAGTAACATGTTAACTTTGTTCTTACCCAGCTGATAATTAGGTTTTGCATCATCCATTTTTAAAATTGCTGTTCAAAACAAGATGTCTGTCCTTATGTTCTGGCAAAGTGGATATCAAAAATGAAATTCCAGAACGTGCTAAAGTACTGTTTGATACCTATTCAGCAAGGAAACAGTTTTGGCATCTCTTAGTATCTTAATCTTATGTTCAGAATGTAGAATTTGAGGATCTTTGAAACCATTCAGAGCAGTTATGCCTGTGCAGCTACTACAACAGCTGTTTCATTCTTTACAGATGCTGAGCCTTAACAGTTGTGTACCCAACAAGAAAATTCTGCATAACGCTTAATAGATAATATAAACTGGAACAAATCTTGTGAAGGCATGACTATACTGTAATTCAAATTTCTGAAGTAGGAGCCAGGTTAAATTAATCCAAGACATGTATTTTTCCCTAGAGAAGATTTTTAATTTTTTCAGCACAGTATAAATCATCTTGCCTGGTTTGGAATTGAGGACCTTGCAGGGACCTAGCAGCAAGGACTACTAGCAACGATAAGATGTCAAAGTAGATTAGAAAGCTGTAAATAGCAGATACTTGCTACTGCTTCATGTGGAGCGACCTATATGAAATCTTGAAGTTGAAGCCATTAGCTCTCATTATCTCAGAGGAAGCTGAACTTTAAGCAGCTCTGTCACAAAACTCTTACTGTTTTCGTTGATGTTAAGAATAAATTCTGGATTCAGATAATCTGAGTTATTCTTCTGAAGTGAAAGCCCACTGACAAATTAATCACAAAGCAAGCTGTGCTTCATCTTACTAGAAATATTTGTGGCAAGGTATTTGTAAGAGATCAGTCCATAATGATGTGATTAATTACTTTCTAGTATCAAAAAGTGATGTCTCTTCAGGAAGACGGCCAAGATTTTTGTGGAACAGGTGTGGCAGAATGGCTTGCCCTCTCTGTCAGGCAATTTTTAAATGCTCTTTTGGCTGTTTTCAGGTGGTTTCTGTGCAGTACGTTCAGGAAGTCCGAGTTTTTCCCACATGTTCCATCAGTCTTTCACCTTTAGGTAATTTTTGTGAATTGGATAACACTGGTAAAGTGTGGTATTTATACCCAGGGAAAGACAGACTTTCTACTTATCAAACAATAGCAAAGGTTTAGGTCTAGCTAAGGTAGGGTGGCTTCACCACTTTCTTGTTTCTCCTGGAGGCACGCAACGGTTTCGGTACTTTGCAGAGCGTTAACAGGCTGGAATACCTGGTTGCCTCTGGTAAAGAGGAGGTACCAGAGCTCTGTGATCTCACAGGAATAATTTAAATAGCCCTAGCCCGTGTCGACAAGAGTTTTGACACAGGCCTCAGTGTGAACTGTTAGACTACCCAAGAAGTAAATGTCACCAAGTACTATACTACTATGCCAGAATAATCAAGCAAATGGAAAACTACCCCTGCCTGTATTATCTCAGATTTTTCATCTGCATTGTGGTCAGTGGCACAGGAATACCCCAAGTGCTGCTGACTTCAGCTTTAAAGTTAGTATCCAGAGCGTTTAAGTGGTTGAAGTAGTGTCCAATAAGCTCTTCAAGAATGCTTTAATCCTTAATGATTATCAAAATGAGAAGGAGAAACCTCCGTGTCTGCATGGAGGAATATGACTAAAATACTATTTCACATCAGGATCTAGTCAAGTGGTGGTTGAACTGATTTAACAACTTGCTCTTCACCCATGGAGCTGTTCTTCCTGCTTTCAGTTTTCTGCATTCCTTTTTCAGCTCTTTCCTTGTGCCAGCCGTCACACCTGTCTGAACACACGGCAAGCCACTTTAACCACTGATCTCTCAGAAGAATAATTCAAGTTTTCTCAGATTCTCTGGGGTTAGCGTTGAAATGGCTTGTTCTGAAATGCTATGAGGCAAAGCCAAGCAGAAGCTGTATTCTTTAATTCTGGTAACATTTAACAGCAAAAGTGGTTAGGTTTTTTTGTACTTCAGGTTGAGATTACACTGAATTTTTATGAATGGTTTCGTGCACGAAGATGCTAGTTTCAAACTTGTACAAGAAGTTTGCAAAGGCTTCAGTAACGTAGGTTTCCAGCCTGGTCAAGGCAGAGATAAACAGCTTGTATCTTTAGAAAACCTGTAAGACACTTTTTTTTTTTTTGTGGGTAGAGCTGCTTATAGGACTCCCTTTTTAGAGTTTTTCCCCATGTAGGCTAAGTCGTTCTTTTGACTTCAGTTTTTTGGGGTTCTGAATGAAAGAAAACAATCCAGCTTTCTTGTCTAGCTCTCAAAATGTCAAGCAGAATTGTAGAGCTGTCCTAAAGTTAAAAGGGAAGTCTGTGTTTTGTCACTTCGTGCAGGCACTGACCTCACTAGACAAGCCTAATCTCAAAAGGTTTGTCTGACTTGTATCTGGCACAGACTAGAGACTCTGGATGAACAGCCAAATATTTTGTTAGTAAGTGGGTTTGTGTTTTCTGAGGGAGGAGGCTGGTAGAATAAAAAAGTGTCTTCCTTCAGAAAATGGAAGTGGATTGGTCCCCTGTTTGCATTGTAACGTTGTGGTGGGATTTCTGCCTAATCCTAACTGTATCTACTCTTGTCTTAAAAATCTTAGTGCTGGGCAAATTTTCTAAGTCCGCTTGCCTTTCTGAGTCTCTTAAAGTGCATAGAACAGTCTGTAAATCTCAAGTTAGCTAGATTTTATATACCAAACACATGACCTGTGTGGGAGCTCTGCCACAGATGTCTAGCAACCTATTCTTATGTTTCTGTGTTGCAGGCAAAAATATTGTTTGACTGAAGATCACAGGGCTGTATGAATAGCTGTAGAGCCTGATAGTTTCATGTAACTGCCATTGGCTAGAAAGACCAGTGATGACGGCAGTAAAGAGAAATTGTGTTGTAATATGTGTAACTGGACAACATCAGTATTTCCTGTCAGTGGACCGCAGCAGAAGCTAGCTTTCTACAGCGCTCCCATTTTCCACATTCTAACACTTCTTTTCCTGAAGGACTTCTCATCCTTGCAGTGAAAGTAACTTAATCCCAAGAGCACACAGAGCTCGCTGTTCAGCCTGACGCTTAGTGCCTGTAGCGTTAAGGGCTTGATGCTGTAGCATCTGATTTTATGCAGTTCCCTGATACTAAGCTGAATACATTAATATTTTGTTGAATATTTAATTGCCTCAGCGATAGGCGATACCCTGAATGCTTTAATGAAGTAATTAAGTTGCACTTTCCATTGTGCACATTGTGTACAGCTGTGGTGTTAACAAGATTGATAGTACGCCCTCAAATATGATTTTAGTTCCAGGATATGCAAATAGCTGTTCTTAGTAATGCATCATGCTTGGTGATAGAGTTCTTAAACTTTATCTAATTGAAATATTTTGTTCTGTACTTATAGGGACCTGATCTTCATTTGGAGTAAACTGCAGCTTAAATCTAACCCATCAAAACAAGTGTTTGTCGACCAGTGCTACCAGCTTTTAAGAATTGCTACAAATGTCAGAGTAATTTTCCCTTTCATGAAGGTCATTAAGGATGAAGTAAGTTTTGTTTCTTTTTACCCCATCTCCCATTCTTTTTGTAACTAGTTAAAGTCAAGCAAAGTGATGTTTATATTATGCAATGAGTGCTTTTTGTGGAAAGTTAAGAGGGCATAGGAAAGGACACAATATTTTCTTAAAAATTTTGTCATGTTCCAGAATGTGCTTCAACATTATGATTGCTCTTGATCTGATGTGTATTTGGAAGATTTGGTGGCTTTTTTTGTACTGAATTCTGAGTTTTTCTGTCTGCAGTAAGTTTGAGGAATGTAATCCTTTAAATAAATGGGGAAATACATGGAGTAAACGTAAAAGATCAGACGATTGCTTTCCTTTAGCCTGGCTCCTTAAGGAAATAGGACTTGTGTAATGCCGTTGTGTATCACCTTTCACCCTGTTAAGTTTTTCACCAGTTCTCATCAGATCTGAAGTGCTTCACGTAACATAAAGGAAAAGCGAGACTAAGATAGAAGGCATAATCTTGCTTCAGAAAAGTACATTGTGTTTCACGCTTCAGATGTTAGTCTTCCAGTGTCCCGTACAAATTTCTGCAAAAGACGCCACGTGCAATGCTTTGCGCACAGGAGTGCATGTTTTTTCCAGACAAACGTTGGTTATTATCATTGACCTGACTGAACAGAGCGCTCTCATATTCTATGCCCTAAATGAATGGTAAATTATTTTGTCACGGGTGCTGCTGTACAATTCTAAATGCAACAAGGTTGCTGCTGTTCAAGATTTTAATGTCAGTATGTATTCTAAAATACTTGCGACATGAATAACTTTTATTTTTATTTATGTCTGAAGGACTGTATTTTTTAATAACCCACTACATGGGGAGCACTATATGTGTTTGTTTATGCGCATTTAAATATGGGTAGGTATTAATTTTTTCTAAACTTTCTGAAAGTCTTTCATCTGCTGCCTGTTGGGCAGTATGTTTCTGATCATCCCTCCAAATTACATTTTCATGGCAGGGCCCCCCAGCCTAAAGTGTGGAATTGGATTTCTGCTCATTGGAAAGATAGTTTGTCGATTTTGAGAAGTCAGGCCGTTCAGGCCGTGGGTTGTTACGGTTTTCCTGGTGGTCATCGTTCAAAATTGAGGGCAGTATTTTATAACTTGTATTTTTGTGCAATGCAAGTTGAATGAGTTGGAACAGGGACAAAATAAAGAGCAGCTGTCCAGTTAAAGTGCGAGGCAGCCTCGATAATGAAGATGCAGGCAGAACATAACTGCTAGATCGGATATGATTTGCTGGAGTCTTGTTTTATATCTGCAAATAATTAGTAGTCTTTAACTGTAGAACAAACTGCACACGGTGAAAGTATCTGAAGCTTTGTTGACAGCAGCTGTGTAGCTCTCAGTGCAAATGAGATGTTGTTTTTGAGCATTTTTGTATCTGCATTTCATAGTCTTGTTTGAGCATTATTTTAAAATGTGCCTTCAGGTGAAGTTTACTAGCAGGATGCTTCCTGAATTCCTGACTTGTTTTGCAAGTTGATGAATATAAATGCATGGAGTTGATGTTTGGGCATTGTTTATAGTAGTTCTTTTTTGTTTTTCTGTGGGTTAGATTTTTTTTTTTAATTGTTATATTCAAGCTCTAGACTTCTGTAAGCCCATAAGGAAAATATCAATGTGCATACTCAATAATTATGTACACTGTTGTTTCCTCTCTGCAGGTTGGTGAAGATGGTCTTCAGATATGTGTTGAGATATGTGGATGTGCTCTACAGTTGGACCTCCGTGAAGATCCCAACATGAAGAGTCTTATTTATAAAGCAATTGCTCATTTTCTGCCAAATGACCTAGAGATCCTCAGAATTTGTGCTCTTTCAATCTTTTTTCTTGAGCGCACCTTGGAATCTTACTACACTGTTGAACATTTATATAAATGTGCAGATGAAGAATACAATGAGTGCACTAGCTCTGTTCAAAACCGCGTACGTTTTGAATTGCTTCCAATTTTGAAAAAAGGTTTGTTTTTTGATCCCGAGTTTTGGAATTTCTTGATGATCAAGCAGAATTGTTTAGCATTATTGGGGGATAAAGCCTTTGTTGGCTTAAGTGAAAGCACACTGGAAAACGCTACTGCAAACACAGAGAAGATAACGGAGTATAGGGCTCTGAGTGAGGAACGTGTCTGTTTAACAGATGTCAGCAACGGGGAGCTTGACCCTGAAGACCTCTCTGAAGCCCAGTCCAAAGGTAATGGCAAAAAGAACCATGAAGCTCTTGAGGCATCTGAAATGTTAGATCAAAATGTCCCAAGGCACCGCTGTGTGATATGCAACAAGGAATTTCTTGCTGGTCACATTGTGAAACATGCACAAGCTCACCAAAAAAAGGGCAGTTTTTCCTGTGTACTTTGCACCAGAAAGTTCAGGCAAAAAGGACTTATGCTTAAGCACTTAAAGAATCATGTCAGAAAGATAGAAAGGCAACATCTGGCTGCAGTTCTTGAGGCTGGTCAGCAGGCTCCTGCTCCTAATGAAGCAGAATGTCCTGATGCTTCTCCGTCTCTTGAAAATGGAAATTCTGATGGTTCCAAAGATAACGAACCAGAGACTGCAGTAGCTCCGGGTGCTGACCAAGTGGTCCAAGTGGAGGAGGAGAATGCGGAACAGGTATTTGAGGCTGTGGAAAACCATCTGAGTGACCAGGATGACGCTACTGAAAATAGTAGCGACAGCTGTTTTAATAATGTTCCTGATGCTTTAAGTACGGAAAGTTTGCCTGAAGATGATGAGAGCTCCAATAAGGAGTCACCTACTCTGCATAAAGTGAACGGAGCTTTTTGCTCTCAAAAAGACATTGATGCTCTGGATGAGGAAGGAAGCTTTAAGTGCCCTGCTAATGGTTGTGCTAGAGTGTTTAAAAAGATAAGATTCCTCAATAAACATGCAAGAAAATCTCATCCAACTGATTTGAAGGTGCAGCAGCATATAATGAAATGGAATAAAGGAAAATGCCGGTTCTGCCAGAGAAAATTTGCTGATTCCCAGCATTTTATAGACCACCTGAAGAGACATGTGTATCCAAATGTTTACTTTTGTTTACACTTTAATTGTAATCAGAGATTTAAGCTGTCAACTGAGCTTGCGGAACATACAAAAAGTCATAGTGTTTTTAAAGCTCAGTGCAATTTTGCAGAGTGCTGTGAGCTGTTTGAGGAGCTCCCTTTGCTGTATGAACACGAGGCTCAGCATTATTTAAGTAAAACAGCAGAATGTTCAGAAGACGCAAGTGAAAAGGATTCTTCAGATGATCCTTCAGAAGTTTGTAGTTACCAAGATGATGATGAATCTGTTAATGAAAAAGAAACCGTAGATTTACCAATTCCAACTTGGAAGTCAAGGAAAGATTCTACAGAACCAAAGACATATATTCAAAGTGTTGAGAAAAAAGCCAATAATGCAATTCACAATGGAAATGAAAGCTCATCTGAGGGTAGTGCTACAGTTTTAAGTTTAATAGACCAAAAGACACCTGTGTTACAGCCAAATTCTGAAAACTGTAATGTTGCTAGTGACCAACTGGTCAATGGGCACAGTGACCTAGATCAGACGTCATCTAAGTCATCAGAAATACCTTTGGACAGAGTGGCAGATGAAACAAGGACAGAAAATGGGTCAGTGTTACCAGTTTTACAGAATTGTCATGATATACCACAAAATAATGCTGCTGCCTCGCAGCCACCTTCTAAACCAAATCAAACAACAGAGAATACTTCATATGGTGTCATCTTAACAAAACCGTACGTTAGACCATTGCCTCCAAGTTATCTTGATGAACGATACATTAGCATGCCAAAACGTAGAAAAATTTTGGATGATGAAGTAGATGCTTATTCTGAACAAGATAAATTTTGTAGCAAATCAACAGAAAGATTTAGATGTGGCAACTGCTTGACCATCTACTGTAATTCAGAAGCACTTGAGGCTCACCTTGCACAAAAGAAGTGTCAGACGCTCTTTGGATTCGATTCAGATGATGAAAGTAAGTCTTACAGTCCTTCTGGGTTGGTTTGTTTGGAGGTAAATACCAACCAGAAAACGGTCTTTGAAAACAGGCAACCAGACGGAATAGCTAAAGACAGAAACGACTTCTAAGCGATTGTAGTGTGCTAGAACTTAGACGCTTCAGTCACAGTACTGTGCTAAATTGGAAGTTCAAATTGGTCATGCTGTTCAGAATAAGAAAGAGGTCGTGAGCAGAATAAGAAAGAGGTGAGGACTGGTAGGCAACTAATGGAAAAGGCTTCTCGTAAAACAGGAGGGGGTACTTCAGTCTCTCTTTCCTTGCACGTTTGAAACTAAACGTTGAAAATCATAAGCAGTGTTCTAGATGAAAGGATGATGATGTTGGTTATTTTGATCCCAATGCCTTCTCTTTTACAGGTGCCTGATTCAACGTTTGTGGGAAAATGCATCAAACGAGGAGTGGTGTAAGAAAACACTACATGAAGAAGCATCAGTTCGTTCCCCAGTTGGCCTTAATCATAAAGCAGTTTCAAATTACTGAAGAAAAACGTGACCTTGATAGAGACAAAGCACATTTTCTAGACAAAACTCACAGAGGTATAAGAGCTCTGCAGGTCTTGAGTCCAGAAAGGTTGCTACAAAATCCCCAAAGTACCAGTTATCCGAAAAGCCACATCCATTCCAAATGTGTGATTGAAGCTTAGCGGCACAGTCTTTCTAGCGTGAAGGTTTGAGGAAAATAAGGCATACAGTCGAGCAGGCAGAGAAAGCAGAGGTGTTAACTGCCTTATGGAAATAAAAACAACCAATTCTGAAAGCTGCTTTAGTTGGAAAATGTGTGGTTAAAGGGCATCCATCCACACACCTGGGAAGGAATCATTCAAGGAGGTGTTAACGTTATGATAGTACAGGTAAGAAATGCATAGAGGAACCACGCATTCTTCTTTCAGAGTTTGAGTACGTGATTCCATTATCTGCTCAAAAGCATGGAGCTCGTTTAATACACCTACGCTCAGCATCCAAAAAGTGGAATGTAGAAAGAAATCCAAGATGGATGAAATGCTCAAATAGCCAAAAACCTGAAGTACAGAGCATGCAAGGAAAAGTGAGTTGATGTGATATGAAGTGTGAAAGTTACACACAGTGGATATCAGATGCACACAAGAGAAGGCCTTTGCAAGACTATGGTAAAGGTGTATGTTAAGTGCGTCCTGTAAAACATCTGTTGTAAGTGCAGGAAGACTAATACAAGCAGTACATGCGCGGATTGTGTGGATATTAACAAAACCAGGTTGAAATAAATACAGAATGTGAAAGGCATTAAACTTGCACTACAGGGCAGAGTTAAACTAATTTTATGCTAATACAGAGGTCCTTCAGCTGTTGGTATGACTGAAAAGAACTTGAGATGGCTTCCTGTTTTGGTTTTTTTTTTAAAAAAAAAAGGGGCAGACAAAAGCAGAGCACATGTCAAGTTGGACGAAAAGATCCGGAAGAGCCTGTTTCACATAGGTGATATTGCATAGTGGTGGTAGGTCGCAGCTCAGTACCGTAACTACTTATTTACTGTCTACAGGAAGGGAGAAAGTATGTATCGACTCAACCTTAAGACACATTACAACCCCATCTAGTAGCACCCCTTGGAGAGCCTTTCCCAGAAGTTAGTGAGTGAGTTAGACTTGAATGTTAAGCACTTTATCCAAAATTCACTGTTTATAGAAACAATCAGAATGTGAGGACAGGAAATTTGAGTTGTTGAGCTCTCTCTGTAACATTGAAATACAGGACGTTTGGAAACCAAAAAGATGCTGTTGTAGTTTTTGGGCTTCCCTCCCCAAACAGAGGTGTGGCAAACATGCACATTGTGTAATTACTGTGCTAATTTGTCCTCTTAATTTAACATATACTGTCTTGCCACCTAAAAATGTTTGATTTGGGATCCTGTTCTGTGTGGGTAGCTGAAAAATTTAATGCGGTTGTAGGCACGGAAGGTATAGTGCTGAAAACTGGCGTGTACAGATGGAGTCGTCCCAGAAATGTAGGGCAGCGAAGACCAACTGTTCCCGCTCAGCTAGTTTGCTTCCTGAATATTTCATCACCATGTGTGTATGGCATAATAAGATGATCAGCTTGCTTAAATCAACAGATATATAAAAATTAATGAGTAAAAAAGTCAAGAGGTACCTAAAAGATCACTTCATTGTAGCAATGGCTCACACTTGCAAACCTAAGGGTTTAATTGTAAAATAGGCTGTTAAGTAGTCCTGGAACTCAAACTTAATAGTTCAGTAATGCCTCTGCTAATAATCCTCTGTGAAATTAAACAGATATTTGCATTAATTCTGCTTCCTTTTTCCCTCCTGGGAGGTAAAAAGAACACAAATTCCAAACCATAGTCTTTGGAATTCTAGAAAATCTTTGCCTTAACTTTGAGTTGGATTAACGTGAAAGGTTATAAAATTATGATCACAGGTATGTGTGCATTACATTAATACTGATGAGCAGCCCGCTTTCAGAGGTTCATATGACATTTGAGGCACCAAAGAATTTTTTTTGCAGTTGCAAAACTGATTTAAATGCATCGTTCATTATATATACATATATACACGCTATATATATATTTACATGTATAAATACATTAGAAGTTTTTAAACGTGAAATGGATGGGGACCTTACCAGCCAAATGCACTTTCACATTTTTTGCTTTCAAGTTACCAATTAATTTTTAAGGACCCAGTTACCATCTTGAATGTTCCCAGGCTCCCCTTTGCTTAACATTGTTAATCTAGTTAAATTTGCTTAAATATATTTGGAAAACAAAAGTTAAAGTATTACAGTTTTAAAAATTTGAAAGCTCAGTCAATAGATATGACAAAAATGTTTGTGTAAAGTCTTTTCAATGTACTTTTACTCTTTGGTGCTTTTTTGCCTTTTCCTGGAGCTCCATGTGTTTGAAGGTGCTTTAAAAACATGGTTGAATCTTGCGTTTTCTTTGGTTTAAGCGTGCAGATATAAGTACATCTGTGGACATGCATAAACTGTGACCATAATTTTTTGTACCTGCATTAAACTCATTCTTGTTCAAAGATGCGTTTTTTTGGACACCACCATTTGTTTATACCATGTGTTGAGCATATACGCTTTGGAGAACTGGAAAGCCAAGTTCTTATGTAGGGGAACGTTAACATCACCTAACACCTATCAGAAATATGCTAAATTGACTTACACGTGGGTGGTAACAATTTCTGGTTTAAGTAATGGGTTTTTACTTCAAAAGAAATTGCATTTTCTTTAAACTACTTTCTGATACCTGTTGGTATTGTCAGATAGTTGCAATATTAAGGAACTTTAATTAGGAGCAAAAAGGTAACTTGTAATGTGTAGGGGATAATTCTACATGCTTTTTAAAGACTTATTTAGTATGTTGAGTATTACCCTGCACTAAGTCTACAACTTCTCAGGCTAAAAAAGGTTCCCAATCTAGACTTGAAAGTTGTTGAGTTTGGTTTTTTTTCCCCAGACATTAAGCATTGAATGACATAATTGGAAATACTCAAGCTGTATCACTTTGATTCAATAAATACTGAAGTACAGGTGTCATGTAAGCATGCAGATACCTTAAAGCTGCCTGAAGTTATACATGAGCTGAGGGGCTTTGTTGGATCAAAGTTTGTGCATTTCATTGCTGATAATTTTATTCTAGTAACATTCCTCCAGGTGCCTATAACTTGGATTTAGACTTTCCTTGTAAGACTGTCTACTCTAACCCGATCACAGCTCGCTGTAAAGCTCATGTATGTTCTAATTTTCAAAGAGTTGCCGCTTGGTAGGCACCTTTCACAAAAAAATTAAAAAAAAAAATGCTGAAAGTGGTCATATCTGTGGGGAAAGGTCACTGGTACTTTGGTTATTTAGCCATATTCATTAAAACTATATAAATTGTATAGTTTGGATAATTTATAACATTAAACTTTGTGATTTTACTATCACATTGAAGGTTCAGCTGTACTCATTTCTTTTATTGTTTAACACCAGTGCTATGGACAAAAGACTCAAAGGGGGTGGTAGTGTTACTATTTTCTTAATTTATTTGGTACTGTATAACACCTTTCTGATTAAATGCAGTGTATGCATTTTGGGACTTTAATTTGTAAAAGCTGTTACAGGTTCAGCAAGAAAGGAAATTTGTGCTTCCTTGTTGAATGTTAAATTATTTTACTTTGCATTTTCTATAAGAGTACAAATTAAAACTGAGCCATCAAACTGCAATAAATCAACAGTAGTGTTTCATTTTAAAAACTTTTTTGTACTGTACATAGATTTGTTCAATAAAACATTGTCTTTGTTGTTGTTAGAAATCGATCTTGTCTTTTGGGGGCTCACTCTGAAAATACTGCTGCGATATTTGTAGTTGCTGTGTTACATTTGGTACCTAATTGTTGCACAGTACCTGTGTAAAGCTGCCAGGTCTTAATGTTCCAAGGGGGTGTGTGGGTGTTTGTATTTGAATAGACTAAATCTAGTGAGGTAAATCCAAGAATACCCAGGATCACCAAGGAAATTAAAACAAAACTCCTCTCTGTCTCCCACTGCGTGCCACACCCCCCCCTTTTTTTTTTTTTTTTTCTTTCTAGCTAATTATCTACCTGCTCTGGTAAATTTGGGACCTCTTAGTTACATAAGCCTTCAAAAAGTCGTAGTATTCTGGTAAGTTCTTTACGGCTAGATGACTGCTGAAGAGAGGGGCATGTCTGTGTGTGAGGGAGAGGAACAGCATTTTTTGGTCATCAGTCAGGGACACGTGAAGAACACACCTACTGCAGAAACAGCTTCCACCAGCATTTGAACCTTAGACACCAGGCAATCCACTCCGCAGGTCTGACCGGCTCTAACTGACGTGCGGAATTAGACTCTATAACTCGAAAGTTATAAAGTAGGTATGTTTATTGCGCGCAGATGCACGGGGGATCGCTCCTCCACAAGCGTGCATGCCCGAAGTGAGGAACCATCTCACATTTATACAATGAAACAAATGAATATTCAATTAACGCCTATACATATTCGTTACCTAAACCCCGCTTCGTATGTTAATTAGCTTATCAGTCCTTTGCCTGGAATGTGGTGGTCTTGCAGGTTTGTAGGTGATTCATGTTCTTGTGACCACCCGATCTTCTCCAGCAAGGAGACTTAGCACTCCCTTCCTCTAGATAACGTTGGAATGTCTCTCATCCTTTTCTCATTCTCTTTTAAATAGCCCCTTTGTCAGAGAAAGAAGGGCAGGCATCTTCCCGACTCCCCTTTGTTAGAGGAGGAGGGGCAGGCGTCTCCTCAAAACTGTAGGTGTCTCCTCAGAGCTGTGTGCCTATGTGACCAGACACCGCACCCATGGCCGGTCACCATACCCACATTCCTCGAGCAGACACATACAATCACCATCGATGTCCGTTGTCCCCATTTCACACTATTTCTCCATATCATAACCATCCTCAAAATGCTGGCAGTCGTAAGATCATTTATCGAAGTAGTCCACCACGTGCACTGAGAACCAGACTTCCTAGTTCGTGGGTATACCCAAGTAATTTACAGGCATCACGTATAGTTCGGTTGATACAATTGCCGGTAACGGAATCGATCAGAACACGAAGGAATGGGGATCTGCTCAGTGATCACCCAGGATCTGGGGGGGGGACAGGCCTGTGAGTAATCTGATGGTGAGAAAGGGCTCCTGCTGTGGTGACATGCTTACAGAGAGTGGCCTAAAGCTGGCAGGGCAGGGACGGAGGCGGCAGGGATGGGAGGAATAAAGCTCGCGAGGAAAAGCTGCATGGGGTGCGTAACGAAGTCAGCAGACCCACCCGTGATCATTTTAATGGCTTGTTTACCCCTGGGGGGCGATTGGCTTCAGGCCTCAGGGGAGGTTAACCACTGTGAACCTCCTGTGTGGGGCCTGAAAGCCCAGCTTGGGGCCACAAACAAATCCGGGTGCAGCAGTTTCTAAGATGACCTCTGCTTCTAGCTGTTTGTCTTCAGCGTACAATTGAATTTCTTCAGCAGCTGCACATTACAAGTACCAAATGCTCTCCTAAAACCTCTTGGGAAGATTGGTTGGTACTAATACGTGGAGCTGAGCCCAAGTTGCTGCACTTTATGAGCTGATGTTTGTTTCTGGTAACGCTGCTTACGGAGATGGTAACCTCTGGTGTGATACACTCGGATTCCATTGCTTCGCTCGGTCCCCTTGATTGAATGCTGTAGTCCAGAGATAAAGGCAGTGTAACTGCTTTTTTGCTTCAAACAACACAGTCATCTGAAAATGCTGGATTACTTAGATTTATTATTCACAGTCTTGTAAATTCTTAATGTTCTTTGCAGATTTTGACTGCAAAATTTTGAATGGTGATTTATTTTTTTTTTTTGGGTGTAACTTCAAACTTGCGCTTATTTTCTATTTTGTATAATTTTGACAAGCTCCTCACCTAAGAAAGTTACTAAGTTTGGGTCTACGTCTCAAGTCTCTGGTACTATGGCATACGCACATGGCAGGCACAATATGTATCAAAATGGGAACGTATATGTAAGCCATTTGATAAATTCAATGCAAAATACACTAACATACCGAATGTAAACTTTTATGCCCTGGATATTGTTTTAATTCCTTTGATATGCTAGCATTTCAGGCAGCAGAACTGTACCCAGAGGTGGTAGCCCAGTGCAGCGTTTGAAGCTCTCTCCCCCGTGGCCCGCTGCACAGCTGGCTGGTGTCCGGTGTTACACAGCTGGATTGCTCTGAATCCCGAGCTGTGAGCCTGAGGTGAGGCTGAGGTGCCAGGGTGAACGAAGCACCCAACAGCCAAGGGTGCTTAAAATAGCCTGCGTGAGTTTAAAACAAATGCCAACGCTGAGGTCGTTGAGTATACAGATAACCTTGCACGTACTTGGATTTTGTATGTTTAAAGTCGAAAAGGTCCGATTGGGAAGCTTTTTTGGTTTTTTTTCCTGGTTTTTAGAACTGTGTAAGAAAATTAACGATGTCAACAATGACAGGTAGGAGGTATAAAATATTAATTCAAGGTTATGAAGTATAATTGATTGGGAGACACGGTTAAACTGCATGTGCTTTATACGGTGACTAGCTCCTGTTCTCCATTTCTATAACATTCCTTCAGGCCATACATGTCATCTTTGTCTATCAGCACAAGCAACGTCGTTATTAGCGAACTCGCTGGAAAATTTAGTGTAGGATGGCAGTGGTAAAATGAGTTAACGCAGCGGCCCGTGTCATTTAAGTATGTGTGTAAATATACTTCAGTTGTTACAGTTTGCGATAGTGGCCACCTAGAAAACAGCTACTTCTAGGTGTAGTTTGGTTGGTTGTGTTGTAGTCAGTAATTTCTCATTTATTTTTATTAGCTTTCAAAGGAAGGGGAGGGAGGGAGGGAGGAGGGGAACAAAAAAGCCTGTAACTGCGTTTCAGTTCAATTCCTGCCAACCCAAATAGCCTCAGATACATTAGTGCAGTTGTCTCGGATGTGACCTGGAGCAGTATCTAGCACTGCCTGAAGCTGTATTCCTATGTGTCGGTATCATTAAATCCAGTACTTTCTGTCTCAGTGCCTGACTTCTGCACTGTGCTCATAGAAATAAGAGGATGGTTGACATTTTAGGGATATAATTTGCAATAAATTAAAATTCTGAACGGAATGGGGAGAGGGAGGATCACTTGTAGTGACTCCTTGAATTACAACAGCAGTTTCATGTTACAAGAGTTCTATTTACCTTTTCTTTTCATAGGCTAATAATTTTCCTGTTTAGGAATTTGTTTATATAGGCTATTAATTTTTTTCTTTATTCCTTTAGGAATGCCAGTTTACATTCCTGGTCAATGATCAAAGTCAACTGAAAAAGCTTGAATAAAAACTCTATAGGGAATTGTGAGTTACGGGAAAGAAAGAAATAAAATAAAACCTACTTCTGAGATGTTTTTCCCCTTCCCACCCCCACTTCCAAAGGGGAAGCACTGACAAAGTATACATATAATGCTGCTGCAAAGGGCTGGCCTTGGTTGAAAAAAGAGAAGAGTGGGCTGGGAAGACACCAGTTCTGAGTATTAGAGAGTGTCTCCAATCTCTGTGATGACAATGCACTTTTCTTCTCTCGGGATTAATGGGAGTGTAACCATTCTAAGGCAACCTGCCCCTGTGCCCCCCCACCCCCCTGTGTCCCGCCCAATATTCATTGGAAACAAACATCTCAAAATAATCTTTTTTTTTAAATGATATCTTGACTTATTCCCCCCAAATTTTAGAATATACAGTTAGATATTATTTCCCTGAAGGCTAAAAATCTAAATAGGTTTATTGAAACATAGGTAAAATGAAGGAAAGGTCATTTATGTTTCTCAGATGCATTTTCTAATTGTAAGCTTGCAGGATTAACTTTTTAAGAATTTCAAAATTTCAGCAGCAAAACTGGTAGTATGTAGGTAGTCCCATTTTTGATGAGCCAGTTTTGCTTTGTAAACTCTAAATACGGATATGCAGAATGCTGCCCTCATTTTGTGATGGGAGGCCTTCTATGAGAAGAGCGTGCGAGTAACTGGTTTTACAGAGCGTGTAATAGCTCTGTGGCAAGGCCACGTGTATTATGCAGGAGGTTGATCTTGTCAGTAGAAGCTGTTACATGTTGCTTTAACTGCATAAAAAATATTAAATCAATGTACGTATGAGGGAAAATTTGGCAGTGCAGACAGTAAGCGTTATTGTGTTGAATCTTTCCAGATGCTTTAGGAATTAATTTTTATCTGAAAGTTGGACTGAAAATTCATGGACAAAACTGGTTCAGCTGTTTCTGGTTTATTTTGAATTCATTGCTGTAGCTCAAGAGAGTAGCTGTTACTTTAGCTGAATGTGTGCTGCGTTTTCCTTCTGATGAACCTGGGAGATCTGCACGGACATTTTTTTTAGATCCCAAAGAGAAAAGAGTCATCTAAAAGGTACGCGTAGTATGGGGGGTGGGTAGGAATGTGTGCTCTTGTTCATGTAGGTGTTCTATCTTAGGTTTGCAAGTTGTTGAGGGTAGGCATTTGTCACTTCAGATCTGAACAGACCCTAACATAACAAAGTGTTCAATTGTTGCTGCAAAAGCATCACCAGTAATTTTAACTGCTGTCTTCAGGTGACAGTCTGTGTGTCCTTAAAAAATCTAGGTCTTCTGGTTTTCAAAACCACAGGCAGCTTTAGCACCAAAAGATGGCCTCATTTTACCGGTATTGAAGCATGGGTTTGCTGAGAGTGCTGACTCTTTCTGCCGCAGTGAGGTCTGTGATTGCTTCTGCTATCTTCTTTTTTTTTCCTTTTTTTAGTCATCTTTCCTCCTTTTTCTTTTTTCTCCATGATCTGTAAAGTGACTGTCACTGGTTATTCTGCCCCTGACACAACACATACTGCCAAGTTGAGGAGCGACACCAAGGTTCAAGCCTTGAATGTAGTGGAAAAGAGCTGTGGCTTGTAGAGCTTCATTTCCATGGGTGGGTGCTGTGCTGTCAGATTTCCCATTCTTGTGGACACACATAACTTGCTTGTTAGTTCCCAAGATGTCCAGCAGCTCCCTCGGTCACAAGTGGAAGACAACGCCATAGGGGCTGTGCCTCAGTCAGTCCAGTTGAAGTGACAGCTGTAGCTGTTAGCACAGCTTGAGGCCTCTCAGTAGACCTCCAAAGGCTTTTTCCACCAAGAGCATCTGCCTGGACCTTAGGAGGAGCAGAGCCGTTCCTTAAGGATCCGATGGTGGCCGCGGTGCACAGCCCCATCCTGCTGGGAGCCTGCTTTGTGTAAGGCCTCCATCTCTGGGCAGGTTGGGATGAGACTGCATCGGTGATTGAAAACCACCCTTAAACACTTGTGGGCGGTTTGCTTTCTGTTCTCCTTCGCATCCGCCGCCGCCGGGCTTGCCAGGGGTGAGGGGCAGCACCCCTGGCCGGGGCCCAGCGCCCGGGGGCAGGCAGGGCCAGTGGCAACGCTTTGCTGGCCTGAGGGCTGCGGAGTCGTATCTGCCTGACGGCTTCCCAGCCTGATGGGAGGGAAGGATGGTAACTACACATTCTTCGTATACATCGTGTACACGTTTAAGCTCACTTTCCCCCACCCGGAGGTGGGCTGGGCTGTAGCTGTCGGGTTCTCCCCGTCTGGCTGCACCCCGGGGCCATGGCACCCAACCTGAGGGGAGGCTTCCCTCGGGGCCGGGGGTGAGCTCCATCACGGTCGGGGGGAGCCCTCCTTCAGGGCTGGAGCGAGGCTTCCCCTCACGCCCGGGAGAGAGTTCCCCCTCGCTGCCAGGGGAGCGCTTTCTCTCAGGGCCGTGGGGAGGTTTCCCCTCACGGCCAGGGGAACGTCTCCTTCACGGCTGCAGCGAGGCTTCCCCTCGGCCAGGGGAACATTTCCCCTCAGGGCCGGGGCGAGAGCTCCCCTCAGGGCCGGGGGGAACCAGCCCGGCCCCGCCGCCCTTCACTCCAGTTCCGGCCGGAACCTCCGCGCCAGCCTCTCTTGCCACCCGGCGCCCGCCGACCGCGGCGCCGCGGACCGCGTAGGGCGCCGTACCGGAACCCGCCGTTGCTACGCGCTTCGGCTGGAGAAGCGGCGGCGGCTTCGGTTCCGCCGGGCCGGGGCCGGCCATGGCGTCGCTGGGGCTGAGCGAGAAGGAGCAAGCCGGCTGCCGTGAGCTGCTGGAGTTTCTGGAGACGGCGGAGCTGATCGCGCTGACGGACACCGTCACCAACCGCCTGGTGCACCCGGAGAGCCGCCAAGGTGCGCCCGGGCCGGGAACGCGGGCTCCTGCGGCGGGCCCGGCCGCCTCCCGGCCTGGGGGAGCTGGGCTGCCCGCGGGTCTCCCGGCCCTCTCGCCCTGCCCCGCCGAGGCTGCCCGTTGCGGGGTGGTGGCCCCCGGTGGGCCTGCCCGCCCCGAGCGGCGCCCGGCTTTGCCCGCGGAGAGCTTGCGGTTTGTGTTGGCCGAGGAGCTTGCGGCTGCGAGCGGCTCGTAGCGCGTTTGTAGGCCTCCAGGATTTGTTTTTCTCTTTTAGACCCCCCTACCACCACCCCACGGTGAGCTTCCAGCGCTGCTGTGCCGCTGCTCTTTGCCCTGCCGGTATTGAGAAACGTATTGGAAACTCAAGTGTCTCTTGCCATTTGCGCTAATAACATTTGCTTTCACGTTTTGAAAGAAACAAGTCTAACATTGAACGTATTTCTTTGTAGAACAGAGCACTTTCAGGTGTGACCACCCCCTGAGATTTTGTAGATGTTGAGATTTGTTTCAGAAAGATGTTGTGTGAGTTACTTGAGGCTACTCGGTGTATTGTCCTGAAATATAGTCGTCCAAAAGCCTTGGATAAGTTTCATGTGATATAACTCAGATCCATAAGATTTGTCAAACACATCTCTTAAAAAGGGCTTATGCCTGTATTTTTCTTCTTTTTTTGACCTATTTTTGGCAGTGGTTGTAACTTAAATTGAAAGGTGTTATTTTATTTTATTTTTTTTACTTCAGCTTTTAGTGTCTTGTTTAAATGTACAGGTTTTATCGGTAACATGTTAAGTACCTAGCCTCAGCTCAGGTGAAAACTGGCTACCACAAGTACCTTAAAAATGAATTTAATTTTGTCATGTTTTCTAATTTTGTCACAGAGCCTTATAGCTGAATTTTTTTGGAATGTTACATTTCAATGTACTGTTGCTGTGCTACAACACATGGTGTTTTCTTATGAGCCTGGGACTGGTAATTATGTTACTGTGGAAATAAAACAGGTGTAACTCCATTTCTGTCGGTGTTTGGGAAGCTAGATGGAACCTCACTTGCACAAGCTACTGCATATGGTCTGCAGAACAGCAAGCTTCTGGTGCTAGAATTCTCGTTCAACATACGAGGAATCAGAGATTACCTCAGTTACCTCCCTGCTGTATTTCTGTCAGTTTTCTGTTCACAGGAAACATTTGAAAACTTACATATTATTCAAAATAACAGTGTGTTCTCTGACCAAACCATGTGAACTACCCATTTGATCTAGACATCAAGGTTCACATTCCATATTCAGAAGAACCATAAAAGATGTGTCTGGTTCTTCTTCCTCTGTGTAATCTTGCTTCCAAGAAGACAGGTGGATAGCTTCTTTTGGAATATCCCAGAGCATTTCAAATGGGGAATTAAACCAAGCTCAGCTTTTGCTAAGTGAAGGTGCTGTATGGTGACACGAAGCAGGAAGCCCTAGATGATTTCCTGTTAAATGAACTTATTTTGGAGTTAAGGCTGGCTGTATCTCAGGAAGTATAGCTGAAATGCATTATGTGCAAGAATCTTTATACTTCTTGAAGCATTTGAAGTTTCTAAACAGCTTGAAAGTACTTGAAGAGTATTAGTAATTTTATTTGAAAGAAAAAAAAGTTGCATCATTTTCATCAAGTTCAAAAAATACATAATAAGTTCCAAGTAGTCATCTGTACTGGAAGTAGGTATTACAAGATAGTAAACTCTTCAGCAAAAACAGCATAGTCTTTTAAACATGTTCCCAAGTCTTTGGGTATCTTCTGTGTTTAATATGATTAAGTCAGATTTCAATTTACAAACGAACTTTTAAGTGTTTGCATTTCTTTTAAGCTTGTCTTGTACTGTGTTTGGAGGTGCTGGTCAGGAGTTTAAGAAATGGCATAGGTTTGGGTTTTGATCACGAGGGAAGCAACTGCTAACTTAAATTTTTCTTTACTTGCAGAAGCCATTCATGCCGTCTTGGTTTATAGCCAAAGTGTAGAAGAACTTTTGAAACGTAGAAAAGTTTACCGAGAAATAATTTTTAAGTATTTGGCAGCACAAGGAATTCCAGTGTCTCCTTCCTCTGACAAACACGTACTTATTGATCATGTAAAGCAGTACTGGAGCGGGCAGCTCACAACATGTGCCTCAGAGTCAAGGGAGAGAAAACCACACGCAGAGGTGAGTGCTGCTTTCTGAAAGACTTGAGGATGTTTAGCGTTTCTTTTGCAGGATAACCAGTGTTAACATTCTAATGTACATCCAAAATGTGGCTCTTCACCTGTATTTAGGGACGTTCTGAATCTCTTTACCTCGGTTTGTATTGTTTTGGGGTTTTGTTTTTTTTTTGTTTGTTTAATTAATCATTTAAAGGTGTCCGTGCCAACGTATCACCTGCAGAGCATGGTCTTCTGTTCTGTTTCGCAAAGTATGTTAGTGCATTTGAACTCTAATGTATGGGGTCTTCGTGCTTTTAATTTTTAAGTTGTACTTTAAGCTAAAGTAGAGGGTATTCACAAATAATTCTGTGGATTCAAGGACAACTAAAACTAGTATTAATGGTACAGAAACCCTGCATCACCCCTTGTCATTTTTTTTAATGTGGTGAATCTTCTTAAACTTTTGGTGTAGAATTCCAGTCATCCTGCAGCCACACCAGGCACTAGCAATAGCACGGGTAGGGCACATCCCAGAGCAGAGCAAAGAGACGCTGTTGATAGTAGCTCGTAGGCCAGAAACATCTTTTGGGCTCTGGTCTAAAATGTTGTGGGGGAGGGAGGGAATGGAGAGAAAACTGCCTTTTTGTAAGTGGCCTTGATCTACTGCTAGACATCTACTTCTAGAGAGTAGCGTACTCTCTGTAAGCTGTTTTCCTTATTACCTCTTGCAGTTAGAGTGCAGAATGGATTTTAGCATATTTTTATATCATTGAAATGTAAAGTGTGTAGCAGTGCCAGGTCCATGTATTCTTTTCCCCCCCCTTGATAATAGTAACACATAATACAGTGTAACTTAATGTGTTGAGGCAATTACAGGTGTTTGAAGTTCAGAATTTTGACATTTAGCAAATCCTCGCGGTGTAATGAACTTTTCAGTGGTTTATTTGTCTTGGATCTTTTACCGTGTCAGTAGCCACCTTGCTCTTTCAAGTGCTGTACTTCAGAGACCTAACGGGCAACAGCCCCACCAGCTGGGCTGTTAGAGCTCTGTAGCTGCTGATAACCTGTTGCACTGAGCTTGCTCTCACGGGGATTTCTGCATGAGAACGATGATTTAGCTGAGAATTGTTTTCAATACAGTTTTTTTGCGTGTGTACATTGGGGGGAAAAAAGAATTTTGCTCTTGCAAGAAGTCTTCCGAAGTATTACCCCATAGTGAAGTGTTACGACTGAAGGTAAATTAAATTCTCCAAAGTACTTAAAGCACGTTCACAAAGAATGACAAATTCAGCTAGTTTATTTATCATACACGTTTTTCTTTGCCTTTATTTTTTTCTTAATTCTTGTGGCCCTCACCATTTTGACGAAACAGGTAACATGAACCTACGTAACAGAATTAGAAATTAATTACGGTTTATTATGAAACAAATGCAACATTTCTATATAGAAATCTCAAAACTTTTAATAATTAATTACTTAATACCTACTTAAAACATACTTAATTTAATACTTACTAGACTTTGGTGTTAGCAAACTTGACATTTGGTTTACTTCTCAAAGTCTTGCTGTCAAGTTGCAAATTTTGAGAAGCCCTGCAAAGTAACTGTACGTTTAGTTCTCGTTCAAAAAATGTGGCGCCTTGCAGTTGGTGGTCATGTATCTTTACATTGGAAAGTTTGGGTGATTTTTCTTAAGTAAAAAAATCTTACCTATTGCAAGAGAAAGCAGATGATAAACAAACTCCGTATGTGCCAATTAAATAGGCTCACAGGACTGTTACCTGAGCATCTGATTGTTGCCTTTTACAGTGACACTTCCTTTATTAAGTAGTGCCCTCTAAACCAATTGTGTTTTTTATAATCCACTTTAAAACCTGTCTTAAATATCTAATTGCTATGCAACTTGTTTCCCAAATGCTTGTGCTTAAACTTTGCTGTTCTTCTACACATAGTTGTAGACAGACCAAGAATTCCAGCTGCAAGGAACAGATTTCTTAGTTTGACTCATAATAGTGTCTAAAAAATTCTTACTGCTTGCTTTGTTGCAGTACATATTTAGCAATACAACAGTTGGGAGTGGTTTGTCACCCTCTGCTGATGCGGTTTTAATAACATGACCCTTGGTTCCTCACTGGTAGTTGCTTTTGCCACTTAACTGTGAATTGGGCTTCAAAACTTCATACCCACCACTCTGTTGTCAGTCTCAGCAATCCATCATTAAACTTAAATATTATTTTGAAGTGTTTCTTATCCCCCTACATTTTAGATGTGTTTTAGGAGCATGTGTGTGTCATTTTCTGTAAAACAAGGAAAAAAAGGGCACAAGTGGCTTGTCCATAACCTATGGGGAACTAGTGGAAAATGTGTTTTGGATAGTTTCATGCTTTCTTTCACTGGCCCGTTCTTCTCTAAGGCTTCTAAGGAATCTTTGAGACTTTTCAAAATATTCTTTGAAGGTTTGGCTGTCTGCTAGCAATGTTTACTGTGTCTCGCTACTTAAAAATAATTTCTCAGCAAATTCAGTGTTGAACAAAAGACTTTGTGACAGTCTGAAGGAAGGATTTTATGACAGGCTGAATGGACTTGTCTTTATTTCCAGGCTAAGCCTATGTTGCTATGTGAAAAGCCCTGCAGCCCTCGAATCCCAGTGTTGCATTATCTCAGTTTAACTGATCAGTTGCACAATTAGAGAAGTAGCTCTTCTCTAACATGGGATTAGCTTTTCAGGTTGGGTCTGTATCCTTTTTGTTTTTCTGTAACCTTCCGGAAATGTAAAGGGGAGTAAAAAGTTACTAACCCAGGTGCTTTTTACTCAGCAGAAGTTTTGTGTCTCAGAGAATCCTGGTCTCAGGGAAGTTGTTCAAAAATCTTTTCCCTGCCCTTTCTAAGTAGAAACAGGATTTTCCTCTTTGTTTATAAGCTGTAGACAGAGACAAAACTGAAGGACTATTCTAACTGTATTTCAAAGAACCTATCCTGATTCTCTAGGTAAGATAATTATGATCTTAAAAATAAATGAGATTTTACTTTGTTGTTTTTCTTGAGGCACACTGACTTCAGAGCACTTGAAGAAGGCTTAAAATGCTTGAAATAAGTATTTACATGATTTGGTGGTGTTTTAAGTGGTAGTCTGGTATGTTCAGGCTAAATAGTTATAAGAAAAAAATGTGCTTGATTGCAGAGTCACGGAGAGAGACAAAAGTTACCAGACGATGACATTCATGATCTAGGAGAAGAATTCTGTCAATGGTTCTTTGAAATCCTGAATTCTCAACATCCCTTGGGAGTAAAATCTGAAGGAAGATGGGGACCACAGCATTTTTGGGAGGATGCCAAAATGAAGTTCTGTTACAACACATTAGAAAAAAACAGGGAAGAATATGTTGGTGCGGAAATGGTGAGCCTTCGTCTGCTCTCCTTGGTTAAAGAAGAATGTCTTCTATTCAACCCTAATTTGCACGGCAATGGACTGAAATGTGCCATGTCTCGGCATGGGTTAGTGCTGGTAGCGGTGGCTGGCACGGTTCATAGAGACAACGTTTGTTTGGGCATCTTTGAACAAATTTTCGGACTGATTAGCTGTCCCATTGTGGAGAATACTTGGAAAATAAAAGTTGTGAATCTTAAAATAGTTGGACAGAACGCTCTGGAGCCTGGGATGCAAACTGAAAAACCTTCCATAAAATTTGAGGCAAACCAACTGCAAGAGTTGTATGACGGGAAAGAACTGACTGTGTTTGAACCTTAGAAATTCTCAGCAATTTTTTCATAACTGAGTGACTGGCTGAGGGAGGGATGGTTGCAGCCAAGTGATGATGTCTCTTTTTTTTGAGTCAGATTTGCTGGATGACAACTGAGATACAGAGTCTAAAGTGACTGGTGGTGCATACAGCATCAGGTGATAGTTTTTTGGGCACACAGGTGATTTTGAGCACTTTTCCAAGAGCTAAGAAGTATTTCAGAGTATTACTTCAGATTTTGTACTGTTAGGAGTAGAGTTACTTCAATTGTTCTTGGTTACAAAACATGGTTACAGTTAAATATGGGTTGGCAGCAGTATGTAATGAACTAGAAGACTTGGGATTCAGAATCTGTAAGTTGCTTCTCTTCAGGTCAACCAGTTTAAACTCTTATCTGAGTTGTGACAGGAAGTCATTGCATCTGGCTTTTGGAAATTGGGAGTGCTGAGCGTCCAAACGGGCATCTATGTCCCCAGAAAGCCATCTGCTGCTTTAGGTGTTTTTGGAGAGAACAGACAAAATAATGTGAATGGAGACTGCTGCCATGGGTGTTCTAAATGTGGTTCCATCACCGAACAGTAGAAACAGATCAATGGGACAATGCAGGGAACTTAACGTTGTTCATGTTTTGGGGTTTTTTTCCTCCTTTTGGTCAATAGTTTCCTTTCCTTTTACCTTATGGCTCAAAATTCGTAATGAATACAGAGAAACTCGCTGTTCTGTGTCCTGAGCAGACAAATTAAAGGTGGTTGCCCAGGCATCCATTTCTAGCACTGGCTCTCTGTGAGCAAGTAGTTGATTTCATGACTTGCAGCAGCAGTGTACGAACCAAATGCTTTGATAATTATTTTGTATATGCTTACAACTTGTAAGTACTGTATTACAGTAGGTACTGTCTTACAGTAGTGGGTTTTGTATGTTTTCTAAAAATAAGAATTTTACCTCTCTGAGCTGCTTTATTACACTGACTAGAAGTCAGTTTGTTAACACTGGGCAGGAGCAACCACAGGTGATATTTAATAAGTAATGTGATTACTAATTAGTAACTGAAATTATTGCCCTTGTAGAACTTGCATTCTTTTTACTTTTTTAAATTTAATTTATAAAGGAGTAGAGGTGAAACGAGATGAAAACTTTTTCTGCAGCTTGCTTGGATTGTTTGTGAGTTTTGTTTTAATTTTGTGGCTTCACCAATACAATCTGTGAAAATGGAAACATTCCCTGCAACATATCAAAACCAAAAGAACTGTTCCCATGTTTGCCAAAGATGACAAATGGTAAAAGTATGGGTGGGTGAGGGGAAACAAAAAGATTCAGGTATGGACAGAACTGATTTTTATTAAGAGTCTGAATTTTGAGTTCTCTTCAAAAGCTGTTGGAATAATTTATTTTCTAAGCAAAAGTTCAAATACTGTGTTGGAATGTTCTTTCCCAATAAACAGTTGAGTTGTTCCTTCTTCAGCTGCTGGTGTGTAATGAACAAAAATGAACAAAAATGAACCTGAATTTAAAAATTAGAAGAAGTAGTTTCCCCATGCCGCTGAGAATTGCATTGCTTTTCAGGTGAGGACAAAAGCCGACCTAACGGCCTTAAATGGGTGCCTTTTCAACATTCAGAGGGGCAGTCTGTAAGTCAACTAAATATTTTGTCCTGTGCAGAACTGTACTTTGTAACTAGCAGTGTAGCCGTTACTTCAGTCACTGTGTTAAATATGAACCTGGCTGAGGGTGTAGTTTTCATTACTGCTTTAAGGTGATGCGCTGTGGGTGGTCCCCTTCCTCAGCTCGGGTGGTGTCCCTGCCGTGTCTGCGTCCGCATTGGTGCTTGTGCTGACTCTTAGCTAGCGGGAGCGCGGGCTGATCCCAGTGAAAACTCACTCATTCTCCAGACCCTTCAGGCTGATCAGCTCTGTAAGAAGGCTGGACGCACAAATGCTTGAGGACGCATCAGCTTGAGGAGCAGAAGTGAGACTTTGCTTTTTTTGGTGATAACCTGAATTTCTGTGGGATTAAGAAAGTGATCAAGTAGCAGTCTTTGTTAATTCTAACATTCTAAATGTTTAAGCTTGATAACCTCAAAATACTGAATAAAATGAGCGTTGTTGTAAATCTGCTTTTTACTAAGGCTGGTACCTAATGAAGTTGTCCTTACTCCTTCAGTTCTCCTGCACAAAGTATGCAAGAAAATGTTTAATTGTCATAGCCTCGTGACCTCCGTGTAAATCGCTAATCTGTTGCAGAGTGGAGTAGGTGCTGTATGATTTACTAATGACCTGTTGATGCAGTTGCTGCTCTTACATTGTCCATCAGGCTGTTGGGAATCTGCGTACATTAGCCTGTGCTCTAGCTGCTGAATGATTACTGATTTTTGCAGCAACTGATTTTGACACATACTTAGGAGTTACTTCAAGTTGTAGTTACCAAGTCGCAGCTGCTGTCAGCAGTTGATGGCTGCTGGGGAGCAGCAGTGATCGCAGGCTGCTGCTGCAAAGTGCAGGAGTGGTACAGTATCTGCTCCTCGCTGAGTATCTGCCTGCTTCTCACTCAGTATCTTCTCACTGTCTCACCACCCGAATATTTGGTAGGCACTGATAGGCAGCTGATGTTGGGTAACGAGGGTTTTGGGGTTAATAACTGCTATGGCTTTTCACCCTGCGGTACACCACGTTCCTGTTTTTCTCCCAGGCCTGCATGCCTGCTTTCAAAGCATGCTCATGCCTTCTAAATGCGTTTGATTTCCACTTGGAAGAAAAGGATTCCCATTTTATACTGGTTCTTCAGGCTCTTCATCTCGCAAGGAGGCCGAGCTGGGTTTGGAAAGCTGCTGCCCAGCCGGCACAGGCTGACCCGTTTGCCGTCAGGTTGTGGTAGAGGCAGAGGAGCGGCGGTGCCTCTGCTCCTTGACGTTTCATCTGTGTAGAAGCGTGTCCGTTTCGTGCCCCATGAGAGTTGTGAGGTTGTAGCTGCGGTACCAAACCACAGGATATCACAGATGTTTTTCTGATGTTCTGATTATTGTTTATAATAAGTATCCTTACGGGGAGTTCAGAGTTCAATTTTCAAACCACTGTCGTGCACAATTATTTATTTTTTTTAAGAGTAAAAAACGACTAATGGCAGGGTAAGTTTTAGAAGGTATTTTTAGCTTAACTTTGGCTTTAAGGAAAAAGTTAGGACTTTTTAAAATGGAGTACAGCCAAAAAACTTGAAATGTTTATGGAAGCGGTTTCATCACTGCCTCTAGATGCTGCTGTTGGGAGCTGAAGTAACTTCTAGCTGGGTTACCTTTGGAAGCAATGTCCTTTTAGTTGCATTTAGGACGTTAAAATAAAACAAAACAACAAACTTTAAAACTGTTTTCATCAATTTTCCTCTATCACTATTCAATCAAGGCTCAAGACAGATATTTTCGCTAACAATTTCTTACATATATCACTACTACTTAAGCTGAAATGTTAGATGTATATTTTCTACATTATTTCTGGAAAGTAATTGAATCGTAAGCAAAATACTGACTTGCAACAAAGCAGACAGGACTTTCTGAATTGTATAAATGTTGAACAGTGGAAATAGTGACCGTCTGTTCTAATCAGCCACACCAGATGGATTTAATTTTTTTGACTCTGAAGTAGGAAGCTTGATGTCTTAAAGCAGCATGTGAGCAGAACCTCCGTGGTCCGCCAGGCCAGCTACCTCCCCGCAGGCTGTGCTGGGGCTTCGGCTGCGCTTGCTCTGCTTATGCAGAAAAGTGATCACAAGGACACCTGACACAGAGCACTAAACGAGTTCTGACTTGTGTCTGGGGTCTGAATATCCCACGGTGCTCAACTGCATGTTCTTTACCAAATTTGTAACAATAGTGAAAGAAACATGTTTTCTTTGGATGCTCGCTTCCCCCGTGGAATTAAATCTTGAAGCGTATTTAGGAATTTGTAAAAGGTGCCTAAGATTCTTCACCTGTGTTCTGCTTGCTTAGCAATCTGAGGAGGCAATCTTAAGGCTGATGACTAGACTTCATCAAAATATTTTCTAAGTTCTATTTTCTGCCCTCATACATTGCAAAGGTAGATGAGCATTGCCTTTGCAGACTTCACTGTGTGTTTTTCTAAACATTTGGTAATGTCCCATTAAGTGAGCTGTCAGCTGGACTCTTGCTTCCTACATCCAGTTCCCTGAACTTAATGCTGATTTCACCTGCTGTTTCAAAAGGTGTGGGTTCTTCATTGCTGCCAGAAAGACCTTTTCACATCTCTTTATTGGTTTGAAAGGGTTACGGCCCAAGAACCAGGAAGATGCATAAGCACCATAGATGCTTACCTGAACAAAAGAGGCTCCTGGGATGGTTGTGGGATGGTTATGAGATAAGGAGACCTGGAGAACAAGGAAACTCGTGAGCACTAGGTACTTGGCTGAACAAAAGAGGCTCCTGATGGCTGTGAGTTAAGGAGGTGCCTGGATAATCTCCCCTTCCAGAGGTGTGCAGGACCATAAAGATAAAAAAGTTACAGAAGAATGGCAGCAACCTGAGACCCATATGACCCCTTGGAGAGACGACTGCACACGTGGACCAGACATTTGGTTCTAGGAAATCTCACGGCTATGTATAACTTTATGGTACATAGCCTCTGAAAGTTTGTGGGGTTGGGGGAGCACTGGCGGCAGAGCTGCCCCGGTGCCCCAGCGCGGCGGTGAAGGCCGTGCCTAGGGGCTGTGCTGCCCGAGCCTCACCAGCCGCACCGGGCTGTGCACGACGGCCAAGCCACAGAGCAAGGGGGCACGCTGGGTGCTGCAGGTCTTTGTATCGAGTTCACAAACTTCTTGTAATACCCTCTGGTGGTGGCCTCAGAAGGAGCTCTGTTGTTATGATACGGAGAAATAGTGTGAAATAGGGACAATGGACATCGATGGTGATTGTATGTGTCTGCTCAAGGAATGTGGGTATGGTGACCGGCCATGGGTGCGGTGTCTGGTCACATAGGCACACAGCTCTGAGGAGACACCTACCCTTCTCCCTCTAACAAAGGGGCTATTTATAAAAAGGATGAGAAAAGGATGAGAGACATTCCAACGTTATCTAGAGGAAGGGAGTGCTAAGTCTCCTTGCTGGAGAAGATCAGATGGTCACAAGGACATGAATCACCTACAAACCTGCAAGACCACCACATTCCAGGAAACGGACTGATAAGCTAATTAACATACGAAGCGGGGTTTAGGTAACGAATATGTATAGGCGTTAATTGAATATTCATTTGTTTCATTGTATAAATGTGAGCTGGTTCCTCACCTCGGGCATGCACGCTTGTGGAGGAGCGATCCCCCGTGCATCTGCGCGCAATAAACATACCTACTTTGTAACTTTCGAGTTATAGAGTCTAATTCCGCATGTCAGTTAAACCATTGGCTTGAGGAAAACGGTGTTTGGAATTGTGGTATTTTCTCACCTGAAGTGTTTGCAAGCAGTAGCATTTCTCACACCGGCTGTGGAGTGCCGACAGTCGTCTTCATGTGTTTTAACTGAAATCAGGCAGGACAGAGATGTTAAAAGTTTCCCTGCTCAGCACTCGATGAAAGTGCAGGTTTTTAATTCTGTCTGGATGCCTTCAGAAACATACAGATCTCCTAATTAGTAGGTGTTATTTCGAAATGGGAAGCTAATGGGATGTCGGACCCTAAATGCAGCTAAGGACGTTTCTTCCAGCCAGGGGTCATACTGGCTTTGCTGATCAGAAGTCAAGCCTGCAGCAGGAGGTGGGGGCAGGCAGGAGCCTGCAGAATCAGCTGTGTTAACCCTTCAACAGATATTTGTGCTGTGTTTTTTCAGAAGAGGCTGTAGAAAACTGTCTTAATGCGGTACACCTTATACATGGCTTTTACGCTTTTCAAATAGTATGAGTTTGACTCTATTTGTAAAATTTTTGCTAACATTTTTTTTAGCAGTTGAAATAATTTGTGTAAATCAAATGCTTTTTGGGGCCTGTAGCTGAACATGATTTAGTATGAATGATACAATTGTTTAAAGAGATCAACAGATCTAAAGATGGTGACAGAATGTGTAGAGTAAGTTCATTGTACAGCGTGATGCTAGGCAGTAACTGGTAGCAGAAGAAATCCTAGCGTTAGAAAAAGTGGAAGGCGATTGCAGCAGCAAGACTGTACTGTTGCAGAGTACTGTATCTTTACCCTCTCTGTGTATTTTATTACATGTGAAGATCTAATATTACATATAATGTGCAAATGCAGCTACTTTGCCAGCATGACATTACTAGGAACTGCCGTGTTTCCTTGTATCAATCTTCAGGCATCACCTGCTGCAATGTATTTTTTACCTTGTGACTAAATTCTTGATCTCTTCAAACTCAACTGAGAGAGCTCAACAGGTTTAACTCTTATCTATGAAGAACTGGAGGAAAAGAATGTTTGCTTGAAATACTGATTCTTCTCTCATTCCCAGTAATTTTGGACAAGTGTCACATACTTTTCGACAAATGGGTTTTAAAGAGTCACACATTTATTGGAGTGGAGCCTAAAGATGGGTAAGTAATGCCACATTCTTGTTAGCGGTTTCCTCTAATGCTGCTCATGTTTGAAATTCAGTGTTGAAGCACTTACAAGACCGTGAGTGACATAAGCAGCTAAATACGGTGTTTCGGGTGATGAACTTTAGCGTTTATTGTTCCGCTTGCCCTCCCCACCCCCCCCCTCCCTTATTGTCTTTGTTACGGCAGGAAAGGCACTTCTGCTTCTTTTTGCATCGCTTGCTGTTTCTTGCAGTCTTTTATCTATCTCGATAGCTTGCTCTTTTTCCCCAAAAGTGTTTGAGAAGCTTAAATTCTGCAAGGTGATCAAGTTCTGTAAAAAAAATACAGGCCTTCAGTAAAGAGGGCAAAAATCATAGGATACGGCTTTTAGCTTGTGCGATGTACTTCAGTGTGGAAAGGATTTTATTGTTGAAGACTTACTGTGGATTTATTTTTTTTCAGGATACAAAGTAGAAAATCTAAATTAAGTGTAGTGTTTCTCCTCCAGCCTGGAACTAACAGGAACTGCTGTCAGCAACTATTCTTCCAGATGTATTTCACCCCAAACCGTCAGGCTCTGGTTTTGAGCCTGACACGCTCACCAGCACAGAACGTAGGGCTCTCCTACCTTCTGTGCAGTGATGGGAGACTACAGTGCAGCTGGCAATTCAGATACTACTAATAGCAGGGACCATAGCAGCCAGAGACAGGAAAGAGAGAAACTCAGTCCACCCATCAGTAAAGACTGATTAAAAATTGGGTAAGTAAGGCAATTCATAGGAGCCCATGCACAGGAAGGCTGGAGGATGAGCAGCTGGCAACTGATAGCTGTGACCACAGCAGTGCTTGCCGGAGTGCCTCATTAATCCAGGAGGGGAAGACATTAAAGAGCAGGATTTTATGTATACTGACAACATTTCCAGCGGTGTTTAAAATCTTTAATCTGAGATGCTGAGTTTCAGTTTGTGACCGACATGAAGTTAAGGGTCTCGCTGGAAAGGTTAATTAGCCGGTATGCTACATACGTAAACACGGAGTGCGCCGTGATGCCAGTCGATTCCAAGGAATCCTTCCTTTTTAAAGTCATTTTCAGCTCTTTGTAGTAGAAAGGAAGGAGCTGGTGTAACTGTAGGGGCAATAGCCATGGCTATAGTCACGCCTGCCTGCAGGAGGTCCAGAGGCTGGGCTCGGTGGCCTCTTGGTGGCAGAGGCACCCCTTGCCTGGACTCGCACACTTTCGTTGCTGGCAAAGAAATGGCCTGAAGTTGCCAGTGACTCCCTTGCCTAGATCAGAAGGAAGGCCTGAAGGCTATCCCTCAGCCCTTGATAAGGATCTGAAGGATGTTTTAAGGATTTCAGCCCATCCGTGATGTCAGGCTGTGATACTCAGGAAACCTGTTGTTGTAGGGGGAAACATTAGGGTGATAAGGCGGCTTCCAGGCAATAAAAGTTCAGCTGACTTGTTAACAAATGCATTATGCATTTCTTTTGGCATCTGCTTCTCTCTTTTTTTTTTTTTTTTTCTTTTTTTTTTTTTTTCTTTTTCCCTTCCCCTCTCCCCAGAATGCCTGGCTCAAGTGGCTGAGATCTTGAAGCAGCCCAGTTGCTGTTCCTCAATATTGCTGGTACCTGCAAATGTTAATCACCCCTCAGGCCCAACGAGAGGAGGATCGCCCTCATTCAGAGAGTCTGTAGCCTTCTGCCATGCTGTGTTCAAAGTGTACCATCCTTTCCCCACCCCCACCCCCCTTATTGCAAAAGTCAAGGAAACAGCCAAATTAAATGCATTAGAAATTATGTTTGAGCAGAGAAGCTAGACGTGCCCAGCCTGTCACATTTTGCATAGAGTAGTATAAGTAAGATGCTGCCTATCTTGCTTTGATAAACTTACAGAGAAACAAAAGTATAAAGCTTATTGGGCGTGTTGCCAGTAGTCATTGCCCTTACAGGGGCTCTTTAGACACATGGATTAGAACAAAGCAGAGGCTTTTGTGATAATTTTATTTCCGTGCAGAGGCAACGGCTCAAGCTGTACTGGCTTCAGTAGTAAAATTGCAGTGAAAAGCATCCAGAAAGCCACCAACTGTCATGAGCTGTCAGAGCGGCTGTAGTTGTAGTTGGCTTTGGTATAGGGTAGTTGTGCAGCTTGCCAGGCAGGTTTGTGCAGTTAGAAAGGAGAGGGGGAATGATGTGCAGCCTGGTGGTTCCTCCATTCGGCTCTTTGGTCTGGTTGGACCCTGCTCTGGAAGAGGCAGGCAGCTGCTGGAAGGAGCAAGGGACGTGTAATTCATGTGCACCCGCCTCTTCTCTGCACTCTCAGAGCATATTTGCAAGGGGAGTAACATGGTGTACATGCCACCCAGAATCTCTCATTTTAAAACCAGTAAATGCCAAAGCTTCTCACCTAAAAGAGATTTTGGTGCCTTGTCAACTTTTGAGACTACTGAGAGAAAGGAAATGGTGATTTTTAATCGGTTGACCATGACTTACCAGAACGAAGGAGAGGCTCATCATTTATCTCAGCTTTCTCCCTCCTGAGCTGCTGAAGGCTGCAACAAGCCTGGTGACTTGTGTCCGAGAACCTCAGAAGAAGGAAAAAAAAGAGTAGCTACTGTCCCTAATGATGGGCAGGAGCAGCTTTCAGGCAAGGAATGAGTGAAGAGACTAGGGCTCCTCCACCAGGAGAGGTGGCAGCAGGGAATGGTAACTCCCCACCTCCTCCCCTGTAAGAATTGGGGAATTGAGTAAAACTTGCATGCAGCAGATAGAGAACAATGAGGAGATGCTTCTTTCCACTTAGTTAAGTGTCAGGGAAGAGTTTTCAATCTTTGTATTTTCCCCTTTTTTTTAATGCATCTTCTATACTTGCCGTTTGTTTTCTTTGCCTCTCCTGTCTAGTGAGATCGCAGTATCCCAGCACTCTGGACAGGTATTTTCAGTCTTCAGATGTGTTGTGACTTGTTTGAGGAGACCTAGATACTCTGCGTTAGGTACTCTGCCTCCTTTCAACTACACAAATAGGATGGGGAGGAGAAACAGCTCTTGTAGTAAAATTAATAATAGGCAATTGGCCTAATTGTGACAGATGTCTTTTGCATGTTGGCATTTCCAGCTCCTTCCTCTCTCTCTTGACTTACTCCCCAAAGATAACAGCGTGCCGACCAGGTCTTGTAGTATACAAAGCTTTAATTTCCTGTGAAGAAGCATGTCCTGTGGCCAGTGCAGATCCCGTCGTGATATGAATCTGCTCTTCATATCACAATTGAGGCACCAGAAATTCTCTTCAGTGAAATTCAGGAGCAGTGAATGTTCAGGTGTTGGTGGAATTTTTCTCAGTCTGCCCTGGAATCCTATAGAAAATTATTGCGAGTATCCATTGAAGCAGCCGGGCTAACTCCAAGTGCGTGGTTTGAATAGCCATATTACAATTCCAAAACACCAAACCAAGTGTTTAATTTTTTCCCTTAGCAAACTGCAGAAGCTCACCAGCATATGGAAAAACATGGGTTTACATTCTGTCTTGACAACTATCACAGCCCATTGGTACCGAAAAGGCTGTTTTAGATACCCCTCATTGTCATCGGATCATCTAGGTAACGTGGGTGAGTGCTGCACTTAGGTTTCTGCTGTGTCTAGGTGGTTTTGTCCTAGAGTGAACCGTCTACAGTGTTCTGAGTGCTTTTGCTGGAGGAAGCGTTGTAGTGCAAGTCAGGAGGCTATTTTGGAAGAAAATTTCCTATTTGCTGCCGTACACAGCCTATGTGTTCTGGTTCACATTACAGAGTGCCCTTGAAGCATGCGCTTAGAGTTCCCTTTGGACAAAACCATACTAGAGAGATCCTCCAGCCCTGCAGCTGAGGCACCCTGCTCGCTGCGAGGCAGGCAGTCCTCGGGATCCGCCTGGAGCTCGCTGGCAGTAACCCCCCCAACATATGTGTAGTTTGTGTGCTGGCACCATCTCAGCAACAGCTGTTTCATGCTCCTGTTGCACAGCACTGTTTGCTAATGTAAACACAGCTTAAGGGTGTTGGAAATGGTATTATAGCCTCCCCAGGACTAAATTAAATGAGTTTCCATCATCATACATTTTTAAATGTGTATATATATGCACATACGTATTTTTTAACAAGCCGTTCTCTCTCTTTCTAGCATTTCCCTTACTAGAATTACATTTCAAATGGAGTAATTGTCAATTCTTCTTTAACAGCAATAAGAACAAGACATCATGTCAGTACTTGTTCATCTATTCCTTTTTCTCAGTTCATTAGTATTATTTATTGCACGGCTGGATTTTGAGTATTAATGAATTCTTCTCAAAGTTTGCATTTTTTATTGAAATAAATCGATCCTTTTAATATCTCTTCAGTAATTACGGGTTCAGATATATTTGCACAGCGCTCTGGCTCTAACAAGATTAGTGGCGAGAAAATCCCATTCTGAAGATTAGCATGATGTATTGCGTTGAACTTTAGGATTTTACTCTGGTGTTTTCATTATGGAGGTTTACTACAGAAAAACACTTTGTCTTCAGTTACGTGCTAACTGATGTGCATCTGAAATGCTCAGATGAATGGCCATTTTTTTCTGAAATGAGAGACTTCAGTTTATGAGATGCAAACATATTAAACATTGCTATTAAAAATAGTTGTTATGGCCCTATAAAAGGATGTCAGTATTTTCAATTTATGATTCAGTTTTCAGTTTCGCATGTGGCATGTGTTACGGCATCTGGGACAGACTGACGGTGCCCAAACTATGAGCTCTGTGCTGGCCTGTTGCGAAGGGATACGGTGGCGTGTGCATCCTCACCATGAGCTGCATGCCTCAGCTAGAGGGGTTATAAGGACCAAATTTACCTGTTGCATCTTAGCCACTGACTACTACGGTAAAGGAATGTGTAGCTGAAATACTTTTACTCATCTACCTTGTTGATGCCTGACATTGTGGTTTAATACTTTGTGTGTGTTAGACTAGCACCTCTGCAAAAGATTTGTATACAATGGGATAAAATAAGGTGGAAGCCTTCTAAGGTAGGGGCAAATTTAATTTGGGATTATGAGTCACGGGCAGAACTGTCTTGACTTGAGGAATTTTTATGTGTCGGGGTTTAGTGCCAGTTAACACAAAGTTTTAATTGCTGATTTGAGGGTTGGAAAGAAATAAAATAAAAACAAGAAAACCCACTTAGGGAAAGCCCATTCCTCCCCCTTCCCCAGGATCAGCTTCAGTAAACATCTCCCTGGACTCCCCTTCCCTTGCTTTTGCTGTGTGTTATCCTCAGTCCCTCGGAGTGCTCCTGCCCTGGAGTTGGGTGGCCAGCGAGCCACGGCCCCTCAAGGATGTCTGTACCCCAGTGTGGGCTGGCTGCTGTCCCTCAGGGTTGCCCCTGCCCCAGCGGGGGTCCCTGAGCTGTGCCCCGCTTTGGCATGGAGCACCTCCTTCCAAGTGGGTCTCCAGCTGTGTCCCCAGCAATGTCTCCTTCCACGGGTCTCCCGCATCTTCCAGGGTGTTGCCAGCCTCTTGCCGCTCTCTGGAATGTGTCTGAGCTGGGGTGCCGTGGGTTTCCCTGCCCCGGCTGCCTGTGCACTTTTTTCTGCATTAAAACAAGATTAAAAGTTGGTGCTGCTGAGCCTGCAACAGAAACTGGTAGATAACTGAGTGCTACCATGGGGGATAGGACTTTGCAGCTACTATAATAAAGTCGCTTCCCAGCGGTCTTCAAAAGCAGCTTTCCCCAGACGTAAAGGGAAAGGACTCTGCTGGGGGCAGGAGAATAATATACAATTTACGTTGAAGTCAGTGAAGGGTTAATAGTGAGGACAAGGGCTTTCAGAGGAACAGAAGGGCACATTCTTCCCCAGAAGAGCTGAAATTCAGTGCTAGTGGGTCCTCCATATTAATGACCCGAACTGGGATTATTTTATGAATCTGGCAGGTTTTACTGTGGGAGCACAGGATGCCAGGCTGCAGCACAAGTGAGAGGAAAGCTGCTGACAGACAGCACCCGCTCCAGCCCAGCGTGGCACCCATTTACAGCTGGCTGGTAACACGGACCTGTATGCATAAGCAGTGTCACTGGTATACCGAGCGGTGACAAACAATTAGTTCGTAGAATGCTTTAACAGAGTATTTTTAGTCAAACACTGCTTTTGCATCAGGGAAAACCAACCACAAGCAATTTTGCACCGTGAGTGCTAACACCGTGTTTGCCCTAATGTTTTTATACACATTAACAGAGGTCTTTGATTCAAGCCCAAAGAAAGTTGGATGCTTGCAAGCTATAGCTGACAAACTTTGGCAGCCAGCTGACACGTCTAAGTATGATGTATATAACATTTTTCTTAAACCTTGTCATGGAAAATATCTGGTTGCGGGCTCCATGTAATCAAAGGTTCCACAGGAAGAAACTGGTCTGTAGATGACTCCCTGCAGTGGTCCCGTGACACAAGAGACAGCTCTGCAGCTCCTTTGAACAGACCCTGTCCTCCGACAGCCCTGGGCAGAGGTGTCTGGTTATCCTGAAATGTGCTTCTTGGATGGGTGACTCCCCGTGTAGGAAGTTGCTCAGCAAAAGCATCCTGCAGCTTGCTTGCAGCGTACTGGTTCCTTCTGCACAAAGAAATAGGCTGTGATTTCTCATCTCCTGGAAGACAGAAGCATTCTGTGCATTTGGAAGTTGAATTAGTAACTATGTCATGTTGCAATTGGACGGAGGTGGTGCTGTTACCTAGGCAGTGTTTGGGGACAGCTGTGTGTGTGTGTGTCTAATTCACTTGCACACGGAGTGCCCTAAATCTGGGCTTTGTATCAGAAAGCACATGTTTTGTCCCATCCCGCGCTTCCCTTGACCTCATACACCCTGTGGAAGGCTGGAGAGAATTATAAGCCTTGTATTTTCCTACCCGCTTACAGCAAGTAAAGCATTAAAATTCAGGGAATAGACTTAAAAGGAAGTTATTTTTACTTTCATTATCTTCTCTCACCACTTTAACTTGCATACTAGATACATTTCCAGGTTGTTTCCCTTACTATGTGGTGGGTTTTTTTTTGTCCTCTTCAACACAAGAGAAAGATTTAGCTACAAAAGGAGATTAGCCCTTTCACCTTGAAATGCTGAGCTCTTTGCTTCACACAGATTCCTCTTGGTCTCAGTGTGTCCCCACAAGCTAGTAATACACTCCATGTTGGCAAATCACTAACATTTTCAGTGTGCAAAAGAGAAACAGTAGTCCTGGAAGGTTATTCCCCTTTCCCCAGACCCAGTGGTGGTTTAAAGAAAGTTTCTGCTTCTTTCAGTTAATTTTCTGTTCCCTCGAGAGGGAAGATGGCTCTGCACTTCCTCCCACCGTGCACAGAGTGCTTGGTGCAGCATCATTAACATGGAGAGTCCTCTGTTGCTCTGCAGACCATAGTTCACTCCAGTAAGAAAATGGCTTGCATACCTGTCCCAGATCCATTTGAACAAAAAATTCTGTCACCTAAAGGAAGTGTTGGGGTTTTTTTTTTCTTTTTTTTTTTTTTTTCTGTGGGGGACAGTGGTTACTTGAATCACTTGCCATGTGTCAAATCTTCAATGTCTGCTTTTAATCTGGCAAATCCTAAGTAGGTTAGGTAGACTTGCCAGGTACAAAAGTGAGTACTATGTCTGCTACTGTCTGTAGAGATACGCCTTTTGTAGTATTATAGTTTTTGAAGAGAACTAAAATGGGGCCAGAAAAGTACAGCTTCAGATCCCAGGCCAAAAATGAATGACTGCTAGATTAGATTTCTATTTGTAAGTATTTTTTCATGGTGTGGTTTGATCTCTGCAGGTGGAAGCTGTCAAATGAACTTTGTGGTCCTGCATTATGGTATTTAGTACATTTTAATTTCAAACTCTCATTTTCTCATGTTCATTCTTTTCTTTGGATGTATATGTGGCCAGCACTCTGGTCTTCTTATTGACTTGGATATTGCTCACTCTCCTATCCTCTACCTTTGGTGCCCTGTGGAGTACCTCAGCTGCTGAGTGCACACCAGGCAATACCCTCAAGGAACAGTACCAGGCTGAATATTGCAAGCTTATTGGGTTTTTTGGGGGGTTGTTTGGTTTTTTTTCCTTCTTTTCATTTTAAATCCAGAAGTGTATTGCAAAACCTGAGTAGAATTGGAAGTAAGTTGTCTCTTGCAGTAGCGCTGGTGATTGCTGTCTTGGTTGTTAAGTCAAATGTTGTGTCTGAATGTGTTCTCATATTTAATGTTCAGACAGAAGTGACCCTTTTTCTTCTCAACTGAAATAGCTTTTTGCATTGATCATGTCGCTTTCCTCTTCTAATTTTTTGCTCTCCCTGAAGAGTTATTCACACAACTCCTTGCCTGACCTTTTTCTTGGGGTCGATGATACATCTCTGACAGCACTGCGACCTCTGTATTTCCTTGATGGGTGGATCTGACAGCAAACCAACCCCTCCGTTCCTGTCCTTCAGCAGCAGGTATGTCTTCTGTATGCACCCAGGGCAGGGAACACTCTCACAGCATCCATGATGGTTCTGCAAGATCTTTCTCACTAAGGTGAGGCCACTTTGTGCAGGATATCTGTTGATCTGACAAACACCAGTTTGAATGCTGGAGCGAACCTGACTTAACGTGACCTGGGCAGTACAGAGATGTTTATAACCTTGTAATTGCAGTATTCATCTAACATGATTACTGCGTGTGCAGGTAATGCCTTAACGCAGGAAGGCACAGTCAGGAAAGCAACATCGCAGGGCGAACTAGGCGCCTTTCCTTTGAGTCCCTGGTGTGTGCGTAGGGGAGAACTGCTAAAGGCTGTCCTGAAAGTATCAACAGGCTTTGACATGCAAACATACAAACATACGCTGCCAATAGCTGCTGCAGGGAGTCCTTCCCAGGCTGCTGCAGCGGGAGAAAGCATGTTGGAGCAATCCCTGTGTGCTTTCCTGGTGATGCTGGAGTATGAAGGAAACCTGGAAGCAGGCTGCTTGGTCAGGGTGTTGATCACTCTTCCTTGAAGGAAACAAAGTGGGAACGTAATTGTGAGTGGACCATGACCCACTGTAGGCCTGATAGCGAGGGAATGGTTCCCTCTGCTCTGACCCCCGGGGAACCGCAGGGGCAAGGGAGGTCTCTCAGCTTGTGACATACAGCTGGGGAGAAAATGCAGTAATGTAAAAATATAATAAAAAACTTTAGTAAGCACTAGGGACCTTGATTTTGAGAAGTCAGGGAAAAGTATTTTCCAGCACTTCCTTCCATGTGGCTTTTTTCATACTTTCTAATTGATATATGAGCCAAGATTTGGAAACCATAGCAACAAGTTAGAGGGTGGGTTCTTCCCCCCACCCCCCACCCCCTTTCTTTTTTTTTCTTCTTTTTTTTCTTTTCAAAAATTTTCTTAGGATCTGTTTCATTTCAGGACTTCGAACACTCTGCAGAGACACAGCTCAAAGCTGGCAAAGTTGTGCTCATTCCTTTGGCTGGTTCTGTTAGCTCCAGCCGGAGGGTGGGAAAGGGTTGAATATTTTCCCAAGGAAACAGATTTTTTTTTCAGACAAAGTCCTGTAGGAAGAGCTGTGAGCTAGGAGTGCCGAGCTAAAGTAGGAGTGCTGAGCTAAAATGCTTTGTTCTATTTCAATTGGCAAAGTCCAACCAGAGGAAGGTGATAGTTTCCAGCTCTGTTGATGTGTAGGAGCAGAGAAGAAATGCTCAGATGTCTTCTCCTCTACCTCCAAGTAAAAACGGGATCAGAGGGAGTGAAACTGGCTTGTTCCGTAGCTCTGAACAGCCGCGGGGTTTGGCTTTTGCTGTGCTCCAACCTACGTTCATGTTCATGCAGATTAACAAAACTTTAAATATTTTAATTTATTTTTGAATTGTAGACACGAACTTGTGACACTATCCTATCAGGTTGATAGAAAGTGTGTGGGGTTTGTTGTGCGGAAAGCTTTTATAAAAATCTCATGTCTGAAAAATGACACTGAAAATCAAACCGCAACCACAATCCAATGCAAGTGACTGTCTATAAGGTAGCTGTTACTCATTATGAAAAAAAAATCAGTCAATAGGGTTATTAGCTGATACTGAACCATATCTTATAATTGGACATGTTTCTTTTGTGTTGTGTTTGCCTAGCAATGCAGATGACTGCGTTCTGGTATGATCAAAGACCTTACTCCTAATTTACACTGCAAATTGCTGTACAGCATAAACACTCCTCGAGTCTGCTTCCTTTGTCAGTAGGTGGTAATGGTGACAAAGGATATAACAAAATAATTTAGTCACTTGCCTGGCAATGTTAGGCTTCTTTCTGCTCCTTGTAATTAATTCTAATGGCTGTGGCATCAATGCCATTGAATTTTGGGCCAAAGTAATGGCAGTGCAGCAGCAGCAGCACAGGGGTTGTGTGCTGAGGGACTGGAAGGAGGAGAGTAGGAAAGATGATGATGAAGCTGGGGACAGCCAAGCATGAAAAAATGGCATTTTCTGATCACCCTGAAATGTGGTAGGTATTGGTGATCGCAGAAGCGGTAGCAGAAGTGATGGGTTTCTCTAACTGGGTAGCTTCCAAAAGATGGTTGGAAAATTATTCAGAGGTAAAAATCAGAATTCCAGCCAACATTCAGCTACATACTTACTCAGAGCTGAACTTCACAACAGCTGCAGTTATAATACTGCTTTGCAGATCTAACGCTTCCAAGATGTGGAAAATAAAATTCAGGATGAATTTTAAGAACGTAATAGAAATAACTAGTGTGGCAGATGTAGATTTTGGGTATTCTGCACATTCTGAAGGATTTGTTTTTAATGTGAAGCATGTACCTTCACACTCTGTAACATGTGCTCTGATTCACTGACAGATTCGTTTTGCACAGTCCCGCTGGAATATTGGCACTCACGCCGTCTATAAACAGACAGTCAAGGTTTGTGTCTGTCGGGGCTGTACTTCATTTTATTTACCACACGGTCTTTGGGGGTGGGAAGAAAGGGAATTAATCAAAAGAAGCATGCAATTCTCCCTCTCTCCTTCCCTTTGTTATTTGTTTTTGAACTTGAAAGTTTTCTGAACTCTTTATTATTCCCAGAGTTCATTTTTTATTCTTTTTCCCAATACAAAAGCAGCTGATCTTAGCAGGTGAGGGGCAGGGCGATTAGCTGTTGGAGATAAAAGGCAATTCCAGAGATCATCACAGAGATAAGGAGCTCTCTGGTGATTACCTGGGCTGACAGGGTGAAGGGAGTAGGGTGCAGAGGAACCAGAAGGGTGAGGAATACCGGTTATCTGCTGACAGGGGAAGGAGGGTGGAAGGCTGAGCTGGGCTGGGTGCTGGCACAAATAGGCACAGGGATGGGCTTCTAGGGTCGTGGTGGGGCACTGTGCCTTTGTGTGTGTAAGGGGTTACACTGAGCGGGGTGTGTGCGTTTGTGGGACACTGCCTTCCGTCTGGCCAGCCTCATGACGATGGAAAGCGTGGTGGTCGTGAGGTACCAGCAGCGTTTTTGTAGGCTGCTTCACCTGCGCTAGCCCGTCGGTATGAAAAACCCTCCAAGCAAGAGTCCCTCAGCACAAGGGGTTAGGAGACAGCCCTGAAAGTCTTGGTTCAGGTGATCATACATATTTAAAGGTGATCTACAATCTCTTTCAGGGCCAATGAGCTAATGCCCACGGCCACCAGCACAGAAGACCCTCATGCCATGCAGCCAAAGTTCACTTTGAGGATGGGCCAAGTAATTGCCCGCAGAAAGCTTGCAATAACCTAATTTCCTCTACAGAAACGAATCTCTTTCCAGGAAAGGGCCTTTCAGCTGCAATTTGTCATAAATCAAGCGGGATTACAAGACTAGAATGGGAACATTAGAGTCAGGAAAAGAAATGCCCCTTGCGCTAAGGGGTAGTTCAGAGAGCCACGCTCAGCGGTGAGTTAGAAAGAGGAAAGTTCACCCCCCCGGCTGCTGATGGATATCCACGATTTACTGACGTTTACTGTAAAATTAGGGCCCTGCAGAACCCCTGACAAACCAGCCCTCAGCCCGCAGGGCAGGCGGCGGGGCTGGGTGAGCAGGAGGAGGCGGCCGCACAGCGACGCGGCGCTTCTCCCACCTCAGCACCAAGCCGCCCCCCGCCGCCCCCTCGCCCGTACCGGCAGCCGTACCGGCCGCCGCGGCCCCGCAGCGGGCCGGGAGAGGGCTGAGGGGCGCAGGGCGGCTGCGGGGCCGCGGAGGGCGGCTGCCGGGCCCCGGGTGCCGGCGCAGTGCGGACGGCGGGCGCGGCGCGGCGCTGTTGCCCCGCGGTGGCGGCGGGAGGGCGGGAGGCGCGGGCCGGCCCTTCCCGCCGCCTGAGGGAAGGGGCTGCGGCCGACCGCGCACCCATGGCAGAGCCAGGCCCTGAGGGGCTGGGGGAAGCTGCGGGGCCATGTGTGGAGGGGGGGCGGGGGGGGCCGGCAGTGTGCCTCCCCCTGGCTCCCACGGAAAAATAAAAAGTGTTTATTGTAATTAATTTATGGAACAATGCATCTACAGTGCAACTGTGGCATCTGCCACCTTACACGTGTTGAATTGTGTGCCGTGGGGTAAGGAGGGGTGGAAGTGGCCGTGTGTGTTTTAAACCCCTGTGCCAGGGCAGTCGCCCTCAGAGCTGCTTTGCTTGCCGCAGGTATGGCAGAGAGTGTCGGGGTGTGTGGCGGCATCGCCTGCCCTGCTGCGGGCACCAGCCGAACCCACCACAACCCCTGCGCTTCCCACCTGCGTCTGGACAGTGCCCGGAGAGGGGTTGACTTTCCCGGACAGCACATGCCACAGGGTGACGGCAGCAGTACACAGAGTATGGCACCCCTGGCCTCCCACCCAGCATGGACCCTGTCACAGGGGTCCATCCACAGCACGGCATCTTCCATGTTGTTGTGGTTTAACCCCGTCCGGCAGCCAAGCCCCATGCAGCCGCTGGCTCACTGCCCCCACAGGGGGATGGGGGAGAGGACTGGATGAGTAAGTGTGAGAAAACTGGACTGAGATAAAGACAGTTTAATAGGTAAAGCAAAAGCTGCACATGTGAGCAAAGCAAAACCAGGGATTCATTCACCACTCCCATGGGCACGCAGGGGCTCAGCCATTGCCAGGACAGCAGGGCTCCAGCACGTGGAACAGGGTCTTGGAAATGCAAATGCCGTAACACCAAAAGTCACCCCCTTCCTCCAGCTTCTATACACTAAGCATGACGTTCTATGCTATGGAATATCCCTCTGGCTAGTTTGGGTCAGCTGTCCTGGCTGTGTCCCCTCCATATTTCTTGTGCTTCTCCAGCCCTTTCAGCGGCAGGGCCCAAGAAACTGAAGAGTCCTTGACCTGGTGTAAACATTACCTAGCAACAACCAAAACCATCCATGTGCTATCAAAATTGTTCTTTCCCCAAATCCAAAACACAGCTACTAAGAAGAAAAAATGAACCAGGACACATGTGGGCACACGGCGGCGGTGTGCGGAGCTCCCCTCGGGGGACAGGAGCAGGGAGCCACTTGGTGAGGTGGCACCTAGCTGTGCATAGTTTGACAAAAGCGCTGCGTTTTTTTAGCAATTGTCTGTCTAGCGCTGCCTGCCACTGAGCCAGCTTCTCAATCAGCGCTGCGTGTTCCGCTCGGCTGTAGTGGGAGCTGTGTGTGTAACTCCCTCTTCCCCTTCCTCACTCCACGTGCAAGTGGGGAGCCACTGCGATCCTATCTATGGCTGAAACAGTAAGATTTACTGACCAAAAAACCAGGCAGTTTCACCCTAGAGTCTGGAGGCAAACTTAGGGATGAACGTTGCCTGGGGTACAACAGTGTGATTATTTGAGCAACAGGTATCAGATGCGCCGAGAAGGTGGCAGAAAAGCTGTTGGTGATGCTTGTGGCATGCTTGCAGTGAAAGCCAAGAGAGGATTTTTGTTGCTGAGGTGACTGGGAAGAGCTTTGGCTCGTCAGTAAAGTCGCTGCCTGCTCTTGCACGATTCTTTCTGCCCTCAGGGACAAGCTGTGTGAAGACTTTCCTGACTCCATCGCCTGCTTTCCCTCCTGAGGGACGTTATTGGCAAGACTCCAAATCCGACTAATGGCTCAAGTTGAAAGAGTAGCGGCACCAGTGCTGGTCATTTCTAATATTCCTGCTGAAACCCTGGCTCTACAAAGCTTCATTCTTTTGCAGGGCTCACCCCATGCAAGGATATTTGCGACTCAACATACCTCGCTCAGGTCTGCTTTTCCTCCAGGCGCAATAACTTCTGACACAGGGAAGGGCATCTAGTCTTGATCTGAGAAATTTAAGGAAAACAAAACAAAACCCGCCCAGTTTCACCCCCTGGCAGGTCACTTCAATGGGTAACTGTTAAAAATGTGTACGTTGCTTTTCATTTTAAATCACCTGGATTTAGCTTCCAGCCACTGCCTGTGATTAAAGCTCTCCCTGCTAAGCCGAGTCACCCTTTGCTACCTGGCATTTCCTCCTCTTGACGGCTCTTTATATAGTGTAGAGCAAAGTGACTGAGGAGTGTTTGCATTAGACAGACGTTGCTGGCCGAAACCTCGGACTGAAGTTTGTTTTCCTTCATGAAGAAACAATGTTTGTGCTGTTGGCGATCCCCATCACACTGTAAAACCCTCATCCCGCTCCTGCTGTGAAGATGACAGGCTCCAACCTGGGGCAAATCCATGGGAACAGCAGTTCGGAGGGCAGTGGCTCGTGCTTTCACACTGGAAAAGCAGCATTTGCTAGAGGGAGTGAGGAGCTTTTACCTTGGCTCTGGCCCACAGGCTTTCTTCAAAATATTCCTTTCACATGGAAATTCCTGCCAAGTGAAGATTGCTAGCTCTGGCTGGCATGTCAGCCATGGCAAGAGACACAAAGGTTTTGTATCATTGGATATACGTGACACAAAGAAAAGGAAAGAGGTTTGTTTTGTGCTGGCTACTGTAATCAGCCAGCAGCATGCAGGGAGTCTTTGTGGAAGGGGTGGGAGAAGGGAGGGTAAGTATAGGAAAAGAAAGCTAGATTTATTAACATTAATTCCAAATAATCAGTTTTCTGCTGAAGGCAGACCCACTAATCTCAAATTTCCCTGCCTCAGAGTTCCTACTTGAGTCCCTTGCCTGCTCCACATAAAGCCCCAGCCAAGAAAGCACACCTGCATTAACTCTGCTGCACGTAATTTATTGAGCCAGTTTTACCACAGTACTCTTTTTGTTTCCCATCACCAGCAAAACAGAAGTCATTGCTAGCATGACCATCCCACACGTTGGTTTTTAATCAGCGTTACGCTGTGCAAACAGGGCAGATGCTGCTCCACCATACAGTCCCTGCCTCCGCCGTGGGTGTCTTTGGAGATTTTCTCCAGCCAGAGGACCCATGTGGAAGAGCAGGAAGGTCTCAGATGTGCTGCCCCAGTGCCAGGAAGCAGCAGGTTACCTCCTTGTTGAGCCCTGTCTATGGACCTCCAGGCGGCTGGACGGGATACGTGTGGTGCCTGCAGAGCCAGCCAGCTGCTGCAAGCGCTGTGGCAGTCGCCTGGGAAGGCGGGGGATGAGAACAGCTAGCAGGCTGGGGACTCTGTCACCAGGGGAGCCCCTCAGAAAGGCAACAAGTGAGTCGGATTTGAACGGATCTGAATATGCTGGAAGCTCAAAGCACATTGCCCTGCTGCCTGGGAAGAACAGATAGAAATGAATTTGCAGTTTCCTTTCTCCCTTTACAAATATGAGCATCTCTTTTTCTTTTTTTTTTTTTCCTTCCTCCTGTTCTGACTGCAGAACATCTCCGTGAGCTCTATGGTGTTTTCCAAAATGCTTTAATGCACACAAAGCCTCACAGGAAGGACCAACAGCTACAGCTGCCTTTTTGCCACAGGATGAGGGCAGAGGAGGGGGATGTCATCGACAAATATTGTGGGCCCTGGGAAAATGGGTGGTTTCCTATGTCAAATTCCCAGATTATCCTATGAAATCCAATTGTGCTGTATCCTGTGGAAGAAAGTTAAAAACAAAATCGCCCCACATGGTCTCACACCTTCGGGAAGACTCCTTACCTCAAACCTGACAAGCAGGCACTGAGTATCAAAAGCATGTAGTATGAGAATGAGCACATTCGCACCTTACGTGTCTGGTCAGTCTTCAACACTTCACAGAAACCCTGAAATTTTCTTGAAAAAGCCAAGTTATGTATCAAGGGAAGAAACGTGGTCTGTGCTGGACCCTGTGTATGACCACAGCGCACCTGGCAGTGTCAAGCCCATTGCAGCATGAACAAGGGGGAAACTAAGAGTGATCCGCTTTTGAACCTCCATGGAGAGACTGGGGGTCTGGTATCACCAGCTGAACTTTCTTTCTTTATAGATTTCTCTATTTCACTGTACAACTACTTCCAGCAGGTTATCAGACTTGAGCTGATGCAGCAGAGGTTCCTTATCATCTTGCTTGAAAGGCTTTTTGAAAGGCTTCACTTTTCTGATTCTTAGGAACTTTCAAATGGTTACTTTAAAATTGATCCATAAAGAAGTTAAACCAATTTTGTGCATGTATTGCCTCCAAATTAAATGAATCTTATCCCTCTTGAAATTTGTCCTGTTGTATTTTTTTTTTAGAAAGCCATACTAAACAGAAAAAAAAAATTGCATCTTTGATATTTATTTTACAACTTCTTTTCCTTCTTTCTTGGATGCAAAGTGAATTTTATTCACATCTCACTTCAATTCCATGGATGTCTGGAAATTGATAATGAAACCTGAGCTACTGAATTTGCATGCATTTTACATGTCTGTCAGTATCAGCTCCAGGTCTTTGCTACAGGCTCACATAGTGCTGTGTCTCCATGGGCAGCTTGCAACAAGAGAGCTCGCCATGCCTGAAACCTTCTTGATAAAAAAATACAAATGTTAATGAGTACAGTTCTTTTCCTCTTTTCTCCTAATTTTTTCTTTTCCACAGCTCTCTGCTGTCCCCACTTTTAGGCAAACAGGTCTTACCCTACTTTCTGTCATTCATATTTCCTTTCCTCTGTGTTGCTCACCTCGTCATAAAACGTAAATTTCTCTTTTGCTACATGTGACTGTTCATTAGGGTATTTAGGCCTCTTCCAGCTGCTCCAGCTGAGTTTTTTAATTGGAACAAGGATGCCTGAGGGTGAAAAAGAAGAAAAGAGAAGACAAGGGAGTGAGTAGGGGAGAAAGGTGTGGTTTGAAAGGACAGAATGCAGATTTTTTTTTTTTACAGCTGGGAGGGGAAGGACCTTCCCTGCAAGCAAGCACGAGCTCTGCAAGAGAGGAAGGGAAATAGGGAAGGAGGGAGCTAGGTGAGAGACAGGTGAAAAGAGTTTAAGAAACCCTGATTAGTTAATGTTTGTAAAGTGTTTCTGAGAGTGCAAAGTTATATGTATATGCTAATCTACTAATTATTATTTTGCAGAGTGTCTTGGTTTATGCAATCATGTATGATTAATCACAGCTGACTTGTCAATAGCAATGACTGATGGGAGTGTAGTATAAAAATTAAGCAGCAATTAAGGTCAAGCTCTTTCTCTCCTCCAGAGTAGGAGGAGATTTTTCTTGAGGCTTACTTTGACTTTTTTAGAAGATGCCCTGTCTGAGTGGAGCAAGCTGTTCACCAAGCAGAAAGACCCCCTGGTTTTCCCTTGGCATGGAGAAGGTTAGTGAAAGTGGGTGGGACCCTTGTGAAGAGGGGTGCAAGGGTTATTTCGTTATATATATGCTTTATACCAATATCTGATAGTACAGATAAAAATGAAAGAGTAAAGAATAGCTGTTGCCTGAACCTTTGAACAATCCTGTCCCATGGCAGATGTCTCACTTCAGGTGGCATAAAATCCCATCCCACATGATTTCTGTGAATTGAATATAGATTGGGGAAAAAGCTGTGGGTGGTAAGAATGCTTCTGCGTGGCCCAATAGCCACCAACACCATCTGTGTGAGCTGGCTGCCTTGTGCTTCTTCCTGCTTGTTGGTCTTTCAGGTGTCCAGTGGGTCTGGTTAACAGAATTGACATGATGACAACAATAATGGCCGGGGAAAGTGATTATGCTAGAGGGAGCCCCTTTGGTTATTTTTAGAGGTCGAGAGAAAGACAAATTTGAGTTGGTTTATGGTGAGCTATTGGAATAAAACTTGCAAGCGTAGCTCAACAAGCTAAAGATGGCACTGGCTGGAGAGATGAGATTACCTGTTCTTCACTGTCACGGTGAAAGTTCTGCCTGAAGAGAAGAGGCCTGACAAGCAGCAGCTGTGGTAGCTTTTGTTCTCCCTCTGCCTGCAGAAAAAAGGGAACTGAACAGCAGCTAGCAGCGCTGAGCTAAGGCAATAAGCTAATTCTGAAATTATTTAGGAGTTACAGAAATAAAACTTAGTCTTGAGGTCTTAATTCTGGTGTATTCTAAACACAAAACGTTGTCTTTTAAAGTGCTCTGAATTCGAGAGGTCTGAGGACATGCTGTGAGAGATACCTGCCTTGGAGTAATGACAGTAAAGGCTGCTATGGTGCTTTTGAATGCAATGAAGTTCTGGGTTTGTTAGCTAGTGGCTGCTGAGTTTTCTGCTATTGTCCTGGTGTTGCTGAGTATGAGGCATTTTTGATTATATGCTTTGTTTGGAAATGAATATAGCCTCTGTTTGTGTTGGTGCTTTTACACAGCTGCTAACCTTTCTGAAAAACCTTAATGCCTCTTCTGTATGGTCTATGGTAAGTCCCTTCACAAAGTCTTGGCTCTTTCTTTCTCTTTCCTGCTCCCATCCCTTAGTTTCTCTACTCTCTTTGTAGCTTTAATTACGAGTGGTGTTGTTCAAGATCAAAACAATCTCCTTTTTAAACATAAAAAGGACAGAGAATCGCTTCTTGTTGTAAGAGAAAGGTGAGAGAAATCAGAGTTGAAACTTGCATGCTAACAGGATCGTCAGAAACCGTGCTGACCTTCATCTACCGCTTTTGTGTTTAAAGCACAAGCTGTGAAAACGGCAGCTGAAATGCACATATCTTTACAACAGGTGAAATATAACTCTGTATTCATGCCTGAAAGTTGTAAAATGTTTATCAGGGTAGAAGCTGCTTATGAGAGTTTTGAGACCTTTCATCTTAGCCAGGTCCAGGGTGTTTTTTATTGATATAACGTAAGTAGCCTGGAAAGGTGGACTTAGCAGTGCAAGGTAGAAATCGGGATAAGGGTGGCATACCAGTGGTGATAGGAAAACGGTCTTCCATTCGTAGTAAACACAGATTTAAACAAAGCCATTAGTGCGGGTTCCATTGTAAGGGTGTATCTGTGACATTGGAGTTTGAAGATGTACTAGAGTAGCTGAGTCAGTGCAGAGGAAAGTGGTAATGACATGCAACTTCATCAACACTTTGATGGTAATAAGGTGAGGAAAAAAACCCATCGCCCTTCTTACTGTCTGTAACTTTCTATTAAGACTTTCTTCATGCTTGTAAATGCCTGTGTCCTGGTTTCAGCTGGGATGGAGTTAATTTTCTTCTTAGTAGCTGGTGCAGTGCTGTGTTTTGGCTCTGATGTGAGAACAAAGTTGATAGGACACTGATGTTTTCAGTTGTTGCTGGGTTATGTTTATACTAAATCAAGGACTTTTAAGTTCCTTGGGCCCTGCCAGTGAGAGGGCTGGAGGGGCATGGGAAATTGGGAGGGGACACAGCCAGGACAGGTGATCCAAACTGGCCAAAGAGGTGTTCCATACCATGGGACGTCATGCTGAATATATAAACTGGGTGAAGAAGAAGGAAGGGGGGACATTTGACATTACGGCATTTGTCTTCCCGAGTAACTGTTAGGTACGATGGAGCCCTGCTGTCCTGGGGATGGCCGGACACCTGCCTGCCCATGGGAAGGAGGGAATGAATTTCTTGCTTTGCTTGTGTGCGCAGCTTTTGCTTTACCTTTTTTTTTTTTTTTTTCTCCCCCACCTTTCCATTTTGTTATTGTTGTTCTTACCTCTTTATTCTGTTTTAATTATTAAATTGTTCTTATCTCAACCCTTGACTTTTACATTCCTTTCCAATTCTCCTCTCTGTCCCTTTGGGTGAGTGGGAGTGAGCAAGCAGCTTGCGTGGTACTTGATTGCTGGCTGGGTTTAAACCATGATGGCCTGTGATGCTAGCAGCACTGCTCCCTTGTGTGTTTCCAAGGATCTGTGAAAGGAAAGCTGTGTGTCTGAGATATCATGGTGACTGAGGTTCTCCCCCTGTCCCTGAAGAAAACATTCTTCTCTGGGGAAAAATGCTGAATATGTCAAAGCAAAGCAATGAACTGTGGATAACACTGTTTTTAGTCTTGCAGTGCTGAAGGGAACTGGCAGAGATGTTTTTCCTTTGGGGGAAAAGGTGAATGATTGACATAATTTCCAGGGATGAGTGATGGAGAATGAAATATTCCTCTTTGGAAATATCAGACACACAACTCCTGAATGATGACCAGAGTGAGGACACTTGGAGACTTCTAAGCCTCCTTGCTGGGGAACAGCACTCTTCCCACAGCCTACTCGTGTCTCTGCATTCACTGGCAAAGAAGGGAATGTGAGGAGTCAAACTGAAAGCCCGAGAGAGCTTGTCATGCCAGAAGGCCTTACCCTGCTGCAGTTCCTGCTCAGCAAATAAAGAGCATCTGCAGAGAAACAGTCACTGGTGCCTTGCTAGTTAGGCACTGCAGAGGTGGACCCTCAGCTGTGAATCTGTCAAAGAAACATCAGCTGGACTAAGTACGTTCATCTTCTTTGGCTGTGAAATATAATTGTAAGTGTCCAATGGGTTTCTCTGACTGTGGTGCAATGGAAATGCTCACTGACGGTTTTTGTCCCATTGAAGTGGCAACATGGTAAAATGCAAACACCATATACCTGCACTATTCTTCTATTATATAGTATACAGGGCTCTGGGTTTAATAGTAGTATTTAGAGCTTCCCCCCCACCCCCAGGAGGAAAAAGTTTACAACATCCCAGTCCTAGCTGGTATTGATGCAAGGCTGCTGAAGGTCACTAGGCCAGCCCTTGTAGTTTCCATGGCTATATCCAAGCTCAAGATAGAAGACGGCATGCTAGTTGAAAATCACTATTACTGTATTTGAAAGACACTATTTTCCTTCACCTCCACAGCAAAGACAATATAGGGCAAGGAGGCAGAACTGCTAGGAAATAGGGAGCCTTTCTGATGCCCAAACACGTGCATTAATGTGAGATGGAGTACAGTTTAACCTAAGCAATCTATCAGATAAACCTTTGGGATGGGATTGCTGTTGGTAAAAACAAATTGCTGCAGGTAGACCGCCTAGTAGTACCTCTGGTGTCACAGTGACCTGCTCACAAGTTACTTGTCCTACATAATAAGACCTATATAGTTAAAGCTAAGTAAAGTTAATTATACACACTTGCACATATGCTGTGGAAGAAGAGATGCTTCAACAGGTTTTGTTTGTCTGGAAAACTTGAGGTGTCTGATAAGATTATTTTGGGGAAGGGAGAAGATCCTAGAGCAGCAACTTAAAAACTGAAAAGTAAGTTTGGGTTGCATTCACTATTGTAGTAAACACACTGATTTAAGATTGATTGAAGGAAGATGCACTCTATTGCAAAATATAAGGTTTCATTCTCTTTGCTTACTGCATCTCCTCTCTGCTCTTCCTTTCAAAGCTCTTGCTGGGCTTCCTGCTGGGGAGGCTGGTGCCAAGCAGGGCACTGCTGTCCCAGGGCAGGACGGGCTGAGGTCTTGCAGGTTGCTTGTATTGGTTCCTGGAGCTGAAGTCTGGCTGATTTCTGACCTTAGGCAGCTCCTTCAAGCCTCTCCTAGCTGGGACTGAGCAGAGGTGTTTAAGGTAATGTGTTTACAAAGGTAGATGTCGGCTATGTGCTGAAACATGTGCAACTTATTCCCTCTGACCATCCTCCTACCCCTTCTCCAGCTATTTCATATGAAAGGTAAATACTGAGAGAATAACAGAATCTGTAAGATTTGACTTTGAAGGTGGTTTAGATCCTGTGCTTGGGAATAACACTTTCTAACATATTTTTTTTGTGGTCTCCTTCTTCTGATCTCCATCTGAAAAAAATAGATTTATTACTAGAAATACTCATCCTGAGTAATTTCTAAAATGGAAATTAATGTCACCAGAGTTGTTTGTCCACCTGAAAGTATGCACACACACATTTTTAACTGTTGCTATGTTTTGTCATGATTTTTTTGGAAATGCTAATTATTTAAAATGAGTGTGAGTTTGTGGTTTTGTCTTTTGAGGGCATTTTGTTCTTGTTTTACAGAAATACTTCAGGCTCTTTCTTTTAACCATTTCTATGATCAGTTACTTCAAAATGTGGGGAGGAGGACAAGAAAGGAGAAGGGACAAATCTATAGACTTTGAGTTTCGCTGCTATCTTAATTGGCACCAGGATTTCATCTCAAATAAGCGCTGAGGTTTTTCTCCTATCCTTACAGATTCTTCTCTAGCTTCAAAAAAAGTTATTGATTTTCCTTTTGGATATGTGGAATCTTCCATCAGATTTCTCTTTGGCATAAGCCACTGAAGGAAGAAGGGAGCAGAATTATTTTGTTTTTAGTGGCGATCTAACAATTTCAGGACCAATAAAAGTGCATGGATATCAGTCGTCTGTTTCTTTTTCTCCAATATTTCACACGGAAATATCCCTGGAATGCTTTTTTCCTATGAAAAAATAATCTAAACCTAAGTCAGGCTTCTTTTGTAATATCTCTAAGTGATCCAAGGAGCTGATCTTTTGTCTGTCTGCACTGCCAACACCCTTGGTCAGCTCAGACGTGCACTTTCACTTACTTCAGGTGATCTGCATAGTCTGCCCTATAAAACACTCTATTTCCTTCACACAGGACAGCTAAAAAGTTTGTGTCTTTCAGCAGAATTGGACTGGTGCAGAATAAAGAAAATGGCGCCAGCAATTGCTGCCTGCAAAGTGTTTAGTGGATTACTTGGATTCATTCTTTCGACTTCAACTTTTTGCTGTGGATTTCATGTAATTATTCTAGATTCAGCAGCTGCAGTGTCTATGAGTTGGCCTCTACTTGGGTTTTAAAGTATTGTTCGGATGATGCAGCCTCAAGCTTCTTCCAGAAATTTGTTGCAGGATTAGGGCTGTTTGATTTTGCAGTAGTAAATTTTTTTTTTTGGATTCAGTATAGATAGACAGATAGATTTCTGGAACCAACAAACAGGGCTAAGAGAGAAATGTCTAGGCAGACTTCAGGAACTTGGAATGTATTTTAAACAGCTTACGGATATGAATGTTCAGCTGTTCAGCTGTAATTTTGCATGACTTACTACACATAATTACTTCTAACTCTTTGCTCCTGCATGCGACTCTCCTAAACCATTCCCAATACGCCATCTCGTATGTTTGACTATTTTTTTTTTCTTATGACCGTAGTGCACAGAGAGCTCTTGTGTAATTTGCTGTCTGCCTTAATCTTCAGATGCCAGCCACGTAATATAGAGCACAAAAGAAAAATGCTAACTCACCTTCGGTTTCATAATGATATGGCTTTTTGACCTTCTCAATATTTAACATCTTTTTCCTCACATTTCTTTAGTGTGAAAGCTATTTTCTTCTGGGGGAGAGTAAGTAGAGAGGAGAAATCTTGGAATCAAGACCAAAAAAACCCCTCAAAAACCTGTGTGTATCAAATGCTAAGACAAAAATTAATGAATTGGAAAAAAATAAAATTAGTCTTTGAAAACACTTGTATCGTACACTGCTTAAGTCACTAGAGCATCGTCTAGTGTTGCTAAATGATGAAAGCCAAAATTAGTGAGTGTGGACCTGATCATGAAATTTTAATTTTATTAGTGTTTGCAGAAGGTTATTACTGTTTTGCAGAACATGAATAGTAGGCAGGATGTCTGTAGATGTGAGTGATAGATAGCGCACTAAGCTTTCATCGTTTGGTTAAATTCAGTAGTTTTTGTATAGTAGACTTCAGTGTTGGCTGCTCAGGGGCATGAACTTCTGAGCTTTGTACTTGGAGAGCACTAAGAGAAATATTGGCAATTCCTATTTGGGAATTGCAAACAAACAATATCGGGTATTGCATTGAAATGCCAGTAACTTGGAAAAGCACATGCATTTTATGGCTTTTGAGCTATAAAATGACAATCTCTAAAGCCTTAAACCCTAAAGGATAATGTTAAAAAAGGGGGTTTGCCTAATAGGAACAAAAAAAAAATAATAATCATGCTGTACCACAGATTAGATTAGAGGCAAATGCTGAAGAGGGATCTCATCATTATTCTCTGTTCTAAAAGAAAAGAAAATTGAGGGACGGCAGCCTTGATCTTATTGAGAAGAAGATTGAAGTGAAAGACAAGGTTGGTTGTTCTCGCTTCAGAAGGGTCTGAAAGCTGAAATTGCAAAATCAATTTACTATCGTTACTGTAACAATTAAATTGACGTGATGAAAAGATGGAGGAGGAGGAGGATGGATCAGATAATCCACCCCCACAAAATATCTGTGTGTGCAGGTGGCAAGTGTTAGAGCTGCCAAGGGTAGAGCTGCCACGACTGTCTCTCCTCTAATGTGACAGGCAGCTGCCTCCTCCCCTTTCTCCATCTCCTCCCCAGGTCTGCGTTGTTGGCTTCTCCAAACACCTCTGCTTGGCTCAGCAGATTTTCCTCCTGTGGCAATTTGTGGGTTTTTTAACCCCCCAGGTTTATGTCTTGGGTGTCCCTCAAACCTGAGGGATTTTGCTGGTTTAGGCTGCCATACTGCTTGTGTTTGTACGATAGAAGCCATCTGCTGCCCACCAGCACTCGTCTGCGCCCCGGCGGAGCGCCGCAGTTGACTGCTATCCTATTTATATTAATTGAACATGCAGTATTCTGCATACGCCGCTGATTACCCTCATTTATTTTGTCTCCTAAAGACCCAAGTATTTCTGCTGCTCACCCTTACAGCATTGTTTTACTCATTTGGCTCCAATTAGCCTCAGCTAATGAAAATACATTATACTGAACCTCTTGTTACCCGTTGCTGTTTCTAATGACATAATTTGTGAGTTTTGAGCCTTTTCAAGTAGAGACATTAGGAATTATGTTACAGTTTCTTCAGTGGGGTGGAGAAATATTAATTGCAGGCATCTGGGCTCCTTCCTTTAAAGAAGACTGGTGATTTTTACTTAACTAATAAATGTTGACATAATCAGGGAGCTATCAGCACCATATGTTGGCCTTTTGTGAGATGCAGATCTTATCCCTGCCCGGCTGGGTAAGGAAATGCTTCAGTGTTAGCACTATGTCTTGGTGTATTTTTAAAGCATCACTCAGCACAGGCAGATTGCTGTGAGAAAAGATGAAACCTATTTTTAAAAACAGGTGGGCTGTTTCCCCAGCCATTCAGGTGAGGCTATCTTTAATGATAAACAGATGCCAAAAGCTGCATATGCTACTGTGCTTATCTAGCGTGGTATTTGCAAAGCCCCTTTTTGTTAGCAGAGCTCTGCCCTGGGGACTTTTACAGTGGGGGTGGAGGGGAGCCAGATCGAGCAGTCAGCCTTCTGTTCGTTGGGGGTACGCTTGTCTCTTCTCCCCCCCCCTTCCCCATTCAGGGACATTATGTGCAAACATTGGGCCCCAAGGATGCTGTTGCAATTAATGAGATTTGAGGGTCAAATCTGAAGGAGAGTTGTGCTTCTGCCCTTCGTGGAGGGATTGATGAGACTCTCTTGCCCGACCACGCCAAGGAATTAAGTAAAGGGTTTTGTTAATTTGGGAAAATGAATCAAGATGAAAAAAATAAATTTCATAGATGTGACATGTACTGCCAAAAGGCAACGGGCAACGATAATACTTCATTGTGTCTCATCCAAGGTAGGTTTTGGCACAATAAGCTTCAGCCCTGAAAGCTATGCATACCCTCCTTCCCAGCTCCTCTGTTACCTGTTGACTGGCTTTATCTCAAACAGGGACACAAGACCTCCCTTCATCTTCCTCTATTCTTTGGCCTGGACTCCCTTGTGTTTTTCTGAAAACATTTTATGGCCTTGTTCCTAAGAGAAAGTGGGACGTGATCTGGGGGCAGTTGGGTGGATAAGGCTGCCATGCCTCGAGGATGTTTTTCCACTGTCAGTCTTCAAAGTGCATAGAAAAGGAGGTTGTTTAGTGCATAAGTAGCTGTTAAAAAGGAAGGGCGGACTTAAGTGGGGGAATATATGGGGAGGCATTATAAGCTGTGGCATGATTTGAGTGACTGCCTGGTAGTGTTACACATAGACCTCTTTGTTTAAGGCAGCAGTTGGCTGCCTGACAAGGACTGGGTGGATCAATTCTTCTTCATTAATCACTCTGCTTTCCTTAGCATCAATGCTGCTCCAGCCAGGGCCTCTACTGCCACCATGAAGGATCGGTTTTCCCCAGTGTGAGGTGTCCTGTTTCCCCCATTAATGCGATCAATCAGCCCTCCCTGGCTCTGTGGGCACAAGGAAGCCGCACGGGGTGGCAGTGGCTGCCTAGCTGAGTCTCTTCCAGCTGAGCACGGCCACCGTAAAGCAGCATGGGCAACACAGCAGTGCCTGCTCCTTGCCCCCAGGAGCCTACAGTGAGCACGGCTTTGGGGGGGATGCTGGCTTGGTGGGAAGGATGAGAGATGCTGCTGGAGCAAATGCCCGGGTTCATGAAGCGGGCTGCCCTCTCGTCACCACCCTTGGTTTCAGATGTTTGTATCTTCTTGCTGAATTTATCGCAATAGCTTTTATGGAACAAAGAAGCCTAATGCTTTGTTCCTGACTCCCTTTAAATAGCCGTGGGTGCTCCAAAGAGGTAAGATGGGTTGCTTTTTCATATATCTTTCTTTGGTTTTACACGAGCAAAACCAAGAATTATTTAGGAAGCCGTTACCTTGATGCACTCCAAAAGCACACAAGATGATGTGTTCACTTGATTTGTTGGTTAATATTCTTCATTTCTTGCCTGAAGGCAACATGGTAGCTGACACATCAAGAAGACAAGCTGCAGAGCTGGCTGAGAAGATTTTTTTCTTTCTTTTTTTTTTTTTTCCTCTCTAAAATGGTGCCCCCTCCAGTAGCTAGTCCCATTTTTGCATTAACTGCTGGTACTTCTTCCACACACATCAGAAACCCAGGGAAATTCAGGCCTATAGTGTCCCTGGAGGTAACAAAATAACATTTCTCAGCGGATGAGAAGGCTGGTTAGGGAAGAGGTCTAACTGTAATCCTTTATATGTGGCATATGTCATCTTTTCAAAAAGGACCGCTAAAGAGAAGTAGGTGATGTAAAAATAACTTTTTTACTTTAAGAAGCTTTTAGGAGGAAGATGCATAAACAGAAGCTTCATAGAAATCCTGGAATGCAATACAGCACTGAAATACTGAGCACGATGGAAGCCTCACATGTCTTTGCTAGATTTTTTCACTAGGTTGTCTGTCGTTCTGTCCCTTGGTCTTGCGAGTTTATCTGGTTTGTTATGCAATTTGCATTTTGTTAATATTCAGCCAATACACACTTGGTGAGAGCTTAGGCTTGTAATCTGCACAGCCCCTCAGCTCCTGCCCTGGGTAACCATGACTTACGGCTTTCCCTGCAAGGCTTGTATTAAAAAGGCTGCTTAAGCTGCTTGCAGTATTTTTGCTCCAATCCCTACCTCCAGCTGCAGAGTGGGGTGTGGGGAGGCTCCCCCTTGCGATCCAGCCTCCCCCTCCACCAGCGTGCAAGGGACGCCCTGATCTGTCATGGTCTGTGGTGGGTCTGGACTTCAATTCTGTCCCTTCGTCTCTGTGAGCAGGCACCTCCATTGGGTTTATTGTGCATTTAAGTATGTCCTTGAGGAAAACAGCCAGAGTGTGTTCCTGCGTGCTGATGCCTCCTTTTGTCTGACGCTAGTCCCAGAGCACCTTTGGGCTCCTTGCTCTAGTGGGTAAACTTGTATTTTCCTGAGAGTTAGAGGAAGAAGGAAGTCGCTCACCCATTCTGAGCAGTGGGATGGGGTAATGGTAGATTTTGTTGTCTTTTGTGGTTGGGATTGTCCCCTGGCAGAGATGAACTGGTGTCTCTTAGTGAGGGTCTCGGTGGCCAGTTTAGAGGTGGGAATATGCTGGGGTGTCTCAGTGGCAGGTCTGGCTTTGGACCTGGAGGTACTTTTGGCTTTTCTGGGTCTGCCAGTGGGTTTGCAGGGCAGTACGTGGCTGGAGCCATGTGAAGGAGGGAAAGAAGAAGGTGGCTGAGGTGCCACTGGAGATTTGGCAAGTGGAGGGGGGGAGGGAGCCAGAAGGGCTTGTTCCCCTCTGCTGGCAGTGTGATTCTGAGCACGTGGAGCAAGAAAATCTACTAGAAGAATGACTTTTAAAATGAGAAATGCCCTTTAAATAAGAAAGTAGTATGCGACTGCTCATCTCTATTAAATATGACACCGGCGTTATCCTACAAACACACTTTGTGCTGTCCAAAGCACCACAACCCAGCTTCTTGAAACCCCCACACAACTCCCTACCCACCCCTTTTATGTTTTTAAAGGGGGAGACATAGTGCTAGAGTACAAGAGGAGATCAGAAATCATTCAGCAGTCTTCAGTTAATATATACATCATACCTTTAAATAAATCCACCCTGCCACAGAGTGGAAGCTGAGTGGGGCAAGAGGAAAAAAGCCTGTAAGAGGACAGGCGTATTGATCACGTAATGAATAGTCTTGCGTTAATCTTGCTGAGGCAATATCTGAAGACTTATGGCATTTGGCTTGAGGTAAAAGACCTGTGCGTGTAAATTCATGTTTTGGTGAATTGTTCTGTGTTCTGTGTTTTGATGTGCCTGGCTGGAACATTACAGCTAAGTTAAATCCAAACTGATTGTGTTGGTTTGCCTTCCCAAATCCCACCGCTCACCTTCCCGTGTTTTTGAGGACAACAGGGGGTTCTTAGGGCTATTCGGTCGTCCCTCTTTGACGGCAGGAGGGGATGGAAAATGATTATGGTAACTGTTTGAATAAGGTGGCTGAAAAACGAGGTTTAAAGTGAGCTTGAATAAAAGGCTTAGCCAGCTGTAGAAGCTGTCGTTGGCGTACCCTGGAGCCCATGTTTTGGTGACATCTGGGCCAAGACCTGATGATCCCTGTGCAGTATCCCACGTGGCAGCTGGTAACTCTGAGTGTCAATCTAAGACCGTGTCCTCTCTGTTTGTTATTAAGGATGATGGCAAAATCCTTTCTATGTTAATTAGCCAAAATCGCATCCACTGTAATTGGAGGGGAAACCCAGGAATATGGTGAAGTTCATCTGCTTACTCGAGGCTAAAATCTGACCTAATGGCCTTTATTTGAATGGGGGTTGAGTAATGTCACCAACAAGTTTCAGTGCAAATTCCTGGGGTCACATCTTTGATTAGATGTTGTGTTACCCCTCCCTGTTTTTAACTGAGGGTCGTTCTGTCTGGGCATACGTTACATTGCTCAGTGTAGGAATAAAAAAGTTTTGAAGAGTTTATTTTTCAGAGCTTTAGTGTCACTGTTCTTGCTGAATTGATAATCTTAATGGGATATGTTTGGAATGGTTCCAAATTCTAATTTTGGGAATTGAATTGTTTTAGTGATTAAACAAAGTAACTGAGGGCATCACCCTATTAAATAAGATATTTCATGCATGTGATTAATTGTAATCTCAATATAAATCCTTTTGATTTAGAGATTAATGTTGATTCTTCACTTCAAATTTACTGTCCATTTGTTTTCTTAATTAAAATTAAAGGTAGAAGACAGATAGCAGAGGAACCTCTTCAGGATGTTGATGTTCATTTTGTTAAATAGAACATTTTTCATTAGGAGGCTCAGAAGTAATAGGCTTGGTATAACTATATTAACCCTCAGACAATAGAGGATAGATTGTATGGGTTTTCTGTTGCTGGCTAAGCTTGTCATGCTTCAGATCACTTAAAAAATATTGGTAGCTGATCTTCTAGCTTGAATGCAGTCTTTTTCAAAATTAAAAGGTAGCACTTGAAAAATAGCTTCCTGCTTTTTAAAGAGGAAATTTCTCCATCATGCTGTTTGGAGAGTGTGTATTTCAAATTATATCTTGTTCCCATGTCAAAACATAATAGTGTATGGGGGTAGAGGCAAGTTGTCCTGTTCCCCATCGCTTACTTTCACATGGGGCATCTAGACCTGTTCTCGGTCCAAATGGATCCAATATCATATCAAGTTTTTATAAATGCTTATCTTTTCATTACATAGATATTAACCTAAATCCACTGGAGTGTGTTAATGCACTGTGTTATCTCTGAGTATGAAAGCCAGGAACAGTACAAGGTTAGTATTAATGCAACACTTGTGCTTCCACTACACTTCAAGCAAAACATTGCCTCTCTGTACATGTAATACTTCATAATATACAAAGAAGCCATAGAAAGGATTTCTCATGCACACGCAGAGAAAATATAGAATAGGTAACTTAACATTATAAGCTTTTTAGTGCAAGGACATCGGGCTTCTTGTGAAAACGTATCTTACTGATAAAGGTACAAAGCTGCTTTGTATTAATGAGGTGTGTCATGATACAACATGATGACATTAATTCATCTTAATAAGAATGCAAATTATTGCGACAGCAAAACATTATTGAAAATCATTTGAGATCAAATAATGACAAGCAATTCCCATATGTCACCACTCTCATGCCTAATTGTGGCTTGCAGCCGCAACATCTCATGCCTGATTTCTAGAAGATCTTGAGGCAGAATGGTCAAAGTACAACGATGGAGGGAACCTGGGGAAAAAAAAGAGCCCACCAGAGTGCAATCAAGTATGCTGAAGTCATCCTTGATGGATGTCTGACTGATCTGATCCTTAGCTGCTGCTTGGTTTTGATTTTATTTTTTTGTTTATGGTGTTCCTTCCTAAGATCTGGGGTTTGTGTCTTTTGATGCAAATGAAAGCTTGTCTGCCCTTGAATGTGTGGACCACATGCCCTACCGCATAGTAGAAATCATCTGGCTAATGTCTACAGCCTCTTGTGTCGTGCCAAAATCCTTTGGTCTGCCTTCTACTGCTATCGAGGTGATACTGATGAGAGATCCTCTCCTTGTGTAACTGCTAGTGACCAGATGGTATCAAGCCGTTTTGCAGTTGTAAGCTTTTGGAACTGATGTTTGTGAGCTACAGCTTTAATGAAATAAATTTTTTCAAAGAAATGAAAAGTTAAAGTAAGTATGAAGAGGCTATAGTTACCATTTTGATAACAACAGTTTAAATTTATTAAATTGTGAATGGTGAACAAAGTCAGTTCTGATGCACTCCTGACATTACTCATATGGTGAACATAGTTAAACGTGCTCAAAGCATATACTCAGTCCAATGTTCATGAAAATATATTTCTCCTATAAAAACTCATTTAAGCTACTGTTTTTTTAAATAAAAAATGTAGGGAAATCCTCCATCATTTTCATTTGCCAAAGAGTTTAATGTTTGCTTAAAATTTAAGGAGCATTTTCAGAAATCCTTCCGTAACGTTCACTGGATGTGCAATGCGTTAACCTAACAACACATAGCTGCGCATCAGTGAGGTTCAAGATTAAAAGCAGCTTCTACCGTCTCAAAATGTGCTTTCTCACATGTCCCATATGACTATAATTTTCTTTAAGATCTGTTACTGGTTGTAGTTTACCTCCCAACGCTGTTTAAATTTTTCTTTGTTTTCCAGATGTGTGCATGCTGTGTGTTTGTGAGGCAAGTGGGGTTTGGGCTCCGGTCCTGAGTGCAGCCGGGAGACTGCTTTGGGTCCTTTTTGGTTGTGCAAACACAGCTGGATTAGTGATGGCAGTTAAGTGTTTCCTCTCTGTGATTTGGTTTCCCAGAGAAGTCAAAGATAATGATAGGGGAACGCTGTCCTAATTTAGGTTTTATTGGCGCAAACCTACCACTTCCTAACCGCTACAGAAAGAGATGTGTGCTCTTACAGGTCCAAGCAGCATGAAACTTCCTAATTATCCAATATCAATGAAGAACTTCCTATGGTGATCAAGTAGACGCTGAAGAACTGCAGAGAAGTATCTGTCTATTTATCCTTTCAAAGGATAGGAGGAAAAGGAGGAGAGAGGGAGCCAAGCCTGGAAACAAGACTTTTATATCCTGTTGTCCCAATTTACGAATGTAATTTCTGCAAAGCTATCCAGCTTATCAGTGGTTGGACTCTACCAAATGAGTCAATCACGTTTTATCAAAGTGACGTGCCTCCTTAAGAGACCAGAGGTTGTTCTGCTCGTGGGAACCTGCCCCCTTTGATCACACCAAGCATCAGGTATGGGGAGCCCCAGGTTTTGACAGAGCCAAGGTAGTTCTCGCAGCAGCATTGGGCCGGGCAGCTGGCTGTCCCCGTACAAGCGGTGGGTGCCCTTTCCCCAAAGCAGGTTGGTGCTGTGTTGGCCTGTCTCCAGCCCTTGAGTCTCTGTGTGCCCTGCTGGCTTGTAAGGGTGCTTCCACCTGCTTTGGAGATGCATCCTGCAGCTCCCAACACTGTCCAGGGGAATGCTGTCTGTGTCCGACAGCCCGTGTGGAACGCACCGATCCAGCCCTCCGTCTCCTCTGCCATTGGGTACCCTGTGAGGCTGAGGATGCTTCCCCCTTTTGGTGAAGGCCGTGGCATAAGGGAGTAAGTGCTTCACCATCTTCTCTTTGGGAAGAAGATCTTGCTTTCCTTTGTTTCCTCTTATCGTATGTCAACAAAGTTGTTCCTAATGCCTTTTGTGCCTTTCTAGTTAGCTTTGTGCCTGGTCTTTAATGCAGTTTGATTAATGTTCTTCTGTATTCCTCAGTCATGTATACTTGTTTTTGACATATGATTTATGTTTCCGTTTTCAAGTGCCTCCTTCTGGCACGGTCTCAATGGTCTTGCTGTACATTCTGTTCCTTTATATCAGAAGAAAAGCTGTTTTGCTTGCAATGATTATGTATGTATATATACCTACTTTTTTGATTGCTTGAATCCAAAGTGTTATTTGTTACACTCGTATGTCAAGCTCTCTATTGGTACTTTCCTGTTAGTCAGGACTGGAGCTGAAATAGTCACCTCTAGTACTTAGTACTTTCTCTGAACCTTTTTTTTTTTTTGGGGGGTGGGGGTGGGCCGCACAAAGGGGAGCAGGGGGGAAGGTTATCCAGCTGAAAGGTTATCCCATTGAATTCCAATCTGTCAGCATGGTGCTGTGCTGCTTTACCAGCACACCTCAGTGAAGCTGTCTGCCCGGCGCATCAGGGAGCAGTGGCTTCTGTTCTGATGCAGTTTTGCTCTAGCTTTTGATCTAGCCATGGTAAGATTCCTGTAATAACATCACTTTGGGGTTTTTTTTCTCTCTTTTTTTATCTTCCTTCCCCCCCCCCCCCCCCCCCCCCATTTCACTTTATATATGTTCTTGACATTTAATGTAATAAATTTCTGCTTTCTTCCTACAAAGTAAGTTATGCTCAGCTGTGCAGTGTTGGCCCAAGAATATCTCTTCTAGTACTGGTTCAGATACTAGAGGTTCTGATCCTTCCCTTTCGTTTCCACGCTCATAGGGTTACTGTATAGACATCTAAGTTAAGTTTCCCAAAGTGTCTCACTGCTGCTACTTCTGATCGATTCTATTCCAGTTTCTTATCACTTCCCCAGATTTCAGCCCTCTGGGCCAGATCGTTGCTTTTAGAACACGAATTTTCTTATCTACAGCTATTCAATCTGGCTTAAAATCTTTCCCACTTGATAGGCAAGCTGATACTTCCAACCCTGCTCTTCTTATCTCTATTCAGAGACACTTCTTCATGGGATAACATCCCCTAGCTAAAGAAGCCAAAGATCTCTCGCTGGTGCCATCTGTACAGCTAGGTGCTTGTTCCAGAGAGGCATCTGTCTCTGTCACTGGCAGCCCATGGGCTTCATGCCTGGCCTCCGCCCAGCCACCACCAGCTCCAGGTGAGCGGGTGACTGGTCCCCTCCAGCTCCACTGCTGCAAGGCGGTGGGTGGGTTTGAAAGAAGTGGGGAAGGCTGGGGGGCAGGGATGCTTGCTATAAATATGGCCTCAGAGGCTTCTGTTCGGTATTGAAATTTGTAAATGGAGGTGGTTTTAATATTGGCACGACGTAATGAGAAAAAGTTTATCCATCAGAACATTAAGTCTGAAAGGAAATTAAACTCTTTTAAACTGCCTTAATGTGGAATGCGTAATCACTGAAGAGGATAGTGCTTATTCTGACCTGAAACCCTCCTTAACACTGCTTTCCTTGCATAGGAGGGAGAGCACTTAGAATGGGAAAGCAGGCTTTTTCACTCAATTAAGCACGGTATATTTATTTTATATATATATATATATACATGCTTATATTTTTTCCCTTATGTCACTGCTTATTAAACTGAAATCCATCATCATAATTTTTCAATGACTTGTAATTGAACCTTATGCTCTGCGTAAATATTCAGTTCTCCATACAGCAATCAGAAGAAAGCCCAGTGAAGCTATGAATAATGCAGAATTTAATGCAAAATATGCGCAGGAGATAATTGGCAAAATGACCTTTCATTTATGGCAGTAACTTCATATTCCTGATTCAGAATTATTCCCCCCCTCCCCTTCTACCTCTTGAGAGGTGTCGTTATTCAAAACGAGCTCCAATTGGCAGACAGCAGATGGGAAGGAAAGGCAATTTTCAGGAGCTGGGTCGTACCCCACAGACGGCGCTTCTGCCCCAGGTCAGGTGTCTGACAGCCCGTCCACACCCTGCAAGTGCCCCAGCCAGCCGTTTTGGAGGGGACAGTGGCGTGAGCGTGCCCTGGGACACAGTCTAAGCATTCTTGAACCTTCAAATATTTGTAGTGAGTAGGAACTGAAGGTGCTTATAAAGTTTCAAGGGTTGCGAAGTGCTGCCAGGTTTTTCAGGGCTGTCAGTGAACTAACTGTGAGGAGGAGTTAAATCCCAAGTCTGAAGACCCTTGTCCAAGCACAGTGTGCAGATGAGGGGACAGGTGTCAATCTTGTGAACTCAGTGATGTGAAGTATGTCTGGAGTTGGCTTCCAGCATCCAAAGCTTGGGGGTTTAGCCTGTCATGGGAACCCTCCTTCCCAGGAGCCATCCTCTGCCAGCTGTTTTATTGTGTAACTGTACCTGTGGAGGGGGACATTTCTGTCCTTGATGTGTCAGCATCAGGAGAGGGGACAGCCTGTCTAGCAGCTGACATGAAAGGTCAAAGGTTGTTTCTGATTTCTGCTGAAGGAAGAAGGGAACCACCTCACCACCTAGGTGAGCTTGACACCATCGACTGGAGCCACGGTGGTGAGAAATGGCAATTCGTGAGACAATTTAATGCTTAAATGCTGGATGAGAAGAGCGTGTGCCGAAGGAAAGGCTCTTCCCCGTATCACTGGCTTTCTAGCTGTGGTAAACGGGGAGGTCCTGCCAGGATTTCCCGAGAGCTGGGCTTTCTGGAGGGGGCTGTGGCTGTGGGCAGCACTCTCTGGAGCTCAGCCTGGCTGTCCCTGGGGACAGGCTGGCCACCTGCTGTTGGAGGACACGGATGCTGTTTTAGAATAGAATAGAATATTTTCGGTTAGAAAGAACCTACTGTCTGGTCCAGTTGCACCACCTCTTGCTGCTGTGTCCCAATTCCCACAGCACTGTGTATTGTACTGGCAGTAGTTCCTGTGCTTGGACAAGTGTGACCCAGTGATGCTTACTGACCAGCTCTAATGAAATGCAATGAGACCTTTGTATAAAAGCGACTGTGTGAGCATAAGCTCAGGAAATGGTGCATCTCATAGGCAATTAGTGTATTCAAATGAACCGAGACGTTGCATGCCTTCTGTGCTGGAGGAGGTACCTGGACACTGCAGCTTGGGTACTCAGAGCTTAATTGTTCATTGCTACTTGAATATAAATTATTGGAAAACATATTTCTGAATTGCTTACATTTTGCTTTAATGCTGTAGGAAGCTAAATTTTTTTAAAAATCTGGAAATGAAAGTCCGAGTGGCAAATGCTGTAAAAACCAAAAAGAAGATTGCCTGTAAGACTAGGGTATGACTGAACTAACTGAAAATACCTCTGTAAGGTTTTTCAAATTGGCTTGTATGATAACATCTTTTTTTTTTTTTTGTTAGGTTGAAAGGTAAAGGCATGTGTTTGTTTTCAGTACATCAACTGTATTTCCACACTCAGCATTAGACTATCTTTTCCTTATTTTTCTATTGCCACCTATGTAAAAATAACCTGTGTGCTAAAGGGACAATTTAATTTTTTTCACAGTGGATACAGGAGATCAGAAAGCTTCCTTAAAATAAGTCTGCTATTTATGTTATGCCTTAACTGTTCCTGTACGCTGCAAATGACCATTCTCATACCGCAAGCAGCAAAGCATTGAGGCCAAGTGCTAGCGAGGGTGTGTGGTGCTACAGAAACATATTATTTGACTTTTCAGTCCCAGAAGTGCGTTAGGTGAGAGTGGAAAGGGATCATTAGCTTACACTGTTTAAAATACTCCGGAACTGAAAACTGTTCGCTTCTGCTTATGAAACATGGTTCATTGAAGGAAGCCATAATTTTCTAGGAAAATATCTGGAATAGGGGTTTCTCCTTGATTTCTTCTAAGACCTAATTAGGTCTAACATATATGAAATTATGGGACCTGAGGAAGAGATGATATTTCAAATTTCTGGTGATATTGATGTGGTGCGCTTTCTCCATCAGTGTCTGGGATGCTCTTTGGAAAAGCAAGATGGATGAGACTTCAGGGATTTAGGGTGAAGTTTCGTTTCTTGATATTTCTCCTTTTTTGAGAAGGGAATCAGATTTTCCCCTCTTGTACTTATGCCTCATAGGTAGTGAAAAAGTCAGCAGAAAAACCTGAGCTGGTTTATATTCCTTTTCAACCATTTATTAACCACACCTCTTTGTTTCTGGCTGGTACTAGGGTGGTCCAGAATGCCCTTTAAGAAAACACGGAAGATGAGTTCTTAGGGGTCATGATGAAGAAAAGCAGTACTGGGCTTAAAATCCCAGTTAGAGACAGTGACCTGTGTCCAGGTGATACATTTGCTGAGCCCTAAAACCATCGCAGTGAATTGGGCCAGAGGTTTATGTTTTTATGGCTCTATAGAAAGCTTTATAAGACAAACTAATGTTTTCTTTGGGGCTTTTATGATGACTCACGGAGAAGAGATAGCTGCTGCCCCCCTGTACTGCTGACTGCCCCCCTGCCCCGCGCCAGCTGTAAGCAGCCCTCGTTGCAGCAGCAGTTACCGAGCGAGCTGCAGAGGCTGTGTGCTCTAGAAAAAGGTTGAAGCTGTGTATAACCTTGGTAAAAGCTGGCCTTCGTGATATAAGTTTTAGTCCATGTGCTGTTCTGTGTAAATGGTAAAATGACATTTGCCTTCTGTCTCCACAAGAAAGAAATGGGAAAGATCATATGGCACAACTTGAATGATTTCTGTATCGCTTGCTTTATTGTAATAAATCATGCCTTTCTAGCCTGAAACCTGTTTTACCTTCCATGCTGTTTAGGATCTTCACAGCTGCGTTCAGCATACTTGTGAGAAGTTTTTTCATCAGAAGCCTTAACAGATTTGGAATGGGTGATGAACATAAAATCGGCCACATGCTCTTGGAATATGAAGTTTGTGTGCTATTTACCCTGGCCTTTCCAGCAGAGAGGCTAGGCATATTTGTTCTTGCGTGATTAATTTTCTACTGGAGTGTTAGCAGATTATTACTATGTCTCAAAACACACAGAGGTTCCATAATACATATAATTCCCATAAAAACATACCTACTACCCACAGATCAAGAGCAGGGCAGAAATAAATGCAAAAAATCCTCACATCATCAAAAGACTTATGGAAATTAGCCACATTTTTTAGTTGTAGGCCAGCTCTTTGAGAACAGACAATTGTGGAGAGGGTGAACCTTGAGAAGGCTGGGAAGGGTGGAAGTCCACTTCTGGGAGTGGTTTAGAAGGTATTTTCTTCAAGATGGCATTCATTATGTGTTTTGGAGAGCGGTTGGTGCCATATATGGATTACGCGTGGGAAGGATTCTGGATTATTTGACAGAAGAAAATGAGGAACTAAATGGCATAGGTCAGCAGACATGATTCTTGCCTCATGACTGGTGGTTGTCTCATGACCAGATTTTCCAAGTTGTGGTGTCTGTTGTGTTCTCCCCCCTGGCCCTGCCCCCTCAGGAAATTACTTGGGAGGAATGTGAAAACTGTGACCGTCTGTCTAGGGTTTTTCAGTGTCTGCTGGTCAGGATAGCAGTCTATGCTGTGGATATTCAGAAATGCTGAAGAAATGACCATTGTGAGTGTACACATCAATTCATCTGTATAATTTTTTTTTTTCAGTGGTGAAGAAGATTGCTTAACATAGTGAAATCCATAGGAGCTGTAGCATTGCATTGGGAAATTCAGTAGTGCTACACCCTGCAGGCAGGGCGGGTAGATAGTCTGGCCAGATGGCAAGGAGGAAATCTATTGTAAGGTTCCTTAGACATAGGTGTTCTGTGGAGTGATATGATGGTCATTATTCCCTCCCCTGCCCCCAAAGTGTGTGGGTGCTGCTTATTAAAGGGAATAAGAGTTGGCTATTGTATCTGTAGCTGTTCCTGGCATTTCTTAACCGGTAAGATGTGTGGCTGGAATGTTTAAGGTTACTGCTATAAAAATGTCATCCTTTATTTAAAAAAAAACAACCATGTGATACATTGCTATATGATAATGAAGCACTTTGATTAAAAGCATCCAACAGCCTATGATGTATGGGAGTTAGCTGGAAGACCATTGGAGTGTAATTAATTATTAGCTGTTCTTTATAAGGTCTAGTTGCTCTTCACAGAATTGATTTTGAATGGTGACAAAGAAGCAAGCTCTTGTTTGTGAATGCTGTGCAATTAATGTATGGATGTTGGCAGAGCAGGTGGCGTGTGATGGGTGATGGAGCGCAGCGCCTTTCACCTGCAAGCACTTTCTTATGCTGAAGCCAGACGAGTTGTTGAGATGACAAAGTTGTTGCTGATGGACTAGTTGGAAGCCAACACAGTTTGTGTGCGGTGGTTGTGTAGCTGTGATCCTAAAAATCATGACTGTGTTCAGTGTGGGTCTCTGCACCGCGGGGTCTGTGTGGGCACCCGGCTTTACTCGATGTGCTGGGCACATTCTCTGCCACAAGACCGAGGTGCATTTGCAGAGTGTTGCGCGCTGTTTACTATGGCCATCTCCTCTGCTCCGTGGTTAAATAGGAGTTGAGTCAACGTAGTTTGTCCCCTTATCTGACAAGTGTGTGCACTTTACATTTAGGTTTTCAGAAGGGAATGGTACTTGTTTACTGGAAGAGACTTCTTAGAAGCTGACTATCTGAGCTTGTTAGACACCGTGAAGGACTCTCAAAATCTTTCATTCAATCACTTAATTTAATGAAACTAAAGTGAAGTAACCAGAAAAAAAACCCCACCAAAAAATGGTTTATTTTCTCCTTCTTCCCTCCACAATTCTTTGTTTCCAGTGGATGCTGCTCTCTGCAGAGGAAAACGCTTCATGCCAGCGGTAAATCTGGAAGCTTCAGAAAACATAAGTTGAATCAAAATTATCACATAGATAAAAGACCTCACAAGAAGAGGTAAAGTAGACAGTGATGTGGATGGGGTCTTACTTCCCTCGTCCTACTGTGGTGGTTTGGCTGATTTGGCTACCTGAGCTGTCATGTGCCGTTCAGGGCAGCTGATGGGAGCTGGTTTGGGAGCTGGGTCCTCCTCCCCTCCTCTCCCAAATGCTTCGTTTGTATTAAGTCTTCCTTAGGTGCACCTAAAGATAATAGATATGCATTAATACAACCACAATCATGGAGAGAAAAGGTAATTTGCAAGCATTCTTCTGCCAAAGCCTACAAATCCTGTAAGAAGGCATCTCTGTTTATAGAAAGGACAACCTGATCCACACCAAAAGAATGGAATGAGAGATCAGAAGATCTTGGAGAAAACAGCCCGAGATACTGTAGGACCTCATTTCAAATGCAGATGAGAAATGTAACTTGTTAATTTTACTATTTCAATCTGAATTTATTGGAAGTTGTCAAATGATTTTTCAGGTGTAGTTTTGCTGCACATAACCTGAAGAGACAGATCAGATGATATAAACGTACATACTGTGCTGCTGAATGCCATGGAAAGTAAAAAGCACAAACCAATAACAAAACAACATGATCCCAACCCTAAAAGCATTTAGTGATAATTTGAAAAGCAAACTGAAAATCTTTGTGAATTCGATCGGATCCTGGGAAGTGTGTTAACAATCCATGCTAAGTACATGGAAATCTGATGAAGAAAGAGGTGAATTTTTGAAATGTTGAAACCTCAGGTATGTCCCAGCACTTGCTACCTCTAGTTTAGTGCTGAAAACTGCTCTTATGTTATGCTCTGGTGTGTGTGTATGTGTGTGTATATATATATATGAAAAAATAATGGTGCAATTATACTTAAATGTTGTCCTTGTTACTTTTGGATGAGAAATGTTGTATTAGAACAGCTTTCTTGAAAAGTCTTGGTAACTGGAGCAAGCGAGAAAATCATAGTTGTTATTTACCCAAACAGCCCTTTGCGTAACCAGTGATGACACAGAGAGCAGTGGCTGGCAGTCAAGCTTGAGACTTTTTTTTTTTTCTTTCCCTTTTTCTGGAAACGTCTTTTTGGGGCAGCTGTAAGGAAGGAAGTCTGGGAAGGAGCAAAGCAAATGTGGCTGGGAATAGTTTTTATGAAATGCATGAAGGAATGAAAAACCAAGCACCAACTGCCTTGAGAGGCTCCGCTCTGCGCTGCCGATGTGAGGGTGGGTTCTCAGCACTCTATTAACAGCCCAGGACTGCAGCTCCGCGTGTGGCTGTGCTGGATGTGGTCAGGAGTTTCTAGTCCTATTTGGGCTGCAGATCTCCACCATAACACAGCGGTTCCTGAAGGTCCAGCCTCAGGGAGGGATGATGTTGGGAGGTGAAGATTTCTTTCCCTTCCTCTGGATGGGAAAGGGGATCTGTGCTTGGAGGGGGGTCTCTTCCTTGCTATTCAGTTGGGAGATAAATAGAATCCAGCTATGGTAATACTCAACATCTTTTCTTCCTGAAATGTAGTTTTCTTTTTCAGTCGGTGCGGTCCCACTGCCGCTTACTATGTAGCTTATTTCATATATGAAAATAATAGTTTGTGAATTACTTTTGTGGTTAGCTTTTGCTTATATGTCATAAAGAGAAATATCCTATAATTATTATGGTCCCCTAGTAAATCCACTATTATTACCTAATTATTTTGGCCATATGGATTACACCATATTTAAGGTCCCAGTTCAATAAAAGTACATCTGGTTCCTGTGCTGCAAAAACCTATTAAAGATTGAGGAAACCATGCAAATAGATTTATATGGTCTTTTGTTGGATTTTACAGTGTTTAATTGGCCTTTCTATTGAGGGTAACCATGACAAACTTCAAATTCTGGAAGTAGCTACTATAAGCAATAGTCCTTTAGTTACTACAGGGTTAACGTCTGCCATTCTTCTGCTAGTACATGTTTTAAGGGTCTCACGTGCTGGAGTCTCCTCCACTTCCTTTGGGAGAATATTCTACAGCCTTGTAGATCTCAATGTCAGGAAGTCTTTGACCACAATTTATGTAACTGAATATGTTTCATATGGATTCCTCCTTGGCTTTATGCAAAATATGCCATAGGGCTTCAGCAGGGATTTAAAAATAAAAAAAAAAAAAGAGGAAAAAACCCACTCTAACATGAGTGACATTAAGAATATTTTCAAGGTTGGTTTATTCAACAAAGGCTGGTTTATTAAACAAAGTTGCAAGTGGGTTGAAGTGATGTTTGTGGAGGAAGGATTCTGCAGCTGAAATAAGCAGCAGGACAGGTTAAAGCTCTGCTCAGGAAAACACGTTTACCAGGAACTAATGCAATAGGTAAAATAATTTTGCGTCCTTTCCACGGACAGGCTCCTGGCCAAGCTGACGCTGTATTGCTGCCACAATTTTCTGATGTTCTCACACTTCAACCTACCATGACTTGCAAAGTAATTTCCCCCATCCCCCATTTTATTTTAATTTACAGATCCCTGCATCTTCTGAACTTTTAAAGAAGTACTTAACATGTCTAAACTTGTTCTGCATATTTACAGCAAATTTAAGGCCACTTTAGGTCAAGATATTGAGTTGTCTCCTACCAGAAATGCGTGGGCTCGTGTGAGCTCCTGCCAACGACTCTGAAATTGTGTGTGGTCTTTGCTGTCATATGTGAAATCCACGCTAAAGCCCAGAACTAGCACTTCTGTGTTATAAATGGGAGAAGACGGATGTTTCTTAGGCTCTAATCTGCTGCCTGAAAGTTTCTTTGAAAAAATTACTGCAACTATTTGCCTCAGCTTTTCTCTTCCCCTCCTTCCTCCCAAGTAAATCTTTAATGGGGATGTGACTAATTTAGTATCGCTGCTTCCAAAGTGAGAGGGGAAAAGTTTTACTTTACTTATTAAGATATTTGTCTAAGATAGTTCTGGATCATTTTCTCGTTGGTATGATGACAACTTTTTTAGCTTTAGGCTCACTCTCAGCTGTTATTAAAATGTGAAGTGATAAACTTTTATCTGAAAAGATGCTTGAGACTTAATCACGCGAAGTACAGAGATAACATTAATTTCTGCTAACAAGTTTTGAGGAGGGAAAGCTGAAACTTTTCATAGCATTCTTCATCTTTCTTCAGGAAAAAACCTGCACGCTTAGGAGGAAACTTGATCTGGTAACACATGCAGCAAGTAGAATTACAGTGCATGAAGGACACCCTGCACAACACAGCTGAGTTCCTATGCAGCCAGCTTGGGTGTGTGTGGGGCAAAACAGGAGTAGTGTCCCTAGGATTCACTGGCTCTCTCTTTGGGGCCATCAGTTTCCTTGGGGCTGTCTGCCAGGGGCATGGACTATGTTATACATTAAGGAATACAGAAAAAAACCCTATTTTTTTTTTTTTTTCCTTCTCCTGAAAATGAATCTTCAGACAACATGCCTCTGCCCTTTTGGTTATGAGAGTGCCCAAAGCATAGTTCCCATGTACTGTGAGGGGCAGGACGTGTTTTCTGCTGTGTAGCCTGAAAGCACAGTTTCCTGAACTTTTTTTGGGGAGGACAGTAGTGCCTGTGAATACGGACTTATTTTTGCTGTGCAAAGGCACGTTTTGCTTGTGACTCGCAGCACTGCGAGTGGGAAGGGGCAGGGGGGAAGCGGAGAGAAGCCCCAGTCAGAAAGTGACTTAAAGAAGGCAGGAGAGGAAGGTTCATGGGAAATCCAGCTTCCCAGGTAGAAGGATGGATGAGAGTTTTCCAGCAGCAGGTTGCCCAGGAGCCAGGCTGGGTGCATGGCTGTGAGCGAGGGATGTCGGCGGAGGGGCAGGAGAAGCAGCTCCCGCCCGGGAATCGGGAATCATGCCACCGAGAGCAGCTGCTGGCCCTGCGCGCTCCAGCTTCAGCTCTGCGGCTTTTGCGAGGGAGGATGCTTGCCAGGGGAGGGAAAGGGGTAGCGCTCAACATATGCCACGCTCCCTGTTCCAGTGCTTCCCACGAGTCGTGTTTCATGGGAACATACAAATCCTTGCCTCCGCTCTGTGCGGTGTAGTAGTAGGGATGATAGGAAATGACAATATTTAGTAGAGCTGACTGGACTGAAAAAACCCTATCCAAACATGTTATTTTGCTAAAATGTAAATGTCTTGCAAAACCAGTGACCTATTTCCTGCCCTCCCAGTCCCCAAATATGTCTGGAATGATGTGTTGCCTTTCCTCCAAGGGACAGAAGTTTGAGGGTTCTTGCAAACAAACGTCCTCGTTTGGGTGAAAGAAGAGAGTAAAACAAATAAACAGAATAAAATTCCCCATTAAAACTAGCATGTAAAATTTATCTCTGTGGTAGTGCTGTTGTTGTCTTTACATTCAGACTGATGACTTTAAAGCTTCCAACTTTAGCTGAAGTCTCTCAAGTCCCTTGCAGTCACCTTCTGTTCCACGCACAAGAAATAAGAGATACTACCAAAATCTATTTGCTTGTTATTTCACTTTGTGTAAAACATACAGGTATGCTTGACAGAGTAAAACAAACAACAACAAAAAAAAGATTCTTAGGAAGGCAATATGTTTTGGGTCAGAACATCTGTCTTTAATGTAAATTGGACTATCTTCAGGCGTTTTCTCATGTGCTGCGTTTGCACGTTTTTGTTTAGTATTGTCAGATGAGCTGCCTTTCTAGAAAGGACATGATCTATTAACTATTTACATACACACATCTGTCTTGTATGGAAATCTACTGGCATAGGAAAATGTTTCATAGCTTATAAATATGCAGGTTCAAACAAACCGCTGCTCTTGTGAACTGCAAATGGCTCCCTTATTAAACGGCTTTTTAGCTGCTCTCACCAGCAACGTTTGCTTGGCTTTGCAACTGCCTTTGTAGGTAGTACCACAGATGTTCTGCTGGGCTGCAGTTTGGCCTTTGCTCTTTGCAGGGGAATGTTTACATTAGGATGCTCAAGAAATAAAGCAGAATTAAATTTTAAAATGAAATTAATCCTGACCAGATGTAACCATGAAGAAGTATGTCAGCCTGGTTCAATAATTCTGGGTTTGGAGTCCAGGAGCTACAAGAGACTCTTAGGTTTCTGGTTTTCCTTTGAGCAGGTTTCTAGCCCTGTTCCAGATCATGGTTTCCAGGCTTTTCATTGTAAGTACACAACAACTTAAGAAATTAAAAATTAAGAAAAAAAAAATTATAATTTTTTAGTTGAGCCCAGGATTTCAGGTAGGGCTACCTGATGCTTCATTAATGTTTGGGCTTGACAGCAGTAAGGAGGCTGAGGTACCTCCTGAACCTGAAAATAATGCTAGATGGTTTCTTAAGGTAATATGCTTGTCACTGCATCCTAGGCAGCATTTCATGCATAGTTACATACCTTCACTGGGCAAGAAACATTTCGTGTGTTGGAGAATACCAACGAGGAGAGCAGGCTGGAAGGGAACAGTGGTGTCGCTGATATTCGGAGTAAAAGCAGAACCACCAGCAGCACATCTGCTGGTGGGCTGTGGAGGAACGTGACAAGGCGTCAAGGCAACAGGTCTCTAAGTTCCAGCTCCTCCCTCAGCACCATGAATCCAGAGCTGCCCGCAAAGCATGAGGGTGCTTAATAGTGCCAAGATCCAAATCCATCCTTGCCACTTCCTTCACCTTCCAAAACTGCTGAGAGTACCTTGCTGATACCTTGCATTGTCACACAATAGCACTTTGTTCCCTTCCTTTCTGCTCTGTCAAGAAAGAGATGTAGCTGTGACTTCTTGTCAAAATCACCAATACATAAAACTCTCTTTTTTGTTTCAAGTGAGCTTTTTCCTTAGAAAAGTTTATTTTATGTTCACACCTTCCCTTTCCTGTGATCATGTTCTAGCAAATGACTTGGAATCTCCTTATTTCTTTGAGACAGAAGGCCATAAGGCACTTTACTAAGGAGATGTTTAAAAGACAAAACAAAATACATCTGGGCAGCTATATATTTTTTTTTTTTTTCGGTAGGTTACAGGCCAAGCTGATGTCAAGTTTGTACAACTTCCTTGGACTCAGAGTTGCCCTGTATTTTTGATATAGGTATGCCAATAGTGGTAGACTTAACCTGCAATTCTGCCTTTAATGGTTTCATTGTGGCATATTTAAGTTTAATTCTGTGTGTGCTCCTCTAGGACTTCTAAGCTCAGGCACCTCACTTCTGGGTGTGGATAGATTCCCTCCCAGGCTTTCCTTACAGCAGTGCTGTTAGCACAGCTTTTAGTTTTTCTTGCACACCAACACTAAAAGGCACAGAGGGCTGATGAAGTAGAATTTGAACACAGGATTTACTGTGAAGAGAATTCAGGGTGGCTTTCAAATTCAGAACTCATGTGTGTCTCACAGGGAGACATCTCTATTCCAGCATCTTAGGAGAGGTCAGATCTTCAGCCTCTTCTCTGGTCTTCTGTGGTGTCTGGTTATGGGACAGCATAAAAACCTTGTGCAACCATGTGGTGCTGGGATTTTGCCTGGGTGAGTGTGAGGGTATGTGGTTTGTGTGTTTGGGGTTTTTTTTTTGTGGGTTTTTTTTTTTTTTTTTAATTCAAGTTTAGATTTGTCATAGTTGAGTGAATGGGGCTTTTTTCCCTTCTGTTGTTCCTCCCTTTATTTATGAGACGATATCTCAGCTTTGGAAAATTTTTCTGAACTGAAATTTGGCACAGGTATCTTCAGCCAGAGCAAAACTGAAAAATATGGTGGTAAAATATGTTCAGGTTTTTAAGCAACTCTTCCAATTGAGTATGGTGTGCTTACCTGTTCAGTCACTGTCTTGCAGTGCATGGATGTGTGTAGATCAAAAAAATCTGATATTTGAGGTGGGTGGTTCTTTTAGAAGTTGTTTATATCTTGTGACATTTTCATTCTGGATGATTGCTTTTCTCTTGTCATCCAATATTATACTCTTTAAAATGAGAGGTCATATTGATGAAGATGTGCTAGTTGTGCAGGTGAGGATTATCATTCTTTACAGATGATATTGTGCATGTTTATGGGATGGGACTTGAATTGCTAGGATTAACCGGTGTAGGGTGGGTCGCGGCATGTCATATTTATGACACGCAGACAGCTAATGAGTTAGACTGCTATGACTAGTACATGAATCAAAAACCCGAGTGTAATAAGCAATAATAATATTTGTAGCATATTGGTGTGATAACTTTTTTGTTTGAATTGAAAACTCATAGAAATGTACAAACAGCAATACTTTTTTTTTTTTTTTACTGGTGAAAATAAAAACATGAAATGAGATGTCTATTTACATCAGGCTTTTTCACCCTTTCATGACATTTCTGGTTAATGGTTATTTATGTAGTTGTTCAAGTAGACAAGCTTGAACCCTTCCCAAGCAAATCCTAGATCTTGCTGCAGCCTCTTATTTATGAGCTGTGCCGTCTTTTGTGGTGAATGATCCCACTGAAACCACGGGGATTAGTTTCAGAATGAGAGATACATCCAAAGATGGAGAGCTGAACAGGTTAGGTCAAAACCTGTATATTCTGTGTGAGGTATCATACAGGCTTTCCAAATGTGCCCGTGTCCCATGCATTGTCCAGTAAATTCAAGTTCCCTGAGGTGGCGATGGACAACCCTTCGGTCCCATGAGCACAGCGCTGTGCCACGGGGAGTGCGCTCAGGCAGCGCAGCTGGTGGTCCAGGTGGAATATCTCATGTCCCTCCAGCTCTTGTGCTGGAGGCAGGATGCATCCATAGGTTTGGACCAGCCTGCAGCCATTTCTCAAATTGCTAGCCCTGATTTCTTGTCCCCACTTCTACCAGTAACTAAAATGCTGGCAACAGGCGTTTCTACCTTCTTAATCTCTGGTCTTTGCTTGTTTGTTGGTAGCTTGAAAGCAAAATTCGGGTAATGATGTGAATTGATAGCCTGATACAGAAACAAATAAATGTACTCTATTCCCTATTAAAAACAAATATGCAATATCTAATTATCTGATACACTTTGAAAGGAAGATCAAAAAGATTTGAAAAATCAATTATATTTGGGTCTGTATATTTTTAAAATGTGGTTTGAATGCAGCTGGCTCTGGCTGTGCTTTTTTGGCTTGCTGTCACCCTTTAGAATACCACTGTTTTAAAGCTGAATAAATATCTAACAACCAAGAGGTAATAAAAACGTTATTTAATATTGTATTCCCAGTGGCTTAGGAAAGGTTACAAACCCTGATATCTGGTTAGTGGCCCCAGCGGTTTCCTAGCAAGTTATTTAACTATCCATTTATTCATTTAATTTATAGCAGTTAACGAGAGCTAAAATGCAGCCACAGGATTCAGGTTCCCAGAAAAACAGACATAAATTATGACCAGGTTTAAAGAGCATGACTTATCAAGCGATCATCCTGGTAACTGCTGGGAGTTTGGTGTCTGTGCCACAGATATTTATGGTTATCCAGCTCTGCCTTCCAGGTTAGACCTGTCTTTTAATCTTCGTTGCCACTCTGCCAGTTCACAGTCATCTTTTCTTCAAGAGAAGAAAAAAAAAATAATATTCAAATCAGGCATTGCAAGGCACATATGATGGGCAATTAAAAATGCAGTGGGTGTTTGCAAACGGGTAGGATAATTCTGTATGGCATACTTACTGTCTGATATGGGTTACGGAACTGCAGGAAATTCTATGTGGTTTTTGATAATATAGCAAGAATACTTGTTTGTTTGTATTAGCTTAGATCAAAGCCAGTTCACAAATAAATACTTTATATTATGGAACATCTTTCCTAAATCTTAATATAATTCTGTCCAGTATTTGCCAGGTTTTAAGGTCCAGATGGCTCGGTCTTGTATTTATGCTGGAGGAAAGGACACTCATTTATCATAATATCCTTGTAGTAATCATCAAAAATGTTGCATGGTCTTGGGGTTGGCTCCTCTGAAAACTCTTTGATGTGCTAATAGATGTTTGTGAAACAGGTCTTTGTGGAGTAGGATCCTCAGAAACGTGGTTGATTCAATGTTTATTTATCAAGGCATATAGGGATGCAAAGGTTTATAGAAGATCATGTATAATGACATTAGTGGTGGTGAATTGTGAGATATTTGATTAAATGAGTGCTCAAGTGTTCAGCTCCTTAAAGACTAGCTTAGTCCAGATATATGGAAACAAGCATTCTTAATGTAAGCAGTTATAGTTTTGGTATTGTAACTGAATATATCCATGTTCATAGTACTTGTAGAAGAAAATGGAAAGTGAAAATTAAACAGGAAAAAATTTACTGCTGTCTCAATCATGCTGAGTTATTGTAGTCATGTAAGAACACTTAGAAAAGCATGAAGTAATATTATAGAAACTTGGCATACTAACTATCTGGCAAGCAAAATGCCGCAGTATTATATAAGTTAATATTTCTTGACACATGCTGACATTTTAGTTAAAGCTTTTAAATTATTTTAGACTTTAATGGAGAATGCACATACCTTTATCTGCATTCCTGGCAACCTTTTCAGGCTATTCAGTGTGGAGCTTACGTGATTGTGATCTGTCCTATAGGCTTGTAACTTAGAAATTTCGAAGTTTAACTTAGGCACTTGTTGATTCTGTGTAGAGGTTGAGTGGGAAATGCTCTGACTTTCTATCACCCATCTGCGTGTTTCCTTTTCCCCTGTTCCTACTCAGCACTTGACAAACTCTGTTTCATACAGTAGGGCACCATGTCTGTCCAGTGTAGGCAACTTCTTTTTGACCTCACCAAAGGATACAGGCCAAGGGATCTGGTCCTCACAACTTGCACATTTGCTTCTGCTCTATAGTTCAGTCTGCCTGCGTGGCTTTTTGGAAGTTGCGAAGAGGTAACGTCCTTTGCCCAAAGGGAACTGGCTTCCAAAACGAGTCACTAACAGCATCCAGAGATGGATCTGGGAGCAGCACATTGATCCTGGGCAGCGCTTCTTTAGTGGAGAGGTGCCATGAGAGTTTTAAGTGTGATTTACTCTGAGCTTGACAAAGAAAAAATTTTAAATAGTGGAAACTAAGGGTTGCTCTGCTGTGCTCTGCCTGGGAACTGACCTAGCATCTAATGCAGCCACCCTGACTGCTGGCAGGAGTTCCTGCTCCGCAGCGTGTTACCCCAGTTACAATATCCTATTGTTTGGGCTTAACACTTTCACCTTGTGGCATGATGACAGTCCCCTTAAACTGTTAGAAGAACATTGTAGGGAATGACCGTGCTAAACTCTGGGAGAGAAATACAGCTCTGGAGAGAGTACAGAAGCTGTTTCAGGAGGTACAATTAGGTGTTTTTGCTTTGTTGTTTCCAAGTTAGATTTCAGGGTGTGAATAATGTATATATAAATGTGAATATGCTCGGGCGTAACAGTAACTTCAGGTTGGGTATCTTGCTGCTGTCTTGTTTAAGCTTGATTTTAGCAGGGTGCTACAAAGGTACCTTGAGTACCCTAATGGCAGACCAATAGCTTGAACGTTAAAAGCCAAGCATATGCAGCAGAAACTCTGCATGGGCTATTGTATTTTGCAGAGAGAGAGGTTGATAAAGTCGGTGTGGCTATGGCCAGGGTAATTCCTCCTCAGTACCCCTCAGACTGAGGTGTAGACACCTGCTCACATGCATTCCTGGTACAGGGGGCCAACCTGATGACGTCCCTTCTGGGCCTTAAGAGGGAAGCAGAGGAGAGACTCTCTCACCTGGCTCTGGAAAGCCTGTTTCAAACTAAATAGGAATCGGGAATCCAATTTCTTTCCTTGCGCTAAATGGCTGTGTATTACAGAGAACAATAAACAAGACATCCAGATAAACACAAGATACAAAGCAGAGAAGTTGGGCTAACACCCAGAGAGCATCCAGACAGAGCTTTCTCACTCTTAAGTTTTCTGAGAAGTTTCCATCTCAAAGCAGAGAGGGTGAGAAATTAACCCTGCCTTCAGGAAAGGAGTAAGGAGTTCCTGCGTTGTATGGTGAGGGGTGTATTAGGTGATGCGTGGTGAGTGTTTGCACTGATAAGGCGGAGAATGTAATTTTAGTAACTATGTTTGTGAGGGCCAACATGCCCGTGGCAGGGTTCTGGAGCTTGAACCCTACCAGCCAAAAAGATAATCTGGAGAGATTAATTTTAAAGGATATTCTACTGCTACTTACTAGGATTTGAAGAGGGAATTGAGAGGGTGAATTAAGTGTGAAGTAAATAAACTGAGTCAAGTTCTATGATTGTTCCCTTATGGTCACCACGTACTGTCTGGTGGATAAACTCAACTGATTCGCTTTATTAGGTTTTGGTTGTAGGAACTGCTCTGTGAAACATTGGAAAATTAGTAACTACGTATCAGAGAAACATTCACATAATGTAATCTGGGCTGTATTTTACACTTACATCTGCTGCCCAGCTGGTCATTATAGACATACAGTGCTTGTTCTGAATTCTGATTGCTGTCTTGTAATCTCTTAAGTGGAGTTGGCTTTGGTCTGTTGCTTGGTGCTTCATGATCACCTAGTAAAAAGCTGTGCTAAAATAGTGTAATACATATGGTAACTCTAGAATAAATCTTGGAAGCTGCTGACAAAAGTTTAAATCTTTTCGATAGCATGTACATACTTTAGCTATCTTGGTTATGTGAGATAATAAGTATTAAACCTAATTATTTATATCCATACGAGCCCCTCCAGCCTCCACTCCTCCAGTAAGAGTGCGTGAAGAGAGCAAAGACAAAAGTTTTTTTGGAACAATTTCTGCATTGGGCTGCATCATTTGCGAAGTCATAAAATGAGCTGAGCCATGCACCCTTGCTGCTGTGAGGTCTCTGCTCCTGTAACGCTGGCCTGCTGAACACCCGCATCTAACCACCTGCCCTTGCTCAAAGCAAAAAAATCTCCGAAAGAACTTCAAAACCTCAAAGTGTCTCAAAACCAACCACCCTGCTCCATCCTGCCACACGGTTATTCTTAAGCTGCTCCTTGAAACGTGCCTGACCAGGAATAATGCTCTAGAGATCTCTGCTTACCATAAATCACTGCTGGGAAAATTATGCTGTGTATCTTTCAGCTGGTGTGAGGATTCAAAACTCAGCCTGCTATTTTACCTTTTTCTAGTTATGTTGCAGATGTTTTCTGCTGGAAATCCTCATGACTGCATCAGCATGCTCTCTAGTTACTTGACCTTATTTCACTAGAGAAAATAAGAAAATGTGTCTTTATTTTCTTATTAGGACGCCTGACTCCACTACTGTGAATTGAAGCTTTGCTTATTTTATGCTTACTTTTTTAGTAAAGTTAATTAACTATATTCTGAAACATACCTAAGATACAATTAGTAATATATTTTGCTGTTTTATTTTTTGACAACAGGCAGATGATTACCTTCAAAAATAATAACAGATTTTAATCTAAATAAGTATGTAAATTATAGCTGTTGAGTTGTTAAGAAAAACAAATTCAGCTAATCCTTATTTGCATGTGCCAATTAGCTAAGTGTTAATCAATCTCCTATATAAATGAAAATGAGAAGAGTCAGCTCTCTGGTAAGATGGTGTTTCTCATTAACAAGCAGCAAAACCTCCTATCACTGTTGTAGGAGAAAAAAAAAATTCTGTTTCTCTTCCGATTTAAAAAAAAAAAAAAATAAATTAGAGTTTTATGAAAACTGGGCCCTCTGTAGTCTTAGTATTGCTGAGATCTGTCAAAAGTTCTCCTTAAAATCCTCCCTTGGTCTTTGGCGGGACATTGTTGGTGCAAGGCGCGCAAGGTAAAGCAATCGCTTAGAAGCATCCTTGAAGAGTGTACTGGATCCCGATGAAAAACTAATGACAGGACTAACATAAAATATATGGGCATCTAAAGCAGAATAGCTGAATAAATCCAGAGTGCTGCTTTTTTTTTTTTTTTTTGTTACAACAGTAATCTGTAACTTAAATTGTATTTTTCAAATTAAAATTGTGCATACCTGGATGTTGAGGTGCTTTGGGTCAAAATATTATGATAGCTTGTAGAAACAAAAAAGAATGCAGTAATCGTTCAATAGACATGCACTATTGCTCTCCACCTTCTCGGTGTTGTCTTATAATTTTGAACAGTATATCTTAATACTTCCCAGGCGATTGCATCTGTATGAGCCTAGTTAACTCAGACTCCCAGATGGGGGATTGTGGTGCTGGGAGTACAGTGTTCTAGAAGAAACCAGGAACAAATATTTTAATGGCTTTTCCAACATTGTGTATATGAATGGGAAAATAATTATATCTATCCTTTCTCATCTTTTGAGGAAGTTTCTAGATACTTATAGTTCAGGCTGGTACCCAGTTGTTTTTACCAGTGAGGAAGGTGATAAGGAGCTGAAGGAACCTGCCCACAATTGATGAGAAAGTTTGTCTCCAACTCAGCACCACAACTTGCTGCTTTCAGGTTACCAGCTCTGTGTTTGGCTTGGTGAGTTGCCTTCTCACCCTGCTCGAATGCCGGTCTCTCGTGCCCTTCAAAGATGTTCTCCATCAAGGAGCGAGTCTTCCCCAAGGGCTGGTGAGAGCTATGGGGTGTTTGGATTTCACTGGGCGCCTGCTGTTGCTACACCATAAACTTTGGGCAGAAAGTGATTTTTTTTTTTTTTTTGATGGCAGAGAGGTTGCAGTGAGATCTTGCTGCCTGATAGCTGATATCTCTCACTCTGCACACCAAGCGTGTGAGGGCCAGCACTGCTGTGAGGACCCCCCTACGCAGGGCTTTGGCTGATGCTGTTGTGCTGCCCTTGTGTGCGCACAGCCTGGTGACGTGCATCCCATGTGTCGAGTCTCCTTTATGTCCATCACGTGGTGCGGAGCCAGTGTGCCCTGGCAATGTCAGATCTGCTGTATACGTACTCCAAAGAACGTGTGTGCATCTGTGTGTTTGCCTAAGATATATTAGGTTTCACACATTATGGATTTATGGTCCCCCTTCTGAAAAACCTTCTGTTTTTTTTTGAAAATAATAAAAAAGTCCATCCCACTCTGTGCAAGGGGAAGAGCAGCAAACTAGAATTTAATAAAAACTCCACGAGGATAAATGCCAGCTTATTCTGTTAATCTCTGGATATTCTAGAGACCCCACTGCAAGCAAAACATGACTGTACCTAGCAAACATCAGGGATTTCTGCACATACCAGCAATTTCTATATAAGCAGAATCATATGGGACTGCCCATGCTGAAAGCACTGCCTGCCTTGTCAAGCCACTTCAGTGGACAGGTGCTTGTAATCATGTCATTATCCCCAGGACTACTTAGGCAAATAATATTTCCATAGTAACCTGTATATCTCCAGCCTTCTTCCCCACATGTAGTTTAATACAAGGTTTTTTTTTTTTGTGGGGGATTTTGTTTGTTTGGATTTTCTTGTTTGGTTGGTTTTTGTGGGTCTTGTTTTGTTTTGGGTTTGTGTTTTTTTTTTTTTTTTTTTTTTCCAGAGCAAATTCAACTTTTAGATGTATGTCCTTTCAAATTGGAAAAAATGAAACAGCAGGCATATGATGTGAAAAAGAAGTGAGCTTTTTCAGAAAGGTGTGTAGTGATCAGGATGTGATCTGCTGGGTGTAGATGGATGGGCATAATGGGAGATGTTAATGTGCTGGTAAATGGAACAGCCCCCAAGACAGGTGGACTGTTAATACATATATTTCCCCCCCTCCCCCCCCCCCCCCCCCCCACTGAGTTGACTCCACTCCTTGTAATTTTATTGTCTGGTACCATCTTCAGAGACTGATGATGGGTTGCTCATGACTGCTTCAGGTGCTATGTTCAGGTCTATTTGCCCAGATGTTTCTTCTGCAGCTGCTTTCAGCCAGGTGTTGGCAATTGCCACATGCAGGCTGTAGCAGGGGTTCTCTCTGGGAGATACTTGATTCTTTGAGCACTGAAATAAATCAAAGGCAAAGGGGGGAACGGTGCAAGTTCCAGAGTGAGAACTTAATTTTTTTTTTTCTTTTGCTGAGCTTGAATACAATAAATGAGTATTTGATTGTATGGTTTGAGATGACACTAAGCATGTGTTTAATACCTGTAGTAAGTCTCATAGGTCACCTTTGGAAAGGTTGTTTTCTGTATGGTTATTTGATGGTTTCAGGCAGAGTGTAATTTCACCTGTATTTTCAAGGATGTTTTAAAAAGACAAAATGAAAACCCTTTAATTTACTTTTTATTGTCTATACCAGTATATAATTATGGAAGTGTACTGATTATGCACACACACAGCATAAATGTTAGTATTTTAAATATAATTTTTCTCAATAATTGTCCTCTGAGGTTGAGTACATCTCACTTTCTTCTGGCGTGCAGGGAAAGTGTGTATCAGAGAGAGTGGCCTGCAGCATGTTTTCATCTCTAACTAATGAACCTTAGAGATGAGGGCTGTTCCAGTAGTGTAGATACGGTGAAAACTGCTCAGAGCTGTGTCCAGGCACAGAAATAACAGGGAGTTGCCTTTGGCAGTGGAAGCCTGTGAGGAGATTTTGGGACAGGGCAGAAAAAAGCTGTGGCTGCTGTTTTGCTGGTGGCAATGGAGGGGCTCGTTGTGGCCCTGCAGATGCGCTGAGGGCAAGAGCTCCCTGGGCTCTTCATGGTCTTTTCCTCCTTTTGTTGAAGCTCTGACCCTTTATTTTCCTGCCCTTTTGTTTTCCTTGGTGGTTGCCTCTGCCCTGTGCAGCCACCTTACCTGTGGAAAAAACCTCAATTTGGCTTATGCAGTTGGGGTCGCTTGAACCAGCTGTGGTACAAACCCGTCTGCTGAGTGCGGCCTGAAAGCCCTGGGGGCTGGTGGCGGGGGGGTGAGGGAGAGGTGACCAGGGTAGCTGCAAAATAAGAAGGTTCTAGAGTCAGCTGGTAATTCCTTTATAAGCCTGATAAATATCATATGTGCAAAATTTTTACAGTAAATGATATTCATGTGTAGAGAAGGTGGAAAGCGGAGTGTTATCATGCTTGTAGGCAAAGGGCGGTATTTGTATGCTATCTGTGATGAGGACAAAACATATTTTACGAAAATGATGATTTAAAAAAAACCCAAACAAGCAGAAACTTTCTAGTACATTAAAATTTCAGGTTGTTATAAGGGCCAGCTTTAACATTGCAAATACATTATCTCTGCAAATGTCATCCTGAAAACCTGGTAATAAACGTTGTGATTTTGAGGAGTAGTAAGCCCATGCGGTGTTGTAAAAGTTCAGGTAGCTCTTGTGGCAAGCTATTGACTTAAAAAAAACCAAACCAAAACCCCCAACAACACCCCAAACTGAGACAGAAGACCTCACCAAAAAACCTCACCTAACACCCCCACATCTACCAAACCAAACAAAAAAATACTCTTTCAATCTTGTGCTCTTGGCTGTGTCAGTGTAAGCATGAAGTATTCACAAGCCTACAACTGGTGAAAGAAGGATCAATCAATCTCTGTGTCTGCTTCGGCATTGTGGGGAAAATTACGGGATATGAGACCAGTTTTGGTTTTTTTCACTATACTTTGGTTGCTGGATAAATTATTTTTACATACAAAAAAGCCTGTTTGTAAGTTATTTTTTAATATATGCTATTGAGTGGCCCTAGAAAGACAAGTGGGAATCCTGGGTGTGCAACTCTCTGTGTACTCGCTGAACCATGCTCCTGAACACCATTCCTAGAGAAAGTGCCATTAAAAGGGACAGTAAGGGAAGCTGTGGCAAGGCAAGGAGGGAATGCTTCTTTCATCATCAAATGTTGGGTGGAAATCAACCATTTCTGGCTTAATGGCTCTCACTGTGTGGGGTCCATGTGCTCAGCAGCCACTCTTACTCGTGGTGTCTGTGCCCAGGGATACTCAGCATCATCTCACCTCTCTGCATCGCTATAGGTGCGTCCATTTGATGCACTGGGAGCTTGACTGGCTTGGGGGGAAATAACTCCAAACCCAACAACAAATCTCAGGTGATTCCTTATTTCAGGGTTCTGTTTTGGTCTTAAAGCTGGGTCAGATGTGTGAGCTGGCTCAGGGTACAGCCTTTACAAGCATTTTGTAAATGTACTGGGAAGGGAGGGCAGGTGTTGGCAGGGTAAAGGCTTTAAACTGGTGTCACAACCCCGAGTGTTGCATTCCAAAATCATGGCCTGAATTGCCCTTCCTGACCCACCGAGGCATTTTTGAAGGCTGAACTGCAGGAAGGACCTGGCCCGTCTGGGCTTGGGAAGGGCGAGATCCTGGCTGTTTGTGGGGCGCTGCGCTGCCTGCGAAGCCTTGCTGCCAGGAGGGCAGGGGGCTCCCTCCAACCAGGGGGTTTGTCCGTGGTGGCGGTGGGTGGGCAGGGGGATTGCAGTATGAGGAAGGCACTAAACTTGTTAGGTAATCCCATTTTCTGTTCCCAGCCTCGGAAATGCATTAAACTGTTCTACTAAATAAACACATAAAATTAGAAAGACTAGATAACGTGCCTTGAGTGTAACATATGGTATTTTTCCAACACTAAGGCATAAAAGCTTTTTCGATAACTGTATTTAAATCTGTAGACTAGATTATTTTTCTTCAAATGCTCTTGCCTTTCTAAAATGTCCTGAAATGGTGGAGTTTCTATTAAAAATAACAGCACAACAGTTTCTTCCCCCCCCAATAACTAACTTTCAGAAAGAACCCCCAAAACAACACTGAAAAAATGGTAGTCCTTTAAGAAACGTAAATTCTTTTATTGATATTTTATGAGGAAAGAAGGACTGAGCTTGAGCCAAGTTTTAAATGTCTACAATAAACCACTAACTCTTCCCCTACTGACCTTCTTTCTTGAAAACAAAGGACCCTACAAAACCTCTTTACTAGGTTTCATTAGTTCTCGAACTGGCTATTGATCTCACACCAATTTCACCTCAGTCAATTTGACTAACTTGAACAGAATTGCTCTTGATTGAGAGCAATGGGGAACTAGAGACTAGAGTCATCGCCAGTGAGTTAAGTGTAATTACTCATTCCTTCTCAATGCTCTGCAGTTAATGTCCAAGTTAATCTGCTACATGGCACGCCTATTCTTTTTACTCATTTTCTTTGTGTTTTAAGATGAGTTAAAGCAGTAATTTCCCCGCGTATTTCACAGTAAAGGTAGATGTGACCATCTCAACCAACTCTATATGTTTTGGCATGAAACGTTCTTAGGAAAATGAAATAAGATATTTTTCAAGTATATATGTACTGGACAAAACCACTGCTGCAAGGATGGAGTCCCAGTTAATACCAGTTATGTATTGAGTTAGTTGTGCTCACAGGAGCCATTAGGCTTACAAACCAGGATTTGTTTCATTACTATGCCATGTGACGTGCAAGTAGGTGGTAATCTAGTACTCATTGTTTCCTTCTGAGCAGCCAAGCTGTTGATTGCTGTTATTAGAAAGTTGAAAATGTGGAGCAGCCTTGAGAAGACTATCAGATGCTGAACTCTGTGAACATCTTTCCATACTTGTTTGAGACTTGGATTTCCACAAACTATTTTTCTACAGAGTAAGTTGCTTTCAGAAGTATTCACGAAGGAAAACTTCAGTTTTTAAAATAATATAGGAGAAAGTATGTGGAATTTAAACAAATTCCCACATATAGAATGCTTGGTCGTGGAGAAGTGTGATCTATTTTTGCAGTTCATGTAGAATTTCAATGATTGAATTTCAAATATAACCCCACACTTCCATACTAATGAAAAAACACCACATATTTTGTATGAGTCACTTCAAGCATTGCCTTGGTACCTGAAGTAAACACATGGAAACACTGTAAGATAGCTCTTTAACCATCCTACTTAAATTTAAAATGAATAATCAATTTCTTCAGACCCCAAAACACACTCTTGTTTTTCTTCTAGATCTGACAAGGCTGTTCTTTTGTGCCTTTTTTCCCTGCAATTGTCATCAGCCTCATGATTGATGTACCTCAGAAATATCTTGCTATATGGGGACAATGTGCTATGAAGCCCATGACACATGACTCTTTTTTTTTTTTTTTTTTTTAATGGGTTCAGCTTTGCAAAACTTATTATCCCCACATACAGTTTCATACTATCTGAATTTCTTAGTTTAAGCATGTACTGAAAGGAATGACTTTGTTTCCCATCATGTACTGCAAGCTGGTATTTGCAGTGATTAAGAGACAATGAGAAGGGAGCTCTGTTTCAGGATTCACTCTCGTTCTGTGGTTGGCTGACTTGGACCTGCTGGTTAACAGAGAATTAATCCGGAGAAGGACTTCCCTGTTAATATGTACAACAGAAGGTCTTTTTATGGAATTGATCAAATAGCAGTGCAATTGTAGGCTTTATCTTACACACAGGCGTGAAAATAAATAACCCCCATACTGCAATGAGAGGCTTGTCATCCCTTTGCCTGGTTTTGGTGGTCTCGTTGACTTCAGTGATGCTGCTTGAGGCAGTGCTGTTACTGATGTCTGTTTTTGCAAGGTGAAGTCTGCAGTGAAGTGAATGATGTGCAGGAGAATGCTGATCAATAAGGTGAAGACATGGCAGAAAGGAGACGTTATTTAGCTTTGTAACAGCTTGACTTTTAACTACACCGGGTGCTCGCTTAGGTCCCGGTGTTGATATTATGCTGAAATGTTTTTGGGTTTTTTTCAAATCCAGCCAGGTGGTGCTGGAAGTACGTGTCTCACGTGATGATGAAAAACTGTTGGGTGTTTCAGTCTTTCAGCAAGTGGGTAATTTCCAAGTAATAGCATTGGGGGGATCCCAGAAATCATTCTTTATAGGTTGTTTTCTGCCATGCAGGTATGTCAGACTGCTCCTCTCAACCATGTAGGACTTCTTTATACCATCTTCTTTAAATCTCATGACGAGGGTGTACCACCCTGTAGGAAGGTATTCTCACAAGGCTATGGAAACTACATTTATTTTTCAGTTCCTTGCTTGTTTCTGTTTCTCTGCAGGTCCTTGTGCTGCCATTTTTATGCTGACTAGTTCTTCATCACCCACTTTACCCCTTTCACTCCAGTGAACACCGATGTAACGGCGCAGTGGCAGAACTTACAGATAAAGGAAACCACCGTGGTGCGACAAGGCAGACTTGTACAGTGGGAATGGGAAGTAAAGAATTTGTTACCATCAGACACTTTTATAAAGGCACTTTATCATACTTTTTCTTGAGCTTCTTACTTGTTTTAAATGCCACAGCTAGGAAGGTAGCACTGCAATTATCATGAGTTCACCTAATACTGGGAATAGAAAGCCATCTAATACTACTTAAATTTTCTTGCACGCTTACATTCAAAATAGCATGAAGAACTTACTGTCAGCTTCATGTGCTGTGGGGAAGAGGGGTGAACTTTTAAAGCTAATCTTTGTATGGTATGGATAAATTAGAAATGAAATTTTTATTCCTTATGGACACAGAACTACCACATTGGCCATGTATTTGAATTCTTTTCGGTGTCTAATCTGTATTTGCATTTGTGGTGAAGGGCTGCCTTCAGCTGACCTGTGAGCGTGCAGATATAAGCTGTGGTAGTAGCTAGAGCCACAGAAGTCTTTTTGCGCTCTGGTAACTTACTGCTTTGTTTTGTAAACAACCTTAATTCTTTAGGCATAGCCTTGAATTTTACAAACCTCAATGAACCCATAGGTATTATTTATATGAGGCATGTAGTTTTTCTCACTGCATATACCCTCCCACTACTTTTTTGAAGTTTCACTGGTAGCAGCAGAACTGCCAATATCTTGGAAAGGGTGCTGGACCCTTGCATCTTCTGTGAGCAGGTCATGGCAAGAGTGGATGAAACAGCTGCTGAAGCTTTATGCTGTTATTTTGACCATTGTTACAATGATGCCTGCTGAAAATACACTTGTAATGACCAGATTCTACCTGAACGCGCTAATTAATGTGAAGTTATGACAGACAATGCTGTAAGCTATGCCTGGGTATGGGAATGGCTGTGGCTGAGGGAAATAACCTGCTCCCCTACCGTGAGTGCTCAGCCTCATGGAGAGGAAATGGAGAAAATACAAGAGTTCCCATCTCGGCTAATGTTGTGGTGAGGTGGACTTTTTTATCAGTTCCTCACACATAGTTCAGGTTATTTTTTAAGTCTTCACACAGTCACGGTGATGCTGAAATATTGTTGCTGCCATCTCACATCCATAAGGACAAATGGGCTCCATAGATGCATTTCATATAGCTGTGTATATTTAAACAAGAAATTCTACAGATGTATTTAATATATCTCACAGTGTCAGAGCAGGTTGCTGCTTTTGTTTTCTTCAAGGCATAGTAGGCTTAAAAGAACCTCCTGAAATTAAGTCAATTAAGACTTCATAGTAAGAAATTATGGAGGACTGGAAAAGGGAAAACTCAGCAAACCCAAGCTTGCAACTACCAGCATTGTGCTTCTGCTAAAAGAATGGCCATTCAAAAACGGTGATATAAAATACATAGAATCTATGATGTGGTTGTATTTACCTTTAGAATCTTAATATTGAGGGTGTACCTGTGTTAGATTTTGAAGCCTTTCTTTTAAACAAGAGTAACTAGAAATGTGATAAAGAAATAAACCTGTCACCTGTTACATTTTTTTTTTTCTTTCTGTCAAGAGCTGGGAATTTTAGAACACCTTTGTGTTGATGTCATGTGTCAGCAGCAATGGATATAGAACCCAAGAGTGAATATTTTTCTTTTGCTTATGCATGGTGACTTTCTGCTGTATTTGAAGGTCGTGTTTCTGATTAGGAGAGCTGAATCTTCCCTTCAGATGTTGCTATGCACAGGACAAAATACAGGATGTACATCTACCTGGAAACCTGATCCTAGCTGGAAATAACAGCAATGGTGATGTTTTCTCTTGACTTCATTTGGACTTTTAGGGCTTAAAATATGCAAGGTGGAAAATATTTTGTGCATTCAGACTTTGTTTACTCCAGATGCATGTCATGCAGACAGTGTTGATTACTGTGCTTAAAAGCTAGGCTGTAAACAGTGCGCTTATTGCTATTAAAGCACACTAGCTTATTGGGGACAGCGTCCAACAGTCTTTTGCCATGTTGATTAAACAGGTCAGCTAATGCATTTTGAATATCAACCCTATTTTTGGTCAAGATAAGACAGGTGAATTTTACATCTGTTAAATAAAGCTGCTGATTTCTGCCCCAACACTAGTTTTGTGCCCCTGGGTATAGAGCCAGCAAAGAGTTATTGCTGTTATTTGAGCAAAATGGTGATAAAAAATATTCCTTAGGTAATAAACGGTAGAGATCATGAAGCCTTAATATTTGCAATTACTGTCTACTTTTGCAGTGAAGTATTCAGGTAAAATTCATTGGCCTACCCTCAAAATGCTTTAAAAGGGGTCAAGAAATAAAAGGGAAAGAAATGCAATATTTTACCACAGGAGTTTGATCCAGTGGCATTTCATATTATGTGAGTATGAGTGACATGGCGTATTATCATTCCATCCTTGTACTGGTATTCAGCAAATCTTTTATAAAGGCTGAACAGCATGAGACAGCTTTTACCCAAGAGGAGCACTGATTGGCAATTTGAGAGAAAGATTAAGTATTTCCTTCGTTCTTGGATTCCATTGTTCTGCTTCTGTGGTAAGAACATGAAGATGGGTACCTGAGGAAGGAGGAACCCACAGCTGGTAAACTCTTCACTTCTGGTATGTCTGTCAGGAATTAGATCCATGAATCTGAAGTCACTCCTATAGCGATTGTTTCCTCACTCAATTTCTTCTTCTAGCGTGAGGGTGCCTTCTCCCCTGCCTGCTGAAGAGCAGTGAATCAGTTGAGCTTGCTGTTCAAGGCAATGCTCTGGGGGTCCTTATATTCTCAGAGGTACGTGGTGATCCTTTCCCTTCCCGTTCGTTTTTTCTGAGGCTGACAGCATCCCGTGTGATACTCCTCTCCGTGAGAAGAAAGCAATACCTGTTGTGGTTCTGTGGCCATCTTGGTGCAAACAGCATCTCTGAGAGATTTCAAAATAACTTGTGCTGTCTGAGCCAAAAAAGGGGAGAGTTTTCATTCTTGTGATGCTGCAAACAGTGTGTTAAGTTACTGCACCCTTATCCCCTTTCGCCCCACGTGGGACAGCAGGGATACCTGGCAGAAGCTGTGCCCCTTTGAACACGTGAGCACTGAGAGGGAAAAGGGGTGACTTTGTGCCGTGATTTGCCTGTTGAGCAGATCTGGGGTGACGTGTGCTGTCTAAGCTGCTGTGCCTACCTTTATTCTCCAGTCGCTGCTTTCTGTATGATATCCTGGCAATAATATCTAGGGCTGGAATTGTGGTTTTATCATCTTCTCGATGGGTGGTGTCTCCTTTCTTACTGTAATATGTGGCTGCATGGCCCTTTAGTATAAACCAGCAAGGGGACAGTGATATGAGAATGTCTAAGACAACTGGATTGCTCTTAAGCAATAAAGAGTCTTCATATGGCCTCAAGCCATATTTTTCTAAAGTTCTCTCAGATTTTCAAGGAACTTTTGGCTGTTAATAAAGCTTGATGAAATTGTCATTACTCAGGGTGGTAACTCTTTGCTGCAGAAATTTTCCACACCTAGTAATTTGTGCTATTTTGCCGTATGAACACGTTCTGCAACTGCTGCAGTCAGAAGGCAGGAAAAACCAGTCTCCCTAGGAAAAGGTAACAGCCACGTCGCTTCCAAAGGCAGATGATGCTGGTTAGCAAAGGCTATTTGGTAGCTTGGCATCAAACGCTTTCTCCCGACCTAGTGAAAACTGTAAGGACTGTGATTAAGTGTTGACATTTCTGTTCCTCAATTACTGTTTTCTTCCAAGCTATCTGGGTGCAGTTACCCCAACGTTATTTGGCTATGCTGACCTTATACAGCTTTCTTAACCTTTTTGTAAACTCAACTGCCAGTCACTAAGCTGGATATAATTACTCTTTGGTGCTGAAATAGACCTTTTCTCCAACTTTGAAGGCTGAAAGATTGCCTCAGGTATTTAGTTAACTGGCTGAACTTTTTTTAATTGGTACAAACTGTCTATAACAATTCCAGTTTGTCTACCACGCAACAGCTTTGCTATTTTAAGTTTATGCACTCATTCTGATTATATTCACTGATACATGATATCAGTACATGAACATCAAAACACAGCAAGATTCTGAGACATCCCTGGAGGGCACCAAGCTGGAATTAAATAGTAATACGTAACTCGGTATCAATTAATTTGAAGTTTATATGATGCATTGGCCGAGTAAATGCTCAAAATTGGATTTTCTTTTAAATGCCACTGAAGAGTTTATTTCCCCTTACTAGTTTATGTGAAAACCACATTAAGGAATTCTCTAAGTGCGGAGTTGCATGGTAAAACTGGAAAAAGTAAATGTCACTCAGATTTGTATGAGATTACAAAATCATAACAATGCTCTTTTCCTTAAATAATGTGTTTGTTTAAATAATAACAATTTCATTTTCAGTTCTGTGGCACACAGTCTCAAAAATAAATGACAGTAAAGACTTGATCAGTACAAATGCACAGAATCAAGTAAGCTTATAGATTAGCAACTTTGTCCAGCTGGATAGAGACTCCACAGACACTTAGTAAAAATAAAAGAAAGGCAAAGCAAAAGATGAGAGACTAGTTTTCATGTGGAGAGACTGATTTAGTGATGATTTTCCATTGTGGTTACTTGACTTCTGGTATGTCAAATGATTTGTCTTTCTCGTAACACATCCACAACAAAGTAGGACCTGTTGATCTGATTAGAGAGACCATAATAGTTATTTAGCCTTACAGCATTCTTTTGATTTATCTGCTTCAAATACTAATTCAATACCTTTTTAGCAAACCTATTTTGTTTTTCTAAACAGTTAAATTTTCATTGGGGAGAATATATTTATATGACTGCAGTGACCAGAAATGACTTAATCCATAGAAATGCTCAAGTTATGCTTCTGTTCAGAAAATCCATCCTTTCCCTTAAGAGGAAGGATGCGCTTATGGCTGGCTTGATAAGGGGGTGTCTTGTAGTTTATGAGGTTGTCTGTGAGTGAGCTGCGAATTAAATCAACATCCAAATACTGATAATGGGGTAAGTCTCTTAAATGCTCTGTTACTCTCATTTAATTTCCTTTCTGTAAGGTGGAGTTGTGTACTGTGCCATATTCCCCATCCTTTTTTTGTCCATATAGGTCCAGTTCTGCAACTGATCTCGTGTTTACTGGCTGTCTCTCTCCTCCCAAAATCAGGCTGGTTTAACTGTGCTTCTGAAAGGGACTGAAGTCGTGAGTGGGGAGTTGAGGGGTTGCACATCAGTATGCCAGTGTCTCATTGTGGTCGCTATTTTTCGGGCAGTAACTTGAACAACTCTGGATTTCTGCTCTGTGAGGGCACTCGTCCAATGGCTGAGGTGATGCTTCTAAGTGTCCAAAATTTCCAGTGTTTTTGCATAGCTAGAATTATCCTGGTGGGCTGGCGAGGAAGTATATTCCTGGCTCCGTAACTGAGTGCTTCTGCAGATGAAGTCATTGATGCAGTCCCTACAGCAGGTGGTGAGTCTGCAGCAGTTTTTCCTCATGTAAAGAGTTATTTTTTATTCAAAATGTCTGAAAGCTAAGCTGTTGGAAACAAGAAAAGCACAGACCCCTTAGAACCATGGGATTTACAAACAATTTAAACCCTGACTACCAAAACTGTTGGGTGGACATGGAGTTTCTCAAGGTTAGCCTTGACTTTCATGTCATTCATGAGAAGTTTTTATTTGTATATTGCATTTACATACATTAATATATGTAGAGTGTGTGAGTATACACAAACACACAGATGTTTACTTTGCCATCTTTTTGTTACAAGTAGATAGGAACTTCATTGTGAAAGATGTTCTCATGGACTCACTGGCTCTCCTGTTATCCCTTGAGAAGTGGTGGAACAGTTTCAGGTGTTGAATTACCTTCAGAAGTATACGTGGATTTCCAGAGGATTAAAACCTCAGTCAGACAGGAGAGTCAGATAGTTCTTGACAAGACTTGGAGGATAAAAAAAACCCCTAACCTATAATCCAAACTGAAACTGCTGTAAGACTTCTATCAAACTAATATTTATCAGAAAATGCTTTCTTTCACTTGATATTTTGACTACCCTCACATATTCAAGTTCATATAAATGCTTTAATACTTTGATCCATTTACAACTGTAAATTTCATACAGTGCTTGAACTATGAAGCTGCTTGGCATGAGTAGGCTATATTTTTTTTTTTTATTATGCATATTATGGAAGTGCATTTATATGGAAAATTTATGCAGTTGCTGTTTCAATCTGGTTCTACACCAGTATATCCTTTTTCCTATAGTAGCTGTAACAAAAAAAAATTTAATAATATTACTTTGGAAAAGATATAGCCAAATAGAATGAAAGCAAGACTTAAGATATGCAAGCATGCATATAGAAAACGGTGTGTGTGTGTAAGTTATGAAAATGGTTTATATGTTGATGATAGACTAGAGAAATTAAACTATTGCAGGAAAGTGGTTACAGGAACTAAGAATGCTTTTAATCCACTAAACTCTAGATCTCTGGCTCACCTTTGGCTGTAATAGTAGAAAATATTTAATGGATGACTAATGACGTGTTGGCTGTACCAGCTAATTCTTTATGGGGTTACAGGGAAGCATTTTATGGCTACAGCCATTGCATTTGGCTTTGCAGACAATACCTAGGAAATGGTGTTTTGTGGGTTGAGGGGTGTTGTGTGGTGTTTTTTTTTTTTTTTTTTTTTTGTGGTTGGATTGTGAGTATTCTCAGAGCAATACAGCACGATTTTCCTCCTCACCCAACACATACTGGCCATCCACTGAACGAAAATTCGATTAATTATTTTGTTGTGATTTGTTGTGATGTCAAAGCTGACGTGGAGGTTAAAGCAAGAGAGAGGTCTGCCCGCTGGGGAGCAGCAGCAGCAGGTAAGCTGGGAGCAGCGAGTGGTGGCGGTGTCACCCCTGGGTGCCGCAGGGGCGGTGTCACCCCTGGGTGCAGCCCTGCGGTACACCAGTGAGGTGAGTGAGACGGCTGCAGCGGCAGGGACGTGCTTTGGGCGCTAGGCCAGTGCCTCCCACACCTGTCCCCAAGGATGAGATGGATCCAAAGCCAAGCCAGTGAGTCAGGATCAGCGAGGCACAGGCTGGGCAAAGACGTACCCAAGCGCAGACCTACCATCAATGTAGGCAAGGGTCAGGGCTTGCTCTTTGTGACTGTAAGGAAAGGGCAATGAGGAAGATGGGAATATCTCTGAATGCGGTTTGAGGAAGGTTTTGAAACACAGGGGAAAGAAGTCTCTGGGTCTTTTTGTAAAGGTTATTTCAGCAACAGTCAGATAGAAGGTCTCTGTACAGGCTGAACTCCCATCAATCTAGTGTTCGTGCCTTAATATTAAGTGATAATGGAAGCATTAACAGTGGTTTCCACCAGGAGCACTGTATGGGCACACTCAGTGACCTGAAGAAGTCCCATAGTCCAACAGTTCAGTGGTTACAGCATGCCCCATACACGTGTACCCTGACTTACTCTGCTGCCAGAGGCCCCTCACAACAGCTGCTTGGTGTCTCCTTCAAAATTCAGGATGAGATCTCCTTGGTAGAAGGAGGGGATTCAGTTTTATCACCTGCTTTTTGTGTTTTCCTCTCCATGCTTTCTTCCCTGCCAGGCCCCTCATGCTCGAGTGCAGCTCTTCCTAGTAATTCACAAAGCTACTTCATTATTGTCCTTTGAAAACGTCTTTATAACTCCTACGATACGGTGATACTTGACAGTTGTTAGGCAGCACTTTGAAAGCAATTCTGATGAAGTGCTGAAAGCATGGTCTGTCACGCTGACCAGTATTGCCTGTCATCCAGTCATGTATCCAACCCTCTGACAGATGGACACGGTCATTCCTGAACAGCTCTGCGTGCTCATACCATACATCACTGCGCTCAGTCACATCATCACAAACACCCGTGACCGTTTTTGCCACCTCATAATTGAGCTTTCAGTGTGTTTTGTTGGTGTGCCGAGGCTTTTTGGCCAACCGCCACGTCTTTTTTGGCACTATCGCTGACCAGACAAAGCGCATGTTGGGCCATGAGTGCCCATACATATTCTTCCTTTTGTAGCCATTCTGAGGTTGTTTTTCTCTCCCGAATGAACAATGAGGATGTTGGGTGACTGCCTGTTGTTTTTCTGTCAGTGCAGCAGAAGGATGAATACCCCCAAACCAAGCTGCTCCTGTGAAACCCATGCTCTGGATCTGGCACTGCCCATAGGCACTGGCCCGACGAGCTAGTCTCTTGTGAGCTACCAGGTGGCTGTGCCGGCACGCCGCGAGCGAGCGATGCCTGCAGCAAAGAGGAGATACAGGGTGCGGGGGGAACTTGGCTAGACCAGGGTGACGTGAGGTGTATCAGGAGAACTGCTCCGCTGGATGGTCCAAAGCTCTGTCCCAGCCAGCCTCCGCTATCTGAATGACAGGGCGCTCACCCGCCCCTGGTGCGGAGCTGTGCAAAGGAGGAAGCTGCCACTGGTATTTCAAAGGAACACGTGCCTCGGGCAGTGAAACAGATAATAAATGATGAGACCGCTTCTTCCACTGTTATTGCAAAGCTGAGCAAGATATTGACCGTTGCTGTGCACAAAGGGTACGGTAAATCCAACCTCCTGCAATGCTCTGGTGCTGTGGGTTGGGCAGTGTGAATTACCAAGGCCCTTGGCAATCTTTTCCCTCTCTGGTACGGGGCACTTTACAGGGGATTCTTGTTCCCCCTGGTAAAATAGAGGGTATCAGTAGTCTGCAACTCCACCAGATGCATCCAGTAAAAATAATTTTTTTTTAGCCAATTTACCCAAAAGTCCCAGAGCGGAGTTGAAAGCGATGCACAGGACAAAGAAATTTCTCTTCAGCAGTGGCAGCTAACAGGGAGTGTTCCCAACATTTTCTCCAGAGCAATCAGACGAGTTCCAAAATCTTTTCCCAGTCTACTGTAAGCTTTGCCCCTGGTGTAAAATCTCCCTCCACCTAAAATTAGGTGTTAAATCTGGGGGATTATTTGCTTTTGTTCATTGGGGCTGCAGGAGTTGGCAACGCTAGCCCCATCCCCCTGGGGAAGGAGACGGGCAGCTCAAACTGGGCGCATGAAACAGGACTCCCAGCTGCTGGGAGCGGGGGCACTCGGGGGGGGTGCCGGTGTTCCCCTCTGACTGCCCACTGCTGCTGATGTTTGCATTTCAAATCTTGGAGGAAAATGACAGGTTTTATCCCAAACCCCAACCTTCTAAGGCTTTGTAGGAGAACTACCTGATCGAGAGTGGGGTGTCTCAGCACTGTGGGCAACGGTGCAGCTGGTACCCGGGGGCTGGGGGAAGGGGATGCCCCTTCGGCGAAGCAGAGGAGCAGAGATGGGAGAGAAGCTGTGGAGGGTTTTAGAGGTTGAATGGTAAAGTGACTTGGCTGGCCTAGGAAAACAAGCTGCAGCTCAGGGTTTCTCACTCTGTTCAACCCTAAGTGGCAGGTGGTTAATTAACACCGTGGGCCCAGGCGCTCTGGGTGGGCTTTTCCCAAAGGAAAGCACGGTCCCATCTCAGAAATAGTTTCCAGAGTCCGGCCAGTTTCTGCACAGGCCGCCAGAGGCCAGTGTTAGTTGTCCCGTCTCTGAGTATCTGTGTCTGTCTCCTTTATTTTGTATTTCTGTAACGTCTAGAATGAAAGGCTCCTGGTTAGTAAAAGCACATCAGTGTAAGATAAATAAGATGTACAATAATCCAGTTATGGTCCTTTGTTCTCAAGAGACCTTGATATGATCTCTCAAGGCTGTAAGCAGACTTCCAGGGCACCAATTGCCAAAAAACCTTAAAGTGCTGTGTAGAAATTCAGAGATCAGCAATATGAGGTGGCAACAGCAGTGGGTTTCTCTGAGGTATATTGTGTATCTGCTTAAAGCGTGCGTTTCTTTGTGAGCAGTGATCTTTCTCCCTTGATCCTCAGTATTCCCTGTTGTATGTGATAAGAGGTATTAAAAATAAGTGAGCGTGACATGATATAGCCCTTTTCCATTTTAAGAAGGCTAATTGCTTCCTGATAACTTGATTCCATGTGAACTAAATAAAAGCTCCTAGATTTTGGAGACATAGATGTGAAAGCAGGAAAGAATCACTTTCAACTATTTTGATCCATCGACATACAATACGGTTGGATTTAATAACTTTTTTCACCAAGCCCAGTGAATGATGACTGAAGCACAGCACCTCTTTTAGGGAGAAAGTTCATTCTGGTAGTCTTTATTTAAAAATTTCCATTAAAGGATAATTTGTACCTTGCTTGAATAATGTCTAACCGTATTATTATTGCTTTCAAAATGCAGAAAACTTGAACCTTTTTCGAAAATGTTCAGGAACATGTTATTTGTCTTTTTCCTTCACCACCACTGAAAGGTCTTTATGATCTTTCTTTCACCTTTCTAGTGTTCCTTTGTATTGTTGGGGATAGTTTGCAAGGCTGGTGAAAGCAATTGATGATCATCTCCAGATATAAAAGATGGATCAAGACACAACATCTCAGTATTTAAGCTCTATTTAGGACATGTAATGAAGCTGTGCTTGAGATCTAATAAAATGGAATGACCCAGCAAAAGGGTTTATGTCTTGGTTGGCTGTGCCCTCAAGGCTGTTTTGGGGTGGTGGGCTCTCCAGCACAGCTCTGGCTCCTGCTTTGTGTACTCCAGCCCCTTCCCCAAGGTACATGTGGGTCTTGCCTCAGCACCTGGCTGGGATATTGCCAGAGCTGAGGGCAGGGAGATATCTCCCCAGGCTGAACAGAGCTGTGGGATTGCTCCTCAGATCTATATGTGTGTGTGGTCTCACTGCCTGTCCCTTCCTGGACCAGGCTCTGTGTACCAGTCCCGGAACCCTAATCCTACCCTGTTGTCCCAGATGAGTTCTGCATTAATCAGAAAAAGAAGCTAATCACTGCCTCCAAACCCTATACATACAAAAAGAGAGGAGGTAGTTTAAGAAAAGAGCAGAAACTTCCAGAAAATTGGCATTCATCTTAGAGTAGTTCGTTGCTCATATTCATTACATTAAAGATATTGATGTCATCAGGAAGATCACCTTCAGTCTATGCATCATACTTCCTTAGGATATTGACAGGGAAACCTAATTGAGCAGGCATTAAAGGAAGACATTAAGAGTGGAAGAAAAAGGAACTCTGTTGTACGTGGCGTGATTCACAAGGACTCCTCACCCACCATTAATCTGTGGAGTGTCTGCATTAGTACCTCCATAATTACATATGGAAGGGATACATTAGTGCCAAAGGGATGCTACTCCTGGGCAAGCTAAGAACCAAAAATGATTATTGTTTGAATTCTGCTTACTTTCTTTTACTGTTTTGATGTCCATCCTGAAAGATGACTCTATCTTGATAAATCTCATTCTAAATGGTACTGTTGTGCTCATCTGGTACGTAACTACTTGAGTTCTCACCTTCAGGGGTAGAAACACTTTTTCTCACACTTGATCTGTGACAGGTTAAAAGTTTTTGTGTCAAGCATTTCTGCAAAACTTGTTCATACTACTGGGTTGAAAATGAGCATACTAGGACTCATAATGAATTTCAATCAGTGTTTTATATCTCCATTCTAAAGAATATGTAGGTCTTCTCGTAATGTGTCCTCAGGGGTTCAGTTGCACAGATTTTTTTTGTGATGATATCTGAGCAGATGGCGATGGATTACCAAAGGGTCTCTGTCCTACACCTTCCGCTTCTCTTGTCATTGTCATATATGATTGCAATTGCAAACAGACCGTCTTTACTTAGCCAAATGAATGTCTATATTTGGGTAGACAAATGTTTCAATGCAAGCTTGGGCTGTGGTTTTCTCTTCTTCCCCTCCTAAATTTATCTGAAAAATTTTGACAGTACATCGTGTTTAGTTTAATTAGAAAAAAACCCGGAAAAACAAACAACCCAACAAACTACAACTCTTAAAAGAACTCCAACAAAACCCCAAATACCAAAAACCCACAAACAGAATCTGAAAGCAAATCCTCCCAAGCAACTTGTGCTCATTAACTGCACACAACAGTCTGTTTGAAGGTAGCTGTAAATGAAGTAGAACTAAAACCTGTTTCAACATGTTTGGCAAGGGATAGGTCAACTCAATTGTGGAAATGCCATTTCTCATTTCTCATGAGTTTCTTCAGAAATAGGACACTTTTATTAACTTATTTTCCTCTTCATCTAAGTAAATTCTTTTAGTTTATTTAGCTGTGCATTTTAGTGACTGTCTGTTGTGAGGTTTTCTTTGTAAGCATCATTTAGAGACAGAAAAGAATATCATACTGTTTTCCTTTACAGTGCAACAAAACTGCAGATGGCAATGCACAAATTCTCTGGGGTCAGGGGCAAAGAAAACATAAACGGAAACTTCCTGGTTGTGCCTGGTGCCTTTTGGGGAAAGGCTGGGGGGGTGTGGAGTGTGTGGGGTGGCTCCAAGATTCCCTGTGCTGGGGAGTCAGGCTGCACCCTCCTTGGACAGTGATGAGAGGCAAAAAGCCCCCATTAAATCCTTTTTCTCAGCACTGTGCTCCAACCTGGAGGCTTCCTCTGACTGACAAGTTGCTCCCTTCCAACTACCATCAAATTTCTATTACTCTCAAGACGCCCTAGCTCATTTTCTGTAGCTTGCCTGCTTGAGAGAGCGTGCTTGCATTAGTGTGAGCTGTCCGAGAGCCTGACAAGCCTCTTTCCCTGCAGCTTAGTGAGGGAAGGGGGTACATTAGCATACAGTTGCTCTTTGTGCATGGAAAAACATAATAATCCTTTTTCAGACCCAGCACTGCACAAACATTAGGACCAAAGGGTTTATTCTGTCATTTATTTGCCTGAATAATTGCTATTACTAATAATGGAAATAACATACTAGGTGACTAGGTTACCACGCTGATCATATGAGATTTGTGCAAACTGTTCCTATGGCTCATTTAGTTTGCAAGATTTCACACTCTGAGAGTCTTCTCACACTCTGTAGGAACTGGCATGGCTATGCAAAATCATATTACAGGCAAACGGGAGCGATGCAGGCACATGAATCGGGCATATCTCCTTTAGGCAGGGGCCCAGCCTTCCAGGGAACGGGAGCTGATGTTTGCATAGCCATTTGAAATCATGCCAGTAGAATTATTAGAATGATTTTGCTATTTCTTTTTGGGTTCAATGTTGTTATTTTCCAAGCTGTATTGTAAATAGTTACCAACGCAGGCTGAATCACCTATTTAGAAAAAACTGACCTTCAAGTATATGTTGATAAGAATATGCTGTGAAGCATGTTTCTACAAAAGTATTTTCCTTAATAGTTTTGTTTGGGGTTTTTTTGTAAGAAACTCAGACTGTTGAAGGGTTTTGGAGCTGTCCAGCTGATGAGAACATTCTCTGACTAATTATTTTTTAGATTGGGACAGAAATGTTTCTTTTAAAAGTATGTGTACACACATCCTCTGAATTATTTGATTGTGCATCTGCTCTTTTCGGCTCCTGCAAATATTTATACAAATCTTCATGCTTTCATGTTCACTGTAAGATTTTACTGGCCTGCTAATCCTGATTGTATCTTTCACCCTCTTAAATCTTCCAATTCAGCACGCAAAAACTTAAGTGGGGAAGGCAAACATTGTACATTTCAGATAGATTTTTTGGGGTTTTTTTTGGCTTGAGCAAAAGAAAATCTTTTTCAAATGTTTACTAGTTCTAAATAGGAACTGCCTAGAGGTATTTGAATTGAAAGGTCCAGTTAAATCTTTTCCTTTTATTTCTGTATTATATTAATCATAGTCTATGACAGAAGTGTGCTGGCGGCAGATCAACTATCTTTCACTAGACAAGAATTGTTCGTTGTAGTATTCAAGCCCTTCCATGATGAGCTGTCAACAGAGTGTTTTGATGGCAGGGTGTGAGCCAGGTTACAGAAACGAGCACAGTGGGACGGACTGTGCTCTGTCCCTTGCAGTTAGGGTACCTGGTTCTCTTCATTTTTAATTGTATGAAGTACCCAAGCGCTTTGAACAGACGTTTAAGGTAGTGATAAAACAAATACACTACTTTTTTGATCATCTCTTCCACAAAGAATCCCCTTAGAGTGCCTTCATACCCGTTCTGGCTCCCTTAACTCAGAATTCATATGAATACTCTTCTTAAAATTTGGGAACTTATCTCCCTCCCAGGATGGAGAAAGGATGAGAGAGATGCAAACACCATCATCTTATGAAATCCTCTTTAAAACCAGACCTTTTGGTTTTTTTTTTTTTAGTAAGAGGAAATCTTCAGGATGTTTGTACAAGTGAGCTTTGCGAAACTATGTTCAAAAAAGCTCAAAATAAGTTGGAATGAGTCAATCCATTATTATGGTACAACTATTCACACTTATGTGTGTTTTATCAAGCACAACACTTCTGTTTTTATATAGTAATAGACAGTGCAACTCCTAAATAAACATTAATTTAACTTATTCATATCACAGTGGATGTGAATGAAGTGCTGTTAATGCATCGGGTGCCTCCAGACAGACAGAACGCCGAGGCTTTGCTCTGTTCCTGGTCAGGGCCTGGCACTAGGTAGGTAGGTAAAGCTTGTGTCAGGAAGAAGTATCCGCTTCAGATTATGTGATCGAGTGGGTGTGAAGCTAGAGCAGAAGACAAGCTGCTTCGTCGCCTTCCAAGTGAGTACTGGAGCTCAGACAGGGACGTAGGAACGGTTTGCTGTCTGTTTTGCTACCTGTGAAATGAGTGCCAGCAACGGCGGAGCTGCTACGGGATGGTCTGTGATATTGCAGACAATGAACGGAGGCGAGTATGTGCCTTGATCTGATAACAGAAACTTGTTTGATAAGACTCTTCTTAAGTGCAAGTGTTAGGTCTAGGAAAACGGGCCTAAAAAGGGCAAATTAAAATATAGTACTGGGAATCCAGCACGATCAGGACCCTGACCGGTTCAAAGTGATATTTTCTTCTGACGGGATGGGATCTCGAGCTGTTTTTTTAATGAAATCGAAACAAAGAATGGCAACACCTTAATGTTTTTGTTACTGGTCCAGAATAAACCGGCCAGATATGAGCTGCCTCCTTGGAGTGCAGAGCAACCCTCCGTGTGTACCGCTCTTGCTTCTGTGCTGTCATGTGCTGCGTTGCAGAGCCATGCATAGTGGCCTGTGGAATGTGGAGAGCTTTGGCATATGCTACTGGTGAGCTGCTGGTGGGAGTGGACTGCTGGATCTTTCCTTCAGTTTCTCTCACAGCAGAAATCTGTGCTGTATCGCTGCTAGCAGTGCCCTGTAAGTTACTGCTAAATATCCCAAGGAGTTTCCCATTTAAAACCACTGAAATACATCCTGCGCTTTCTTTTCCTCCAAGGACCAGAGATCCCCTGTCCTACCTGATATGGACACAAATGCTTTGAGCTAGAAAACGTCATGTATGAGGTGAGCCAAGGTAACTCATCGCATGCCCTGACCTCGCAAGATATACAAATGCGTTTATAGTAAGGTTAGTCTGCAATCAAAACTAGGATCGAGCAAATTTGATGTCACCTTTGCTGCAAAGTTAAACCCATACCTGTGAATTGCTGCTGAGGCTCAGAGGGCAGTTTGTACCATTGCCACGTTAGAAGTCACAAGCTATAAGTCAGGCTTCCCGAGGCACGCAAGGGCAGTACAGGAGAGCTGGAGCCCAGCTGGGCTGAAGCTGGAAATCCTCCTTTGTCAACGGCTGGAAGCCCCCAAGTACAGCCGATGGGTCTGGGTTCTAGTTGGGAAGAGCATGTGCACATGGTATCTGGGGAAGGTAAGAACACGCGTAGATCTAATTTAGTGTGTTACCGTTATTGGAGTAAAGCTTCATTGGGTAGCACTTTTCTATCTTGGAATTAAAAAAGACATCCAGATTCTTCTTGGTGCGTTGTGGGGGGGTTTTTTGGTATGTTTTTTGGTTTTTTTTTTTTGTTTGGTCTTTTAAAATTTTTCTTTCCTTCTTGGTATAGCTGACACAGTATGTGGGAAATAGGATTCGCTTTCCCTTCTCTGCTGTTAAGTGTTTTAACTGAGCGCTCCAGATTGTTTGTAGCTTGCAAAATGGGAAAGAATGTTGTGTTGAATGATTATGTGTTGTTAATCACACTTTTATACATGCATGATTGCCTTGTACTTTATTCATATAATTTACTCCAAATACCAGGACTTTTATATCTTTTGAATTAGTTTAAAAAAAAAAAAAAGCAAAGAGAAAGTTTTTTAGATCTCAAAGCCTGCGTATCACCTGAATTCTCTGTGGCATAATTAATACTTGTTCAATGACTGTTTGCTTTATTGTACTTTCTGGGAATAATTTCAGTTCCATAACAAATATTTTCAGAAATAGTGGTAGTACTTTTTATTTTCTGGTTATGAATAACTTTATATAGCAGATGTATGTGTGCTTTCATTGTAGCTAGCAGGACTGCATACCTTATGCATTGCTCATATTAACAGAAGACCTGTAAGAGGAACATACCTGACGTGGTTCCAACTTGGCCAATTTTTAATTTGGAGTAATGTCTGGAACAGCAGAAAAAAAAAAAAAAAGGGCAAAAAACCCCATAGCAGGCATCTGCCTGAGGACTTCTGTTTGCATTATTAACCTTTTTGGAGCTGTTATTTGCATTACTCTTAAGGAAACTGGGAGCCCGTTGTGACACAATGTGACAGAGTGCCACTGAATTCAAAAGCATGTGACAAGGTAAACAAGTGGAGGACTGTTCTGTTGTTTTTCAGTCCTGCTACAGCTAATGAGCAATCCTAGAGCTTTCCCTAGGGAAGCCTGTCCTTTTTGTGAGATGCAATTGTTTTACACCTTGAATGCACCTCTATCTTCTAACGAGCACCATAGGTTGCATACGTTTCCAGTGTAAATATACAGCTTTCTGGGCATTGCTTGTTTTTGGAAAAAGGATGGTGGCAAAGAACATTATAGTTCTGCTCTGATGCTCGTCTCACGTTGAGAGATATGAAATAATTTAGCTCTGGAGGTTGAAAAATTCTAGACATGTACTGCATTTCAGTCCCAATTCTTACAGTTGTTCCCCACCTCCCTTAAAATTAATAGTTTGCATGAAAAGCTTCATTCTCATTTTTTAAAAAAAAAGTCTCAAACTCTCTTGTTCTAGGCAGCAGTCTCAAAAACTTGAATGAATGTGCACACTTGTACTTAGGCACACATCAGATTTTGAAAATTAGAAAGGAAATCTGGATGTTTTTTACGGCAATCTCATGGTCCCAAATTGCTCTTTCTAAATTTATTGTTAGGTAAGCAGCCTTCCTCTTCTGTATGGTTTGTAACTGAAGCAGTATTTGGTTGTACCAATTGTTGGGCAGAATGCTTTTGAGCTGCCCTTAATATGAATAATTTTTAGTAGGTCAGTCACTTTGCTTTCGAAGCTCAGTTATGAAAAATATGTGTAAATATTGTTTTTCTGCTCTGCCTTTTCATTGTTCTGCTGCAAAAAACAAGGGTAGCATAGGAAAACTTCTTGTGTGTGACTGAATCAAGCTAATGCAGGGTGAGTCCATCCTAACACCCTGATGAGATCAGACTGATGTAACAGGGAAAGGAACAAAGAGTGTTCAGTTCTATTTAAAGGGAAAAAAAATCAAAGAGTAAATAAACTATCACAATAAATATGTTTTACAATATTCTGTAAAATAGTCTTTAATGTTCCTGAAGTTAAGGTTCTTCCATTTCACCAGTTCTTTCACATTTTGCATGGTACTGGAGCTGAAAAACATTCTTTTGTTAATGTAACCTCAATGCTGAAGTAAACCATGCCACAAAGCCCCCAGTTTTACTGTAGCTCAGGCAACAAACCCAGAACACACTAGCGCACTGATTTACCATGGTTCTAATCAGCATTTCGCACATGGAAAACTCACCATGTGTTTCAGAACCCTTTGACACTCATCTCTTTCTAATACAAGTGCCTGTTTCTCCCTCTGCTGGTTTCAGAATAAACGCCTTGTCAAAAAAAGAATTAGATTTTGACAGCTTTTTTCCTATGGTTAATTGAGGTGATAGATACACTTGACATTTATCTCAGCGCAGAAAAGAAGATTAAGACATATTTTTCTACATGCATTCTCTGTATTAGAGGAGGTCACTTTCCAGGGTCTTTTTAATATGCCTGTGCAATTAATAGTGGTGATAATTCCGCTCCATATCACAGCGTCTTTAAAGTTCTCTTTCAAATTGACAGATAAAACTCTCTCTTCTGTACATAGGACTTGAATTAGACTAATCTTTTTCAAGTTTGCCCTCCAGGCCTTCCCCCTCACGGTCCTGAAAATTAATACTGTCTGAAAAATACAAAGGATATCGTGCTAACTCACTTAGTTCAAAGAAAATGGGGGGGAGGGGGGAGGAAAGTGTCATATTTCAGATTCCTTTAATTATTCCCACTACATTTTTGAGGGCGTCCCCTTAAATTGTTACTTTTACAGTAATGCGATTTGAACGTTCCACTTGTTAAGTGTCCGATCGTATTGTGCAGCGGTTTCTGCTCCTTGTAATGCAGAGCGGCTCCCTGGGTTTGCACAGAAGTTGCCCGATGAATGTAAAGTTTAGATGCCCTAGCTTATGTAATAGGGTTATATAATAATAAGTTCCCAAGTAGAATTAATTATTGCATTTCAGAAGGCCGCTGATTAATTCATACTGTTAAACCGTCTTAAGCAGAGTTATTAAAAGATCAAAGACCACATATCACCGTTTCGCATCCGCAGAAAGAGTGGAAGTATTCAAAGTCTGCAATTCATGTGTGCCCGGTTTCGGGTTGAGGGCTGCTAGACATGCTACTTGGGTGACAGTATTATGATGATTATTTGAAAGCTCAGTATCTAGCAGAAACGTGCTGTAAGGTAATAGAATAATATTTTTCAAATATGTCTTTTTTTCTAGGTCTGTTGACATTTTACGTCTGCATTAATGATTTGGGTTGACATAAATAATTCTTTCACATATCACTTTTCCTCTTTTAAAAATGATTTTCTGTATGCTAGTAAGTTCAGTGAACATGCTAGGTGGGCTCTTTTCTCCAAACATGTTTCCTTTGGCCAATGTTTGAAGCTACAGCTAAATCAAGCAAACTAAAATTTTGAATATTGGATTAGAAAGCATATAAATATGGCAATACTTTTGTAGACAGAAATGCATAGACCTCGAGAGAGAGTTTCATAAATCACAGGTATTCCTACTATTTTACTCAGAAAACTCATGCTAGGTCTTCAGATTGTTGGTGGTACTATTGAAAATGTAAGAGAAGCGTTTGAAGGATGAAACATTAAGCATGGATGCTGTCATTCAGTTTTATTAATTTTTTTAAGTTCAATTTTTGGAAAATATCTTCATTTCTCTTCACTGAATATTTATAATTGTTGGCTCAGACTGGGAATTTGACAAAGTGTTTAAGTGTGTGTTTGGTTGGTCCCTGCCGAGAGGGATCAGATGTGTGAAGGTCCTTATGATGTGGGAGGTATTTAAGTATTTATCAAAGGATTCTTGTTTTACACTTTTGGTTGAGATCTGTTTTACTCAAAGTTCTGATTCTGCCAGTAGTTCTACAGGTATACGAAAGGCAACCTGCACAACAGTCCGTGCTTGGAAGCTGGATTCCTTAGATTCTTCTTACCAAACATAGCTGTTCTCCTTTATAGATCTGCACAAGAAACTTTTTCATAAGCAGTTCCTGACTAATTTGTTGCCTTCAGACCCTTGTTCCTCAGTAAGTATGCTTGCATGAATTTTAGTTTAACCCAGCAATTCAGTTGGATTTTTCTAGAGAGATTTATTGAAAAAAGTAATATTAAAGCCTGGAGTTAAGAAAAACTATTTGCATCCTAGTTGTCACTCTTTTTTAATCTGTGTTCCCAGCAGATGCTCATCCATTTCGTACTGATGAAGAAATTATCAGGACTTTGACATATAGCTGCTTACTGCTGTTTCCATGGAAACAGAACTTTGAATTAAGGGTTAATAGATGAACATCATGTTTTTGTATAATATATACACACACAGGTATGTTGTGAGAAAAGATGGGTATCTTCTGTGGAGTAAAATGGGTAAAACTACCATAGCTCTTTAGGCCCTTGATCAATGAGGGACAGTCAGCAGCAAAACCTCCAGATCTCTCCATTCAAGGTTTGGTTTGCTACCTGCCTTCTGCAACCTGAAAATGAAAGCTTAATTATAAAACTTAAGGATTTACTGGTGTTTGCTAAATAGATTTGGCATTTCGTAGTCAAGGCAGAATGCATTTCTTTATCTGCAGAAAAATATATTTGTTTATAGAAATCTACCTTGTGTATTAGAGTTATGTTGTATATCTGAGCTTCTGCAGTGCTGAAAGCATCTGGGAGTTTCTTTCCTAGTTTGTCAAATAAAGTGGCTTAACTGATTGAGACACATTGTTTGGGGACGTATAACATTAGTTGTACCAGGTCTGAGATACAGCAGATCTTTCTCTAACGTGTTGACTTGCCAATGCACTAAAACCTAGGAATATCAGGGGTTTGGAGGGGATCAGCAGGAGTACAAAGGTACCGTGATGCCTTCACCATCTATTGATAACCCAGCAGAACTCTTTGCTGTGGTTTCTGAGTATCTGTGTGACTTCCTTTTTCACCCTAGAAATTGTAGACAAAGTTCTACTCTTACTGACAACAAAAAGCTTTTCCTACTTGCTCTTCTTGCCCATGTAATATGTCAATTTATTTCTGAACAGTGTGTGTGTGTTTTGTGTTTTTTTTTTCCTTTGGTGTGGTGCAGGGCTTTATCTTTTTTTTTTCTTTTTATTTTTCCTGTGGTTGTGGTGGGGTTTTTTTTTGTGTGTGTGTGGGTGTCGGGTGTTGATTTGCTTTCATTTTCTGTGTGGTTTTTTTTTTGTTTATTTGTTGGGGGTTTTTTGTGGGTTGTGGTTGGTTCTGTTTGTTTGGTTTTTTAATTCAAGTCGTCTCTCCTTAATATTTTAGCGAGCTAAACCACTTGGGAATGACACAATCGCATGTGCTATCTTTAGAACAAAAGCTAAGGAGCTAAGGACAAGAGTCCTGAGATACTTTGGGGTCAAGCTCAATTCAAAGTTGATACAACTAAGAAAGAATTACATATATTAGGAAGCTCACCTTTACTCTATTTGACCACTATGATTTAGTAGCCTACCCCTTGCTTAGGCCTTTGATTATATTACAGACGACTTTCTCATTTGCAAATACCTTGGTGTCACAAGATTGGCAAATATTTTCCAGGAATTTTTTTTTTTTGTTATCATGCCCTCCTACTAATAGTTAATTGTGTTCCAAGATAGCCATTTATTTTCTGCCCTAGTGATCTCCAGATTTTACAAATGCTGCATTCTCTGTTGGGTTTTGAATGCAGGCACCTAATCACACAGTGCCCTGTGTCTATCTTTATTGCAGTTCTCCCATCTCAAGTGTAAGAAAATTAAAAATAGATTGTTTGTTTCTCAACGGTGTGTTTTAAGTGCAATATGTATCTGGAATTGGTACGTGCTCAGGTCTTTTGAACTCTCCTTTACCTCCTTGGTAGATCTTCCCTTCACTTCTGCTTTCCAGCTGTTAGGCAAACAGCTGCCCCCCTGCTTTGCCCTGCTCTGGCTCTGTAAGCGGCGCTGGAACGGGCAGTCTTTGCTGCTGGTTTGCCGGGGGACCGGTCCGTGGCATCAACATAAGGCTGGCACCCTGCGCTCGATGATTTAGCATTACCTTTAAAGCTTTTGGTGATGGTTCGTGTCTTGCCTCCGACAAAGGCTGCTTCTGATGGATTTGAAGGCTACAAAGGGATGGGCCGTGTTTTACAAAGGGAAGGAAAATTTTGGACAACTCTGGAGAGATCAATACTGTCTCTTAAAACTCTGGAGAAGCTGAAATGCTGAATGTTTGTCATCAAGTGCCAGCTCCTTTTGTCACAGTTGTGAGGTAACAGTTTTTAATTACGGAAGTCTTATGCCATAGAAGAGGAAAGTGTGCAAAACACTAATGAAAAGATCTCTGTGTCCTTTCTCTTCCCTTTAAATAAATAAATAAAAGGCGTGCATAAATTAACATGAAGAATTATATTCGTGACTAGGAAATCTCCATCTCAGAGGCCTTTTTAGGCATCTCGTAACTTCAAAATTATCTGGTAACAATGTGGTTGGTATCAAGGACCAAGTACTGTGGTGGGTTGGCCCTGGCCGGACCCCAGGTGCCCACCCAGCTGCTCCATCACTGCCCTCCTCAGCTGGGCGGGCGAGGGAAGGGGTACGGAACAGCTTGTGGGTCGGGATGGGGGCAGGGAGGTCACTCGGTGGTTACCGGCACGGGCAAACAGACTCAACCTGGGGAGTTTAATTTATTACCAGTAAAACCCCTTCCCCCCACCCTCCCGTCTCCCCAGGCCCACCCTCACCCCCGGCATCTCTCCCCCTCCCCACAGCAGCGCGGGGCCGGGGTCAGTCCCTCACAGCTGTCCCTGCCGCCCCTGCTCCCCATGGGGGGCTCCTCGCCCCCTGCCCCAGCCCGCCTGGCCGGGGGCTCCCCAGGGCTGCCGGGGGGGCTCTGCTCCACGCCTGGAGCCCCCCGGCCTCCCCCTGCCCCGCCTGGTGCCCGGGGGCTGGGGCTCTCGCACGGCCTCCCCCCGCGCTCCGGCCGGGGCAGGGGGATTTTATTTCCCCCCTCTCACCCGCCGCCCCCGAGGCGCTGCCACCGCGGCTGCTGGGCTCGGCCCTGGCCAGCGCTGGGGCCGGCTGGGCTGGCACCGGTGACATCGGGCATGGGGGAAGCTTCCGGCACCTTCTGGCAGAGCCGCCCCGTAGCCCCCCGCTGCCAATGCCTTGTTGCACAGACCCAATACAAGTACAAAACATTTTAGGTGTCACTACTGCCAAAGAATAAGCTAAGTTTTTAAGGCAGTCACTCTTTTTCTCTTTGTGGTCAAATTATGGAGCTTTTCAATAATGATTTTGTGCCTTTCATTACTTTACGTGCCTCTGTGCCTTAATAAATATGAAATACAGTGTTACAGTGCAACTGATGCTGTGTTTAAGCAGCATGTACAAAATTTATTGGCCTCTGTTCCTCAATGAAAATGTGATACTGCTATCTGTTTTTCCTAAATAAAAAAATAAATTGGGTTTGTTAGAGGACTGTCATGGGACACCTGGTAACCATGTCTCCAAACCCTTCTACTGAATTACTATGCATGCCTTTGCCCAAGTAATTTCGGTGCTTTATTCTTCAATTTACATTTGGTGCTGAGGTAACATTGCTTGGCAGAGGTGTAACAAATTAAAGCGTTTTTACACCCTAAGATAGAAGGTACTGTGTAAGAATAAGGTATTGCATATTCTCTCTCAAAAACAGGTGCCTGTACCATCTCTGTGGCATGTTGAGACATTAATCAATTCCTTGCAATACGTGTAAGAGAAGCATCTTTAACTTGATAAACAGATGACAAATGAAATTAATTTTATTTCAACTCCTTTTGGAATTAAATGGCCCTGAGATTCAAGGTATCATGTCCTTTTACTTAGGATTTAAAAAGTCTCTAACAGATTTCGAGAGATGCTGTTACTGTTTATTTTCTGTGTTATATTGAAAATCTGGTTGCATCTATTTTTGGTGAAATGAGAGTCCATCCACACAAATTAGTCCATATTCCACAGTGTCCCCAGGCATCCAACCATCTCTGCAGGGTGGCAAGGAGGGAACAGCTGCCTCAGTTGTACTTCATCAGAGGGATTTAAGATTTGGGGCAGAAGAGGGCAGTAAATTTTTCTGTACTGCAGAAGAGGGCAAGATTACATAGTGTTTTGTCCTTTTCCTTACGATGACCAGTTGCGCGGCTCAGGGTGCCCAGCCCAAAGCAGCGTTTCAGGGCAGGCAGAAGTGATGCTGTGGCTGCCTGGCCCCAGCCCTTGTGGTGCCCCCATGCCCAAAGCAGTACCACTGGCATGGAGCAGGGGCTCTTCTTACTTAAAATTTATGTGTAAAAACTTACGTGTACAAATGATCACACGGGGCTTAATTCTACTAAGTTGAAATAGTTACCATGGGTTTTCTTATCTGCTGCTTTTCTGGAATGGGGCATCAAAGAAAGGGTGTGTGTGTGTGTGTAAGAAAGATGAAATGAGAAAACAAGAAAAAAGATGAAAGAAGCAGCTCCTCTAAGTGCCTCTCCCTCCAGTTTCTGCAGAAATCTGATGGGTGTATGTTTGTTTGAGATGAAAAATCCTGTTTTTTTGGCAAAATGTTGGCTGAGGTCTCCCTAGTAGTCTGCCTTCATGAAAAAACAGATGTTAAGATCTCAAACTGGCAGATGTTCATCTATCCATTAAAATTCCTTCTGCTGGAATAATAACAAGGAAAGAACACATAAGGTGAAGTTTTAACCATCCAGTGCTGGTTGAAGTGGTAAGCTGTAGATGAGCATAACATGTTCTAGCTTTAATGCAGACACAGATATTCCCAGTGATCTTGTCTGTTTACTTTTTACCATGTGGTTTATTTGCTGAAGGGAAAAATAGACCAAAAGTTTTATTTACCACCTAATTCAGGAAATAGTTTTAAAATGGAGCAGTTATTTCTGCAAACAAAGATTTACAGTGGTTTTTTGTTTCAGAATGTTTGCTTTTCAAGATGGGCTGAAGTTGAAGGCTCAAACTTTTTTTTTTAAAAAAGTTGTTTCAGGTCAAGTGAAATATTTAATTTTGAGTGGATTAATTGCTGTTCGGTTTGGCTTGTTTCTGGAAAAATCAATTATTTACATTGGTCTACTTGGGAATGTTTCAGGACGGCATAAATTCACAATGAACTTTACATAAGAAGTTTAGATCCCTTAAATGAAAGATGCCAAAGCTGTAGCCACACCTCCTTAAGGACTTTTTTTTTTTTTTTATTTTAGTCAAGAATCTGTTCATCATAGTTAAAGCTGTTATAATTCTGGATACCCTGTTCACACCATCAAAATCTGCTTGAAAAGTTTGATGCTAGAATTTGTGCTTCCAAAATCAACTACTTAAATTCCTTTCTGGCATCTTGAGGAATTTTGTCGGTGTGCTCTGAGATGAAATCCTACGCTCATTTTGCCAATAGGGGCAATACTGACAATTCTCACATTTAGGCTTGATGTCAAACAGTCTTTGCAGCCAAAAATCTAGTTTATTCAGCTCCTTGCTTGTAAATGCTCTCAGATCTCAGCTTTTGTCCTTTGGCTGATTTTAGTTTGCTTCTTTCATTTGTAAGAGCCACATATAATTTTTAGAGAGCTTTAAGTGTGCCAGGCTAACAATAGAAATGATATCATTTCTAGTATATCAATATCAGAGGTTGTGGAAACATTCTGCAGTCATTGCTTATCTTACAAGCAGATCATTACCATTGCTCCTGGTTTACCCATGTTTAAATGGATGCAGTAGTTTGGTTAAAAGTGTCAGACATATTTATATCTTATTTTAAGATTAGGTTTCATCTGGAGCCAAGTGTAGGAATCTTCATTTAGCTCCAGGCTTTTGATGAATTCACGGGTGGTGGTGAAGGTGTATTGCGTACTGGGCATTGGGATGTCTGTTCCTGTGCTGGCCATGTCTGTCATCAAAGATGTGGCCAAGGATTTGGCCCAGGCCACTGAGAGAGGCTACTGTTGTGTGTAGCAAGGTGTTATGTTGGTTAATTGGTGTTCTTAGCCTCAGGATGTTAACCTTGGGAGGACACTACATTTTAGGAACAGCCTTGTGCCATTTTGTACCTTCAGGGACGTGAGATGGAGAGTCCTGAATGCCTCCCTGATACCTAAAGTCAACCTTTTAACTATCTACTTATAGACCAGTAACCTCAATTTATTTCTGTATTTAGAAAAGCATAAACACTGGTAGTGCACTTTTCATTCAGAAGTGGTAGCTGATAAATTTTGTACGTGGCACTCTAACACTTGGCGCTGCAGTACCATTTTTCTTGTTGATAAAGGTACGGTGGCATTTAATGTAATGGAAGTCATAAAATCATTATTGAAAAGCTCCATAATTTGATCAGAGAGAGAATCAGTTCTGAATACTCACTGCTGGGCCTGGGCTCATACCACACAATTATTTTAGGGTGCTTAGTTTACTAGATGACAATATATTTTCTTCAGTCACAGACAGGCCTACCTTGCGTTTTATTTGAAGGTTCGTGTACTGTATCACAAGATTATTGGTCTCAAAGTATGTCACATCTTTTAGCAAAGACAAGCAAGTCTTAAAGTCACTGCTAAGAATTAATGCTACTGATCAATAATAACTAAACATAGCTGGAGTTTTGTAGGGCATAAAGGCAATATTGTGGCTCAATCTGATTTCCTGATGTAACTTAAGTGATAAAACTTCACATAGGAATTCCTGCATTGATGATCTTCATTTGTGGCTAAACAAGATCATATGTTTCAGAAATTTCTACAGCTATCTCACTGATGGCTGTGGTCAGGCTTAGCAACTGACATGAGCTCATGGTTTGTAGAATAAATCCTGCCTTGCATAGCTTTTATTTTTCTTACTACTGAAAGCATGTACAGGTTGTCACCAGACAGAATTATACAGACTTTTCCAGACTCTTCACCAGTTTCCTGATGAAAGCCTAGTTCATTTTGCAGCAGATGTCTGCCCCCCAAGTCTTTACTCCTGTAGGATCTTCATGGATGTTTCTGAAATTAAGGTATGTCCAGTGTCCCAAGGGACTATAGACTGCATATGCTCCAAATTATTGGTACTGAGAGGAGAGAGTAATTTATTTTGTTCAAGCTTTGTTGACCAGCTTGATCAATTTTTTTGGTGGTCTCTGTACTGTCTAGAGCTTATCTGCTCTTCTATGGCTTTGACCACCTCTGAAGCCTCTCTGTGGTTTTTTTGTATGCTCTGTGCTACTTTATCAGACCTGACTGCAAGAGGAAGACGTGGCAGGTTTCTCTGAAAAAAACCCATTAGAACAGATTCAGTGAATTATCCAGCCACAGGGGAAACTGATATTGCAACCTAGTGAAGGGCCTAGAGAACAAGTCCTGTGAGGAGAGCGGCTGAGGGAGCTGGGGGTGTTCAGTCTGGAGATGAGAAGGCTGAGGGGAGACCTGGTCGCTCTCTACAGCTGCCTGAAAGGAGGCTGTAGTGAGGTGGGGTTGGCCTCTTCTCCTAAGTAACAAGCAATAAGACAAGAGGAAATGGCCTCAGGTTATACCAAGGGAGGTTTAGATTGGATATTAGGAAAAAATGTCTTCATTGAAAAAGTTGTCAAGCACTGGAACAGACTGCCCAGGGATGTGGTTGAGTCACCATCCCTGCAGGTCTTGAAAAGATGTGTAGACATGGCGCTTGGGGACAGTTCAGTGGGCTTAGCTCTGCTGGATTAACAGGTGGACTTGATGATCTTAAAGGTCTTTTCCAACCTAAAAGATTCTGTGATTCTAAGTGTGGCCAAATTATTGTGACTAACCAGTTTCAATACCAGCAACAGTTTGAAATGAAAACAAGAGGCTAGAAGGGAAAAATCAGGATTACCTCTATCAACTGTGAATTGTAACCTGTAACAGTGATACTGGAAAAGCAGCTGAGAGCCCTGAGGGCACTAAGGGCCCAACTGCCCCTGCCTGGCCAGGCCAAAGCTTCCTCCGACCCTACCCATGGCCCAGGAGCCGCGGGGCTGGGCCCGCTGGCAGGTTGACCTCTGAGCCTGTCCCCATCCCCAGGGAGGTGCCAAGTGCCCTGGGCTGGGGCAGCCCCTTCCATCCTCCCCTGTCACCCACCTGGTGGGGTGGTGGCACAGGCCCTGGTTGAACCACCATCACACCTGGGCCCTGGGGAGGCCTCAGCCCCTGCAGCGCCCTGGCAGAAATCAACAGCCCAATCTCTTGCTGTCTAAGTGTGTTATAATGGAAACAATAAACCCAATAATTCACCTGTCTGGAGGAAAATATTGTTTGAGAGGTTTGTGCTAGTGTCAGCTAGAGATGAAGGAAGCAAATTAAAAGCTGCCAGTTTGGTGCTGAAACAGACTGCTCAGAAAGTTGTAATGTGGCCTAAAAAGGGACTTTTGCCGCTTTTACCCTGATTTTCTAGTCGGTAATACTGTCTTCTAGCATTAATCATTCATTCTCCCTAGCCTGTGTAGCTATAATCTTTGTAAATATTTCAGAATTATGGTTTATGCATGCTGCCTGCATACCCTGGGAGCATGACAATGGCAACACAGGAAAGGAAGCAGACTTCTTCAAAGCAGATGTATTCCTGGTCTTCTACCAGCCAAACAGCTGACTTCCAAAATTGTTCTAAAGGCTTTTTTTTTAAGCATTGAATGTTGTTATTTGATGGGTTGTCCTTGCATGTATTATGACTGATATTAATCCTTATTTAGAAAGTAGGAATTAATCTAAATTCTGTGCAGTTAAGGATGTGTAAAATACAGCTACGATTGTGTGGAGCCGAGCTCTTCACAGCGGTATATGGTGGGAGAGTGAGAGAAGTAGTTGAGATGAAGCAGAAGATGAAACAAAGCAGTTCAAACTAAAGATAAGGAGAAACTTTTTCTCCTTGGGGACAGTGAGGCAGTGGAGCAGTTGCTCTGAGCAGTCTCCAACCTTGGAGGGTTTCAAGACTAACTGGATCAAGCCCTGAGCAACCTGGTCTGACCCTGGTCTGAGTAGGAGGTTGGACTTCAAGACTTCTGCGCTCCCTTCCAACCCCAGTTATGCTATGATTCTAACCAAGATAGCTACCACAACGACGGATTCCCCCCTACCCCCTCAACTGTGTAACAAGCTAAGATGGAAATTCATTGTTAGAAAATTAATAAATTGCTACTCTACAGCAGATTGGTTTCCTACCTCAAATATACCATTGTATTGCTTGTCTTCTGGTAATCATGCAAGAGCCTGCTATGGATGAATTACTATAAGATACCCTGTTAGCTAACTTCCGACTTCTTCATATGCTGTCTTGCATAGAAAAAATACTCAACTGATTTCCTTAGAATTGGGGTGGGGGTGAGAAATTCAGAGAAACCTTTTGGCAATGATACACCTCCCCCATGTGTGCCCCCCGTGCCAACCCCCCCCCCCCCTTTTTTTTTCTTATAAACTTAAAGCAAGTGAAAAGAAATTGTACACTAGGCCTTAAAAAAAAAAAAAAAAAAAAAATCTGGGTTGCAAGGGATGACACCTCCAGAAGTGCTTTCTTCCTCTTTAGCTTACTCTCTTCACAGCAGTTTCCAAAATGGAAAGGAACTGTGCATAAGTTTGGCTTCGTACTTGCAGTGAGTTTCTTGTGTTAGGATAACTGTCATATCCCTTGACACGTGTCAAAGGCATGGCACAGCCAAGCACAGGTCTGTTTCTTAGGAATGCTTAGAATCACAGAATCATAGAATTGTTTAGTTTGGAAAACACCCTTAAGATCATCAAGTCCAATCATTAAACTAACACTGCCAAGCCCAGCATTAAACCATGTCCCTAAGTGCCATGTCTACATGGCTTTTCAAGACCTGGAGGGATGGTGACTCAACCACATCCCTGGACACCCTATTCCAGTGCTTGACAACCCTTTTGGTGAAGACATTTTTCCTAACATCCAATCTAAACCTCCCCTGGCACAACTTGAGGCTGTTTCCTCTTGTCCTATTGCTTGTTGGAAGAAGAGACTGACCCGCATCTCGCTACCACCTGTTTTCAGGCAGCTGTAGAGAGTGATCAGGTCTCTCCCATCAGCTGCCTCCTCTCCAGACTGAACAAGCCCAGTTCCACCAGCCACTCCTCATGAGATTGGTTCTCCGAGCCCTTCCCCAGCTCCGTTGCCTTTCTGTGGATGAGCTCCAGCACTTCAATGTCTGTCTTGCAGTGAGGGACCCAAAACTAAACATAGCACCAGCACCAAGCGCAGGGAGACCATCCCTTCCCTAGTCCTGCTGGCCACATGATTTCTGATACGCTTACTGGAGTTTGTGTTATTTTCATAGCCTGGGGAAAGAGTGACAGTCCTGGCTCCTTCAGTAGCTTTGTCAGCTTTGCTAGGAAAAGACACTAAAAATTATTATTCTGAGAAAACACTTTTGAACAGACTGTTTCTATTGCTCCTTAGGATGCTGGTATCTCTTTCCAAGAAGACCAAGTATCAAAATCAAGAATGACATTTTTAACTGAAAGCTTGGAAGATGCATCAAAATTATGTTAGAACTTAACATTTGTGACTCTTTACTCGGGACTTGTAGAGGAAACACAGTAGTGTCAATCTCTGTAGTAAAGATGGACTGACAACTGGAAAGGCTCTCTGAGAACTTAACCTGAGTTTTAATGAATATTGAGTTTGTATTTGGAATACCTTGGATAACTTACACTTTTCTGAAAATTCATGTTAATCTTTTCTTCTTGAAAAGTATTTCATAAAGCAAAACATAGATTTAAGTACTTCTGGACCTTATGCTTTCTGCTCTCTTGAAATCATTGTGCAAAATCCATGAAGCAGGTTGAGCCGATTAAAAAGCAGGAAATGTCTTTCCAGGGTGTGCTGCCTGGGCTTAGCAAACCCTGTAACTTAAAACCTCTTCCAGAAGAACACTTCAGCATTTCATGTTGAGCTGATATCCTACGGGCGTATCTACTCCATTTTATTGAAACTATCTTCCTGGGTTGGTAATCTGTCCTTTTATGAAGTATCTCTCCTCCCAAGGTTATGTCCCCAAAAGACCTAGCATGATAGTCACAGGTAATGATGTTGAAACTCAAAGCTTAGTTACATTACCAGAAAGCAAGACAATCCTGGCAAAATATTTTCATTTATATAGGGTCTGGAAGGCTATTGACTTGAGCAATGGCTTCCCTGTGACATTTTTCTTTTTAGAAATGAATCCATGTTTACTTATACTTTCTTTTAATTGGATGGCTGTATTTAACTTCTGTGGTGCATTAAGTTATGTAATTAAGGGTTGATTAAAGCTTTGGTTTCACTGTAGAACTCAGCCTGAAGAAAACTAAATAAAACTCATCGCATTGTTCTATTTGTTTCCACACTTGAATTTTCCTAAGACTGCCTTGACTTATTTCACTTTTGTATTTTCCTAAGGCTGTATTGAATTAAGAGTCCTGGGTGTAACGTTGTGCATGTTTGGGACTGAGATGTTTGAGACTTCCTGTTAAAGCGTATTATATCCCTGACCCCTATTTCTGCAGTTGTAGAAACAGATGAGCAAATGGGTCATATGGAAAATGGATCAAGTGTCTAGTTCATTAATGACTATGCAAAGAGAAAAAAAAACCTGCCATAAAGGGACCAGAATGTTTTATTACAAAGCCTGAGTAAGAAATTAGTGCAGCATAAATTTTTCAGACATGGAGGTAGGTCAGTTTCTGGCAGACTCTGAAGTCATTTGACAGAGAAACTTTACCCGATAATACTAGTAATTTTCACCGAAGGCCAACAGCCTTTAAAAGCAGAAAATCCCAACCTCTGTGGTCTTATGCTGTTCCCTGTTGTTGCTAAGTCCTGAGCTGAGGGAAGAGACCATTCAAAGAACAGTAAACCTGGAGAAAAAAAATGTAGGAACGTTTCTTGGAATTTTTGTAAGTGGACCAAGATGAAGTCTTAAATAATAACAAAAAGCAAATGAAAACCTGACAGAGATGGAGACTCTCTTAGATCTTTTACTAAAACTACTCAAGGTTGAAGAATCAGGCCAGAATAAAGCAAAAACCAGCAACAATGGGAAAAATATTGAGTACTCTCTTTCTCAGGGGATTTCTGAGTGATGGGTCTGGACTTTTCTCTGCTAAAGGCTGTTTTATTTCCTTGAGCAATAACAGTAGTTTGCATAGACACAGTGGTTCTAAAACCCAAAGATTCCTGAATTTCTTCACAAGCAACTTCCATGGCCAGCGAAACATGAAATAACATGAAGATGTATGCACACAATAGTTTAGTGTATCTAAAAGAATTGGTTAAAAAAAATAATAAATCACCCTCTGCCCTGAAGTTTTGCTGTTTAAAGGTGATGTTTTCTGTGTATACTTCTGGGTTAAATATGATTTTTATGTGTTTATGTTCTGCTGACTCAACAGAGGGGATGTGCAGACTACACATACCCTAAGGTTTTTCTAGTTATTGCTGATGAATTTTAAGTGGGTTGAACTGTATCCTAACGTTAACTATGGCAGTGACTGTTATGGGAAATCTTCCATCAGAGTACGGAGTCTGACAAAAGGGCCACTGTAGAAGTAACAGAATGCACCATATTTACAGCCATTCATAAATATTGCTTGGCTTTGACAAGAAATTATATAATTTTTACCCATGTTCCACCCATAACACCTCGTCCTACTGAAATTTCTCACTGTAGCTATCTGAATCCTAGAACTTAAGTTTTTCTTTGAAAGGGCTTTTTTTTTTTATATATTCTGCGACCACTGATACCTTGCACTGTCAAAAATACTCTCTTTGTTGGGTAATAATACCTGAAAATGTATCTTGTATTTATATGCTTTGAAGTTTAGCTGTTTACTACTTAAAGATGTTGATGTCAATAATTTTTTTTTCTTGTCTGGAGAAACAATTTCCATATAAATTGTTTCTGCAGAAAACATTCTGCAAAATGCAGAATGACAGAAAACATTCATTTTATCAACTTTCAATATGTGAAAATGCTGAGGTATGTCCACACAAGGTAGTTAGTTATTCGTGTACCTGCATTCCAGAAGATCTTGAAATGTTTTCCAGGTCTTAGGAACTACCCAGTTTGACTTCTAAATTCTTTAGGATGTCAGCAATTAAAATGTTGGAGAGATGTTTTCATTGATAAAATACTACTTTTTTATTTCTTTGGCAACATCTAAAATTTTTTTGTGACATTCTTCAAATTTGGGTAGTATGACGTAATTCTTCCTGGATGCCTGTATCTTCATTGAGATAAGTTAAAAGAAAGAATTTATTAGAAATACCCTTTGGTTATAAGTTGAATTTGCGGTTAAAGGCAGAACAAAAAATCATAAAGAAATTACACTGTAATTATTATTAATAAAGGGAAACTTTGAAGTTTGGGTATGGACTGCTAGAATTAGGAACATCTTGTGCTGATATGGACCGTGCAACTCCTTCAAAGCCTTAGGAAAGGAAATACTCTAATGTTCTGGCCTCAAGTATTGTCCTTCTAGTTTCTTAAAACTCTTGGGAAATATTCTTTGTGGAGGAAAATCTATTTGTAAGTTGTATTTAAATGAACCACAAAATGAAATACCATGCTTCACCTTTGTGAAGGTCCATATTCCTTTTTCATGAAGCTAATGGGTTTAGAATTTGGCCAAACTGGAACTGAACTGATCCCTAGTTATTGTATCTAAAATTACATCAGTCTGTTTGTCTTCCCATTGTCAAATTTTGCTTGAATAAAATGGTAAATGCTTTTAGAGTTATCACTTTCTCCTTAGTCCTAGTCATTGGGTGCTGAAACTTCTAGAAACTTTAGGTCAAGTTTTGGCACAGATACATTTCCGTTGAAGTTGAAGGACAATTAAAAAAAAATCAAATAAACCTGATAAAATTAAAGGATTATTTTATTAAAAATCAAAGACATGCAGGCCCTTTGTTTTATGTATTAATTTTTGCTATTAAAAATATTTTGTTGTTATGGGTATAATTTTTTCCTCCACAATTTTAGTCTCTTAATTCTGTTGTTACTACAAATAGAAGTAGAAAGAGATAAGAATTGCTTTTCTGTAAGAAAAATGACATATTGCTGAAATTTTTTTTGTAGCATGATACTGATTTTCTTTCTAATTTAGAAATAAACCTATTTCATACTGTTCCTATACATACATATGTATCTCAACAAAGTCTTAATCATAAAAATATAAAGAAATAAAGATGCTTCATTCCTTCAGTGAAAAATCTCTTCAGAATAGTTGCACTCCTGAAAACTGTTTCATCTGTATGAAAACCTTGTGTTTTTAAAACGGAAAACTGTTTTGTCAAAAGGTATTCAACTAGTTCCGCTGCTAAACAGAAATTCAGTGTTTTGAGAAAATGGATATTCTTCTTGAAGATGGGTTGCAACTGTGAGGTGTTGCAGTAATTTGAGCATGTGGGTATTTTTGAAATAGGCACCCAATACATAAAAACCAAACCACACTTTTACATGTACTGCTTGGGGATACGGCAAAGATCCTACATAGCTGTAATTTCATTGTATTACTATGAAAATTATCATACAGTGGTTTAATTTATGACAATGTTTATAGTGCATGCACTTGCATATCCTGCAGAAAATCAATATAATCATGTAATGAGACTGCATCATAACAGATTTCCTAGCTACTAGCTTTTAATATCACAGCATTTGGTTGTTGGTTTTTTTTAAGTGCTGTAGGATTTTTTTCCCCCCTATGCTACAGAAAGGGAGAACTAAGGAAGGAAAGAGTTACTAACCAGAAGACTTATGAATTCAAGTCACCTGCAGGAAGGAAGCAAAGTATTTTGATTTATAAAAGATAGGTAAATTTCAATCATTTGAATTTAGCTGACAGGTTGTTGAAATTAATGCTTATATAAAACATTTCAGGCTGTTGAAATTAATGCTTATATTAAAGTGTGAATGTGATTTTTTTTTTTATAGAAATGGTGTTATTTAAAAAGACAAGAAGTCAAATTCAGTCTCTGATTTCAGAAGGAAATTCACTTACATCTGAATTTGAACTTGTATTTGAATCTATGGGTAGACTGAAATCCAGGTTTTCTCCTGTTACTGGCATAAATGGGAATCGTTTGCTGTATTGCCACTTCATGCTTTTTGGATGTACTTCTCAATGTAATCACTTTAGCTATAGCCCATATAAACTCCACTGCGGACAGCTGCTTTTTATGTGCCATTACGGTACGGACAGAGACAAAAAGGCAACGAACCAGATAAATACTCTGCGTCCAAAGAACTGCTCTTTGCTGGAGCACTGGAGTACAGCCTTCTTTTTCTAGTGCCGCCTAGAGGAGGCACTTCCTCCCCCCCCCCCCCCCCCCCCCCCCCCCCCCCCAGTCTCTTAGAAGCCAGGGAAGTCCCAGGAGAAGATGGAGTGGTGTTCTCCCAACCCCCTGGCAGGCTCACTGCCCTGCTGCCAGCCCAGCGGGGCTGCTCCCTTCTGTTTTGATGTTTTGGTGGTTTCGTGATTGCTACCAATTTCCTGCAGCCAAAACATAAATTTGTCATAACTCTAAGCCTGTGAAAACTAATTGAAAGAAATCAGCCGTGACCACTTAGGGACAATTGTGACTGTTAGAAAAGAGGTAATGGAACATCATAATTAGTTGCTGTTTCACGGTGCTCACCTGAAATTTTCGCACAGATTGGGGCACGCTGGATTGCTTAAGTAAGTATTTGCACGCTAACTAGCGATATTTGATCCACCTCAGTGTCAAGTGCTTCCATAACTTTAAAAATTAAAGAAGCGGAGAGTCTCAATTGGATTCCAGTCGGCAGTTTGATTCAGATTTTATTATCAGCAATGGGTCTATAATAAGCATGAACTGTCCTCTCAGATTAGCCATGCCTCAGCAACTGCCCGTGCTGTATCTCCCTCCTCCCCTGCCTTTTGCTGAAAATGGAAGAGGCCATCTGCAGGCTTTAACTTGCTATTCAAGCTGGCTGCTAGGATTCTGGAGGAAACAAGGCAATATATGTGCTTGTCTTCTCACAAAATGATCTTTCTTTCAGGCCTGAAAAAATCCTTCACTGCCCTCCTGCCCTTCACTCTCTCCTTTGCGCGCACTCCGTGCTCTCAAACATACAGATTGCAGAATGGCAAATGTGTCACTAGGTAGACAAACATGAAATGTAGCTGAATGGTCGGCCTTTCGGTTGAAAACTGGTGGGATTTCTCTCTGCAAATAGCAGAACGAATTGTAACGATAAAGCTTTTTTAGATACAAACAAAATCCTTAAGCAGCTGCACGTTCTTGTTTATTTTACAGAAATTGAACTCGGTACACTATTTCAGCTGCCTTACAATTTAGCAGCTTATAACTACGTGGATGAATGTGAACCGTATAAAATTATTAAGCACAATGACTGGAAAAGAATTTCTTTTGTTTTGATGCTTTTTACAATACTGATAAATTAATTACCACAATGATTAATTGCTGATGATCTCCCTTCGGTAAAGTCTGGAGCTTATTATTAATGGCCTCTTCTTCTGGGCATTATGAACTTGTTACATTGCGCAGTGAGTACGCAAAAATTCTCGAAGAGCTTAAGTGGAGGCTGACAAAAGCACCAACAATAGCTGCCTCCTAACAGAAGTGAGATTTTTAAGTTCCCTGAAGCCAACATCCTTGAGTCATTGTGTGTCAAAAGAGGACACTTAAGTTACTGAAGCAATGAACTCCTTCCAAATTGATTAAAACAATAAATATGTCAGGGAAAAGAAAATTTTGAAACGACTTAATCCATTACACAGCAAATGGGAAAATCTGGTTTGGAGCGATATCTAGGCACACAATGCATGTTATCATTTGCAATTAAACATAACTTGCATTAGGAGTTCTTATGGCAAACAAGTGTGTTGCCAAGTAAAGGGGCATGATTTAGCTCAGGTGAGGGATCATAAAGATTTAATTTAATTTTCTTTTTTTCCCCACAGGGGTACCGTACAAGTGAAAACTTTCTCCTTTGGATCTTGATGTTGGTGGTGAAAGCAAGTTGTAAACTTTTTTTTTTTTTTTTTTTTTAGCTCTAGATTCAGTGTTTATAAAAACAAAGAAGGAGTATAAACATGTATATTCTTTGATGATGATTTTCTGTAGGAAATATGTATAATTTTGTCTTTTATACAGTACAAAATAACACAATTTAAACATTCTATAGCCCATTTTTTCTATGAATGGTTTATTTGTAGTAAAAAAGTTGTTAAGGAAAAAGGGCAAACTATTTATAATGAATTTATAAAACCTGCAAGATCATGTTTAGTTTCTGTAAATCACATTTTATTCTTGAACAATGAAGTGCACAGTCCCAAAAGACAACCTCTAACCATGCGCTGTGTAGAGTTAATTCAATAGACTAAGCATTGAGTTCTAATTTGGAGCAGACAAAACCGCTCAAAATGTAGACTTACACATTTTGCTCTTTCACATCCAGAGATCTTAAACCCTATGTAGCTCTCTACTGTCTGCAAGTCAGGCCTTGGTATATGGCTCACTAGAAATATTTAATGAATGTAAAAATAGGAGAAAAAAAAGGTGATCTTCTTTATAATGTTATGCAGTATTCTAAACATTTGTCTATAAATATGGATTCTTCCAGCTTTTCTCACTCAGAAAAATAACATCTCTTGAAAGCGGGGTTCATGTCTGTTTTTCTTGGAGGTGCCAAAGCAGAAAAAAACTTGGAATTAAGGACCGAGTAAAAGGTATATTAAATGCTTTTAAAAAAGCCAGAAAACAAAGTAAAATGCCCTGGAAGTTGATGTATTTCTTATGTATATTACGGCTCTTTAAAGAATGAAAAGTCAGGAGACCCGCAATATGTTGTGAAAGCTTTGTACTTGGCTTGATGCAATTATTGGTATTCTAAAATGTATTTGCTTTCAGGATACCCTGTGCAGCATGCTGAAGAGCCATTAGTCATTTATCACACTAATACTTGACTGCGACTTAGTTCATATGGCTTCTGGACTCAGTTGGAATGGACTGGATGCTGATATAAATTCTGTTCCATTCATTTTGATTTTGTTCTTGAAGCCCTTATTTTATTTTTATTAAAAATACATGACTAGGAAAGTTGATGTTTTTATCCTATGAACTAGAACCAGATGCTTTGTTTAATTTCCAGATTAGACAGTTTTGTTTTGTTTTGTTTTGTTTTTTTGTTGTTGTTATATTGAGTGTGCTAATGGTCTTAAACTGTGGGGGTTTATTTGGAAATGCTAGGCGGGCAAGGCAAATAATGTAGAGTGCCATGCCTGTCTTGCTGAACTCTCCCTGGTTTACTGCATTATTAAATATTGCATAAATTATTCAATGTCCTTTATATCAAACAAACATTTTTTTGCAAGTGGTACTGTGTGAACAAATGGGTATTAAGTAAAACCCCCAGACAGAAACGGAATGGTGTTTCTTTTCCATTCCTTGTAAAGAGCCACCGCCTTTTTTTTCTTTTTTTTTTTTTTTTTAATATCACTCAGACAATTGAAGGAAAAAATAGTGACAATTATGTGAACTGCTCACTTTTTGTGTGATATTAAAATACTCCTTTCCGAGGCAGCCAGCATCTGATACAGCACGTTACGCTCAGGGGAAAGGCAAACGCAGAGCATTAGGTGTGGGCTGGCCTTGGTCGCTGGCTGTGGCAGGTGAGCTGCTCTTGCACACGGTGGGTTTTGGTGTAAGCAGCAACCCCCTTAGTATGTACATAGCTTGAGTAGCTGCTCAAAGCATGGCCATAAAATCTGCTGCAGAGGAGAGAAAGCTTGCTTGGAGGAGGAGATAGTGCCACACAGAGCACACCCCTACCTACGCATTCAACCCAAAGTGTCTAAGGGCCCGTGACTACATCTTTTTATTTTGCTTTCTAAGCTCTTTGTGTAGGGCTCTATCATCCTGAGGCATCTCAGGAGCTTTCCTCGTGTGAGCAGTCCCATTATATGCATGGGAATGACACTCCTGAGTGGTTATTTATATTTGCAAAAATACTGGCTGCTTCAGGCCCCCAGCAAGAGACTGTTACTGTTGGAGGGTCTTGAAATGGGGAAGGCATATGGGGGGGTGGGGGGGTGTTGGAAAAAGGCACCATATGGAATAAAAATGCTTTTAATGTGCAGGGAAAGTGGCTGGGGGGAAGGTTTTTTTGGTTTTGTTTTGCTTGTTTTGAACAAAGGGGAAGGTTCCCTGTATGAGCACTTGTTCTGAATATTGCGTGGTCAGATTAGCCATGCTGCTTTGAGCAGTTTAAGGAGGTCTGGGAACTTAGTAATACCTTCCTCTGCCTCCCCCCCCGCTCCCCCCCTCCCCAGCCATAGCAACAGCAAGGCGATGAACTAAATAGCAGAGAAATAAGGACCCAGAGATGAATAATGACCCCTAATTCTAGAATGAGGAGTTGTGAATGCATTGCTGAGGTTTGTGCATCTTTCCATTTCAAATAACTGGAAACGCAGGGGGAATGGGGTTGGGGAGTGAGAGGTCAGGCAGTAGGGGGACTTCAGGCTTCTTTGCTGGATTTTGTTCTTCAGCTTTTCACAAACGAAGGGGTCAGTAGAGGGAATTCCCGTGCCTGATGTGTGGAGAGCTGGAAAGGAAGCAAAGGTTTATTAAGCTGCTCTTATTGTCACTTACACTTTCTTTACAAAGATGTTGGGTTTACAAAGGGCAAACCTATGACTTTTGTGTAAAGCAGTTTATAGATTTACAGCTTAATACGGAGACAATCTGACTTTTATTTTGCTGTATTTTGGCAGGTGGGGGGGAGGGGCTATTGGCTTAAGCACATCCACGTTTCTCTATGCATGTGTTCATTTTGCTGTGGTTTTCCTTGGAAAAGATGACTGTCTTCGGTTTGTTCTTAGACGCTGAAAACACGTGGGGTAGATTTTGTCGCTTGGCCTCAGCCTGCCCTACATTGCACGCGATATTATGAAAACCTTTTCTAGCAGCATCTATGTTAGTTGTACTCAAAGGTGAAAATGAAGTGGTATTGACACATGAGAGGCTGCGCCAACATCCACAGTTTTTCCAATTGCATCTTATTAAAATAAATACTCAACTGCCGCATACTATTTGATTTCGGAGCAAGAGCCTCGCTGTAGTTGCCGTTATCAACAAAGCCATACTGTACAAAGGGAAGTGTTTATAATTATTTACTGTGCTGCAGCAACATCCACAGGGTGTGAGCAGGAAGGGGCACCATCTCCGGTTCATGTTGTGTAAACAGAGGAAATCATAGTCCTGGCTCCTGGAAAGTTTATAACCTTAAGTCTTGGGTTTTCTTTCATTTCACGCTTTCTCTTTAATCTGAAATCATAATTAATAATCAGCTGTTTCTCTTGAGGAGGATTTTTCTTTTCATGAAAACATTAATATTTGTATTGCATCAGCCACGAAAGTTTAAAATAACTTCCTGAATTCATCTGTTGTGTGAGATGAGATATTGCATGGGACAATATGAAAGGGAGCATAACGGAGGCAGGACTTTAAAATAACAAATGAAATTCTGCGACTTAGTAACTTAATGAAATTTAATTTTCATGGACATTGTTCAACACAGGAAAATCAAATCGGTTGGGTAAGACTGCTAACTAGACACTGTTGGACCTCCACTGTGTGAAACGTACTCGGAGAACTATTTTGTTTGTGGTTTTCACTGGTCTGAAATCACTCTTGGTCCGGTTCTAAACTTCCAGCTGTTCCTCATGATCCAGTAGACCTTATTTGGTTTCTAAGAGGAACAGTATCATATTAAAGGCTACGTATAGGAGCAGGATATTTAGTATTTTTTTTAAATTTAAATTCAGAAATCTAAATTTTCTGGACAACTGGTATTGCAAGTCATTGTAATTAAATTCCTTTTCAAGTTATAGGAAATCTGAAATCAATGAGTTCTTTCCTTTGGAGATTAACTACCACAGTCACTTTTATCATTTTCTCATAGATAAAGTTTATTCCAAAGAATAGGCTGGTTTAGGGCATGTATTTTAGAATATATAGTTAGGACATGTTATAAAATTCTTGGTGTCTAATATTTATTGTTACTGAGACATGCTGCAGAATCGTTTTTTTTTATCTCAAATGTCACTGGGTGCACTTTTCATATGGAAAGTCCTACTTACAGGTTTCCTTTTTAAATGCATTATATTAAACTTCCATAACAACAACTAACATCTTGAAATCCTTTTTGGATTTTTTTTTCCTTTCATTTGTATTTTAAACCTCTGCACTCGCTAGGGTTTTTTTGTTATTTGAGGGTGTGAAAGCTCTGTGTCTGATTTTTGCCTGTGTTTTAAAAGGGATATAGTCTAAATGAGATTATATTGTAAATCTGTTTTTTTGTGTGTTACACTAAAAAAGGAAAAGGCAGACTCTTCAAATTATAATCTACTAATAAAGAATCTCGTCCTCTAAGTATTGTGTAGTTTGACCTTATCGATGTTTTGTAGCTTGTGCATATGCAGAATCTTATTCAGCAATTTTATATGTGAAGGCCAGTAATTGCACTCCTGGAAGATGAATTCAATTGATATTCAACTTTTTACAGGTTACAAACAACCAAACAAAAACAAAACCCCCAAACCCAGCACCTAACGGCATTTTTAAAAGCACATGTAGCAAATTAAAAAAATTCTCTGTCAACATTTTATTAGGATGTAAATATTGTGGGATTCCAGGTTGCATGTTGTGTTTTGGAAATAGCTTCACGTGCACGTACAGAATATCTGGCAGATTTATATGCTTTAAAAAAAAAATTAAATAGGGGGATAAACTGCAGTTGTAGTCTGAGAGAGTACTCTGAAGGCTTTTATTGCTTTGGGCAATGGGACCAAACCATGGAAAAGTACATTAGAAATGAATTGGTTTTGATTATATATCACTTCTAGTTTAATAATTTTTGCTCTTTGTTATGGATATTTATTATTTACTTTATAAGTTTTATTTTACCAAGAGAAGTTTTACATCATGTTTTCATTTATAGAAATCAAGGGCATTTTAGATTTGCCCAAGACCAATGGGAATAAGAAATGATCTTCAGGAATTTGTTATAATTACATTATATCCACATGAGCACCAAAAGAATTTAGCATGATTAATGCTATTATAAGGCATATGAGGGTCAGGAACAATAGTTTGCTCCTGTTCTAAAGAGAATTAAGTATTTGCACAAGAAGAAACTCAAGAATTTAAACTAACTTTTTTAAAAAGTATATAGCTAGTTGAGAAAAGAGAGATGTTTTTTTAAGTACTTAGGCAGTTGCACAAGGAGAAGCTTAATAGTAAATACTGACAACTTTGATTTAGTTCTGTTGTGGATGAAAGCTGACAAGTGGAATAAACTTGCAGAGAATTATAGAGTGCATTTTCTTCTCTGTTTTTACTAGTGCATGTTAATTGAAGTGACTCAAAATTTATTCCACTTTATATCAGAACTTATCTGTCACCCCTGCAATAAAATAATGCTCCTTATGTTTCAAATAGTATCTTTTTGGTAATGTATATGTATGTTAAGGCAGGGTCTGTGAATCTCCTGTTTTCCTGAGCTCTAAAAAAAAGAGAAAAATAGATTGCAGCACTGCCTCCACCATAAACCACCATCGGTCAGCCCTGCACACTGCTTCATCCTCCGCCCTTGGATATAGCGATGCATCCTCTGGCTTTATCCCATTGCCGTCAAAGGTAGCATGGAGCCCACTACAACCTCTTCTCGAGGCTTTTGTGTTTAAAATGAGGGATGATGATTATGAAAACAAAATCTGAATATTTTGTTCATTTTCATGAAATATGAAAAAATCCCAAGCACCTAGAAATCTCATGGAAATGGTGCAGAGCACAGCCAGCCTTTAAGGTAGTGTGAACAAAGGGGCAGTTTTGCTTGTAAACTTTAAGCATCTTGATGTGTTACTGCTGATCACTTGCTAACTTTTATGCAAAGTGTATTGTTTTAGTACAGGTTGGAGTTTGTCCCCCAGTGCGTTTCATCTGCAGCTTTGAAGCAGCTTTGAAGCAGAACATAGGTTATTCCGTGCCAGTATTAGTTAACTATCTTGTACAGTGTTATTTGGTGTGACATTGCTTTCTTTGTTTATAATCCATGGACTCTTTGTAATTATCATTAGTTCTTTTCAGTCTGTGTTTTTTTGTTGTTGTTTTTTTGGTTCATTTGGTTTTTGTTGTTTTGGGTTTTTTTAATAGATAAGATGTTTAAATAGGATTTTCTTTTTCTGGAGTTAGCACATAAAGGAGTTTTGTTTTTCTGAGGGGGACACACATAGAAGAGGAATGGATTTAGTTATATTTAACTATTCGTTTAAGAGTGATTTCATCTATTTGCTGGGGTGATTGGCATACCTGTCTTTTATACCATAAAATGAGATATTGTGACTGAGACTATTTATTTGCTTCACTAAAACTAGAAGTTGAGTTCTTCCTTGTACCTCTTGTAGCTCTGCTGCTAGCTAAGGAGGTGAAGGGAATTTGCTTTGCAGTAACTATGAAACACGGCTTAGATAATTTCCTTAGATAACGGGCAATCTCTTTACAACACTATTTTTTACTTAATGGCAGCCAAACAACAGTGATAAGCATGAATGGAATTTCACTGTCAATGTGATTAACCATAAACTTTTCTATACTTTATGCTGGTGTTTCTTTCTTTTTTTTTTTTTTTTACTTTGTATACTCTTGATGCTGTTTTCTGATTATTCCCTTCCCCACTGTTGTCTAATAGCTGTTCAGACTCTTGTATTTACACTTTCAGTTTTCTCTGTCACAATATAGCATTAAACCCACCCACCTGCACACATCCCCCTTTCTTAAAAAGTTAAGTGACGTTTAAGTGCCTGGCATAACGCCCTGGTTCAAAGACTAAACCCAGCAAATATTTGAAAGGGACATGGGAGGAGCGTTTGACCTGGGGGACTGGCAGGGGATGGAGAGAATAGATGGGCATCTGGGGCGCTGCGCTTTGGAGCTCAGCGAGCATGCAGCCATGTTTTTGACTTGCTCCCTTGAGGGATCCATGGGGAGGAAGATGGCTTTAGAGTATCATCACTTAGCACACCACCTGCACGCACAAGTACGCTGCTGCTGCTGGCGGAAGTCGGGCCGAATATGTTATATTTGTTAGTAGATGCCCCAAGAAAGTATGTAGTCAGAGTGCTCTGGAAATTGTGTGGAAAAGTGCTGGTTTCTGTACATTTAAAGCTGCTTTTTTAGATCAGTGTACTGAACAGAGTGATCACATGAGTTTGGTAATAATGTTTTCCAGTCCATGTGTGTTGTATGATACATTGCCTTGTAACAACATGCTTGGGGCAGTGCTGAGTTTTATATTTAAGTGTAGAATTTATTTCTTTAGAAGATTTATTACCTGGACATAACAATAATTTAGTAGCTACGATATGTGCATTAAATGAGTTTTGCCTGACAGTTTGAAAAAACATTGGGTTAATATAGAAGAGCAAAACAGTGATTATTTTCTCTTTTCTGGCTCTAAAAAGCTGTCATAAAGATCGTAGGTGCAAATAGATGAGATGTGCATGTACCTTTATGGCCTTTGCAAGTCAACTGCTCGTTAGACAAATATGAAAAGCGACAGCTTCCTTACATCACCTCTTTAGAATGACCACAATTTATACATTGTTTGCTGGGTTATTTCCTACCCAATAGCTGGGAAAAGTCTCCCTTTAAATTGTTACATTTCTGCTTACAGGAAAGGAGCTTGAAGCTGGTTGAGTTTGGGGGTGAGTTTGCTGTCTGTTGCTTCCACACCTCCAATTTGGGTAACGCATGCATTTACCTAACTTGCTTCTGCGTGCGTAAGGCTCCTGCATATTTAAAGGCTGGGTATTCAGGGATTATCTGTCGTGCTTTATCTTTTTGTTTTGATCACGCAAGGAGAGGATCCTAGCCCACATAACCAGAACAGAAGGGTGGGGGTTTCTTCCTGTTATGTTTGTTCTTTTTTTTTTCTTTTTCCCAAAAGCTTTACTATTGCCATGTTTTCCGCCAGACACTGTGTTTGAGTGGAGGAAAAGTTACGGGTCTGAGTGTGCAAATTTATAAATCATGTGTCTGTAGAATACTTGGCTGTTAACACACACAAGGCGTTTAGCTTACAGGCACAATATTCATTTTCAATCGGTCCTCAGCAGTGGGGCAGGAAATCTAGACGGCAGCCATGTGAAAGTCAGAACAGTGCTATGACAGTAGCAGGGAAAGAAAAAATGAAAACTATTAACAATTAATATTCAAGGCATCAGTTAAATAAAATTTCATGTTTATACATGACAAAATTGAAAATTACAGTTATGTTTTCTAGGAAAGCTAGGAAAAATGACACTAACATGGAGGGGTACATAGCATCACTTCATTTAGCTTTTCATTTTACGTTTGCTCTGCTCCTTAAATTATATTCCAAATGAGATTCAAACTGTTATATAGTTAATTAAAAACGTACAGTACATATTTTGCTTCATAATCACGGAAGCTCCTCTCCTCCCCCTCAGAGAATAGTAGCAGGTATACTGGTAGAATAAGTGAATAAGAGATCAGCCTGATGCATCAAAGGAATATTTTGCTACATAGCTTAATTAAACCCCGGGCTGGATAAAAAGAGGTTCCATGTCCTGATGACTCTGACCTTTGTTTTTAATCTAGATAACTTTAATTTTCTTTTTCAATTGAATGTAACTGAATTAGAAAAAGAAAGCGTCTTTGGTGTTTTTTTTTTTTTTTTTTTCTCTCTAGTGTTAAATCCTTAATCCCATTTTAAGTACCAGCAACATTAATGACAGTTAATAGCAATTACTGCATGTGTACTTTGATTCAGAAAATAACAGAGGTTTAGGGATTGGTATCATGCTACTAGTATTCTGTGTTGCAAATTATTTGTGGATGAGGTTAATTGAGCCATCTCACTCCATGGCTTTTATTCTGGCATGTAAGTCACAAATTGAATCATAAACCCGTACAGTAATAATCAGCACATACCCTTTTAAAGACCATCCCTGATGAAACTCAGTATGAAATTACCAGTTACATTTCTCAAAGCCTGCACTGAATTAGCATCTACAGCACAGTGTAGTTTATAGTATTTTTTTAAAAAAATTGCTGCTTTAGTATAAATATGCACATATTTTCATATATTAACGGATATGCTAATTTACAGTAATTGTGCAAAGATGATTAACTGTTTTTATTCAGTGTTTCTTTTTAGCAGATTTCTTGACTAGATTATTATAGAATTTTCTTAGATGTAATTGCTAATTTAAAAACCATAGAGAACTTAAGTGTAGAGACTTAAAAGTGGATGTTGTGCTTTGCAGTGACACATAATTAGTTTCCCTTGATTCTCTAAAAAAATGTGTGCATCCAAAAGTCATCATAATTGCAACAAGCAATGGAAAACAATGTAAAGGAAGACAATTTTGATAGTTTTCCATACGAAACCAGTTTTAAAGCAGCTCTTCCAGCATTGTACCCACTATGACAATTTGAATGATATACTTGTGGCTTTGAAAGCATGAGCAATGTATGTCTTACAATTTAAAATAGGAAACAAAAGAAGAAAAGAGAAATGGAAGCAATTCATTCCTTTTTCCAAATATGTTTTGCTTTAAGAATACTCTGGGAGTGCTCACAATATTCCAGCTATGTGGCAAGATCTAATTTGAGCTATAAAATATTTAGAATTTCTGGGATTTGTGGAGGAAAAATATATTGCCTAACTCAAATTATCTCATTTTGTTGAAATGTTTTGAATAGAAAATATAAAGTAGTGGTTGAATCTCATTTCACGCGAACGCAGAGAGGACCCGATGCAGAATACAGAGTCTGTGGTCGTCTTGTAATATCTGTATTACTTAAAAACATGAGTGCTGTGCAACCCATACATGCAGCACATGTTAATAAGCCTCATAATTTAAAGAAATAAGGTTTATAGACAACATTTCTGAACATCTGCAGACAGGTCTTCTCCTGTGCAGACAGATTTTCATCACAAGGCATTTAGAAACTTTGTCAGTTGTTATACTTGCACACTTAGGCATCATGTCAGTTCAAATAATATGGTTTACTATATAGTCCAACAAACATCTTTGGAGAAAAGTACCTTTTTTAATTCTGCTTTACTTTGGGGGGGGGGGGGGGCGAAGTCCTTGATTTTGCAGTAAAAAGGCACAGTGTGCTTTTTTTCAGTGCAAGGTCAGAGAAATAAAAAACAATGGATGACACTTTTCAGGATAAAAGCATGAAACATGTGTGGTTGTGTAGCACAAAGGATGTTGGCTAATCAGTTATTCTGCATTTAAATATGGGTTTAAACAAGATTAGGAATCCAGACTGTGCAAGAGATTTTCAAGTCCAGAGGTCAGAAAACATGCTAATGAGATAATAGGAAGTATTCACAAAAGCTTATCTGCGTTAGAAATTCATTTCTACTTAAAGAAATCCTTCCACCAGAATACTTTTAGACATGTGGTTTTGACCTGTTAATGCCTAAATTCTATCAGACTACCTGTTAGTTTAGAAATAATTAAGTCTTCTGAGGAAAAACCTGAACAAATTATAAATCTTTCTGTGGAGGGCTTTAAATACAAAAGTATTCGAGATTTTTGGTGGGACTTTAGTATGTTGGAATTCTTAAGTCTCATTGCATTCTCTAGTACACTAGGATAAAGCAGAATAAGTCTTATCCCTGTAGGAATACAGAAATACGTGGAGGCAGCCTTATTCTCAGCTTGTTTGGTTGGGTCATGTGCAGGATTTTTTATTAAAAAAAAATAAAAAAAATATCTTATTATCCAGATTATCAATACGGGCTATAAGGAAAAGATGATTTGAGATTGATCTTGTGATCTTTATTCAGAGCTGCTTTGGATATTTCTGTCCTCAGGAAGAATTGCAGGGCTGACCTGTAGAGCAGATTATCGCGGGTAGCTCTGCGGAGGCTGAGGGATGCGCAGCCATTCCTACAGGGGAAAACTGATTTCTCGTTTTATCAAACCAAAAGCTAGTTAACTTCATCATTCTTACAGATGAAACTTTTTTAACATTTCTGATGAAAATTTGGATTAAAACCGTGGGTTTATGGAAGCATGAATAGTTTGTAAACAAATAGGAATGTTTTTGGCCTACTCAATGACATACTGAAAATTATTTTTCTATTTTAACTTTATGCCATTTCATTTGAAATCTGAAAATCATGTTTTTAAATTGAGAATTATTTCATTTTGAGGTGGGAACATAGAAACTTCAGGTAGCCGTTTAAAAAAAGATAATTGTACTTGCATTTTAAATGAGCCTAACTGTAGGGGGTTTTGTTTGCTTGATTTATTTTTTTGTTTGCTTGTTGTGGTTTTTTTTTTTTTTTTTTTTTTTTTGGTCAAAAGCTTGTTAACAAGCTCTGTTAATTGTGAATATTTTTATAATATGTCCTACAATGTGTCACAAAAGCAGATCTGTTAACCATAGTGAAATGAATTGCGGAGTGCTGCAAATGTGTGGCGATAGCTATAGTACAGATAGCTGGGCACTGTCGGCTTGCTCAAGAGGGAGGGAGTCGTCCCTGTCATGGATATCATAGAAGAGAAAAATGTCAGCCTTTTACTTCCTCTTTCATTTTTTTCTGAATATGATTTGTTTATTTTATAAATGCATTGCCAGACACCATTTAAAAAGAAATAATTTTCCCAAGAATTTCTTCTGTGAAAAATTCTGTTTCAGTTAAGGCCAAAAATACTTGTGAAAAAGAGTTTCCACCAACATGGAATATTATTCTTGATCAGTAAAGAGGTGCTGTGGTTAAGAATGAGACCAAACAAAAGGTCTCACGGAACAGTATATCTCATTCTGGATAAACACATTCCGAATGGTAAATCTGTGGGGAAAAGTAATTACCCTAGGAAATGTGTAATTGCTGCTGATCAGACATTATTACACATAACATAAAAGCATGTTGTTGATGGTTTGGGGTTTTTCCATGACAAGGAGGAAGAAAAAAAAAAAAAATTCGCAGAGGAAAGAACATTTTGGTGCTTTTCCTTTGGACTTTTCCCCCCAGGAAAGGCTGTGTGAGCCGTGTTGGTGGCACGGGACACGGCACGCAGCCAGCGGGGCGGGTGTGCTCGGCTTGCATGCGGGTGTGTGCCAGGGACTGCCATGCCTTGGGCCCTTCCCCTGGCGAGCTGGGGGAATCCATGGGCTCTCCCTGGGAAAAGGGTCTCCCCGCTGGGAGGCTGGGACAGCCACCTGCAGCAGGCTGGTGCCAGGGCTACAGGGGCAATACAAACCGTATTTTCCAAAGCAAACCTCCCTCCCCCTGGCTTTGTCTCGGGAATGAGATGTCATTCATAGCTGAGTCTGCACCAATTGTGCTTTTCTAAGCAATTAAATAATTAACAATGTTGACATCTAAATTATATTTGCTTGGTGTCTGAGTTAACCCCTTACTGAGACCTCCAGGAAAATGACACTTGTTGGGGCCAGTGTTTTAGGCTTGGGCAGACATTCCTGCCTCAGTTCTGTGGTTTCACAGTCATGTTTTCTTTCCTACCACTACACCTGGAGATTTAGGAGTTGATTCTGCAACACATTTACCACTTTGATGCAATCCAGGGAGCTACTTTGATATTAAAGTCAATGAGACCATTTGTGCACTTGAAGGGAAACGTATCCTTAAGGAAAATACTGATTGGATCGGCTTTCTTATGGGCTTTTTGTTTGTTTGTTCCTAAGTGAAATCAAGTTAGATTTTTCAGAAGTGTCAGTGCCTATTAAAGAAATAGACTTACGCTATTTGTTTGACTGTAATTTATACCAGAAAGTTTAGGTTTTGGGGGGTTTATGGTTTTGGTTGTGTTTGTTTGTTTGTTTGTTTTTGGTTTGTTTGTTTGTTTGTTTGTTTGTTTTGTTTTGGGTTTTTTTCCCCCTGAAAAAAATGGAAGTGTAGTTTTGTTCAGCTCCAGCGAGGACAGCATCTCTTTCTGTGTATTTCAATGAGTCCTGTCTCATTCTGCCCTTGGATTACCCCAAACCTTAGGACTTGGGAATCAAATGATGGGCATGTATCCGCTCACTTGTTTCTTGCATCTTCTTAACTGATGGAAATAATGTAGTCTCTATTGTTCCAGTACATCTTAAACATTAAAAATAGTGTTGGGATCAAGTCACAGCTTGTCCCTCAATAGGAGCTTAAAGAAGAGAAATCCTTCCCTCGGCTTTTCCTAGCCATTTATCTCAGCAGTGCAAGCTATTATCAGGAAATAAACTCAGATCCAATTAGCTTTATCACTTAATTAGAGACATATTCTTGAATTTATGCTTTACTGACCTCACTGCCATTGAAATGAAATTATTTAACTTTTCAAAACCCCCCTCTGCAAGTTCACACCTCTCCATTCATTAAATTGTGCTGTTTAATGCCAGTCAACTAGCTGTTCATTTGGCTGCAGAAATGATAATATGGTAAACATGTTTGGGTAGATGCTACTTTACTCAGCTCTAGGGATTCATTCATTCTCTGCCTGTCCTTCTGTCTCTCAAACACATACATACAGAGATTTCTTCACCCTCTGCTCCCTTTTAAAAAAATAAAAAACCACTCAGAAAGATCAAAGTAGGTTATTTGGAGAAGGAACAGGTGAAACCATCAGGACCTTTGGAAAGTCTTGCTTCTATTTAGAGACAGTGAATAACTGCTACAGTGTTTTGGTTTTGTTGGGGTTTTTTGTTGTTTTTTCCCCCTTGTAAATTTTTTTTTTTTTTTAGTAACTGAATTTTTAGTTGTGAGGTTTAGAAGGGATTGTTAGCTTTTTGGTTTATTTCTTAAGCTACTGCTGGCTGCTACAGAGCCCAAACTCTACCCTTGTGTTCTGCAGCCAGCTTCCCAGGCAGTGCTTTTTCAGGCTTGTGTCCTAAGGAAATAAAACTTGTGTAGTTGCTTTCTCAGACCCATCCTGTTTCTTCTCCCCTCCCAAAGTATTTTGAAATTCATTCCCCAGCTTTAACTCAACTTGAAAATGAAGCTGAACTCTTAAAGATTATTAAAAACACAGTAAATTTCTTAACAGATATCCAGGAGAAAATACCTCAAATAATGCTTCAGTTGAAGTGCAACAGACTTAAACTCAGCAATCCTGCCTAACAGCTGCTTAACATGTGCAGAATTGCTCTGGTTGTTATATCTTTGGGAGGATTTATATTTGTTATGTTCGGTGAGGGGAAGTTGCCATCAAGAAAGTTCAAAAAAAACCTTAGAAAAGCAACTTTGTGACTTCTGTTCAGGGAATTAACCAGCCATGCTATAGCCTCGACTGTTTTGTTCTCAGAACCACTGCAATCAGTGCAGAAAAGCTTAGCATGCTGTGATGTGCTCGCTCCAGGAAGTTTCAGTTTTTTGGATTTTGTTCATTTACTTTCATGTGTTAGGCTTTATGTGAAACCCCTACTGTCTACTGGTGGGTGGGGAAAAGCGACTTGAACGCAGTGTGAGGGTTTTCCCTCCAGAACAGGCAACAAAGCCTTTGCATTTTAGGAAACAAAAGTGATGGGTCTTTCCACTTAGAAAGGTGTTTCGCTCCCATTAGTCCACCAGCAGGAGATAAGAGCTGATGACCCTATGCCCCCCTTCTCATTCAATTCCATAATTTAATTACTGCCTTTCTCTTCCAGAACTTCTCATTCTTGCTGAGTTCTCTACCCATTTCTTCTTTCATGGATCTTTTAGACTGGAGCTATGTGTTTATGGGCACCAGGGTTTTGACTGTTTGCTCACTTTGAAGTAAGGATTTCGTTCTCCAGAAACTGGTAGATGCCTGGTAGGGACTGTGTTATTTTCATGTTGTTTGGGTTTACGGTGTGTGGAGTTTGTTCTGTTTTGGTTTTTCCCTCTGACAGGCAAAGAGTTAGTTCAAAATGGGTTGAGCTCAAAGTAGCTATGGAGTAGCTGGGTACTGGAAAGTACAGTGGAATTTTCTAGGAAAACACCTTGCAATGGACACTTGTTAAAAGTGTAGGTCAGAAGGGACTGAGAATAAGCAGAATTTAGCTGGTGGGACCCTGATTCCCCTTCAGGTATTTTCTGCTGGGGTACAGGGTGAAAGGAGCTAGAATAATCAGGTTTTTGTAGGGAAGTGAGGTTGTGAAAAGGGGAGTGCTTTGGGAGTTATGGCTTATTTCATGGGAGCCCTCTGCTCCCTCACACTGTGGACTCACTTAGTCTCATTAAGTTATTACAGTTTGGCTGGGTTATTTAAATCCATCTGTATATTCACCACCTTTCCTTGATGTGATGTGGTTAAATGTTTTAGTTTTTAGTGAGAGTGTTTGCTAAAGGTTTTATGTGTATGTGTCCCAGTTTATTGGGAGACAGAGAAAAGGAATAATAATAAAAAGAGCTATGCACAATTCTTCACTTAGAAACTGCTTTTTGAGATTTGCATTCATAATTATCCTCAAATCATGGATGTACTCCAGGGCAGATTAGCATCTGCTAGTGAGACTTTAGGAGAATTAACCCTGTCATGATTGATTATAGAACGGTCTTTCAAATTCAATCAAATTTGACCGGCAATGTTTTTGTTTGTTGTTGGAGCAGTGATTTTTAAGCATGGATTGAGAGCCAGCAATGCCTGGCTTCTAATCCAGGCTGTCATGTTGTCCAGGCTTGACCTATTCCTCCTTCCTGTTGTACTCCTGTTCTCCTCCTTGGCGTAGGAATGACGCTACTTACCTTTCCTGACATGTGGTGCTATGGTCAATTAAGATTTGTAACCTCTCTGAAGTATTTTGCTGAAAGGATTTGGGGAATCAAAACTGCTGTTTTTTCAGCTCTGCATACACAAACTCTGTTTTTGTCCTGTTTAAAACCCAGTACTTTATCATCAGCATTTCATTGAGTATTTCTTTCATCTTTTAGACCGATTCAAAAAGCACAGATCCTTAGTTTCAATGTTCTGACTGGATATTAGGTTAGGCTTTGAGGTCTACTAAGAAGGTAACTTCAAATGTAATGTGTTTTGCTGAACGCAATGGGAGAAAAGCTATGGTACTGTGTGCTCTGCATATTTTAAAAGAATACATTGCACAGCAAAAAAAAGGAGTATTTTTTCCAGTAAAGTTAAATTAGGAGTTAATGAGAGCAGTGCTGCATCAGTTACCTTGCAATATACTACTGCTACATCCCCCTCTTGTATTTTGTCACAAACACTTTAATACTTGAACAGTTTCAGCTTTTCTCCAGCTTTAAAACGTGTCCATTCTTCCACTGGGGGATATTTCATTATTTGCAGTTGTACCCTGATTATTGCAGGGTGATCCTTCATGAGTCAGGACTCCAAAATGTTTCCCTGTTCTGCCATCCATGCGCTGTAGCCCACGCCCAGAAGGACCAGTCCTGGACTGAATTTGTTGTTGTTGGTACTTGAGGGGAAGGGTGACACATAGGTGTTGTATGCAAATGCACGAGCAAAGTAGGCGTTAGAGGATTCGAGGGAGGGAATGGCAAGCTGGGGTGAATAATTCCCTGAGCAATTAGGAGAATCCATGAGGGCTGAAAGGAAAGATGAGACAACATTGTGCGCTGTTTTGCCCAGCCTTTGAAAGGAGCACCTGTGAGTCCTGGCGCCATTCCTGACCAGGTCATGTTTGTCCGGCTGCTGCACCATCCATCTTGCAGTTATTTAATCCAGTTTAGAAAAAGGAAGTGAAATGTTTTAGCTGGTTTCCTAAGGAAATGAGGCTTAAGCTGTCATTCCACATGCCAAGCTTGACAGAATTTTGTGGAAGTCAGCATCTGGGATCAGAAGGGAGACTAAAATAATGTCGATGCTAGGAAAATGCGAGGCAGCAGTCATTGGGATGGTTAGTAAGTGGAAGGCTGGAGTGGTCACAACACGTTCTGTTCCTTGCCAAGCAAGCTAGTCAACAAGCCCAAAATTTTATGCAGAAGTCATGGAAGGAAAGATGAATATTGAAGGGAAAAACAGGAGGGAGGGAGCTGGAATTATGACAGTCACAGGAAGGCTAGGATGAGGCAGAGAACCATGAGGTTAAGCTAGGAGATATAGAAAAAAGTCTAAAGGTATTGTGGTGGGGATGACATGGAAGACTGAGATAGAAATCCATATAAACCACATTTTCCACGGGTCAATAATTCTGAAACAATGCACTTTTCTGTCCTGAGACAGCATGAAAGAACAGGTGAATCAATAGTAGGCAATAATGTTCCTGCATTTATGGTGGAACTGAAAGGAAGAATTTCTTCTTGGTGATGCTAAGGCCAGTGGCTAGTAGGAGCCTGGGGTCAAGGTGCTTGAGGTCAGTTTCCAGGTTAGTGACATCTGATGCAAACATCCTCTCCATGCCTGGAAAACCTGATCTCAGTCTGCAGTTTCAGCTCTGTTCATCTTAATTGTGGACTTGATCCCTTTCCTCCAAAGCACCATCTGCGGCAGTACCAACATGATGTTCAACATCACAGTATTTCAGGAAGAAGAGGAATTTGGCATGAGGCAGCGAGAGATCAGAAAAGAATGCAGGAATGCATAGGGGACCGTGTGCAAGTGCTGCACCATGAAGTAGACTGCCCTGGTAATAGAAGTGGTTTAAAGGAGGAGTGAGAAGTCAGGGCTTCAAGTAGCAGAAATAGTCAGTGTGAGATAGGTGAAGGAAAGATGAGTGTTTCTTGGATGGAGAGGGAGCAGGAGAGAGAATGCTGGCATCCAGGAAGGGGCTGAATGGGTAACTGAGGAGGGCTGCTGAGCACAGAGCACCAGCCAGCAGCTAGCCTTGCTCTGTTTTCTTGTGGGGTGACAGAAACAAATCTATTGAAGTCAGAGAACACGTTTAAGTGCCTTTTGAATATTTTCTGTTAATGACTTTCCTGGCAGTCCTTCAAAATCCATAAGCTTGTTGGTTTAAAGAGCTTTTTTTTTTTTATTAACACAATCTCCTTAATCACTTTCTGTTGTTCTCCTTCATCAAGGGGCAGGGGGCGGGCAGTGCTTAAGGAAAAAAGGCATGAATAAAAAAACCTTGGGTCTTTCTAAGGGGAAGAGGATTTGCCATCTATGCAGGTGATACATTAATCTGAAATATAAACTCTCAGCTATATGGCAGTCCTGAACACCTTGATTGGACCAGACCACTATGCACATTCCTACTGTTACAGAAAAATGAACATTCTTTCTTTCAGCTTTCTGTTTGCAACAGCCCTTTAAGCATTTCACCATGAAAGCAAGACAGCCTTTTAAAAAGGGATATATTGTTGAATAAAAAAGAATTAATAAACTGGAGGTGAAGTCCATGTGCAACCTATTAAATTATCCACGATTTAGACTGTGTTCTCAAGTTTTACACACCAGAATGTCTAACCTTAGACACGCAATGTAATCAGCAGGTCCCCAAACGTGTAATAACGTTCTTCATAGGGCTCTTCTTCTTGTTTGCACAGCTGCCAGATGGTGTATGCCATATCCCATTTCACTATATTATTATTATTTCTGTCTAAAGGTTGCTGAGTGCTACAAGCCGGATGGGATATTTCACACTCGAAGCTCGTCTGTGAGTTTGATCCGTATATTAACAAAGGCTGAATCTTTGCAAAGTCCCAGGCTTTGCAAGAAGTTCGTTTATGAAAAGTGTAAGTTCTTTGGGGCAGATAGTCTTAATGCCTGTCTGTGAAACTCCTAATAAGCTTAGCCTAGTGCCTACCTTTCTAATCCTAAAAAACTCCTTCAAATCAAGTTTCTTCTTTTCCCAGTAAAAATGCACTGTGGTCATAGAATAATTTGGGTTGGAAGAGACCTTTAAAGGTCATCTAGTCCAAACCCCCTGCAATGAGGAGGGACATCTTTGAGTAGATCAGGTTGCTCAGAGCCCCATCCAACCATAGGCATTTTAAACTTGATTTTGACCTTTCCATATCTTAATACTATCCGCTTTCTCCCTCACCTCTGAATTCCTTAGATGACCTCTCCATGATTGCTGTCTGCAGCTCTTGCCCTTCAGGTTCACCTCATATTCTCTCCAAACTGAATTCTTTCCTCCGTACTTCACTGAAACTGCCCTGACTGCTGCTCCTGCACATTTCTTCAGTGCATATTTTAGGATGATCCCTTCATCTTGTCTCCTATTCCCCCGGCTCCTGCTAGAGATCACCTTTCAGTAACTAAGACCCGTTGCTTGCGTGCCATCTTTGACATAACCCTAATTCTTGACAACACAAGGCTAAACCTTCATTCTAGGAACCCATGGCCCAGCAGTCATATCTTGCCATCTTTGCTTTGGTCTTGATTGCTGCCGCTGTGCTTGGCTCATTTGAAATGCTGTTGCTAAAGTAATCCTGCTAGTGCGTCACACTGCTTACATTAACTCCCTTTCTTCTTCATATCAGCGGTTCTCCTTTCATCTCAGATGATTTCAGCCTCTGGCATGAGCATGTTTTCTAAAATAAGTCCTTTTTCATGGCCTGTGTGTGTGGAGACATACGCAGTAGTAAGCGTGCACTGGATCAGAAGCTTAATCCATGAGTAGCTAAAAGTACAGCCCAGTTTTCCCAGGAAGAGATTGAGAAGGAACGAGTTCTGCTGTGGAAATCAGCATATGGGTGTTTCTACCTTCTATTCCTGCCTACACTGTAGTTGCTTTTTATGATCTTAGGGAATTAATTTTACATCTCTGTGCTTGGCTGTTCCCTTGCATAACTGAGAGAATTGTAAGTGGCAATGTGGTTGAGCTAAGCTCAGCTGTGCCCTATGAGTTTCTTCCACAGTACAGTCATAAGCATGACAGAAAATCCTAAAAGAAGGAATGAGCAATGTTTACAGCTTTTCATAGATGATTTTCACAGTCTTTTCCTGGTGTGTGTGTCTGTGGGTGTGTTTGCTTTCACAGTCAAAAGCATTCTTGGCAAAGGTAATCTCTGAGCGAAGAGAATGCCCCAGCTGTTTGTCTATTATGGCTTTGGTCACCAGGGAGTCAAAAGTTGGACTTCACAATAAAGCAATCGGTTGTACAGAATTTGGCCAGCTCTAATGAGAAAGGAAGACAGCAGTTATTTAAAGTATCTATTCAGTAGATTTAAAAACAAAAAGGTTTTATAAAGTACATATCTTAGTTTTTGCATGATTGATGTTATTGTTTGTCTAACAGCTGAAGAATGCAACTCTGACAAGAGTTAGAAAATAGAAAAGAGCAAGATATCTTAGTCTAAGCAACCATTTTCCCAGTAAGCAATGAAAAAAGAGGCAAAAAGTGGGTTTGGTATTGGAATGGGCTGAGGCTCATCTGTCAGCATGTAAGGCTGATTTCACCCATCTTCAATTTCTTGTACAGATGCATGTCACAGCCACTATTAAGCTAGGAGCATCTTACTTCATCTGCTTGTTGTCATCAGATTTCAATAATTCTCCAAAGATGGGTATCTCCTCTGCATCCTGTAGGATGAAAGAGCACATGATGCCTTGTAATGTAAGTGGTAATTCTTTTTAACGGCTTGTATACTAACAATGAAATGGGACCGGTGTTCAGTATACCTTATATGTAGTTTTAAAGTTTAGGCTCGTTTTTCATCTGGTGTCAATTCTGTGCACTTCAAAGTCATTCCAGTAATTCTCATGGGATTAGTCTTTAACTTCACATGTTGCATCCTCTTTTGTGTTTATACAAGTGACAGGCTTGTACAGTCTGAGCCTCATGATATGAGGTAGAATTTAATAATCTGAACTGTTGACTTTCCCACCTTCCCAGTACTTTCAATAATTTTTTATCCTCAAATTTCTTGATAATTGGGCCAAATTATTGAAACATAGTGCCTTAATCTGATCTATAATTCAACCCCCAAAAATCTTAATTCAGGTTTTCAGGACAGTAAGTGGCTCTGCATCAATGCAGAACCTTCTGTTGGCAGCGTGGTTGTTTCATGAACTATTTATCTGCAGTTTTATGAACTATTTATCTGCAGATGTGTGTGTTCAGTTTTGGGCACTTTGATAGCTGCAGCCATCCTGGGCAAGGCTGGGGGACAATTTAATGTGTACAGCAGAAGATGGCATTACATATTGCAGAAAATCCTGAAAGAAGCAGGGATGAAAAAACTTTTCAATTTAATTTTATTTATTTCTCAGTCACGGGTTAATGCCAATTCTTCTCATGAAATTACCACTGCAGTGGTTCAAATCACCAAGTGTTAATGAGAGTTCAAGACCAGGTGGGACTCGAGGAGACAGTTCTGCACTTAGGGTTAAGGTGGAGGTGTAGCTGCACGATAAGTTGAACGACTGTTTTCTTCCCACTGTTTCCCTCCTGGTTTTCTTAATTTTGAATAATACAGTCATAGAACCAAAGAGACGTTTAGGCTGGTACACTGGGTGTAGGTGCCAAGGTGCTGGCAGCTGGGGTGCCCACAGTGGTGGCCTCTGTGAAGGGAGGCCAGCAGCTGCCCTGTGCCAGGCACAGCTGGCTTTGATGGACCCGCTACAGGAGATGGCTGAGCCCATCAACCACATGTGTACCACCTCTGTGAAAACGTCTGTAAGAAAGTAAAAATGCTGCTGAGGGCTGGGGGGAACAGGAGGGAGTATAAGAAACAGTCTTGTAAACATCAAAGTTGAAGAAGGAGGTGAGGAGGTGCTCCAAGTGCTAGAGCAGAGATTCTCCTGCAGCCCGTGGAGAGGACCACACGGGAGCAGGAGGCTGCAGCCCATGGAGGACTCCATGCTGGAGCAGATCACTATGTCCTGAGGGAACTGTGGCTCGTGGAGACCCCACATCAGAAGAAATTTTATTCCTGAAGGACTGCAGCTCATGGAGAGGAACCACGTCGTGCTGTTGAGAAGGGCGAGTGAGAAAGCGACGGGGTGAGACCATGGTCAGCCCACCACAGCTGAAAAAGACAGGTTGGTTCTGCTTTGCCCCTTGTCTGTCAGTATTGTCAAATTGTTGTGTTGTGTAAGTAGGTGAAACCAAATAGGTGAACATGAATAATGATCAAGCTACTCGGATCTGCTGTGCTGTGAATTTAAACTAAAACAAATCTTGACCCCTGGATTATGCCAAAAAAAAGCTCACAAATTAAAAGCACAAATTATCCCCGAGTACCATTTAAGCTTATCTTGTAAAGCATTGGCACTGAAACACGCAGTCAGAACAGGCACAAATTGATTCATATTGTGTTTTATTTTCCCCCAGTCAATATGACTTATATTCATTAAAGAAATATTACGTTAGCTTTCAGCTATTTTACAGCAAGCCTATTTCTTCTGGGTCAGGATCCAAGCTTTAATTCAAGATCAGGGGAAGTAAAGAAGTTATATGTTGATGGATCTTTGAAAGGAATATCCACCTGAGCCCCGTTCAGGACAGAATGCATAAACGTAAAAGTGTTATCCATCATCTTTACATCATGGAAAGACCCTGGAGCCAGATCTGGATGGACCCTTGTAAGGACAGTATGCGGGGTATGGGCATGAGGTGTGGCATGCCATCTCTTCGGCTGTTTTTCCTTACTTGCAGTTGAATTCTAACTCCTAGTTTGAATGTTTGTAGTTATAGCTCTCTACAAATAATAACCAAATTTGCAATTACTTCTTTGTGCTTTTTCCAGTTGATGTTTGTTTCTGTTAGAAAAATGCATGAAAAATGTCAATGAATCCAGGTGCTCTGTTGGAATGTGGAGCTCCTGCGAATGTGTGCCAATAGCTGCTCTGGAGGAGGGAACCTCAAAGCAAAATTTCATGGATGTTTTAGGAGGAGCATCAGAAATAGTATCCCCAGGCAGTGGGAAACAGCAAGGGATTATGGACCCATCTTGTCTCATAATTTTTGCGACAATGTGAAATGCTGCAGGAATAGGGTATAGAGCCACAGAACAGTAATTCGGAGAGAGACAGGCTTCTGCTTTCACTCTGTAGTGCCTTATTTTTTAATTCATTGCCCTTTTTTCTTAGCAGATTTGTCAATACAACAACACTTAGCAGTATTGTAATAGTTTCTTTTTTAACATTGTGAAAGATTTAAATGACTTCTCATCATTAAAATGAAAAGAACTATTCTTTACTGTTGAAGTTTTCCTGGAAGTTATGGGAAAGATGGCAGATGACCTTAATGTGTACGTGTTTGTGTTGCTATCACATCCTGTAAGGATGGAGCACTGAAGATTTTTTTTTTTTTTTTGTAACTGAAACCATTATTTATCTCAATTTTGCCTGCATAAAATTTGATAACATAACATTGGCTATTCACTTACACACTAAGGTTGGGTGAAAGCATTCATCTGCTTTTTTTTCTTCTGTAAAGAGGAGACATTTCTTCAGAAATGCAGGTTTCTGAAAGAGTTGTGGTCTGCGATTGTCACAGTTCTCTGCTCAAACTTCATGAATTTGTAGTCAGAAGGAAGTGTGCCAGAATCACTTTTCCAGCTATTACCATCAGACAGCACTACAGCTTGATGGAGAGATGCAGAACATAGCACTGACATGAGAATATTTTTCGTGCAAGACAAGACAACTCTGGTTCATTGTAATATGAACATTTCCTCAAATTATTGCAATATACCATATAGAGTACTGAAGGGTTCAGAAAGTTCCCCCTGAGGCTGGCTGTGAAGGCAGCATATGCCTTCAAGGTACTAAATGAAGGTGACTTAATGGAGAGAAGAAGAAAAAAAACAACAACTAACCCACGATAAAGACTGTTTCATCAAGTGCTTCACCGATGAAGATTATACATTCTTCATTGTAATGATACAGGATATTCACCTGGAGGCTTCCTACCATATATTCACACAATCAACGCCTTTACATTTGAGAAACAAGAAAAGAACTGCTTTAGAGGTTTTTCTAATAACTTATTTTTATTGTAAAATGTGCTGTTCCTGATCAGTCTCTTTCACGTGCAGGGTCAAGTGTAACGTGCATGAATTGGGTTCACAGGCACATCAACCCAAAAGCTCTCTCTGTCGTTAATGGGTTGGCTTTGTGATTCTGAACTAGGCTGCCCTGCTTGAAACGGAGCTTGGAACTGTTCTTTCACTTTCTGAGAGCACTCAAAATGTCAATAAATCTCAACAGTGTGAACCGAAGTAAAAAATTAATGCATTTGAATGATGAAGTGACATAAATACAATTTATCACTCTTTCAATGGAATCTAACGTTTTTGACTGCAAATGAACCTCAGACAGAGAACTTGCTTTACTTAAAACCAACGCAATTCACATAACCAGTGAGTATCTTTTCAAGAGGAAAAAAATTAGAAAATCTTACTATTCAGAGGAAAATGTGTTTATTTTGAAACAGTGTTTAACAGTTGAAAAATCTGCTCAATTTCTTAGAAGTGTGATTTTATCATCAGAAATATTTCTAACTGGTACAGTAAGTATGAATAGTTTGGTCTGTGGCATAAGCAGGGCTTTGCAACATATAGTCATTGAGAATTATTATAGTAGAATACATACCAAGCCTTGAGGATAAGCACTATAGAAAATGGGAAAAAGCAAAGAAGACAAAAAGCATGAAAAGTCCTTAATTTTTCTGTTTGGCATTTAGATACCAAAGACGTGGTGTTTTTGCTGCACCTTGAGCGGTACAGAGAAAAAGAGCCAAGCTCTAGCTTACTTTGCTTGGACAGCAAGGCAATATTCACTGACCAGAAATAATGTGTGTTGTTCCTGTCACAAGGTCTATAATATTTCAGAGAACCATTGCCAATGGGTGTCTGAAAAGAATTAGTTCCTGAAGACAAAGTACTTGGTACAATCTCAGCTGTGCACAGCAACGGCAACGCTGTACTTCAGTTCTCTGCTTCTGGGCATGGTTGGGTTTGGGATCCTTTTTTCCCCACATTCTAAAGTACTGCTTATGAAAACAAAGAATATTTAGGTATATTTTCTTTTTCTTCTTTTGTTCTCTTTCTTTTATCCTTTCTCTCTTTCTTCTTTCTTTTTTCTAAAACATGTAATGCTGCCTACAGACTCTGTAATTCAAACAGCCATTTTCCAGCCCGGCTAAAGAATGTCTGAAACAGTTTGAAGTTCAGGAGAATGCAAGTATGTGTTTCTGTGCAAGTTAATACGATTTTGAGAATATGAGAGTCCTGGCATCTTACTAGATGGAGCTTCTATCTCCCAACTGTGAAATTCTGAGAGCTTGTTTGATGCTTTACGTGCTCTGCCTTTTCTGGCAATGACACATTTCCCTTTTCAGAGATTTTCTTTTGAGCACTGCTGCTGTGAGCATTATTTTCACTTTTTCCTTTTTTCCTCTTCCTCCCCCTTTTCTTTTTTTCCTCTTCCTCCCCCTTTTCTTTTTTCCTCTTCCTCCCCCTTTTCTTTTTTCCTCTTCCTCCCCCTTTTCTTTTTTTCCTCTTCCTCCCCCTTTTCTTTTTTCCTCTTCCTCCCCCTTTTCTTTTTTTCCTCTTCCTCCCCCTTTTCTTTTTTTCCTCTTCCTCCCCCTTTTCTTTTTTTCCTCTTCCTCCCCCTTTTCTTTTTTTCCTCTTCCTCCCCCTTTTCTTTTTTCCTCTTCCTCCCTCTTTTCTTTTTCCCTCTTCCTCCCCCCCCTTTTTTTCCCTCTTCCTCCCTCTTTTCCGTTTTTCCTCTTCCTCCCCCTTTTCTGTTTTTCCTCTTCCTCCCCCTTTTCTGTTTTTCCTCTTCCTCCCCCTTTTCCTTTTTTTCTCCCCTTTCCCCTACCATAATTAAATCCCAAACTCTAAAAAACCTGACTACACACAACACAGTTAACATTTTGTGAGTAAAAAAATAAAAGAAAAGAAAAAAAGAAAAGCAAAGAAAAAAAGATTAAATAGATAGCCTGCCAAAAGAGAGAAGAGGAAGTACGCTGCAGTTCCCTTGCCAGCGGTCCATGCACGGCGGCAGTCTGTGACCAGTTTCTGGGTTGTCCTTTATAACTACTTTTCTCCAGCTGTGTTATGCAGTCTTAGTAGCAAAAAGGAGGAAAATTCAGGTTAGGCTGAAGATGAGCTGCCTGAAACAAATTGCCATTCCCTTTTCAAAGTATACAAAGTCTGTAAATTTACTGCCTTTCCAAAACTTGAAAAGTGATGATTTGATGAGGATACACGGTGTAAGTGCCTGATTCACCTACTGATTCTTCCCTGACCTTTTAACTTTCTTACTGCTGGGGGACACAAATTCTGCGATCCTGTCTTCGTGCTGTTTCTCTTTGTCATTATCCATGATTCATCTTCTCTGTGACTTGTCAAACTTGAATTATTTTTAATCCTTTGCTGTGCCTCCCTAAAGGCATTATATCATATCTCTTGACGCTGCACATGATCTCTCAGCCTCTATCATCCTACCCTCTTCAGATTCCTTCTGTTTATTTCCTATCCCTGACGTGGTTCCAACTATTCTTCTTCTTTTTTAAATAAATCTGCAAATTTAGGCAACCTACAGCCACTTCCATTTTACCAAACAATTTGTACGAACCTGTTAAACTGAATTAGTCACAGTAACAAATTCTTTAGGGCCTCTGTTGTTATCTTTTCATTTGCAGTAGATTGTTCTGGGACACAATTTTATGACAAAATATAGTTTAGCTGGTTTACTTTAACCTCTCACTTCATTGCACGGGGTAATAGCTGGAAAAGTTTGTAACTCTTCTCGCTATTTGGATTAACCATTTCTGCACTTTTGAAATGCAGACTGTGCTTAAGGAAAAAAGACAGCTGTTGTGCTGCATTGTTTTTTTAGAATTACTTACTGTGTTAAAATAGGGCAACTTGTGGAGAGGCTGCTTAGCCCTTATAATGCTTCTGTATGTTTGCACAAGAAATGCAGCATTTACAAGGCTTTTCTCAGAATACCTCTTGCACACTGCTGTCACTATTGATTTTAACTTGCAATATTTAAGTGAAAGGAGACTTAAAGCTGTTTGCGTTTGCCTCAGAAATGAAGCTGGAATTAAGCTTAAGGATTTTTCTTTTTTCTTTTCTTTGATAATGTAATAGTTAAACTCTTGTTGCTAAAAATTACAAGAATTTTGGCAATTCTAGTAAAAGTAATCTTCATAAACCTCAGGAATTTAGACTATAATCTCATCTTAAAAGAACCAAAGTACTTTCAAAAACAGGAAAAGCACAGTTTAAACATCCAAGCAGCTGTAGTTCTGCTGTGTCATAACTTTTCAGTCCTACTTCCATGTAAATTACTGTTTTCAGGATGTAGAAAACTATATACAAGCAGTAGAGCTGCTGATGTTCTTGCATGGGTTTCAAAAGTCACTTTTGGTGACGCTTAGGATCTGCTTAACTCACTTGAAAAACAGAAAATGGAACTAAAAAGGTAAAAGCTACTTTGGTGCTTCTGGAGTCTCAGAAATTATGTCTTTATTAATATTGTATTTGATTTATGAAATCCAAGTGTATAACAGTAAATAACACTGATTTCAATAGCTATCAGTGTTTAGACAACTGTGAAAAGTATATGTGGCCCAGTGGCAGCTGTATGGCTGTGAAGAAAGTCATATTTTCCAAGTACCCATATAGAATTACATTGAATATATTTGCATGTGGGGTTGAACCGGAGAGTGTTGAACTCCCAAGCTAATATTTTTGTTGTTCTTCATATTTCCTTGCAATCTCTACGAGACTAAATAAGGATTAAATGTATGTAATGAAGTTGCGTGGTTTTATTTTTCCTTTTCAATTTCAAGAATGTGAATTAAAACTCTTCATTGTGAGATAACTGTGAAATGTAAACTTGGGAAAAATCATGCTAAGGATGAGACAAGAATATCAGTTTTCAAATGCCGTGGGCTATTCAGAATTATAAAAGGCCTTTATGCACATCTTAAAGATGTGCATAAACTGGGTCTTTGATTTCTCATTTCATCTAACATGGACAACACTGGGCATTATCCATGCCTGATACTCTATGGTGCTTGACAGTTCTTTTTTGGTTACAAACTGTTCCTCAAAGGCTAAAAGAGCCTGAGAGTAAACTACTCTCGCTGAGGACTAGATGGATGCTAGCCACTGAGAGGGGCAGTTTAGGAGCCTGGGGGGCTGCATGACCTGATATTCAAGCCAAGGACTCGGTCTCAGCCCCAGTAGCTTCTTTTCAGGTCTTCTCAACTGGAGATGGTCAGCTGGTTATCAAACTGCCAGAACCTCCAGGACCTTTGTACTTCTGTCAGAGGGTAAATGTTCAACCCTAAAATGTAGGGCTAATACCACATTTTTCTAGGTTCTTTTAAAACGGCAACCACTTGACACTCAAAACTTTGGCAAACATGCCGGATTCAATGTAGATCTGACTGCTTTTGTATGAGGAAGGTCTTGTCCAAGGCAAGCTCGTGTCACCGTTGTGGGTGGCAATGCTTTGTGTCATTGAACTCCAGACTCAAGTCCTTGAGTATCATATCTATTCACCCAACACCCTGTCCGCTCCTCTAGTCCATCCAGTTAGTGGCTTATTTGAATATCCAGTCAGTTACATACACTGAAACAAATTACTTCACTTTGTAAAACTAATCGTATGTCCTGAAAAGATGAAGAATTATGTTTTGAAAACACACACAGATTTTAAAAAAAAAAAAAAAATAATCAGCAGTGATATTTGCGAGGGTCATGAGCAGCAGGGACAGGTAGGTTGGGGATGTTGCTGCTGCTGCTGTTGCTAGCCTGCTGTGTGGACTATTTCAGCAGTCTTTGGCCATTACAAGAACGGGAGGTGATGCAGGAGAGGAAGTACTGCATGTTTACATTTACATGCGTGGATGCATTTACCTCTCTTTCCAAATTAATTGAGTTAGAAGAAAAGGAATGTGAAAAATTGATGATTAAATAATTCCGGAACTAGTGGAAGGTGCTCACATAAACTCATCAGTAGTAGCTGAATGAATTAATGAAAGGATTTCCATGCACCAGCCAAGCAATAGGCAGTAGTAAGTTTCTTTCCTATTAGTAAGAGGCTTCAGGGCAGAACACGGTCTTAATTTTTTGGAGTGTTTCTCAATCATATGAATTTATGGATGAGTACATCTCACTGTTTCTGGTTCACATGCCTTGCCAGTAGTGGATTATGAGTCTTAGAGCTTGATAGATAGTCAGCTGGCCTTATCTGCTCCTTTCTTGCACTCTTTTGGAAAGCTTGTTTAATTTTATTCTGCACCTTTCCTAGTTTAGAGCTGATAAATACTCAGCGTTGAAATCATATAAACAATGTCAATGTTTTTAAAGTTTTTCAGAACTAAAGTGCCTGATCTGATCTTGTTTCACTTTTTCAGAAAATAAACAGGATGCAATAGATTTTTATTATCTTCTCTTCCAAAACTTTGTCAGATTAGCTGCAAAATAACTTTTGTTTGACAATGTTGTATAAATAAGTTTTTCTTGAATGGTGGTGATACCAAAAGATTTTAAACCAAAGGCTTTGAAGTATTGTCCAATTGTTTCAGTATATACTGCATTAAGAAATGTTTTAACTTTTGTAGCTTTGAAGGGTGTCTTAATATTAAGCAAAAGCTGGTGTGCTTCTGCACCACATGGAAATGAGGAAATATTCAAAAACACTTTTCCTTTTTCACAGGCTTTTATTGGGTGATGCTGAGTGACCACTTCAAAGACAAAACCCCTGCATTTGTGTGTTTGCATAGATCTTAGCTCCAGCCTCACTGGGGCCTAAGGAACTGATGTAGTACAAAATGACTACTGAAGTTTTTGGGAATAGGAGCAATGTTTTAAATGATACTTTTGTGAAATTGGAATCTCAGTCCTTTATTGCGAGAAATGATGGTTCATATGGATTGCTTTTTACAACACAGAAGGGGAGATTATTTCAGAAAACAGTATGAGAAGAAAGCAGACAGAATTCAGAAAAAGGAAAAACAAAATGTATCTTGATATCATTCCTTTTATTGAATTTGGTAGCAGAAAGGGAAAAAAAAGAGAAAGAAAACTAGATATGAAATGTAAAAAAAAGAAAGACATCAATAAGTCTTTGAGAAGAACAGAAAGCTGCGTGAGTTTTCAGCTTAAAAAGAAAATCTTTAAAACATCCTGTGAGTAAAAAAACCACTGGCTTCTCCTACTAGCATCAGTAGTTTTAATAAGACTATCCATTTCCAAATCCACTAGTAGTTCATTAGGTTACCTACTGATGTAGCGCAGCGGCTCTGTTGCACTGCACTGAAATACTTGCAATGTTCTGTTTCAGCAGGTTGCATTTATTTCTGCATTTGCAAGGGTAAGTACAGTTTCAGGACAGGGACTGACTGAGTCTTTAGCCTATATAAAGAACTTTGGTCAAAAGTCACTGAGTAGGAACTATCCTTTTAATTTCAACACTTTTTGCAACTAGGCAACTCTGGAAGAGGAGCCTAAGGATAAAAGTAGGAAGCAAAACTCTGACAAAAGCCTTTGTATATTCATCTGCCTTTCAGTCAGTATGTGCTCTGTAGTCCTCATCTTCTTACCGTAAGATACCTTTCATCTTTGGGAATTTTTATCTCAAACTTTATGAACATAGAACAAAAGGTTGAAGTTTTTAAGTAATATTTTGAAGTATTGTTTTAAGTGAATACTGAATTTGATGAAAAGGGAAAAGGGTTGGGGTTTTTTGAGTAAGCAATTGAAATACGATGAAATTTTGCATAACTGGTCAATAATAAGTGAAAAGTTTACCTTTTAAAACTTTATTATGTTTTGTAGTAGTCTCCCTACTCAAAATAAAAGTAAAACTACTAGTCACTTTTCATAATGTGAGATAATAGGTATTCTCATGATAGGAAAAAATATTGTGTGATAAACAGAACAAGAGCAGGAACAAAAGTACAATTGTGCTTAAAACTGTTGGATGAAGTTTGTAAGGAGACTTATTATTATGACTTCTTATGACCTAGTTTATAAGTATTCAATAATGGCAAAGAATACACATTCTGCATATGGATCCAAATGATTTATGTAAACGATTTATTCCCTTCCCCTCCCTGCCCCCCCCCGGTTATTTTTTTTTTAATTGTGCAACTTTTATTTAATTAACTGAACTGGTTGACAGTATTTTCTGGTTTTGTGTCCTTTATTTTTTTTCCAGAAGTGCTTGTGAAAATTAGCTCAAATAGAGGTTTTCTTGTCATTTCAGAATCATTTCAATATAAAAATAACTGTTCAGCATGGTACACAGTGCCATATGATCCAGAAGTACTCCAACTCATTAATCTCAGATGAAAGCCAGAGATCATTTCATACACGGATAACGATGGCTGGCAATACAAACTGCTAGAGTAGTCTTACCAGAAATAGACTTTTGCACGTTATTTGGTTCCTCAATGCCCATTTTCTCATCCTTTTCCAAATATCCACAGGAGACTCATACAGCAGCTGACCACTGGACTTGTGAATTTCAGTGGAATCAGATTTTGTGGAAGTACATAGAAACCCGTGGAAAAATAAGCCAAAGAGAAACTTTTGTCTGATTTTTCTGGATATTTGTTGTGTACAAGATTTATTTTTCCCAGGAGCTTTCCATTGGAAAGGAAGCTGACCAACCTGGTTGAAGGGCCCAGATTTCCTTTTCCTTGTCTGTGCAGATGAGATATCACAACAGCCCTGGGTGCTTTCAAAGAGAGGGAAAGGGGGTATTGCCAAGAGGGGTCCAGCACATACATCCCCACTGTGCTCTTGACTGGCTTGTTGGGGAAAATAAGATGCAAAAAAGTCTAGCAAAGAGAGTTCCATAGAAGAGAGGAATGGAGTACAGCATTAGGGGAATATCTTCAGAAATATGGAGCTCCTCCTACGCCAGCCCATGGGTGCTATCAGTGATGATGGGTACCATCACGGTAGTGTGGAAATACAACATGAGATCTTAACCCTCTGCCTGGGGCCATGAGAGATGTCTGACGAAATCTTTCCCCAGGCACTGCTGAGCTTTATCTACGTGTCATCTGTTTCCTGGCTTCTAGGCTGGCATCAGCTGCACCTCCTGGCTGAGATGTCCTTCCTTTCCACCGTTAATATTTTGATGAGACCCAAAGCAAATGGTGTGTTAGGTAATCACACAGAAGAGGAGGAGGAGTGCCTTTGCCAGTACTGCCCTCTTTGGCTGCTCTTCTCTCACATGCGCACTCTGCTTAGAGAACTATTTTGGCTTCTAGCTCTTTACCAGTTTTTAACTCTTCTCATTTCAAATGCTCGATTTCCTGTGTGACAGTCCTATTGCTCCATCCTGGGTTCCTCACTCAACTCATCTGAAACACAAACTGTCTCCCCCTTCACCATCCTTTGAAGTCTACCCTTTCAATGTGTGAATGGGCTGCTTCTAGGGGGAGGCTTAATTGCCTTTCTATTTTTGCTCCTTTTTTTTCTGAAAAAGGGATACCTTTCCCTTTGATTTTGCTACCTTTGGATGCTTCAAGCAATTCTGAGTAAGAACATTTGAAATGATGTATTGACATTTGAGATATATCACTGACGGCCTTTCGTGGCTACTAACGCCCAGCTGTGGTTTTACATAGTGGCCTTCATCATCAAGTTGCTTTGTAAAAACTGCATTTGTCACGTGAGGTATTCTCCTGATGTTTTGTAATTTAAGCAGAAATAAGTACGCAGGGAGAAGTAAAGGAAGAGGATTTGAGTGCACTGAGGTAATGAAAGGTGGGACTGAAGGCAGAGCAGCATGACTTGTCTGTGAAGAGCATCCTGGTGGCACACAGCTAGGTTAAGAAGAGCCACAGCTGGCTCCTTCCAGCTGTACACCCAGAGACACACAGGTGTCCTCAGGCTTTGTGGTCCCACCACTCTGGGCAAGAGGGAAGGTGACTTTCAGCGTTCAGGAAGTACTGTATGTAATTGGCCAAACTGGTGGACTCATTTCCATCTGCTTCCAAGCTGACTTGATTCTGACTTGATTTTGGCCAGGATAAGGCATCGCCTAATATTTCCTTCTTCCTCATTATACAGGGAACCTAACGTGCCACTCCCCCAGACCTCATTATTTGGTGCAATCTGTGGTGGAGGGCTTTCCAGTCCTTTGGCACAGGCAAACTGCTGATGGGAAAAGTTACTTTTGCTGTTCCTGTGGAAAGTGGTGTCTGGAGATAGCAGCAGCCTTTAAGCAGCAGAAGTAGGAAAACATCTAAACTGTAAAGCACTGGGGTGGCTTTACACTGCCGCTTATTTTGCCACTGACAGTCTGTTGCATTTCTTCTCTTTTGTCTGCTGGAGTGAATATGTTGGTAGAGATCCGCATATGCGTATTATTTGAAGACAAACTGACACATACTGTTGTCTGGTTCACAGTGGCATGTGTTAATGTTGGGTATATTTTTTATAGATGTGTGTTAAATTTTTTTTTTTAAATATTTTATGAGAAGCTTGCAAAACAGCAGTAAAACTGTGGCATCTGTATAGTTTTGTAGAAAAACTGGAATATCAGTTGCAGTGTTCAACTCAAACTAAGCCTATTCTGAGAATGACTCCCTGGGGGCAGAAGAGGGGACAGGATTGACCACCGACCGCGTGGTGGTTGGTTTGACCGGGTATTGTCAGCAAGTCTCTCTCTATAACACATTATTGTCCAGATAAAACAGGTTGAGATTAAATGCTTTCTTTGCAGGAATGGGCAAAAAAGAATCTTAAGGTCTGGAAGGGATCAGAAAACTCTACCTGGTCAAAACCTGCCTTTTTCTGGGGAGTGGCTTTTGTTATTCCAAGGGGGGCAGGTGTGAGGGACAGTGTGTTAGTATACAGTCTCGGCAGTCTCAAGCCCCTCTGCAGCTTGACTGCCATCCTGAGGGCTTCAGTCATCGCCCTGATGGCGGACACTGCTCTTGGATGTGATTCCTGCAGGCTGGGATCTGCTACCCGGCTGCCCTGCCCATTGCAGTGGCTTTACTTAGCACTGGAGTGGTGAGGGGCTGTTGAGGGTCACAGCCCTCTTCTGGAGGTGGTTTCACCTTCCTGTGTTGAACTGTGATTTCATCTGCTTTCCAATGGACAACTTGTTTGTCCTTTCTAAGTGTATAGATGGAAGTAAACCCAGTAGACTAAGGGGAGTCCAGCTTCTTCTTGCCTTATGTTACAAACCCACTGAATGCAATTTCTGCAGTGCTAGCCCTACAGCAAAGTGGTCACTTATTAGAGTGTCAATTGAAATAGATATTCCTATGTAGATAATGAAGTAAAAGATACTGAGGTGGTGAGTTCTTTCACCTCCCGTTAATCCAGGTGTGACTTCTGTAGCTGAAGTCTGAGCATCTCATTTTGAACACGCTGCTCTGTGCCCAGAGTCCGATCCTTGCTGCTTGGAGTATGTTACCCATCTTGGAAAGCTTCGTCTAACTCAAGTATGAAGTAATATAATACTTGTAATATTTGTGCCAACCATAATGGCTGTAGTCATTTTAAGCAAAAATGACAGATCGCTATGTTAAAATATTATGATTTTATATAGATATTTATATGTGCCTAAGTATAAGCTCATACTTTATAGAAGCTCTAAAGATTAGAATGAGGGTGCCTTAAAACTACACGATTTCCATAAGTGTATGTTTGTGTGGTAAATGCTGTGCTCTTAAGATTTTAGAAGCTGACAATATATTTTCTCTTTGTTTGCAATATTTACTGTTTATGTGCTAGGAGGAGCTCAAAAGACTGAAAATCATCTTTCACTATTGTGTATTCAGTGATTTGGGTTCTATATTTTTAAATACTTTTTTTTTTTTCCTGGAAAGTGGTCACAATAATTTGCTGATTACTTTCTTAGTTTTTCACTGGCCTTGAATATATAGCTATGTCCCATTTTGAATATACTTACTTTTTATAGGGGGAGAGGTGATTTTTTTTCTTTGTAGGTTGGTGGTTTTTTTTTTAAAAAAAAAAAAAAAGAGAAAGGATATGGTTCTGTAATGACATTTTTTGTCTTTTATTGTAGAGTTCCTTTTCAGTTTTTATACATGCATGTGCCAGGAAGGATTAGCTGTTGCCTTTTCAGTCTTTGTTGTATTCACTGAGGAGTTCATATTATACCCTGAAAGTAGGAAGTGAAGACATTTTCCAGAAGGGCTCAACCCCCACCTCCATATTTTTTGTACACAAACTTATGAACCTTCAAAATCCAAACAGCTTTCTTGAGAAGAGCAAAGGTAGTCAATCCAGAAGACTGGACTGAGCTCTCCTGGCCTTTGTGATATTAAATTACTGATTTGGATTTTTTTGTTCCATTCCACTTTTTCTAAGAGTGCCTCTCTGGGATAGTCTAAATTGGATTGGTTGAAGTCATCTTTCTGAGGCTGTATCTGTAAGAGATTGTTATGCCCTTGTCTTGAATTTACATATCTAAAATGCTCCTTGGAAAGCCCATATGTGTGGTGGTGTTTTTTTTTGTTTTTTCTTTTAATTTCTCCCTATTAACAAAGTTGACAGCAACTTCCTCAGGCTTTTGTGCAAAAGGTTGTCTGGAGGACCCAGTCATATCGAAGTGGATGCAATGACAGCATTACTTTTTCAGGAGTATTAGGTGTGTTTTTACTCAATAAATGCTGGACCCTTTTAATAGGGGAAACAAAAATACTTCACAAAACAGAGAGATTCACTGAGGAAATGGTGAGCAAATCTAAGTGGACCTTCGGGTGCATGCCTGATCGTGAAAAAATGCATGCTAAAATTCAGAATCAGTCTTCATCTTAGCTGTTCCTTCCCTAAAACTGTAAATGAGATGTTGAGGATCAGGTGTTGCCCTGCACGTGTGCCTTGTGCCCATGAACCCATGTTGCATCTCCCTGGTTCCCCATGGGCACCTCCTTCGCTGCTGGTGTTGGTAGCAGCTCCCTGCTGCTGCACAGAACTTGCATGTATTTATCTTCAGAACTTCAGAGTGTGGGAGGGTACCCAGTGAAAGGACCCACACTTGCTTTAAAAAGTTCTTTTTCCTTCTCCATGCTTCTCATTCGCTTCCCTCCCTCTTCCGCTTCCCTCCCTTCCACTAAAATCCCACCCCACCATAAATTTAAGCTATTATACGGTACTGCCCTGTGTACATGGCACACATCTGACTGATAAGTAGATGATAAGTAATGAACAACGGAAGAATGGGTTCTGGTTCTTTATGGTGGTGTCTTGTTTTATGTGATGACCTTGTCAGCTGCCACCCTTTTTCCTGCTCCTGGAAGCTGATGAATGTGCTGGCTAACACCATCAAAATATCTTGGGAGCAGCGAGTCCCAAAGGGATGCCAACGTTCCTGGAAATGGGTGCCGCTCCATGGAGTGTAGCACCAGCTGGTGGCATCTCTGCCTCTTGCCAGGGCATCTTCATACTTGAGGAGGATGAGGAGAAGGGAGGATGGGAGCAGGGGACTGGTGGGAGGGGGGTTGTGGTGAGCCCGGGAAACAGGAGGGGACCACTTCAATGGCAGGTCATAGGGAGGGGGAGTCACAGGGCATTTTTTTGTTTGATTGTTTATACTTACATTTCTTATGGAATAACTGTTTTGGTTTTTAATGTGTGAGGAATGCTGCCAAAAGTGGAAAACATTCATTTGAATTTTTAATGAAGCTGATTGTACCTCCCTTCATTTAATTTCCATGAATATTCTACAGAATATAAAAGGAATATTCACTGGAGCAATAAATGTTATGCTAATTCTGCAGGACAAACCCGGGAAGTGAGTTTTGAATTCATAATTGTGAGTATTCACAATGCTAACCTATTTTATAGAGTGCCCATCCAAAAGCATGCCTCATTGCATGGGAGTCTGAGACTTGAGCGTGTTTCTAGACTTCAGGGTATGTGTACAGCTTCTGCAGAATTCATGCATGAGCAACGAATCTAAAACACATCCAGCAAAACTGTGCCTAACCAAACTGTTATGAATTTTAGGGGGAAAAAAAAAAAAAAAAAGAGGTATTTAATTGTTTAAGATCAGACAAGCAGTGTCTTGATTGTATGAAAGTTTTCATTATTCTTGAACTAATCCCAAACAGTATTAAAAAAAAATAAAAATAAGGAACTGCAATTTGTTGATAGGTTTTTGGTTTTTCAACAAGATCTTTCTTCTTCATAAGGATAGTTCTTCCAGACACTACAGCTGTGGAATAATAGTTTCTTTCACACCAGCAAGTCCAGCATGAGACCCGCCAGACAGGGCAAAACAAGGGGAAAAAGTGCAATAACGCAGTGGAACAGGATGAAAGGAATGTAAAGGCATCATGCGCTTAATCCCCAGCCAATTTTAGGGCAATGCTCCTGACCAAGCTCTTACAAATTAGATTTGAGCCTTTCTGAAAATGTGTTAGTACTGGGAATATTTTTTATATAATATGTAATATTATCACGTTATTTTCTCCATATACTTTAGATAATCTTACCTAATGGAATCAGATTGTAATAATGATGTTTTTCTTGGTTTTGTCAGTTTCCAGTTCTACTTTCTAGGTAGTCATGTATCTCTGATAACTATCAGAGATAGATCACTGCATCTCTTGCATATTTGAGTTATCTCACATAAATTTGTTGAAAAGGGTAAGGAATAACGTTCCCAAGGCTTACTCTTTGTAAAGCCATCCTGATTTTTGTTACTGCCTTGGATATTGTGTTGGTACTTTGGGGGTTATTTTTAGGGTTAGTGGTTTTTTGTGTTTGTTTGTTTGTTTGTGTTTAACTCCTTTGGACAAAGGGAGGTTTTCCCATAAAATCTTGTTGTCATCTCTAAATGTGACGTGGAGTGTGACTTGAAAAGTTTTGTGAGTTTCATGCTGAGAGTTTACTTCCCTCTGGCATTTTCCTGCTACTGCTAAATTTTCAATAAATCAGCAAGACCTATTTGCATAATGCTATTAATAAAATATTATTTTTATAGTAGAGAACAGACTATTATGTTACAAATGACTATTTCGTAATACATTCCTTTTGCTTTTTTTTCCTGAGCTTTTCTTTTTATAATTAAACATAATTTTATAATGCTAAATTTTCGTGTGTCTTCAGTGATTGTTTTAAAGCTGTTTTAACTCTTAAAAAGTCAGCAAGATTTTGCCTCTGAAGTTTTTTCTGCTTGAGAGGCCTCTTTCAGTGCAGACATGTATTTTGACAGTGCATGTGTTAACATGGGTGCTTTTAATTTTAAATGGATATAGTCTTTTATTTCAGTTTAGTTTAAGTCTCTTACAAGTGCCATAATTTGAAATGAATAGGCACTCTGAAATCTGGAATAAGTGTCCAGAGAGGATCATTTCAGAATCTATTGCATATATCCATCTAAATGCATACTTCGTTATACTCAAAAATGTTTCTTTTGCAGAAAGGAGAAAGCCTAATTATTTACAGCCTGCAAGGTTTTATTTTAGTGTCAATAAAATCTCAAGCTATCGCCTATATGAGACCAACTTATTGAAACTTCCACACCAAAACAGCTTGATTGTCTTTTTTTCCTCCCTTTCAATGCAAATGCAAATCAATAAATAGTATTTAATTGGTTTTTGTGTATAGCTAAGTTAATTTAGCACTTAATTTTATTTGATATGTGTTCTGTGGCTGACGGGGTAGTTATAAGGCACAGCTGATTGATAGACTCTCCTTTCACCTTTGGAGACCTCAGTTTAATCCTGGCATAGGTCACACTGGAAATTAGTTTCGATAGGCATGTTTTATCCTTTGATGCGTGTTTGTCCACATCATAAAGCCATCAAGAAACATGATGTAGTTAACAGTCAATGCCGCAGACAAGCTGGTGACCAGATGAGCAGGCAGGATTTTGAAGACTAATTCTTGTCCCTCCACAGAATTTTGATTGGGATTAGGCAAGCTTGGTTTCTCCTGAATTTCTGGTCCCGATTAGCCCCTCATTACCTAGTTTTCACAGACAACAAATGCACGTACTTGGAAAGCATGGCTTTCCCAGTTGCCTTCCTGAAACTGTTTATTGCAAGTTTGAAGGACCTAAGGACAACTCTAGAATGGGCATTTTGGAATAATTGGGAAGCGTCCATTTGAATATATCTCTTGTTGGCTATTCAATCTTTAAAGTTACGGTGGCAAAATAAATTGAACCATAACATTAGCAGATATTCTCAGAGGTGATGCTGATGTGTATTCCAGCCTTATCAGTGTTCCCGGGGCAGCCCAGTGACCCCATCCCGGGCTAAGCAAGAATCGCTGAGGTAGAGCTCGTCACCAAACCCCGAGCTCCGCAGCAGGTGCGATGCCTCTCTGTGACTCAAGTGCAGGTAAGAGCTTTATTATTTCACACGCTCTGCATATGACTTCATCATGCACACCTCCTGTTTCTCATAAACTAACTGCATGCTGAGCAGCAAAAAGGAAAAGCGAAGTGGAAGCCGGTAGGGATCTATCTGCAAGAGGCACTTGTGCCACTTACACGTGCAGGCGCGATAGCCTCATCAGTGGCACTGCCGCTGGTTCACACCGAGCCCGCTTGCGTGAATGAGGTTTCCAGGATTAGTTGCTAGGCCTTATATTTAGCTTTTTCAAGGTACGGCTGTATTTCTGACATGACCGTAGTGTAATCACAGGGAATAATTTTGATGGATCGCAGAGGAGGAAAAAGAGAGATGCTCACTGAGCCCAGCTGATGCATATAGGGTCATTTATATCTTGCCCATAAACATATGAAGTTGAAGAAGAGACCCCTGGGAGGCCAGTGACACTAATGGAAAAGTTAAGTGTGAGACTGTACAGCTGGACTAGATGCCTCTTATTCAGAGTTGTTATTAATTTAGACAAAGCAATCTAGAGATGTCAAGAGTGTAACCTCTGCGTTCACCTCCGTGAATTATCACAGTCTCCGTCATCTTAATAACAGGAATTCAGATCCGGGTGTTTGTCTTAGAGGTGAGTCTCAACCTGCCAGGTTAACTTGTGGTTGAAAAGGAAACAAGTAATTGTTGCTCTCTAAGAAGTTTCTTTTTCACTTTGTTAGCAGCTGATCTTCTTGAAAGTGATAGAAGGTGAAGTCGTGAGCCGACACCAAATGTAAGCTGTTGAGTACTAGACATTACCCCTCTGTCTAACTAGACTGTATGGCCATCAGGAGAAACACAGGCTAAGTTCCAAATATTCACACCCATTTTTGATGTTTTAAGGAAAGGTTAGTGCTAGCAGTGGTGAATTTTTGTTCTGATTTCCAGTTACACTTGCCAGCTGTACCATGTAATGGTTGCAACGTTTTTTCCTTAAAAGAGAGCATCCTTCACCCTGATGAGAATTGCAACCTGAAAAGACCATTCTGATTCAGTGGTCCCAACTGTCACCTCCCTGACCTCGCAAAATAGACTTTTCAGCTTTTGTATATCACCTCTTGCCTTCTCTGAACCCTCTGCGCTCTCATCACATTCTTCTCCACACTGACATTTGATTCATTGAGCTGGATTCTGACAGAGAAATCTCATGTTAGCCTCTCTTCTTGCGAGACGGACAAAACCTTTGTGACAGATAAGCTTTCTTCTGAACTATGAAATCGCCTAGCATACACATGCCTTTTTTTGGAATTCTGCACCTCTCGGGTAGGGCTGAATGCAGCTTCAGAACCAGGGCATCTGTTTCATGGTATTTTTAAACTCCACCATGGAGAAGCAGAAGTGATTTCATGTAATGTTAAACAACAGCTAGGTCTCCTGCCTTTTCCTTATCTATGGAAACATAACTCATTCTGTGCCTGTGTCCCTAATTAGTAACACTTACAAGCCTTGACCTTTCCACAGAGAGCTTGGCTCAGCTTCGTCTATACAGAATTGCCCCTATAATGTAGCTGTGCATAATAATAAAAACAATTTAAACCACATTAAAACATTAAAAAAAACCCACCACTTAAAAGCTTAGACCCAGACTTTTCCACACTTATTCATGTTGAGCAGTAATTCTCTCTGGTAATAGTCCCGGTGAGACTATAGTGAGACACTAGACACGGCAAGTAACGGAGGCAGAGCATTACTTAATAAATAAGCAGTTGTATCTTTCTGCTTTGTTCATTTATGGCTCAATGGTCTTTGTGTCCAGGGCATGATTTCTTCCCAGGACCAGCCTAGTTCCAGCAACCTTCTTCGGGCACTTTATATGTACATATGCTCCCTTTTGCTTATTGTTTCTGATTATCTCTCATCAACTGAAAAAAAAATATATTATAGAAGTTAAAGAGCTAGCTGGAGTCTAAGGCTTTTATCCAGACTGGTGTTGCTGCCAGTGAGGACTGGAAATGTTTACTTTCCAAGTGACAGTCTAGGCATGCTCGCTCCTTTGGCAGATTTCTGGCACAGGAGGACTGAGTCCTGGCGAGCCACATGAAATCAAGTCACTGATACCATGATCCCTCATGTTTTTGGGAAACTTTCAGCTTGTGGAAAAACTGGTCAGGCTTTGATATAGTCCTTTACTCTGCCTCCTTGGCTTCTCCAGCTTATCTTACCTTTATTACCAGGATAAAAAGCAATGAGAAATGAGTTCTGTGTAAGAGTAAACCTTTTTTTCATTTAGAAGAGCAATGCCGTCTTGTGCCCAGAGAGCGGTGGAGCTGCCACGACCGTATATTTCAAGGCTCCAGTTCCTTACTTCAGATGATGAAAGATTCCTCTGCCTGGAATATTTTTAAAATTTAACAGACTCTTATTCAGAAACTGTATTTGATTATGCTTATGTATCTAGTTCAGAAGAGAAAAAAGGCAGCTGGTCTCCAAACCAGCATGTTTCTCAGAGGGTTCTGTGGTCTGAAGACAGCCAGCCAATGCGACAGGCAGCTCCTGTCCTCCTGCACTGGTCAGAGTGTTCGTCCAGGGATCCCATGGGCCATGTCTCTTCTTCTTCTAAACTGACCTGTTCCCTTTGCGTCAATCAACGATTGACCAAATGATCAGTGCTTACAGTTTATGCTGAGAAAGCTGCTGTTGGTAGTACCTTAAATCTAACTTGTGCAGGTTCTCACACTGCCTTGTTTTCACTCAGTCTCATGGAGAAAATAATGGTTTTCAGTTTTACTCAGAGAAGAAATGATGGGTAAGCCCTTGTGCCAGCTGAAATATATTTGGTACCTTTTTTCAGTAGGTTAAAGTTATATTGAAATAATTTTATCCCCTTGAAGGTTTTAGATGTTAGAGAAGAAAATTTCTGCTTTTAAAGAGGTTTTACTATTACATCGGCAAAATTTGAAACACAATCTGAGCATGCTTTCTCTCTTTTTGTGAAGCCAATAACACCAGTCGCTCGTTCTCATGAAAGATAATATCACAATATGCTTGTTATTATGCATTTTACTACTACCTGCTATGAGGCTCTTTGCAGTGGAGATGCCAAATCTATCCCCAGGCAGAAGGTAATATTTCAGTGCCCAACAACCTGTCACAATCCCTACAGTAACCATGGTGCATGTTCTGTATCTACCTAATCAAATTCTTGCTGTGTATCAGAGTGATACTGTGTGAGAGTTACCACAGGTCTTGGATTTAGAGGAATGTGTCTTCTTGGGATTAGAAGAGGGAGTATGAGCTTGACGGAAAGAGTTCACCCTCTCCAAGATTACACAGTCTCTATTAAGATTGATCCTATAGTGGATGAAAGTTGTGATCTACTGTGATCCAGCCTGGAGTAGCAGTCAGTTTGGTATGCAGCTATGAACGTGCTGTCTTGAGTTTACTTGTGTCTGAGCTGCTTTCTACTACTCCCTCCCTTAACTCCTCAAAGCCAGTTTGTCAGGGTGAATAAACAATAGGCATCATTTTGACTGAGTTGCAATTTAGCAGTAACAACACCATATTAAACTGATTTTTATTTCTATGAAAAACATACAAACACACTGTGATCTGCATAAAAAAGAGTGAATATTAATAAAGCCTTTCCCCCCAAAACATACTTTCCAAAAGCCTGAGATCATAGAGAAATCTGGTATACAATTCCAGAAATGAGCACTGAAACAAAAATGTCCTTCCTCCTCAGGAGTGCCGTCTTCTGCATTTACATCCTATACATGCAGATTATCCTTTCACAGGCTTTTTCCCCCCCCTCAATATTTTTTTTGTAATATTTACAAAGATGAACATTGCTCTCTTTGATCTAGTAAATATGGATGTTTCTCTTCAGCTTCCCCCATTGTATTTCTAAAGAAATAACACTTTTTTTCAGTAACTTCTTTTCTTTCAACTGTTTAAGTAGTGATGTTAACCTCTAATTAAGAACATTTCTTTCTTTTTTAATTAAACACAATTTTTTTCAGATTTAAAACATCTGAAGAGAATAATGTGTCTACACATACATCCCAGATTTCTGGAGTTGTGATGCAAATAAGATTAAAGAAGATTTCATGGGCAATGGAGTGCTTCAGCAATTGAAGTGCTGACTTGTTTTGGTGGGTATTGAAGTATCTTTGTACAGCTTCCATTTGAGCAAAACTGGCTAAATTCCCTTCTATATTTTATTCTAAACTTCCATAGGTATAGATGGGGGGAAATGAAGCCCTGCTGTTTAACACTGTTTTCTGCATTTATCTATTAAGGTTTGATCTTTTGCTTTTACATGTGTACCTTATACTTTTCCAAGTGCTTTTCCCTCTGCTATCATGCAAAACACTATATTTTAGATGGCTGAGATCATACCAAACTCATTCTTGTTAAAAGGTACTGATTCAACCCCTCCCCAGCTACTTGACCCTGGCTCCTTCTGAGCCATTCAGCTGTGGAAACAACTCAAAAGAAAACAGATAATCATGGTAAACTGGAGTGTCAGGGTTCTCTTTATGTATGGCCATTGTAATATGGGTACAGTGGGCCAGCAATGACTCATCAGTCGCACCAAGCCTGCAATTTTGCTGCGTTTGCAATTTCAAAGAAGAAAAGCGGCTCACAATTACATGTATTAAACTTTCAGATGATGCAGAAATTATGATGTACATCATTTATATTATCAGTCAAACTATAGGGAGAGAATGTCAGGTCTTTATGTGGCCCAGGTGCACATTTCTTATAATTTAATCAGTACAAAGCACCCCCATTTCACCAGAGAACTCTAATTCATGCTGTGAAAACCACACCATGCCCTCTGTCTTCGCCTTGCCGCAGTCAGTAAATTACAACTAACGATTCATAACTGTTACCTGCATTTAATCTAGCGCCCTTTGCAGTGAGTTCAGCCAGCTCTGCTCTACAACCTGGTAACGTTATACAGAATGCCATGAATTACCTTCATGGAGATTATGGATCTCAAAAGGGACTGTTTTCAAAAAAAGAAAAAGAACCCCAAACCAGAAAACAAAACAGCTATTAATTTGGTTTAGGCAAATGTGTGTGAGTCATGTCTTCGTGCTGGTCTCTGAGAACGATGCCCCTCAGCTCAGCAAGGATGGGGTGGTGGGAGAGAACCTCTCTGCTTTCCTCTTAGTTTCTTATTGTCTGCCTTGCTTTTCTGCCTCCTTCCTTTCCCCTGTGGCTCTGTCACAAACCAGGGAATAGGGTAACAGGCTCAGGAAAGACCTATCCTGACGGGGGAAACTCACCTCTTGATCAGATCCTGCCAGAAAAGTCAAATTTGGAAACTCAGGAGGAGAGAGTTGGGGACAAAGGGGTGACCTGAGTTACTGCCCAGGGGAGGAAGCATTTGCTGGGTGTAGAAATGTGATGCGGGGCTGGGAGGAGGGTTTTGGGGGTCGTGTTTGGTTTTCCTGCCTGCAAGGTGGCTGTCAAGAGCTTGCTGTCAGCGGGGCACGTGCTGATTCCTGCAGCTGGTGGGAGATCCTTCTGAGGAGTGCTAGGAGGGCTGCGGAGTGCCACCCACTGGAGCGGGGGGCTTGGGGAGAGCCCCGGCTTGTGCCTCTTCCCCTGCAAACATCGTGTGGGCTACACCACCCGGGAAAGGTCCTCATGGCTGTACCCCCCGAGAGATGGAGAGGCCACCTTTGTATTACCCAAAAAACATAAAGAAGAAGTTAGGGATGCTGTTTTGAAAGCTGCCCAAAGAGGATTTGGATGCTCAGTTCTCATTAAAAACTGGTGGGAAAACAGGTGCTAAAATCCTGGCTTTGACACCATAAATCTGCCTGCGGTGAACAAAAGCAAGAGAGAGAGCTGAGAAAGACAAACGCCTTTTCAGTTGACTGAAACTAGTTGATGTGTTAGGTTCAAAAAATTTGGTTTTCTCCCTATGTCTTCTTATCTGTGCCTACTCCCCAGTCCCACTACCCCACTCCAAGGGTGGGGTTGGGGAGAAAAAAAAACCCCACCTATAAAGTGTTACAGTTGTTTTGATGTTTTTCATTTTGGAATTATATTCTTCTATTTAGTTAAATCTAATTTTTAAAGGCAATTTTACAAAAAAAACAACAAAACACAAGTCAACCAAAAAATTAATTTCTTGCATTGTTCTACTGAAAACTATTTCTGTGTCAGGACCTGCCAGTCTTTGTGTGGATTAACATTAACAAGGAGAAAATATTGAAAATCAAGGAATGTACTTTTTTTCATCACCAAAAGAGTGTTTTGATATTCAAAGGGTGTGTAAAGAAAAGTTAGTCAAAGCTTAATCTCCATTTAGCAGAAATATTTCTATTCATTTTAGTCATATGCATAATTCACGAGAAATGAATCACAACCGAGGAGTTAAAAAAACACGTCAGAAATGAAGGAAAACATTAACAATGGTTCCTCCTGTTGCTATTTTTTTGTCTTGCTTTAAAGGGGCGCTTTTAAAGATGAAAATGCTGTGGAGGTTAGAGAGGACCAGCATCCTTTATTTCTCAACTAAGGGCTGAGCCCTGTCACTTGGTAATCTCGGTAACTGAAGTAGGTTTTATGAAAGGAAAATCATTTCTCTTAAAGAGTCATGATTCCTGTTTGGCATATCATCTGAAATGTTGTGAATTTAAAGAATACAGAATTTCTGCAGAAGTCATAGGAGAACGTCTATATCGGCTCGGACGAGCGGTGTTCTTGTGCTGAGCGTGAGACCGTCCAACAGGCATCATAAATCTGAACTAAATCCCACTGTAAAATTTCATCCATGTGATTGTAGGGAAATGTCTGATACTCTGATGCTTTTGTTCTGGTGATTAATACATTGTGCACGATGTCCTGAGACACGGGTATTTTTCAGTTTCAGTTTTACAGATTTGTGTCATCCCAGGGAAAGGTTAGCAGGGCTCCCCATGCGTGGATGGGGCCGCCGGTTCTTTTGAGCATGACAGTTAACACTAGAACAGACTAGCCCAGGTCCTCTTTCCAGAAAGGATCCAAAGTGTGCTTGAAAAATAACTTTATTATATAGCTTTCCATTGCCTGTAGCATACCTCGCTGCAATCCAGGCCTCCCAACCCTGCTTTGTATGCATTGCAGGTACGGCACATCTGCAGGTTGCTGCGCATTGGCACCGGGTATCCCAGTTAACGGTCACTCTGATGGTTTTTCTTTGATTTCTTGGTGGTGAGGTTAACCAAGCTTAATACAGAATGACTGAACTGTGCTTTTTTCCTGCATACGTTTATTTTTTAGCCATTGTTAACCTCTCCATAGTGGGAAGCCTGTTGCTGTGGTGGCAGTGGTGCCCACCAGGACTGTCCAGTATAGTCTGTTACCTTGCGAGCGGAGGTGGGTGCATTGGAGTGATAGGCTGAGGAGGTGGGATCACAAATATCGATTAGAACACAGAGTAAATTGCTGGAACTCCCACCATGTTTTAAAAAAATAAAAATAAAAATGCTGTTTGCAGATCTGTAGATAAGTCTGTGTGCCCCTCGCTGTGCTGGTGAGACACAGGTCACCACAGATTTGCCTGGCTGTGTCAGACCAGCTGAAGGTTGTGCCTTGTTGCTGAGGTGACATGTTCAGGGTGTATTGTTGGGTACAGGTTACAGATTTTGCTCAATATTTACGAGATGCATGATTTCTGTTGTCTGATATTTTGTATGAGTGGTGAACTTTTAAAATTTCAAGTGCGTTCAAGTCCCCGAGACTTGCCAGTGCCATAGAAAGATGAAAAGTTGCTGCAAAGCGTTTTCCCTTAGCTTCTTTACTGATACACTTCCACTTACTTAGTTTAGAAGGACTGCACATTCCCCCAGACAATTTCTTGGCTTTCCTGTTCTTGTCCATGCCAGATACCGGTGCCAGTGATTTTTCTCCCGCCTATTGTGGTTACAGTATCTCTTCTATAGAAATTGTCTGGAGGCCATGGACTAATTTTACTAAAGTCGGTAGATGGGAATTACATGGCATTGACTCCTGGGCTCTCTCCGTCTGTTTCAGATTATAACTATTGACCTAGAGGTGAAAGGCTCTATATCCCATTACTAATTCCCTGAGTCATATGGTTCCTTATAACAGCGCTTTAAACAGATGATGCAGGATACTCCTATTCAATAGTATCTGTACTAATAGCACTTACTCAAATTTATTGGCAAAAAGACCTGCCAGGTTTTGTTTTTTGAGCAACGATATCTGTATGTAGCTGCATTCATGAACTCCTCGCAAAATCCTCAAGTCCTTCCGTGTCTCGGGTTTTTGCTGAAGATAAATATCTCAAACAAGAGTTAAAGATGAGAAGATCTGGTTTTGTTTTAGAATTCTGGCATACTATTGTTCGCAGTAATGTACTGGATATAATAAAAGTCTTGAATTCAGAAAATCCCCTAGTATCATATTTTCCTGTTTTGAATGCCAGCATAGTCCTTTTCATTTATGATTGGAACTTGGCATGCTTGCTCATTACTGCTATCTTAAAAGCTATGCATCTTTGCGTTTCAGTCCTATTGTTTAGTGTGCTCATCTGAATAGAGAAGAAGTGAGATAAGGAAAGGCGAGTGTTAGGGAGGGTAACCCTTCTTGCTATTGAATGGACATGGAAATCTGCACCATCACCACCCATTATGTGTATCGTTTGGGTTTTTTTTCCATTTTTATTTTCAATTACACCATTACTTTAAGCAACAGATGTTGTGTCCCACCCTGTATGTATTATCCTCTGAACAGTTTTGGGTTACGTGATATAACACAAGTGAAGCTGGTAGATATCTCAAAAAAGATACTAATTTCTTTTACTTAGGAAGTGTGTGATCAGATCCATCGAAAACTTTCAAAGCACCAGAATTTGGTATGGAAGAACTTGGGGGTTTTTCTTCAATATAATTTAATGTCTATGGTCTGATCTCTCCCTCCCATTCCCCTTATTCTGGAACACCTCCACTTAAATCAAAAGTGCTACATCATCAAAAAACTAGTGTCAAATAAGTTGTTTTGTCCCATGTAACCAGTATTTACTTGCATAAATCCCAGATAATATTTTGTAGAGATATTCTGATAAGTGTATAGAAAACACAGTTTTGCACAGTAAACACTATAACTTAGAGTGGGTCAGCATCTGACTCATGTTTAATTTCTTTTATAAGAAGTAACCTCTGAAAAAAAAAACCTGTCTTCAAACACAAACTGTTAAATTGTTTTCATGTACTTCAAAGTAGTGTAGGTATTTTAGATATAAAGTTTATAAGTTACTACCTTTCCTCAGGCATCTATGAACTCGTTATTTCCCATCCTGTCATGTGGCTATACTGTTATTTTTTGTTGTTCTTATTTGTGCAGTGGTAAAATTTTCATAGACTGACAGTGCGGCAAAGGAACAGTTTTTGGGACCCGATTCTCAATACATTTGGCTAACAATTAATTGTGCATTTAAAAAAGTAATTCTGAAACGTTGGAGAAAATAGGTGAAGATACAGAAAACCTGTAAACAGCAAATTCCTGTTGAGCTATGCATTTAGCATGCCTACACCTAATACTAAGGAACAAGACACTGATAACAACTGAAAAATAAATCACACGCAGTGAACTATGAAGGATGCTATCAGTATAAAACTACAAACAGGAGAGTGCAATGTAGTTTTCCCAGCACTTTGAATACGTGAACCTGCAAAATATGTCTGACTATTTTCTTTCTTCTCTGGTACTATGCGTGTGGAAATGAAAAGACAATCTGCTTTTTGGTATCTCTGTATCTCTTGTTACAAAACAGATGTGTATCAGGTGCGCAGATGTTGACTGAAGTGGGTTAGGTTTTATTTGCTATTGCTTAAGTGAGAAAAAGTCCAGTTTTGGAGAAGGGATGAGTTGCAGATATTGTATCAATAATGGTGAAGTAATAAATAAATAGTGAAATAGAAAAGCAGACAGTAAAAGAAGAGTTAAAAAGAAGCTTGAATAATAGAAGACTACAGGACAGTGAAACAGCTGATTCAGGGTGGCATTTCTGGTAATAGGAAAAATCTTGGATATAGGAAAAGGAGAGTTATATGTCTGCTTGTATATTGAAATAGAGCAAACAAGAGTCTAAGAGCAAAAGGAGTTTTTTTAGACATCTTTTCTTTGAAAATGATCACCAAAGAATATTTATACCATTCATTGGCCACCAAAATCAGAAAGAGAATTCTTATTTTTGAGTATGCTTTCTCTTCCTGCCCTTCCAGGCACTTTGAAGTTTGTGAGCAGAAGTCACAAAATGTTTAGGAAAAAATTTTGAAAACTCTCAGTTAAGAATTGGCCAGGGTTTCAAATGAGACGTCCATTACCAAATGAAAAATGGCAATAAAATGAAATAAAAAAATATCTGAAGCTTTCATAGGTTTTGTTGTCATTAGCAGTGTTAACTGGGAAGTGGAGCAGTCTGGAAGGAAGTGGACAGATTAAATACAGTGAAGTCTGCCACATTTCCATCTGCTTTTATGTATCCAACACACAAAAGAGCCACCTGCTCATCAGAAGCGACACATCTCATTTACGAATGCAATTAGTCTTTTTTTAGTTAATCATCTTAATTAGTTTTGAAATCTCTAAATATACAGGAAAACAGCAGATCAAAAGATAATAGTTCTACAAATGAAAGTTGTAAAAATATGATGAGTAATCAAGCGAGTTCGGGGTGGAATCACGAAAGTTGCAGCATAAGCAAGATTGCGGTAAAAATAATAATTAAAAAACCCAACCAATCTAAACAAAACCTCATCTAAACAAAGCGTATGATAAAAGTGGAAGAGGGAAAAAAATAGTAAAAATTATGGCCCCGGTGCCTTAGTACCTTCCTCGCCTCCAAAAATCCCATAGTATAAACGCAAATGGGGGGAAAGGCAAACAAAACAAGCTCAGCTCACCGTATTTAAGTGTGCTGCTTAATTGCATGGACCTTCTTCATCTCAGCTTCAGCTGGTTCTTTTTAGACTACATGTTCTGCTGCTTCAGTTACTTTTACGCAAAAAAACCCTATGCAAGGAGCTTATTTACATACCAAATGTTGCTGTTGGAGGCAACAATAGATAAGTTTCTAGATTTTCTCAAGACTTTTGCTCACTCTTTTTCTTTGCCTTTGTTGATACAGCTGTGAGCATGGCAGAAGGCATCCATGGGATCTGTACAAGAAAAGCTGTTGCAGTTCTGGTGGGCTTTTGCTGGGGAGCGGAGCACCCCGATGCTTTGCAGGCTGCCTTGGGAAGCGCAGCTTTGCCGCTGGTCCAGGGCTGGATTCCTTTGTCAGCACCAGTTTCCATGTGCTGCTTCTGGCCGGTTGTTAGTTGGAAGCAGTTTTTGGTTTAGTTTTGATCAATGAGGTTCCTCACCTTTTTGGGGGCTGGGATTTGTGCCTTGAGGAACATCAGTGAACTTGCTGGACAAGACCTGGTTCTTTAGGTGTTTTACATCGCTATGACGTATCCACCTTGGAGTTAATTTCCACTCTTTAGTTTCACTGGCATCTTTTCTTTCTGCAAACCTGCGATTCCAGGGTAAAATCTCCTAGGGCCAAGAACCAGAAGACATGTGCTTGATGCTTTGGGCTGTGCTGGAAGTGAGAGGCTGTATTCGTGAGCAGGCTAAGGAGTACAGCTGCACTGGCAAGCAGGGGATATAATGCCAAGCCCCACGGCCACATCAGCATCAGCAGCCCTCATGCATGGGGGTACCGCAGCACTGAAATGTGGGCTCACCCACCCTGTGCTGGAGATTCCACCCCAGCTGCCCATCACTCAGACAGCTGTCACAAACTGGCCACATCGATAACTAGTGTATCTGGGAGGTCTGCAGTATGTCCCTGCCCCCCTCCGCCCCTGCAGTGACACCCCCATGAAGGAGCTCCATCAGCATCCTCACTGTGGACATCAGGGCAGGCAGCTGTGACGCCAGCCCTAGGAAGGCCAGCTCACTGCTGGAAGATTTTTTGGCTGCATCAACGGGAAGCGTGCTGCATGCGTTTCTAAGAAAACACCGCTTCACGCAGCAGGGCAGTACTGCCGTTCCGCAGGTTGGTTTGCTGCAAACGTATTCCTGCGGTTGAATTCAGGATATGTCTGGTCATGTACAGGTCTTGTTTTACAATATGTAGGTGCAATCTAGTTTCCTTACAAAAGAGAGCAAACAGGTAGTCTGCAAGACATATCTGGAGTGTCAGGGAATGATAGAAAGATTGGCTTTTAACATGAAACAGACTTTTGGGATAAAGATGAGCAAGAGTGAGTTTTAATTAAAAATCCTCCCGGCTTATCTTCTCACTCAAGGGAAGATGATTTTTCAGCCATTAAAAGCAACTGGAGCATTGCAGTATTTTTTTTTTTCTTCTCTTTTCCCCTGGAAGGAGAAATAGGTCCTAATAGAGCGAGGCTTACTTACACTGCGCAATTCAGAAAAAATCTGATGTGCCTCATGTAGTCCACATGTACTGCAGTACTGTGGACAGGATGCAGTTTCTCCACCCTGACATGCTTTCAGCAGTGGGATGCGGGAGATGGCTAGACCGGGAGGGTGCACACATAGCCCACCTTTTCCAAAACAGCCTGGATAAGAGCTGGTAAGATAGGGAGCTGTAAGCTCCGTGTGTGTGTGTCACATTGAACACCCGTCATGCTAAAGAGGGAGACAGCCATCAGCTGGGTGAAGTACTAACCAGAGAATTGCAGGGAAACTTGAGAAAAAGGACTCAGTTTGAAAATGAGCGACAAAGCAACGTGAAGCCTAGACATTTGTGAGAGCAAATGAACATTTTGCAAGTGCCCAGCATAGCGATTCACCTGCTCATCGTCGCTATTGATCGTGAATGTATAGGTCACAGGCTGGCAGTTATTTGCAAGTTGTTAATAAATCAATAAACTGATGTAAACTATGTGAATTGAGTTATTTTTTGGTGGGTTTTTTTTTCCCCCCTGTGGTGCTAGTGAACAGCAAGATCAGATTGTTGTGAGAGAATGGAAAAAGGAAAAAAATTATAGAGAATGTTTTGTTCTTCTATGATATTTGTGATGTTGCTCTGAGATGTTACAGCTCCTCCGTGTGTTTTTGCCTTAAATATTATGTGGGTTGCACTGAGGATGTTTTTTAATTTGCTTTGCAGTTACAAGAAAAAAAACCCCACCTATTTTAGGGCCTATGTCAGATAGAAAATTAATTATTTTCCTTTGTCTTCATTTATTCTGTAATGGATCAAAGGGAGGGAAATAGATTTTTTGTGTGTGTGTGTGTGGTAAATAACCCCACAACACTTTTCTTTAGTTCAATTACTAAAGAAAAAAAGAAAAAGAGCAGGTGTCTGAAAAACGCTGTCATATGAGATTTCTACTTTCTTTGGAAAGCAAGAATACTGAGGCAAATCTACAATTGCTGGTTTCCTCTAGGAACAGTAACACTGACCTTCCTCTAATCCTTTTGACCTGCTGTTGTAAGGCTGCTTATAAACAGAAATAGAAACCACATGCTGTCAGTCAGGGCATCCTTAATTTCTCATCTCAAGTAAAATAAAGCTATATCCTTCATGAAAGAGTTCATGAAAGAGCTCATAATTTTTCTCCTTTCTTGCAGCTGAGAAGGATCATAATGGAAAACGAGACTGAAAAATCACAGGTAGGTAAAAGTTGTGGCAATACCTTTCAGAGCTGAACAGTACCCTTCTGGCAGATAAAAGGATGTGCGTTTTGGTTTTGGGGGTTTCTGTGTGTGTGTGAGGGCTCCTACAAGCAGCCTCTGACTTTGCTGCAAGTGACTTCTCCGAGTAAGTAAACCCTGGCGGAGGCTACCACAAAATACTGAGCAACCGCTGATCACGTTTATGGCGACACTTGGCACTGCCAGCATTTTTCCGCTTGCTCCCTAGTGTGCCAGAGGGACTACTGGTGGCAAAGGCAGGGGAAGGAGGGTGGAGGAGCGGTGTGGTTGTTTGAACAGGGGGACCCAGTTCACCCCCTGATCATCCCCATGTTCCCACACGGTGGGTCACTGCGCCGTTCTAGTGCCTGTGAAGTAGATTCCTTTGGAGGGCAAATAACTGCTCCAGGTGGTGGAGAGCAGAACGTCTCGGAAGCAACAACTCTTTCTGAGCCATCTCTGCGCCATGGGCGCAGTGGGGATCTTCAGGCAGGCAATCAGACTGACTGTAGGCAAAAGCAAAAACCCTCCAAAATGCTTGTAGCATAGATGTGAGGACCTCAGAAACACTTGTTGCCACAAGAAAATGTTTCTCTTTCATGCTGTTTTACTTGCTAATGTCAATAGAGCCCGAAGTAAATTCCAGTCTGTAGAACGGGGTATCCCCATAAATTACTTTGTTACATACATAAATGTTAACAACAAAAAAAGGGAATTATTAAATAGAAAAACAATTTTTAGAGATGTTCTAATTGCTTCAGGTGTCTTGAAAGATACTGTCCAAGTAGGAACAAAATCAGAATTCAAGTTGCACGTATTCATAAATGCTCCATTAGACCGCCTCAAGAAGATAAACTGATTCCAGAAAATAAAAAAGTTGTTTATATTGCTCTTTAAGAGCTAATTGTTGCCAGTTTCTTAACCTTTTAATCCTTTAGCTAGTCATAATTGCCACCGTGCCTTGGGTCTTCATCATGGCATTTATGCAAAGGCAGTTTTGATTATGCAAAAGAACAGGCGGCACAAACATCTCTCAGGACTGGGTCAGGTATTAATGATCCCACTGGTGGGCTGGGAGCTGCACTACATTGCCTGTATTGATCATTTCAAGTGCTGGTTTTTTGGTTGGTTTTTTTTTTTTTTGTATCATTCCATATCTTCTTGTTAGTGATTCGTGGTAAGACATTGTCTGGTATGCTATGTATCAAGTAGCTTGGATGATATATTGCCATCCCAAATATCAAGCAATTTGAGTGATGGATTTTCATTCCATGACAGGTCAGGACCAATTGCTCCAGAGGTCAGAAGAGAACCGCTGGTGCAGCCATAGGTCAGAACAGCACAGAGATTATATGAAACCTTCTGTTTCCACAGTGTTCCTCATTTTCCCCAAAGTTCCTCGTTTTCAGTAAATACAATGTGCCTGGATACTTAATTGTTCCTACCATCACAATATTTGAGCATTTAAAAAATGGCAATGAAAATTAGATACGACTGATATTTTTTCCAAGTTGATTGGAGGCCTGTGGATATTTAAGTGACCAGTTTTCACTTTTTCAGGGATATGGAGTGACAGAAAACAGCGACTGATCAGAAATCCCATTGCTTGTGGGAACGGTTTTCGTTATAGGGCTGAGCTGTATGAGGATCTCAACTCTGAGATCAGGTATCTCATGAAAGAAAAGTTAAACCAGTTAGCTGTACATAGCAAGACCTCTGCCACAGGTGCTCGGTGATTCAGATGTTCAGGCCACAGAGAGCAGATTCAGGTGCAAACTTGTGTCTACACGTGCTGGTCCTGCTGCAGGTTCAGGTTTGGGTCTCCCACACCTCAAGTTTCATAGCTGTCACTCAGGGCTTCCACCTGCTCACACGTGGGTCCTTCCCACTCCTGCTGCTGCTGCTCCACCTTGTACCACTATGTCATCGGATGGGAGACTGACTCTGTAACCCATCCACATCATATGGAAAAGCCTTGCTCCAAACAGTGTGCGCACATGTGTTTAGATAAAGTGCAAGGCTGTCACTAAGAGAGACTAAAACTACTAAGAAATGGACTAGAAGAAAATATTTTGAGAGATCCTGGTTCCTGCATTTCCCACAAAACACCTTTTGTATAGACAGATTCCATATTAAAACCAAATTGCCAAGCATTGTGAATTTTTGAACTGCAAATGTATGTGCAACATCTGTACTGTTCTATTCTTTGGGCTGTGCTTTAAGGTTGTGAGATGCCACCAGTTTGGGGAAAAGACCTCTACCAAGGTCATTCTATTTGCTTCCTAACTTGCATTTGTTCACTTACATCAGGAGGACCCTGCAGTGCACAGCGGTACCTTGAGATGACAATTATTCTGATTTGGAATTTTGTGTACAATAATTAAACAGTCAGGTACCAGCAGACATGTGTTACCCTGAGATAACATGCTCCTTGGAAGTATCGTGAGGCAGGAGGTGAAATTAGTGCCTCCAATGACCTGGGAAACACATTATCTCACCGCCGCACACCCTTGAAGGTGTATTGTTACTGTATACCAACTATTAGCGTTATTAGTTGCATGGTGATAGATTGTACCATGTAAAACATATGTTTAAAACATGTTTACCGTTGTGCATCATGCGATAATTATGTCTGACTCTGAAGGACCGATACATCAGGTGTGAATTGATAGGAGCATGAAGTTGTTGTTTCGTTTTGTTTTGTTTTTCACCGGGATACGCAAGACTGGCAAAAGTTATCTGGAAAGGGACTTTGGCATCGGAGTCTCACAGCTTCGACAAAAATAAGATCCGTAATGCAGTAGAGTGGTTGCGTGCAATCGGATTAAGTGGAGCATTCACAACTGGTGTGCATTATTTTATTTTTAACCTGTGATTATTTTTGCTCCCCCCTCCTTGCTGTGCCCAGTGTGGTCATTGGCTGCATTTTCCAGGTGGCTGGCGGGAGTGTCCGTGCCCCCCCGGCCAGCCTGGCACCATCCCTGTACCCGGGGCGGCTGGGTGGCACAGCCTGGGCAGACAAAGGGCTTTGTGCTGCCGTCTCCTTCTCCCAGCTCTGCTGCGAGGTACCACATCAGATGGAAGAGAAGGTCTATCTTTAATCTGAGCTACTTGGGAAATCAAAGGGGGTGGATTAAAACAAGAGCAGCGACTGATTCCTGTAGGAGATCACTTTCCTGTTCCATTTGATATAATGAACAGGATAATCAAAGCAAGGTTAGAAACCCCCTGTACCTTTTCTCAGAGGATTTTTGTGATGCCAGTTCCAAGGTATTATAATAATTGAACGCAGGTGTGATAATGATTTTAAAAAATAATTTTCTTTTACCTTAGAATAATTTACATATAGCTGCTCCGGCAAGGTGCGTGTCTTATGAGCCATCAGGCATGTAGTTAAACATGTTAAACCTTACTATACCTGCAGCTGTTCCTTTCTTTGCATCTGAGTGTCTTTTGGTCTTTGCTAAAAATAGTCACAGTGCCCACATAAGGACTACCTTTCAAAGGTACAGTGGGATGTTGCTTTAATGTTGCATTTGAACATCCAATAATGAAGCAAAAATCCGGTTTCTGCTCAGAGAAAAGAGCATTAAGAGGAAGATGGATGCTGTGGATTTGGCTGGGGCTGTAAGGTAACAACCTACTGACTCATAGTAATTCCTCTTTCCTTTCAAAATCGGTGTGCTGCCAGGACTGTGCTGGTTTTTTTCCAACAAGGATCCCTGGAAGGACAAGGAGGAGTTGCTACCCACATCCCGCACGCATGCCGCAGCCCAGCACCTGCAGTCAGTGCACGCCAGGTGGGCTGTCCCTGAGGCTTTCCCAGCGGCTCCATGTCAAGGTGTCCCTTTGCACATCCCTGCTCGGTGCTGAGGCACGCAGTCCTACGGGGGAGGGGGGGGGGGGGCGCTCAGCAGCTGCATTTACTGCCAGGTCTGAGGAGAATCCAACAGGAACGTTTCCTGGGCTGGCACTAATGCAGTGACCCCGGGTCCCCCCCGCGCCGTAGTTGGTACCACGTGAAAGCTGAAGTAGCGCTTTGACACGAAGGGGAGCGTTATGTCCTTTACTGGCAATACCTCCCATATAAGTGAAATGCGTTTTAGGCAAGTTGGTGGTCTTTTTTTCTTTTTCCTCCTTTTTTTTACAATGAGGTTACGGTGGCGGCACAGTACCTCAGCTAATTCTGTGCTGGCTTTCTTTGCACTTCAGTTGAATCCACATGGGATGGTGATAGTCAGCTCTGCATTACTGCTATTTCTCACTTTAATGACCCTGGTAAATCTTTAATGATTGCCATCACTGTCAGAAGGGCACAAAGGGCCCTCGTCTGTCTTGATGCAACCTAAGGAAATATGCTCACAGATGTCAATTAAAATAATGGCATCGGTGGTAGGTCACTTGTATTTTTATGGGTACCCACATCTTCTTGCAAAAAGCAGCATAAAAATTCCACTCATAATCATTATATCAGCTAAAAAAAAAAAAAAAAAAAAGGAAATGTAAATGTCTTAGGTTTTGTTTTGATTTAAGCAGGGCAGCACATTCCAGGCAAAATGAATTGGGGCAGGCGTTTCGCAGCAATGGGCATGATGGTTTCAGTAAGCCCAAAGCACCTAAGACAGAAGCTGTTATTCTAAATTGGGTATTCTGGAGTGTGAGATTTTCCTCCTGTAATACTTGCTTGAAAGTCTGCATTAGAGAAATTTATTTAACGTTAGAACCAAGATTTTTCCGCCACTTAACCATTGTTTCATCATGAGTGATTTCTTTATCGCGGTATAGCCTCTAAGACGTAATTCTCTCAAATTATGGGGTATGTTCGCAGCCCTGGGAGCTAGGAACTGGGTATACAGATCTCCTTTTTTCATTAATAGCACTTGCTTGCCTAATTCAGTGAGCAGCATGGGGAAAATGTAGCCCTGTGGGTCAACATCAATGGATTCAATGAAGTCCTCACACTCTAAAAATGTCATTAGTGGGAGAAATAGCTGGCAGTGGGCCCCAGCACTCGCAGCTGGAGCACGCTGGCTCTCCGGAGGACAGGAGGCTGGCGCAGAGGTGCTTAAGCTTTTTGGGGAAACTCCCATCCATCATCTGCTGCTGGGCAGCCAGTTGGGGTCTTAAGAAGTCTGGAAACCCTTCAGAGAACTAGACTTTCAGCCGAAAATTAGGCTCGTGTCGGTGAACCCTGGGCTGTATTTGACAGGGTGGGAGCAGTACCTGCCACTCTTCTCCATTGTCTCTCTTGTCCTGTACTACCAGCTCACCTGAACCTAAGGATAGACCCTGACTCATTGCCTTTACCCCTCTCAAAATTAAATGTTAATGCTAAGCCAACCTAGTTCTGAAGGGGGGTTTGCTGCCCATCATGAAGTGCCCTCAGATAAATTTTCACGCCTGGTTCAGTTGCAAGGCTGAGCTGGCAGTTTGATCTATGGGCTTTCATCAAAGACAGTGAGAAGGTTTGCATGGTCACCTCTAAGGCAAGTACCTGGTGGTACTTCTGCTCACAGGTGATGGACTGCAGGATCAGGTTAGTCTGTTTCCCAAGTCAAAAAGTTAGAGTTGGGTAGTATTTTTGTTATCATAATGTATTCAACTGCACATTAACCTCTATTTTTTTCTAGAAGATGCTTTCCGCAGAAATCTAGAGATACTGTGGCTCTAAACCTGATCAGTAAAAAGGGATTTTATGTAAGAATGCAACTTCTTGTGCTGCACTTCAAAACAGAGACAACTTGAGGACATTGGTGCTGTATGTGGCAGTTAGTATTTTAATCTGTACACCATCCTGATCATGAGAGTAGGGAAGGGTGGATGACTTAGGAAAGCACTGTGTAATCTTAACCTTATTTACAAAAAAATATTCAAGCATTAATATTGCATACTCTAGGTCATTATTTTATCCATAAAGCATATATCCATAGCAGATTTTTATTACACTTCTGTGTTCACCTAACTTTGTAGTCTCTTTTGATTTTGGTTTTTTTTTTTTCTGCAGTTATTTTCCACTTCTAAGTCATTTGATCTATGTTTTCCTTTAGACCTCTGCCTCTTTGTATAGATTACTAGAAAGGAGTTCAATTACAATTTTGTCTCTGATGTGGATATTTCTTTAGTGAAGGTTGTACAAAGACATGTCCTTCCTCAGGCTCCATTTCTAACAAGGCTTCAAATGTAAACTAAAAAAAACCCCACAAAACCAAACCCCTAAAACCTAATCTGAGTAGTCTAAGACGTTTCATTTCAGTTTTCATCAGTATATGCTTGATACAATGTCAACAGCAAATGGTTCACAATCTTGATTTGAGTAGTCCCAGCTCTGCTAATTTTCTAGTTGTGGATTTTATGTACAGCTCATTAAAAAAATAGTAGGCTTCCAAAGAATGTATGCTAGAACTGGACTCAGTTGTAATTTTAGGATGCTAAACTCCTCTGTTAAATATGAATTTTTTGCTTGGATGTGGGATTTCCAGTCTGCATTTTCTGTTTTCCTCCTGCAGATAAACATATTGCAGAATTTTACAGTCTGATCACGAGAGTATTCTTGTGGGAATACATATTTTACGTGTTTTAATGTAAACTAAGCTATAGTCCCTTAGTTAAAATTTTCACTTAAAATATTTCAACGCACTTTGTCAGATATGAATTATAGAAGACTGTTCACCCTGCATTTACAGCACTTACTTTGATTGCTGAGTGAGTTCTGTGAGAATTTATGAGGAACAGTATTAATTAGTTGGGTTATACATTTTATTAGATATAATTTTCCAGCAATATAATTCTTGAGATTTGAAAGATGAAAATTAACTGACTTGGAGTTTATTCCAAAGTCCAGGCTATAGATTTTTAGTCTTTGTAGGCATATTTTTATGCAGCGATATCATTATTTGTATCCATTTCCATTTTATGTTGTAATATTTTCTTCATTTTGTTTTCTCTTCAAACATCTGTCAGACCAGCACCCAAGTGACACAGAGCTGCTTGTCTGGAGAGAGGGGGACGCACAGCTGGCCTTTCCCCAGATGACTTGTATATGAAGACTAGATAAGAATGTCTGTTTCTTGAAGTAGGCTTGGACTTCGAGATGCTAAATATATAAATTCCTCAAGGTATTTAGACGTTGCTGAATTTGACCTTAAGCAATGATTTCAGGGACAGCTAGTGTTTGTGTTCAAAGTTAGGTCTTGACGGCTGTGTGAGATCCAGGGCCGTTCTGCACAGTTTCCAGGCCTACAAGGAGCAATCTCGGTGCTAACCTGCTTTCGTGTGACACAGCTTTATAAGCCAAGTGGAAAGGAAAGCAAAACACTGGCTCTTTCCAGCCTTTGAGTGGCTAGTGGTGATGGAAGCTAAGCTACGTTTGCACTTTGTGGGGACAGGAATTGCCACGCTTCACAGGAATGTCACCTTCTCTTGAATAACGAATCCAAATCTGACTGAAAAACTGAACGTACTAAATGGTTGGTGGGGGCGGGGGAGAGGATGCTTTCATACGACATGGATTAAGGAGGAACTAAATGGCATTGGCAAGCTGAGGGCTAAGGCTTGGCCTCCCAGGCGCCCGGTTAGCCTGAAATCCCTCCAACCCAGGAGCCCTGTGAGCCTCAGGGAAGGACCGGGATGCCCCAGCTGCTGCCAGGCAGCCACATCCCCAGCTCCCATCTCATGTCCATGCTTCTACTGTAAGTCGTATTTGCTTATCTACATACTGTAGGTGTGTAATTGAGAAACCAAAGCTTTTCTAGAAACTTTTGGGTTTATATAATTGAATTTCCAACTTGCTAACAAGATATGATTCTCTCTTTGTAGCTTTTGTGTTATGGTGAAGGTGCACCTGAACAGTAATAGCAATTGTGTATAAGGAATTAAAGAGGAAAAAAGAATTTCTGTCAGAGGTGTTTGCAAATGATCCTTAAGCGATAATTTACTAAAAAAACCAAAGAAGTTGAAACAACTTGACAGATTTGTGTGTGCATGTTGGCAAATATTGGCACCTATCCTGATCATTTTATTATTTCTTCTTTGGCAGCCATCAAAAGTTATTGATTTCAGAAGTTTCTTCAAGATGTGCAACTTTCATAATGTAAGGGAAAGCTGCTCCAATTTTTATTTTTCTTTCAGAAAACACATCATATTGCATTTTGTAGTAGATCTTGGAATATGTATTTCATAATTTTAGTCTGGGTTCCTGTATTTGCTATTCATGCCATAGTACTGGAGGATAAGAAGTTAATGAGAACATTTCATCATCATTTGGTCTTGTCTTTCTAAAACTGATTTTGAGTTGAAGGTGTGAAAGACATCAGATTATTGGTACTTGATGTTGTAATTCAGCCACACTTTAAAACAAAACTACCCCAGCCACACTTTAAAACAAAACTACCCCCAGAAGAAGCAATCTTCTGTTGCTTCCTCTCTTCCAACAGAACTGCTGACGACACTGAGTGGTGATTTTTCTTCACTCTTGCTAGGTTTGGGTGCTTTGGAGACGGGCTGCAGAGGTTTTTCAAACAAAAGTTCGTTAATATATAGGTTATTTATTTTTTTCTTTCAATTGCAGTTTACCATGAACTTCAGCCAGAGTAGCTCTGCTGTTGCAGTTTGCCATGTGGAGTTTATGAGCATGGTCTATGACTGAAGGCTTTTTGCGGATGCGTGTGTTTGGAAAGGCAATGCTAAAAATTCCACTAGTCTTTGGGCATCTATTGCAAGTGTCTAATGAAGGTTAATTTTCATGTGTACTTCCCAGAAATAAATGGGAATACTTAACTACTTGTACAAACAGGTTTAAAAGGTTTTTCAAGCTGATAGCTAAAAAAAAAATAAATAAAAATAATAATAAAAAATAATGGATTTGATATCTGCTGGAGTTGTAACTTGTGCAGCTCTGGCTTTTCCAGACATAGCTCTAAGGGACCTTCCCCAGGGCACATTCTGCTTCCCGAAGTGATCTGCAGATTTTTACCTGCTAACTCAGCCTTGCTGTCAAAGGTGGCTAGCAGACCAGTGAAACCCTTGATCTCCTCCAGTGTTTCTCCATTTCCCTTAGGTAGTGCTAGATGCCTTACACTGACAGAGGGCAGCGAAGTCTGGTTTGTGCACGAGGGTGCATGGAGCAGATGCTTTGTCTGTTCTTCTGGACTAAAGCTCCCCTAAATACTTGTGTTTATGGGAGACCGGACTGATCCGATAGATCCTTTCTAGCCTTGTGTGCTGATCTTAGAGGGATGACCATTTGTTAGAGCTGCCATATTTTTAATTACAAGTGCATTGATTCGTCTCGTAATCCTAGTAATTTTCCCTCACAAGATTATTATCTGATGTACGATTACGGTTTTGTTTCCCGCCCCCCCTTCCATATGTTCTTGCTGGGCCTGGGATTGGAGATTTGGTAATTGTTTGGTCCTTATAAATGTGCAGGAATCCTTTTTTTTTTTCCCTTATCATCACCTCACCAGCATCCCATAACAAATGAGCGTAGATCTCATGCGTGTGTTTTGCATGAAAGTGGTAGAAATATTATGTAGGCTCTCTTGGACAATGGAGTCCTGCAGGATAATGGCATTTTGGAAAGAAGATGCTCCATGCACAGCATTCTGGAGTCATTATAAAATTTATTCAGATGTTTTCATCTTCAGCACTAGGAGTTCAGAAAATGTGAATAGTTATGCTTAGGACAGTGAATGTGAAAGAAGATAATGATACTGATTTTTTTATGTGCAAACTGCTCTCTATGTCTAGCTGTATTTTACTATTTACAAGTCCTCTTCATTCCTACATTAGTTTTCTGGGGATGATGAAGTGATGACAAACATCTATTCTGTGTCCATTAGCTTGGGTTTTTTTTTGTTGTTTTTGTTTTGTTTCCCTCCTCTCCTCATGCCATAAAAATCAAATACCAAACCCTCCTCACTTTATTTCTGTGTCTATAGGAAAAATGAGCTTCCCTGACAGGATGTGTAGAAATACATTAAAATATGTGTTAATGCTGATGTAGCATATTCAGGTTTGAGAGATAAAGTAAATTGTATTGGCCTAAGGTGTCTACAGTACTGCAAGACCACGGTCAGATTTCCCCTTGCAGAGTCCGCTGTGTCAAAATAAAAGATTACTGCCCCTAGACTGCTCTTATTCCTCCTTTCAGGACACCTCTCGGCTTAAAATCTTGTGAGGGGTCTTGAGTCCAAATGAATCCAGTCTAGAAGCTTTTGCATGAACTGTTTGTGTCTCATGCTTTCTGCCATTTCTTTAATTACCACAACTATTCTCTACTAAAACTTCTTCTCATTTTTCTGCACCAGCAGCTGAAGACCCTAAATCCCTCACATATGTTCTTTTAAAGGTCTATTGAAATTATTTTAACTGATTCAAATCTTAGAATCATAGAATCAGTTGGAAGGGACCTTTAGGGGTCATCTAGTCAGCTCCCCCTGCAATGAGCAGGGACATGTTCGACTATATCAGGTAGCTCAGAGCCCTGTCCAACCTGACCATGAATGTTTCCAGGGATGGGGCATCTACCACCTCTCTGGGCGACCTGTGCCACTGTCTCACCACCCTCACAGTAAAAAAATTCTTCCTTATATCTAGTCTGATTCTACCCTCTTTTAGTTTAAAACCATTACCTCTCGTCCTATCTTGTCTGTCCCCATCTTTCTAATAAGCCCCCTTTAAGTACCAAAGGGCTGCTAGAAGGTGTCCTTGGAGCCTTCTCTTCTCCAGGCTGAACAACCCCAACTCTCTCAGCCTTTCCTCACAGGAGGAGTGTTTCATCCCTCTGATCATCTTTATGACCCTCTTCTGGACCCACTCCAACTTGTCCATGTCTTTCCTGTACTGAGGACCCCAGAACTGGATGCAGCACTGCAGGGGGGGGTCTCACCAGAGATGAGTGGAGGGGCAGAATCACTTCCCTCAGCCTTCTGGCCACACTTCTTTTTAACCAGCCCAGGGTACGGTCAGCTTAATTGCTATTATAGGTGCCACCAAATTATTATTCTTCTACTAGTAGACTGGCACCTTAACCTTTTTTGTAGCACTGCAGGTCTCCACGAGTTTGGATGTGTCTTTATGCATCACTACTATAACGCTCCAAAACTCTGTCTTGTATCATTGCCATTTTATCATTTTCATCATGCACCAGTAGTATTTGATAAGTCTTTGTTTCTGTGTAATATCAAAAGTATTAAATTGATGATGTGTGCTTATTTCAAAGATAACATTTTCAGTGCTTTCTACCCTTTTAACATTATTTACATGGCGCAGCTTTGGAAGAATGTATTGATATGGACTATTTAACAACAAAAATCTGAAACTAAATTTGTATTGCAGACTTTATATCAGTGCTGGTGAAATGTGAGCCAAAAATAATTCACCTTGATATCCTGATCACAGGCAATGATCACAGAGTTTGCTGGTAAGAAAAATCTAAAAGCAAAAATTTGTGTTTGAGGATACGGGACACTACTGAGAAAAAATGAATGATGTGTTTGAAGAGTAAATTAGAGCTTGTAGTAAAATGTTAACCTTAAAGTGTATGTGTTTGAACAGATTTTAATAGGAGCAAACTTGCTTTCTGAGTTTTTTAATCCCTCTTTTACCTAACTGTTTAAGAAGCTTGTACGTATGACAGATAGCTGTTTCAGGATCAAAGTAATTAATGACATAAGTCAGTATAATTTGAACTGGAGATAAATGAGGGTTATACCCACTTATGCTAGAGATGTATTTGGCCCAGTGTCTTTGTAATCATTATATAGGCAAGTCTGAAAAGAAGAGTGAAATTATACTAATTGCTTGCTTTATTTTTGATTTACTAGGTTCTATAATCAGGGAATATGTTAAGTCTCCCCCCTTTTCCCCCAGACCTTCTTAATGGCTGTTTTTGTACTTCCTAGAGTAAAATTGTTGTTGTTGTTGTCATTATTATTATTATTATTATTAAAACAACAAATATTTTTCAGCACCTCAGCTTTAAGGCAGCTTGGGGAAATTTTCCTTTTGATCTATCTTCCCTCTTTTTTTTTTTACCCTTATGTAAACTTGGATTTGCACTCCATTTCGTATTGGCAATCTGCCATGTCCTTCTGCATCCTCATTTACTTGTCTCTTTGTTTCGCTGCTATCTTTCTGATGCCTTTTTCAGTAAAATTAAAAAGCTCTTGCCTACGCCACAGCTGAATTTGGTCCACTGACTGATTCAAACATGCAGTTTGTTTATGCATGTTCTTTGTGTCTGGAACGACTTCTGCTTTAACATTGCAATTACCATTATAGCTGGTTGGAAAATCAAATTTTTTCATTAAGAATATTTCACAAAAACCTTGTTTCTTGAAAATGTTTCCATTGAACATTGTAGAAATGTTCCCATTTTCTCCGTGAAAGACTACAAACAAATGCTTGGAGTTTTTTTTAGTATTTTGTGAAGACTTTAGTTGGATTTTTTTGAACTGTAGAAGGCATAGAAGTGTAAAAAATATTTTTATATACTAAAATACCTTATCTATGTATGTATTTATGTGGTGCTGAAAGATACTATTGAAGTACAGAAGTCACTATTATATTATATACTATCAAAATGTGTAACAGTAGTGTGTCTTGCCTACCACAGGCTGATTTTGGTTTTTCTATAGAATCACATCATAAAACTATCCCTGATGAAAACCTGTATGGATTAACTTTATTTTTCAACTTTTGGCAAGCAATTTTATCTAAATGCTTAAAATAGTTTTGCTTTAATACTGATTAAAATGTTCCTACACACAGTGGTCTATGAATGGTAAAGCACACTGCAAATTAAATTGCAAATACAGGAGTTCTGCATGATTGTAGTCACTTCATGCTATAGCTTCTGTTGCTACAGATTTGGGAACTACAATTAAAGTTTTATAAAACCCAGGTAATTAGTATGGGAGGGATACAGCACCTATATATACAGTGCTCTGAATTTGTAAATGATGCTGTGCTCCTGTATCTTGCCTTTTCACAGCGCGAAGCGAGCCCTTTCAAACCTTACATTGCATACCCCCAATCAAGAGCAACTTTGGAAAACATTGGCTTTAGAAACTGCCTGTGAAGTTTGAAATGGAAATGGGGTTTGGTGGTCTCGATCTGCGCAGTCCAGCTGAAATGATGGAAATCACCTGGCAGTGGACCAGCAGTGGGAGGATCCTGGCTGACGAGGAATGTGGTGTCAAACTGGAGCACAGCTGAGTATGGAGGGTCTCGTAGCTCCTGGAGCAGTCGGGTGGGGAGGGTCTCGTAGCTCCTGGAGCAGAGTCGGGTGGGGAGGGTCTTGTAGCTCCTGCCTACACCACACACAGGCACATCGCTCCAGTGCACAACAGAAAAAATAGCTGTACTGCTATTCCTGAATCATTCCAACATTCTCACTGTCTGCAGAAGATAATGTAGGGTATTATTTCTTCAGCTGAAAAAAAAAAGAAAATGTGCCTACGGACTGTGTTTGCTGAGTGATCTGGCTGCAAGGGCGTCATGGCAAGCTGTGTGCGCCTTCTGTAGAGAGAAATCTAAGCTGGAAAACATCGCACCTTGGCTTTATCTAAGCCTGGGGGATAAAACTACTGATCTTGATCATGAACCCAGCCCTGGTAGAGAGGCACGCTCTGACAAAAAAACCAAAACCAACTGCCTTGTACACTCTTCCCTTCCATCTCCAATTCAAGCACATAAACTGCATCAAGCACATTTACGTACGTATTATGCAAACTGTTACAGACGAGCTGACAATACAGCCTTGCTGGTGCTATTACTGAAGATAGTGTTTGTTGTTTGCCTGTTTATTTTCCATAAAATTTAATACACATGGGAGTCATCATAGCACAAACCCTGGCATTGTCAGTCTTCAGATAATGTTTTTTCTCTTCCTAGCCTTTGTTATGTTCAGAAAGCTGTGCAAACATCCGTCGGCTCTTACAGCATCGCTGTCGGAAAGCGTAGGAGCGTAGGGAGGGATTTCTGGCTGGTTTCACAGATGGGACAGTGGGGTGGTGCAAGAAAGGACCTGCTGAAGGTCACGTGCCCAGCTGGTGACAAAAACTGGATCAGAACTCGTGACTTGGCTCTGAAGTTTATTTCCAGTTGGGTTTCTGGTTTCGGTTTTGTTTTGCTCCTTCAAAATCAGTGTGGTTTTGAAATGATGAGCTGGGTTGAAGTGACTGAGTTATCTTCAAAATGAATAACTGGGGAACCTGATACTCACCTTTCAGTACTGACTCACACTGGATCGTCCCACTTTTTAGACCACTCCAGAAATATAATAATACATGTTTAGCATTTATACTATGATAGATAGTCACCAAACAGGTGGGAAAGCCATTGCATTGGACTCTGTCCCATGCTTCAATAAGTGGACCGTGCTCTAAAACAATACCGCTTCAGTCCTAGTGACTGTTCCAAAAAGATCCCACGATCATTTCCAACATTCTGGTCTGGAGCTGGAGAGCCCTGTGTGCTGTCCTCAGCTTTCCCTCATATGTCCTGTGTGACCTCCAGGAACTAATTTATTGCTTCTCTGTCTCATTCCCTCACGTGTAAGAAAGGGTGATAATGATCCTCTTCCTTTGAAGGGTGAGGGTCTCAGATGCTATAAGCAGGAGCCATATAACTTGATAAATTAATTTAAAGTTCTTCCAGAAAAATAAACCAGAAAAGGAGGGACAAACAGCACAGGAACTAATGCCAGCCCTTATTTGAATCTGCTATTTCTCCCTCACTTTTCTGTTATCCCACAGAGAATTGTAAAGACCTACCTCTACTTTATCTCCCTGCCCTGGATGTTCCAGACCTCTGATTGCATGCTGCTGGTACGTGACCCTTTAATGCTGTTGCAGTTTTGAACTAACTACCAACACTTTTTTTTTTTCTTTTTTTTTTTTTTTTTTTTTTAATGTGTTTTGGACCGATGAAGTCTGCTTCTGTAGTTCAGCAACAAAAGCAAGACCTGCCAAATTATTCAAAAATAATTAGCACAGATGGCAAAAGATGGCATCTCAAACCTTCCAGAAAGAAACACCTAACATCCTGATTACATTTCAGGGAATAAATGTTGACTGGGATAAGTGCAGTAAGGCATTTTTTATAAATGTATTGACAGGTTTTTTTCCCCCCACAGACAGAATTATGGTTTAGTTGCATTAGTACACACATTGTAATGTAACTTTAAAGAATATTTAAGCAAAAAAGAAAAACCCACAGAAAAATCCCTCCAAAACCCACAAACCAACAAAAAAAAAGATGGTAGCACCTGTATTCTTTAATTTGTAATTGTTTGCCTGACCACCAAGACAGAAATAATTTATCACACATGATTTTGCTCTTATTATGTGTTTTTTCTTTTTCACTGATATAATTTTTAGTTCTCTCAGCCCAAAACCTTGTGGAAATGTCCAGCCAAGTGAGTTGACTTGTAATGAGAAGACTTATGTGGAGGTGAATCACGTCCTGCGGTCTGAAGTAGCTCTTCGGTCCCTTTTAGCTTGTCAAATCTGTCCAACCTCCTGATGAGTGGTAAAAGTCGATCAGCACCTGTGAAGAGGCTCTCCATCACTGCATGGCCAGAAATGGCCTCTTAAATCATGACTTGGAGAGCATTTCAGTTCTATAAGAGCCAAGAGTTTAAAGCTATAAAATAGTAGGAGGAATGGAAGAAAAAGACTTTTTCCCTGTCATTTTAATGGCTTTACAGCTCACTTCAGTAACATTTTCAGGCTTAGAGCATGAGACAGTGGTAGGAATTCCCAAGATGAGTTGTAAATATAAATGAGAAAGAGGAAGGTGAGGTTTTTACTTCATTGCTAACTTTTAGGAACTGCAAGTCTAAGGAAAGTAGCAAACACAAGATCTACCACCAAAAATGCTGGTGGTGTCAGAAATAGACAGATTCCATTGGTTCCAGCACACTTTCAATCAGGTAGTGTAGAAGTAACCCCATTTTATTTGTAGGATAGATGTAGGTGAAAAGATAAATTCTGCTTACTGCTGAATTCTGTTTGTAGAGATGAGAAAATCAGGCCATCACCAGCATTTAAACCCTAGGGACAGATTTTAGTTGCTAAGTCCCAGAGCACACTTTCAAGATAAAGAAGGAAAAAAAAAAAAAAGGGTTAGAAATTGATAGTTCAGAAAGTAATGGGGAAGTGCTCATGTTTTGAAGAACTGTATTGTAGGAAACTGTGACACCGTGGACGGAGCCAACAGCTACTTTATGTGCTCCTTCTCATGCTGGGAACACTGGAAGTGGAGACTACAGCAAATTTTATTTATTTTTTTTAAGTAGGGGCTTTCAGGAGCCTTAAAGGTAGTGTCGCAGTCCACCCAGTGGACTTGTGATGGTTTGTTTACTATGATCTTGAAGCACAAAAAATGAAGGCAACCAACCAAGGGGTTATGCTTTGATCAAACAGTGCAATTGTATTGTTTGCCCGTAAAGTGGCGTGTGATAGATAGAGTGACAGGTAGGGAAGAAAAGGTAAAGTAAAAAGGAAAGAGGATTATAGCTACCACCATGGGTCCAAGGCGTCCCTATGATCCCAGGTCCAGGCAGTGCCCGCTGGTCCTTCTGATCATCGTGATCCTTGGTGGGGAACATCTCCAAAGTTCAGTTGCTAAGGAGCCATCTTTTATGCCAAGCAACACACCTTGCTCCTCCTCTGGCCCATGGACTGTTGCCAGTCTCCACCTTCTTGAGCAAGGTTATCGCACATGTCCAAGGAGGGGTGCCGGAGGCGTGGTTTGCCTTAGAGGTGGGTGGCTTCAGACCAGGAGGTGTGTTTGTGTATTATAATGATATTATAATGAAGAAAGTTCACCTGAAGTTCAATTTTTCCGGTTAGTTGCTACGACAGTGGTTGTGATCCATCTTCTGGACAGCGGTTATGCGGCCTTATCCCAGTTGTTCCTTCCAGTCCCAGGCTGCAGGGAGTGGCATAGTACTCCTCATACCATGCAGTTCTCCTTCCCGGGGTCTTTGTGTCTGGGTGTCCGTGAGGACCACATTCCATCTCCAGGTCTCTGTTGGCAATGTTGAGACAATATCGTTCTCTTTGGACCGACTCTTACAGGTAGTTGACAAATTAAATTTTTAAGCTTGGTAAATAGTTTAATTTATCTTTCTTGCTGCAAATAGATAGCATGCCAGAATGGGCCAAAGGGCTTAGGTGAATATTATCAACCTGTAGTGATGAAAGAGGAGGAGGTGAGCAACTCAGTGCAGAAACTATGGAGGGGAGGAGAACCAAATGTTAAGGAATTTCTAGTTCTTCTCTAATTCTGGTGGTACTTTGGCTAATTTTGGCTGGTTAATGAGGCAGAGTGCTGCTATCTGTGCTGTTCTGGAGCTACTCTCCTCTGGAGTAAGGACATATGAAAATGTCAAGTTGTCAAAGTAAATGTTGTTGCAGGAACATGTTAATCTGGGTGATATCTTCAGCAAGAAAATTTAGGTCTGGAAATGAACATGCAGTGAAATGGGAACAAGGGGGAGTTAAACCTGTGGTGGTGGGAGAGCAGTTTCAAGGTGCTGCTTTGCACTTCATGCAGTGAACGAGGAACCGCACAGCATGTGCACAGTGTGTGTGGAACGATATACAGAAACCTGGCGGGGGGAAGCGTTGTGACAGAAAATGGAGCGGCGAAGCTGACTGGTTGGCAGGGCAGTGAGAGCACGTTCCCCAGGTGTGTCAGAGGCCCCTGTGTTCCCAGTTTGCTTTGAATCAAGCACAGCTGGAGGCATAACCCAGATCCTCCACATCGCAGGCAGGTGCTTTATCACCAGAAAGTCAAAAGCTGCTGCGTTGGTGTGAAATGCCCTCTCACTCAAATGTCAAAACTTTGAATTATTTTCTTAAAATGGCATCTTTGTTTGCTGATCCTCTGCAAGGCACGGGGACAAAAATGAGTCACTTCAGGCTGGCGGTGTCACCTGTTGACAGATGCGAAGGCGCGGAAGGCACCTCTGGGTACAGCCATGCACCTGGGAGGCAGCACAGGAGCTTTCAGAGTCACCTGCTCCCCTGGCAGGTCTCTTGCTTGATCTGGGGTCAGAGAACTGGTGTAAAGGTGGGTGGGGACCTGGGCTCAAGCTGGGAGACACTGAGCACCTCGGGTAATGAACTGCTTTCAGAAGAAAATGCTGAAATGGAGAGTATGTAATAACACACGAGCCTAATTTCTCTTCTAAGCGCACCCAGATGTTTTCACATCTTGGAAGTCATTGTGTCCAGGGGGTGAGGTGTATTTGGGGTGCTCTGGTTCAAGCTCAGGGAGGTTGAGAGCTCAGGAGGGAGAGGACCCCATGGTAAGGCTCAGCATCAATAGGGCTACTTTTGTTGTATTTACTTCAGTTGGTAAAGGCTACTGGGCTAACTCTAAGTGAGGTCCAGGGCTAGGTGTAGCAGCTGGGCTAGGAGGTAACTGGTGCTGCAGATAGGTTCAGAAGAGCCAGAGGATTTGGTAGGCATGAATCCTGCATTTGTTTTGGGAGCTGGCTGACGCGTGCGTGCGTGTGTGTGTGAAATGCCATCATACTATCCTTAGGGCTACTGCTTTAATATGAGGCTGGTGTGTTATGGTATTAGAACAATTACAACCTGGTGTTATTTCTGTGGCTTAGGCTGGGAGAAGCTCAGGTGGAAGAGGGTTCAAGCGGCACTATTAGGAAGGAGGGTGGAAACTTGTCTCAGGGGACTGCTATTAGGCATCATGATGGGCTATGGACAGAGCTAGGCTCACGGGTCAGAGCTGAGCAGATGATGCTCAGGCTGAGAGAAACTGCTCATCTCTGGTAGCGCAGGGGAGAAACAGGGGCTGCAGGTCAGTCCGAAATTTCTGGTTGCGCAAGGGCCTGAGAAACAGAAAGTGAGAAATTGCAAACCCTTGTAGCTGGAGCAAGATGAATCTGACTGTATTTCATTCCTGTATTATTTAACTGCAGGTGAATAAACTGCTGTTGAGGCAATGCTGGATGTGGAGTAGGAGAGCTGATGCCACTAACTGCACTTTTGCTTTTCAGTGTAACAGCTTTATCTGAGCTTGGTCCCAGGGGTAGTTTTTAGGCTCTGGAGACACCATGTGAAATGCCGTGCTGTGTTCACAAAGCATACTGTTAGGCTGGGGGTTTATTTTTTATGGTGTCATGGTTTAATCCCAGCCAGCCACTAAGCACCGCGCAGTCGCTTGCAGCCCCTGTGGGACGGGGAGGAGAATCAGGAAAAAGGTAAAACTTGTGGGTTGAGACAGCAAAAATTTAACAATTGCAAAAAAACGATATAATGGTAATAATAATAATAAATTGTAATGAAAAGGAGAGAGCAATAAAGTCCAAAAGAAAAACCCCAAGTGATGCGCAACACATTTACGCACAACCTGCTGACCAGTGCCCAGCCAGCCCCTGAGCAGCACTCAGCAGCCCTCAGCCAACCCCCCCAGTTTACACGCTGAGCATGCCGTCCCATGGTATGGAACATCCCTTTGGCTGGTGTGGGGCAGCTGTCCTGGCTGTGTCCCCTCCCAGCTCCTTGTGCCCCTGCTCACTGGCAAAGCTGGGAAACTTAAAAGTCCTTGGTTTAGAGTAAGCCCCACTTAGCAACAACTAAAACACACCGTGTTATCAACATTATTCTCATGCTAAATCCAAACCACAGCGCTGCACCAGCTAGTAAGGAGAAAATTAACTCTCCCAACCAAACCCAGGACATACGGTGGTTAATTTTTGTATTACCATAACTGAAAAGTACCTGCATTTTCCCCTGAAACCTAAAGTGAAGCAAAACAGTTGCCAAAGTAACATCACTTTTACATTTCACCAAGTCACCATAATGCAATTGCCTCGCCCTTAACATCTTAAAAGAGTAGCGAAATGGAATTTTACTTCAGAGGAGAAAATAAGAAGTGCAGGTTGCAAATAGGCCGGGATTTTATGCTGTTGAGTGGATTATGCTCCTGTCAGGGTACTCCAGATTTTACAGGCGCAAATCTGAATTTAACATATGGCCTCAGCCCTAGGCCAGGGTCCTATTTGAATTATTCCAGGCTTGTACGTAGAAAGCTGTGCTCCAAACATAAATCCAATTACCAGCTGCAGTCAGGCAATTGAATGGCTACAGAAGAAATACTCGAAGAGATGGGGGGGAGGGAAGCAGGGGGAGGAGTGGGGAGAGGGTTATGATTTGTGTGGTAATCAAGAAGAGAAGGTCAATTGTAATAGAACAGGCTGGTTTAGGAGACAAAGCTAATGCAGGATGCCTTCCACTCTGTTGAGGGATGCTATCAATAGATCTACTGCTTTCATTACAAAAAATGTCACTAACTGACAAGATGAATATAGGCAGGGAAAGAAGGGCTTTTGATGGATCAGGTGATTAAAACCTAGGCTGCAGACGAGCAATTAACAAACGCCAAGCTGACGACCTGTACAGGAACTTCAGTACATGCAGGGAGGAACAGAAAAAGATGCGGCAGCGCAAACACATGTGCAGCTGAGTTTGATTGACGACAGAACAGGCTTTTATAAGCAGGTTTTCTACTACTGTGGGCTACTGAATAGAAACACCCAAAGTGCTTATTGCCCCCAGGAAGCACATGGTTTTGTCAACAGTTTTCTTGTGCTTTAAGCAGCCAGCATTCCTCTTTTCTAGAGGCAGCGGGACCAGAAATGTGTTACCTACGGGTCCCCCTTCACATGGCGACTGCGCACAATAGCTGCTCAGAGCCTGGGTTGAAGCCTCTGCTGTGTCAGTGCACAAACGCACCCGTTAGACATTTCGGCTGCTCGTGTACTGACGGCAGCCTGGGCAACTGACACCTACATTCCTAGAAAATTGCTGACTTTCTTTCCCTTTCTCCGTCTCACAAGATGAGGACTCTTGAAACATGCGAGGGTATGGTTTTCTGCTAGGCTCGAGAAGTGTCAGTTAAATGTTCAGTGCATTCCCTTAGCCTACAGATCAGCCTATAAATCAGAAAGAAAAAGGTTTTGGGGTACTTAGGTTTGTTTTACTGCTGTTTACATAATATGTGTTTCCTGAGATATGGCAAATGAGCTAAGAATTTCATCAGTTTTCAAATACTGGCATTTATCATTTACAAGAATTGATTGTCACAAAGCTTCTAGAGATGCGCGTGTTCAGCTTATGGTTGAAAGAAACACTGGATTTCCTCAACTATTTCTAGGACTTTAATTGTGTATTTTGTAATATTGAGTGCCGAACTGCAACTTTTAAGGAGAACATAGGAAAACGTATGGGCTTTGTTAGAAACATCTGCATTTTCCTTTCAAAAGCCCCAGCTTTTAAAAAACTGGGCCATCGGAAGTTATAATGAAATGTCAAAAGCTATTTATTCTATAAAAGCATATGGTGTTAATGTATCCATCAGTGCTGATAAATCCATCATGGCTTAATCTGTTGTGCTCAGTGTGGTAACAGGACAAGAAACAGCCATCTGCTTACCATATTTGATTGCTGTTTCTTTGCACAAATACAGTCCTGCTTCCAGCACTTAAGAGTGATTAGCTGTAACTTATGGAGCTTGCTGTGGCGTACCCACTGAGTAATTACTGGAGAAAGCAATCGCAAGAGCATCTGAACACGGGGGCAAATTGTTAGCAGCTACATTTGTGACAAGTTTAAGGTCTAACAAATCTCCTTACATGTGTGCCATAAGGGAAAGAAAGAAGGGCAGAGCACAGTCTGTAAAGGACAGGGATGTCTGTTACAGATACTTTCCAAAGCCTACTCTACAAAAGCTTGATTTCCTATCCCTCCAAGCCCCCAAGGCAACACAGTCCTTGATTAAAAAAGGGCAAAAATTTAATTGCTCTTTCTCTCGCATTCTTAGCACAGTAATTTGTTTTTCCAGTAGCTGCACAGGGTCAGGGATGGGGGCTTTATGCTGTGCCTCCCCCCCATCAGGCAGACGTGGGGCTGAGGCGCAGGCATGACAAAAGCTGCTGTCCCACCGCTTTAATGGGTTATTTTATGTAGTATGTTAAAAGGGGCTAGTACTCCAAAGTCTTTCTCGAAATGACTACTTTGGAGAGACCTACTCCCCAAGCTAAACCTCCCGGCACCCTGCCCTGCCTTGGGATTTTATGCAGCCACATGTCTGCCCTCGGTTTTTATTCAGCCAAATGTTTGTTTACAGAGGGGCAGATTAAATGTACGATGAAAGAGAACTGATGTAGCGGAACAGCCTAAGATATTCAGAACAAGTCCAGTCTGCCTCTTCAAGCACCAATTTTGTCCTATTTTAAGTTCTTAAGTGGGATTTGAGGTTTTCTTGGAACTACTTAAGAGTACTTTGAGCAATTTTCTTTTTGATTACCTATAACTATTACCCCTCTCTTTTTGCAGTGTTATGCTACCTTCCCTCCCTCTGGCCGAAGACCCCAACCCTCCTCCTTTCCCCCCACTTCTTACTCTAAGGGAAAATTAAAATGAAATTTCATCTTGCCTGTCACTGGGCTTTCCTCCAAAAAAAGGCTTAACTGTGACTTTAGAGAGGCCTGATGCAAAACATTAGTTTCTCTTTAATGCACAATGTAGCTTTTTGAAGTGCTCTGGGATACGTGAGAGCTTCTAGATGTCACACAGCTGACGTACGGGTGTTTCACCTGCTCTGATGATGGCCAGTGGTACCTCAAAGGTGGTGTGCTCAGTGGTCTCTTACACGGGGACTTCTCCTGAAGCAGGAGTAGTGTACATGAGCAAACAGCAGAGCTCCTAGAGCTGCAACCGTTTCTAAGGGGGTGTTTTTTTGAGAAATAAGACCTGCCATCGTGTGGTTCTGCTCACGTAAAGTGACTTTGAAGGTGGCGGTGAAGGTTTTCCCGGGTGCTCCTGGGCTGTGTGCCAGTGCAGCCCTTTCCAAACCTGGGTGAGTGGCCGAGAGAAAAAAAAAACAAACAACAACATTTTTTTAATCCAGCAGTTGACTAAGATGTTTTGTTTGGAAACAGCTGGGAATGCAAATCCTTCCTTTGCTAATTCCACAGCTCACCTTCTGTAAGGGTCCTCCTTAGCAACATGAACCACTGCCCCAAGCAGTCGACCATATATTGAGCCCCAAGCAGCACTAATCCGTGCTGCTCCAGAGGCTTTCACATGCCTAGGGCAGGACCAAGGGGGTAGGGGTCGGGGTAGCAGATCACAGAATGGCAGGGGCAAGGCAGCAAACAGATTGGGGGAAAAAGGAAAGCAAGAAGCATCGCAGTGAAGTTTGCCACGAGCAAGTAGATGGAACTTTCCAGTTCAGAGGAATTTCCTCTGGTTGCCTGTTTGTGGCCAGATAGAGCCTGGTATGTGCGGGACAGTCTACATGGGGATGTGGCTTGGTCAGCAGCCCAAAGCTGACCTGCCCAGGCATCCTCTCTCTTAGTTCAAAAAGGCAAGAACCTGTGAGTTTTTGTCATGGGGGTAATTCAAGGTGGCTAAGTAAAACCAAGCAGGAAGAAAATCAGAAAGAAAAAGGACAGATGTTAAACAAACCTTCCCGTGCTTACTTCATCTTTCCCGGGAGACTTCATGATGCCAATTTTCAGCCCATCCAGTTACAGTGATCTCGGCAGGGCCCTCAGTGGTTCTTAGGGGTTCGGCTTGACTCCTCCCAACGGTGCTGCCAGCTCCAGAACCCCCTTGCAGAGGGGTCTTGCCATGCCCTCCACCATGGCACTACTTCTTCCCTCTCCATGCTCAGCTGCTCCTCAAGGAGAGGCACAATCACCTTTTGCCTCCTGAAGGGAGAATGTAATGTGTGGGCACATGTGACCAATACATCCGATAACTGGGGTTTCATGGATAGGTTTACTTGATCATCTCTCTTGTTCCTTTTCCTCAAGAGAAGGAGTCCATCCAGGCTCAAATGTTGGCTTCCTTTTGGGGCCAAAAGCAAGCAGTCATCATGTGTGAACATTGCCAGAGACACAACTGTGCAGCGTCAGTGCAATTCCAAACGTTCAAGGCTGGTGCAAATATATTCCTCATAACCCTTTGAAAATATCTCAGGAGGAAGGTGTTTGGTCCTAGCTTAGGATCTGCTGTATTAAAAATTAAAAAAGAGGGATAGGCGCTAGCCAGTTTCCTGCGCCAGTAACGTCCAGTTACTCACTGTTCTGGAGTAACTGGATACCTTTAAATGCACTTATGCTGCAGCATTATCCTTTTTTTCAGTATCCAGCTATATTTTTTTCTACTTTATGCATTTTTTTACTAAAGGATTAATTCATTTTACATATCTGGTGACAGAATTCATGTGCAATCTAGAAGAAATGGGAAGATGGTTTCCCCAGGCTAGTCCTCATTCTGCCTCATGGTGTCATTCAAAGTAGCTGCGTTTTCTTTCCATGCCATAACTTGTTGCAGCACTAATTACATTTTTGCTGTAAGAGCTGGGGTCGCCAATACAGAGTGATTGTGGTGTTGCTTTACCTTGACTGAGAAGTGGTGACTTTTGTTTGCTGCCACGGTGGTCTGGATTTATGCCAGAGGCATAGAGCAAATTAAATATTATATATTTCCCATATAACACTGGCTAATTTGGATCCAAAGTAATTGCTTTTAGAGTAATTGATTTATATCTATAGACAATACTTCTGTGTGTCTTTTCTTGTTTTAATTATCTAATGATCTCATTGTGCAAGCCATACAGGATAAAGGCTTCATGTTTATTTCATTTTGCATGACAGAAAGTCAACAATTTGAAAAGCAGAGATTTGCAGACCAAATTAAGCGGGACCTTTAACCTGGCCATCAATTTGACCTCCACAACTCAACGCTCTCGTGACGTTTTCAGGTAGAAGCGTTATACATAAGAAACATCTTCTACTGTGCTGCAAGTAAGTACTCAATTCCCCCATTTTATATGTGATCATAGGATTTGCTTTTTGTCAAGGAATGACTTTGTATGTTATTTTATTAAGGAAAAACCAAGACTGAAAAAAGACTGCCTGGGGTTTTTTGGTTGCATTTTTCTTTCTTTCTCTCCCTGCCACCGCCCCCCAAGTAATACTATGATTTGATGTTGTTTGACTGTGCCTGTTTTTGAAGTTGATTATAGCGTTTGAGGACATAGGACGTAATCAGTTCTTAGCTAATTACTTTAGCTAGTTCATTACTAATTCACAATGCAACCTCTTCCAACATAGCAAGTTAGTATCTGTGCCATGCTGGTAACAGTGACGAATGAAGCAGAATGAGGAGCTACGGAAGGATGGGAGGTGATGGTACAGTTTTTTTCCATCATTGCTGGCTACAGGATCTGGCTGTGATGACAAATGGGAAAGCTGGAGGGTGGGAATCCGGCAGCAGATCAGTCACTGACCAGCAGTTACATCAGTTGGAAGACGAGAGGGAAAAGTGTTGATAATGCCTATGTGAAGACCAGAGTCAGAATGGAGACCGTAGGCATGTAGGAACAGAAGATGAGAGACAGGACAGCTGGGGTGGGAGAAGGGGTGAGGCTAATACCAAAACCTTCTATGAAATACATGAGCAGAAAGCAAATTGTGGTGGCAGTCTGCGCTATTAAGGATCGAAGAGGGTACGTACCCTCCAGCACCTTGTCAATAATCTTATCTGAAATAGCGAGAGTTTATCTCACTGTCTCGGAGTTCATTGGAATCACTATTTAACAAACATTTCAGGAGGGGATTGGCAAGGCATTTGCTGCCAGCAATATCCTAAGTAATCTTTCTTTTGCTGCTGCGAGAGGGGAATGAGAATAAAATGTTGAGAATTCTGTACCATTAGAGGATGTTTGTGGGTAAAATGAAGTATGGGGTTGTCAAAGGCACCGAATTTCATCACATTCCTGCAGATTATGTTTCTGCTAAGGAAGAATTCCGATACTAGTTCCTCCTTTCATGCCCCCCTCCCCAATATTTTTAGCTCTTTGCACAGAAAGAAAGATCCAAGCGTAGTTTACACCAGCATCGGACCTTCCACAGTGGCCCCGTGCAGGTTCCCAGAGATGCTGTATAGCCTTGCTGCTAGTTATTTTCTTTGGCCTTTTAAGTAGCAGCTTGTAAATAACTTTATGACACCTGAACTTCCTTCTCTATCCTATATAGTGTCCCTGCCTGATAATTGCAACCATATTGCCACCTATTTTATTGATGTGGAATTAGCTATAGCTTTTAGTTAGCATTATTATTAATTTGGTAAATGCTAAATTGTTCTGCTGTTTCCTATTGCTGTATATTGTGCGTATTGTTTTACAAGCTTTACAAACTGCTTCCATAACTGTAAAATCCATGAACCTTAGAGTCTGAAATAGAGTCACATAGTGCTTTAAAAAAAAGTTATGCTCGTTTTATAGTCATTTGTCAGGTAATCAATTTAAAGGTCTTCTATACTGCCCTTTCAATGTGTAGGTGTAATTCCTATAAGCATTAATAGGATTTACATTTCCTATTCACCGGAGACCATATTCTTTAATTTGCTTCTCACTCTTTCAATACAGAGGTAACGGGAATCTGTTGTAGGGTAAAATACTATGGGATATGATATATTTACAAGTATTTTCAGTGGTTCATTTCATCAGCTTAGTCTTCAAATTTATTCTAGTCTGAGAAGCAAAACATAAAAGCATTGTTTTTATCACATATCTTTCCTGATAACATGGCACCCTCTCTAGGTTTTATTTCATAACTAATATATTTAGAGGACATAAATCTGACTCTCAGTATTGATTATCCACCCCGGGGAAAAAGACTTGGTGGATTAAAATTCTGACATGGGAAGCCAGGGTCGTTCCTGAGGGAGCTTCTGTCAGAGCAGCCACCCAGGCCAATTAGAAGATGGCAAATTAGGAGGAGGGATGGGGTGGGTGGCATCTGGAGGACGGTGAGCAAGCAAAGAGCCGCAAGGCAAACTCAGAAGCCCGTGGGCATACCGAAAACAAACCCCCAGCAGTTTTAAGAAGAAAAATTTCTGGAACACATTCTTGAAAATCCTGGATTAAAGAGATTGAATTTCCCCTTACAGCAAGTGGGTATGTTGTTCATGTCTCTGCTGTCTCATGTTGGTGCTGAAATTGGTCCTGACATCTGGAGGCTACTGCATTATCCAGACTTTAATATTGAAAAAAAAAAAAAAAAAAAAAAGGCAAAGTAGTGTTCTTTTGTAGTGAGGAAGATCTTTTGTGTTTCAGCTGCACCTTTGCATAGGCAGGGCTTTATTGCAGAAGATTGAGCTTTGGCAGATATTTGGGTATGGGTGTGTAGGAGAAAACAACAGTGAGCCTAGGTGCTACTAGAACTAGACAATGTTAAGGCTTCAGCAACTCCATCACGTACACAGTGCTAGTAACTGCAGAGCTTTCGACAGACTCCATTTAGTAAAATAAGCTTGCAAGGTTCATCAAAACCTACTGATAGAAAATCACCGAAAGTCAGAATATTTTTGTAATAAAACAATTTCACAGGCATTTTCAGGCACTTTTACTTGATATCATACATGGTTATTTAAGAGTAGCTTTCTTTTCTTTTGCTTCACAGAGAACAAAAAATGCGCATTTGTTAGCTAACTTTCCATCCTTGCCTCGGAGCTTGACTGATCATTTCTTTCATCAGAGGTCATCTGTGCTTCTAAAAATGAAACCTGTGTGGCCATTGTTTGTTCAGTTGTTGCATATTAGCTCCTCCGTGGTTAAAAAGATCTGAACAAATAAGAGGGCTTACCCTACATTATATTACCCTTTATTAGTAGGAAATTGAAGTCTAGAGATTATTATTAAGCCTCAGCCACTGAAGGCTACCCATACTCCGATACAGACCCCTCAGACTGACCCTTGATCGAGCTGCTTTAGGGGGATTTTACCCTTGTTACTAATTAAATAAACAGTTCTGATGGTGTTATTCTGCCTCATAGCCATTTCATGACATCAGCTCTCTGTGGCACCCACGGACAAAGAGAATCGGGTTCCTGCCGGAGCCGTGCCGCTGGATGAAGGAGCTGACGCGGGGCATCGGTGGCGCGCCTGCCCCGGCAAGGCTCACACCGGGCTGTATCGAGTGTCAAAGGGCTTCTCATTGAAGTGTGGGGGGAATGAGGACAAGGTTTCCATTAACACAGAAACTCCGCGGATTTCGTTCTCCAAATGGAAGAAAGGAGATATAGTTTCTGCCTCAGTGTGCCAGAATATATAGAAGGAAATGGCCTGATGAGTCTGAGAGGCACAGGCATCAAAAAAGAGGGTGTCTGGGTAACTTCGGTGCCTCTCTGCTGCTTAACTTGGCTTTTTATTAAGAAAGTATCTTTACAAACACGTTTCATCACTTCAAGGTAGGCACAAGGTTAAGGTAAAGGACCCTTAAATTTTTGCAGTGCTTCAAATGGAAATTTCATTTTGAAGGAGTAATCTCTGTGCCAGTCTGACCTAAAAGTAAATAAATTCCAAGCAGAGTATTTATTTTTTTCTGGGGGAAAAAAAAAAGTAATCTCTGCTTTAAACAGACATCGTTCACTAGAAAAAAAAATAGAGGTGGATCTGGGGTTTATTTTGTTTTTCTGATTTTTTCTGTGTGGAGGAAGCCCTGAGGTTTACACAGAGCTACGGTCAGATCAGAAGGTCCAGCCTGGATAACAGAAATTCTTGTCACTCAGGATGACATCAAGGATCACCCTATCACTCTGCTGTGGACCCCACTGCTTTCCAGTCCTGATTATGAGGAACATATGAGCAGGAGCCAGAAAAATAGATGTGTGTTTAATAAAAATAAATAATCAGTTCTTTTACCCAGCATTATTGGTTTTGGATTTCTACCTTTGGTACAATGTGCTCTTGGGGAAACCATATGGACAAGGGTCTTGGTTCTCCAGCCAGTGAAGACCTGACTTCAGCTTCAACATTCAAAAGAATAAAATCCACTAATTAAGAAGGAGCCATTATGTATTTTTGTTTGGTCATTTCACACATCAAAGCTTACAACTGAAGTGAAATGAATCTTGTTTGAATTAGAATATTTTCAAATTTTAAAAAATATCTGATTCCAGTGGTAAAATTTCTAGCAAAGAAAAAAATCTGCTTACAGTTGCTGACAAATTGTTCCCATTGCTAATTGTCCTCACCATGGAAAGAGTTGGTTGCACCTTAATTTTCCTTTCCTATACTTTTTTCTTGTATTAGGCACCATTAATAATTTTTCTCACCTTTTTTTTTTTTTTGTGTTGCAGAGTGTAAATTCCCTCTACAACCAAATTTTGGATCTTTATGTATGTATATGTAGCCTGTGGTAATCACTCCTTAGTAATTTCTAAATAGACCAAGCTACCTGGGTCTAACCAGTCCATTACCCATTCTCTTCTCTAAACCCTGTTTGCTGACGCCCTCATCCGCAGGGCACCCACCTGCCACATCATGCCGTGGCTCATGGGAAGGTACCACCGTGGCCCTGCAGGTTGTCACCCAGGGATTTTGACCCGGCGCTGGCTCAGCTGGTTGTCTGTCTGTCTTGTCTTTCCCATCTCTGTGTGAGTATCCATGTGGTCTCCCTGCCTGGATGTCGGCAGGGTCCAGCACCAGTGGTGCCCACCCCAGGGTACCCACTTCTGTAGTAACCCCCGGTACAAGAGGGAGCAGAGCCTCTTTGCCTGCTCTCCCGCTTCCAGAATCCACATTTTCATAACCTTTAAAATTACGGGATCACAAACTGTATTTTTCAAAGCAGCTGGCACCGCTTAGAAGTCGTAACGTTTTAAACTTCTCTGTGAAAGATGGATTTGTTGAAAAATTACTAACAATCTATAAATCTTTATAAAACCAGGATCAATTCTGAAGGAACTCTGTTTATTTTATTGCTCATCTGTGTCACGGTAGTTCTTGATGACACAGAAACCTGAAGTGCAAGACAAACATTGTTTGTCAAACCCTATAAATTGTCATTAGCAGTGCTTGGAAATTTTTCTTTGAAGTGCCTTCTACTAGAAAATGAAATCTTGTGGAAAGCCAAACATTTTGTAGAAAAGTTAGCTAAGATCAACAATTTATTTTTTTTCAGGAGAATGGCTAAAACAAGTAAACTTGAAGATTTCTATTTTGATAATTCTGTAATAATTCTCTTCTTTGACTTTTTGTTACCATTTATATAGCTTTATTAAAACTGTAAAATGTAGAAAGGAAATTTTAATTTCATAAGAGCTTTATATATATACACACACACACATATATAAAGCTTTATATATATATACATATAAAATATCTGCTCTAAATGCATTTTTATTTTTTTGTGTATGAGCTTCAGGTGTGAGGAAGGAAAAAAAAAGCCTCTTTCCTCCACATAATATATGGGGAAATTAAGGTTATACTTAAGGTCACAGGAAACCTACAGGTAAATTCATGATTAGCCCAGTTTTTACTCTGTTCTAGTTCCATTCTTAACTCAATTTACAACCTTCCCCTGGGAGTCGTTATACCTACACATCCTTTGAGGCAAAATTCCTTGTTTTCAATTTTTGTTTGGTTGTTCATCTGGCTTTTTTTCTCCCATGTTCTTCTAGGATAATAGTTTCTACAGAAGAACCAGCACTCATTCATTCATAATTACCAAACCACGGTATCTGAGATACTGCTGCAATGATTTTTCTGAGTATAAGTTGCCCTTTGAACAGCAACTGTCATAATTAGGTAGTGATAAAGGTGATAAAAGGCATAAAAATACCTTCTCTAGAGGCATCACATTCTAACAAGGTTTATCAGTATATATTTTTCCTAGCTTAAAGTCGAGCACATAGATTATGTCAGAAGGGGACATAAATTCTTGCTGTGTGCTATACTGTGTCATAGTATAATGTCACACAGTTTATACTTGCATCACATAAATGTCAGACTCTGTCACAATGGAGAAAAAAAGTGGCCTCGTCCCAGGGCAGCCGGAACTGTTTTTTTCTCTTTTAATTTTCTCTCTTTTTATTTTATTTTTGTCTTTTTTATTTTCTTTTTTTTTTCTTTTTTTTCTTTTTTCTTTTCTTTTTTATTCTTTATTTTTTTTCTTTTTTTATTATTTTTTATTCTTTTTTCTTCCTTTTTCCTTTCTGCTCTTTCCTCTTTCCTTCTTTCCTTTTTTCCTTTTCTTCCTTTTTCTTCCTTTTTTCTTACTTTTTTTCTTTCTTTTTTCCTTTTTTCCTTTTTTTTTATTTCTTTCTTTTTATTACTTTTTTCTTTAGTGGAGAAGAACCCCACCTGCGCCGGGTGACCTTGCAGCCTCAGTGGAATGTGCATGTCGGACACATCCTGCATTCTGGTACTGTGAAAATCGGTGCCCTCTATGTAAATCCCTGCTTGAAGTACAGCTGTGCCGTGAGTTGATATAACTGATGAAATGTTGTGAAGCCAGGATGAATCATAACAAGGTACTTATAAGGGATGGGAAAGCGTAAATAAATCAAAGTAGAAATATTGAAACAATCTTTTAACCATAACATTTCAGAGAAAGCGAAAGAGGTGGGAAACACTGTTGGAATATATTTTCTGGGCATTCTATGTGTCAGTTGTTAAGCTGTCCTCCAAGAAATCCCCAGGTGGAAGCGTGCGCTCTTGGGGAGCGCTCGGCAGTGCTCTTGTGTCTCACATCAATGCTACATTAAAAAATTCAGTATAAAGTAAAATTTGCTGTACATCTCTTAAGAGAGGGAGAAGTCACTCTCCTTTTCCACAGACTTGCCTTAGGAATGGTAGCCACTTGAAAGCAGACTGAAACCTTTGTGTGTAATTACAGAGATTTTATTTAGTGCGGAGGAACAGATTGTTTGGCTTTGGAACTGGATTCCTCGATTTGGCCCAGTCTCTGATTCAGGAGGAAGCTCACTGCAGCTCTTCAAAAGTCTTCAATTCACAGGTTTGTCTTTAGATTAAGTCTTGCTCAACCGCTGCACTTCAGGAAGCGCAGGTTCTGGAACAAAATGGCTAGGCACAGAACTGCACATCTATAGCAGTTACTTGAATGCGCTGTTCCATTTGCTAGCATATCTCAAAAACGATGGTTCTAAGAATACAAGCTCCTATCTCCTCATGCTATGGTAGATCACCAAATGTCTTAAATTTCTCTTTTTAGCTTGTTTGAGAACTTATATTTAAATGTAGCAGAGAGACAGCATACCATAGAACTTTGCTATAAAAACAGGTGTTTGTTGGTTTATATACACGTAAAAATACATACTCATATATGTCACTAGGCTGCATGCAGTACGCAGTTAGAAGAGACATTTCAAGACTTTAACCTGTGTTTTCTCCTTATCCTTCTTTGGATAGTGGACTTTTGCTTTTATCTGTTTTATTGTGCAATGAAATTGGCTTTTGCCATCTGTTAATTTGAGTCAGTTCCCAGCTAAATCATTTGGGGAAAGAATTTGGATCTTCTCCTCTTAGGTGGTAGGAGAAGTTCAAAGAGAGCAATTGCACTGGTCGCGTTGGTGTTTGCTTCCCTGCAGGGCTGTCCCTACCATTTCTTCTTTATGGGAAGTTTTCAATGAGGCCATTATACCTTTTAAGCTCTTCAGAACAATGACGAAATGAAATTTTGTATTTTGTAGAGATGAAGAATAGGCTTTCCAGAGAAGCTGATTTAGGTTTCCTTTCCGAGATCAAATGCTGACTTTAATGCAAGAGGCTTAAAAATGCCGATGGATTTTATACCACATTTTCATTTGCTGAGGTGGGATGATTAACAAGAGACTTGAATAATGGGAGAGAGGAAAGATCTTATGTATATATGCTGTGCAAAACCTAAGAGTTAGTTTGTGATCCTGAAGAAACCCATATGTTTTGAATTACTTTAGTTGCCCGTAACAGTTTGTACATTACTGGTTTCATTTATTTATTGTATTGGCCTTGGTGCATTAGTACCTCACAGACCTGTAGAGTAAGTGATGACTGACAGATGTTTTAAGGCCCTGATTCAAGAACATAATTTGGCTTGTGTTGATTCCTATTCAGGTGAAAGTCAAGGAAGTTAAAGCACTGCCATGGATGGAGTGAGGCATGTACTTAAATGCCTTCATGAATCATGGTCTAAATAATACTCCCTCAAGGTAAACCAAATACATTCCTCATTCTTTTAGCAGTGAAAAAGGTAGATCCTTAGGCTTTGTCATCCTGTTTCTGAGTGACTTTGATTCGTACCAAAAAACCTTCCTGAAAATTATCACCACTGGAAAGAGGACGAAGCCAGAATTGGTAGCAGGCCTTTGAGCAGTCCTAAACAAAACACAAGCGGGAGCATTAAAATGGAATGGCTTTCCTAATGAAGTTGCTATGGAAATGTCAATAAGCAGGGATGCAAATTAAATGATCTCGTTGGCACTTTTTCTTTCTGTTGTTCTTCCCTAGCTGCCTACGGGAAGGAATATATTCAGGACGTCTTAATGTTGCGCCAGTGTCTGTCACTCGGCTGTCTTATAAAATGGCAATTAGATCAGTAGGTCTGCCACGGAAGGGGCAATTTGCTCCTGTTCTTAAAGCGAGAGATGGAAAAACAGCGGTAGCACTGGGAAGATACGCAGCAGCAGAAACCTCCCTGCCCGAGAACAAGCAGTGCTACGGGATGCTCGATAGCAATTCTCAGGTCTGGTCACACCACGGTGGCAGCCAGCCTTTATTTTGGCTTGCCAGCCATGCCCAGCCTGGAGTGTTTTAATTGCTGGCACTGGCTGCCCTTTTGTTTTTATGTATTCCCCCTCACAGTGTGCCTTCCATTATGGTTTGTTGGCAGCTCTGAAATACCGGGGGTTCCGACAGTGATTGCTTTCATAAGAGTCATGAGAGAGTGCACCTTTAATATTATCTGCACCGTAGGTAGAAAGCAGGAGTTATCCTTGGCGGCATGCCAGTGAATGGAAAGTGACATTTTAAATGGACACTACTGGTGCCTCAAGCAGATGAAATTAAAGGCAGGCTGTGGCAGCTAATGAAAGGCTGGTATGGGAAATGTCCGGGGCGAATGTGTTGTTTACAGGCAGGTATACCTAACTGGACGGGGATACGGCTGATTGCAAGTCACAGCGGGGACAGGGAGCTGCCGCGTGATGCCTGCAGCTCTCCCGGGATGGTGTTAGTTAGTCCTTGTGTGGAGGTTCGTGGGCTGAGCAACAGCATCTGAAGTGCCATCAGTGGTGGCTGGGGAATCTTTGGCCGAGAAAGAAAATTTTGCTGCTAAATGTGGGGAAAACAGCCTCTCGCGGCTCATTTCCAGATGTTAATGAAAGAAAAAGAAAAAAAATAAAAGGTACAAACATACAGAGACCAAAGTTTAAAACCAGATAAAATTGACCTGACATGTTACCTTCATTAAAAAGGTTTTTAAAAAAATAAATTCAAACACAAATCAGTCTTAAAACCATATAATAAGCTAAGGCTACTTAGCCACATTTACACGACTCATTATCACTTGTTAGTGACTGCTGAAAGTAATTTCTGGAAAAAAAATGTGTGTAAAAGCATTAAGGAATCTGCATGGGCATTTTATCAAGGACCGTGTGCTGAGCTCCGCTTCCTGGGCAGTGAGTGGGGCTTGAAGCGCTGGCCTCGTGTGACCATGAATTGGATGAAATCGAGTCCACAGGAATGCAGCACCTCATTCAGCAATGTCCTGGCTAGCACAGTCAGTTTTTAACACAGCTATTTTTACGGACATTCAATAAAATTTGATTTTGAGAACGGTAATAAAATTTCAATGTCAAAATTGGATATAAAACTTTTCTTTTTTGCTATGGGCCTTCTGCATTTATTTCTCAAAATTCTCAAGGATGTAAATAATTTTGGTTTTTTGAGCATGTTTTCTTTTATACACAATCATGGGTCAGTGTAGGCAAGAATTAAGGGCAGGATTTTCAAAAATTTCAAGACCAAGCTTTCAACACACAGGTCCAAGCTGGACCTGCAAAGGTATTTACAAAATGTTAGGAATGAAGACTAGGTGTGTTCTGGCATTTTTTAATGCTAAAATAAATGCCATCACACTGTTCTCAAGTTTTCCAAAACTTAGGATGTTGCAAGTTAAAATCTGACCTGCCCATGAATATTTGGGGGGTGTATGTGTACGCATTTTCTTATGCATATATATACCTAAAATGTATTAATGAACTTTTTGTTCTCAGTAGGAAAATCCAAAATAGTTTTAGGTGCACAGCTTTGCTATTTCTTGATGGGAGTGGATTAAGCCAGGTAGTTGATTCAGCAGTGATGTTTTTGTTGGCATAGGGCTGATTCTTCCTTTGTGGAGCTGCAGGATCAGCAGATGTTAAACTGCTGGGATTCTGTGAGCTCCTAAAAAAAATATTGCTTAGAGAAAACCCATACCCATGGCATCCTAAGAATCCTGCATGGCTATATTTACCATCAGTTCACGTTTTGAATTTTAACACACTAATGACAACTTTAGGAAGCCACAAAAAAAGAGGCAGCAGTGTTAAAAGCCTGTGAAATACAGCTCTCACTGACAGAGATGATTGTTCCAAGCCATGATGTGAAAGGAATTGCAGGTATGTTCTCATTTTCAAGTGGCTTCATTCTTCTCAACAGAGGCCTTTTGCTACTGAATAATTTAAGATCACGTTGTTTGTTGTGATTGAACAGAGTTCAAATTTAGAAACCAGGAGGCTAACAAAAAAAATGAGAAACTGGGACTTCAGAACGCATAAGGATTTGAGACTGCGATGAGTTCTTCATCCTGCCCTTTTCCTTGGCTTGTGAGCCTCACGAGCACGGCTGGCACTCGAGGAAGGCGCTGCTAATGCTGATTGAGATATGTTGGCCTTACAGCTGGCTGCCTCTGCAAAGGCAAGACACTGAGACTGGTAGTCTCTGCGTGCTGTTTATCTGGGGCACTGAGAAGAAAATCCCTTCTTGATTTCCTGCAACCTCATCCTTCCTCCTCCAGAAGCACGGGAAGGCAGCTCGGTCCCGGAGGGAAACGCCAAACGCCAGGCTGATTTCTGAGCTGGCTGCCTGCCAGCGGCAAAGAGACAGATGGGGAAGAGGCAGAGAGCGGAGGGTGCTGCCCTGCGGCTGCTGCAAAGGGGAGAGAATCCCCACTCTTTGGGAAGGGAAGGCTGTAGGAGAAGGTTTAGGGGTGCGTTTGTGGGGGAAGCAGAGATGAGGTGGAGGGCCGGGTTTGCTCTTGGTGCGTGGTGGCCCCAGGGCGTAGGGCAAGATAAACCAGTAGATGCAAGAACTCACAGCTGGATTGTCACCATATCTTAAAAACTGTGGATGCAGCAAGGCAGTAAAGGCATCCTAGACAAGGACTAGCATCCTTTGCAGGAGACTAGATTGAGACTCACACAAACGAGCTCTGTATTTGGGGCTCAGGGTGCAGTCATGGAGCAGAGCGACGCTCTGTGGTATGAGGTTTTGCCTCTGCCATACACAAACTGCTGAATTATTTTCAAATACAGATTTATTTCTGGGACTACTTTCTAATTAGTTGACATTTGTAACAGCGAACAGAAAGATTTAGCTCTAGCTTAAGGCAAACAGCAATCTTCCTGATGCGTGGCTTGGGATTTGGGAGCCATGTAGGGTGATGAGGTACCACCAATCTACAGTATTTCAGAAAATACAGAGGCTGATGCAAAAATCTGAATGCAGACATTTCCACTGGTACAAAAATGGACTTGCATTTACTGAAAAATTGCAACTTACACTGGAAATTGCCAAAGGTATGTACGAGTACAAACCGTTTTGCGGTAGCATAGCTATCCAAACTGAAATTTGTAATGGATTAGCTACATTTCTTAAGGATGTAGAGGACCAAAGGCAACAGAATAGTGTGGAAAGTTGGCAGATTGAAAAGTTACTCTTAGCAGAAAAATTGTTAGAATTGAGCTCTGTGTAACTAGAGGACAAGAAACACATACGACGAACAGAAGACATAAATTTGTTTTCAGGCAAACCAAGTAAAAGCTGCTTTCCTTTGCTTTCTTTGTACAGAAACCAGAGATGCTTTCTTAGCATAAATAGCAAATTGAAAGTATGCATGTGTATTTACAGACTGAAAAGACTTATGTTTCTATTCTAAGTGTATAAAGTGCTTGAGGTTGGAAGTTGCAGTTAGCAAACGTCTGTGAGTAGAAGGGGAGCAGGAGAGTAATTACCTGGGAAAAGTAACTTGAACCATCTACTCGGAGCACTTGAATTGCATTTCCTGTATTTTCCAGATGTCTGTCTTGCCTTGTACATGTTCACTTCTTCCTAAATCAGAAATAATTTAATTCAGCGAGGCTGTGTGTTTTTTGATGACCAAATCCATATTTAAAAGAAGAAAAAGAAAAAAAACCCCACACCAATCCACAAACCACCCTCTCTGAAAACAAAACCTTAAGTAATTCCAACTCATAAGCAAGTAGAAATGTTATCTGGATTAAATCAGGGCAGCACAATAAGCCTGCACTCCTGGCTTCCAACAACGTCTATCAGCTGTAGGAACATGATCAAATAGGAACATCCACTCAATGGCTCTAGAAAGAGCAGATCATAATTTCAGAAGCTCCGAAGGACCCTGAAGTAGCTGTACCTACTTGTACTTGTAGGACAGGGAAGATCTGAGGACACTTTGTGCCTCGTGCATTACAGACTCCGCATCCAGCCGATGTCAGTCTGCGGGATAAGGGTAGGGGTGGGAAAGAGGAGCAAGGATCTTCCCATTTAAGAAATGACAAAACAAGAGAGCTAATAGCTCCCAGAGAGACGTGCATCTTTGTGAGCTCCCGCAGCGTGCCTGCCTGTCTGCAAACACGGCGGTGTGTGTAGGCAGGCCTGTGGCAAGGAGGTGACCTGTTAGCGTACAATGGTAAGTGCAAAATTAGCTATTATAGAATAGATGCCAGTAATCATCTCCAAACAAGCCCCAAATAGGTCAGATTAAATTTCTCCTTATTTGTGATTCCACAGTGGTGTCTTAGATTCATGTGGAGTTTCTCTACTTACGTGACTGGAGGAGACCCAAGGAGAATGTCAGTCATAGCCTGATTAGCATGAATTCCTTAAACTAAGGCTTCATCGTTGACAACTGTGAAATAAACTTATTCTTCCAAGAGTAACCAGAGGACAGGTACCTATAGATGTCATCCATCACCTTCAGATCTACTGACTTACTCACAACCTGCCTTCATAGACTCACTTTGTATTCCTTGACCTTGCTTAGGTTTTGTGGGGGTTTTGTGGCGGTTTTTTTTGGTTTAGTTTTTTTTGTTTTTTTTTTTTGTTTGTTTGTTTTAGTTGTTTTTTTTTTTTTTTTAAGGGTTTGAACTCTGCTGCACAAATTCTGGCCTAAATAAGAATTTTCTTCTCTTTACAGGAAGCTGTGGAGACCTAACAGTCGAGATGAAAACTTCAGCCAGATGTGTAGTTTGTGTTAAATTTTTTTTTTTAAAAAAGGCAATGACAATAAGGAGTGCTGATGAATTTACAAGACTTCCTTAAACCCTTGGCTGTGGCATCAACTTTTTCGCTTGCTCTGACTAGGCAGCAGCTTTCCTTGAAAGCTGAAAAGGGCCAAACTAAGAATGCAAGAAGGAAAAGAATGCTGAAAACAAGGAGGTTTGTGAAACAGGAAGCAGGGTATCTCACGATATTACTCCCTTTCTCCTTGGGACCACTGATTTCATGAAATTTTGAAGCAAGGGCAGCCACCTTCATCCTCAGTCTGAGTAAACATCTGCTAATCATCTAATCTCAAGGTAGGACTTTGCTGCCATTTTTGCAGATGGGAAACATTTAGACAGCATTGTACAAGACTAACTAGTTTGTAGGGTTTGCTTACCTGGTATTCAGTGACTCGAGTTGCATTTTGGACTGTCTTTCATTAATTTAAAGAGCACTAGGAACTGCCGAAGTTCTGGTGATCCCCCTATCATCTGAAACATTGACATTTAAGGCACCCCAGAACAGTGAGGCTGTGGAAATTTGAGCTCGAGTGGTTAATTTAAACCTCCACATCGAGTAGGAGCCAGGAATGGAATCACAGTTCTGGGATTTTCAGATTTTGGCTGGTTCCTGCCCAAGCCCATCGAGCTGTTGCTGATGCTCTGTCCGGCCACGTGTGCTCATCTGAATTTCAGAAATTCTTTATTACCTTGATATAATAAATGTACGTTCAGTAGTAAAATTATTTATTAACAGTAAGGTTGGGACCTGAAGGGCCCTGCACCAGCACGCAGGGAAACCCAAGCTCTGTCAGCTATCCGGAGGGCTGGCTCATATGTTGGTTACCGACATAGCATCTCCCCAGGTATGTAAATGGGACTTGTAAAGTTTGTAAAAATTGTAAAAAGCAATTTTAACTATTTTTGAACAGTAAACTGCTGCCTTTGCAAATGTTCATTTTGCCTACATGCCATGTAATTCTTGCCGAAGCCCCATGCTTTTTAGTTTATTTCACCTCTCAACCCCTCTGCTACTTTACACACCGCCAGAAGAAGCCTGGATAGGAACGGACGCATCCATCGGAAAATGGAAATAAGCATCTGTACACAATCATATCCCGCAGCAATGTGAATACAAGACACTTGAGTCTTATACAAAGCCCTGAATGTTACGTGCCAAATTTGTTGCAGGTGTAAGCAGAAGCTAGAAAATATTGAAAGACAGAGAAAAGAGGGTTAAAACGGGCATACAAACATTTATGAAGAAAAGAATAATTCTGGGCAAGTTCCTTAATATTAAATGTGTTACGGCTCTTTTTTTTGTGTATGTGTGTGTCTGCTTACGAAATATTTTGCAGCCAATAATTACTTAATAGAAAAGTAACACAACAACAGATGGATCAGATGCCTCCAATAATATAGGTTTTATCCAGATGTAATTTTTAAAAATGCTTATTTGCAGGCATGAAAAGTTCAGTGGACCCATTTTTAGAGATGTTAGTTTCTTAGCATAGTCCAGATTGCTATGAGTTGTGAGACGGGGTAACTTGACCCCTCTCCCTGTAGATTTTGTTTTGGTTTATCATACAATGTATGCTATATATAATTTTCTATACCTTAAAAATCATTCCATAGAAGATACACTGGCTTTAATGGAGAGAAAATTTAATATTTGTATCTGCAGCCTTCCTAAATGACTTGTCTTTTTTTTTTTTTTTTTAAATTTAATTTCATTTTAAAATTACCTTTACATGGACCTTAAGCCAATGAAATCAAAACTGAGAAAAACAAGAGGTTTCCCTCCACCTTTTTTTTTTAATTAGACATTTCTGATTTTGATGAAGGCAATATTAAAGAGAGCTGAGCATCAACCAAAAGTGAATTAGTTTGACTGTCGTATCAGGTCCTTATCCTCTAGTTAGCTTTTTGTTACAGACTTGGACATGTAAACTGGATGATGAAAGCTCTCGAAAAGCTTAGAATGAAACACCATTTGTATGTAGAAATGGTAAAAAGTAGTTTCAGTCATTTTTATCTTTAATAGAGATATTGGCTAGCACTTTCTTAAAAAAAACCAAACCAAAACAAGCACCCTATTTTGGAAGAGAGATCTACTTTTCCCATGGGAAAAGTTAAATATTTTGCCTAGCAGTTGAACATGGTATGGCTTGTGTCCAAAAACCTGTTAATTTTTTAATGCCTGGTGGGATTTGTATTTTGGTACTTCATGAATTCCTCTTCCTCTCTGGATCAGGCTTCCCATGTCACTTCACAGCTCAGCAAGGCGGGAGGTGACTTGGGCGCAGCCTGGGAAATACTGTCTGACCTTGAAGTCAAACATTGAAAGGAAAACGGAAACTCTTCCAACTCTGATTTCTATAAATTGCCATGCTGGTGTTCACTAAACAGAGTTTGAGATATTGTTGTTTCCATCAAAATGCCAACACTGGGGCATGAGATCTTAATATTAGACATTTAGGTGTTATTAGGGTTTTTTTGGTGGTTGTTTTTTTTTTTTTTTTCCATATATGTGGCTATAAGATGGAAGCAGTTAGGGGAAAACAAGAATGGGCTGTCCTGGCACATTGACTTTGCCCTTCAGTTTGGAGCTTGTAAAAGTGACCAGAACAAGTTAAAAGATTATTCATATATTTGGGGGTGTAGCCTGTGTCACCTGAGTCAAGTCTAATCTTGGGAAACTTGTACCTTTATTGTTGACAAAATTTCAGTGTTCTGAAACCGCAGTTAAATCTGCATCTGGAATGTCTACATACTTCTGGAATCCCTGGAATCCTTAGTCTGATCTAAAAGATGAAAGTGGGAAAGGGTGGGGATGGCTGGTTTACCCTCATTAGTTCTTTGTGCAAGGTCCACCTAAGAGGATGGAGCATATTGTTGTCTCAGCAAAATATTTAATGTTATTGTGGCTTTGGAAGAGCAGATATTTCATGCTTTTGCCTGTATATCAAACTCACCAAAAATGTACATTTTCTGGCACTTGAAACTAATTTGCATCTATAATATTAGGCACAGTTGCCTCCATCCAAGGCTCCTTTCAGAAAATTTGTGTCTAAACTAAAAAAGGCTAATGCTTCTTTTTACCTGTCCCCTCTCTTAACAGCCCCAAGAGGACTGGCCCGTGTGGTGGGTAAGCCTGAACAGCTTGATGGAGTTGTACAAGTGTAGGCTTCACTGCTTTGATCTCGGGTGTAACCTTCTTCATTTTTCTTTCGGAAGCACACTTTGTAGCTGCCTGCGGGTGTGTGGGCACACAAATACACGTATCTGCTTTCAAGCAGTTCATCTTAAAGATGTAAGTTTGAATCAGGGTGTGTACACAAGTGACACAGCAAATTCACTGTGTCATCGAGATACTTAGTGGCATTATAGAATTATGCTTTCTTAAGAACATTATCTTTCCATGGGATGCTCTCGGTGAGATAGTTTCCCTTATTCACAGCAGAGTCAATTAACACGAAGCGTCCGTGTAACAGACCATTACATCTAATGCCACAGTAAGCACCCACATGCTTGTATTTCCACTTACTCACATACATATTACTGTAGAAGAATATTATTAAATAACAATATTGGGGACTGAATAAATTAAAAATGTTACTATTTGACTGTTGTGTAGCCTATCATAACCCAACACAGCATATATTTTCTTACAGCCTTCAATTTTATGAGTACATACCGTTTTAGCTTCCTCTTACCTTACTTTGGGCTACAGATGCCTGATGTGCAGCAGTATTTGCCCTCTCCTCGGTGTTCTGTGTGTAGGTAATATCACGTCTCCTTTACAAGGTAATCTTCAGACCTTGCTGTGCCAACAGAATGACTGATTTCCTCACCAGCTTTTCGGCCTGGCATTTTTTTAGGCAGTCACTCCAGGTTCTAGAATCTCCAAACGGTAATTCAATTAAGCATGGGAAAATATTCATTAATGCTGGGGTTTTGATACTTAGGACTTTCTATGGGATGCAGAGTAATTTACACATCACATTATGGAAAAGCATCTCCCACTCTGTGCAGCGAAGCTTAAAGACTCAGAAACTTTTCACACTAGATCACAGGAATTTGGCACATGAAGACTACAGAAACAAATCATCACTTGTGCAAGGTGAAGCAAGACTTCCAGGAGGGGCAGCAAACTTTTTCTTCTTTCACTCGCTTTCACCTTCCTGTTTCAATTCCTTTAACATTCATGCCACCGACCCCTTTAGAAATTACAAGAAGAGTTACTAAAAAGTTTTATTTTTCTTCATTTTCAATATGTCTGAATGTGCACCTGTAATGACATTCTTTTGGCATATCATAGTTTCAAGGCTTTTAATACTTCAGACTAACTCCCTGGAGATCTCCTTGCAGCATGTGTTGACTTCTGTTCTCATTTGGGCATGAGAGTGGTTGCTACCTTCTGAGTGAACCAGCACTAGAGGGGAGAAGGGGGTGAGCTCTTTGTAGGCATTTCACTTGAGTTCCTTGACAGCAGAAGTGTAACACCACTCCGTCTACAGTTTAGACCCAGCACAAAGCTCAGGAGTTTAGAGCTACAGCTGATAGGAGAAGCCATGCTCAGCATCCCTTAGCTCCAGGAGACTGACCCGTAAAAGTCTAGCAGTACTAAGCACAAATGTTCTTTGGCTCTTGGTTGCTTTTGGTGTTTTTCCCCTCAAAGTCTTCTCTCTCTCTTGATCTACTGGTGTTTTGCAGAAATGAGGAAAGGAACATCCCTGACACAAGGGTTGTCTGTGCGCGCTTAGAGGTGCCTGGTCTGACTGGCCACCAGAGGCTCCCAGCTGGAGCGCTGCATGGGACAAGGTACTTCCCAAAAGGTGCTTCCCTGGGTTCGCTTGGCTGGAAACAAACCAGAGCAGGTGAGGGAGGGGCGCAGGGGAAGCGAATATAAGTAGATAATTTACATGAGAGTTTTAGTCAAAGTAGCTGAAGTTTTTGCAAACGCGCAATTGACCGAAAACAGTAGATTGTAATTCAATATTGAATTGGATAACTTACCAGTTAGTAGGACAGAACACCTGTCCTGAAACTGTCGAGTGTTGTCTAGGTTTTTAAAACCTCCCTTTCTATCAGCAGACAGAGCAATTTTTCATGAACAAAACCCACTGGCGAGTTTTGGAAGCTCCCAGATCTATTTTTGCTTGTTTCCTGATGGGGCTTGTGTGCTGATCAGTGCTATTGTCATGTGTGCTGCATGTGAATATAATGCAATGAGAATATTTTTCTATGGACATGATACATGTGTGTTTATATATGAATGCACATATACACACAAATATAGTTGTATTTATGATCATAAATAATTTCTTTCAAGAATAGATGCTCTTCTGCTGTTCTGTATCTCAGCGTTTCCACACTTAAGAGTACCATAATTTGAAAAAAATTGCAACTGTCACAACTCTGCTGCAGTAATGGTTTTTAAGAACCAGCTTAATAAAAACATCAGGCCTCTCTGTTCCAAACAATTTTATTACAGTTAACAACTCAGCCAGTTATCAAGTATGTTGTCACCAATACGCTTGCTCTCTCTGTGAATGATGACACGAGTGAGTTTTGGATTTCTGTAGCATCTTACAGTCACACAGCTGTGCAGCAGCCTTTCTCGAAGGAACAAAACCACATGGGAAGGAACTGTAGCTAAAATAAAAAGTTATTTTTTGCAAAAGCTGTTTTGTAATGATAGGGTTCCACAGGCATCAAATTAGTTTACTTGCATTAATTTACATGAAAAATATGCAAAGTCCACTTTCTGGGCTTTGGTTGTATGGCTCTTTATTTTTCTAAACTAAATATGGAATTTTTAATAACTCTGTGAGTTCCTTCCAGGAATCAGCTCTGGCCTTCACCTCTCCAATGCTTACTCCATTCCTCGTGTTTGCATGGGTAGCTTACCGTGAATGACCTCCTTCATGTAAATACTTCCATATCTGGAATTCATAGAAACCTTTGTTTGCCTTGTGTCTAATTCTTAAATATACCAAAGTGTGTTCACATGTGATTTGTAGTCTTTCAATTAATTCTTTTTTCTTTTAAAAGTATGAAAGTGTTGGCTACACTTTGCCCACTAGTAAATCTCTGCTTAAACTGTACTGCATTCTTATTGCTATTTTTTTCAAGAAGATGCCAGAGCAGTGTTCTCTGCCCCACAGCTGAGCGTGGTGCTGGCTGTTATGTTAGTCAGCTTTTAATGACATGCTTCAGTTTTCCTCCGCTTTTCTAAATGCCCGATATTTCAGGAATGAGTTGGTTTAGAAACTGAAGCCAAGAAATCTTGAACTGGGAATCATGACTTTTGAGTAATAGGGAGAATTTTGTGACAGGATAATCCTCAGATCTTATGCTGGTTTTTTTGATGCTAAACAAATTATCGGTTCTGTGGAATTTTACCTTTAGAAAACACAACCGGGTGTGATTCATTGTGGCTTCTGGGCACCAGTGAATAGAAATATTGAGGATTTGAAAATATATTTTCACTGACAAATTTTTTTCCTCCTTTTTTTTTTTTTCTTCTCCCTGTCTCCAGAGACATGTTCAGTGTATAGCAGAGTAAGGCCATTATATTTTGCCAGAGAACAGATGTGATAATTAAGAACAGGAATAAGTTTCAAAATTCAATGAAAAAAATAGTTGTCAAGTGTATTTCTGAAATGAAGTGCAAACAAAATGCACGCTGATGTGTGGATGATTAATGGGGGAATGTCAGTGTCTTTCCCTTAGTTCCTTTATGTTGCTGTACACAATCATGCATACTCTATATGACCATCAAAATTTTACTCTACTAAATATACTTGATATAATGCCAATCAATGGGTTCTCCTGGCAAATAAACCCTGTTAATAGCTGCAATATATATATATGTATTTATATAAACTTTCTCTACTTCAGCTAGAATAGTACAGTACAACTGTTCGTTGTTATTCCTCCCTCCTCAACCAGAAGAGTGTGCATCTAAATTAATTCCTGTCACTTAGATGCTCTCTTGATAAACACATTATCTATATTTAATGTCTCTTTATTCACATTTTTATTATGTGTGCGTGCAGTAGCAAAAGAAGATAACGGACAAGGCAGTGTATCACATTAAGAGAATTTGCTGTTGCTTCTTGGCAGTTCTCAGTAGAGCAGCTACAGTTAGAACGCATACGGTCAGCCAGCAATCATCTACCAATATGCTTATCTTTTTCAATTCATGATATATAATTGTTTCTTTATACTGCATCTAAAAATATCCCCAAGTTTCTTATATATATATATACTTATTTCTATATTTCATATATTTCATATTTTTCATATTTTATATGTTTATACTATAATATAAAATATGTCTTTGATATTATTTCTTATATATAGCCCATACAGTCTATAGTATTTGTTTCTACAGTGACCAATCAAATGTTATGAGCAGGAAGATTATTTTGAAGGGGAGAAGAGGTATAAATCCAGTATAATAGGTGTTTGTGTGGGTGCTATAAGGCTTTTGTTGCCTACGCCATAGGTAGTGCTTTAGTTAAGGAAAATGAGAGGCTGAAACTCAATTTCTTAGGTGAGGAGTGATTTATGATTGCAAACATACAGGAGTGTAGGATGCAAAATAATAAACATTTGGTAAATTTGCACATTCCTCCATTTGCTATATATAATTATTTCCTGTGCATAGCATTAATGTCTCACGAGTAAAAATGCTTCTCTTAATATGTCCTCCTGCAGTGTTGCTAAGCTCAACTATTGAATACAATTGTTTGTGTAGCATTAGTTTAAAGAAAAAAAAAAAAAAAGTACTTTATCTAATAGGCTATATAGTCTTTCTATTACAGGCAGGGGAATTTACAAGTTCCCATTGTTTTTCAGTGCAGTAAAAATATATTGAGAACTACCAGAATACATATATTACACTTAATATAAACGGGATTCACAAAAAGCTGTTCCTCAATTTGCTTTTTGTGAATAAAAAATTGCTTGAATGCACAGTTATACTGTTTTTTGTTGTTTCTTTTCAAAACTGGGAAGATGTTGCTGAGGCTGTAGGTACTGAGCTCTCTCCAAAAGTGTCTGCTAAGCTCTTTGTGGTGATCAAGCTCTCTGCAGTTGATGTAACGTAGTTGTACTAACTCACAGCACAGTACACCATGTATTGTATAATACTCCGACCAAGTTTACAAGTATGATACTCCGACTAAGTTTAGCTGGTGGGAAATGAGGCCTTTGTCCCCTCCTCATTTAAAAGGTTTTGAGTCTCCCTCTGTACATTAATACTGTGCTGTTTCTAAATCTGAAAAAAAAAAAAAAAAAAAAAAAGTCGTGAATGTTACTTTTAAGTTATTTCTGGAAAGAACTAGTGAGAGGGATGCAACTCTTTCACCATGCTGTGAAACACACAACTAATGCGGGCTCCAAAACCTGTCCTTGCAGGTTGTGCTGCCCCTGCTCCTGTCCCCAGGGCTTGTGGCAGGATGGAACCCTTGACCCAACTGAAGGTGCTGCAGCAGAGCGGTGCAGTGCAGCTAACCTTCTGTGACTCCGCTCCTGTGGAGCTTGGACTGAGCACTATGGAAAAACTCTAGAGAAGAATAGTAGATCCCCGTCTGATGCTTTGGTGCTCTAGGAGGATTCCCCAAATCCTTATTTCTGATGTGGGTACCTTGCAAAGATCAAAAGGCAGCTAGATCTCTGAGAAAAACCTGCAGGCATTAGGGGTCTTGGTTTCTGGTGGTTTAATATTCATAGTCCATCATGAAAGCAGTCACCAAGCGAGAGAAGAGATATCTAAGGAACATAAAAAGAATACAAATAAATCATTGTTTCGCAAGATGGCTAAGTTTAATAGGGCATGCCACCGTGTTCTGTACTAAGAAATTGTTCCTTATTTTAATGTGTGGTTTGGAAAACAGGATAAAGACTGAAGTATCAAAACCTTCAACTGACAAGAACAATTACTTTCATACATTGGGATTAAGCAAAATTCTCTACTGGAAAGTCCTAAATAAATTATTTGGAAAAAACATCATCTGAATTAGGTGGCCTATGACTATTCAGAGAATCACCGGGGGTTGCTTTAGTGTATGAAATCTTCACTTCTCAAAATGCTCAAAAAGAAACTAAAAAAAAGGACATGGGATATCAGAATGGCCAAGTTTGAAGCAAGTACATAAAGAGGTAGATGCAAATTTGAAGTTTCTGATCCAGGCTGTTGATAAAGGCCAGGTCAGTAAGTTACACAAAACCTTTGTCTACAGTAATACGTTAGTTCCAGCTTCTTTTTATACGGTGTGGGCATATGGACTAAAGCCGATAATGGCTCTCTAATAAATCTGTCACTTTTCCCAATTCAAGACTAATAGAAAGAATGTTGAAAGGAACAGTTAGCATCTATACCAGCCCCGTACATACTAAGAAGTCCTCAAAAACATATCAACGGTTCAAAATCCAAAGCCTTTCAAACACCTCTTCCAGAAATGGATGTGTAGTTAAAGCTGACTGACCTCGCAGACAGCTACAGTAGGTGCTGCAGTTGTTTCCCTCCTTGACAATAGCCAAAACAAGCAAAATCCTTTCAGATTTCGGATCATTTTCCTGATAATGGGGTGGATTGTGTCTTTAAGTGAGAGATCCCAAACTTACATGGCACTGGTATTCCAGCTGCTCGCCTTCTAATCCTGCGGGCTGGGAATTGCTCGGGGTTTCCCAGGCTCCAGCTATCCTCACCCATGCACCAAACGTGCCGTGTCTCTCCATTTTGATACGAGGCCACTTTTTGCTCTCGGGAGTGAACCTGGTCTCCTGCTGCATCTCCCAGCAGACCACCTGCAACCCCTTTAGGTGGTTGTAATTCCACAGCACGTCATGTTATTTTGCTAGCAAAAATATTGAGTTCAGCTGCAGCTGCATCAATTAGCTCTTCAAGTCTGCAAACAATGACACCAGTGACACTTTTTTGGACGAATGAGGGACCTACTGGCAAGTACGTAAATGAAATGATCAACCCTCCCTTTCATGTGTCTGTGTTTAAACATTCTTTTACCACCATGTACTTTGACAGTGACAGTCCTCTGCCCTTAACTTGTAAAACACATACAAATATTTCGCATCTGTCACAACCAAGCTTTACCGATACGCAGATGTGCAGCAGCACAGATGTTGGTTGAAAAAAATGATAAAATATATACATATGTTCCTGTTGGTCAGAGATAACTGGCATTACATGTATTACATGTATTGGCATTACAGTATTATAGGAATATGAGCTCCCAGTGTGCTCAGGTGGCCCAGAAGGTCAAATGTTTCCTGGCTTGGATCAGAAATTGTGCAGCCAGCAGGACTAGGGAAGGGATGGTCCCCCTGTGCTCGGAGCTGGTGCTATATTCAGTTTGGGGCCCTCATTACAAGAAAGAAATAAGGATGCTGGAGCGCATCCACAGAAGGGCAGCGGAGCTGGGGAAGGCCTTGGAGCACAAGTCTTGTGAGGAGCAGCTAGGGAAACTGGGCTTGTTCAGGCTGGAGGGAAGGAGGCTGGTGGGAGAGACCTGATCGCTCTCTGCAGCAGCCTGAAAGGAGGTGGAAGCGAGGTGGGGGTTGGTCTCTTCTTCCAAGCAAAAAGCAGTAGGACAAGAGGAAGCAGCCTCAAGTTGCATCAGGGGAGGTTTATATGGGATAGTAGGAGAATTTTCTCCACCCAAAATGTTGTCAAGCACTGGAACAGGCTGTCCAGGGATGTGGTTGAAAAGCAGGTCTTGAAAAGCCATGTAGACATGGCACTTAGTTGACATGGTTTAGTGGTGGGCTTGGCAGTGTTCAATTAATGGTTGGACTTGATGATCTTAATAGTCTTTTCCAACCTAAGAGATTCTATGGTTCTGTGACCTTATACTCCAACCCTTGTTTCAAGGCATCCTCAGGGGAATGTTTCCATCAACCCTTTTGACACAGCATGTTGTAGCACACACTGGGACTACGATGGTGATGTGCATGAGTCCTTTCCTTTCGGTTGTTTTGGACAAACAGTAGCATGTTCAGGAACGAAAACAATGGCAGATATTTGGATCCAGTGGAAGATGATGGTGTCACCATGAACTATGTGTGGGTTCAATCAGATGCTGCAATAAGCAGTATCAGTTGTGGGTACTTCACTGTGCCGAAAGATACACTAGAACTGTAGGGGATGGTTAGGATGATGGGGAGTGTGCCCACCAGCAAGATGAGGAAAAACAGACCTTGAGAACCCGGAGAAATGGAAGTCATCTTGGAGGACTGGGCAGATGGATTAGAGTTGCAGTAGTAGGAAAGACTGGAGGTTCATTGCTGACCTCATGGGCCAGTCACTGAGGCTGACAAGTGGAAAGCAGCACTTGTTTTCAGTGGTTTCCAGGGTTTTGATGTGTTTTTTCAGGTTGACAATGAGAAGAAGCAAAACTTCTGAATGTTTGCCTCCAGCTCTGGGAGAGGGGAGAGTGTATGCGCCTCAGGAGGCCAGCTGGCTGATTTCAGGCAATAATTTGGGATAGAAGAAATGCAGATGTAAGTCCTGCTCAGCTTGACTCAGAAAAGAAGTTTTCAGTTCACTGTTGGACGGAACTAGTACTTGACATTTTCATTAAAAATAGCCACATAGAGCACACCACTTGCTGCAGTAGTTGCAACTCCTTTGTTTACCTTGCCTCTATTTTATTTTCAGGAGGAAGAGCGTCCCTCTGGTCCTTAGAGTGCCTAAATGCAGAGGAACGGTGCCTGTCAGTGTGCGCACGTGTATTCGCTTGCTACATTTAGAAATCCAATGGGAAATATATCCTGAAGTGGAAACACCAGAGGACTTGATAGTGACCCTGCGCTGATATAACTCTATTAAAGTCACAGAGTTGGCGCTGATTTATATCAGCGTGGGGTCAAAGATCGCAGCCTCGCCGCACCCGGAGCAGCCAGGGTGCCCTTGCCAGGGATGGTAAATAGGCTTTTCTCCTTTGCCACTTCGCTGTTTCAGGGCTCAGTCAGGGATTCCTTCTCAGTCCTCCCTCTGCTTCCAGCAGTTTGTGGATGTGCCGTGTCAAGGGTGCTTGCAGACTTTGCACCGGTGGAAATGGTGAGCAGTCCTGCGGAATGCACTGTGCCGATGGAAAAACCCACCTAATGAAAGGGCAGTCAGGATGGATAACTTCCCATAACATCTTCCTTCACATGAAACTTGGCAGAAAAGCACAACAGAACCAGCTGGTTTTGCTTCTGTTCTTTAGCCTTTCGCCTGGGTTTGTGTTTCTTTCGCTGTGTCTATCCTTCCTTATCCCTAAGCCTCCTCCAGCAGGCAGAGGAGAGGGGGTCTGATCTAGGGGATAGTTAGCAGCAGCCGATAAATTTGGCAGCACGTTATGAGCATGCTTCAGTATGCTATGTAATTTATAAGGCAACAAATCAATTTTTAAAACCAGCCTGGAATCTCTGTATATCAAAAAGCAGGAGACTGAAGAATAGGCCGCTGCTGCCACTTACAATAACCCCTCTAGAAACACATTGTGTGAAGAATCTTGTATCTGTCATTAAAGTTGTTTTCTTTCTCCATTTAGCTGTTATGTGCCGTGTATTTATTAGAAGTTATTGCTAGTATGACTTCATTGATAAAGCTCCATTGTATCTAGCACGAAAAGAGAACAAAAGATGTAATATTCCCTGGCATATCACACGGATTCTCATTGTATGGCATTGACTTCAAAGGACAGAAATGTCTCTCATTAGGTTTTCTTCTCTGCTACTGAATTCCTGGCAAAATCAGAGTTCAAAAACTGAGCTTAAAACCCAAAGGGAGTTGAACATGTCAAAATGCTTTATAAATTGAAGGGATAGAGAAGTTCTGGAGACAGCTTTAAAATATGTACATGGCTTTAATTGATGTTTTACAGGGGGGTTTCTGTCCCTCTGGACAGAGGAACATGGCCCTGTGGACCTGTCCTGCTCCTGCATATCAACCCAGATCCCACCTGGGTGAGATTTGCTGTCTCCTCGGCCAGGGAGGCGGCCAGGGACAGTCCTGGCCACGGGATGGCAAGGCAGGTGACCTGTGCCTTTCCCTTCCTCCTGCCTCTGCTCTAGTCTGGTGGTGAGTACTGAAGTGCAGGGCATGAGATGAACTTGATTGCTACAAGACCTCAGGGAGCGGAGTGCTTTTGGTATTATTAATCAATTTTTTGTTTACCTATTTGTTTTCCCAGGAAATCCAGGCTCTCCAGAGGATGTTCTGAATGGAGGAACTATCCAGAATTGAGTTACCTGATGAGCCTGATCTTGAAGCTGTGTGATAACTTGGTCTGGCTGTTCACAGCCTGAGTGGAAAACAGACAAGGCAAAGTATGCACGACAGAGACACATAAACTACCTAAAAATACCAGGTTCAGGCCAGAATAGTCAAAATCTTAAGTAAGGGAAGAAGACGACTCCTCTCCCTGTGCCCCACCATCTGCAGAGGAATGTTGGATAAGTGCAGCAGCCAACAAAAGTCAACATAGACATGAGAAGCACCATAACGCAGCCCAGATTAAATGCCAGAGCCATGATGAGCTGCATCTGAGCCACCCATGGAAGCAGAAACTCTCGTTTGCTGCAAAGCAGGTAGCAGGAAACAGCCATTTCCAGAAGCTGGAGGACGTGTTTTCAGGGCAAGAACTAAATACGCCTTGGTAGCAGAACTGTGACCTGCATGCCAGGCTAGAGGACCAGCATCAAGGTCAGGTCAATGCTACTGGACTGATGTGTTAGTATTAGAGTTTGGGCTTTGATATACCAGTAAACTGTGTGGAAAATAGAGAAATATCCAGGAATGCTTAAAGTTATTGGCTCTGAGCTGTACCCTGCATCAGTCCTGCTCACTCAGGCACTGTCAGCAGAGGTCTTCCATAAGGAAGGACTTAATGAATGCTGGGGTTCTTTAAGATGATGCAATCCCTGATTTACAGCTCCAAGGAAAGATGACTTGTGGCACATTCACCTTCTTTTCCAGCAGCTCTTGGACTTCTGGGAAGTAAGGGGTCTGTTTCCAGGGGGAGAAGAAGTTAGATAAAAAGTCTGTGGATATCGACTACCTTGGTTTCAGCAGGACGTTGCTGCAGGACATTTGCTGTGTTTTCCATATGACATTGCTGCAGAGGCAGGCAGTCCAGGGCCAGTGAGGGATGGAGAAGTATCTGGTAGACAATGATTCCTTCGGGATTGTACTGTCTAGAAGATGGAAGAGGGCCAGGAGAGATCAAAGGCACAGTGTCTGCTAAAAAATAGTGATTACAGCTGTGTGCATGTATGGTTGTGGGGGGTATTCTGGTTTCTGTTTTGATTTAATTATTATACTGTTAGGAAATATCATTTCAGTTCAATTTCAAAGCAGGGTGTTTATTGGGGGTTGGTGGTTTTTTTTTGTGAATTAAAAAAAATAATGTTACAGATTCTTTTTTACCCAAACATAAATGTGTGTGTGTGTGTGTATGTAGTTACAGCTACATAGGCTCTCATCATGGCATTTTAAGGGTACGCTTAGTTCTTATGCAGTTACATTATAAAATTGTTTGTAAAACTGAAATGGTTCACTGAAAGGGAAACTATAAAACTGTATAAAGATTCATGATCCCTTACTGGTCTTATTTTAACAAGAAACTATAAAAGGAAACATTTATTTTCCATGCTAAAAGTAAAGGTCACTCAGTAGCTTCCAGTTTTCCTTCCTTTTTTTTCCCCTTCGTGGTACTCATGTTGGTTTCTGAAAATATTTCATTCTTTTTTCTTTCATTTCTTCCCTTTCAAGCTCACCATCTTTCACTCTAACAGCTTCTTTCTTCTCTATCGTTATTTTCCAGCAAACTAATATCCTTAGGGGTTCTCCTGCCTTTTATTACAAGGACTTCATATCATCTGGCCCTGTGAACTGGAGGGCAGAGAAGGAACTATTTTCAGCACTGTAATGTTCTGGAGGTAGCCTGCACGCTGATTCAAACGAGACTTGTTCTTTAGTTATTGCTAAACTTTCTTTTCCATAGAGCTTCTCAGACAGATGGTAGAGAGCCAGTGGTCATTTGTATAAAATGAGTAGGAAGCATTAAAAATTGTGTACTAGCCTCCAAAGCACAGAACCTACCGACACTTCACTGTTTTATTGGGATGTAGGGTCGGTCACTTATTTTTCAGAGGTCAGCTGCTCTGACTATTGAATAGCCAGAGAATATATAGGCTAGAACTGTCATTTCTCTCACCTCTGAGGTCTCTCCTGGGTTGTAATGTTCCAGGAGTACAAAACACGTGAAGTGTCTATGCAGTCAGGTCCTGGGCAACCCCAAACCCTCCTGCTTTTAATGTACCATATTCCTGATAAATGGAAGTCATGGTGCCTGCAGGGCCCTTTCAAGGGTGGCAATCCAGAACCCTGTATATTTTTAACATGCTCTGTGCCATTCGGGACCATAGAGGTTCTCGCAGGGTTTTCAGCACTAAGATTTTTACTGTTCAAGCAGTCCACGGGCTTAAGAAGTTAATGAACTACTGGTTAATTAGGCGTTACAAAACCTTGAAATTCTAACATTAGCATGCAATTTTTGTCCCTTTCCTCTCTGACGATATGCTTCCTTTTGGCTGGCTTTCTATTTTTTGTATTTATTGTTCCTAAATAACCTCTATAAATAAAAATATCTGTCTTATGTTTCCCAGGCCAGTGATGTTTTTCTTGTTTATTTTTTTGGGAGGAATTCTTTATTTTAAGGCAATACCATTCTGACTTTTCTAATTTTCCTTCCCTGCTCTAGTGACTCCAGTGGAGTTGTGTGGCAGCTACTTCAGAAACCAGAGTCTCGTGTCAGCTTCATGGATATTACACAGTAATTTATGTTGTGCCTTTGTAAAGCTGCAGATCACTAGAGCTACTGCAGGTGCATGTGATAATATAGCTCTTTTCTTCCTCCTCCACTTGGAATTGAAAAGCTCTTCCTTATTTTTAGTTTATTTTGGTTAATTTTATTCACGCTCCATCTAGTTAGTATTCTCATCACCTCTTTCTGATAAGTAAGTACCCAAGAATAAAAAAATCTCCTAGTTATTCCACAGTTTACTTTTCTTTAATCATTCTTTCTATAAGAGAAGTGCTTGGCTGGTAATATCATGAAAGGGAAGGCTTTTTTTCCCTTGAAAGGCCACCATAAAATTGAGGGTTATTTTACAATTAGGATTTTCAACCATGTCTGGAAAACCTTAACATAGAGTACTTTTTTTCCTTTGTCAGTTAGCTTAGATGTTACATTTTAAAATGTGACATGACAGAAATTAAATTCTAGCAGAATTGTCTCTAAAGCAAACTAGCAGCTGAGAATTCTGGATTTCTAAGCAGGTTTTCTTCAGAATGCTTGCAAATCATTTGTCGGATGCTCTTCAACGATAGGTCTCTGCCACCACTGTAAGACTGATACATTTGTAGACCTGCTCTGCCTGGTGAGAGGTGATCTAGTGGGCTGGCTGTGACAGGGTTCTGGCAGTGCATGCAACACCAACGTAGCACTGCCTTCCCCTCTTCTCCAGCCTCTGTCACCCCTGTGCCATCAGCACTGGCTCACCTGACACACACACACACACACACACACCCCTTGTTTGCCTCCGTTTCAGGCCACAGAGCCAGCTGCTGTCCCAGAGGCACTTGGGGAACGCTGGAGGGATGCTTTGGGAAGGAGTAACCTCGGCCCTGATTCTGCTGAGACACTGGTGTGATGGGGGGGATTGCCCTTTTGATTACAAAAGAGGGATGTAATCGCCCGTGCATGCTGTTGCTGGCGGTGGTTGCTGGTGCTGTGATGAATGTCAATACATTGGACCTTGCTTCTGTTTTGAGTAGAAAATCAGATCTGCTCCCAGAGCTCATTATAGTCTGTGTTTACGTACACATTGCATATTGGGATATATGTACAATATGTACAAATTGCATATTGGGAAGCTCTACTATATTAGTAGAATTTATTAATAGAACTACTATGAGAGAAAAATGAATTCATTTCGTTATTTGTTTGCTAGGAGAGCCTGTTCCGTGCTCACATCTCTAAATAACCTAGGTGCTAGGTCTGAATCTCATCGGCTAGCCTTAGGGGATGTTTCAGCACCCACCTGCCAGTGGGTGAGGGTTCTCCAGGTGAGAAGCCTGGGGTGGTACAAGGGGAAGGGACTGCACGCAGCGGCCAGGCTCACGTGCTTTTCCCACGTAGCATCTTCTGCTGCCTCTGGGTTGGACAGAGCATTGATCTGATTTGATGCAGCAGCTGTTAGCATGTAAGCCGCTCCTGTCGAAGGCTCTGTTCCTAGATTCAAGACTTGTTAAATGCATGTAAATGTTTTGAAGGACTGGGCTTAATATGACAGAATTTAGTGCAGAGGACAAAATACAGCACTTTTTATTTATCACACCTTTATAATTCTTCTGAAGATGCACCACAGAAATCTGAGGTATCAACAATTGTAATGCACAGAGTATGCTCTTAAGCACTTGAAGGAGTAAATCTGTCCAGTTGAAATGCAACCCCAAACATTTGAGGAAATTGGGTAGGTGTATTGAAGCAGAAAGCACCGACAATTTTGGCAACTTCTAAAATGCCAGTGAGTGCAGCAGAAGAGAGCAGACCAGATTTCTTTTCAGGCAGCGTGTCTTCTTTCTCTCTCTTTCTCACAGCTGCCTTTGTCTACTGCCTATGCAAATACCTATACTATATGCCTCACGAGTTTTCTGTCCTTTTGTGTATTTTCTAGATACTTCATTATTCCAGGGAGGTTGTGGAAGTGTTTGTGTGTGTTTGTATGCACAGTAAACGATGCCATGGACTATTCATTGAAGTGATAAATTGTGTTCAGTCTGCTGTCAGGTACCTCTCATTGACTTTAGTTTCTTTCCTATTGGATATGTTTAAGATTAACCAGGCATTAGTCATTAATCAAGGAGGTATCTGGAAATAAATTTTTCATCATAATGAGCTGTGTAGTTGAATTAATAGTATTTGCACTTTCATTATTTGTCATGATGTATGGGTACGGTACCAATGCAGTGCACCCAGCTTGGCTGTTGGTGTTGCTGTGTTCTCAACCGATAGCTCAGAAACAAAGAAAATGCTCATGTAAGAATATGTCAGGACGTCTTTTAATTGCATGTAGGATTTACTTCTAATGTTTAGGCACAGCACTTGCATCATAAGTATGTACTTTTAGTTAATTTGTTATCTTGTACTGATAATGCAGCGTATAGCCAAGTGGTAGGTCAAAGCTGAGACAGGACAAAAATAAGGGTTTGGAGTTTGTTGTGATATAGACCTTGCAAAATAACTTTTAAACATAGATGTAAGTGTTGTATTACACACATGCGTATTTAAATTTCACTCTGTTCTGATTCTGCAAATTGTACTTGTAATGAGGAATAAACAAAATCTTTCTGGTAGGAGCTTAGTTTTTAAAACCTAGTGTGGGATTTCGTGAGTAACTGATTCCCCAAATTTTTAATCTGTATTGTTTCTGCGTAAGAAACAGATAAGATAGAACTGATACTCTTCATGACATGACAACTAAAGTCTTTTGCAAGAAAATATAATTTCTCTTACAACTGAACTCTGGAAAAGAAGGATGAGTGTAAACAACTAGTGAATACAACCCATTAAATAATTTTGTTGTGGATAGTAGCATTTTGTATTAATTTATATTAATTTTAATAATGTATAAACTGTCATAGAAAACAAAGTTATTGCAAAAATTAAGCTGGGTATTTGTTTACTCTCAGAGTGCCCTCATGGATGTTTTAGAAACTTTTCTTATTTTCTCATACTATTTTCATCAAAGTGTTGTAGGTGGTAAAAGGTAACTTCTGAAAAGGAATGCTTCCAAGGAGGTTGGGGGTTGGACTAGATGACCTTTAAAGGTCCCTTCAAACCCAAACTATTCTATGATTCTATGATCTTGTGTCAGTGACCCATGGGGACTGACAAGCCCTACTTTCCCCAACTGTTCCCACCCCTAACCTGCATCTAGGACCCCTCCCCCTGAGCCCAGGGCCACCATTTTGCCTCGACCAGGGTCCCATGCCTGGCCCCGTGCCCTGGCTGGGCTCGCTGAGCATCACCTTGGCTCCCTGGAGGGACCCCTTTGCTGCCCCTGGCCCAGACAGGGGCCCGTGCCCTGGTCAGGAGTCTGTGCTCCACGCTGGGGTTCTCCTGGCTCCTGCTCCTCCTGCCCCCTGACATCTTCACAAGGTGAAACCCCCCTGTGAATAACAGCTAACCAGCTGCTGAGCTGAATAGTGAGGGATTCATGGGATGAAATGTGCCTGGGGAAGCTTATTTCCCACAGCGGAGCCATTTGGAAAAGTGAATCCTAATTTCAGTGATCGAACACGTTCCAGCTACTCCTTAAAATAATGAATACTGACAGCGTACAACAAAACTGTCCTATCTGTAAAAATACAGGACAACAACAAAAGTACCGTCAAAGCCCGAGCAGGCAGTGGAGAGCTCTCCAATGGGGAAAGGTTGAGGAAGAGGTACCGCTTACAGAGGAGATTAGTTGGGAATATTTTGCCAGTCTTTGTATTATAGATGCACGGTAAAAAAATCTGTGGTTTTGTGTTCATATGGAGTTATGTGGCTTCATGACCCATTTCAGAATTTAAACATTTGCAGGAGCTTGACAACACTGACAGTCTTCATCCTCTGCAAAAACTGCCTTTGCTCTAGCACAGTCAGTGTTGATGTCCTTGTGGACGTAGAAAAGAGTAATATGATTGAGGAGAGCTTGTCCCATGGCACGTTTATGCCAGGATTTCAGTGCTTGTGGCACTGAAAGATCACTCAGCTGTTGCAGATGAGGCAGGAACACCTAGCGTGAAGCACGGCCATTTGAGGTGTTCTTTGAAAAATATCCGGGTCTTGGATGCATTCAGCAGCAACTGCTGCTGACCTATAGCGCAGGATAAGATTAGTCTGCATTTCTAATGCATGTGCTGAAGCAGCTGGCCTCCCCAGAGCTGTACATGGGCTTCTCAGGGTAGCACCGATTTGTCTTTGAAAGGGAAGTTCTGTATGGATATGCGAAGATTAAACCCGTTGAAAAGTGCTATGTGATCAAGTCAGCTCAGCAAACACAGCCGGCTACTTCGGGATGTAAATTAAACTTTCTGATAGAATGATATGAGTCCTTGAAATTCAGTAAATCAATTATCTGACAAATTTTTAACAAACACAAAGAATTTACTATGCAGATCAGAGACCCCTCTTTCTTCTGCTGCCTCTTGTCCTTGATGATGGCTTCAGGTGGGAATGCCCTGTCTGTAACGTCTGCGACTCTCCTGCAGCCGCTGCCTGGGACTCATACTTGGTATTTTTGTTTTGCAGTGATGGGTGATGGGTGGCACTGGCGTTGTTGCAGCCTCACTGTTCGTTGCACGTTTTTTCATTCTGTATTGCTGGTGCTCACCATGCTTGGGGCTGATTCCCTGACCCACCGCAGCCCCCCGTGTTGCCCTGCAGCCATGCGGTAGGGCGGGCAGAGGTCCCAGCCTGGCCCTCCGTGACCTGCCTGGCAGGAGCTGGGGGACAGCAGGTATGTTCCTGGAAATCTCTGCTTACAGTAGTAAAAGCTACAGTCTAGCAAGGGGAGTAATAGTCACAATTATCGCTGAAATGTTTTGACACATGTTCGTAAAACTCCTTAAGAACATACCCAGAATGTATTATTTATTTTAATGAAATTCTGTCTAACCTAGACTATTACTCACTCTCCTGTCTCTGTTTTCTGTGAAGCGCCAACTTAGAATCTGCTTTTCATGACAAGCCTGAAGAGCTTCTTGGGATTTGCAGATGTGAGCTTCTCCCAGCAGGTTTGGGTTTTCAGAGAAAGATAGCACTGAAAGCGGCAGAAAACTTGGAGTGCAGAGGTTTGACAGCTGGGTGGAGCTCTCCCAAGGATTATAATCCTTGTAATTTTTTGCAGGGAAAAATTAAAAAAAAAATAAATAAATAAAAAGAAGTTTATCTGATACATGCTTCAAGTAAGGGGCATGGTGCGGGTAGAAGAAAGAGAACTGAGAAGTCCTTCTGAATCCTTTAAATCTCCTTGACTTCAGGACAGAGCAGTGCCCGCATTTCCATGTTATAAAGCTCATCGAGTGCTCTGAACCATGGTGTGTGAGCACATTTTAAGTATGATAAATACCTCTAGAGCTTGGTCACCACAGTGGTCTGCAGGCTATTATCTACAAAAGGACTCCTGCCGTAACAAAAGCAGTGTGCTATGATCATGCAGGCCGAGCGATCCCTCTGGCCAGCACCGCGGGTGATGGATAGTTGGCTGTGCTGGAGAAATCCGGAGCGTGAAAAGTGTGTGCTCCCTCTTTTGCCAGGGGAGTGATGCAAATAGATAGAGCCAGGGCATCTGGTCCCTGAAAAAAAAAAAAGTCACCTTGTGGAACAGGGCTTAAATCGACGTGAAGTTTAAATTCCAGCTCTGATTTGGATATTTATAAACCTGATATCTGTGTTTCTGTAGAAAGAATAGTTAATGGGTTGACTAATAACCACATTGCTGCAGGAAATGCAGAGGAAGAACATTTGGAGGTCAGATAATATTTAATCAGGAAACTTTTCAGCACATCTTTGATGTTCCTATTAATTTTATCTTTTCCCCAATTCATAAATAATATCCATCTGGAGAAACTTAGATGCATTTAGTTATGTTTTATTAAGCAGGAAATAATCCACTGGTCACACATTTTTAGGAAACCACACTTGGCTTTATCTTCTCTTCCCATGGAGAGTAGAATACATGCATAGTAAAATCTCCTCCTGGTTATGTCTCAGCTACAACCACGTTTTTATCTTGTATTGCTCTCTTGTCGGATCACCCGAGAATAAACGCAAGCACCAATAAAATTTTCTGTTTACCCTGGATGTCTTGAAATACCATGGCTCTCAGGAATTACTTTGTTGTTTTATTTAAAGGGTATGTACTACAATTGATTCCAGTGCATCATGACATTTACAAAAGTGCTTTTTGCAGGAGGGCTACTAATACAGGTGAGAAAAGAAAGCATCTGTAATTTAAGGTAATTCTTGCTGTTCTATGGTAAATTCGTGTGTGGTGAAGAAGTAAGCATTCTGGGAGGCACGGGGGAGAGGCGAGTTAGGGGCAGAGGACCCGTGATGGGTGCAGGGTCCATCTCATGACTTCCTCCATGGGATGGGTTGGCACATGCTGACCTACACAGGTCCCAGGGTCACAGCACCCACTGCCACCCATCCTTGAGGGGGACTCAGCTTAACACCGCCTCTGACCCCATTTCCCCCGTGAGGCCATCTCTGCCACATGCACAGCAGGAGGACTCTGAAAGTCCTCCAAGGAGAGCGTTGCTTTGTACGGGCAACCACTGCGATGGCGTGGGTTGACTTTGAGTTACTCTGCCAAGTGCTATGGAATGTCATGTCACGCTGAACCAACATTTTGCTTCCCTCACTGGAGTTACTGTGTGAAATGCTGGTGTGATGTACTATCAGATGTGAATTCATAAGTGATTCCATCCTATGTAATTGTTCATTGAATACCTTGGTAACATATTCACACCCAAAACGATAGGAAGTAAATGAAGGGAGGCTGTGATAGCTCTTAAAAGGAATCACAATAGGAGTTTTGTGTTTTGATATGACATTTTATACCAAGTATTTTCCTCTTTCTAGTTAGTAGCAGGAAGAGAGAAGAGAGTCAATATTTTTAGCCATCTATTCTATAGACGCCACTCGGATCCATAGCTAAGGCTGAACTGAGCTACTTTTAAAATAAGAACGGTCCACCTGATCAAGGAGTCTGGAGTTTTCTTCCTGCTTTTCTGACTTTACAACTTAATTATTGTAAATTAAAGATAAATTTCAGGCAGGTTCCTAAAGTCTTTTGCCATCCACTGCCATATTTATTATTTTGTTCAATTATAAGGTCAGTTGCAAGTTCAAAATAATAGACCTTTTAAAAATTCCTGTCTTGTAAAAACTTTGTGCAGGTGATATAATGAGAAACTTTGAAAGATGATTGATGTTTAAAAATAACTTTCACAGTGCGTATACTTTATCAGGAGCTAAGCAATACTCCTCTGCTAAAGAACTGTAAAAAACCCTGCCCTTTGCTTCAGAGCAGGGAAAGCATGGTTAAAATTTTACAGAGATTTCTCTGCCCCTTCTTCTTCATGGCACCGCTTCTTCAGGTGCTTCAGCAGGCTTGGCTCCTCTCCTGCTGCCACAGCTTGGAGTCAGTTAATTGTGAGAGATAATTTTGTGCTCGAGTCACAGCTAACCGGGTACATTCTAGAGATGAGAAAAAATGCCTTAAATCCAACATCATCCTAAATCATTTCCAAATCCAGCTGTTGCAGAAAATACTTACTTGTGAACAGCAGGCTGGAAGAGACGAATGTGAGTTTTCAAAATAGGAAAACAAAAATAAATACACCTATTACAAAAGGGATGAGGAAACTGTGTTACACCTGGGTTAAGTTCCAGCGGTGTTGTGGGTGTATTGAGCTACAGCAGAGCGGCTGCGGTAGCAAAGCAAGTGTCCCGTCGCCATCCCAGGCTCGGCACGGGGGGCAGGCAGGCGGTGAGCCATGCCGGAGGGGGGCCGCTGCCCCTGGCCCTTCGCCCTGCGCCGGGACAGCCGCCAGCCAGCAGCCCCTGAGGTCAGGTAAAGGCTTTATAGACAGCACCCATTTCCAAACCATTGGAAATACTAGTGGAATATTTCAATTAAAAATAAACAGTCCTGCACGAGTGCTTTGTATAGATTAATATATTAGTAGGTTATAAATTTTTTTAATATATATATATACACACACACACAAAGTTTTTTATATATATATATATATATATATATATATATATATACTTACACTAGGTGCTTTAAATACAGAATACTGAGCTGGGTCCAAAGACAAATACTTTCAGCTGTAGGAATGTACAGCTTGGGGTATCCAAACAAGTTTCCTTTTGCTCGTCAGAAACACTGCATGACAGCAAAACCCAACCCTAATATCCTTTTAAATCTCAAAATTGGTGTGGGACTATGTTAAAAAAACCACTATTGTTTTGGTCTGTCTTAGAAGAGCTGTTTGAGCGTAATTTTAATGCTCAGGACTGTGTTTTAGGAAGTTCTTTAGCCTTCTTTGTTAAGGCAGCGAGATTTATCTACTTTTAATCTGTGATTTTCTTCTTCCCTGCACTTCCTCCTTCCCAGTAGCTTGTAACACCTTGGACCAGTTTATGCTCAGGTATTGTAGAGGTGTGTCCAGGACATTATGTTCCTGTTTCTGGGAGAAATGGGTAGCTGGACCAATAGAGAGATTCTATTAATGTCCCAGGTAACAGCATGAGCTCAACCTTCAGAGGCACCAAAAAATCCACAAAGGAGCTCATGGTGAGAACTGTAGGTACCCATGCTTCATTTATTCTAGAGACCTGAACTACTTTTTATCGCTGTATGCTGCACCTACATTAATAAATAGTAACTTACAATAGCAGTGACTTTCGAGTGGAGTAGCTGGTGCAGATATCCACGCTGCGTGCCTTTTGGGGATTTTGCTTCAGGCTTGCTCCAGCCTGGTGCAGTAGGCTAGAGGTCCCTCGGTGGCTGGAACAGGGAGGGCAGGTTTGGGTTAGGGAAATAGTCCAGCCTGTACGCACACCCAAGCATGTTTTGGTATGAACCGAAGTAAACTGGGTCAGGCAGGAGGAATGGTCCTCAGGATGCCTGACACGGGGCGTGGGAGATGCACTGCGCTTGGATGGTGGGCACTGCTACGGGGGTACATGCTGTCCCTCGGCTGGAGGCACCAGGCAGATGCAAAAGGCTGAGTACTGGGATGATCTCATCTATGCCATAGCACTCAGGGTAGCTCGTAGAGGGAAACAAGTGTTACTGTTGCATGTCATAGATGGAAAAATAGAGATGTGATTTGGTGAAGATCACCTAGAAGGAGGCTAATTGGGAAAGTTGCTTACATAACTGTGCAAAGAAAAAAAATGCAGAAAAAATTAATAATTTAGACAAGTCTAATTTGCAATTATGTTCTTTGCATGGTGCATCTGTACAAACTTAAATAGATTTAAAAGTGATTTGTGGAGTCAGAGGCAGTGTGTACTGTAAGTGCATACAATACTTTACATCTACTGATGCATAACAAGCAGTTTGCTTTGGGAAAACTGCTCTGTAAATTTTAAAATTAAGTGATTTTTTCCTGACCTCACCCACTGAGGCACATTTTAAATTTTATTATTTTTTTCTAAATGGTAGGTGGTTTGCCTGTATTTCCTTTTAGCTTTCCCAAATGATAATTCCCTGCTTCCACCTGGCTGTGAGTCATTAGTGGGTGACAGCTATCTGAGCCATCCATACAGCTCCTCTGTCCTGTCTGTTTGAACTGCCATGTTTCAGATGTGTTATCAAGACATTGCTATTGTGCAGATACAGATTAGTTCTTGAGACTGATTTTTCTGCTTCACCAGTTCTTTTGTAGCTGCCAGAACTAATTGCTTACATTACATTACCAATCTGTGCCTCTATCACTCCTTAGATGATGCCATCCGTTGGAATACAGCTGCATACTTAAGTGCACTTTTAAACTACTTCTTACTATTCCTGCCTATGTTTACAATTGATGGAATTGTCCCCGATTTTTCTCTGACCTCCACTACTTGCCAGAAAGTGTATAATGGTTGCACTGATTCATTCGCCTTTTCTACCTCTCAAATTTTCTCAATTTTCCATCACTTAATGGGTGTCTATAAATTCTGCATAAAGGATCTTTCCTTTCTGAGACTAGGTGAAGTTGCTCAGTAGTAACATCGTAGGGACCAGGGATATTTAGAAAACTTAAGAAAGGCAGAATGAAAAACTGGAAGTATTTCATATATATGTCAAAGCCTATACTGCCTGTATAATAAAAGGGGTTTTTTGTTATGGCCCAGCTGCATTGCGTCTTCATTCCAAGACATAAAAATCCAATACCCACTAGCAGTGATATGCTTTGACACCAACAGTGGCTGTCAATATAAATTGCTGAATGATGCCTGCACAAGTTCAACTACTCATGTTAATGTTAGCTAAATGTTTTCTTATAACTCAAGAGAAATATTTTGTATGATGCTTACCATTCCTACCTAATATGTATTCATAAGGAAAATTATAGTCTTGCTGAGCAGAAGTAAATGAGTGTATATACGTCTGTATATTTGCATTTGAGAAAAAACAATCCAGTATTTTAATATTTCTATTTAGATTCCCAGGGTTGTTCAGGACTATGAGGAACTTTGATTTTGTCTGTTCTTTATGTCACTGGTACCTCTGACTGTTGTTTTAATGTTGATTAGTTATTATTAATAATAATAATAATAATAGGGATGATAGACTTTCACATAATGTGAATAAAACACAGTTATGTAAATGGCATAAGAGTAAGATCATGCTGCATTTGGTGACTGGCAATTTGCTGCAAGTTTTAAGCTCTGCATATTAAAATATAAAGTGCCGCAGTGTAACTGATGTCAAGATTCTTTCAACATTTGTAGCAGCTATTTCAATAACATTCATTTTTGGGTGGGTAACACTTCTGATGCCAAAGAGAACATTTTTTCCCCATAAAAAGTGAATAGAATAGCTTTTAAGTGTGAAATATGTAATTTTTTCATAATCCCAGGTTTTATCATTGCAGGTTGTGTGTATATCAGTTGACCTTTTATTTTGAAGAAAGAGTGTCACTGTTCTACCTACTATCCCATTCTTGTGAAATGACCTTAAATGTGGCACTCAGAGTAATTTGTTCTAGCATTGGCTTTTTTGAACACGACATAGACCAATTAGTGACTTGGGACTCACAGCTGAAGGCTTTTTGCTGGCTTGCTCGCTATCTAGCTGGATTATCAGACTTGCACGCACATATTTGCCGCAGGGAGCTGAGTTTGTTCTTGAGGAAGGATTGAGATTGAAGGGACAATTTTAGGTAACCCACGTACTTTTGTTCTTGTGATACTGAATTCCAAAGGCTTCCAACTTTCTTCATCGTTCCCACAGCTCCTACCTACCTACCCTTTTCCTTTTCTTCGTTTATCGGTTGCTAACGTATAGAACCTGATGCTTTCCCCAATTCACATTTCACTTCTCCAACCTCAACGATTTTCTATCTTTTCCTTAGTGGTGAGGCAAGGCACATGCTGCATCTCTCAGGGAATCATCAACCCAGTGCTTTGCTAACCAGTTCTACATCTCAGCTCATTTGAGGCGTGTTTCCAAACCTGCACACCAGGCAGCACATCTTTCCCATGTGGGATGCTGCAGGCAGTGTCTCACACAGGCGGTGGGATTCCCAACCTACCGCAGAAAATACAGGGCAAAGGCAGAAGAGGAGAGAGGCCAAGGAGAAGGAAAGCTGCTGAAGTCACAAACCAGAGTAAGCATACAACTAAGTGTACTGTGATTTCCTACAGACTCTATCTGCACTCAGATCATTGCAGCTATTTCCTTATGGGAGGTGGGGAGTAGAATTTATTCCAGTAGTTCCAGAATTAGATTTCTCAAAGGGACAAAAGAGTGGGGAGGAACACAAACCACTGTGGTTATATTGGATGCTGATTTAATTTACATTTGTGGTGATTGGATTGCAGTAATTTCCCTGGGGAGCAGCTCCTGAGATAATAATTTCAAAAAAGAAGCTTAGCAATGGCTAGCTGAGAACTTCCTGAAACAGGACAGCCTACAGAAGAAAACATCTATTTAAAGGCATGTGGGTTCAGCAAAATTTAATAGGAATTCAAGGAAAAAGAGAGCACAGAGAGACTGTCTTGCAGGCAAAGCTAGTTCACTTGTGGGAAAACTCTGTGATCATAAAATTGTTTGCTATAAAATGATCTTCTGGGGAATTGCATTCTGTACTCTTTAAAAAGATCTGTGGGAAATTTGGGGGAGAGATTAATGAAGATCCTGGTGTATTTTCTTTTCCATGCCAATTGTTAAAAAATCTGGGCATCTGTAAAGCCCTTAAAACACAAGAGCGGACAGGGTTTGGCCAGGAACCACGATAAGCCTAGGAAGAAAATATCAAATCCCAATTCTGGTTCTGATTTCTGTCCCATTTTTGTGCCAGTGTTGTTACCTGCCACCCTACAGAGAAGGGGTTTTGATCCTTCTCTATAGCTGGAGGGCTTCGATCCAGCCCTCCATGGCCCATCTCAGCAGTTATTAGACACTTTTATGAATAATAAAAGAGGGAAAGGCTGCATGTAATAAGAGTTCTGATTAACAAAGCCAAACAAAACAAGAAAATATTTTTATTCTCTGTCTCATAGCATGGTGTGCTAGGGCAGGTCTGGGCTGCCTTTCCTGGTCGGGCAACACAACCCTGCTGCAAAACCTGCCTGGTCTGAAGGCTCAGCGTAGTAGTGATTCTGGCTCCGTTACAAAATCACCTTTGGTGTCTGTATTAATTAGTCGGCAGGGCTGTCACGCTGCCTTAGCTACAATCCATTTGTTAAACTCACTTTCATGCTAAAAATAGCCTCCTCTTGTTAGCCCGGGCTTCGATAGGACAACTTTTACTTGCTTTGCCATGCTGTGTGAATAGACAGGAATGAGCTACCGTGACAGTGCTGGATGAGCTGGTATAAAGTCGAGCCAGACGTACTCGTAGCATGGAACGTAGGGGAAATGCTTTGAGTAGCACAAGAGAAAACCCTCAGGGAGGACTTATTTCAGCTCCTCCTAGCTGCTCACTTCTTTCACATCCATTGCCGCATGACTGCTACGCACCCATGTCAATGCTTGTGGTGCCCTTAAAATCAAAAGGTACCACTAATTCACTCCGTACAAAAAGGAAAACATTGCCATCGTGTTTTGTCAGCCCTAGCTCATTCCCTGTTTCTCTGATCAATCCTGGTGATGGCTGATTACCTCACCACCCCAGCTGGCCAAGTGTCCAGTATTGGCAGCTGAGCAGGTCGATAAGAGACACAGCACATCAGGATGGATGAGGTGGCAGGTATCTCCTGTGCATACTGTTTGTACAGGCCATTGGGCCAGGTTTTGTGCTCTTCTTAGAACTACTCGCTCTCAGTTGTTGACCCATCCCTTCACTCCCTTTAGTTAGTATTTTCACAAGTGTGAGAGCAGAAAAGAGAAGGAAAACTGTTTTTTCCTCTTATATCTGTAGACCCAAACAGAGCGACCTCCTGATCCCAGCAACCTTTTGCAAAATGCTTCCACTAGTGCAGTCATCCCCGCCTGCTCATGCAATCTCTCATTGCCTTCCTCTTTCAACCTCTTCTTTGGCCTCTGTCTTCACCTTGAAAATTTGATCTTCAGTTTCAAGAGGTTTCCTCTAGCCCTCAGCTGCTGGTGGCCTATGACAAAGACATGTGCTACCAAGGCTCCTGCTGCTTTCTTGCCTGTTCCACATATTACACTACTACACTATGCCAATTTTTTTCCAAGATTTGCACACCTAACAGAAGCCAAGAGAGTAGCAAAGCAAGTTTTACTTCCTTTGAGTAGGGACTGTATGTTGATTCCTGGACTTTTTTTTTTTTTTTTCATTTAATTAGGAATTAAAAAAAAAAATTCTCATCAGTCAAAACTATAAGTTACACAAATAAATTTTCATTTCAATGATGGCCATTTTAAAATGACTCATGATGCTTACTTAAAACTAAAAATGTCAGAAGAAATCCCTTTTATTTGCTTTCTTTGACATCATTTTTAAAACAGATTTTATCAAAACCAATATGAACCTATGAAATATTTCTGTGCTATTGAACCCGTTCTTCTCAAATTCATAGCCAAAAGCAAATAAAAATCTTCATGTATAAAATATCCCATAATACTGTGTGACTGTTGTGTGAGACCTCACAGGTTCATAGGGTCATAGGTGGGCATCCAGGCAGGACCTTCATATTGGCCATCATCCAGAATTGGCCTTTCTTCTGGTCTTTGCTTCTTGTAAGCCCTACAAACCCAAGCTGATTTTCCCATTACCAAAACAAGGAAGAATTAGTGTAGAAAAGCTAGAAAGATTGGAAGAGAGCTGTTGACTAGTGAAGACAATTTAAATGCTTCACAGGTTTCATTCATAAAACCCTCAACAAATTAAAAAAAAAAAACAAAACAAAAACAAAACCACAAAAAACCCACAAAAATTCAAAAATTTGAGCCCTTTGAAAACTTGGTTCACACAAGGACAAATGCCATCCTCCTTTGACCCAGCCTGGATCATGGCAGGCTTCTCGGCAGAGGCGGCATTGCAAGCCAGCAGCCTTCCTAAAACTCGGAGTGGTTGTACTGGTTGGGGATCGGGCCACCATGGCTTTTTTGCTTCTGTGGTTCAGAGTCTGGATCATGCTGATTTTTAGGTCAACTGATTTTGAGCACAGCCTGCACTAGTACAGGGAGAAGAGGACTGGGCTTTACAGCATTATTCTCTGACCACTTCTCCCAGGATCTGGCCAAAGCACAGCATGCAGTCCACCGCTGTGTGCCGTTCCCAAACCTGTAAGAAAAACCACTGGTTTGTCAGATTCCCTGTTAAGTGCTGCTGTTTTACAGCTTTTTTTCTACTACAAAAGCAAAGTCAAGGTGGTCCCTTCCAACCCAAACCGTTCTACCACACTTTGATTGACTGGGCAGTTTGGAAGCTTTCTGGAAGGAACCCTCTGATACTGTAAAGCAAATCTGACTGCATCACCTTGTCCTGGGTAGCAGGGTGTCCAGCACAACCGAGACGTCCAAGAACACTAACTATAAGACCAGAGTTTGACTAGGTTCCTCCTCTAGACCAGCCTTCTGGAGGATCAGAAAAATGCAGAGGCAGCCACGAGCGGATTGAAGCGTTGCAGCGGGCCCCCCTCAGGTAAGCCCAGAGATCCGAGTCGTCATTTTGGTTTTGCTTTACAGGATCCACGAGCAAATCCATTTGGAGGGAGCACAGCAATGACATTTTCTCGGTTACTTTTGTGATGGCTAGGGAAACTTCTGACACTTGGATGTGAGAAAAGGCAGGCAAAAAAGAGGGAAAGAGTTAGCATTAAAAGGTGGTCCAACACGCTGCTCTATTTCAGTGTAGATTTCTCAGCATTGCTTCCACCTGTCTCCATGCACATATGATGTCTTCAAAAGAGTGCTACTCGAGTGAATTAGAGTGCTGCTTTAATGAATTCTACTAGGTGTATCACTAAATTGTCTTTACTAATCTCTGTTTTGAAAGATATTTGATGTTGGGAGTTTCCTGGTCACAGCATACATAGCATACATAAGAAGCGTATACACCTTATATCTAATTTAAAGGAGTTATTTCATCAAAGCTTCATTTGTTCTATTTGTTAGGTGCACCTAGATGGTGTGATCCCTGTAGGTTGTTGGATGGCGGTGCTCAGCAATTTAAAAACCATGGTTATAGAGATGAAAAAAAAAAAACCACATGCAATCAATCTCTCTTTGCCATCCTGCTGTCTTTTATGCTCTTGCTGTCACTTAAAAATCTGAAGATGGAGGTGTGACCCTTACTAATACATTCCCATACGTGTCTAACACTTCTGCATAACAGCCCCAGACTTCCTCACGCACAGCCATCCCTGGAAGTGTGGATTTATTCTTTTATGAAATCTTAGAAAAAGGTGCAAACTGAAGTGTAAATAACATTCATCTCACCAAATCGATTGGAATGCGACTGCTGCTTTTAAGGTGGATCAGAGCTTAGGGGAAAGTTAAAAATGCCTAACGAACGCTAAGGCTGGGTAAAGGCACACTAACGCACACAGGGCTGTGTTAGCAGAAACAGATTTGTCTCGGCTTTTCTGGTGTGTGGTGGGTAGTATTTGAAGAAGATAAGACTTGGCTGCGTGCAAGAATATTTCATATTATAGATGCAAAGTGGTTTACTTTTATGACCCTGTTGCTTTTTATTACTAATCAATTGTCATACGTACAAAAGGAAAGCCATTTGGTGAGAGATGAGCCAGAAACATAAACACTAAAACGAGAAACCGACGCTGACAGCTCAGAGATAATTCCCTGACATGGAAGAGAATGAAGCAATGGTATCTCTTTTGCCACAGTGTCCTATCAGACCTTGAATATTTTTTTTTTTTCAGATAGTTTCAGAGCATCTCTCTAGCTGTCAACACATCAAGCCTGTTCCAGAGCCCATTGATGTCAATATGAGCCTTTCCATTCACTCCGCTCGGCTTTGATCATACCCTTGAAAAGTTCAAACCTCATAAGTGCATCTGGGAGCTTTTTATGTACGGGGCTGGATCACTTCTATTTCCATGTTTATTAGTGCTGTACCATGGCGATCTAGCTAGCTGTGAAACATACATCTTATCACAGGGGGGATAAACATAAAAACATTTGGTATCGATTGAACCTTAGGCTCAGCCCACCCAAAGTTGCTGGAGTTTTTGTCATCATTTCTGATATAGTATTAAATATCTTCCTGCAAAATTTGTCATTCCAGAATGATGTGCCTCTGAGTAAAAATGAACTCGGTGTAAAATCTGTTGATTGGCAATTTCCAATAGGAAATCTGAAACCTCTGTGACCTCAACTGAGTTATCAGCTGTAGAGAGATGCATCCCACACTCCAGACATTTCCAACTGAATGGGAAATAGGCCAGTATTTATAGAAACTAAACCTTCTTTCACGGTACTGAAAGTCTTTTTTTTTTTTTTTTTCCCCTTCTCTTCTATGTGAAGATGCTTTGCCGTTTCATTTTTGAAAATGGAATTTCCAAGTTGTTGAATACCAAAGACCTAGGTAATTAGAAGTAAATCTGAAGAAAATTCAGAAATCCAAACCAATTTCAGGTAAAAGTTAGAACATGATGACTGAACTTAATATAACTCTAAAAATGAAAAAAAAAAAATCTGTATAGCAAATCAAGTTATCCTCTTAAACAAGATAAATTTCCTACATTTATTACTCAGCTGTGTGACACATTTTTTTAAAATGCCTGCCCTGCTGACCTGTATTTTACACACACAGAAAACTGAACTGCATGCAGACACTGTTTTAGCCTTGCAACCAATTTTGCTGACTTTCCTAACCTGAAGTCATAACCTTACCCTGTTAATGAGGCTGATAATTTAAATCATTGTCAGCTACTTAGTTTTAAATCAGTGAATTATTCCGCTGTGGACAATAGAGCACTTTTCATAAAAAAAATCCAAATCCCCTCATTCACTGCTTAATGCAGATAATTTGGCAATAGGTCCCCACAGATATATATACACACATATCTAAATGATTTGCATTCTCTTGTTCTAGTAAATGAATATTTCAGATTCAAAGAACTGGTTAAAGAGTTTGTTTAGAAAGATACTGTGTATTTAGTGGTTTTGGCCTTTCTGACAGGCACCTTTTCAAGCACTTACAGCTGGAACACGTTTGACTGGGCAACATCAAGGTAGTAGTTAAAGTCATAACAGAATAGCATGCACAGGTTGTACTAAACTTGGAAAACATTGTCAAAAATCTCTGCGTGGACCTGAGTCATGGTTCAGTTGACTGGAGTTCATCAACAGGAGGTGACAGGAGAAGAAAGAGACCAAGGTGTGTTGACTGATTGATCTGACTCTTTGGAGAATGACAGAGCTGCAGAATGGAGCTGTAAAAACTCAAGGAGAAATTATGTGAGTTTAATAGTGTTCAGGATACATAAGTGCATTTGTAGAATATCTAGAAAATATAGAAAAAAATTGGAATACATATAGTTCTGGTCATCATTGCTGACGGGAGATCAATGTAATGAAAAAAAATGCAGAGAAAACCTCATGGGATGATAAAATGAATGGAGTATCTCTCTTATGAAAAGAGAGCTTGGTTTATGAAACCACCCGGAGAAAGCTGAGTGGATAGATAGGGATAAATGTATTTAGGGCAGAGGGATAATTATCAGTAAGGAGGAAGAGACAGTTCAAGGGTAACTATTTATCAAATAGTAATGAAAAAATTAGACTGGAAATTAGACGGTTTCTACTAATCAGAAGAATGAAACTTAGGGTTAGCAGAGTATGAGCTATTTTGAGATGGAGTTCTTGAAGCTGGAGGAAGAAATTCTATTGCTAAAAGGATTGGGATTGCCATTTGCCTGCTGTTTGTTTTGTACTGGTTCCATCTTGCAAGGTTTCCCTCGGCTGCCTACCTTGTCACTTCTCCCCCACTTGCATCCTTGGAACGCTTTTCTCCCCACACTCCTCTAACCCACTGGAAGAGCTTACAGAAACAGGAGGAAAGCACAGAGCTTCCCAGTACTCCTCAAACTCTGACACTTCATACACTGATGATTATTTTGTATCCAGTTCACACAATATAACTGTCAAATTTGGGGCTGGGAGAGAATTTTTCCTTCTGCTCAGGTTCGGTAGGCTTTAGATTTTGCTCATTTTTGGCTGCCTTCTGCGGTATGGACACAGTAGCCTGCTTAGATTTAGCTGGGGCTTTTATTGAATTTTTCCCTGCTATGTCGGGGAAGTGGCTTATTGGCTTTTTGGCAATAATTCTAGCTTTGGAACTTTTATTGTCGTTTTAAAGTTTGTTAAGGAAGTTAGGAAAGTTTTATGGCTTCTGCCAAGTGAAATAGATGTTGTAAAGTGTTCTACAACTAAACATCCATGGGTGTAGCAGCCAAGGATAGAAAGAAGGCTCTAGATTCTGTCTGCTTAAATTAATTCAATTGGAGGATTTTAGAAAAATAATATAAAAAATCCCTGTTATTTTCAACCAAACAACCTAATATCCTCCTCATTCACTATTCTTTTTATTCATAGAGTTTTTAGCTGCTCTGCTTTTGGTTTTCTTTGTATTATTTTGTCTGATGAAAAGATATTCTAGATGGCTCCATTCCAATCTTCAGTACGTGCCTGACAAAGTGGTTTGGAGATGTACTGCATTTGGTGGTAAAGGTCACAAAATAAGAAAATCAGTCAGTGGCAAGAATTTTTCAGTTTTGCTTTGTTTTGTATGAAAAAGCTTTGTTTAGTTTTTTTTATTCTTTGTGACACTTGTGATACCTGTTAATGATGGAGTGAAATTTCTTGTTGCCAAGGGCTTTTTTACTCAAAGGTATAAGGAATTTAAACCCAGGAAGAAGGGGATAATTCCAAAGTGTAAAGATGTAGTGGCTAACAGTTATCTCAATATTTCCCATGTATAGGATGTGAGATCTTCCATCAGTTATGACGATGGACACTTGGGTCAGGACACCCCCAGGTGTGAGACTCAGGGCACGTAGGTCTCGGGGCTGGGGATTCACACATTCATGTTGACTAGAAAGCTGTCTGTAAAATCTGGGAACAGATTTGCTCTAATGATAACATGGCTGTTTTGGAGAATACTAAGCATTTTAACCTACAACAGATACAGTGGGAGTTTTTTCTGCCTAACTGTATGAGCTGAAGGACAAGGAAGCGAAGTGTCTTTAATTGAGAAGATCATTCTAGTATGCGGGGCACATGCACAGGCTGTGGCTGGTAGGAATCCCAAAAAAGTGGTCTCTTCCTTCAATATTGCTTCCTATTAGATGTTTGTGGGAAAGTAGCTGGAGAGTTTGGTATCAACGGTGAGTGAAATAAATCAATTTCCGATTCAAAGCCATTGAATGTGGAAGGCCCAGCAGTAAATCCTACAGAGTACCCTTAAATTCTTTTTTAGGAAAACAAGCTATATTCTTTGGTATGTACTACCTCACAGCAGAGATGCAGTAAAAAAATGGGAAGCACTTTTCAAACACATGTATTGCATTAAGGTAGTTCAGCCAAAAGGTAACAAGGCTATGAATTACCTAGATGAGGTCATCATCCCAGCCATCTGAGCGTATTGGAAAGCACTACCCTGAGATTTTTCTCTTGAAAGCTTTGGACAGAAAGGAGTCCAACAGGTCTCTAAAGATGAGCTGACCAAACAGTGCCCTCTCTTCACAGATACTGCCTCTAGCTTGGCTTCATTCAACCGCCAGCTCTTCCCCATCCAAGCACTCAGGTTATATTTGTGGTGGTTGCCTGGCTGGGTATGCTGATGCTGCCTGACTAGTCCACCTAGATGCTATACAGGTGGCTAAAGGCAATGGGTCCTTTCTTCTTCCTCACTCCCACAAATTGGTAGTAAAGTGTGGGAAGCTGCACGCTTGGACACATCCTTTGAGGAAGAAACATTTTCTCTCTCTTGTATGAGACAGCAGCATATCTTGCTCAGCAGGGCTGAGTGTTGCAGAGGTCCAGGAGAACGCGAGTAGCTCTCCAAAGCTTAAGCCATTAAAAGAAGAGCTTATCCTTCATTATCACAAGGGATTTTCTGTTTCTTTCAGTTCCGTATCCTGGTCTAAATCCAGATTGTGCCTAGCTTAGAAGGTTACCTTCAATTAGATATATTTGTCAGGATTTTCTGCAGGTTTCCTTCAGGAAAGAGAATTTGGATATTGAGGTGGGGTTTGGCTAGGACTGCTGCGTCGAGGCCAGGCTTTCAGATCCAGCCAAATCAGCCTGTGTGTAGAAGATGAAAGGAAGAGGCACCTGTCAATGGTGCCCGCCTGCCTTGATCCAGCACCCAGCATCTGTCCACTCTTTACAAGCAAGGCTTTCAGAAGCCTCATATTAAGATTCCGTGAACATAACTGAAGTTTCTTGCTAAGTGAATATTCTAAATTTGTGAATGCAGGAATTAATCTTGACCTGATGAATTTATTCATTTCATTGGCCATTTTTTTCCTTTGATTTTGATATTTCTGTTTTGGAAAGATTTAGCTGTCACTTTTAATAGCAACACAATTTGAATGACATTTATTTCAGCACATATATTTATTTCTATTTCAGGATATGTGTTTTTCTCCAAAAACAAACTGAGTATATGCTGCACACTTAAAAAAGAGTGATACACCTGTAAAGTTAATTGAAAAATTATTGATCATTCAGAAAAGATCAATCTTTTAATATTTTGGGAGCTTTCATGGTGTTGTTTTCCAGGGTTTTATTTTTTAAAAAGCTTTAACAGGATTTTATTTTTAACCTTCAGCTAGATGTTACTCACTTTGGTGGCTGCTAGCAGGAAACAAAAAGAATATAATTTTACTTGAGGTAAAAGGTCTTATTTCTTAAACAGATCAGTTAGTTAAGAGCATTGTGTCACCCCATTAGTATCACAGAAAGGTGTCTCTCTAAGACACTTTGCAGCCAGTAAAGAGTATAATCAGCTTTGATTTAGCTAGCGCAGATTTAAAAAAAAAAAAAAAAAAAGTAATATTAACAGTAATGGTCCAAGGAACAACTCATCGTCCCAGCCAACTTTGGCTGGTGGAGCCTGTATCAGATTTTCACTCTGTCCTGGTTTCAGCTGGGATGGAGTTAATTTTCTTCTCAGTAGCTGGTGCAGTGCTGTGTTTTGGCTCTGATGTGAGAACAAAGTTGATAGCACACTGATGTTTTTCGTTGTTGCTGGGTGATGTTTATACTAACCCAAGGACTTTTAAGTTCCTTGGGCCCTGCCAGTGAGAGGGCTGGAGGGGCACAGGAAATTGGGAGGGGACACAGCCAGGACAGGTGACCCAAACTAGCCAAAGGGATATTCTACAGCATATGGCATCATGCTGAGTATATAAACTGGGGGAAGAAGAAGGAAAGTGGGGAAATTTGGCATTATGGCATTTGTCTTCCCGAGTAACTGTTAGGTACGATGGAGCCCTGCTGTCCTGGGGATGGCCGGACACCTGCCTGCCCATGGGGAGTGGGGAATGGATTCCTTGCTTTGCTTTGCTTGCATGTGCAGCTTTTGCTTTACCTATTAAATTGTTCTTATCTCAGCCCTTGACTTTTACACTCCTTTCCCATCCCTCTTCCCATCCCTCTGGGTGAGGGGCAGTGAACGAGCGGCTGCATGGTGCTGGATTGTCGGCCGGGGTTAAATCATGACACACTCTTATCCTGATCCATGACTGTTGCACAGAACCTACTGTTGCCTTCTTTCTGTGCACTGTGGCCACATTTTCATTTTGCAATAGAGATAGTCCTTGAGGGAAATTCAGACATCATCTATTCGGCCCTCAGTTCCTGTGGTAAAACGATAAAATCCCAATGGAGGGATTCATTTGCTTAGACCTGGCAGGTGACCGCAAACTCATTTCAGAAAGACTTCTAAAGAGCCAAGGCAACAGGTTCCCACCCCAGTCGCCTGGATGGAATTTGAATGGCACAAAGCGACAAGCAGCCTGCATAATGTTTGTGTCTCTTCATCGCTGCACCAGGCAGCTACCTTAACACACAGGCTTCAAAGAAGAAAAGGTGCCTTTTTATGGAGATATCGTAGGAGGGCAAGGAAGACAGAAGAGTTGTGTCTCCTCAATATGAACCTCGACTGTCTACCTCAAGAACCATCAGGCTGTTTACTGAGGTTTTTTTTTCCTTTCCCCTCCCTAGCTGGAGAATTTCATTTATTGTATTAATCTGCGTAAACAAAATTAGTCTCGCAGAACATGCCTGGAACAAAGACTGAGACAGAGACAACACCCAGTCAGGATAGCTTTCCTTTAGAGGAGCTCTAATTAATAGTCTCATTACTTTTCAATCTAGGCTTCTGTGCCTCTTGGAGGGAGAGCAATGAAGAAGGGAAGGTCTCAGATAATACAACAGGAAAAAAAAAAGGCTGAAAAGAAGAGGTTTGCCTGGTGTGTGTGTCAGTAATGCATCAGTGTGCTTTGAAATTGATGTTGATGTAGCCAGGAACAGAACCAAAGCCTGGTGCCAGAGGTGGCGTATTTATAATGAGACCAAATGAAGGGGCTCATTAGTTTCACAAACGGTGAAGAGCTGCCTGTTCCCTCTCTTATTATCTCTCCTCCATCCCCATTATGAGGGTGTGCATGTGGAGGGGCGGGGAAGAAAAACAGCGTTACCGCGTTTAGGCTGCGAGCTGATCTGCGTAGCCCTACCGGGAAATTAATGAATCCTCGTGACTCCATCTCCAGGCTCCTCCCTCACTTAAATGCCAAATTAGAAACTGAGGAGCCTAAAGGAATCAAAATATTGTGGCTTAAACCTTTATATTTGTCTTCGATTGGGAAAAAAAATAAATAGAAAAGGACAAGCGCTCTGCAGGAGAACAGAAATAAAAGGCACTATGGAGTTTGTGCGCTTTAATTTAGATGCCTGATGATGTGTGGATCTGGGACAGGTCATAACATGCAACAAAGCCACCCTGAGTGTGATTTACCAAAGCAGAAATGAGTTTTGACCTAGAGTGACTGTAAGGCTGTGCGAATGACCCTTGGATATGTCAGAATAGCACTCAATAAGTAATTGCAAACATTTTTTTTTCTTTTGCAGTTTTTGTTCGGAGACAACTCGGGCAAATACTCCATACTAATCCCAACACAGAACAAACAGTAAAAGCAGCCTTTGCTGCTAGTGCTGGGAGAAAACATTCAATTAAGTTGCTGCAGTGGCTTAGTGACAGCAGCTTTTCACCTTTGGAAACCTAGCCTCTAGTTATCTGTCCTGGGTCACTACAGAAAATGAGTTGATGTTCTTAGGCTAAGCCCTGGGGCACATTTTGCTCAGAATCACTAAACCACAGTATAATTTGGAGCTTTTGACTGTGTGTACTTAGCAAAGGTCTAGGCCTGGAAAAAAGCTGAAATTCAAGATTAGAATGTGTTAAGAACCAAACAGCTTCCCAAAAAATTAAAATACTGACATTCCCAGAACTTTAACAGACATTAGAGTCACTAACGTCAAATTCAAAAGAAACCTGTGGGTGGGCAAAACAATGATATAGGAATAGTGAAACCTTCCCAGATGCTGGGAACAGAAGGGAGTGTTCATAAACGGAAGGGAAACCTTAACCACATGGATGGGGACTTTAGGCAGCTAGATAAGCAAAGCAAGTCTGACCACCCTCAGTGCCATGCAGTGAGGTTTGCAGCGCCTGCGCTGGTTTTGGCATCCCTACCTCAGTTTCTATAGTGCAAGGACACCCCTTAACCATCCAGTCACTCCTGCCTGAGTGGAGAAAAAGAGTCAAATGCAGGACTGGAAGGGCAAGGAGAGACTCTCCGGCAGGATGGCTCAGGTATGGCCATCCTGCACCATCCCCATGCCTCAGCCCTCTTCCGCACTAGGAGCAGGGATGGACGGGCTGTAGGGATGGCATCCTCCACCTGCCTGCTCCTCCGCAGCCACTGCTGGCAGTGGGCAGGCAGGACAGCCATGGCACACCCCCCAACTTTAACCTGAAGATAACTCTACACAACAACAGATCCTTTGAAACCCTGGTGCAAGCTTTTTCTTTAAAGCGAGCTCATTGAGAGTCATCAGAGACTTGCCATCTTTAAAGTTACATTTAGAGCAAAACAAAAGTACCAAAACAGAATGAGGAAACCCTGTTCAAAGAGCAGTTGCTCTGAGCTGCAGAGCAAATATCTCCCCACATTCCCAGGGCACTGATTTCCTCTGTACTCACTCTTCACCCCAGTAGCTTCCAGTACCTTCCTGGCTTGCACAAACATGTACACAAAGCCTGTGGGTCTCTGTAAGAGTCTCCCTTTCTCTGACACTTGGCTTGCTGCCTGCTCCCTGCCACAGACCAGCCCTCACACAGCTTTCCCACCTGTGCTGCAACCAGACCCATCTCCACACACCTGCCAGAAACATCGTCAGCTGTTACCTTTAAAGGGAGGGGAGGAGGAAAAAATCTTTTTCTCTACAGGGTTGCACCTAGCCCAAACAACAGCATCAGCCTGATCACCGCTGGCTGGGAGCCTTTGCCTCTCCTCTGCATCCTCTGCACTGCTTTGTGCATCGTAAGTGCTGGCACTTGGGTGGGCAAGTGGGGCGGCTGACCCATGGCTCCAGCTGGGAAGCAGGCCAGATCCATGGCAGCCATGGGACATGGGTTCTTCTGATGCGTCTCAGGTCCCTGTTCTGTGTTTGTTTGTTTCTTTTGTTGTTATAGACCCAGAATGCTGTCATTTCCCAGACTGATTAGCAACTGGGAGACAGACAGAGAAGTGAGCTAACAGGCTGCTGAAATGACAGGACTGTCTTCATTCTCCTGATTTACACACATAATTTAAATTTAGCGAGTTTTCCTCACTGTAGAAAGTCCATTAAAAGGTTTTTTTTTTTTTCATTTATTTGATTTTTTTCAATGGTAGAAGAAAAAGCAATATATATGTCTCTCTATTGCAGCATGCAGATATAAGCCAGGAGGCAATATAAACAATCTTAGGAATGTGTTTTGTGATATAAAGTTTCCCAAATCTTTGTAATTCCATTTTTTTCCCCATGATTGTCTGAAAATGTTCTGATGTTTCCCTTTCCTCACAGAACCCAGACCTCCTTCCCAGTGCCATATACTGCTTTTATTGAAATTAGAGGCCACAGTAGCTTATTACTCTTAAGGCAGAATCTGAGGTTTGGGTAGTAGGTTGGAATAAGGCACCAACATTTGCCAGCCACTACAATGGATGAACTTACCCTTTCTTCTGTCTGAATGGCAGGTATGGGAAAAATGGGTTATTGATGCAATTCCTCGTTAAGCACATGTGATGTCAAGCTTTAAAACCTCACCAGCTACCTACACATCACGCCCGGCTTCCAAATGAACTGGCTGTGGCACATGGCAATTTGTGCTAAGGAAACACTTTGCCAGAAATTGGCACTGTAGCAAGGAGGGAACCTGACTTGAGCATCATTCTCATCTTCCGTTACATTTTGACCAGCAAATAGGTCAGGCTGTCAGCAAATAGCCTTTAGAGTTTAATTACATGATTGAATTTGCTGAGGAGTGTGAAAGACGAAAGAACAAATAACTAACGGAAAGCAATTTTTCCCCCCCTCCTTTACTCTGGGGTAGCCATAATTAAAGTTAAAGTGCTGCTGCTTTGCTGGAAACCAAGTTAGGGAAGTGAATTGTAATTGCAAACACTGTTTGCTCAGTCACTCTTGGCAACAGCATCATGTTAACTCAGTCTTTGTGTCTCCTGTGAATCCTCCAGATTGACGAAAACATCTTTTCTTATCCAATTTGTTATCACTGACTTCAGAAAGTCATTAAAGAATATCAGTAGAGCAGATTGGGATCTGGATTAAGAAATCAATTATTGCCAGGAAGTGCCTTTATAGACGCTAATTAGGCCTTGACTGACATTTACGGTATTCCTTTAATGGTATGTATGGTCAGTTTTTAAAGGTACAGGGCAGATATCAGTGCTGTGTGGAACACCCACTTTTTTTTTTCAGCTGGCCATGTGTCAGTTCTTGCCAGACCAGCTGTGTACTGCCATACCTATAAAATATAAAATGCCTAGAAAATGTAAATTATCATATAAGAAAAAATAAAGCCGTCGACCTGTTCATTTAGCTAGAAATTAAATGCTACCTCTGCCCCCGGATAGCCAGGATAAGCTGTGTTTAGCAGGATAGCTCGTGCCTATCATGGCTGTTCCACAGATTGCCAATGGCAGATAGATTAGGCCTTCACAGGAAGGACCTAATAGATATACGACAGGCGTAGATGCGTTTAGACATCTGTGCAAGAGAGAAAGGCCACAGGATAAGTAACCTTACCCTGTGAAAGATGGAAACGGCTACGCAGATCTGTAACAGAAGCAGCCTAGACAAGTATAATTTAATAGGGGGAACACAGAAATGGAGCAGTGCCAGGGGACTGTGTCGGAGGTGAGATGGGCACAGGGCTTGTTTGCACTTGCTGCTTTATCTGTGTCTGATGAAAACACTGTCGGCGCCATTCTCCATATAGACAAACATTGAATCTTTCTGCTTTATGTAGCCTAAACCCAAAATATGAAAGCCTACGTTAAACTGTGTTCCACTCCTAACCTCCCCTCTGTCAAATCCTGCTTGGGTGAATATCTCTGGATATATCAGTGTGTTATGCTTCCTTCGTGTTTTTAAAATACAACAGTCGCTACTATTTTATAACTGCCTTTACTGTAAGCAAAAGCTGTTTGAAGACAACCCTGCTCATCCCTCCTACCCCCTGTAAAAAAAAATCCAAACCAACATACAAACACCCAAACTATAGATTGTCAAATAATGATACAAAAAGTAAGAAACTGGAAAGGAGCAATTGGTAAAGAAATAAATAAAGCGATTGTGGATTATGTCAGGGCAGATGCAATCAATATAATTCGCGTAAGCCCTTATGGATTTCAGCATTAGCTCTTTTACATGGCCAATATCAAAATGACCTACAATACACGTTTAGGAGACTGGTATAGAGATGGAGAATTAAAGGAAAGACTGTTTTCTAACTTCTTAGGACTCAAATCCTAAGGTTTTGCATTTGCTTTAGTGGCATTGCCTCTAGCTGACTGTAAAAGCATATATATGCCACAAACTCAAGTGTAGATTTAGTATTTAATTTGGTACATGTAAACTGTCCTGAAAGATAATCTCGTTCCTTCTATTTGTTTGAAATATTTTCTAAGACTGTGCGAAACCAAAACACGCTATATTTTAGCTGTCTGTGTGTTCTTCAGGAGCTCAGGCTCTCGATATAGTTAACGCAGAGAGAGAAATGTTTCTTCTGAGAGCAGTTCAGAACACTGAAGGTAGGGTCTGTCTCTATTGATAACACATGGACCTGAAATTTAGTTGTCTGAAGATAGACCATCCTTCACCTAAGTGCCAAATGAAAAGGACTTTATTTCAGTTCTGTGAAATTCTGGTGAAAGGAACAAGGGGCCAGTGAACAGTTTCTATGCAGCGGCTCACCTACCCAAGCACAGCGTGTGCTGCTAACGGGTAAGAGAAATACAGCTGTGCTGCCTTCGTACGTGGGTAAGAGAAATACAGCTGTGCTGCCTTCATACAATAGACATATGAAAAAAGTATCAACTTTCTTAACCAAAAAGCAGAATATTGACTGAATGAATTAGCATCGTAGGCCTGAACTTATAAACAGATGGCTACTGAGATGATAACTGGTTTTGGTTTTGGCATAATTTTATATGGTCTATATAGAACCTGTAATTCTTTGAAAAGTGTGGAATATAACGTGTCCCTTCTATAAACCAAAGCAAAAATAGCTCCGGTGGGGATTTTTTTCTCTGATATTTTGATCAATACTTACTTTGCAAAGGTCTACCTGGTTTGGTTTTACGGTTTCTCCTGTGTTATATCATCTGTGTCACCCTAGTGTAGACCTGGCCTTTTTTTTTTTTTTTTTTTTTTTTTTTTTTTTTTTTTTTTTTCAATGATGGAAGATTCACTCTTACACAGATTTAACAGTGGTGGGGCTTTTTGGACCTCTTTGTTTCCAATCAGTTATTAACATCTGTATGTAATATAAAATATACTTCAATGCCAACAAATATCCCTCCTTGATTTTTAAATGCAAATCATAGTGAAGTTCTGAATCTAACCCAAGTATCCCTCAAATGCGTCTAATCTGAGCATGTCTCAGTGTAAGTTATATTTTCCCCCCAAACAAAAAGTAACAGTGAGGGGTGCAGCACATTCCACCTCAATTCTTCATCTCATGAAAACCAGCATCTTGCCCTTAGGATAAAATTTTAATTCTGTGCCTACCTTTGGCTGCGTAATACATCAATAGAGTGGAAAGCTACCTCAGTAACGTGCTGCAAAACTCACAGTTCAAATCCACAAAAGTATAAACGCATCTTTACATAGATACAAGTGACAAAGGATTGCACAGTCCAAAAGAGAAAGTCACAGCCTGTAGCTCCATCTCAGAGCTCCAGCAAAACCCTGAAATTGCCAGAATTGTAAGATATGAGATTAATGCAGGATTTTTTTCTCAAAAGTGAATGATCTCATTGAATGAGTCATACGGATCAATAGCAAGTCAAAAATCCTGGAAAAAGTGGGTTGAATTTGTATAGTTTCTCCTCTACTTGGTGTTTTTAGAACATCTTCTCACACCTTGCAGGGTGCTTGCCGAAGTGATGGCATGCCTCCTCTTGACGCCAGCGGCTCAGGCTGCTGCAAGTGAGCAAGCAGAAAACAGAAATACTTGGGACTTTCAGTAGCAAACCGCACATAAGAAATTTAGGTGGAAGGTGTGATGACAGGAGAGCAAAAATACCGGTCTGCATCTGAGGGGGATGTTATGGTGGTAATTGCTGTTACAACTGTAACCGTAGCAGGGGCTGTAGTGACTCTAATTAAAGGGTTGTGGCCAGGCAGGGGTGTAAACTGATTCAGGATGCTGTGGTTTCTGCTGAGGGTGCAAAACTGAAAGGTAGGCTGCTGAAATGGATCCACGTTCCTCTCCACGTCAGCAGGAGAAGAGGTGAATGAGGGGAATAGCTGCTGCTGCCTCAACTCTGAGAAGTTTCATTCCAGCTCTTGAGAGCTGTTTTTTGTGCAAGTGCACAGTGGTTTTGGCTCTGCTGCAATTTGTGCAGGAAAATTTTTCAGGAGTAACTAATAGGAGCAGGTGCAAAGAGGTATAGCATTTCCATCACCTCCATAAGTAGCTGAAAACAGCAGGTACAGCACTTTCCAGAATGTGGTTTCTGGAGTTCATTATGCAACTTCTTATTTGTGAGTTTATTAGAATTAGCCGTTGGTCTGTGTTTAGGCTGGAAAGCTAAATAGTAATCAGTCCTCCAGAAAAATACGTTTTTCTTCGTGGCATGTGTCTCCCTACCCTCTTTCTTTCTTTGTCTTTCTTTTCTTTTTTTTTCCTTTTTCTTTCTTTTTTTTTTTTTCTTCTATTTTAAATAAATGTTTCTCTAACCCACCGAGTGTACAGCTTATGCTGAAGCAGTGAACCACAATTTCTGGAAGCGTAGGAATGCTGCTAACTGTACTGCCTGTCTCTAATGAATACATTAGAGTTGCAAGCCAGAAAAGGGGGCACCTCCTGAGATAGCGGCCCCGTTAATTACCCTGCCGGTTTCGATCGCCTTCATTCCACTGGCGTACGAGGAAGACAAGGAAGCAATGACAGATGGGCAAACACAAAAGCTGTGAAAAGTCAGTGATGCTCAGGGTTTTTGCAAGTGTGATAATGACCTCGAGATGATCTGATTTTCGTAAAGGGAGGCTTGTTCTGCAGTTGTCGTCACCATGGTCTCACATCAGAAAGGGCTTGCTTTTCATATTTATACATCTCCGCTGTCACTCCTACTTTCTGCCAGCCACGTCGCCCATACTGCTAAACAACACAAATTACAAACCCAACGCTGATTCCCAACGTGTCTGACAATTGAAGTAGGAAGAGTTGGGAACAAGTTTTAGTCCAGACTCTTTTGCTGACTGCATGGGACCTCATTTCAGTTTCTTCTTCTGTAAACCAAGAAAGATTCACTGCTGCGGACTCTTTTTTTTTTTTTTTTTTTTTTTTTTAAATGAATGGTGATGTGCAGGTGGAGAACAGAAGTAATCTTTGTTTATCACAAAAATTGCAGTTTGGTTGTACTTAGAAGTTTTGTCTTCTAATGTGAATGCCATGATTTTGTATGCTTGGAATGCATTCAGAAAAAGCCATCCCTTTCTCATGTAAATTAATACATCTGAATCACTGTAGAATGTCTTTAAGAAAGCTTTAACTCATCCAGTTTAAACGTGTGTTTTGTCTGAAAATAAGCAATTTAAAACCAGTAGTGCAAAGTGGGGTTTTGTATTTTTGTCTATTTTATTTGAAAACAATCAAGCTTTAAACTGATATGTAAACAGAATATCTAGTTCAAGTAACTGAATAAGCAACGAACAACCCTTTTAAAATCTGCTGCCAGTTTTGATTGTTGTTTATTTCGCAATTAAGATGAACACAGGTGAATATTTGGTTTGACTAAGGCACAGTAGGACAAGCAGCTGGCTTGAGGTCACACAGTGCCCAGCCTGTGCTGTATTTCAGTCCAAGTTTCTTTTCTTTATCCTAGCCTCACCAGACCAGCCCCCTAAAGCTTGACTTGCTAGGGTCCACATTGATTTCATGCTGCTGTTGGGTTATGTCCCTTCCCATCTTGACACCTGTAATTGCTTGATGGCGATATGAAGGCTGCAAATATTCATTTGAAGCCAAAGAATATCTTAGAAACCATTTTAGGTCTTCCTTTTCTTTCATCATCTTTATTTGTGGGTACTGAATAAAGTTCAGAATATGACATACTCATGTTAATACTTTACTAGAGTAAGAAAGAAAAAATAATAGGCACATGTGTTCTGAAGAAAAGATTTGCAGTTATTCACATATATTCATAAATTACCTTTGCTGACTACTTCAAGCCTGGTCCCCCAACATCTTACCGTTAGTGTGGATACTTAAATTTTATGCAAAGAGTACACGGTACCCTTGTCTTCTGCTCCAGGAGAGATTTGAGCTAGATTGTCAGTACTGGAGCAGTGGAGATCTGGATCTCCTGACCCCTGACCAAAGCTTTCAGTTCTAATGACTTGCGCCATCCCATCGGGGCTGTTGTACTGTGTGCTGTATGCATTAGGGAATAATCCAGCACCTTGCATGTAAAAGCACGTGGGCTTGGCCACTCTCACTGGCCTTAGGGTTATGCCGTCATTCATACAGAAGGTTGGAAAGAGTATTTAGCAGTAAGAGCTTCCAAAAATCATTAAAATTTAATTTGCTTGTGGGGAGGGAAGCGTAAAGCACAGGAGATTATGTTCAGTTTATGAGCCCTGACCTTTCATGCTTAGCCATTTCTCTGGTTTAATTTTGGTTCATGAAGTACATATTTCATATGGCTCTGGTTATTATTACGTACTTCTTATTTTATTATTACTTGAATGTATATGGGAGGCTATCATTTCCTTTATTGCTGTGGGAGACAGCATCCTGTATCAGTCAGGAAGTACATGGGGGCAACAGTTAAATGTTCTCTGTGCCGAGGCTGCGGTCAGCTTTAGAGAATGGAACCGAACAGATGCTCTGTACCTTCAGATGTGCTCCTGCCATCGGTGCTGAGAGGACATCAAGCTTTTTAACAGCAAAATCCCATGTACGTCTGGGCCCCCACAAACCCTGCTGGTTTTCCAACCATCTGAACGGATGCTCAGCTGCTGCAGGACAGCTACTTAAAGACTCTATCGCAGCTGAATGATGTTTCCTTTTTTCTCAGTGCTTTTGTAGCTGCTCAGTAACGATCATCATGGGTCACTGTTTATTATCCCAGCTTCACAGTGATGTTATTTTTCACAGCCCCCTACATGACTGTTTTCATTCCATTCCCTCTTTCCTTTTGGATTTTTAACACTTCTTAATCCAGGACAGAAACCCCCATACCCCCAACCAAACAAATAATACAACCCTCTCCAAACTGGTGGAAAATGCCAAAATAGTGTGTCTGGCTAGTAGCCAGATCCCTAAAATTGAGAGGACAGATGCACCCCTATGTGTTCATGTATCCAGTTTCTTCCAAACTCTCTCTGCCCACTGCCCCAAAGAAGAGCCGAGCACGCAGACAGACCAAACACCTCCTTAAAGCGTGCTTCTCCTCCTGAAGCCCTGGTATCTGCACCATGGTGAAAGCTCCCAAGACCAAGAAGAGTCAGAGAGGTCAAGACTGATCAGCTGGTCTAAAACACACAGCTGGTAAAATGCTGAATAAACACATCTCCTGATGTTGAATAATACAAAGAGAGGGCCGTGCCCATGCTCCACTCATTGCGCGTACAGAGTGGATGTGTGGGAGCATTTAATTTAAGCAGGAAGGTAAAGGGGAAAGACTATCAGAATCAGCAGTGCTTACAATAACGCCTGCTCTTTAGACAACTGGCTCCTGTCTATCCATTTAGCTTTCCCCAGTAAATTGATGAAGGGAAAAAAAGTGAAAGGAACTCAGTAAATGAGTCTGAAAACAACTATTGCAGTGCCTTGTGGACCTGGAGGCAGGTGATTCAGGCCTCCTTTCATCAATATTTGATTTACACCAGGCGTTCTTTATTTTAAGCAACTTCTCTCTGTGTCTTGACAGGTGGGTTGGCTGCACAGCAGCCATCGGCACAGCCCCTCAGTGTGGATGCGTGCTCAGGGGTGAGCTGGCAAACTGCATCCCTGCGTGTACATTTGTGCTTGTTTTTGACTACATTTGCTTGCAACAGAAAGCATAAAGCTCTTTAAATGAGTGGCACCTATAGAGGAGAAGATATTTGAAGTTACAACAGAACAATGTATGTAATTCCTCCTTCTGTGTCAAAATCACTTGGAAAATGTGCTTTCCAGTCAACTGCAGTTATGATGTGCTGAGAAAAATTAAGCAAAACCTCTCTTTAGTGAATTTCTGTTTGCCTGAGCTAGCCAAGTGTGGTGAGAGTACAGAGCTTAGATAACTTGGCTGAAAGGATTTTAATCAGGAATAAGCATAACAGACAAACAGTCAGCACCCTGTAAGCTCTGCAGCCTCTTGGATCCAATTTCTTCTTCTTTTTTTGTTGTTGTTTTTCCTTTCCTAAAAATCTCTCTATTCTGAATGTTTCAGGAGTCCATCCTCAACCAGGAAAACGTTTAAGAGCTGTCTGAAATAGGGGTGGTCTATAATTCTAAACAATGTGTCTAAATTGGGACCTGACTGTGGAAAATTAGGTTTTCAGGTAACATTTTAAAGGGATACAAGGAGCTTATCAGCAAATAATAGGAACAGTTCTAAACAGCTGGTAGGCTTTGCTGTTTCTAACCTAGATTAGTAAATTCCATGTCATATTATCACAATGTTTTTCACCTTCTTCTGGACATTTTATTGACATGTCACTGCTGCACAGAGGTTGTGATGATGGAGCTTGAAGCGGCAGTGCCTTGTTAACCATAGGACAGTAGCTACTTTGGAGAAATGCAGAAACTGGGGGGATTTGATGGGACTGTAAATTAGCAACTGATAACCATCTATTTATGAGAAAACCACGGGTGAAACCTAAAGATGGTTATTTCCCACTGTCTTTGGCTGAGGCTGTCTTGGAGTAGGAAGATAGCAGGATCTTTCCTTGCTTGATTCACTCAGAATCCTTTGGTTTGAGCTAAGAGGCTCGGAAGGGCAGAAGGCAAAGGACGAAGGGGGTGGTCTTGGCATGTGCTCACTGAGAACGTGTCTTTGCTCTGCAGCCGAGTTCAGCTCTGGCATAATGGCCTCTGTAAGTATAAGCAAGTGGCTTCCTAAATTGCCTTAATCCCTAAGTGACTACTTTGACGCCGACTGTGTTCACCACTCCTGATGCAGAAATCTCTTCAAGCAAGCAATGGAAATGAATGCCTAGGGAGTCAGTGGAGTCCTCATCACTGAAACTCTGAAGATCAGTTCAAACTAACTTTTCTGAGGAATGGTGCAGCTCAGCCTGATTTTACAGATTTCTCTGATGTCATGGAAAGGATTCATACAACTGGTGCAACTGCACAAGCAGTCGGTGTCAAAACTTGGGGTTGCTACCATTACCAGGGTGTGAGTGACCCAGATATTTAAGATTTAAAATTGTCTTTATCTCTAACTATTAACTAAAGTAGCATTGATGTAACAACACAAGGCTGCTAAAAGCAAGCAAACAAACAGTGCTAACTGAAAATTGTCTGAACACAACCTAAATTCTTAACGTGGATTTTAAAGTGCCTATAAAGTTGTTCTCCCATCCTCCGCTGTTAGTGCACTCTGCAGTCTCCAAGGCTGGGTCAATGAAGGGGCACACTGTATATCTTCAAAAGAGATCAATTGCAATCCCCCAAAGACTGTGCTGCATTACCATTACAGAAGATCGCTAATCAGGAGCAACTTGCTCTACGGCATTGGACACATGTAACTTATCTCCCTGCATTATCCTCTCTTTAAAAAAAATATAAAAAAACCAAACACAAAACACAACCCACCCCACAAATCTCCAGCTGCCTATATAGAGGATTGAATAAGATTATGCTTTTACCCTGCTGAGCCTGGGGTAAATGGCAACTCGGGCATTGGAGAAGCCTGGAATTCTTCTGTCTGTCTGAAATAAATTTAATTTTTTTTTTCTTTTTACTGTTGGCTTGTTTGCTTTTTTTGCAAGGGAAATGAAACAAACAGCATGGTTTTTGGGATTTTTTAGGAAATGTTGAAACATGTTTAAGGTTTGCGTACAGTTAAAATCCGTGCAACGTTTCCAACTATTACCCTCCCTCACGCCCTCCTGGCACCACTGCAGAGGTGGGTGCAGAGAGCAATGTGGAGGAAAGCGTATAGTGAAGACGGGAAAGTCAGAAGTTGTGTTGGGCCAGGTGGTGTTGCTCAGAGAGACCCTCCATCCCTGGCTGGGGGTGGCCACTCAGCTGGTGCGGTGGCTGTCTGGCCCTGAGTAACCGTGCGAGTGCAGCACCTGTGTGCAGCGTTACCTGCGATGAGTAATGACAGCTCGGTTCTGTGAATCCAAATGCCTCAGTGATTCAGGGCGGTGTAAGAAATACTGGTTGTGATCTGTTTTTCTCCACCTTCGCTTCATCCCCTATTAGGGAACAGGGAATTAAAAGCAGTGACTTCAAGACATTAAATAAATAAATGTGAAAAGGGCACTACCCTGAACTATAGCTATACCTGAAGAAGCATTGTGAATTTATTTGTGTTTCTGCAAGTTTCTGTGCGCTGTTGAAGCAAGGAATTCCGATAGAGATATCTATTACTAAGACATAAATCAGGACTGGGTTTTTTTTGTTTGGTTGGTTTTGGTGGGGGTTTTTTTTGCTGTTTACTGAGACTGCAAACTGCCTGCTAATCACAATTTCCTTCTGTTTTGTCCAACTCTATTATGTGATGTTTACTCCAGCCTTTGAAGAATTGACTCACTTTCTCAGTTGTAGTAGGCATCAGATAATTATTTTTTAACATAGTAACTAAATAGCATCAACAGCCAGAACCTCTCAAACTCACCTTCATGTTCTTGACATTGGAAAGTAGTTACGCTGCCAAAACAGAAGCCATGGGAACTGAAGTACCTCATCTTAGATACAGAATTTTAGCTGAACAATAAAATTTACCTGTATTCAAAGTGTTCTTCTTATTAATATTGGAAAGATAACTGCTTCGGATAGCTGGGTACTTTAACTACTGTGTACTGATTTAACTCTTAGTTTAGTTACTAGCTGCCTCATCTGTGGTGGCATTTTGCTCCTTGCCTGTTAAATATATTTGTTTGGCAATGTCTTTTTTAAACAAGAGGGCAGAAAAAAGGGGGAGAGGGGACAGGGATGGGTGTGGGTACAAAATCCATTGACTGTTCAGAATCATTTGACTTCAAACACAAACTTTATTAATCAGAGGATTTATTGCAGTCACAGGGATAACTGCACTTCCAGCTCACCCTGGCATCCTCCAGAATAAATAACCCGAGGCATCCATCACCTCTTAGCTGACTCACACTCCATTCCCACCATGTGCAGACTGCAGTCCCCTGTGATTTATCACGGCTGCCTTAGCAGCCCTAAGTCAGCTCTGTTGTCTCTAGCTTTTCCGCCCCCCCTGGAAATAGTATTCATGATGACTAACTACTAAATTGCCTTCTTAAAGCAAGACGTGCATTTAGAACTGAACCAGAAAGAAGTGGATAGACTTCAAAACAAGGAATGGTCTGCATCCGTGCCTGCTTCACCCTGTAGTTTACCCCTTCTTCATGATTTCTTATCACCCCTTCTCCATGTGGTTTATCTTCTTGGTTGGGCTGCCTCTGCGAGAACTGCTGCCTGTGTCTTACCATCTACCTGGAGACCCCTGGAAATGTAACCCACCTCCATTCCGCTCCCTCATCACCCCTACCACCTCTTAGAAGGCTTTTGATTAATGTAGGGATCTTTTTCACCCCTGAGCCACCACTTTGACAAAGCAGGGAAACACGGGAATCACATTGCCCTAATGGCAACTGGCTAGTAAAAGCAGCTCTGGAAACAAGATGCCCGGTGCTACCAGCCCACATATTAATAAAATAGTTACACAGCAGTACTGCGCTCAACCCAGGGTCAATAGCGGTTCTCTTTGCATGCTAGTTTTCTTACTAAAAAAAATAAAATAAATCTTTTTCAGGTACAGTACTGATTTGAAATTTTATTTTCCTCGATGCACTTGCTGCATTTGTTGGTTATACAGTGGACAAATGCAACTTTATACTGCCGGGGACTGACAGAAATATTGTTGGTCTGTCATGAGGCTGGTACCTGCAGATACTAAGTGAGCAATGGTTACTAGTATGCAAAGTCTGAGAGTAGTAATCTGTCACCTTGCAGCAAATGTATCATAGCCTCCATACCAGATGTAAAGACTGTATTATAATAATTTCCTCAGTTTTCCCAGGTGTATAAGAGTGATTATAATACCACTTTTTTAAAAAGCGAAGGAATTTGCTAATAAAAAATAATCTTCATGCATTTATTCATAGGTCAAATATGGTGCAGAAAATGTGAGAAACTTAACCTCTATAGGAAGAAAGTGTTTCTAGCAGAAGACAATCAGGAATAAAACAAAACCACAATTATATTATTTTCTCAGTTTTTCAGTGAAGAAGATATAATTGAAAGTTAACAGCTTGCTTCTTGAAGCTGGAAATTGATGCCAATTCATTTCCTACCTCCACTGCCCTTAGGATAGGCTGTGGCAAGTTTTACCCTGCTCCAACTAGATGATTTTGAGAAAAGGTTTTGTTAGTCTCCTTAAGACCTGGTTGATCTCCTGGGTTGCAGGCTGTAAGTTAAGGTACGTATGTAGTAATTGCTGTTGGATAAAGACGTTTCCTCAATAGGAAGCGGGTCCTCACCTGATGGAATAAATGGTCCTGTGGCACCAGCGAGGAGTGGTGTGTATGGGTTTGTCGGGGCCTCGCACCTGCAGTGTGGGTTCAGACTCTAATCACTGCTGAATGGCGTAAGAAATATATTCAAAGATCTTTAGCTGGAAAAAGGCATGGTATTTTTCTTCTCTATTTGTTCAACCATAGGGGCAGTCTTTTTTCCCAGGGCCCAGACCTCACGGCGCATAGAATAAATACCCTTTTGCCCCACATGAATTTTCACGTGGCTGACAAACCACTGAAAGCTGGAGTATGCAATGGAACTGAAAATGCTACTATATCCTTATATTCATGCTATGAAGCAAGCAGAAAGTTATAACATTTTAATTCTATACTGTTTGTACTATTTTTTCTAGATTTTTCAGTCTCAGTCTTTTTTACTGCTATATAATCTTTGCAATGTTTTCATTTCCTTGCATTTTTCATCATCAACAAAATACTTGCAACAATTGGTTTAATAGAACATTTGCAGAACTGTGCTGAATGTGTAGTGTCCCATCTTGATTTTATTTTTTTTAAAGTACAGAATCCCTGTTTAAATTTAGACTCCGAGTTCACTTTGATAAAGTACATGTTCTGGGTTTTTTTGTCCTGCCCTAAGAGCCACTGTTCATCACACGTAGCCAAAGGGAGCCTTCTGTGATTCCAGCTGGAAATGCACAGCTGGAAACTCTGTCCTGTTTCTTGGTTCTGTTAGTCTCACTTTATTCTGTCCTGGAGAAATGAGAGGTTTTATATTTTGTTACTACATATGGACCATAAGAACTCTGATGAATTATTTATAAATAACCTAACAGAATGGAAGTAGGGCAGCTATAAATATGTTTTTTATGTCCACTAATTCATTGTTACAAATATGACCTGTTGCAATATGCCATACAGCAAAAGCACACCGCTTTTTGTCAGCTGCTGCAGTTGTTTTGATGGTTAAAAAATGAGCCTATAGTATATCTGCCACGGTCAAAGCAGGTCCTGCGTGCAGTGCCTGGACAAATGGAAGGCCCAGAGCAGACATTAAACAGGTTTAAAGCTCTGTAACATCTGAACACCGTTTCCTGTCCCTAGTTCTCATTTTTATATTTGGCATAAGCTATGACCTTTACTCCTATCCTTTAAAGGGATAACTTTTATAGCAGGGGGGGTGATTTCGCTTCAGGTGTCTAAAACTTCTACTGAATTCCACTTGCACCATATGTGCCTATAATGGCCTGTGTTGACTTAGTGCTGCGGGTTGTAATCCCACTATCCCCACCTTCCCATCCCAAAAGAGCTCACTGAGATCACTTGCACTACTTAATTAAAGACTTTATTACATATAACTGGCTGTAACCAGGGTTGTTAGAGACCTATTCCCTTCCCCCTTACCCTGATTTTTATACCAGTAAAAGTTCAGAAGTTTGTATTGCAAGAGCCTAGAATAATTAATACTAACTTGAGCATTCTGGGCTAAAGAGATATATACCTCTCACCAGTATCTTTTAAATCGGACATTTAGCTTTTGGGGTATATGGACTTATTCTAGTAGCAAGTAACTTGGAATAGCGACTACACTTTACTAGGCTCATTACAGAAAGTTCCTGTTTTCACTGAAAAATTCTCAGGGATTTGTGAATTTTAAAACTCAAACCCTGCTGAATTAAAGGCAGGTTCCACAAGAAGAGAAGTATTTTGTTTCTTGGTTTTCTGTTGAAGGTGGTGGAACTCTCCTTCCTCACTCCATTCCCACGTTTGCATAGACACAGACCCCTGGCTATTAAAATTTCATTTTAAAACAGAAACTTTTGTCCAGTCAGGAGAAAAAAACCCCATCATTACTCACCTTCATATTTAACTTGTATGAGCTTTCTCTTGTAGCGATTGGGAAAAGTGTTACTCCTACGCTTGGCATTCTGGCACCTCCAAAACGCACTTGTCAGAACAACTAGTGCTGTATAATCATCAGCTGCATTTTCAGCTCTAGAAATGCCTTGTCATCATAAATTCTGCAATACAAAATTTTACTCCATTAAATATTCACTTTGTGAAAGAATTCTTGGAGCCCAGCTCTCCCAACCAAGCAAACCTAAACCAGTTGTCTTTAATCTCTGTTTACATCTTCCTTTGCTCTTTCGCTGTATATCACTCATTGCCTCCTTGTTGCCTCAATGCTCTATCCATTTGCAAACTTTCACCGTGGTAGGAGCATCCTTAATGTTGGTACACAGACATCAATGGGGCTATTTCCCCGCAACAAAAAAAGGTTCAGTGCATAAGCTGCAGCTCTGTATTGATCCTCTGCTGTAAAAATCTATTTTAGGCATTGACTACGCTGGGCCTTCCAGTTGTATCATGTTTCTGCTTCCCCTGAGCTCCATCAAAATGCCAAGAATGGAGATGTGCTTGCCAGCCAAATATCGCAGCTACCATTCCCAGAGCTGGGAAAACTGAGCTAACAGCTTGAACATCTGGATGACCACAAGTACATTATTGTCAGTCTGTCCAAGATTTGCAATTTCTTAGATATCTTTGTCATATCTTAGAAGTGGACCCAGCACTACACTTCTATTGCACTGATTCGGTAATGTCTTGTGGACCACCTGACTTCAGGGGGTCTTGACTGTCTAATGTAGAAGCAGCAAGATTGCTTCTGCTTTTTCTAACAGGCTGCTTCTCAGCTTCGTCTTCAGATAAACATACAGACCGGCAGTCCCGGGAAAGCTTGCTCGTGTTCTACAAAGATGGTACTGTTCAGGCAAATCATAAGTTGTTGTTTTCAGTATTAAAACAGTGGGATAGTGTATCCACAGGCTGGCACATGTTCTGTGTGTAAATACCTTCAGTAGGTTGCTGTGAATGGGGGAGTCTATTTATAGAGCAAAGATGTATGCTGGTAGGTAAGGGAAAGGGTTAAACACAGAGGAACTTCGTTTATTCTCTAATGCTACATATGGTCTCTGAAAATCAAAGCATGAAAACCTCATGGAGCTTGGAAAACGATGAAACCACAAGTCATTTTTAACTAATTCCTGTATGCCATGTTACTCAATTTTACAAGATACAGCTGAAAAAAAAACCCCTACCATGTGGTTTCATTTAAGTTTATGTTGGCTCTCCTAGGTCCACCCCACGAAGTGAATGAGTGCAAGGAGGGCAAGCGGAGTATCACTTGGTACTGCCGTCTCCCGTCTTCCTTTCTGTGCTGGAGCCCAGATCCAGTAGCTAAGAAGGACCGGCAGAGGCTGTGGGGCAGTGGAAATAATAGTTCCTAGCTGATCAAAATACGTGGGAAGAACTGGAATTTAGTTGTACTTACCTGCCTGGCTTGCTTTAAGACCTAGATATATGTTGGAAGGTACCCCGGGGTGTTTGCTGATGCTTATTTTCTGCATTAAATTAGGATGTCTGTCCACCTTCAGCGCTTCTGTTTTATATCTCTGTGATGACAAAACTAAAATTTCCAGAGCACCTACTGCTTAGGTAACCGAGTAACTGATGACAAGGTGAGACAGTTCCTTAGGCTGTATGTCTAAAGGGCCTTTTGCAGTGGGAGTCCTAATTTCTGGGTGGGCCTTGGCGTGTGATAACAATTTTGAAACCTGAAGCACAATGCTGAATTCTTTTTTGTGGTATATTTCCACTTCGGGTTGACTGGCTGTTGAGCTATTCGGGATTTGAGTCTCTTTTCAGTTATTTGTATAATATTCTGCTATATAAACCTTGAGTAAATAAGAGGTGAATTAACCTTTTCAACTTCTGAGAAAGCAGCATGATAGCAGACATCATTTTAATAGTCACTTTTGAGAAAATCTAGAGCTGAGATAGCAATTCTTAATCCATAATCTGTTATCCATAATATCCATAATCCTATTAGTTTTGGCACCATTAAAAATGTTTTTCAAGAAATTAACACAATAGGCTAAGAAAAGTTATGTGAAATTAAATATAAAAATTTATCCTTGAATGCAACGCTAATCTTAACAAAGTAAAGCCTTTGGTCGGTTCTTAAAGATCAGTTGTAACACTTTTCCTTATGCCTGTATTACACCACCATGCGGAATTATGGCATGGGAATGCAAGTATGCTGCTGAGAAAAGAAACTTTCCTTTTTAGAAATTACTGCTTCATAGCATCTGAAAGTGGCAGTGAAGTTCGTTACAAATTCTGAAACGAGTGCTGTGTTTGGGCAGTTAGTGCACCTCTAGAAGCAGTTTCAGCAGTCTTTATGGGACCATGGGACAGGCGTTGTGAAGTATGTTTAGTGCTAAAATCTTGGAAAGTACTCATTTAGAAATCATGCACCTGCCTTTTCATGACCAAAATTGAGAAGATATGACACCAAAATTGAGAAGATTTGACACCAAAATATTTTCCAAAAAGGAAAATTTTAAGCAAAATTTAATTTGATACTTAAAAGCTTTAGGGATTCGAGGCCCTGTTTTTACCCTTAAAATGACAGAAAATATTAATATCATCACCAACAGGAATAGCGCTGGATGTATCAAACAGCAGGACTTACAGAACAGCAAAAGCCTTCCCTGGCACAAACGAGCATCTCTCCTTTCTATTTTGTTGTTCAGCTCCAGTTTAAATGATATGTGACTGATACACTCTGTACACTCTCTACCAGCAAGAACTAAACTAGAGCAAGCCTGTCAGGACAAAAAAGGATGCAGCACACCCTGATAAATGCATGTCCTTGTTCATTTCTAATAATTCCAGGGGCTGATGAATTCTATCGCCAAGGGATTTGGGTATGTAAATCTCCCTGGCTAAAGCTTTGCTGAATTTTATAAGAACAGAGCATTGTCTTTGTGTTACTAAACACAATAGTTAGTGGGTCTTGTGACCTTACTCTCTAAGGATTGGATCTTTAAAAAAAAAAAAAGTAATGAAGAAAGGCTCTGCAATGTGCTGTGGTGTATAAATGAGACCCTGGAGATTCCTAAACCAATCCAGGGGTTGACAATAAAAATTTTCAAGTGCAAAAGAAATTTTGACAGAGCATGAATAGATGATGACTGGATATGGATATAAAAGGAGCAGAGTTTCCTAGAGAAGTTTTCATTCATGTGGTGGACCGCTGGAGGTGACAGTTCACCAGCTACACACTGTCTTACGAGGAGATTGCCTGGGACTTAATAGAGTAGTCAGGGCAGGGCAGGGAACAGCAATAGCCGCCTGCTTAAAGGAGTTAATGCAGCAAAAGAGTAAGGTCATTCAGGCATGTTGCTGGGTTATTTCTAAAGCAAGATATAGAATGAGTGACTAATTTCTTTGTAGTGTTCTTCCCCTTCGTCTGAGAGCTTGAGTTCCTTCATTCCTGAACAAATATTGCAGCTTCAGTGCAAATGAATCTGTCTGTGGCTGCTCAGACACTGGCCATGTGTCCTCCTTGGGGCTCCCCTTTCCCAGTGGCAGCGTTACTGACTTGCAGAGACCAAATCCTAGAAGCTGAAGCCGAGTCTTCAAATTTGAAAGCTGAAGATTGTTCACTTTGTAAACACCTGCATTAAATGCTCAAAAAATCTGCAATTACTGTAAGCTAAAACTTCAGCTTTTTCTTATTTAATATTGAGAAACTTGTGTTCCTTTCACAGAATGATTAAAATTTGCCTAGCTTTTTGTTTGTTTCTTTTTTATTCTTTCCCCCCACCTGTCTTTCTGAATAGAGGCCTGAGAGAGACTGGCAGAGCTGGTGAGCTCTTTGACCAGAGAAGGAAAAGTCCTAGTCAGAGGTAGAAGGATTTTATTTGCACACGATTTTTAGATCACAGTTTACAAGAGGTATCTATGCCTGTGAACTCCAGTTGCAGTTCTTAGAGGCAGTGATTTTAGAAGGCTTGAAAAGAGCACTTTTTCACCTGAAGCCTAAGCCAGAAGAGGTAGCGAGCTAAACTCCTCTCTGCCCCAGGAACTACTCTGAACTCAGTACTGGGTTAGATACAAATCAAAATACTTTCAAACAGCACATTTTTACATAAACCAAATTTATTTTCTGTGAAGGTGTTGCAAAGTCTAATGGATTTGTCCAATGGACAATGGATTTGTCCTTTTCTTCTCTTAAAAGTCCATCAGTAACTAACTGAGTGTAAGTAGAAGAGGAAAAGGATTCTTCAGACTAGAAAGCTGTCACCCAAATAACCACGTACAAGAAGATGAAAGTTTGGTCTGTAATTTTGTTTCTGTAAAGACTGACAAAAGGAACAGTTCAGAATTTCCACAGAGACAACAAAAAGCCTTTTTTAAAAAAAAAAACAACAACTTTTGTTTATTTTTTTCTTTAAAAGTTGTTTTGCTGTTCAAAAGGCATTATAGGAATATTTTCCTGATTTATTTGAAACTTACTCTAAAGAGATCTTCTGGATAAGACTCCCAAGGACAAGCAAAAATCAGTTTATTTTTTTGAACAATAGAACAAGCCTTAAAAAGTGGCATGGAGGGTGGAGAGGATACAGAAGTAGAAAACTTCCAGAAACAAACTTTTAAACTTTTTTAATAGGAGGTTATTTTTATTAACTCTTATGCAAACAGCTGGATTTATGTGGGAACAATATGCATACTATTCACATCATTTCCTTACAATTTTAACTTTTCCACCATCTGGTAGTGGCCTTAGCATTCTGGGTGTTAGATCCTACTTGAAGGGCTACTTGAATAACAGTGAGGCAGAGAAGTAGCCTAAGTTGCGTATGTGTGTGTGTAAGAGAATTTATATGGGATTTTCAAAAAAGACAAAGGAAGATGTTGCATTTCTAAGGACAGTCAACTCAGCCTATGTCTCCTCCACCCCTTTTCTCCTGAAGTCTCAGCCCTTTTTTCTGAAGTCTCCAGCTAAATGCTCAGAATTGATCTGCCTTTTATTTTTATCCCTATTTATAGCAAAGTTTGCTGAAGGGGCATTAGTATTTACCATGACAGGTGCAGTCGTCAGAGTAAATACCTGCTGTCCGCCTCATTCTGGCTTTGACTTACTTGATTTATGATGTTGTGGAAACACTAATATTAGTGTTTTAAAGATTAAAACAAAGCTGAGACGAGAATAGACAGTAATCCCTATCTGAAAAGGTTGAGTATTGTGATTTATAGGGTGCCTTGAAAACAAAGATTTATCTTTAAATATTTTTATCCAGATCTCACACCTTATTAATGGCCAAAGCTAAGTTGAGAATATTAGCACATGATTGGCATTACAAAGAAATTAAGTACACTACATGTAGACATACATTAAGTTATTCTGCATGAATATATGATAGGAACAGGGTACTTTTTACAGCATCTCTTCAATTTTCTTCATAATCCATTGTTTTGTGAATGTAAACCATTACCCTAGTCCTTTTTTACTTTCCTTTATTGAGCAATATGGAAATATCCATACAAAAGTAATTTAGTGAATGAAAAAACCCGCAGGGTGCACATTTTGTTGTAGCACTAGTAAGCTCTCTTCTCAAAGGCATCCTGTGATGATCAAACCTGCTTGGAGGTCTCTCCTGAAGTAGGTCCTGAGATGTAGGTCCAACATTTCTTATTCTGATTCTCCTGGTTAGATCTGCCCGGACGTAAGCTGCATGAAACAACCTGATTTACATCTTCATGTTTTGGCTTGTGCTTTGGGACGCCTTTGTGGTGCAGAAAAGCGTGGCTGGCTCAGTCAGAGAGAAGGCACTAGATCTATTAAAGCTATCGTACACTGTGTCTGTCTTTTCCTTTATTTCAACGTGAATTTAGTATTCATGAATCGTGCCAGATTAACAGAAAAATAGCTTCTCCCTACCCATTATGCAAAAGTCCTGCATAATTTAATGCAGAAGAAACCAAGGTGGCTATATATAAATTTATCAAAAAAGCCATCGTTTTAATAGCAGTGAGTAGCTTGTCTATAGGCTTTATGAACTACCTTGTATAATTCAGGACTTCTAACTGCCCGTATGAAGGTTATTATCTATTTAGTTCAGTAAAACTTCTTCTTGAGGGGGCCTATGTCTCATCCAGGCAATTCTTCTAAAGGTGAAAAATAAATTGTTCCCCGTAGTTACTGTGGTAACTACCCAGCAGTTGGTGACACCCTGAAATGGCCATGATGTGTCAATCACTGCCGGTTGTGGTGATGTCCTTTGGGGAGACAGATGAATTTGGCCAGACCCTTTTAGCTGTTCAGAACCCAAAAAAATCCAAATATACTCCCACAGGAATGAATTTCCAGGCTGGTGATTATGAATTGGGACTGAGTTTGTTTTTAGTAGACTAATAAAATTGTATCAGAAGCTAATAATTTTCAGTCTTTCATTCATCATATCCTTAACTTTACATTCTGATTCAACAACTATTGTTTAAAATAACATTTTGTGAAGAGTTTCTCTGTAGCATGAAGGGCTTCGTCTTCATCTGCTATCCCTGTCTTACTTGCATATTAGTTACTCACACGTGCTGAAACAGTTATTTCTACCATTAATTATCTGTATCATGATAGTGTCTGAAGACCCTGGTCAGGACCAAGCCCATGTTGTGGTAAGAGCAGCACAAATGCATACAAGGTCTCTATCCTTGCCCTGAAGATAATAGCTCTCATAATTTATTTTTGTATTTGAGATGTTATCACTACATTATCTGAACAAATGTTTATCTCTCGGCACCTTTGTAGAAGCAGTGGAATATAATCCCCAATTCGGAGATAAGAAACTGAAAGATTGTGACTTGTCCAAGGTCACATAAAAAAATGCGTGACAGAACTAAGAGGCCAAAAATGTCCGATCCTGGCTCCTTGTGTGAAGCACAGTACCGTTGCTTATTTCTGGTTTCAATTAGAACTAGATTATCTCATGTTGGCTTTAAATTAGGAAACCATTGAAGCAGTTATTGCAGACCAGTGAATAAAGTGACCTGGGCATTTGTCCATTACAATTAGCTGCTAATTTCTACTTTTTATGGATGCCTGAATACTGTTCTTTGTCTTGACAGCTACTTTCCTTTCCACCACATCATTAGCTGGTTTCAATTAGTGTAACTCCATTCACCTCGGAATCTTCTCCTTGAATTTCTCTCTTCTTAGCGGTCTGAAGCACACTGAAGTTTCCCAAATCCATTTCAGGAATGAGCGCTTTGGACTAGGTTCAACATTGTTAAGGCATCCTTGTACCGATGAGGCTTCCCTAAGCCTGTGGAGTCACGCTGCTGTGACACCAACGCATTGACCGGGACCTGGTGCAGCCGGCTCTCCTTGGTGCTGGTGGAAGCCACGTCCTTTGTCCTCTTGGCATCTGGCTAACCGCCTGGAATCATGTGCCTGCAGTTATATCTTTGTTATATCTTAGTATGTGGGCCAGATGCCGATCTGACACAGTGTTGGAAAAATTTGGCATAGTTAATTTGCTCAAGACTCTTTGGGTTTTTTACTGTTTTGCATTTTGGCTACAGAATGTCTGTTTTCATTAGAGATGATGCAGGGTCCTTTTTTAACTGAGCTTCCTTTTAGTAATTTATTTTTTTTTGTCCTCCTGGCTTAACTACACCAAAAAAACATCTAGAAAACATGCATCAATCCTGACTACGCGTTTCAGCAGAGTTTTTAATGCAGTAGTAAGCACTTACTGAGCACAAAGAGTGATAACACACACTGTAATGTAGAACATACTATGTCATTGACACAATTTCATTCTTATGCCTTTCTAAATAAGACCCTCCATTGAAAGCAACTGAAGTGAAGCAAAAAGGTGCACATGGACGTATCTGAAAGGAAGATGTAGGAAGCTCTGCCTTTGAGGCAGTGCAGTCTGGTAGGTAGAGCGCAAGGTTAGGGGCTCAAAGAGCAGGATGCTATTCCTGCTGCTGTGCCTGGCCTGACCTGCGACATTAGAAAAGTCGCTTGCCTTCTCTTTGTTCCTGATCAGCTTTGATGTGTTCTGTATGCAGGTGTATCTTTTGGGCAGCCTTGCCTACATCTGTACTATGATAAACTTCTTGATCATTCTCTAGGCAATTATACAGGAGGTCCACCAGGACTAAAGCAAAAAAAAAAAAAAAAAAAAAGAGTTTCCAATTTAACAACCGATAAAAATGACAAATTCTTGCTGGCCTACAGTAGAAACAACCTTTACTGCAATTAGACACTCCATAGAAAGGATCAAGACCTTGGCCAGACTGATTTCTTTTATCACCTTAAGCAGCCAAGGTCAGAGCTGAGCCGATGTGGCTGGCAGATGGTTTGGCAGGGTGGCCGTGCCACCAGGTGCTAGCTGGAAGGGAGCCCAGTGTCCCCCAGCCTGTGCCTGCCCCTGGAGCTGCTGGGCAGCAGTAACAACTGCTCCACCAAGTCATGTCACGAGCCGCTACAGCTGTGGTTCCCTAATGTCCTGGGTTCAGCTGGGATGGAGTTAATTTTCTTCTTAGTAGCTGGTGCAGTGCTGTGTTTCGGCTCTGATGTGAGAACAACGCTGATAACACACTGATGTTTTCAGTTGTTGCTGGGTGATGTTTATACTAAATCAAGGACTTTTAAGTTCCTTGGGCCCTGCCAGTGAGAGGGCTGGAGGGGCACGGGAAATTGGGAGGGGACACAGCCAGGACAGGTGACCCAAGCTAGCCAAAGGGATATTCCATACCATGGGACGTCATGCTGGCTATATAAACTGGGGGAAGAAGAAGGAAGTTGGGGATATCTGGCATTATGGTGTTTGTCTTCCCAAGTAACTGTTACACGTGCCGGAGCCCTGCTGTCCTGGGGATGGCCGGACACCTGCCTGCCCGTGGGGAGTGGGGAATGGATTCCTTGCTTTGCTTTGCTTGTGTATGCGGCTTTTGCTTTACCCTTTCCCCCCCACCTTTCCATTTTGTTATTATTATTATTGTTTTTATTGTTGTTCTTACCTCTTTATTCTGTTTAAATTATGAAATTGTTCTTATCTCAGTCCTTGAGTTTTACATTCCTTTCCACTTCTCCTCCCCATCCCTCTGAGTGAGGGGGAGTGACCAACTGGCTGCGTGGTGCTGGATTGCCAGCTGGGGTTAAACCACAACAACTACATGATTCTGTTGTACCCAAACACACACACAAAAAGAATTAGCTAGATTTCAAACAGGTACTACTGAGTTAGTAAACTAATGAGCTGTGGTCAATCATTCACTAAAGCACCTTGCACTTGCATAGATAACATAGTTTTGTAGGTAAGTCCCTTAACTTCACATTTTCTGTTTGAAGATTTGCCACGGACATATTATACTACAAGCTGCTTGTTTGGGCTGTTTCTTCTGCAGTCTGAAATTCCAAAGAGTGCTTGTGGCTTATATTTGTCTCTAGGGACAGGTGTACTTGGAACAGTGTCATTCTTACCTTGTTTTCTTAACATCTGTCCCTCTAATGAAATTTCCATTACATGGATATACATTTTATTGGATTAGCTTTAACCCAGGACTCTTGGTTCTTAACACAGATGATCCCATTCTACCGCTTTTTTCCTGCAAAACGTTACAGTCCACCTGTAAAGCACAATACATATGCTGTGGCAACTTTGTTTGATTTTCCAGCTGAACACTTCACGTACGAAAAAAAATCCAAATGGCAATTTGAGGAAACAGCATCATTGCAAAGTAAGAACTGAGCATGTACAAATCTGTGCTGTTTGCCTCCAGACTGCTAACGTGTCCAGGCTACCCATCTCTTCCATAACTTCTCTTCTTTACTGGACTCAAGACTTTGTAGAAATTTTACCAGTTTTTGTACTTGTTCCATAGCTACAGCACCCATCTTCCCCAATACTCATTTGCTCTTTGCCTTGTAGCCAACAGGCAGCTCCTAGGAGCAACAGGAGGGTGGGCGTCTTGGGGTTGGTCTTATCCAAAAGGAAATATTCTTTCCTGGTGTGTTTTTTTTGTTGTTGTTTTTTGTTTTGTTTTGTTTTGTTTTACAAATACACTTCCAATAAACACCATTTCAACTTTCTACCTAGGTTTGGCGCTTGTGCCCTTAATGGGAATTTGCTGACAACAGTACACCCCAAATTTCATCCGTTTACCTTTGATTGCTTCAGAATTAATATCAGTCATGCTTGTCTGCTTCTAAAAATCCATGAAATCCCTGTGTCAAACAGCACGAAAGATGTCCCGTAGCACACCCCATTCCGCTGCAGAAGAATTCCTCTGGGCTAATGCTGCTGTTGTTACTCTCTCTGCTCCACTGTGCAAGCTCTTCCAAAATTGTGTTACCCTTTGTAAATCTTGCATCTCTTTCTGAACATTAACATTGACTTAGTTTTTCTGTGATTCCCACGACATATGCTGCTCCCTGTACTACATTTTATGATTTCAGACTTGGACCACCACAGATTTTTCAGTATCACAACTCTTTCTGGAAATAATTTTAAGTTCTCTGTCACATCACAGTGCTGGAGTAGCACAAGGACCAGCTAACTTCCTTTGTTTAGATAAATCAATAGGAATATGTCAAAACTAATTTTGTATCTTTTCAGTAGAGTCTGTGTGTTTTCTTTTTTCCCCCTAAATCTCTGTCCTGTTCTTGTTATCGGTTAACCTCCACAGATTGCTTTCAGCCTTAGATCAGTCTGCAGTGTTTAGAAACATTTTCCACTTTATCTTCTGTTAATATAAATGTACATGTATAAATAATAATATATGTATGCACATACACACATATACTTACATACAAGAATTTCTGAGAAGAGCTCTAATTTTGGTTTTCATGGAGTGAAATATTCTTTACTTTTTACAGTTATTATAAGCATTCAGAATCAATTAATGAACATTAATTATTAATTAAATAATGTGGGGAATGCCACAACCAGCTATTATCAGAAATTACTCTGTTCTCCAAATGTCTTTCCAAACTGGGTACTACTGGTGCTTTCTCTAATAAATAAATAAATACATGTAAACAAATAAATAAAAACCATCCAGCAAAGTGCTGTTTGGATTTCTCCAGTGATTATGGTCTTCTCAAGGAATTTCAGCTCTAATGGTGGTTTTCAGTATGTCCCATTCTTCCACCTTGGAGTACTTTCTTGGTTAATTTTATACCCTATACCACATGTGCATCACTGGCAAAGACAATGACGGTCTTCTTTTATTTGGTTCTGAGTTAAATGGGTTTGGATTCTATGAAATGACATTTATGGCTCATACGAAGACCTCAAAGGTCCACTTCTCTAACAGGAGTATAAAAATGGCTTCTCCTCATCCTTTCTGTTTCTCTCCACAAGTTTTCTCTCAACTGCTGGCTGATGCTGCAATAGAAAAGAAAAAGAATTAAGATCTTCTGTTGTGTTGTAACATAATATAGTAAAGAAATAATAAAAAAAACCCACCCAACATCTGTCAGCACCAGCCCTGCCTAGAAATTATATCTCAGTTCACAAGTGCTCGATTACTAGGCTTTGCAAGCTGCATCTGTAGTTTGGCATTTCCCGCAAGAACAAGGGCACTCTGTGTTCCACTTTTACTTCTGCCCTGTGTTTATAAACTTTGCAAAGTGATGTACTCTGTTGCTGTTACGGCATCTTTTCCCCAATGCTAGGTATTGTTTCAAGTTGTGTTGTTTTGGAGTGTTACCCAGTCTCTTCTTGATTTCTTAGCTCGTTTGATGCTGACCTTGCCAATTTACTTCATCCTTTATGTCAGCTACCCTTTGTGTACTAAAAACACATTCCACCTAAATTGCTTATAGGTTAATCCCTTTCTTATAACTTCAGTCACTGACATCTTGCTTTTGAATTAGTTACTATCATTTTGCTGACCTTTTCAATCTCAACAGCGTCCTTCCTTCTTCTGAAACAGCAACCAGAATTGAATGCTACAGCCTCCCTGTAATCTCAAATGCACCTCAAAACCTAATGATAGTAATTCTGTTTACCCTCCAGGCTCCAAAATATGATGCCTTAGGCTTTCTTACTGTGCTGCATAGCAAACCACATATGTCAATTAATTAATCATGAATACCTGAGAGATTTTGAGAGGCAGGAGTAAAGGGTTGTAAGTCATGCGTGTCTTGGTTATACTATTAAGGTTCACCTTCCTATTGCAGATCCATGGAATATAGGAGGGAACAATTTCCAGGTCTAAGAGACCCATTTACTGGGCCAGTGAGGGCTGTGAATGTTGTGTAAGCAGTTCACTTGACCTTTGGGGGGATGGCTGTCTTCTGTTGCTTTACAGTACATGATTTCATGGGCAGAATTTATTTATAGGGTCTGAAAAAGCAATTTCCCCTTCAGCCAGTGATACGGGGTTCAAAAGCAAAAAAGTCGATCCCTACAGGGTTTCCAGAGATAAGGCACAGAACTTTCCTTCTGGAAGACAAACCAAAGCGTGTTTCCACTCATGGCTATCACTTTCTGCATTGGCAATTCGCATGAGCTTTTTGGCACTGAAGTCTTACTTCAGACCCAATCTCTGGGCTTCACATCTTCACATTAGAATTACTGTCTTACAAAGTTTTTTTGTTTGTTTGTTTTATAGTTCTGGGGAGTAATTAAATACTCTATTGCCAAAAGATAATTTGCATTTTAAAAGTCTCAACAGTATTTGAAAAGAAAAAAACACAGAAAACCCCCACTTAATTGAAAGGGACTTATCTCAGATGTTTGCATGTGTGCAGTTAGCAGTAGGCATGACGATGCTGCAGGCTATCTTACCCTGTTCTGCACTGGCTTCCAGCACAACCAAATTCCACATGACACCTGTGAACCTCCTGCCACAGGAACAGCATTAAGCTGAAAATTTCAGTCCCATGGTTACTGTCTCCAAAATCTTAACTCCTGTAAATTACATAGGCATGACAGTAACAGGCACAGCGCTGCCTGCATTATTATTGGGGACAATCTAAGTGAGTTGTTGACAAAATTTCAAAGGAGCAGTGAAACAGCCCTTTTCACAATGGGAACTGAAGCTGCATGTGGTTATAAAATAAGACTGATAAAATGCTGAATTATAAAGGAGACAGAAGAGGAGAAAGACTGGAATCGAAGTACTTGTTCCAAATAGTCCTAAACTTTCAGTGCTGCCTACATGCACTTCTAATTACATTTCTGTCCTCTCATGGTTATGAATCCTCTTAACAAAGTTAAAAAAAAAAAAAAAAAGTAACTGTATTTATATGCAATTTTATGCTTTTAAGCAGGTTTTTAAATCAAACTATTCTGAGTTGAAATCCAAGTAAAATCTGGAAGCATGTAGATTATATTCCGTATTCAGTGAAATTATAATACTACAGGAAACAAATGGTAGGGAAAAAAAAATTCAATGATCCAGTAACCCAGAACTGAGGCTCAAACCTTTCTGTGGCCACAGACTTCAGTACTCCTTTGTAAAAAAACATGTTGCCTATCCATGCTGCTATCCCTCCCTCCTCTAGACAAAAGGGGCTAATAATCCTTTTCCCACCTTAAGTATGTTGTAATGATAAAATTTATTATAGTATGAGGTGATAGGGATTGATGAACAGAGGAGATAGATAGATAGAAATGGATATATAGAGATGAATAATTATGGGGAAGAGTTGTCCAAGTTAAAATAGCCCACATTTCTTCTTTTAATTATTTGTTAATTACACTGAGAAGAAAGACACTGAAGCTGAGACTAGGTGGATATATGGAGAAGAAGATGAGACAGTGACAGACGCAAAGAGATAAAAAGAAGGGAGAAAAGGAGATTTAAAATTTTCCAATGAAAAATGTGCTCACAGTTGGCATATTTCAATATTTAAATGTTTTTGGGCTGATAGAAAGAAGCAAAATCTTTCTACTAGGTACAGCGACAGCATGGACAAAATGTCAGCTTATATCACACTTGCTCCAGTTCGGTCCATTGAAATCCTGGTATTCCAGAGACTTCCTTCTCCAAGCCAGATGTCCATTCTGATAACAAGTATGAAAAAATATCCTTACAGTGCATGATTACAATCTCCTTCCTCGCATGCCAAGATAAAAGGATATTCTCAGCCATTACAATACTGCTGAGTGACAAATGTTTAATTCTGGGGGATTTTTAATCATATGTGTAGAACTCTAGAAAACCTATTAAGATAGTTTTTTCTGCAGGTAGGGCCCTGCCATCATGAGGTACTTCTCAGAGAGTGCACCACTGGTAGAGGATAGGAAGCCCAGAGTAACCGAAGCACAAGCAGTAATAATACGCATGAAACTGCCTTGCAATAGTCTCTGGCTACCTGACCCCATCCCTAGCAGAGCTGTGAAAAGTGAGCCTCCTGATATACTTAAGTTACTGTTTTCAGACAACTCTAAGTGAATAACTGCTCCATGACACAATCCGACTTCAGCATATTGTGTTGCATCCTGCGTATCAGTTCAACACGAGCTCCATTGTGTGCTTAGTCTCATCAAGGACTCTCTCACCTTTCACCACAGTTGCTTTGGGATAATGAAAGAACATCATAAACACGGTTTCCTGGAGGCAGAGATAAGGACACTGGAAAAGTTTTAACATGATGGATACATAGTATATGAGATCATGTTGGCGATTATGTTTTCTTCAGAGGACAAATACTACTCAGCAGTCAGACGCGAGCTGAACCTTGACCTTACCATCTGACATTAGGGGACTGGCAATGTACACAGTGGTACTGCACGTATGGATGTCAGGGAATATTATCTGCCTTGTAGGAGATATCTTACGGTGAAATGGCAGAAACTCTAGCCCATGAGGATAAAATATTAGCCACACGATATTTCCCTCAAGATGAGAAGTAAAAATCTAGGAGGACAGCATTTATGTTCTGTTTTGCACAGGAGATACTGTTTTGGCATGAACACATGATGCCAAAAATGAAAGCATGTAATTACACTCAGTGTGGAAAGGTGCCATAGAAGAAAGCCAGATATAAAACACAAGGAAGTTTTGTACATATTGGCCACATGCCTCATTGCGGGAATTTAGCACCAACAAATGCAGGACTTGGGAGCAAACTCCACTGTTAGACAGAAGGAATGGAAGAACTGGATTTTGGGGGAACATTTGCTCTGGAAAATGAATTCTATCTCAGTATATGAAAACTGATAAATTGCCCAGAAGAGAGGAAAAGGCAGGCATTGTTAGTGTTAATAGACTTTTCCAGATGAAATGCTACAAGAGATTCCAATCCGATCCAAAAGCTTGATATTATAAAATGTATAGCACTACTGAGCTTCACACATATGGTAAGTATAGCTAGATGTAACCACTGAGTTTCTTTATTGACTATGAACTTCAGAACACTGTCCAATATTGAAAATGAATAACTTACTCTGCTTAGGTGGACAAAGAGTGGACATGTTTTGGGTCAAAAGCTAGAGACCTCAGCCTTGTAGCGGTCAGACTAGGGATCTAGCTAGCAGATAAAGACAAAACATATGCATCAAGACTCACTAAATGTAGTAAAAGTCAAAATACCTATTGTTCACTAGCATGCGATCTCAGAAGTGTCCTATAGTGTGGAAAGGTAAAGAATGATAACCTACATGTTGTAACCATTTTAAAGTCCAGGCTAACCCAAAATCCTTTTTGTTTCTTTTTCCCCAATTTGCCATCTTTACAGTAATAGATTTGACATGTTGGTCCATGCACAGTGAAGCAGTTTCTTTCAAATCCGATGACAAATGTACTGTTTGTCTTCAAACAGTACTTGCTGTCGCCGGGTGAAAGTTGCAGTGAGCTGAGTGCACACAAAATTTCTGTGAAATGGTAACCCCGCTCCTAAATTGCTGGTACATAATCCTCCTCTCGCAGCACCACCCATCTTGTGTATTTGAGTAGATTGCAACGGGTGTATCATCTCCTTAGTCTACGGAGAAAATAAGTCCCAAGCCTTTAACATGATACCTACAGAGCTACAAACTGTGAGCAGTTAGGGAGTTACAGTATCTCTGCCAGTAAGACAGAAGGTTTTAGGGACTATTTCAGAGTGGCTGTCTGCAACTGTAATTCTTCCCTTGACATCCTTTTGTCTCAGTAACCTTGTCTCTCTTAATCTCTGCATTTCTAAACTTGATATTCCCCCCTTTATTTAGTTTTCCAATTTATTCACTTTGTCTACCAGAATAATCTCGAGCCCCATATAGTCTATAAAATTTAAAAGCCCAGGCAAAAATAATTGGAAAGATAATATAAACACTGTGCTTGGAAGGGGAGACATCACACATAAATTACCAGGTGCCTGCGAGCTTGTGTCATTCTCAGTCAATGCTGCTTTTTCCCTTCGGTAATTGCTAGTGGGGAAATGTGTGTAAAGCTGGCAAAACAGAGGTAATTTACAATTAACTCTGTGCATAAACATGGAAATCCTCTGATATGAAAGATCACATAGTTCATTGCTTAAATATTTTTCTGACAACAGTTTTATTCCTGAACTTTTTTTTTTTTTTGCAACTACGGAAACCTTAAGCAGTTATGAAATAAAAAACTATTCAGTGAAGAAATTGTGTGAAGTGCTTTCCTGAGAGTCTTGGTTGCTTTTTTTATTAAAAGAAAAATCTTCATAGCTTTATCTGGGAAATGGGATTAAAACCATGCAAGATGGGCAGCCAGTAGCCAGGGTAGCAAATTTAGCAAGTATAATTGAGTGCACCCTTGACTTAGTCACTTTGTTATTTGCAGTGTTGCATTTGTAAAGGCTTTATAAAGGGTTAAGACGTGATTAAACTGCTACAGACTTGGTAAACAAGCTTTGGACTCATTGGACTCTAACAATGATAAATTGTTTATCCAATTGTCTGATAAATTATTAATGGAATCTTAAGTATTAAATCAGGATTTATTCATGAAGGATCTGTGAACAACAAAAATGGAGTGCATTTGTTAGCAACAAATATCACAACTCGGGCAACTCCATGGGCACATGCTGTGCATATTTCTGTGAAATGGGTCCCAGGTTGTTGATGTAAAGTGAATCTCATCCCTACGTTGTCAGTGTAATGAAAGAATTTCATTGGCCTTCTGCTATGGCTGCAATGGGAAGGGTTAGTTCAGAAAGAACCACACCTGTAAGCTCTTAACTTGATCAGAGATGTAGAATTAGTTGTACGTAAAAAAGCCACCCCAGCTGCAGGGCAGGAACCTACAAGGCTGTTGGGTTTTTTTCTTGAAGGACAGGGAAAGTGGCAGAGAGGTGCTATCTTTCCAAGAGCTCTGAAGAATTGTTTCATTTTGGTCCCTACAGAGTAAGTGCCACTTTTTTATGCCTTTGAAAGAATTTTTGCTAAAATAATATGTTGGTGAGGGGTTTCCTTTTCTGTTAGAAGAACATGGCTGTTATTCTGGATGGGCATTTTTGTTGTTTTAAATGAGACATAGCTACCTGCAGATGTTTCTGTCTTTTGTTTCTGAGAAATAATTGACTTTGTATCTTTGTACAAATTAGTGATGATCCAAAGATAAGAATATCAGAACAGTGATGTTAATGATGAGACTTCTTTTCTGTTTTGTGTGGGTGGTACTTGTGTATTAATTGGACTCCCTGGGGTAGTATCCAGGAAGAAACTGTGTGGATAGGGTTGCGTGGTTGTCATAGGTATGCACTCACATTCAGTCTACGAACTGGAAGTGCTGGTGCAGAGCCGTGCCGAGGCTACTGCTCACTACCAAAGCCACATTATAGCTACAGATTTGTAGTTTTTCCCATTTGGAACCGTCTCACTGTCCAGCCTGTTTCAAGTGCAGCTCCTGAATGTAACAGAAAGAAGAAAACTAGGGCCTGATGGACAGCAACCAGATGTAGCGTGCTGAGTTTCCTGCCATTCCGTACCTGTCCTTGAAATTACTTGATGTTGGATTGACCAAAAAAGGAAACATCTATTTTTAAGCATTGCTTGTTTTTCCTGTCAGAATTGGCTGCTACTTTGGGTTTAGATACTGCCCATCATATTTTGGAAACCACTGCAATACGAAGAGTAATAAGCTCAAGTCTAAGGTTAAAACAATAACATTAGGGTTGAAGCATTCACACTTGGAAGCGAAGCCTCAGAAGTAAGCCATATGTGCAGCTTCAACATTATATCACAAGCAGGGAAAGGTCTTCCAAGACAATAAACCAGATTTTTTTTTTTCACTGATGTAACCCCCCCCGCCTCCCCCCCCCACAAAAAAAAAAAACCAAAAACAAACACAAAACCCCCAAGGTTTAATACTACAATTTTTATTTGTATGTTGCATTGCAAGTGTACTAAAAATAAGAACTTTGCATTTAACAATATGAGGCAGAGTACTAGAAGTCCTTATTCTACTAATGAGTAAATTTCAGGAGTAACTGTTGAATCAGGAATATATATTTTCCTGCATATAGAACTGACCTCTTCTATTACTTTCCCTTCAACAGTAAAAGGGAGACTACAGAGTCCATCATCTGAATCCATTTTTTGACACAGATCTGTCTATCACATAGAAGTGAATTAGGAATATTTGCAGAATTCATTGCCTTTGTTATTCTTACATGGCTAGTAAAGTAGCGATGCTGCAGGTAGTCGGTTTCTGGCTTTGATGTGATAATACTGGGCATGCGTCTCTGATGAATCCAAGAGAAATTATCTTCATTTTTGCTGTTAGAGCTGGCTGTGGTATTTTCAACTGTATGAACTTTCATTATAAGCTCCATTGTGAAACTAAAATATTCGAGAGACAGACAAATTCACTATTTCATGCTCTGTACGTTACTGGTTAGGGCATTAGGCTGGGATGAAAGTCCAGGTTTAAGCGGAGTGAATCAGTGTGATCAGAGATGAAAGATCTTGCTCGGAATCAAGCTGAATGAGAGCAAATTGCAGACAAGAGCTCAAACCAGTACATTTGGCTCACATTTCAACACCTACTTAAAAAATGGAAACCTCAGCTTTTTATTAGAAATGGGCCCATTCTACTGTGGGAAAACTTTCCTGCAGTTTTGTTTTCACTCTGACACAGTGCATAAAGCCTTCAGAAATTGGACAATGGAAATGTCATCTCTCTGTCAGTTCTAGTACATATTCAATGAACTTCCAGTTATCTGGAGAAAAAAGTTTACCAGAATAATCCAAACACTGGTTGCTCACATTCTTTCATCAGGTCTTGCTCATGTCCTTACTGGGCCTATCAGTGTTTAGGGAAACTACTTTTTCTGCTGTCAATGCTAGGAAAAATTAATTGGTCTTTTTTTGAACTTTACACTGGTATAATGTTGTGAATGGTTTAGCTGAAATAGTTTTTCTGAGCCATCTGCTCAGTTCCATCTACTCTATGCATCTGTGCCGCTTTACCATTGCAGGTCTCCCATGCCAGTCAATCCAAGAAACTCCCAGCTCTGGATTACCTCGCAGGTTGTGGGGTTTTCAAGCTAGTTTTTAGACAGGGATAGAGTTTCATGTTTTGCAATTGTTTTACATGTTCCGATCTTTGCTTAATGCCAGCCCTAGTGCAGTACAAAACAAAGATTCCTATTCTAGTGTCACCATATTCATTCCTAAAATATTGCACAGTTGAGTTGCCTTTGGTAGTCCTTACTCGGCTTCAGTGTAGTAACCTGGAAGACACAGAAATATTAATGCCTTGTGGAGCAGACCCCAAGGTGAGGGGAAAGAAGAGGATATATGTCTGTGGTCATGTCATGCTTTCTGTGTGAAAGTACATCTCTCAATGAAGGGAGAATTCTTTGCTGGTGTAACTGCAGTATTATTCCTGGGGGAAAAAAAAACCCAAACAACCAAAAAACAAAACAGGACAAAAAGATACACTTCTTAGCACTTGTCAACATCTGGAAAAACAAAAGTAATTTTGAAGCTATGCTACTGTAGTTTCCATCTTGCCATCGAAAGCCTGTGTGGTTTGTCCATCGGGCACTTTGCAGGTGTCCAGACCCTGCAAGCAAAACTGAGCTGAGCAGCTCCCCTTCTGCTATAAAGGGAACAGGAAGAATAGAAGAGGTCAGCAGAAGTTCAGGATATATGAGAAGCACCTGAGGGAGGTTTCGAATAATTTTGGAGGAAAGGAAACTGTTAGAGGGTTTCTTCTCTCCTTTGTGGCCCTGCCGCTCCCGTGTCATCTGTGTTTTTCCTGTCCCTCTCCCTGTTTACGTTGATGCATAACCAAAAGAGCCATGAGAGGGTCTCCTTGTCTTCCTCTGCTTTTAAAACCCCAACGTGGACACTAGAGCTAGGGCAAGAAGAGCTTGACGCTACCCAAGCTGCAGGGGAAATTGCTTCCAGGGAAGTAGTAGGAGGATGCTTCTATGGAGCAGGGCTGTCAGCACGGTCATGGCCAAGGGAGCAGTTCTCCTCCTGGTTTAGGAAATGCCTGCCTATCCTGGTCATAATCCCATGGTCCTTCCTTTTTCTGCTGCAGCAGCAGAAGTGAAAACAGGAGGCAGCTTAAAGCATAGCAGTTCCCTCTCCCTTTTCCCATGGGCATGGCAGCCAGTATAGCTGTCCTAAGCTGCTATTTGCTCCGCTTGTGCCTCAGACTGCCCCTGAAACTATGGGGCTTGAGCAAAAGGTCAACTAGGAAAATAACTCCTTGCAATCTTGTAGAGTTTGGGTAATGTGAAGAACTTTTATGCCTCATGGCCCATCTTTGAAAACCTGAGAGAAATAAAGGAGGATGAAACAGTTATGTCTGTTTCACAGGTATGTTACTCAGGCTTTACTGCTGATCCTTAGATACTGCTAAAAATACCAAACTTCAGCATACTTGTTACCTGTTAGGTGGCTGCTAGAAGGACTGCCACCAGTCAGAAATAGCTTCTCTAATTATCTTATGTCAAATTACCGTCTGCTGCATTTTTAGCAAACCCATGAAGTCTTATTGTCAACTGCAACTTGATTTATTTAGCGTGAAACAAGAACTAGGCTGAAACATCTGAAAACTGTCTATTTTTTTAAAAAAACCTTTTTTTTTTTTTTTCTCCCTGCTCCCTTAAGCTCCTCCATTGCTGATACCGTGACACTAGTGAGTGGGTGTTCAGTGATTTACAGCATATCTGAACTGGTCTCATCGCAATGAAGGGGTACTGCTAGGCTTCGGTTCTCATTGCTTTGACAAATATCGTAAGATGTTTAGTTGATAATAGGAAGTAAGCTGAAATTTGCAAGTAGAAAACTTACTTTCACTAAACCTTTTCTCCCTAATTTAAGACCTGTTCACTAATAAATGAAGGTGACAGGAAATATCTCTGTGTATTGGAGTACTATGAGGTGCAATTTGAAAGTGACACAGGTGAAAAATTCTTCCTGTAATAAGCTATTGATTTTGTTCATGATCAGGGCTTAAAGAACAGGATATGTAAGCATAAGTGTGTCTAAACCTGAGTAATAATAAATGTTGGGTTTAGTGCTTCAATAATTCTATCTATTATAGAAAACACAGGGAAGGTGATGGGGGAGGCGGGGGAAAACACAGATGGCTTTTTGAAGAAGACAAAAAAAAAAAAAGGGAAAAATTTCTTGCAGTCCTTGAGATGTGTTTAGGCATGGATTAGTAAGCAGAGTTAAACATCTGGTACAAGCAAACCACCTCTAGAGCAATGAGCTGTCACAGTGACAAAAATGCATTTTCAAGTCATTAGCATCACCTTGAATGAAGTAAGTGGGCCAACTGGTTTTAAATACTGTGCAGTATTGTTTTTTATAAAGCATATGAGATCTTGATCACATAGAAACATTTAAAAACTGTATGGACAGCAGTTCTTTAGCAAACAACGTGTCTGGTTTTAGAAGCACTGTTCAGACCTCTATCAAGCCCAGTTACACTGAAATGCAAATAAATTCTCAATGGATACCTATTTATAAAGTTGTTTTATCTAAGTGTTACTAGAGGTTCTTAGAGCAAAATATTAAGAGGATTATCTCTTTTCCTTTGAATGAGCTTACTGTCTTAAGGGGGAAAATCAATAATTAGTTTACATGTTGTTCAAAGTCCCCCAACTTAACTTCCAATATCTGCTGAAATTCAAAGCTGAACTTTTTAAGAGTGCTTTGAGAAAAAGGCTCTTATCTTGAAAATACAAGGTAATGTCTGAGTTTGGTGTTTGGTTTTTATTTTCATTTGTGTGTGTGACCTTTACTGAAAGGGCTGTGTTCAGCATATACGGGTTATGTTGTCCCTAAGTCCCTTGACCTGACCTCATCCCATCTCCTCTCTCAAAGTACTTCCCAAAGCAAAAATAAATTAAACAAAACCGACACAAAATGGAGGAAAGCCACACACTCCCTACAGTAAGCTATTGTTCTCTCACTATTGCTATTAATTTCAAATGAAATGTTCATAATCAGCAGCCTAAATCTTTCAAGCTTGTTCAGGTGATAAATGGAAGCATAAGGTAAAAGATTTGGCAGGACAGATAAGGGAAAGATGATTATACAATGATGGCATTTGGAGTTGAATGTCTCCAGAGTCTCCATCTCTGCAGGCTTTCAAAACCTGCCTGGATGCAATCCCGTGCTACCTGCTCTGGGAGAACCTGCTCTAGCAGGGGGTTGGACTGGATGTTCTCCAGAGGTCCCTTCCAACCCTGACCAGTCTGTGATTCTATGAGCATCTGCCTTTGGAGCAAGTGAGTCCATGGTGCTCCTGGCAGTTGAGCTTGTTCTGCATATGCAGTTACAGTCGCATGGTGCGTTGCAGCATCGTTGTAGGTCCTAAAAGCCCAACTACACCTAGCACGGTGCTGCACCCAGGCTAACAGTCCCTGGCCCCACTCCCCCAGCCCAGCAGGGCTGGTTAATTTGCCAGCTGTGGCTGCACTCCTTCCAGTCCCCATGCTGCTCCAGCACAGGGAAGTCCTATGATGGAAGCTTATGTCCAAGGAGTGTTACTGAGGGTTAAGTTGTGCTTAAGTCTGTACCTTCAATAGCCTGATTCTATCCGATTGTGCTCAATTTTATTATAATGAGCACTTGTGGGTAATGGGGTGTACAAAAGGATATACTTAGCCATACTTGTGGGTTCACATGGCTTCTGTTTGCTGTGGGATGGCATAGATACCACAGTGAGGTGGACTGTAACAACACTTCAGATTGCAGATGTCTCTACGCTTCAGAAGACCTGATCTGGCAAGTCATACTTCAGCTAGAATAAAAGCACAAAGCAACACTTACCCAGACATTCTTTATCACCTTTCCTTGGTTTTCATTTGGGGAGAGCTGTGTGGGAATGGTGCAATACCTCACTGCTTCTCATTCCCAATACCTGGCTCTACAGGAGAGAGATGACACTTTGCCTTCCATATCCTTACTTCCCATCCTGCTTGCAGGTGGCATTGCAGCTGATGTTCATAGCATTAATATGGCTTTGATTAAGTAGGTATTAAAGAAACCCTTTAGTCCTTTGGGCCGTTAAACCAAACTTTTGAAAGAATACAGTGAGACACAATGCCCAGAGTGCAGGCAGTACAAGGGTTCACAGCTGCTGAACTTTCCACTCACAAACTTTGCTTGGATGTTTGTACATCACATCGAGCTTGATCCACCATGGCTTCAAGGCTGGTGAAGGCAGGTCCTGGATGCATTACAGAATCTCAGCAGAAGTTTTGTTTATACGTCTGCTTTTAGAAGGAAGCGCCAAATGTTTCTAACTGACACAAATCAGCCCTGCACTTTGTTTTGTTCCACTTTTCCAGCTTTTTTTATACGACTTTTTAATTGTTCCAGTTATGTGTTGTGATACTAAACTCAACAATTTATCAAATGCTTATGAGCAAATTGAGACTGAAAGTTAGGAAAAGTGTTCTCATCATCCAAGGAGCAAGTAAAAGCATGGATATGTTTTCCAGTGGGGTAGTGGTGATGGGAAATAAAAGTTGTTTAAGGTAGCCGTTGATACTCTGTAAGAGTAGGCTACACAATAAACTAGGAGAGGCTTTGGGGACAGCAGCTTAAGCCTGTGAGACAAAGCCAGCCTTTGTCCGAAATGCTGATATATTTATGTAGATCTGTTTGTTAGTGCTATAGCTACATTCTGTTAATCCCCATGATTGATGGAAAAAGGAGAGGTGGGTTTCGTCATCCTCTTCCCTGTCCCTTGACAAATAATTTGCTGTTTGGGGGGAGGTTTCACTTTTCTCTGAAGTGCTGGAAACAGACTACACCTTGAGTAAAGCAGTCATGGTATTTATAGTGAAATTAAATTCTCCAGGGTTTGGCTTGTGTAACATTGATATGTTGAACATTATAAATTGACAAGCAGGTTTAAAGAGTACGTAGTCCAAAAAAAAAAATAAAAATTCCCAAACACCATGAAAATAAGGGTCTCCATGGTATTAGCTCACAAACTGTGGGATAGTAAAGGAACTTCGTATCTGCCTTGGAGCTGACTGTTCTTGTTTGAGTTTTTTCTTTGTAGGGAGGAGGAGATGGTCCTCCATTCATGAAGACTATAAATTTCTAAAGTGCCAGTGTTTATTTTGATTGTGGCACTGGAAGTACAAAAGATTAAGCTGGATAGTCAGCATAGCTGTTAATGCTAGAATTAACCTTCTTGCTCTGTTTTTCTTTGCTTTGCCCTTCTGCCTTCGAAAGCCAGAGGCTTCAGGTCTCTAGCTACAGAAATAAAATCTAGATCAGAATTTGGGAGCCTGGGTTTGTGACAGAAGAAGACATGCCTGCAGGCTTGGCAGGTTACTCATTAAGCTCTTCCACTGCAAAGTACTTTCTGCATGCAGTTTAAGCCAGTAGCAGTTTATAAAACTGCAAATCACCAAACTCGTTTGGTGAGGTTTAACTGCTCATTAAGGAAAAGGATGAAGTAGTACCCATGCTGGACTCTGTCTTGAATGGCTTTCCGAGCCTTTTAGAGTTAAACAACAACATTGCACTGTGTGTTCAAACATATCAAAGCAAGCAGCTCATTGTGCCTATCACTTGATTCTTTCAAACCCGATTTCTTTGCTCAGTTTTTAATAAAATGTACATTGCAAACATGTATCTTCACTTCCTAGATGGCTCTTAGCAGTGTTCTCTGACATCTCAGAGTGCTACCTTTTCTTTTGCTCAAAGAAATCTAATGTTTATGTGCCTGTCTCTGTAATGGATGTTCAAGTAATGTTGGATGATTGTTCTGTTTAATCAGTCTGTTATTACCAGATGTTGTGGGCAGAAATGTCCAAAAGCTCTGCTTCTTGGAAATATTCATTTCTAACAGAAAGAAAGTTCCATGATTGAGGCGTAGTATTAAACCTACTACAAAACCTCATTGTTTTGGCCTTTGCTATTCAATTTTCCCCCAAAAAATCTACGCACCATGTTCCAATTTGAGGTGCTTTGCAAGCTAGGAAGGCAATGCTTTTATGCTTGATTTCTGATGGTAAGGTTTAGCCCTACTCTGTATAAAGAAGAATTTGCATCCTACGTAGTCCTTTGTTTTGATTTACTGTCAATATAAATTTTCTTCTGATTTGAAAACTTTGAAATTACTGCTTATTATTTCTACTGTTACCCCATGATTTTACAGATTTATTTACTTATCTCTCTTTATTACTTCGTTTTAGTGCCAATTACACAAAATATGATCCATATGTGGATTGTGGTTCACATTTGTAAACTATGTAAACACTGTCAAGCCTTATGAGTTTAAACAGTGGAGTTTACTTCTACTAAGAAGTATTCTTAAGTCCATTATAAACAACACCATTTTAGAATGATAGCAATTTGTGCAGACAGACCATAAAAGCTTTTTTAAAAAAGGGAATTGTAAAGAAATCGTTTCAAAGTGCAGTTGGTAGAAGGTGCAGAAATAGCTACCTAGTTTTTCGGCTTTGGGATGTGAAGTAAAATGGGAAAAAGAACAACACCCAAGCATATAATGAGTCTTTTAAAACCGTAGATGATGTAGAGTGGTATTAGGCTGATTCAAGTCCTGCAGTTTCATGTAGAGCACAGCTATTTTCTTAGAAGTGTGCTGCACAGCACGTCAGGACCTGGAAATATGCTGCCTGTGTAATGTCAAGACCTGACTCAATCAGCAGTTTATCTTTTGGCCAAGAACAGTAGGATCAAAACATCAGGGTGGTGTGCCCTGGCACCTTTAGGTTGTTTCTGAATAACCTCCTATTGAATAAGCTAAATCTCCTGCATCCTCCTTTCTCCTGGCTACAGTGCACAACCATAACGTGGCAGGTCCACAGGGCGTGCATGCATCCACCTACGCCTACCTATGTAGTAACGTGGAAGGATGCAACAGGAGAATCGTCACAATTTGTCTGTGTCTTGTATTAAGCTGTCAGTGAATATCTAAATCACTTCCTTTTCTGTCACTTCATCCCTCAACTACATCCTTCGAGACACAACACCATTCAGAAAGAACCACCAGAAATACCCTCTAAAATGATATGTAAATCCGGCGATTCATCATGCTCTGTGTAGTACAGGTTTAATTCTTCCTGCTAGGCCTCAATCTGCTGAAACATTACTCTGATATACAGTACAAAAGCAGTAACAAAGATGTTCATATCAGCCCATTGTGAGCTGGTGGCAGGGAGAGAAATCAATGAAGCCATGGGGACAATAGCTGGGGTTTAAACAGGCTGCAGAAATTTGCTAAGACGCAGACAAAAGGCCCACGCTGAAAAGCGGGCTGCCGAGGAATTCCTCGGGCTCCATTATCCGGCTGAAACAATCCTCACTTAGAGAGTGGATTTGCATCTCTAATAGGGTTCAGGCTCTGTTTGTGAAAGGCTTTCGCTAGGCCTGACCCCATCTCTCAAGATCACATTGATACCCGGCGCCTCGCCCCAGCCCTGTCCCGCGCCGAGCGGGGCCGTATCATGGGAAAATGCACCCGCTTAAAGGGAAGTGGAGGAAGGCAAAAAAAATTAAAGGCTTGAGGCAGTTTTGGTGGTACTTAGCAGGGAAAATTACTTTGGCAAATAATAGAACCTACTGCTGGTAATTACTGCTAACAAGCTTCCCCCAACCCAAATGTGACACTTGGACTGATGTGAGAAAAGCTGATATAGGCCAAGCTTATTAAGTCTGAAAGAAAGGAGGCTCTTCCCTGCGAAAATACAGCACTTGGAACCTGCAAATCCTGTAATCTAGTGTTACCAATTATCCATTAAAATAGAAAATAGAGTTGTAATATTTTAGGTCCTTTCTAGTGTGCACAGTGCCAGATGCTCTAATCTGAAGTGATTTTAAATGGAAAAATATTTTGTTTCATTCATGTGTTCCTGTTTAAACCAAACTTGGCTTTACTTACTCCATCTTCTTCTGGAGATAAGCAACAAATCTGTCTTTTTAATAGCACTGTGTTGATGATATTATTCTAAGTTTTCTGAAAACACAACTGTCTTTACTCTTGGGAAAAATACTTTGAGTCAGTTGAAACCCCTTTCAAACTCTCCTGTGTGTAGGATCCATACTTAGATGGGCCCTCCGTTCTATCCAAGTGCACCTGATTATATAAAATAATTTCTTTAAAAGAAAAAAAACCAACCCCAAACAACCAAAACCCAAAACAAATAATTTCAAACACAATGATGTCTTCTATCATTTATCTGGAGTACTTTAAACAATTTTCTCAAATTTCAGGGAAATGTTTTGGGCCTGGCCGTGTTTTTAGAGGAGAAATATGACTTGATTTCTTCTCAGCCTCAGCATCCCTCACTTCTTAACAGCAGAGAGCTAGAAGTATTTTTCCTGTGCTCTTGCTAGTGAGCACTTTATTAGGTACAAGCATCTTTGCACTAAGATAAGCTTATCTGCATTGCATCTGCTTTTTCTAGAGGTCTACTCTGTAGCTTACACTGAGTCAGCTTCATTTAATTTCATCTACTGCTTAAAAAGATATTATAGAAAAGGAGAATATGTATACGTGATGTAAAGGGGCAATGGTTACAGGGTGCTACAAGGGAAACTCCAGTTCAAAAAACGGGGAAAATAATTCTTTGCCATGAGTAAGGTGAAGCCCTGAAATAAGTTCAAAGTAGCTGAAGATTCTCCATCCTTGGAGACAGATAGCTTGGCTACACTGGGCTTCCTAATCTAATTTTGAAGTTTGTTCTGCTTGAGCAGGAGATTAGACTGGAAATTCTCCAGAGGTCCTTTCCAACCTGATCTTTCTGTACATCTATCAAACTTGTCTTTGTATAGTTTGCTTATTATTCCCATTTTTTCCTCCTTCTGTGTTGTGACAATCTTTGAGTAGGGAGCTTATGTCTTTAGATACCTGTTACATCTTTGGGTAGCACAAACCAGAATCAATAACTGAGAATAAAAAGCATGAATATTCACAACTGAAATGTGCTGAAAACAATCTCTAGTGCTCAGTAACCCACTGCATAAAACATATAGCCTCATTGCTACCAAAACCCACTGATTGTCATCTGGATTATTCTTTTTTTCTTTAGAAAAATTTTTGCAGGCTTGGATTTCAGAAAATTTCTGAGATTATGCTATCCTAGAAATTTTACTTGAATTTGTAGGCTCTTACTGGGCCAAAGAAAGTAAGTCAAGTTTTTAGGAATTTGTTTGTCACCTTGCTGTAAAACCAGATGGGAACTCTCAGTCTGTGCGATGTTTATGGATTTGTGAAGCTGTACTCACTACTTCAGCAAGCACCTTGGATAAATTCGGGCACAATGATACATCTTCACAAATTTCAACAATGATTAGAGAAAGAAGAATGTTGATTGTAGTGCATTTGCTTAAATAAAAAGGCAAAATATGCTCTGTTAGAAGATTTTAACTAATGGATGTCTAAACCATTAGCATGCAGAATAAAATATTTGTGTTTATATAACATTCTGATATGTTGCTAAATTGCACAGTACATATAACAACTTATTAATTGTTAATTTGTAAAACATTTTTCTTTTAAGGCTTAGATTTACAGACCTGCTTTTTCCCTTTGTGTTTGGGAAAGCTGTTATACCTATAAAATGAAATCTCATTACTGTGTATAATTGTAATTATGTAAATAAGGTCACTTTGGCCTATCCTACGTTTAAAAAGCCAAAGGAAAATGTCGATGATGTCGTTAGCACGATACGTTCATAGTGACTGTGAATACAGCTGCTGAACTTTTCCACAGCATTTCTAAAAACCTTCCTTTTCTAAAGGGGTGACTGGAGTTCATCCTGACCAGCTGCTGGGTTTTGGTTTATTCACCTCATACTTTAGGAGAAGAAGAATCAGTTTAGCTGTCTAATTAAACAAGCAGGCTGAACAGAAGCAGCAGAAATTAAGAACAAGCCTGTATGTATACTCCATGTGAATTTCAGTGGGTTTCTTTTATTTTCTTTCTTCTTAGTAGACAGCCAAGGGCAAAAGCATGAAGAGAAAAGTTGATAACAAACACTTCACCTGGGACTGGGCTGCTGCTCGGCAGCAGCATCGTGGCCAGTTCACCCTTCCAGGGGTTTTATGCCCATCGTCCCTCCCCTCTTTCAAGAAAAATGAATCATCCTGTTAGGTGTAATTTTTTCCTGTAAATTTATTTGCTGCTGTGAGGGGAATTTTGTTCCAACTGAATTATGTCACCTGGGTACAGACGTGAAGTTGGTTTTCAGTAATGGCTTGATCTTAAAGTACACGGTGAGGTGGAGTTGTTGTCATCATTTATTTATGCAGATGAGGAAATGGAGGCACACAGAAGAGAAATCACTTTTCAAGGTCATTTGAATTTGGCTGTGGTTGGGTTTGAGTAGAAACTTACCCTCTAACTCCTAGCCCAATATGTATCTTTCCAGTCACTTTTACCATCTTAGTGGTGTCCTTGTCTAAGAAGCTTCATGAGGTCCCTGTGTGTTTTTACTGTGGTCCCAAGAAGCCCACCAAACTATGCCTTCCTTGCTTTTTATGTGGGAGAAAAAAAAATAATCTTGTATTCATAGTGGTAGTTTGCTTGAACTAACGCAACTTTCCCCAGCATTATTTGAAGGGAGAAGCAATACGAGTGCAGCTTATTTTGGTACAGCAGTAGATTAAGTTACACTTGCTGATATCTGGAGTCCAGGGAATGTGTGTGTATTCATTGTGGGCTGGCACAGCATACTGATGTGGAGTTTAACACTTGTATTAATGTTCTGAGTTAATTTTGCATTGAGCTATCCTTGAGACAGATCACACCTTCCTTTTAACTTCCCTCTTTTTTTGTAAACTGTGTCCTACTTGAGTATATATCACGCGTAATGCTGCACTACTGCATAACCTGTGAAATGGTGGATTGGGAGGCTGATGAAGGGTGGATTCCCATGAAAGCAAATCTTGTTGAACATTTTTGTTATTTAAATGTTTCTCCTTACAGTTGTGCAATGATACAAAATAAAAGCTATGACAGATTAACACTTTTTCCTTAATCTGTAATCAATTTATTTTACAATATCACACAATCAAATAATAGCTCAAATGTTCAGCTAAATGTTCTCTTTAGTTACGCATGAGAATTGCATGTCTATTGTGTGTCTCATAGGAAAATACTACTTTGTTTTCTCCATGCAAATATTAATTAATCACCTTTTCACCCATATACTCTAAATGTGCAGGTTTACAATTGACCACTAGCTGAATACATGAATTCTCAGTTTTTGATGAAGCATTTTGAGTTGTCCAGGACAACATAAATTTGAATGACCTAGAATCAATGTAGAGCTGCCTGGCAATAACAATCGGTATTTAATTCTGCAGTGGAGGTAGTTACTTAACCTTCCTTCTAACACAGAGATATTTCTGTCATAGATAAATGTATTATTCAGATGCCTCTTGGATTAATTCAATGAAATCTCATGTATCCTTAGGAACAAGCTAAGGGGAAAAGAATTATCTTTTTAGAATCTTCCCCACATAAGCACATCAAAGTCAAAAATGCTCTCGAATATTATATTCTAGCTAATGCTTCTGGGTTTTGTGGGTTTGGTTTCTGTTGTGGTTTTTTTTTTTAGTTAATTTTAATTTTTTTTTTTTTTTTAGTGTATGAAGCACCAGAAATAACTGTAATTAATCAGTGTAGCAAACATGTCCTGTCCTAGGAGGGATGACGTGTGTAATCTGACTAAGGAGAGCACGAGCTGCAAACCTGGTGAGTAACTGCTGGTTGGAGCTGTTCATCTGAGTGACAGTGCGGATTTAGCTTGGCTGATGTACGCTGAAGTCTGAGATGGGGGCTTCTCTGAGATGTCTGAAGTTCTGGTAAACGGGGTGGGTGTCTTGTTTTCATCCTGTCCTTCACAATTCTTTTAAAGGTATACTCTTCAATGCATTAACTCTTATTTGGATTTGCTTGTCTGTGCTGTGGCTTTTTCATAATCGTGGTACGCGTACCAACCAACCATAGTTCCTAGAGGCATAGCTAAAAGATTTGTTCTCATAAATGGAAACAAGTATATAATGATTTACTTTGTTCTTTCCCATTCATGAAACATGCTAACGTTCCTGTTAGTGAAGCAGTAACAGCCCTAGCACAAAAAAGGTATGAGCTGTAGGGTTGTGTCAGGTGTTTATAAACTCTATAATGGACCTGGTGTACGCCAGATGACCTAACAGGACATCAGCCAAGTTACCTTTGGCTATTTTACGTAACTTGCAAAGTTAGTCTTCAGCAACACTATAGTTTTGGTGACAGAAAATGGAAGCTTTGTAGATGGAATATTAGTATCTGAATGTATTCTGTGACGTCCCTAACTGGTACGTGTAGCTTACAGATCCTTAAATGAGTTACATAGTTTTAGGATTTAAAGTGATAGAAAAGAAAGTGTCTTCTGAAGGAGAGATCTCTAACATCTTTCTCTTTCTCTTGGTGTTATCAAGTGAAAGATAGTAAATACAGGAACTAGTGGAGCTATGCTTTGGATGTTGTGACTGATGTCGCATCGTGGAAAGTAGCCCCATGAAATTGCTGAATTAGGGGTATCTCCCTGATCTTTCCCCTCAAGTTGGAAAATCCTGAAAAGATCAATCTCTCAAACAACTCTTATGTTTCTGAATTTAGCTCTGTTCTTGAACTTGCACTCCCTTTACAGGTTTTGAGTTCATAGCATCCTTGGTGAGAACTGTATTCTCTAGGGTATACGTGGGAGAGCTGCCTGCAGTCACTGGAACTCTTTCAAGGAAAGAGCTTCAGCAGCAAAGGCAGGTTTCTTTTTAGGTTTGTTGTATGTAGAAATTATTTCAACGGGTGCATGAATACAGCAGGTTAAACTATTGTCAAGGGGGTTTCACTTAACTAGTAGTCCTGTGCTGTCCATTATTACTTGTTTTGAAGGGGGTTCTCCTCTCCTTTGGCATCCATGGTGTAACATGTTCCCAGCTAAAAGGCATCCCAAGCCCACACCTCTCCTATGCTGTTCTCCAGCTTGGTTCTAGGCAACCCTTTACTCGCCGGGTGAGGAGAGCTGTGCAGACATGCGGGATTGCCACCTATTAGCCAGTATCCTTGATGACAAGCTGGAACTGAATGTGCAATCCTGCTTTAGCAGCCTTGGGCTTTCTTGGACCCATGGGAGCAAACAATAAGACCTTTAGACAAGTGGACTTGTAGTGCTACTCTGCTGGCCTTGGTCAGATCAAGCCCCACTTTATTAGTTACTGACCCTAAGTACGTGTTGTTAAAACTTGAGCAGGGGCAGGCTATGTAATTTTTAAAGTATTTTTCTGGCTAAGAGCTGTTTAGGAAATGGAAGGTTTGGTTTTTTGGGGTTCGTTACCAAAATGGGCTTGTCTTGGCTATCAGAAGTGTGTGTCTTGCTAGGCTGAATCACAGGTTAGGTAATTTTATGGGTAGGGAGCAAAATTAATGTTCCATTTTGTGCTCATCATCTCTAGTGATACTTGGAGACATCATTTTCAGTAAGCACCACTGCAGGTTTGACCAGTTCAAGGAGTATATTTTTGGGATGAGTAATGCTAAGTGTAGATGGCAGGTGACTACTCCATTAAGTGCTTTAAACCCATCTCCTGGATTCTTCTTCCCCCAGCACTTGTCCCATCACCCTTTTTATTTCCTCCCTTCAGAAATGAGAAATGGCTGCACTTGGTTTAGTTTGTAGCAAACAAGAAAGCCAGTCTATATCTGAACTTGAATTTTAGATCATAATAACATTTCTTCACTTTGAGGATTTTCTTTCTTACAAACTGGACACCTTTGTTAAAGGGAATAAAGGGAGAGGGCTTCATACCGAGAAGGGACTGATATCATTGGAGAACAACGCTCTCTACAAATGACATATTGTACAGGCAGGCACAAAATGAGCTTTCATGCAGGGTTCTGTCAGTGTTATTCAGCCCTGCCTGAATGGACAGCCCTCTTGTGATTTATCTTCCATTCATCAGTCAATACCCGGTACTTTTTCAGCAGTGATGGATAAGATCTCTTGCTAAATTGACTACTGCCTGCTGAGCATTGTTGAGCCTGAGAACTGAACTGGAAGGCGAAGCTTAACGTATCTCACGTGTGGAGCTGCAGGTCATGAAAGCTACGGGTTGATTCTGAGGAGCCTAGAATAGCACCTGCTTAATTTTGGATCCTGCAGACAGAGGGGACAGGACTATCCTACTCTTCTTATGTTATATAAACTAATTTGTGGATTAGCTGGTGTCTGTGTAAGAAAGATGTATCTAGGCTTCAAAACTGTTTTTATTTTCTATCCCCTTTCAAAGCTGCTGTATTTTCAAGATATTCAGCAGACACTGCGTAGTCCCATTTACTTGCATATTTCAAGATATTAAGATATATCAAAAAATGTATGCCCTTTGTGCGTAAAAAAAAGACAAACTTATTTTATAGTAGCGCTGACAGGAGACAAAAATCTTTTTCCAAAACCAAGCAAACAAATTACATAATACCTCTTAGCAAAAAACCAGATTTTGTCTAACAGATAGTCCTTTTGCCCCTCTGTAGACCATTTTGCTGTGTATTCGAGTGTGAAGTTTGGCATAGAAAGCTTCATCCTTCGTTGACCTCACTCAGCCGCCTTGTCCTTTCCCCCAGCACAGGAGCCCACTGCAAGCTGCTTGGGCTTCGATTCTGCGTATCACCTGGCTTCTGAAACAGAGCATCCCACGTTTTCTAAAGCCAATCCAAAAAACAAAGACTTCCACCTTTTCGGAGAAACCACTTCATCTTACACATTCGTGGCCTCTAGAGTGCAGCATAGGGAAACTGGAGGTATATATGGGCAAGAACATTTTTCAGTCTATTTTAAAGCAGACCCTCCCTGTGTACTTTTGGGGTGGGGTCACATATCTTTATGCGGCAGTGTGACACACTTGAACCAAGCCTGTTCTGAGCAATGCATACAATTTGTTAGATATATGGCAGGGCATGTATACGGCAGAACACAACTGTCAGAGTTCGAGTAAATGAGCAGAAAATACTTTGTATGTCAAGCCCAATGCCTCTTATTTGCATCTTGAACAACAGCAATCCTTTTCATTATTTAAGCAGAAGGAGTAAGCTTTCTATGGAGGAAAATGGCAGTTCAGTTGGGAAAGCTGTGGACCTCATAGGTACATCTTCTGCTGAGGGACCTGATAGCCTCAGGAGGCACAATGGTGGAAAAGGAAAACAGCATCCCTTGCAGAAACTCCAGTTTGACCTAGTTGGCAGTGCACCTGAAATGCCATCTTTCCCACGTGACTGATAATTTTACTCCTTGATTGTGCTGCCTAACCTGATTTTGCTGTTCATAACTAATGCAAACATTCACACATGACACCACCAAAAAAACACAAAAATGAGTTCGTGAATCTCAAGCTGACTGTTTGTTCCACACTAGTTAATAAATCATGAACAAGAGTCCATGGAGATGAAACCCCTTATCATAGTGGGCAAGGAGATCAAGCTGTGTTCTGAGTGACTCTCTCACTTGTCTTCCCCACCCCCCCTCAGGAAAGTCTTGAATAACAGTGCCAGCAGAGTCTGCAAAGAATTTCGAGGTAGTTGGTAGAACATGCTTTAAACACAATTTTTAAGGTACATAAATGATCTGAGAAACTTAAATTCATGGGCTATTGGTACGTATTGCCAATTTTAATAGTTCATTTCTAGCATTTTATCACAGGACATAGGACACTAAAGTAACTCTAATAACCTTTTGTAAAGGAAAGAAGGAAGAAAGGTTTAAGAAAATTTGCTGACAGTAATGTCTATTTCAGATACTTAAATATAATGATGCCAGTAGGTGCTGCTTTAATATTGCTAGCTGTAGTCATTTTGGAAGACGTTCTTTAGTTTTAGGAAGGTCATAAGTATGGTGACATGTGATATATTTAGTGCAAATGAGTACTTAAAGAAGCAGCTGTTAAAAGATTAAACAGTCACATAAAAACTTCTTATGGTTTTATACAAATTAAAGCTGTCTCCAGGTAATCTAATTTTATATGCACTTCTTGTTCAATTCTTTCAGATTTTCCCTTGGAAAATCAGCTAAAAATGTTTAATGGTAAAAAGAGATTTCTCCTTGCCAGAGTAGTAAGATTTTCAGATTCAAGACTTTCCTTGTTGCTGACTAGATGGAAGACAGCCAAAATCCATGTTTTCTTTGGTCTTTCTCTTGGAATTAGGTTAGATGATGATCACTTCATCAGGTGTTTATATGTATAAAATGGAGGCCTCAACTGGAAGAGGACCACTAGTGGGACTATAAGGAATTTTTTAAATGCATGTTTTTATCTAAATGGTGTTGTAGAGAAACACCATTTCAATAATCTTATGCTCAAGCCTGAGAGCCTGCTTGATGGGTAGTTAAGCAGCCTGAGTTTTCAGAGTCTGAACATCTTGGGGTGTACTTCCAATACCATGTCCTCGTACAATAATTCCCCAAGTCTTTCGAGCATTTGGCCATCCCCAGAGCTGGGCCTTCATTACTTGTGGCTTTCTAGATGGGTAGTAGGGACCTTGCAGTCCTAGGCAACTCCAGTGCAAGGTGAATATCCCAGTTCCAAGCCTTCAAACCATTTGGAAGCCGTAATGAAGCTCCTCAAACCATGTTCAGTTGTTCCTACCTCAGTTACTGCTTCCGAAGTTTACTGGCTGGCTGTTCACTTCAGATTTTTGTGGTCTTGAAGGTAAATTTAATTTTCAAAATTTAGAATTTTCATTCAGTGGGGGACTTGAACAAGGTTGGTTAAAATTAAGTGTAGTTACAATTCCCAAACGGAATTTTAAGTTATCAGATGTGTTTGAATATCTTGTTTTGAGCTGTTAAGCTGCATATTTTTGAAAAGCAATAAAGAAAAAAGGAGAGGATAAGTATTTTTAATTGCTTTGTCAAGGGCTAACAACTTTGTAAAAAGTGTGATGTTTCAATGCAGGTGAGACTATCACCTGTTTCCCCTTGTATGCTAAGCACTTTAGCATGTAGTCCACTTTCATGGGCTTTGTACTTGAATCTTAAAGGTGCTTTGTATGTTTTATTCTTATGCTTTTGTTTCATGGATGCAGCAAAGGGGTTCTAGCTGGTTTTTGTGGGTTTTTTTCACTCTGGATTATCCATCTGCTTAATTGGATGAGGGGTGTGCATGTTGTTTCAGTTAGTTAATTTCTGGAGCATTAATTATTTGATAAGCTCTAATGAGGATTTAGGCTTGAAGACTCCCATAAATTTGAATAGTAAAAGTTTAATAAAATAAATCCAAAAAGTTAGCGCTTTTTTTTTTTTTTTGACAGCTTTGGCAAGAAGGTGGGTAATTAGGAGGAAAGCACTCCATGCCATTTGCATGAGAATAGAATAGACAGAAAGAAGGATGACATGTTTGTCCTCTGCCTTCAGAAATTAAAATCAGGGGGAAGGGAGGCTGTGTGGCTATTGAAGCCACCTCTTGGATCTGATTTTTCTACATTACCCCAGTGTAAATGAGAGGAAAAATCTGTTCTAATTTCCTGGGCCTCTTGGGGTTTGCCTGCTGTCTCTTTTGAATTGTTCCATTTCAGCCATGTTCCTGGCACACTTGTGCTAGGGTGGGCAAGAAACCTGCACGGGGCTAAATAAATAGCCATATGCCAACTCATTTTAGAGTGTCTCAGGATAAATATCTGTACCTTAATTGGCTGTGGCCTTGGTCCTGCTTGAATCCCGGTCAGGATTTCCGTGAATAAATTTTAAACTGGGATGACAAAGACTTTGGGATGAAGTTATTCTCGTTAGGTATCTTGTAGGCAGAGGTTTGTAGTCCATTTGCAATCATTTGCCTTTGAAGTTTTGGGATCTTTTTGGTGAAATGTGGAGAAACAACAACTGCAGAACTGCACGTTACTGTAACAAGCTCTGCCAGACATCCAAGAGAAATAGTGCCAAACCTTGAAAGTTTAAGAAGGGTTCAGTTTTGCAGCAGTGTCAGTTTGTAAATAAAGTTTTATTTCGTGGTGTTTTCCTGTTTAGATAAGTGTTAACAGTTTCAAGACTCCTTGGAATGAACATCTGTGTTGGAATGATTCCAGCAATTAAGTTCTTCAGAGTAGGTCCTATGCCTTGATATTGAAATGTTATTATTGTGAATATGGAACAAGGCTATTCTTCTTTAGTGGCACTGAAGTTCCATGCTCAATTTGAAGTAAATACCTGCCCTTCAGATGGTATATTTCCAGCTATGAGTGATTGTTAATGAATTAACAGTATGTTCCGTGTTTCTTCATCTTGCTTTTAGCGTGTTGTATATTCGTATGGGTCACCACCCCAATTAACTGTATAGTTACTCAGAAGAAATGGATGAAAATATTGAATCTTTGCAGATGGATATATCTGGATGGTTGCTTAATTCACTTTTGTCTCCTGGCAATTGATGATAGCTTTGCAGACCACTGGAGTAGGCGTGCAGTGTTAATCACAAAGGTACTGTAATGTGTTTCCAAAAAGAAGTTTATAAAGCTACGTGTTTCACCGTCCATGTTAATTCTTCATTTATTTCAGTTGGTCTTACACCTTTGATGTTCTGTGCACAAGATGATTTATAAAGTGTTCAAGTTTATCCTTAAACATCCAGCTCCTCATAAGTGGGTCAGCTAGAGGGAAATAAAAAACCCTAAAAACAATGCAAAGACAACTATGCCTCAGAAAAGCAAGAGGTGCTCTATGTGATGGACACTTGAACTCGGTCTTAACAAAAATACTTGTCCTGTAACTACTACTAGTTTTGGATATAACCTTTAGAGGCTAAAATTTGCATTGTCTCTCAGTGTAATTACTTTTCAGCTTGCTTGAGTGTAGAATTCTAGTTTTAATTTTTTCTGGCTTTTTGAGTTTCTGCTTAATCCAAAGAAGCCATTAAAATTAGGTACTGTTTACTAGACTCTTGATCTGATTATAGAAGCAGTTATCGTCAGGTGCTCATGCAAAGTGTTATGTATGAATAAAAAGACAGTTGCTGTATGTCTTTTCCAATGTACATATGGCAACCTGAAGTAGAGTGCTCTAACTTGGCAACTAAAATTTCATGAGGATTTTTCATAGCACAGGAACGATGCCAATTTACTTGTTTCTTAACGTGATGGTGAAAAGATTCGTTACACAAAAGTCCAAAATATCCTTGCAGGGGACATGTACTGGTTGTTGACCTGATTTCTCTTGCTGTTCTGGCTGTGTGGTGTGGAATAGAGGACTACAGGCACATGGAAAATGAACTTGATGTACAAGTATCCCTAATGTTTATCAGGCATATCCATTTGTAATCTTTTTGCTTTAAGATTTATGTTGCTCAAGAAAAAAATCACAATCGGGTCAATAGCAATTTTACATTTGGAGTGCTGCACAACTCTGCTTTTAATCATGAAGGAATTGCAAAAAATAAACATTTATAGTAAGCTTCAAGTGGTTTCTTTATCATTGATACATTTCTTGATGTATCTCATCTCCCTTATGAAGAAAATCTTTTAGTCTCCCTTGTAATGTTCCATCTATTGTGACTAATTTCTTCTGTTCGAGTTCATGCATTAGCTAGCATCCAGATTGCTTATTCAAAAGCTTTGGTGTCTTGGCAGCAAAATCTGAACCATCTTTGCAAGTTCAACTCTTGGCCACTAATTCAACAGCCTAAACTAAACGGGATTCTTTGATGCTACATTTTGAGCAGCTACAAGACTGCACAAAGGACTCCATTTCCCTTCTCCCCCCAGCTTTTTGAGTTTGACAGTCACTTCTCAGTTTTTAGACTTAAGTTTATCTCCAGCTGTTGGTCTTGAAACACCATGCAAATTAGGTGAATGCTATGAAGTTTTATTTAGAACATAATCTTTCAGTAATCAAGAGCTTGTACATATCATATCAATCTCTAGTTATCCAAGTTCTTACAAATACGAATCCTGTTTTTAATCAGTTTGTGGTCCCAGCTCAGTAACACCTATACTTCTTCTTTTATTTAAGAATCACCTACTTTACGTGACCACATCTGTTCTCCCATTCTGTTAGAGATTATGATCTCTGGAAAAGCAAAACCCTTTGCACTGTGAGGAATAGAAGGTCGGCAAGAGTCTAACCCACTGCTTACTCACAGTGACCCTGAAGGGAGGCAAGGCTGCTGTTGAGGGATCAGTATGGTCTACAGGCTTTAGCTGCTTCTGTAGCTTTCCTATAAAATCAAGTAACTCGTACGTTTGTCTTGTAATTTTTGCTTCAAGGCAACAATGTGATACTTGCTAAGATGTTTTGCTATAGTGGCTGCTAAATGTTCATTAAAAAGGGTAATACGACTCTTTCATGAATATAATTCTTACCTGTTCATTATGTTTTTGTCTGACTTAAAATAGTAGAGCAGTAGTTTTTACATGTCCAAAGCAACAAACCTGTTACTTCTTACTGTCATGACACATACTGTCATGGTAGTTGCATTCAGATTGAAGCAGAACATAATTCTGCCACACTTAGAGTTTGAATTCTTGGGGGTAGCATCTCAAAGAAAGTCATGGTAGGATAGTTCCACAGTTAATGGGTACTTGGTAATAAATTTCCCTTGGCCTTGAAAGAAATTGCATTGGCTGTACCATTGAACTGTCTTGAAAATCCAATGTGAACTACAGACAAATTCTTGAATATGTCATTTATTGTTCTTGATACGTGAGACTGGGATAAATACATCTCCAACCAGGGAGAACTAGTGAGAACTGGAAAGTGGAAATTGGCTTGGGTGAAAGGACAGCATTGTTGCAGGAAAAATAATTCACAAATCTGAAAAAGAGAAAGAAAGAGAAGAAATAGAGGAGTAATTTGAAGATGAGAGGCGGCTTTAACTCAAGAATAGATGATCTGTTTCCACCATGACATTCATACTGAAAGACACAGTCATCTTCCACTGAATCTCTCTTAGCACAATCTGAGTGGGAAGAGGCAAATTCAAGTGCTAACTATTGTGAGCCTTGCAAGCTGTTTAGATGCAAACAGGATCTTTGCTTCAGAGGCTTTAAATACATATTGGATAAACATCTGTTAAAAAAAATTTACAATAAAACCCCAAATGAATGAAAAACTCCAAAAATGCTTAGTTAACCTGCATAGGAGGCAAAGGGTGGCCTGATGTTACCAATTTAACAGAGTCAAAACTGACAGTTAAAAGAAAGGAACACTCTGATTCTTCAGAATTTTTTTTTTTGCTGTTTTTTAAATTTTATTTTATTTGGGAAAATAGAATAAAGATGGAATTGATACATAACAAGGCTGAAGGAATGATTGTTGGTTTTTTTCTTCTTTCCTTGACGTTCTCAATCAAATGTAAGTATTTTGAGACAAAATTTTCCATGGAGAAAAGTTGCTACCACAGAAACTTTTTTTGAAATTAATTTTTGATTTGCTCAACTCAGATTTAGTTTAATTACATTTGGAAAAATATGTGGTGCTAGAATTCTGTAGAGGAAGCTACTGCTTCTCTAGTCACTGCTTACTCTAATTTTCAGTAAGAATTGGCTCAAATTCACCCAAAGCGTGGATTGTTTTCTCTGCTGTGTTCATTTCTGAAAGTACAGTTTCCCTCACTCCGTTGATAACTATGAAGCATGTTCAAAGGAAAAGCTTGTGGAGGAGAAAAGATTTCATTAATCATGAATCATTAAATTTGTCACTTGGTGAAGGGAGACTTCCTCATTATCCCTTGAATAAAATTAGCTTTGGCCTAGTTAGAAGTTCTAAATTACCTTGGCATCTATATGTTACTGTTTATATATGCACCACAAAATGGCAGATGGCATTTTATTAATAGCAGATGAGTTGAGTCTTTCAAGGTACTTTTTCTGATGTTTGGGGTTTTTTTTTTCAGTTTTAAATGGCACCTACCAACATAATTTCATATAATCATGTAGGTTGGAAAAGACCTTTGAGATCATCAAGTCCAACCACTAACCCAGGACAGCCAAGCCCGCCACTAAACCATGTCCCTGAGCACCACATCTACATGGTCTTTAAACACTTCCAGGGATGGTGATGCCACCACCTCCCTGGGCAGCCTGTGCCAATGCCTGACCACCTTTTCCATGAAGAAATTTTTTGTACTATCCAATCCAAACCTCCCCTGCTGCAACTAGAGGAGTTTTCCTCTTGTCCTGTTGCTTGGTCCCTGGGAGAAGGGACCAACCCCTTCAGCCTCAAACTCATCATTTCTGGTGAGATTATGAAGGCAAAATGACAAAAAATTGACCGGCTAGTAACCTATTCTGTAAAGGGCAATAAAATTGAATAACTGATGGTCTGCCCAGTGATAAGGATTCCTGCAATTAAGGACTTGCAGGTATTTGTAGTTTATAATTCTGCCCATGTGTGATGTGGGACCACGAAGCAAACCCTTCTGCTTACTTTCTCTTCTTTTTGGAGGTAGCTGAAAACAGAAGGAATCTGATATACTGTTGTTGCAGATCTATAGCTGAACAATACCTTGGGGAAACTTGCTGCAAAGCATTTATTGCAAAATATTATTGACATTTCCAGGTTGTTCTCTTTGGAAATCCTTAATGTTAGCCAGAATAAACAGATGTAGGGAATATTATATCCATAGTATTTGCCTTCGTCTTTTTTGTCATCTATCATGCTATATAGGCACGTTTTCAAAGTCACAGGCCATGCAGGCAAAAAAAAAAAGATAAATAACATTACCTTTAAATGGCAGCCACTTACGATTTACCCACTGGAGAGACTACCACTAGTCACAGAGTTACACCATTTGGATGAAGTCAAATTTGTCCCTGTGATAGCCACATCAAAGTCTATAGAAGATAAATCCTGCAAAGCTTTTCCCTCCCACAGACAGATTATTAACACTAGAATTTGTAGCATCTTTTTTTCCACAGTGTATCATTTGAATTATGCTAATCTTACCATTCCCTAGACCTGTTCGATGTATTCCTAGTTCTAAATTCTACTCTGTAGGGTGGTTCTGAAAGGAAGGTCTCTGTGTTTTGCAGGGGTGAGAAAATTATTTTTGGGTTGACTTTTTCAAATTTCATTCACCTCCAATACCGGTTTCATGCTACTTTGAAAGTGAAGTGAATGTTCTGCAATTATCTTTTTTTCCCTCCTGTTCCTGTAGTGGCTTGAATATAACTCATCTGCACTAAGATTCTAAAATCTCTAATTGTCTCTCCTTGAGCAGAAGTGCTATGTGCCTTTTGAAGTCCTACAGGAAAAAAAAAATACTGTAGAGGAACTGATGAAGGATTTCTTGGAAGTGGGTGCACTTGGAAAGAAAAGTTGTTACAGTCTTTGGTTCAGCATATTTGTGCCTGAGATGGCATTTAGTGTGTGTTCCTTAAGGCAGGTGGAGTCAGGGTAAAATAAATGTGGAAAACTTACTGTACTGTTGCACAGGCATGGGTCAATCATATGTACAAAGTAACCAGTTACCTGTCACGCTGGAAATGCTGCTTTCATGTCTGGTAGTATTCCCTAAAAATAGGATAGGTCTAAAATTGATCAGTTGATTCAGACACTACTAGGTTTTTGTTCCACTGGAGAAGACCAAACCAATTTTGTTTATCATCAAATGAGAAAAAGATCCCAAACAACTATCACCTTTCAAATGTTATCATTAAATTGTTTCATTAAACTCTTTTCTTCGTTATCATTACTGTTTTTCTAGGTTTGTATGCCATAGAAAGAGGGACATCTGCCATCTCAGACAAAATAAACTGTGGATAATAAAACAAATTAAGTAACTATTCAGTGTTCTGTAAAATGTCTTCTTGCCCGTTTTAAGTCTAGTATTAGTAAAGCAACGGAACTGACTGTGCAGATCTTCCTTTCTAATATTCTTAGACTAACTAGCGTTATACCATTACTTTTCTGGTTTTACGATCATCATCTCATTTTCCTGTTGTGAATGCAACCTATTCCTAATAACAGATCCAAAATTTTGAGTTAATACTTTATTGTATGCACACTGCTTTCTGAGCCAATCTTGGCTATCCACCAAAGCTATAAGGTAACTTTTTGTATCCTAAAGTGTTTTAAATCATTGATTTTTTTTCAGGTCATTAACAAACTAATAAGCAGACTATTTAACATTGATGCTAAATGTAAATTGCCAATGACAGCAGCCAGTGGTATCCTGCTGACAAGTGATAATGTCATTTCAACATGTCCTCAGAGCATGGTAATTACTGCTGTATTCATGAATGTATATAGCTTGATGTTTACCTGATTTGAATATGAACGGCTTTCTGAAAAGTTCATACGTGCTCTCTGCATGCTGAATGCACTGCATAAAATATATTAGGACTAACTATCTGCAGAAACGATTAATTCAGATTCCACTGACCTGAAGCCTTCTATTATAGTCGCCCTACAACATCAACAAAAACCCCTTGTGCCATGCAGGATCAGTCTGCATTATTAAAATGTTGTTCTCCGTTCTCTCTCAAAGACAAAATCAGTATTGAGCAAGAATGGCAAAAGTGGTTACACACTGTATCGTTAGCAAAGTAACGAATAACTCTTGAAGTAATTTCCTTCATGCTATATAGAAGCATGTTCTACGTGGGTGAGGGATAAATGCTTGGTTTGGTTTGGTTTTAACAATTGTGCAATATATGCATGGAAGTCAGCATTTCCCATTTTCCCCACTACAGAATTATCAGTTCTGTGGCACTAACATTGGTGTTCAGTTGAATCAGAAAAGAATCTTTCAAATATTATATAAATATGGAGAGAAAAACCAGAGAGCTAGCAGATCTGGCATTTGGAGACTAGCAGAGACGGGGGTCAGCTGTACTCCAAGGCCTTGGATCTGAAGGAATGAAACATGGATGTGATAAGGCTATAAGGTTTCACTTTTCCCATACATCAAGGAGAGAGTAAAAGCTCAATACTTACATACTTCACCTAATTCTGGAAAGCTAGAGTTCTAGTAACTCCATGGCAGTTATTAGAAATACTTCAAGCTGTACAATTTCTTCATGCCATTCGTACAGTGTATGATAGATTTCTCTGTGTGTACTTTGGAACCGATGGAGATAAAATCAAAACACTTCATCCAAAATACATGTAGCTGGTGTTAAGATAAAACCCCCAAATACTCAAAGACTTTCCAACAGTGAAATAGAGCTTTTCCAAAAGAAACAAGCAAAAATCCAGAAGTTAAATCAATTATAGTCTATATCCTATTTTGTACCCCACCAGGAGAAGAAAAAAAAAGAAAAAGCCTGTGGAAGCAGATTAAAGTCCAGTAAACATCAAATTATTGTTTAATTGCATTTAAAAAGGATGCCTTAGAAACAGATTTGATTTGTCTCCTTGGAAAACTGTTTAAACCTCATTACCTAGTGGTTATATACCTTCTTTTAATTTCTGTTTTGAATTTACTCATTACATCCTTTATTCTTATGTTAACATTGTACTTTTACACCCTGACTTTAAGCCCCTTACTTGAGTCTTACTCTATTTATAGAAAGCAGTCACATCCCCTGTCAGCTTTTCACAAAGCTGAACAAACCAGCTCATTTCATTTCTTCACATAAAATTGCCGTAGCCTTTTCCTTCAGCTTTTCCCCTTCTTGTGCATGGCTGGCTGTGATTTATCTCTCAATGGATCCTAGGATTGCATTCAACTCCTTCTCAGACATGTCACGCTCCTGGTTCATAATGTCCCGTGATTGAGCAGTATGCACAGGCTTGTCTGCATTGTTTTGCACTGATGACCAAATTTGTTGGTCCCCAAAGGCATAACCTTTCACTTTGTTTTATGCAGTTTCTTTTATTCTCTTCCTTAAAATCATCTAGCGCTTCCTGTAGGCCCCTTGTAGACAGCATTTCCAAATGCCGAGATGTTGGCGTGCTCGTGGTTAACGCGTTATTAATGATTTCAGCAAAATTTGTCCCCAGACTGCTCTGGGAGGAACTGCAGCTCTAAGCCCTCTCCAGCCGGTAGTTCTTCCCATTACTGTTGCGGAGGGCACAATCCTCTTCTTGTTCTTCCCTTAAGCTTGATCTTAACCAGTAACTTCCCTGTGGCAATAAGTCAAGATGCTTTACTAAATCCCAACAGAGGATCCCTTTGTTCTCTGTTCCTTCTAGGCAGCCAGGTATATTACGAGAGCAAGTATACTGGGTCGGTTTGGATCAATCTGTTTCTTGTAAATTTGATTGTACTTTACCCTTTTGTCTTTAGAGCTCGAGCCAGAGTTTTATGTATTATTAAAACTGCAGTTGTGCAAAGCATTTCCTTTCTTGCCAAAGTTACTGCATTTGCAGATTTTTAATTACAGGGCACTCTATGCATTTTAATAGATTACTTAAACATCCTTGCTACTGTACACACGATCTCATATGCAGCTTTTTCCAGTCTTTGGAACTAGACATTTTCCAGCCCCTCTGGCTCCCATCAAGCAATACTCTCACTAGGTTATATCTCTGTTGCTCTGTTTCCTCTTGGTACTTATACTTTGCAAAATCTGGCACTGATTTTGGCTGTTCTTGCTTTATTGTTACACGTTTTGATCTCCAAGACAGCTTTGTCTGTCAGTGAGCCTGTTTTCTTCCATTTTGCGTAGGTTCTCAGTTTGTTTCCCATACTGTTCTAAAGATGGGTGATTTGCTGTGTCCTTTCTACAAAGTCCCTCGCCCTCATCATTTTTTCCATCCCGGTTCACTCCTCGGTGTCCCAGTCCACTTTACAGATTCCTTGTAATTGTAGCAGCTCTTCCCTAAATAGAATCTGGTCCTCCTGGAGGTTCATGTACCTCAGCTGCTTCATCCAGCTGAATTCATAGCTCGGGTAACTTCTCAGTCTTCCCTCTTCAGGTCAAGGTCAATGAAGCCTACTTCTGATCCCATTTCTATTTAGGATGAGCTAATTTACGATAGCTTGATTCAGAGTTATCCTGGAAACTCTCGCAGGAGGTGCTCATCTACTACTTACCAAGGCAGGATGTCACCCCTTTGCACCCTTTCGGGGCAGAATGTTTCCCAGCTGAGCTCTGCAGCTCCCACCGAGGCAGAACTGCCTCCTGTGATGCAGGACTCACTGGCATTCCTCTTTGCCAAAGCCTGTCCTTATCCAAACCTGGCTCTGGCACAATATATTCCAGATCATCTACCACAACAGTGCAATTTATCAAAGTAGCCTTAATTCAAATGGAGTATTTATTTCATCTTACTACAAATTAATAAACTAGTAGGAAGCTCAGACTTAAACAATATTGAGTTTGATTTTGGTTTTTTATTATTATTATTTTCTGGACCTCATTTTAATTTTTACAAATGCATTTGAGGCAGCTATGTGTGCTCCTCAGCAGTGTTCTGAATTGCCGGTGACATTTGTTTCTTCTAGATTAGTACACCTTTCACAAAAAGATAAACCTTTTTGTTTTGAACTGTCTTCTTTCTTTTTTTTTTCTTTAATATGATAATTGTTATTGCTAAAACAAGGTGGTGTGGAAAAAAAAAGAAGTTACATTTTTTTTCTCCAAGGGACCTTCTACCCCCCACTCACTACCCTTCTTCCCTCCTCCCTCAAGTCTGGACGCTATCTCACAAAGGCAAAGAAAATGCTTCTTGGTACTCTGTTTTTAGGTGGAAGTCTAGTCCATTATAATTTGATCCACTATGATCAGCACATCTTTTGAGATACTCTGTTTTTTCCACTTTTTAGCTAATATTTTGTCCTGGCTCTTAAGTCTCTGTCAGTCTTCACATCATATCAAGCCCAATCCCAGTTGAAATATCTAATCTTCTGAGGGGAACATCTCCTGCAGTGTGATGTGCTGTCACACTCCAATTACTTAGAGCTGTAAAGGCATCTTTTCTCTCAAAAACTGTTTGCTGTAGTGGATCCAAATAATTAAGGACTGATTTATTTTTGAGTAAATGATGGAGAAAGGGGCATTGGAAAAACTGGCAAGGAAAAAATGTGATTTCTGAATGCAGGTGAGGAGAGACAAAGGGAGGAATGGACGGAAAACAATTAAAATTTGAAGAACAGTGCACAAAGTTGGTTCATGCACATTTGTTTAAATACAGAGAAATGCCTGAATTCCAGGTCCCATTATTATAGGCCCATTTTCCAGATACCGTTTTTGAGAATTAGCTTACTTTTGGGGACTGGGAGCGGGGGGAATAATCACATAAGGTTCTATCTGGCAAATAGTTTTGTAATCCTCTTCACGGTAAAACACAGATGGCCATTCGGCAGCGATCCAGATGCTCCTGCAGGAAGCTCCATCTCTCTGTGGAGCCATTTGGAGGGTATCCGTGGGTGCTGCTAGCTTGTAACAATGCAGCGTTTATTCTCCTCTTCTGAGAGATGATCTGAAAAAGCAGAAGTATGTTCCTATGTCAATCAGGAAGCAGCTTTTAATGTTAGAAGTAAATTCTGTTTTCACCTGGGGGCATGGTTGTTTCCACCTATCCATGACTGGGATGATAAACATTGCTTTCGTGGTAGAACCTTTGGTGTGGCGTGCATTCTGCAGCTGGAGTGCATGCACTACAGTGTGGATGTCAGCCTCATATTGCATCGGTTGGCAATAGGGTATCAAGCAGAACGCTGCAGGAAAAGCATCAGTATATAATAAATACAGATAGCTATAGTCTAGGGAAGAAGGCAACGCTTGATTTCATAGCATAGGCAGTGGGGCATAGTGAAAGGCATTTCAGAAATATTTCAGGAATAGGCTTATTTTGCCTTGGATAGTAAAATGCAGAAGAAACTAAAAAGAGTAGGAAAACAAAGTAGACGGATAATAGAATTCAATATCATTGCTTCAATGAGACTACTAATAAGCATGAAATTGAACATCTGCTTAAGTGCATGTCTGGGTTATAGCATAAAGATAACTATCATAATTGTACCCTGATATTTCCATAGCAAAGATTTTAGTGGGTGATAACTATCATAATGCAAATATAAATGTTATACTGTGGTAGAAGCTGTACAATTATGTTACTTGTGATTGATAGGAAGGAAAAAAAATCAAGCGTTCTACAGTTTAGTTTTTTGAAGGAAATCCTTTGAATCTATTAAATAGTTGAGAAAAATCTTATCATGAATTTAATACTAAAACTTTGATGTCAAACGATCTTTCCAAATAAAAGACAGTGCTTGGAGCAGTTTCTGTCCCATAGCAGTTTGCAGTGGTGGCTGGGGGTTGGGTATTTCCTTTAATGAAAGAGACATTTCTTATGCTGGCTGTTTGAGACCCCACGCTGCACGAAATACCTTCTGGAACAGTGTAAAGAACTAGTAAAGATAACATAACTGAATATTACCCTTTGTTTTTTACAAACTTAAAAATAACTTCCATAGCAAACCTTTCAGGTGAGATGTCATGTTAGCTTCTGTTGCCCCTACGGGGAAGACCTGGATTGAAGACCAGAATGTTCTGGCAGAAACAGTGTCTGGGTGTGGGAGGCTGACATGGAAGTGGTGTAAAACAACTGCGTAGTTAGTTCTAAACAACTGGCTCAACTCCAGATGCTGCTTTCATGTTAGTCTATAGAGATGGTGATGTAGTAGAGGCTAGTTTATGGTCTGAATTTCAGGTATTGAGCTTCACCCAAGCAAAGTGAACCTTACCTCTCTGGAACAACTTCGTAATGTGCTTGAAGTTTCTGAGACACTGTGGCTACACCCAGTAGATGATACAAGACCTGGGGCTCTTAATTTTTTCCTTCTCATAGGATGCTGCTAAATAGGGCTGAGTCTTTGTAATGCCTCATTGTTATTCCATCAAGTACAGCTTTGGGGCAGCTGGTCTTATTATAAGCCCACATAGTTATGAGTGAGAGACTGTAAATCTGTAATTCTGAGAAAGATGCACTGTTTCTGACATACACAATGAGCAACTGTAGCTTTCTGGATTTTTTTTATTTGTTTAGTATCAGCTGAGAGTGTGGTTAAGGTGTATGTATGTAATAAGGTGTATTACAAATACTGTGTATTTGTAAAGGGAGGATATATGATAATTTATTATGCAACAGCCCTCAAACTCCTCAGAATGCTGTGGATAAACTTAAGAATATACTAAAATTTAAGAATATAACTAAATGTTATAATAGTGACTCAAACTTAAAAAACCAACCAAACAAACAAGCCCATACCACCACCACCACGCCCCCCCCCAAAAAAAAAAAAAAAAAAACAACAAAACCAAAAGAAAACCCAACGAAACCAAACTACTTAGCTGAACCAGCAGCAGATCATGATGAAATCCTAAAGTAAAACTTATGCAGGAAGGGCAGGTCAACACTGGGCAGATACTTCGCTAGTTACCATGGAGGGCTGTTTAAAGTGAACCTTTGAGTTTTTACTCCTTTTTCTCTGAGCTGATGACTTCAGCAGTAGGATAGTAAAGAAACCCTGCTTGCCTATCCTAACATTTTACAATTTCAGGTGTTTAATACTGAAATATTAAGGTAGGAACTCACTCCCCTCTGCTGCAGGCTTGGCCACTTTTAGAGCCTTTAGCTTTCCCAGGCTCCCTGGCACAGCCCTACAGGGCTTGGGCAGTCCCATGCACGTCCGAGGCAGCTGAGGTGACCGTGACACGAGAGGGGGCTGCTCAAAGTGAATGTTGCTGTGTGAGAGTTTGTGGTGACACTTCTGTGACTGCTCCAAAGAAGAGAAAACAGCGTTGGTATAAACGGTCTTCAGCTTTTGGCAGCAACTTTCAAGAAGCTGTCTGAAGTTCGAGGACTTAAGCCCATAAATTCTGGTTAGCACCCGTACAATCAGGAGAAATAATAAGTTCCATGGGTTTTAGGTGGAAGCTAATCACGGAAAAAGGTTTTCCTTGGTGAAAGCGGTGTTTTTTCTTCTTACCAATATGTGCCAGAACACTTTAAATCAATTAAGTTTGTCATTGAGAAGTGAAATGGCAAAAGTGTTATACAGTGCCAGTCTCTCCTACTGTGGACACTTGATTTAGCTGTTGGGATTCAAGCACATGAAGTCAAAACGAAGTTAGTGTTGAAATTTAATTAGTACAAGATTTACCTTTTTCTTTCAAGATAAGTAAATAGTTTGCATAATGAGATGCAGAATTTCAGATTACAAATACAGTAATAGAAAATAAATTTAATAGCTGCTTCTCTTTGAGGGCAGATATAAATGAAATGGGAGATAAAGAAGTTAAAGAATGGCTCTTCAGCAATAACAGTTCAGTAATTTTCTATTATGCTAAATTTTAAATACTCCAAGTTAATAAAAATTAATGGTCTGGCATCATTATTAACAATAGCCCATTTCATTAAACTTTTTTCCCTCTAATTTTGGGGGGTTTAAAAATAAATTTATTTTCATATAGTACTTGATTGAGATTTAATCATTGGACTCAAAAGGCAAAGCTGCTATTTTGTACAGCTTAACAAGCTCTGCTTGGGAAAGTAACACTAGCCAAATAACTATCCACAGTACGCAACGAAGTGAACAAGGTATTTCATTCACTAAATGTAAACATAATTCCCGTTTGCATAGAAAATAAATTCAACCCAATTAACCTCAAATCTTGGTTATTAATTTATTGAAATGGATATTCAAATTATGCCTCAGTAAAAACTTTTTGTCAAAATTGCATGCTTGTATTCTAAGAAAAAAAAATGCATTGAAGGGGAAGACTTGTCTGATTTTGAGAGCAATAAACTCAAATACAGTTTTAGGATCACTTGAGCTGAATTTATGGGAGTGTTGAAAATAAACTCTTATATTACAGTAAATATTTTAATGCGTTGATATCAGAATAATTTCCTTGGCTCTTCTTTACCCCCTCATGGTGGGACTGTCCTCAGAACATGGCACAAAGTGTGCTAAACTGTATCCGTGACCATAGGACTGTATTACCAGGTGGTGGTGGAAGTGGCTCTAACCTCTGCCCCATCCCTGTGCTTCACTTGTGGATTCAGGAATCATGTCTTCGTAACCAAAGCAAAGTTAGGATTATAGCTCTGATTGCCATGAAGTATTTAGTATTTCATCTGCTTAGGTTTGGAGACTAAAGCAGACTCCAAGAACATCTTTTTTACTATAACAATAGTGTGTGTTTTGTTGTGTTTTTCCCCCATCCACGCTCTCCTTTAATCCAATCAAAGTGTTTCAGCAGATTGCTGGGAATGGATCAGCTTCTCTGGAAACTTTTGCTGATCTTTATGGTGAACTTACTGGAGCTCCATTCAGGATGCTGCCACAGAATATCAAGCACAAAATTTATAGAATGTTTTCTGAAGGAAGTTTATGTGACTTCAAATATATATATGTGTACCAATTTATATTGGTACACAAATTATAAATACCTTGCATAGCTCGTTCCCTGCATGCTGGGATGGATGACTGGCTGTTCTGGTGCTCACCAGCCCTCAAGAGCAGCCCTGGAGAGCCATGACTGTGCAGTCTGTATGTGAACTGTCTGCTGTCTTCAGCTGAACTCTGCAGCGAAACAAACCCTGGGGAAAATGCAGCTAATGATGTGACTACAGAAATAATTTACAGTGGTGACTTGGGTTACTTGTGAAACACCAGTGAGACTGTTACCCTGGTGGGCATCCTTTGTAGATGCAGCAGCTTATTTTATGATAGCGGTTAAAGGAGAACCCCAGATGCTCTCTGACCCTTTTAGGTGGCTTATGGGTTTTTAATAGGACAGCTGAGAATTAATTCCCCAGTAATCGTCATAGGGACATTAGGGAGCCAGCTACATGTATGCTTGCAGGATTAGACCTTAGGTCAGCTCACTATTGCTAATATTTCTCCTTAAGTGTCAGAGATGCAATAGGTGTAACGCTTGGCGTGCTTCGGAGGGATGACTGCATCTGTTCGCAGAAAGCTCTTTGTGGTCGCTGTAATTAGCTTCAGGGGCTGAATGCTTTCCCAAGCTGAATGCAGCTGGTTCCAGGGCTGTGGTTTATTTGAGTTTTATACAGGTTAAATCTAATAATCAGGTATCTGTGGTGGGTTGACCCTGGATGGATGCCAGCTGCCCATCAAAGCCTCTCTGTTGCTTCCCTCCTCAGCTACACAGGGGAGGAAAAATATGACGTAAGGTTTGTGATTAAGATAAGCACAGGGAGATCAGTCACCAGTTACCCTCACGGGCAAAACAGACTCAACTTGGGGGAAATTAGCTTAATTTATTAGCAATCAAATCAGAGCAGGGTAATGAGAAATAAACCCAAATGTTAAAACCACCTTCCCCGCACTGTCCCATCTTCTGCTAGAAGCTGCCCCATACCCCCCTGCTGTCAACACCTTGCAACACAAGCCCAATACGTTATCTTAGAAATGCACGTAGATGTAGAGGATGCAGGACTTTATCATTCCTTCCAACTCTGTAGGGACAGGTACAAACAAGGAATGGCTTTCACACTTTTCTCTCAGTAAGTATAAAAGTAAAGGCTGCTGTTATTCATGATGAAATCTTTATCTTCCCTTTGTTGTGCTTATTGAATTCTTCTTCATAGTTTTAAACATGGAAGAACATTTGAGTTTGCTCAGAGCTGATTGAATTATTTTTATTTCAATCATATATATGTGCACAACAGATTCTCTTTGGTGTGACTGAGCTGACTGGCTTGATCTCTACTACTTCTGTCCTGAAGTTACTGAGATTAGCAGTGTTTAGAAGAGATGTACGTTACAAATAATGTACGTTACATATATTTATCTCACTGCTATGACAGATTTTGGGTTGGCTTTACAAAGGCTATCAAAGGATTTGCATGTTCTTTTTGCATTAAGATTTCCCTTTGCCTGGTAAAAGAGAGGTAAACAGTGTTTTGTCTTCCATAGTTCAGTTACTTATAGATTACACTGCTGTGTAATTCAACCTGTGTGGTTTACCTCGGAGTGCTCTGATGTCAGAGATAGTCCCTAAATGCAGCAGTTTTGCAATAGAGATGTCTCAAATCCACGTCAGCCTGGTGGTCCAAAAGCTTCCTTGCATTCCTGGAGGAGGGAAGAACAGAAGCAGTTTCTGGGCCGTTCTGAGCCTTCTTTAGGTAAAGCTCTTGCTCTGTTTGCAGCCTATCTACCTCTACAGATTTATATTCTGTAGAATCAACGTTTACAGGTTCTCCTGATGGGAGTCCTTAGCCCTGAAGATTGGGTGATTTGGCTCAAACAGTACTGTGACTGCTGCTAGTTCTGATGCTCAGAAGTATTTACAAAGATGTCATTATCCTATTAGCAACAAAATACCTTTTTTTTTTTTTTTTTTTCTTTCTCAGTGTTCTTCATCCCCCTCCTTAGTTTATAATGCAAGTTGTTGCAAGGTGCAACAGTTCATATATAATAAAAAAAATCACAACAAAAATACAACCAAACAGTTGGGAGTATAGGCAGAGCCTTGACAGTGCTGATGCAAATCCCAGTGGTCTGTAGGCGGACCGAGGACTGTCAGACATGGCTTGTAGTGTGCAAGAAGGAGTCTTGCATGAGAAGACCCTGCTTCTGGTTTTGCCCTTTAGAAAAGGTCATCGGTCTCATGATGACACAGAAATCATTAAAACTATACTATTGAGCAAAAATACTATTAAGAAGCACCCAAACACATTTTTTTTAAGCATGTGGAATATGAAATGGCATAGGTAAAGCATGGCCAGCCTTGACCACGTTTGGACAAGGTGAATTTTTGTCTCTAACTTATAGCTTCTCTGTCTTCAACCTTACAAAATGTGTAGTGGCTATTTAGCCTTTTTAAACATTTTGAGTTTCTAGAATGCTTAAAAAAATCTCCTTTAGCCACAGCATTACAACACCCATCCATTTCCTATCCTTTATTTTGTTTTCCAACTAAATTTTTGCACATCTTTTTTCAGGTGGTGGGCTTATTCAAATGCATAAAGAAAATGCGTAGTTTTGTTTCATACATCTGCAGAAAGCATACACTTATCACAATAAAAGGGGAAAGAGGAGGAAGGGAAGATATTGTCACTTTTCTTTTTCCTTCACCATTAACCTCTTAAGTCCCTAGTAAATTGATTGTCCTTTTAATCATGTCCCTAACAACCTATGATAAACTATTAATTGTGTGTGAGCTACATTGCTTGCAAAATCTCCATGTACAGTTTTAGCTTTTCCGTTCTCTCGAATTATAGCAGTAAGACTTATTTGGAAATACTTTCTTTAGCTTTTTCCTAATTCTGATTTGATTCCAAAAGCCATATCCCTAGACCTCTATGAAGCTGTTTTTTCCCTTTTATCATGGTAACTTCATTTAAGGTGTGGAGTCACAAAGATGACAACCATTACCTCTTCCTACGTCTTCCTTTTTGTCCCCAGATTTTTCCTTTTTCTTCTGAAAACAGAAAGAAATTAAGACAATACCTGGCAAGGACTTATGTTTCTGTGCTTTTTCTTGGGATGTCCATATTCTGTTTGTAGAAATATTTTTTTTTTTTTTTTTTTTTTTAGGTAAGGATTGAGAGGATAACATATTCTTAGACGTGTTTGGTTTGTCTGACCTTATGGATAAGATGGCAATTTCACATCAATAGAACCTACCGCTCAAAACAGCAGCTTTCTTGTTGCAGCTGGGTTTGTTCTGAAGCAGGTTGCCAGCTGCAGGTTCTGCTTCTTTTTATTGCGAGTTTGGTAATATCCACAGAAAGAATTCAGTCAACTTGTGTGGGTCACTGTTACCTCCATATTTAATTGCTCTCCAATATTTAATTGATTTCTGATTGTCCCCTTTTACTTCCTTAGACTGTGCTAAAGTAGAACAATTCCAGTTTATTCCCTCTTTGGGCAGCTTTAGCACTGCATTTTCAATGCCGTTCAGAGCAATACATTATTTTTTTTTTCCTTCTGCTTTGCTAAATACGTTACTTGACTTTTTTCATAAAATTAATTCTTCAAGAGCTTTTTCAGTACAGAAATCTGTACTGTTTGCAAAAAAGAAGGCCTGTCCATGGCATTGGTAGTTGTGGTGTTATATCTTCTAACTTCTCATGGAAAAAACTACAAAAGAAGCAATAGGAAGAGCAGAATGTTGCTACAACATGCTGATTTACTGAAAGACAACTAGCAAAGGTTTTATATGAAAATTCATTTGGTCTGCATCAACAACATGTATGGATGAAAAGGATGTACTTTGTATGCTACTGAAGGTCCGTTCCTTGTAGTATATATTATTGCCTGCTGTGCCCATCAAATTGAATTAACACTTAGTGATCTGGTGAAAAATGGTGCCTATATCAATTGTTTTGGGAATAGCTATAGGAAAACTGATGTGTATTCCGTCCAATGCCCAAAAATCAATGAAATGTAGCTGAGTGTGCATATGTGTTGTCATCAAAGCAGCTCAAATTCAGATCCATGTTTAGTGTGCAATGAGAAATTAGCACTTACAGAGCAATAACAGCTATTTTTAGCTGAGACTAGTTGTTTGCATACCTGCTTCAGCCATGCAAACAGATCAACTGCTGCACAGTAAGTGTCCTTTCAAAAATAAGTAGATAAACCGTTTTTTACAATTTAGTAATGTGTGACTGATATCCCACGAGTTTTGGCAGAAAGCTCATTCTCACAAGTACCATTTGGCATACTCCAAGCTCTGAAACAGTCTTGAAACCTCTCAAGAAAAGAGAGGGAACTGAAGTGACAACACAAGAGATAAAATTTACAAAGAAATAGCAAAAATAATGCTTGAAAATCAAAAGTCAAACATGTTCTTAGCTTCAATGAAACTTTGTGCATCAATCCTATTTAACATTTCAGGCTCAAATGCTAAATAATGATTAAACCTGGCCAAAAAAGAATAAACATTAGATTGTCCTATGTTATACAAGTTCATTCTTTAAATCTGTGCATGAACAAGACCTTTGCCACGATTTAGTGGAATAAAAAAAAACATTCCAGAAACAGGATTTTTTTTTTTTTCCATAGAAATGAGTTTGGGAATTTTTACCTTTTTTTTTTTTTTTTTAACTCTTCCTGTAAACTACATCCTATAAGCTACAGAAACTGGAAGATTCTTTCCCTGCATCAGAGTTCCCCTGCTGTATTTAGTTTCCTCAGTCATTTCTCATATGAAGAACTCCTCTCCATACATAGTTACACAATTGACTTTGAAGAGAGGGCATCCAAAAACTTTTACACTACAGGAAGTTGGGAACTGAAATCACTGAAGCAGGCTCATCATATTTTTAAAAGGTAAGGAAGTTATTGTAGCTAGGAGGTGTAACCTCTTATTAGCCAACTACACATGTGACTGTTATTGCTGTTGGGAACACAAAACATTCCTTAGCTCTCCTTTTCCACTGATGAGGGAAATACTTTATCACACAATTGATTAAGACTGTATGATGAGATTGTGCATTGAGAAACTGCAAAAAGTAGCAAAGATTATTAGACCACTTGAACCAAACTCCATTTGCAAAAATCAATTCTATCATGAGAAAAAGATTTGTCGCTTTTTATTTCCATGAAGGATTGATGCTTAATATCGCAGAAAGCATCCAGCCCCTGGCTGGCGCTCAGAAACTATGCTACATTTGCTTAAGCTGTCATGCCATTGCAATATTGCATGTAAACAGAATGAAATTATGCACATTAATTTCTTAGAGGTGAGAAATTATAACATGGGGTGATGATTACTTTCCTAATGTGTATTTATCTGTCCGACATGTCAGAACATAGACACAGGTGGTATCAGCAGGTAAGATTTTTGTGTACCTGAGCTCCCAGGCTGCTAAACCAGTCAGTGCATCTCCTTGTCTATGCTTGCTCCCAGGTCTGCTGTAAGAAAACTCTCCTCAGTTATGCAACCTGTGGATAAGAGCCATGGCCTTGCTCGCTAAGATTTCAGCAGTTTCTCTAGTGTTACGATCGCTGTATGGTATCTTTACCCTACAGTAAATGCAAAGTAACTTCACTGTATTTTTGCTATAGTTAAGGGGTAGGGTGTTAAAGTGTACTTCTTGTATGATGATTGAAGAAACAGTTAATTAGGGAAGTCTGAATCTCCAGTGTTTTGAAACCACTTATCCTGGCTAAATGAGCATTAGAGTGTTATCAAATCAGAATTTTCTAGCTCCTTCATGCTATTAAGTGGCCAAACAGTGCAGATGAGACAGAACTCTGCCCTCTGCTTTTGTGCATTCACCTGTACAATAACCAGAAGAGTAATCATATCTTTTGAGTCTGAATGGCTTTCTTTAAAATAAGCAAACAAAACCTCTCTTAGGCAGCAAACAGTGCATTTCCCCTCTCTTCTGGCACCTGGGCTGAACAGCTAAGTGGTACCTTCCTCACAGGCATCTAGGAAGGGGGTTCCTGGTCTGTTGAAAGGCAGGAGCAGGGACAGACCCACCTTTGGGCTGCCCCAGCTTTTTCCCTTCATAATATTTTTGATCTACCTCTAATCTCACCACCTGGGCACGTGGAGCGCTCTGGATTGCCCTAAGCCTCTCTCCCTCCAGCCTGGGGTTTTCTGCACTACCTATCTTTTCTGCCCACCACCCCCACCCTCTCCAAAATAAAACCCATCCATGTTTCCGAAGCACCAGCGAATATAATTGTCACGTCCTTTACTGCTGTGCAGCTGAAGGCACCTTTGCAACCCCCTTCTCCAGGCAGCACCTTCTTTCCGAGTCCCTGGAAGTCCCCTGTGGGCAGGGAGCATCCCTTGCTGCCCCGTCTGCAGGTGGGGAATGGGGGGGATCTGCCCCGTCTGCAGGGCTAGGGCAGGTGCTGTGGCGTGTTCTCCCAGCTTTCTTCAGCTCCCCCGTGGGCAGGGGAAGAGGAAAGGTGGAGAGTGGAGAGGGAACGGTCTTTTTTCTGCCAGCTCATCATGGCCATGTATTTCACGTATCACATTGCCTCCAGCTCTTGTCTTGTTTTGCTCTCCCCGCCTGCCATCTCCTGTTCCCCCCCCCAAACCCCTGAGTCACAGTAAATCCAATTTTATTGCTGGGGGGGTGGAACTTTGGGGGTAAATGTAAAAGGAGCAACAAACAGAAGAGACAGAAAACCGAGTGGGGTGGAGAGAAAGGCCAGGTGTACCTTGGGCAAGAAGCTTTTTGTGGTTCTCCTGGGGGAAAACTGCCGACGTAGTCTACAACTATAACAGTGTTTTTATACCACAGGCAAGTTAAATATATTTAATTGTGAAGCACTTTATAGCAGTGTGTGTAGCATATTTGAACTGCAAAGTGTTGTTATACTTGGCCATAATATAAAAGTAAAGTCTAACTGTTTTTTTAATCCAGTAAAACAGCTTGAGCTATTATATTAGTCATTACGGACCCCAGCAGAGGTGTTGGAATCTCATTAGGAATGTAAATGTCAGGTAGGACACTTAAAAATCTCATTACGGGGAAGAATCCAAGTATCAAAAGTGACATAAATTGCTGGCCAACCTGAATACCGCAGAAGGAAAATCCTTCAGAGCTCTGTAATGTGGTTTAATTGGAACCAAAATTACTACCAGCTTTATCTTGATATAATGAAGATTAAAGATAGATAACTAGACTTGTGCTTAAACTGACTGACTGAAAAGAAAATAACGTAGAGAAAGGTAATAAGTCTTTTTAAATATTGAATAAAGCTCTTAGGGCAATAAAAACATTTTGTAGGGCTTTTGTATACTTCAGTAGTATATCGGTTAATAGTGATGCTACAGGCTGACAGATGGTATAAAATTAAATAATATATCTATTTCAGGTCTGAAACTTAGGCTTACTCATCAAAAACTACTTTCCTAATATGAACCTAGCTGTTCATTTTGGAGGCCTCCATATTTTGTTGTTAAATACTTCCCTTGCCTTGCTTTGTGATGGAGAAGCCAAGCTCTACCTGGCAAGAGCATGAAGAAAGTCCTGGTAAGAGGGTAAAGCCCATGTAACTGCCCAGAGAGCTGGAGTGGGACCGTCACACATCTTTAAGTGATTTCAAAGCCAGATAGGAAGAAATGAAAGGGTAAGGTTTGAAGGTGCGTGCTTGCTGCTGTAATGATGAAGTTTGGGTGGTTTGGCAGGGAGGAAGGATAAAGTTTGGAATTCACCGAGGGCATGAGAAGACCGCAGGCAAACTGGTTTTGACTGCTCGTCACCCTTCAGCTGTGTCCTTGTTCCGCCTTTCTCTCCCTTCACACCTTTCCCCATTACTGAGGAAACTTTGGAGTACAGTAGGATTGGTTGCTTGCTTTGATGTGAATAAAATTAAACTGGACTTCCTGCAGGGCAATCAGTTTTGATTATTTTGATTTCTCTTTACTTCCAGAAATCGATAGGAGTGTTACAGCACACCCAGAATTCTGATCACGTCATAGAGGCTAATCAGAATACGAAGCTTTACGTCCTCTACAGCACTGAGATTAGCCACGCCGTGATTAGGAAGAGCTTAACCAGGTTCAAAAACCTGCCTAACAGGGGCATAAATATCCAGGAGGCAGCTGTGCATGTTCAGCAGCTGAGCTGTTCTATAGAATACCTGGCATGGGTTTTTTTTTTGGTTTTTAAATTAGCAATGGAAACACTGTCCAAACAAAGCATAGTGCAGCACATGTTTTTTTTCTTTTTTGAGGAAAGACAGCAGAACTGACAGGAGGTGTAAGTAATGAAGGCTCTGGGTTGAGTTTTTTCTACCCATAAAGCATAAAAGAGCTGGGCTTTAGCTTTAAAACTCTATTGGATTTGCTCATTCGCCACTGTCCATATAAAGCCATTGCACTGTTTAGCACAATTAGGCTTGATTGTTTAAACAGTCTGCATTGAAATAGCATTAATTAGCTATGTCATGCTATTATTCATTGTCCATAAACTTGCTGTTACCATGCAGATCATGCTTGAATTTACTGGCAGAGCAAAACCTCAAAAACATATCAGACAAAGCATACTTTATGGAGCTGGTTTAGTTTTTGCTTATTCAGTTTTCTGAAGGAGGAGAGACTGCACTGTTATGTAAAGCTTTTTAAAATCTAAAATAGGATAGGAAAAGAGAGAGATGAGGGATATAGGACCAAATTTTATCCATGTTGGTTAATACGTAGCTTTTCAACCAAGAAAGCTTTCTATTTTTTCCAGTTTAACAGTCCACATTAAAACTTCTAAATTGACTTCCTGGGTGCACGGAGTTGGCCTTTGCCTTTTAACAGAGATGCCAAACCAGCAATTTACAGGCACAAGATTTACTTTCCTTCTCACAGATGTTTTGCTTTGCCTTACTTTTATATTCACTCTTTTCTTTTTAGCTCTTTTACAATGAGTGCATATACTCAAGAAACACAGTATAGCTTAAATTAAGATTTAACTAGTTCATTTAAAGCCTTACAAAATCAAGCATAGAGGAACAAGTCCATCATGCTTATGGTGATTCAAGCGACTTTAAAAAAACCCACAAAGCTGAACAAGAACGGCAGCATTTATGTTCATTTACACAAACAAGTGCCTGTTTGGGTATAGTATGCATTTTTTTTATTTAAATGAAAAGTCATTTTTCGGGTCATAAACCCCAGGCATTGTCAGATCCCCAACCTCATCTAATCCCAATAACTCTGCTTTCCCCAAATTCTGCTTTGTGCTTGGATGGCGCACCAGCTTGCTCCTTTAGTGTGAGCAATTACTGTCATAAGGCATAAATCTGCTTCATAAAGCGACAGTTTAAGCTCGGGATTCTTAATGCTGGGCCTCTTAGCTTAATGGTTCCTTAACATAACATGTGGAGAATTACCCATGTGGATCAGAAAGAAGTCTTGAGTGAAAAAATTGTTCTGTCTTCTAGAGGAGTCTCTGATTGTCTTTATACTGCTTTTAGGCATATAAACTACTGTTATTTCATTCAATACTAAAACTTGTACTGAGCTTATGTAAGAACTTCATTTAAAGACACCAAGAAGACAGGAGAGAGCGATTGTCTGCAGTTTAACGGACCGTCTTCTCCTCTGACGCAATGTTTTACATATAAAAAAAACAACCCCTGTAAATCAATGGAGAGGCATAATGGCAAACTAACTTCTCCTTTAAGACATAAGCCTTCTGTATTTCTTGGGAAATCTTCCTTATGTAAGACATGTTGATATGTTTAAAGAGTGCATTAAGTTAAGCTAGAATCCTCTAGTCCTTCAGTGTGACCAAAAAAAAAAAAAAAAAGCAAACCACCCACTCACAAAAAGTAGGTATCATTGAGAATCTTCAGCAGCCCCTATGTAGATAATGTAGTGAAAGCATATTGGGTATTTACGGCTGTATTTTTGTGTTAGGACTGTAGGATGTGTAGATTTTTATATAACTGTTGTTACTGAATCCTGTGGAAATTTCCAGCTGATTGGACACCATGCTCCTCAAATTCTAGTCCTAGTTTGGTTTTTGACTTGCTGATAAGCTTGGCAACCTTCACTGTCCTTCCCTAATGACAAAGGAGAAATATTGGCCTTTTGAGTAGCTGGTAGAATTAATGCCTGATGATTCTACGATTAATGTAATCTTTATGCAGCAATTTCCACTGTTGTCCAATATCCAGGATGAATCTTTTCATAGCAGCTATCAAATATTTTAAGGAATTGTTACTTGGTCAGGAGCATGAGATACACATCTAATCCGAACTTTCTGAATGTAAATCATATTCATGCAAGGCAGACAGATCTCCTTGGTAAAAGAAGTCAATAATTAACCAGGAAAAATTTGTTCTGTCGCACATACAGTACTTTTAATGTGCTCAAACTTTGTTGGGTGCTCTTAGACTGTCTTTTTAACTCAGATTTCCAGACAGAGCTAAACCACATCCTGGATACAAACCATACCACAACTATATGTAATTCTGATCCAGAAAAATTACTCACAACCATCAAGGGCTACATGGATATCTTTTTTTACTGTCCTTTCAATACAATCGACATCCAAGTAAGCCTCAGCAAATGTGGTTTAGCCAATATTTTCTACTGGCATTACTAGTATGGCTTGGAATAGAGAGTGAGTCACCTACCAGACATAATAACTGTATTAGGAAGGATGCTATTTGTCATACTGATCTTTGTCTGCCTGCACAGCAGGAGATGAGAAGACAGCTTGCCTGACTTTGTGATTTTATTGCCCCCCGCACCCTTTCTCTGATTTGGCTAAACCTAGTTCTACTGAAGCCAGTGGAAATACTTTGCTCATCTCACATAGCCTTGGCTCGTGTAACCTTTCACAAATGCCTATTTTGTTTCTGTATCTCAGACTTATTTTCATTCAGGAATCCCAGCAACTATTGCAAAATCCCTAGCATTTACACTAATTGATAAAGGAAACCCTCGATCATTTTAAAAACCTACAAAGCCTGTGATCAGTATCTGTATAACACAAAGCAAATGTGTCAGGAGAAGATTTTTGAAAACCAAGATTGGGACTGGACTCAAAAATTGTAAGCCTGTGGTGAGGCTGAAGGCAAGAACATGTTCTTTCCTCCCTTACCTTCAGCAGTTGCCCCTGCTGCCTTGGTATGGGTTAGTTACTGCAGGCTGGCGTATAAATCCACGACTTTGTCTCACTGGGAGTTAGTTAATTTTTTTTGCTGTTTTTCTAGTACATTTTAAAATTAGAATTCTGAACTCTGTGTTCAAAGTTTTTTCTCCTGTTTGTGTTTTTATAGTCTAAATCAACTACAAGGAGAAACAAACCCAGACACTTGCTTTGGTGAATCCTAATCTGTTTTGTTACACAGACCTTGGTGGTGGAATATTGGATGGGATGAGATGTACAGTGCATGAGCTGCCACTTTTTCTGCAGTTGAAGTTCAGTAAGATGGCAACCTTCCTGCCTCAAGGTCTCAGCATTAGCTAAAGAAAATTTCCTTTAAAGTAACACATGAGTTAGAGCAGTATAAACAGTAAGGCTGCCAATTCATTGCTATAGACTTCTGTCAGGAATCTGAGTGAACTTGGGACTTGATTTTGACGTGCATGTTTATTTTACACCACAAGGTTTGCTTTTTCCAATCATACTTCTCCTCAGGGTTTATTTAGTTTTGCCAATACTAACAAAACTATTTGTGTGGTACCTGCTGGATTATTATCAAAGACATCCAGCAAGTCATTCTACACCCTCTTCTTAACGTATTTTTAACTCGACTACATAAACAGTTAACTTATTCCTTAAGTAACTGCCTTCCAAATCTCAAGTCACTTAAGCATTCTCTGATTATGTATTTACTGGATGTCACTTGTTAGATTTTGTTTTTTCAACATTATTAGAGAGAAATGCTCTGGCTATCAGAATGTACTAGTGGTGTTTCATACACTGCAGTCACCCCACATTTGTCTGGGCCTCTCATCCTTGTTGTACTTCTTTTCCTTGTCAAAATGTTAGTTGAAGACTGAATTATTTGCTAAACATTTCATTTGGTGTTTGCTTTTTGCTGGTGGTTTTTTTTTTTTCCTTCTTTCTTTTTTTTTTTTTTTTTTTTCCTGGTGGGGTGGTAATTGGCCCCTAGCTTTAATACATCTTAAGACTCCTGAGATGGACAAAGGCAACGTTTTTTCACCTTGATAAACTGGAAAGCCTAGTTCAGTGCTCAACAAGGAAGAGCCTATTTGCATGCTCTTTCTGCTTGAGGATACTCTAAATTTACCAGATCTCCAAAGTAATCTCACTTTGAGCTTAATATGCTTAACACTTTATACTGTCTCTGCTTTATTTTCTGCTGGCCATCATGGATCAGCGCTGAGAATTCCTGCAGACCCTTGTGTATTTTAGCATTTTTCTGTCATGACTATCATTAAGCATGCTGTTTTCCAGGGACAGTTTCACGTGGGATGGGTGAAAGTTTTCTGCCAAATTTCTTGAGCGTTTGGCAAAGTGGCAGTATTAATTGAAGCAACCTGCTGGTGGTTCATGCATGCTCATGTAAACTCTTGTTTCCAGTTGTGTGTTCTAGCCATTTACTGGCAAGATTTTAGTTCCTGGGCATATGAAAGCTCTTGTGCTGGACAGCAGCTAAGTCTTCCTGCAGGAAGAATATTATTCCCATCCCAGACAAAAACAGATTATGTCAACTGAAGTCGCCCCCCTTCTTGAGAAGGTGCCGTTTGATGTTCTGGCTGAGGAGGGATCTGAGAGAAAGTAGAGTAGGTAAGTTTATCCTCGAGGTGGTCATCTACCAGGAAAATGGAATGGATGAGGAGATGCATAATATTCCATCACCAGGCTTAAATAGGGATTTCCAAATCTTCGGTATTGGCGTTGCTGTGTTGTCTGCCGAGAGGACAAGTACACGCCTATATATCATTTTAGGCTTCAGTGATGTAGGAGCTGTGTGATACCAAATTGCTGGTGACGCTCACCTGAGTGGGTACAACTGCAATCTCCCTTTAAGTCAATAAGCAGGCTGCTATTCTGCTATAAAGGTGTGTGTGTTTTTGGTTTTTTCTAGGGGATAAAATATTTAAATTCAGGTTTGAAAACAGTAGAAGACCATTTACTGTGAGAAGCTATGAGCAGCAGGTAAGAGAATGAAAGCCTGCATAAGGACTGTTGTGCCTGCCTTGCTACAAGGGCAAATTCTCTTCTGTTAGGATCTGCTGTGTTGGCTGGGCCAGATGTTGACTTGCAGTTGCAGCGTGGTTCTCCTTTCCCTCACAGTCCTAGGGAGGAAGAATCGCGACCAGGATGAGCTGTGGGCTCTGCTCACTTACCGCCTTTGGCATCATTAGCCCCCATGCTTGTACTCTGCTCTCCAGCTGAGTAGACTCTCTTGCAGGCGAGGAGGCAAGCTGGCCAGAATATTTTAATATTTAGCACTGAAAAGCTATTTCTAGTTCAGAGCAGGATTCTAATTTAAAGTAGCCCTGCTGGTTTTGATGGGACAGGGAAAACACTTAAGCCCTGCTTTAATCCAGTTAGTCAGTCCAGGTATCAATAAGAAGGTTCCAGCCAGGACTTGGGATAATTAGGCCAGGTATTTGTGTGGTGCTTTTTTTCTCTTGCTAATACCTGAGCTAGATGTCTTCAATTTATCCTGGGTAAGGACACATTTGCTGCAGTCACGCTTCTGACTGTGGTGTAGACATAGCCTATGACTCTCATTTCTCAAGGGAAATAGGCGAGTTTTCCTGGCATAAATAGAAGAAACTAATGACTGCATCTACTTTTCTTCATTATCCTCATCATTTTGCTGCTGCTGTTAGGCAACGTGTCGGCATTTGGCCATAAACATCTCAGCCATGTAAAAGATGTATGCTGACTTACAAACATCATGGTATATTGCAAGCATGTATATGATTTCTGAGTGGGGGCTTTTTTTTTGTTGTCCCCCTTCAGGGCTGCAGAGTTGTTTCTGTGGGTGAGATTACTCACTGGTCTGCATCCCTCCTTTCTTCTGGTGTTACTAATTGGCCCTTGCTTTAGAAGTAAATCAAAATGCACAGATTTGTTTGGGATGTAAGCAGTGAGTGTTGCTGGTAACAAAAGCTACTAATTGTGAACCTACATGCTCAAAAAGAGAAAGGCATGGAACTGTTATTGTGACAATTTTATTTGATGGAAATTGATGCAAATCTTTATGAATTTTACTAAGAAGGAGGAAGGCAACAAGACTTGACTTGTTTGTATAGAGTCCCCGTTCGTGAATACGTGTTTGAAAACTGATGAAAACTTGAAGCTGCAACTTAGCAATTGAAAGAAAAAAATGGCTTGGAATAAATTGATTAAAAATGTAGAAAGAGCTATTATGGAATTTTCCCTGAATTTAAATCTCATGATGTATTTGAGTCAAATCATTATGTGCCACATTCACAATTTATACCAGCTGACTTTAAGTGTACTTCATTAGTGTAATGCCAGCGAGAATTTTCCACTTATTGAAAACCTAACGAATGCAGAAGAAGATTTAACAAGCTTTTAATCCACATTAATCTAAAACATGAAGAATCAAAAATAACAATGAAGTTCCCACTTATAATGCCATTGATCATGCTAGTGATCCACATAGCCTAGAATCCCTACATCTTTTGTGAGATCTTAAGGGCTGTCAAGCATAGGAGATTTATATAGAATGAATTCCTTGCAGTATATCTAGTAGGAAACTCGAGCCTGGCTGTGTTCATAGGCTTTCTAGTTAGGACCTTTAATTATTACAGCATTACTAAAATCAGTCTTTAAAAAAACAACAGATTTATATAAAATAAATTCTAGTGCTTCAATACATCAGCCCTTAAGAGGAGTTTTGCGTGGTCTTGAATAAACTCATGCTCTGTAGAGGCAGTATGCTTCTTTTATGCAATGCTAATAATAAGATGTTTTTCTGTAAAATGTAAATGGATTCTGAGTTTTTGTTTTATTGCTGTCTCTGGCAATGACTTATTGTTTGTTCATGGGAGCAGTGAAAGACTTGTTAAACTGAAAGTTTCTTTTTAACGTTTCTAGATAAATGGGCTGATTCTGATCTCCTGCTTTTTATACTTGAGTGCCTTCAGCTCTGCTGCTATTGTTTTTATGCCATCCAAAGTCATGATCTGGCTCAGTGGCAAATGGGAGACCTAAAGTTCAGATAAGTAGCATTAGTTGAACATTATTTGGGGAACGGTAATATTTCAGACTAAGATATTTAATCTTATTATTCAATTAATTAAATTTTATTAAGAAGCACAATGAATACAGGGACCTGATAGTCCTATTATGTGTCTGCATCCAACTTTAAAGCCAAGTTTGAAATTACTTCCAGTCTGCAACTTTTTTAGCAGTCAGGCTGAGTTAAGCTGGTTGAATAAACCCACAAATGTCACTAAGTAATGATAGCTTACCATAATCTCTAAAAAATCCTCATATTGCCAAAAAGGAAAGTCATGTGCAATGGATACAGAAATCACAGGAATTAGTGTACTCTTTGAAAAGCTTCTGAAGTTTCTCTGCAGCTCTGACACTACAAATCCATGAATATGTAATCATTTTTTTTCATTAACATAAATCTTTATGTATTATAATGTCAAATGACTGAAAGATGAGGATTCAACATAAGAGTTTTAAGCATTTCGTAAGGAAAGTGATTTAAAAAGGGATGATTTGGTGACAGAGACGGGAATTTCAGCCTACTGTCTGTACTCTGTTAATCTTGGGCAGTATTTTAGGCAGCATAATAATACAAATATGGGGCAAGCTAAACGTGGGATTTTTGTTCCATGAAGGAATATTGTTTTCTGTCATAAGCTAGGTTAAAATATTGACATTTTAATTATGTTTGTAGAATACTATGTTTATTTGCAAATTGTAACATTATCAATTATATATGTGTGTGTGTGCATATATATACACACACTTTTTAGGGAGCAATTAATCTGGCAAGTCACGTTGGTCTGGCGTTGCCTTAGAAGCACTACAAAATTAAATCTGGACTTCAGGTGCTGCTCCAGAAGGCTGGAGGCCCTCAGCCGTGCACGCTGTTCCAACGTGCATGTCTTACACACCTTAGAGGATCTAAAATAGCATTAGATGCATATGTTTTGGCAGCTGAATATCATTGTTACAACCATCTGTGTAACTTATAATTTCTATTGCTTTGCTTTTATATCTTATGGAAATAATACATTTTTAAGATATACAATTAATTTTATGAAGAACCTAATGAAGTAGAACATTTGAGTATTTAACTCACAGTTGCTTTCGCTCAGAAGAGTTTGCGATAGGAAACTTTTTAAAACCTCTGCTGGCTCTTTGTAGTGCTTTAGATACTTCAAATGACAGACAGAAGCAGTAGATATCAACCAGTTGGGTAGTTTAAATTCTGGGAATGTTACTGCGAGCAGTAGTCCAAGAAACAACATTCAGCCACAGCAAATTGAGTGAAAATCATACTTAACTGTTTTCAGACAAAATTTTTAATACTGTACAAATGATATTACGCAATAAGAATATAAGACACATAGATGTTCACTTTCACATAAGTGGGAAAATGAGGATGCTCAGAAAACTGAGACTAAAATGAAAATTAGGGAAAAAATTAAAAATGCAATATGTGGAAAGATCTAATAGAGAACTGTGGTCGTACAAAGAAGCAAGTACAATAAACATCTATTTGAACATTTGTGTGACTTTCATCAACACGCCGTTGGGCTGACAGAGAAAGGCTTACAAAAGCTTGCTCGAAAAGGTCAATTTTATGCCCTTCGCCTTGGCAGTTGGTTAAGGAGAAGATATGGAATCGGACCTAATGGCTGTGAATGTATGTTTCTGGCAATACAAAAGCAGAGAGGCAAGCTACAGGAGTTATAAACTTCTTATGGAGCCAGGGAGCAAGTCAAGCCTATACCGTAGATGCAGAGCCCCGTGGCCATGTGGGCAACCACCACCTCAAAGAAGCTGTAAACATAAGCTGAGACCTCAAAAAAATGTTTTCTGTTGCCTGGTGTTGTAAGAAAAATCTGGAAAGCCGGGAGAGAACCCTCTGCTACTCCGGCAGCCTGCCTCTGTGCCTGGGGGTGATGGCTTCGGGTACCCCTGTGTGCACGGAATCACCCTGCCGCTGTTCTGCCGCCTCCATAGGCTTTCTGTCAGTGCTGGCCTGTTGCAAGGCAAGTTAATACTCCCACTCCCTGAGGTCCTGTGCCAACGTCTGTCACAGTCCCCTTCTCCCTCTGCTGAGTTTGTCTTAAAAAAAAATAAAAAATATATTCCTTAAATTATGTGGGTTTTGTCCCTCCCTCAACTTTTGTGATGCTTCTGCTCATGGCAGCTCAATAAATAACTTTTGTCAGAAATACATGATGTGATCATATTGGGGTTTTTCTTCAGAAATCTCGTACTTGAGGAATTTCTGGGAAAGTATGCCAAAGAGCCTTTTTTTTTTTTTTTTTGAGGTTTGTACAGCACCTGCTGCTGCATCTGTGTATCCCGTGCATAGGGGATGCAGATATTCAGATATGCTTGAAAGTATGGTTAAATTAATAATAGAGGAACAAAACTCGGTTGGCATTTGTGTGTAAGGAGTGATCATCGTTAGAGCTGCAACCAAGCAACCCTGCTTAATTTCTGAGGGCAGCGCTTGTGTTTGAGTCAGGCCAGGATCAGGCAGCTGGTGAAAGGAGCGTTGGAAATATTTTCATGGTTGTACAAGGGTGGCCTTGACAAACATGGAAAGTGAAATCTTAGTATGGACAAGCCCCTTTAGAAAGGAAAATCATGCTGCACTAGAAAAGAGAGTATCAAAAATGCGGTGTAGGCTTCCAGTTCACATATGAGACTGATTTCCTAATGCAGAATCACAGAAGTTTTGGCTGGAGGGGACCTGTGAAGGTCCAACCATATGTTCGATGCAGTTCTGTCACCAATGGTAGGTTAGCTTAGCTGTGGTTTTGTCTAGCTGAGCCTCAAAAACCTCTAAGAATGGAGATTCCAACATCTCTCTGGGCAGAAAAATAAACAAAAACATGCCTTATAAATCAAACTGAATCCAGGTGATGAGTTGCTTCTGATCAGCCATTCCTTTGTGCAGTCCTGAAAGAAAACACACAATCAAAAGTGATTATTTGGTTATTTTCTTTGTTTTAATTTTCAGAGCTACATGGAGATCCATCATATGTTGCTGAAGGGATGCAATATTTTTGATGCAACTGTGTTTCTTCACTAGTGTCTGGGTGGTTTATGCATAGCGGTAGAAGGTGTCGTTAATAAGCTGTAGGTGCAATTTGGATGAGCAAGTGGAAGTTTGGTAGAGAGCAATCCAAAAAACCTGTTTGTCAAAAGGGGCTACGTCCAGATATTCCTATGGGCTGCACAGAATAGACATCTACGTATAGAAGAGAAATAGGACCATTTCCTTAACAAATGTGACTTGTTTACACCTTTCAGCTGGACAACAGATTGACCAGAAGGAGCCGTGTACAGCAGGGCGTGCAGTGATCCATGTTGCAGGTGCTGTAGGAGCACTTTCCTCTTTTGCAGTAGTGGTGGTTATCTGGGGGGGGTGTGTGTGTGTATGTGAGTGTGGGCTGTTAGTACAAAAGATTTTAATGATTTATGCTACTGGGAAGAAGGAAGATGTGCTTGTTTTTCCCCCACCCGGTGCAAAATGCATGGGATATTTCTACAGAAATGGTGGAGTTTCCTGAAGACTTAGGAGGTCAAAACAAACTGTAAAGGTGTGGTTGTGGGGGAATAGAATAGGAATGTGTATGCTGCTATGTCACGTAGCAAATATTTTTTGATCATATGGTTACTTTTCTGGTTTTGGCCTGAGATCTTGTTTCTGCTTGTTGTTTCTGAATGCTGTGAAATTTTGGTTGCAAACAAGACAGATACTTTAAATGACTGTTAATAATATTTCTCTGTAACTCGCTATGGGTTTTAAGAGATACATGGATGATAATTGCTAATTTCACATCATTCTTATGAGATGTGTGCAATAAAAAGATGAATCCACAGTGCTTTGGTTGAGGCACCTTGATAAAGCTCAGGTGTCCTACTGCAGTACTGGTGTAGTACTTGGTCTTGTTTCACATTTTTAAACTAGGAAAAATAATTATTCAGGTATGAATTCTGATGGTAACTGGAACAAAGACCATTTAGTTTACGTAAAATTAGAAAGATACCTAGAGCAGAATGAGACCAAATGTTCACCATGGAATTCAAGTTCAGAATTTGGGGCATCACATCTTGCAATCACTACTTAGCAAACCACAGTAATCTTTAGTAGTATGCACCCTAACCAATCTTGCTAAGTTTTGGATAAAATAATTACCATAGAGCAATTTGTAAGTTTTTTCACATTTCTAAGGTTGTAGTACTCTCAAGCCGATTGCAGGAGGCCAGGAGAATTACTGTTTTCAATGCTGTAACAGTAACAAATTCCACTTTAAAGAAAGAATGCAAAACAAAACCAACAACAAAACCCCCTTTTTGGTCCATGGAAGACAGAAAAAACGAATTCTGGTTTCTTTAGCATTTCCATGATGTCTGTGAGTATCACGGGACCTCTAAAAATGTGAATAACTGCATCCTGTTGCCTTGCAGTAGTCAAGTGATACTATCCTCAGCTTAAACACAGAAACGGAGATGAATTACAGAAGCTGCTAGTGTGAACTATATTTGATTTTTTTAGAGTAGTGTTTTCAAACATTCAAGTCTTACGCATGTTTTGGAATTCCCTTTTCAGTATTTTTGAAGTTCCCTATTTACAGTCCAGGTTATCCCCTGGTACCCCTCCCAAAACAAGAGAGGCTATGGAAGTGTGAGGGTATTCCCACATCCTTGACTACTTTAGTCTTAGCTTCCTGACTGAGATTTTCAGTTCAGATTTTTTTTTTTTTTTTTTTTTTTTGACAGTTAAAGCTGGCATCAATTTTACAGAATTGCTACTCTCGGCTAATGTGAAAGTTGTAATCTACAGGTGAAGTGATATTCCCAAGTTGCTTCACATTTGTCTTTGGTAATGGGATTTTATAAAAGTGAATACTTAGAGCTCTGCTCTGTATTTGCTCCAAATTGGACTAAAAATCTCACATGAAAGGAACTGAATCAGCTTGTGTTTTGTTGAGAGAAAGAATGCATGCTTCTGCTTGATCTGGTTGTACTTAAGTTCATTAAGTCTAAAAAAAAAATATCTGGCAAACAGAGTCATGTGTAGTTTTGTTTGTCTATTTGTCTTCTGCCCAAAAATGCCTGTAGCAGGAGTTTATATCTTCTGCAACTGGCTCAAACTGGGTTTTCTCCTGTAAAGTGTGCAGAAGTTATGGGTTTTCTTCCTTGATTTTTGTTCTTAAGATTTTACAACATTTTTTCTGGTTGAATAGCTGAATAGCAAAGCAGAAAGTCACCCAATTATAGCATGTAATTAAGCTTTTTATATGCTGAACCTTTGTCATTAACACAGGAAAAAAAAAATGTTTGCTGCTCTTGTGTAGTGTTTTGACAGTAAATACTGTGAGTAATTTCTTTCATTGTTACAGGTGATTTTTTGACAAACCAACGTTTTAAACAGAGCTTTTGCTTTCCTTTACAAACAGCTGAAGTATAATAGAAGAGGCTGAAAATTAAAAGTGATCCCTAATGCAAGGAACATAACAAAAATCATACTTTCACTGCCCATCTTCACAGGATGCTGTGTGTTACAATTTATGACAATCAGTGCAAATCAAGTGACGTGCACCATGCTGAGCTTGGAATCAGCATTCAACATGCAACCCTCAGGACAGAAATAGGCAGTACTGGTGGGGATGAAAACTGGTTTGGATGAAAACTACGAAAAGTAGAAAAATAGATCTCCTAATGACAAAATCACACCTGGTGTTAAAGCCTAGTCTCTCATTAAGCAATGATTATTGCCTGCTGTGTATAAAAATAGCCAACACAAATAGCACAGCTTAGCAGTGCTAATTTAATAGTTGAATGTGCTTATGGGTGTTCAGTGGAGCAGAGCGAATAATCCGGCAGGAGTAGTGTATTGAGTGATTTTTAGTCCCTCTTTTCTACTTCTGGAATAACCACAAACAGATTACAATTTCCTTGCATTCATCTCTGCAAATATTTTTTATTAACAGCTTTTCCCAGATACAATTTACTGAGTTGATTGATCATGAATATTCTGAATTTAAACCATAGTGCATACTTGCGGTTAATCAGATAAATCACATTTTATTATTCTTGTTGACTGGCTGGGTGAGTAGACACCAGCTTTCAGGAAGCTCAGCCCAGGTGTATGTAAAAGGAAGCAAATGTACTAAAGAACATCTGAAATATGATACTTCCCTAAACACATTTGTGTTATCTATCTTCAGTATAGGTAGAACAGAACCTTCGCTGTGTGCCTTAACTGTAGAGTAGAACGGGACCGGTAACTTTGCACTTAAATGTTATATGTTGCTATTGCAGATGTGTATTCTAGTGGGTAATGTGCATGCTTTGTTTCCTTCACAGAGCAATGTGAAATATGACTTATCCGTTGGCTTTCCAAGGTGGGAAGGAAATGTCACACTGGAAGAGCATAGGAGACAAAATTTAAGTATTGTACCTTTAAATGGAATGTGAAATTCATGCACCGGCTGGTAGCCTGCATGCTCCTTGATGAAGCACAAGCAAGAGATGAGATGATGCAGGGCCACCGGGCAGGGCTGCAACATGCTGGGATTCACTCCCGAGAGCGTTAAGTCACTGGGGAGCTTGTGCGAGTAACAGGGGTGAGCGCAATGGTGGGGACCCTGCACAGAGTGAGTCTGGTGGTAGATCAGGAGGGGGTCCTGACAGAGCACCGTGCATCTCTATGGTCCTGGTCTCTTCTTTTCTCCTACTTTAACTTTGGGTATGTTGTTCCACCTCCATGCACATGATTCATGATGTTTTATAAAAGCTCATTTGAAGTTGGCGAGCAGTTCAGCTTCTGCTTCGTAATATATGTGCATCGTATTATGAATTTACATTGTGCACAGACCTACAGGGACCCCGGTCCATTTGGCTTTTGGATGCAGTAGTAATAGCTGATGTTATAGACCCCACAATATAGCATAGGCTGGGGCTTTACAGGTCACTCTTATGCTCTTGTGTGATTTATGTATGGTGTGTACCACAGAAAAGCAAGGCCTTTTTCTTATATTCTTTTTCTCAGTGTCTGAGCCAATGGAGAAACCTGGGAGGTGTTTTCGTGTTGAAAATCCACCATACCTCAATTACATTTAACTTACACATAATTACTGCTAAACTTGATCGCTTGTAGCTGCTACTTCTATACCCAGCAGATGCTCAAGAACCTTTCTCATAGTGAGAATAAAACAAAGTCGTGGCTACATCAATGTATTCTTCTGTGTTTAAAAGAGGAAAACTCCGAGATTTTGATCCTAGTTTTACCTGAATTACTTGAAATCACAAAACAGTCATTATTGCATTGAATATTTCTGTTTTATGCTCTGACTTCTGCCAGAGCCATAGTGCAAACAGTTAACAAATGTGCCGTTATGTACATTTATCCTATAGTCATGCTTTCATCTGAGGCTGCTGGAAGAAAGCAAAGATGAAATAAGTGAAAATAATCTTGAAACACAGCTAGTATTGACTGCCTCACTGAATGTTTTTCCAACTCTTTCTGCCTCTGGAAGTTGCTGATAATTTATCCTTACAAAATGCAGGAGGCAAGATAACAAGAATTTGGAAATAATATAGTAAGAGGATGCTTGAAAGAAGAAACTATCAGAGTTGTTACAATATTTACAAAACCAAATCTGAAGCATCATGATAGACCCCTGTTTTGGCACTTAAGGATCGTTTTAATTCAGTTTTCCGGTCTCTTTTTGAGATCTGTAAGTAGTTTTTCAGCTATAGGAATTCATGGTTTATTTCAAAGGGTCAGGGAGAGGAAACAGAAGCTCAGAAGCTCCTGCGTTCCAATACAATGGAAATTGATGGTGCTGATTTTATAGGTACTAAAGGTGGAAGGTATTGTCTGCATTCATGTAGTGCAGAACCTTGCTTCATTTAAACTCTGACTTTCTGGTGTGACTAGATGTTAGATGTGGTTCTGCAGTGACTAGAATGAGACTTACACCTGTAACTGTGTGATATTTAAATATTGATTTATAAAACTGGGAATACTCACTCTGAAATCACACTAAACACCTGAAAGCATTTCTTTCCTGATAGTGCCGGATAGTATTTGTTTATGCTTTCCTCCCCTTGCCTCCCCTTCCTCCTTTACAAAAAACAAAAAAACAAACAAACAAAAAAAGTATTGCAAAAGGGTTTTTCCCAGCCAGATGCATTTGCAATTTGCTGCAGAGGGAACTGTGTTAGCTCAGCAGGAAAGAGCAGGCATGAGAGGATGCTTCGGCTGGATTAAAGTTACTTGTGCAGCCCTTCTCCCAAATGTGTGAAACCACAGCTCTTGCACCTTTTGACACAAGGTAACGTAAGAAACAGAAGGAGGACAAAAATTGAATTTTTATACCAAGAGGTGCTAAGCAGTTTAGCATTCAGTGATTCATTGACAAATACCTGCATTCCATGATGCCTAATCCCAGGTTGCTTTTATTTGCAGATTTAAATTTGAATTTAACATCCATTTCATTGCAGACTGAAAACAAACACTGGCGTTTGCCACAAAATATAACTTCAGTTCCAGTTATGGCATGTGAGTCTTTAAGAGATAGGACACCCATTGACTGGAGATTTAGGACTTCAACTTTCTTTTGCTTATTTGGACAATTGATATGGTTTTCGAAAGGGATAACAAGCCATAGACACAGCTAACTTTGCTGTAGCAGAAATGAAGGAATCTTGTAGCTGATGTGTACCAAAGGTACTGTTTGACATACATAATAATACCCTGAATTAAATCATAATAGCCAGACTTACTGTATGGTGTCAAACGTAACCGTAAGGGTGGGAAAGCCTCTGGCTGAGTGAGCTCAGTGATACGTATGCAGCATCTTTAATCAGGTGTCCTCTGGTCCTTAATCCCCAGTTTCCTTCACCCACAGCTGGTGGAGCCTTTGGGAGCAAACTGAAAAACTCCTCTCTCCACTCCTACCCACCTTAACTGGCAACCATCAAAACCTGTTGATTCAGAGGATGCTACAAATCTTGCTCTCCCATTAATCCTTAGGAGGAAAATGCCTTCTAAGGATGGGTTGACAGATTATATTCTTTATTTCCTGGTTTTTGAGTGACTTTTAATTTATTTACATAGCTTTCCTTTAAAACACAAAGACCTCTACAGTTAGGGCGGTGCCTTTTTAAGTGAGTGTGCTGTAGAGGCAGGTGTTTGATACAACCGATCCATCCAGCTGGGATTTAGAGTCCATTGTAATCTCTGGTTCCATTCCTCCCACCTGTCCCCTGCTCTGTGCATGCTGCCTGTTCTCCCCTTGTTTCCTCTCACTCTTCTCCCTTCCTTCTCTACTATCCTCTCCTAAAATCTCCTCTGCTTCATAGGTACCAAATTGCTTTATTTGCCTTAGCTTTGCCTTGGCTTTTTTGCCTCACATTTACCTTTGAACCTGTAGCATCTATTAAAGAGCAGAAGAAACCTGCCTAATTTTCCTAACCACATCTGTTGGCCTTATGAAGATTTTTTTCTTCTATCTTCAAATCTATGGGAGTGCTGAATTTATCCACGTTGATTTGTATCTTATATATAGTCTCTTTCCTCAGGAAGATAACATCAAGGTTAGAGACACATCTTCAAAACGTAATTACAAGCATCAAGAGGAAGACAGAGCGATCAAGCCTTTCGGTTTGCTCGGACGTAGGTACGGTGTGATATATGGCAAACATTAAAACTGGAGATGATGCAGAGTTCATACTGGAAAATTTAAACACTGTAGCATGATGTATACGCAAATGACTTTTCTACAGCATGGTGGTGATTTATGAACTTAGTGATTTCTAAAATAAGAAATGAGAATCTTTCGTGGAAAGCTTCTTCGTCTTTACTCCCCGAAACGAGTGATGAGCTGACAAATGGCATAAGCCAGAGATGTCACCCCAGGAATGGGCTTACCTGAACTTTTCTTGTAGTGGATGTCTAAAAAACAAAACAAAGCCCCTTCAGTGTTCTCTTAGAGTGTTTTATGTCACATCACTTACATTACTCCCGTTTAATTTTCCTGAGAGCTCTTTGCTGAAGTTCTATAACCGTGCTTCGTTATAGTGTCTCATTATCTATGTAGATGGCTGTTGTCAATTTGGTTAAAACTGAATTTCAGTACGTGTGGACGGATAACATTAATAGAACAATGAACTGGGTTGTGTTTGGGTTTTTTTAAACGTATTAAATTTCTAGATTGGCTCAAATTAGACTTTTCTTAGAACTAAGGAAAAATAATCTCAAACAATAGAGCTTTGACTAGTATTCCTTGATCTGAAATTGCCGGTTCATCCTGCTTCATAGACTTTATATAATTTGACCTTGAGTGAAAGAGCTTTCATTCCTGATAGAAACTAATTGTATGTGTGGTGTTCAAATCATAGTGTTAAAATGAAATTAGTACTGCACAGAAGGGGATAATACAAGGAAAAACATACTGTCTTAATGGGCTATAAACCTTCTGAGGGAAGCGCTGTTTTCAGACCAGTGAGATAGCCGTAAAGTCATCTTTACTATCTGTGATTCAAGTATACCCCTGAAAGTTATAATTTATACCTTAAATAAAAAAGACTATAGAGACTGAAATCTGCGCTCTGATTCTGCAAGATGTCTTCCTCTGGGTCAGCAGGGTCGGCCAATGTTCTTAGGCTGCTCAGGAGCTGTAAAAGCTTCCTAGAAAAATTAGTTAAGGGCACATGTGCCTTGTGTCATGGTATTTGCTAAAAACCTCCTTGCAGTCAATTGTGTGGTGCAGAAAGATGCCATGAGGTTCTGGGCAGTGTGCACGTTTCAGTAACGTGACGATAAGCCTCAGAGAGTCCGTGACAGTGTGGATTACAGCTGCGATAAATTAAGTATTTTAACAAATTTTAATGCCAAGGACTGACATATAAAGGTTTTAATATGTTCTTTAGAAAGTCAGCTTTCATTACATTAATACGAATCTTTCCGTTGTGCTTTCTTTCCTTAAGAGCACATGTTGTAAATTAATGCAGTTTCTATCTTGCTTTTTTTGCAGCACGCTTCACTTTCAGTGTACACAGTGATCTGATCTCAGCTTGTTTGCTCTAAAGATAATGTAAGTTTTGCCAATGACTTTGACAAAGAAAAGCACTTTGCCCAGTAATTGCTTGTAATATGCAGATATAACTATCTATAATAATACGTGCTATATTTTAAAAATAGAAGGAACAAGAAATGTAAAGCCGGAATACTGAAGAACTCCGAGGCTTCAGTTCTCGTCTGTGCTACACCACCCCCCACCACCCCCTTTTATACTGGTTAGCTCTGGGAACGTAAAGCGCTCTTGAAATGGTACAATTATAAACTTGGGTCACTTCAAGTTTGCTTTACTTTGACACAAGGTAAAGAAGCCTTTGTGCACCAGGGGACAGGCACCTAGGAATAAGCGCTGCCCCTGCTCCTTCCTTAGTCTACCTATATCTACAGCTTCTGGGCATATATTCTTTAGGCTCTGCGCACTTCAGGTAGTTGCACCTCCAGCTGTGGAGATCTCCGAGGGAATGTGACAGAAGAGGAAAGTACAAGAAAAATCTGTTGTAAAGATCTTGTTAAAATTTGGAAATAATTTATTGTCTTCGAACCCTTTTCTTCTGTGAATAGCGACGGGCTATTGAAGGCCGTGTGTTACAGAAGTGGTGGCTCTCCAGTGCAGGAGACCTTGTGACAGGGACTGTTCCATGCTTTTGCATCAGGCTGAGGTAGGCTGTGCTTACCGAACTGCCATCCTGCTCCAGAAGGGTCTGGTGCTGCCTCAGTACTGCCTGCCCTTGGGGTGGGCTTGACTCAAACAGTAGACAATAACTAAGAAAAGCGTTGGTTTAAAAGAAGAAAAGTCTGAGCTGTAGACCACTGCTGCTTCTGCACCATGAGGAAAGGAGACTTCCAAGGATGCACGGGAGCCTTACCCTGCCCGTTGGGTGGTAGCATGCCCAGTACTCCAGCTTTCCAGTTATGCTGGAGCACAGCTGGGGTGGAGGTGGCTGCTCCTTGTGACTCCGCCGCTGACTGTGTGTAGCAAGCACTGTCACGGCATCCCACCGTATTTTAGCTAGAGTGGATATCATCCTGGCCAGGGCTCACAGTGACCTGGACTAAAGCACTAGGCGAGATGTCCAAAAACAAGTGGCAGGTGTACGGGGACTGAAATTATCAGTCGGTAACCCCCCACGTGGGTGTGAAGACCTTCACTAGTTTGGGTATGGGAGTGAGAACCTAACCTGACATGTCCTTTGTGTTTTCCATCCTCTGTTTTGGAAATATTACTCAGCAGAATGAAACAGGATGAAGTTTGTACTGCTTCTGGAAATGAATTTAAATGTGCAGTGTCCAGGTAGCTTTCTAGAAACTTTGAGGTATCAGATATGATATCCTGCCCTCTGGCATATCCAGGCATTTAGAACGACTACTGCACCAGAATTATACCTGTTGCTTCTCCCATGATATGCATTTAGTAGGGATTTTTTCCCACTTTAAAGCCATTGAATCTATTTTTTAAGTGGAAAAAGTCTCAGCTTTTATTTAAACAAACAAACTTCTGTCTTCAGAGAAAGACTTGCAAGTGTAAAATCAAACTGAAGGCAGGAAAAACAAAATTTTGTCTTGGACTTTCCTGTAGCGTGTTTCAGATGAAGCCAGTCCAAATATTTGTGCACGCCTAAGGCTGACGATCACGATTAGGCATAGTCCTGAGACCAGAAAATGGAGATGACTGTTTGTATTGGGTCTTTCCCCTTATCTTGCTTTGTTGCAGAAAGAGTGAGAAACGATAACAAAAGGACTTCCTGAAAAGTGGCTCTGGCAGACATGCCACCTCTGCAGAGTTTCTGATCCAAAGCCACTGTGATGGCTGGAGAGGCCGGGGTCCCCCCCTCGCTGCCATGCCAGTGCACTTGCCCCCATTTCAGCTCTACTCGACTTCTTCCCATCCTTTGCACCCAGAGTGGAGAAATCTGGCAAGAGGGCTGACCAAGGGAAATAGGTGTCATTTTCCCTTGTAAGTTAAGGGAAGGAGGGAATCTGCTCACCCTGAATGTTTTGCATGCCCTTTTTCACACAGGGAGCACCTACTCATTGCCTAACAAAGCATACAAAGTAAATGAAAGAAGCTGATGGCATGAAATTAAGTTATCCACATCCACTTACACCCATTCTTTTTAATAAATACAGCAAATTAGGATGCTCTTCCTACTTCACTGTAGTGAAATTCTGGTGTTGCAGGTGCGTTTAAGAAGGAGCGTTGAGTCAGCGGTGCTTATCGAGAGAGCCCCGATCCTGCAAACCTCTCGTGAATGAGTAATTGCTTCATCCTCTTGGGTTCTCCAGAGTTCCTTCAGGCTGAGTAAAAAGGGCTGGCCCACTCTTAAAAACTGTCCTATCTCTTCCATACACATTCCTATTTCTTTAGCTTTCCTTGCTGAGGGGAGTTGTTCAGAGATTTTGATTAAAACTGTAAAATACATACTATTAATATACAATCTCTAATGGGTAAAATGTTGCTAAATTACAAACCATACCGGTTCACACCTCTGGACTTTTGTTTCTAATTTATTTCTTGTCAACAGCACAAAATGTCTTTGGCATCTTTGTTTAATGTTCACACATCTGAAACTGCTGCTGTGGCTTTTTCCAACAGGCCCTGGAGTTACACTCCAGTGAAATTAAAGGAATTCATTTGCTTATATCTTTGGCAACGGGACAAGAGAGTGGGTAAGAGAAAGTCTTTGCCAATTGTATAATCGTTTAGTAGTGATATAGGATAGTGAGGTACATCTGTGAATTATCAAATGATTGAATGAAGTACATTTATCTACATTAAAAAAACCCAACAAAACAAAACCAACGTAGTTTTTTTTTTAAATTCACAGATTTATACAGGACCTTTTGGATGAAAAAAGACCATTTCTGTGTTGTAATTGTCAATTTGTAGTTGAAGGAATGCTTATTAGCAGTTACTAATAACTATACAAAAGAAATGTGGCAACTTTAATTTGCTTTTTCAGTATTCTACTCTGTTTTCTTCTAAAAGCAAGGATTGATGCAAAAGCATCACTGTTAGTAACCAAATCATTAACATAAAATGTCACATTTTGAAAAGCTGGAAAAGTAAAGCAGTCATTCCTTCAAACTGAAGGTTTTCTTAACTCTCACACTGCTGTAAACTGCCATGAGCTCCGATGGCATTTGGAGGTATTTTTTGTTGTTACTTTCTGTTTCAGAGTGAATCAGTGGCTAGAAGTAAGGATCTAACAGAAGTGCAGTATTTTCAAACAAAGGTGGGATTTTTCCATGGAAAATGGTGGAAATATGTAAAATTTAATTGCATGGAAGAAATGTTATTTTTTTACATTTTCATCAAGTAAGGACTACTGTAAAATCTTGAAATTAAGATTGCGCTTTATAAAAAAACCTTTTAAGAAACTATTAAAAAAAATGGTCCTATTCCTTTAAAAACAACTGAACTACAAATAATGGGTTTGATGTAAATTGACAAATTACTTCAGTGGATCTGAGCATGAATGTTGGTGTGGGCAAACAGCTTGGCTGTATGAAAATGAAAATGTTCATATTTTCAATTTAAAATGAGATCTAGAGAATATAGATACCCTCTGGACTGTAACGTGCAAGACAATTTGAAACAGATTTATGGAAAAATCCAAATAATTTGCGCATGAATTATGATGTGGCTATAACCCTATTGTTTATAGCTGAAATTTAAGATATGCCATATACCCAAAGTAAAAACAGTTGTGAGCAAATGGGAAATTTTAGCTCATTCTGCAGAAATATTGGATAGATACTGACCGTCAGTGAAGCAAGCTATTAGTTTGAGTCAGGTTCCACCAGTCTGTTCTACCATGAGCAAGGGCAACGCAAAACATCACTTTCAGTAGCGGAGTCTAAAGGTTTCCACTATAGAGCATCACCCAGAGGTAATACATTGAAACAGAAAAAGGATGCCCCTTTGTATGTTGATTGTTGGGAAAAAACATCAGAGGATTAAGACAATTGTACTTGGAATTACTTAAATCTTGAATTGATGTCACAGAGAATTCAAGCCTTGTTAATTTATTCAGTTAATTCTGAATTAGTTGAAACCTAAGGATAGCACTTTCTGGAGGACTCGAAAATAGCAACACACAAACTAAGAGGTTTTCTCTCTTTAGTTTCAGCAGTGATCTTACCTAGAAGGCTTAAAAAGAACAGCTCCACACTTTTCACACTGTATTTTATTATTTGCTGATTATTTGAGGGTAATCTAACACCTTAATTGTTTTCATGCTTTTCTACAGGCAATCTGTGACAAAGAAAGGCAACTGAGGAGATGGGAGCATTATCTAAATGATATGAGGATAACCAGTGGGGCATCCAAATGCACCGCATTAACCCCTGTCAATAATCAGAGCAGCAGTATTTATAATTGGCATAATGTGAACCCTGTTTCGGAGCATAACTCAGCACATATTTTGTTTCCTTTTTAAAAGGAACAAAAATCCTTATCGGTATTAATTTAACTATAGTATATTATGAACTTTTAGACAGGGAAACATATCCAAAAGCTTGTGGGAGTCCTCAAAAGGGAGGTATTCATGACAGTTCCAAAACGTTTTTTTTTATAAACCCATTATGTAAAAGTGAGAGATTGCTGGAATCAAGATTTTCCCTTAAAAAGGAAAAAAAGTAGTCACTTTCCCTTGCAGATGGGAGGTATCAGGGAAGCAGCCTTAACCGTGGAAAGGGGATGGCTCTGCTGCAAGGGGTAACGTAAATCAGATGTGTCTCCAAAATTAATTCCACTACTTTTTTTTTTTTTTTTTTTTTTTTGCCACTAGTTTCAGAATCATGGAAAAATAACCCATAAATAAATGAAAATGTGGTTGTTTTCTACCTTAGGGATAAAGAATGGATTAAATTTATTTAATTAAGTTAATCTGCTGCTTAAGTGGAAAACATTTCTTTGGTGGAGTAAACAGACAGGAAGGCTAAATTTCTGAAACTTTGTTAATGCCCAAGTTAAGCTACCTCAAATAAGTTTCCCTTTGATTCCTTGAGAAAGAGAGAAAGAGAGAAAGAGAGAGAGAAAGAGAAAGAGAGAGAGAAAAAGAGCATAGAATATTAGCCCTTCTCCATGGCCACAGAGATGGTGGGATGTTTCTTAATTGTGCAGAGCTGTTACCCTTTCACATCCTTTTGTCTTCAGATTCAGTATATGCTCAGTTTTACGATTTACTTTTTTCAATGTCACAGTCATGTCAACTGTTGACTGTCCTTCCAGTACAGAAGAACGCAAGACGGTGATGGTTGTCACTATTTACCATGCTTAAGGTGCTTCAGACAGGAGAAAATGCTATCGGAATGCCTGTTATGCCTATATTGTAAAATGAGTCCTTTTTCATGCAAGCAGAAGGGGGAAACTGTGAATATAACAACAAAGACATCACGTTCTGTATGTATGGAATCTTCCTCTCTGCAAAACCTACTTAGTTCTTGTTTAGGAAGGTAAGACATCATCCAGAATAAGAGTCCTGCATTGGTTGCAATTTTTGCGTGTAATTGCAATTTAAAGTTTCATGTTTTCTTAGTACTAATAAGAAACAAATGACAAAACCAGTTTTGTGCTTACACACACACAGAGAAGATTTTATCTCTGAAAGCAGAATTAGGGTGATTTTCATTCTCTTACCCACTTTGGATGTTTGGTTTGTTTATATATTTGATTTTGTCTGCTTGAAATCAGCTCTAAAAGAAACTTTCTGTGTTCTTCCTTCACTCTTAAATCTGGCACAGGAAATGGAATCAGTGCTGGGAAAGATTATTTCTTGCAGAAATAATGAAGCAATAGGAACATTGTTGCTGCTCCCCCCCGCCCCCCCCCCCCCCCCGCCTTTAAAGTGGATTTGAATATATCCCGTGGTTTGAAAAGATCATATGCTGAAGTTTCCGTGAAAAGTCCCGTGAGGAGTTAGATGCTTATTCTTGGATTTATTTGAAAATGTTGGCTCAAGTTCGTAAATTTGATCTGTGGATAAGAAATAGTATCAAATGTGGGGTAATATCACTCAGGACAGCAGGAACTGTCCACACCTCACTCACTGCAGGCAACAGGAGACAGCACAGATCAAAGGCAGACAGTGATTCAGACTTACTGTTTAGGGCTATTGATGGTACTGGCTGCTTAAAAACTAGTTTTGAAACATTTCTGTAGAATCTTTTCATGCGTAATCATTCTCGATAGATTAGTCACAGTCCCTCTCCTGTTACTGTTTCAATCCATTTTTTAATTTCTCTTTCCTCTTTCTTTGCTTCTCCTTTCCTCTGAACAAGTTTCTCCTGGACTTCACTTTTACAGAGAGGGTTCACTTAGATTCTGAAAAATGGTACCGGGTTCCAAAATGTATTTAAATCACACCTGCCAAGCCCCTGCCAGCTGTATTTCAAGACTTAGGGTTACCTGGATGCGTACCTGAGCATGTAGAAGCTGTTTTCATTCCAGTGGGTCTTAAAGCCCACGAAGCCTTTGCAGATCTTTGTCAAAGATACTACTGTGCAACCCAAAGTTACATTTAAGTTGAGCATCACAGAATAGTACGCACTGCCACTGTGGGAATACGCATCTTGGTAAAAGCTCATCTGTTCTTCTGCCTAAAGCATCTCGATGTTGGCACAAGTTTTGTGCTGTGAATCACAGTTATTGACCCACTCTGGGTGACTTCAGTTTGCTGCCTCGTGAACCCTCCATCAGCACTGTTAGATCATCGTTCGTCTTAACTACATGACCTGTATGTGATAGCGTTGGCCTGTGGTATCGGCAATGCTAATTAAATAACATTCTGATAACCTTTTCAAATGGGTTCGTTTTGATTCACAGAGAATATAGCACTGCTGAAGGAGCACTGCTTGCACCTCCCGTGGATGATGCTCTTCTGACTGAGCAACACGGATGATCAAAATTCACTGCTTGTTATACTTCCCCCTCAAATTCAAAATTATTTTTTGCATCTTTTATTTAAATGCCTGAAGTAAATTTATATTTATAAAAATATTGCTGGGAAAAAAGCCTGAAAACTCATCTACATATTTCCAGAGTGTAAAAAACCCCAGAGACAGATGTTGCAAGCTCCCACTTATATTTATGAAAATTTAAAAAATAGCTAAGAAGCATGCTGAACTTTTGGAAGTGTGACTAAAGACTTGTGATGTTGGCAATACTGCACACAGCCTCAGGAAAGCTGTGAAATGCTTACTCAGAACAACACATGAGTAAAGACTGGGAACTGGAAGACTGAGGCAGAGTGCTGAGGGCGACATCTCAGCAAAAGCTGGTGGTGCCCCCATGGGTTCGTGCAGAAGCACACCTTGCAATTGTCCAAAGCAGATGAGGAAACCTTGAAAATGTGCTTTAAAGAAGTGAGGAATCATAACACCTAAAAGGTGTTGGATTTCTGAGAGCTGACATTTTGATCCTTCACAGTCTTCCTGCTTGGTATCATTTGGGTTAAGGATATTTTAGGACAAGAAAGATCCTTAAAATCTCTCTTCCCTCTCAGCATAGCATGACGAGGTCAGAGCTAATAACAAATTTGGTAGCTTTATGGCAGACTCTAGCTGTGACCTGTAAAATATGTGACACAATTATCTATATATCTCCTAAGCATATGCATTTTCTCATTTCTCTCTAGGCAATTCCTAATATAATTATGAGCCATGACATAAGGAATATAATCTTCTTGGGGTCAATGCAAATGTGCAATTGAGTGACTAAACGTCCTAATTGGGAATGGAGCACCCTGCCTTTAGTTGGCTTCTGCGTCTGACCTAACCCAAGGTGTAGAAAGACAAATGACGGTCATTCTGTTCCTCGTCACTGCACAATACTGGTGGGATATCTTTGGCAATAGAGCTCCAAGGGGACGTTTGGCTTCACTGTGTTGACAGCGAGGGTCATGGCTTTACTGGGCACAGACCCAGTTACACAGGTACCTTGTTCATCCCCATAAAGCAGGAAGGAAAGCATGGCTGCTCCTCCAGTGCCCCGCTCAGCACAACAAACACTGCTTTAAATAGGCAAGAACGCAACCGATGTGTTTATGAAAATATTGAAACTGCCCTGATTAGTATTTAGAAGGTTAAAAATTACTTAGGGTCCATTTAATCAAAACTCTATTTACCAATTTCTTTGCAAAGCAGTATGCATTATCTAAATATTACAATCAGAATATTCTGTCCTTCTTGCCAATTTGCTGGTATCGGTCGTGTTGCTGATGAACAGTGACAAAAACAAACCGCAGCTCCCTTAGGGACTCTTGGGACGTTTGAGCTCTTGCCTGCTTGAAAGAGCTGGGAGAATAAATCATGTGAATCTTCTTCTAAATGTGGTTGTTATGTTCCACAAACAGTGCCTGTATTCTAATACAAGAATGTGATTCTGTGAGTTGCTGCTGATGGCTCAGATGCACTGGTAAAGGCAGTTGTGGGCTCAAGATTTCAATTTTAACTGTGAATCCCGATTTCATGGAACATGAAGTAGCGTAACCCTGGTTATTACTACATTTACAGCTGGTACCTAGGGTAAAGGATGCCCGACTTCATGGCCACGTTTCAGAATAACAGAATCCCTTATTTCCCTCAGGGGAGACGCAAAGCAAAGCATTAGGAGACCTACATCTCTGGTTCCCAGAGGCCCCAGAACATGGGCTGCCTTGGGACAGCCCTGGGACAACGTCCCAGCTTCCCGGCCAAGTACGTGGGTCAGCCTGGGTTACCTGGTTGTTTACAGCCTCATCCTTTAAAGCCACGGCAGCCTTCTCAGAGCTTGTCAAGCAACCTCTGCATTTTCTGGAACTGTGAAGAAGCTGGGAGTCCCGGTAGCCCCAGCACAGTTCTGTTTCCCAAGAAAATTCTGCTATGGTCCTGCTACTTCAGATAGTGCCAGCACGGTCCTGCGCCTGGGACCTGTTGAAATGAGTTGTGCATCTTTGCGAGCTGGCTGCATCGACCTCCGTGTTAGTCAAGGTACAGCAGCTCTTTCTCCATGTAACCACCTTTCCACTTCAGGCCCTGTTAAGGGGGTGAACTCGCTTTGAACTGGGACAGCCTGGCGACGGCATTTACTCAAAGCAGCCAACTCTGACACCTGACCGAGTTTTTCTATTGCAATCAAACAAAATGGGGAACGACACAGCCAAACCGCACGTCAGCAGTCAGAAGTAAATACGACAAACTCTGCCTTAGCGTGTAGAGGTTAGTACAGTTCAGCAGCGTTGTTCTTCTGTGAACCAGATTCAAATAAGTGCAGAACAGTGCAGTGTGTAGTTTGTCACCTGCCTGTGTCACTGGTGAAATGCCACAGCCGCTGAGAAGCGCGGGAGGGATGCTGCAGGAGCAGGAAGGAGAAGCAGAAGAGACTGAGGACCTGATAACTGGAAACTAAAGAGCCTGGCAACCGCAGATAAGCAGATGCTTATTACTTAATCTGTGAAGAAGTATCATGAGACAGGTAGCAGGGCTGGCATGCTACGGAATTTATTTAATATGTCATTTTTTGTTTTGTTTCTAATTCCTCTCTGGGTCTTAGAGCTACGTTTTCAGAGAGGCAGAGACCTGCCCGTCAGTACAGGAAGGCACCGACTTTTGGGCGCTTGTGCTACAAAGCTCACAGGCTTCCTCCCCAGCTTGCAGGTTTTGTCATATCTGCAAATAAAACTAAAAGTACAGATGCTCTTTTTTGGATGCTGCAGTACCTACTCAGCCACAACTATTCAGTCAAAACCGTGGTCCTTGTTGAACAGATCTTAAGGAAGAATTCCCACTGGTATCTATAAATCTGACTTTTTGCAGGACAGCTGCAATGTGGGAAGAAATAGAATTGACTGTGCCATATAGCTGGAATATAAGATGTCACCTCTGTTTCAAAAAAATATAAAAAATTGCTTACAAAGTCTGCTGTCCCTTAATAAATATACGTAGTGATAACAATAAAAAGCTTGTAATTACACTTGATCCTATTCAAAGCTTGTTTCTGTTGACAGAAACGTGAAAGACTTGGTAGCTATAAGAATGCAAGGGTTTAGTAGAGGATGATTCTTTCATTGCAAAAGCATTGTGAAGGGGGAGAAATAAGCACATAAAGGAGACACATTATGGATTTCAACCACAGAAGCCAACACTGGAGTATTCAGCCCTGGGAAAGTCAAAGAATGGGGGATCTACTGTGTGTTTAAGAACACTGCGATTATGCTGTAGTTTATGTCTTGTGGCATTAAAGTAATCTTGTTAGAATCTGTTTTCTGTGTTTAAAAAAAAAAAAGAAAAGAAGTTTTGCTTTGTGCTTTGTAATGTTGAAAGCATTAAGATCCATAAACAATAGCATGGCTTAATCAAGTTTTACAATTGACTCCTAGAAGTATTCCAAAAGTTCCCAACGTTCTGGCAATGTTTCCCCTTTCCCATCTGCACCCGCAATCCCCGCGACGTTCTCCTGGTTTCATCCGATGTGCACAAGAGTCTCCACAGAGATCACAGCTGCTCTGATCACAGTTATTCACTAGTGACACTGCTTTTTAGCACAAACTTAAGTTTTTTGGTAAATGAATACCTAGTCTCAGCTATAGCTTTTTGATATCGACAGGAGTCGTTCCGCTAGTAACTCTGGGGTGGTATTTTTTAAAATTTGTATAGGATTGAGAGCATCTATATTTTTACTTTTTTGTGGTTTTATTGCAAAGTCAAAGTATGCGGTGAGTTATGTCTCATGTAGAACGCATCTGATTCACATACAGCTGGATGTCAAAATGCCCCCGTTGTAAGATTAATAGCTCTGTTGTTCGATTTAGATGCACCCTCATTTGTTCAGTTGCCCTTATCATCCAGCATCTCTGGTGAGTATCTCTTCTGGAACCTTCTCAGATGCTTTGGTCAGAGGCATTTGCAAACTTTGTCAGGAACACTAACCTTAAAGAGATGTAATTTCATTGTTAAGGTGCTTACAACAAGTACACAGTCCAACGTGTTGACAGTAGTCCATATTTTACTGAATTTTTCTGGGAAGCTTACATTTTTAAGTAAGGAATTGGTATGTTGGGAAACTTAGGGCCAGACCTTGACCTGCAGCATCTCCTGGTGTGCAGCGGTGTCGGTGTCTGGCAGAAGTCAGTTCTGGGTTTTTCCTCAAAGTTCTGATGGCCACTATGGAATGCTTCACAAGTTTAATCTGTCTTAAGGTTGCACATCTCTTTCTTGGTCATGTGAGTTGTTATTTTACATTTACATGTAAAAAAATGATGTTTCTTAGTGTAAACTTCCCTAAAGAATCTCAGCCTACCAAAGTGAGCGTATTGAGGGAGCTGGAGTTGTGCATTTCCAATAGAGAGGGTTGTTTAGGGTTTGGGGTTTTTCCCCAATTAGCATTTGTTCTGTTATATCTCTGGTCGGAAGCAGGTGTTCTGAGCGGGTCTCATTCTTTGCTGAATAAAGACAGCAGTTATTACCAGCCCAACCATGGCCCTATTTTTGATGTGAACAACGTAACTACAAATGCTTCTTAAATGTTTTCATTAAGAAAATCATTTAAATATTGTTGTTAATAATTGGTGATTGCTTTATATTCTAAAACCTATCACGGTTTGCATTCCTTTTCTAAAGCAGTGAATAAGAGAAAATTATTTTGAATATGACCGGTAACTTGTAATTTATAGACAGGGTCAGAAAAACTTTGCTTTTGTGTTAGTTGTGGGATAGTTGCTTGGCTTAAAACCATATTAAAAAAATGCGGTATTAAGATGTAAGAGCAATTCTCTCAGGTGTCAGAGTATGCTTCTAAATCAGATGAGCCTGGCATACGCATTCCTTTAACGTAAAAGGGAAAATACTCAGAAACTTCATTATGCAAAATACGCAGAGAAGGTTTGGATGCCTTCATTGCGTCAAGCCCTTATATCCATGTCAGTGAATCCTAGAACTCCTTTTTTCCCAAATAAGCTTTCTAGCATTTGAACAAAGAAGCAAAAGCCTTCGCTCTCATCTTTCTTCTTGCCCCTACCGTTTTTAATAATATATGTCTGACATGCTAACAATCAGGCACATGCTCATTCATTGTTGCCTCATCTCAGCTGCCTGATAATGGCTTAAGAGGGATGATGAGTGGAATTGCACATCAAGGATCTCTTTTGTTGATGGAGTAACCAGGAGTGCGTTTCCAATTTGCAGTTTGGCTCTGGGGCTTCAGAAGCACCATGTATGTTTGATATCCACTTGGTTGCTTGCCACCAAACTTGGGTATGAATCACTATGTTGTGAGAGGATATATGGGGAAAAAAACAACTACAACCAAACCAAACCAAAAACCAAAACCAAACAAAACAAAAAAAGAGGAAAAGGAAAAAAAAAAAAAAAAAGCAGGAAACCCCCCTTACTTTTATTTTGGAAATAGTAGGGTATCACACAGATTGAGAACTTGTCTATTGCAAAACATGCGGAGGAGTGTGTGTGTGTGTGTGTGTGTGTGTGTCTGAGTGAGAGGGAACATATGTATGTCTGTATTTCTCTTTCATAATATCTCAAAGACAAAATAATTCATAATTTGATTCCACTGACTGTTTTTGAGTTAAACCAGGGATTACACTGAGCCATTCTTAGACAACCACTTCCATGTTAATTCAGGACTCCTTGTGGCAAATCTGCATTCTTCCTAATCGCTTGCAGTCAATCAGATTTTAATTTGTCTTTGTCTTCAGCCTTGCAAAGTTTGGGCCTGGAATCCCTTTGCTTCAAGGATCAAAGAGTGTTTTCCCTGTGTATGTCAGGCACACTTATGGAATGCTCTTCTATGTTTATTTAGCTCAATAATTATTCCATATTAACAAAAGCAGATTGCTTCAGGAATGTTTTTCAGAATAGCCTTTTTGAAATCTTGCTTTGTTGGCATTATGGCACCTCCAATCCTGTTGTTTTCCTTTTGAAATACATTGTAGGAATTCACTACAAAACCTATAAAAACCCCATTCAGGGATGAATGGCTTATTCTGCTTCTTATCTTGTTAATCAATATTGTTAAATAGCTGTGATGGACATAATTAATGGAATGACCCTAGCCCCCCCCCCCCCCAATTAGAAATAATTGCCTTATTCAGTCGCATTCACTGTCCAAAATATAAGTGCACGACCATAAATTTCAGAATTTATTTTAGACTCCACCACAGCCATTACGTATTTTGTTTTCTTGTTAACAACTAATTTTAATTGTAGCTCACCCAGCAAAGTTGAAAGCCACGGAATGGCCCTCGTACCTCTCTGAGCCGGATGGCTAAATAACACCTCACTGCATCGCACGGAGGGTTGATGAGAGTAAACCCAGAATTCCACTGCTTGCTGGGCTCTGCTGCTGACATGAATCCATTGCCCAAGAGCCTGGTAAGATGCTGCCTGATGAGATACGTGTCTTGGCTTGAAGTTAAATGGTGCTGATATCAGAATAAGCCTCCTGGATTTTGGTATGCGTTTCGTGTATCCTTTTATCAGCTTTATTATTTGTTATGCTTTTGCTGAGCTTCCTTGAATAAGAACAAAAGGGTACACTTATTATGCAGCAATTTCATGAAAGCTATTTAAAATAATATTTGAGGAGGAAAAAACAAATCAAAATGAATAAAATCTATGAAACACATGATGAAACAGAATGAATATCAGAGCTATTAAATTAATAAGCTTGCAAAGCATTATTTATGGTATCTCAATGGAAGTTTAGAAATTGATACTGACTTTCCAAAATTAATTGAGCACCTTTGTTGTGTTTCAGGAAAACATATTCAAACTCATTGTGCCCATTCCTTGTGGGGAAAATTGTTCCACCTGCCAAAAACCTCAGGAGCTTCATCTGATTTTCATCTTCTCGAGGTAAACAGCGGAGGTATTGACTCAGTGTGCCGTTCAGTCAGTCACTCCGTACCGCTGGCGATTGCCTGTAGATGCTTGTCCTTGTTTTCCCAAGTTGCCCATTAAAAGAGTGTTTGAAGCTCTGCAGAAGCAGTAGCCTGAAGCAGACAACTCCACCGCCTCACAAAGTGTCCTGTCAGAGCGGGTTATTCTTAGTTTTTTCCCTTCCCTAACAACCACTTGTGCTGCTCATGAAGCGGCAGAAATGCAGGTGGAGGATTTGGTGTCGAGGATTGACATGCTCAGGAAGACTGTGGGCTCAGCTCAGATGTCCAGCTGGCTTGAAGCCCAGCAGCACGTTCCCGTGGAGCATCTCATATGCTTGGGGCTGGAGGATATCCCTCAGCGGTGTCCCCAGTTCTCAGTGGCCTGCAAAGAAGCACGGGGTCAGTGCTGCTACAGGCAGAGCAGCTGAGAGCACTGGAAGGGCAGAGGACTGGATGAACCATCACCGAGCCTCGTGGTACCAAGTTCTTTGGAGATTACCTTCACAGTATTGACTGGTATTGACTAGTGCAAACCAGGTGGAGATGCAGGTGTTCAGGTCTCTGAAAAACGGGTGTCAACAGACCGGAGCTGTCTCCTCAGAGTTAGCTGGCTGGTTTCTGATGGCTTTGATTGTGAGGAGCAGCTGAAATTCTAGTCCTTTGTGTTACAGCCATGAAATCTCCCTGCCTACCCACCTTTCACCATTAGAAGTACATCTGTTAATTTTTCCAGGATAGATGACTTCTGTGTGACGCTAGTTTGCCCCAGATTTACTAAATTGGCTGTTTCTGTTATAGCTTCTCATGCAAGAATGATGGCTGAAGTGACCCACCAAAAAGTGAACAGGGAAGATACAGAAGAACTGACAGAACGAATCCCATACCTGTTGTTGTTTCAGTTGATTATTCCATTTCTCGTCCCTCTTTTTTGCTTCTCCTTTTCTCTGAAGGAGCTTCTCCTGGACTTGCTTTTTTTTTGTTTGTTTTTCAGTGAGGGCTCTTTTCTTTTTCAGAGCAATTGTGCTGTGTTACAAAATCTGTGCTTTCCAAGTCCTTAGCAGCCACGTCTCCAAGCTTACGGTAACGTAAAACTCCCATGCAAAGTGTGCTGCGGCGTAGGTCCTTATTTTGTAGTTTTTAACTATTAATGGGCTAGTAGCTTAAGCTTTGCATTGTTTTTCCTAAGGCAGCTGGGTGCTGTGGTGGACGAGGGAACTCGGCGAGTGCACAACACCAGTGAAGCATCACTCATGTGGACCTGTTGAAGCTGAGCATGTGCGTAAACTCCTGCCAGCACCCATAGCAAGCGCACCGTTGACTGTGCACTCTTCTTGGCCTCCTCGTGGCTGTTGAAAGAATTAGCAGGATTTTCAGGCTGCTGAGGTGCTCAGCCCAGCAGCTCACCTGGCTCCATCTGTTTCATGCAACCTTATGCAGGGGCCTCGCAAAACCAGCGTGATTACGCAGGGAATCAGGCTTCCCAAATGTGATCCTTAAACAAGGTATTGGGTGAGAGCTCACAATTTCCAGGATATGTAAAAGATGTTCAAGGATATGTAAAAGAAGCATCAGAGCAAAGTGAATAATAGCACAGGAACAGCCAGTTCCATACTTAATCCTTCCTGCAAATCTACTTCTGCAAGTGTTTGCAATTCTGCCAATAGTTGCAAATGTTATTTGCCAGTGCAACACATCAGTTTGTAGTAAGCAGTAAAAATGTCTTTTACATTAAGCTGATTTTTCCCCTCATTGCTTGTCTTCAAATAGCCATAGCTTAGCTACAAATAGTTTTGTTTCCAACCAAAGTTTCAAAGCTTTATTTCTTTGATTGGTAGGCATCACCTGAAAGGTGATATTCACTACCCAGTGAGTAGTACCATCCCCCCCAGTCCTCCCCTGCTTAAATGGGGAACCTTGCAGAACCCTGCTATAGATAGCTATCAAAGCTTTTGTCCTTATTGCTTTGTTCTGAGATATTATCAAAGTGGTAGCTTTCCCTTTTAATATTGTCTATGCTAGCTGGGCGTATTTTTCTTTTTTTCTCTGAAATGTTCCTGACATGAACTTCTGAGATTAAGTAGTGTTTTAACTGCTTAGGATTGTTCTCAGCAAGGGTGAAAAGTGAAAGACCTCGTAATTGTTTGGACCAAAAGAGGCAGAGAATGGGGTTTTTTTTACAAATCCAGCTTCTGTCTGCACACCAGCAATGAACAAATGCTCGTGGGTTTGTTTCTTTTTCATTTCTTGTTGGCACCTTGCATATCTTATTGGGTTAATACCAAGGACTTTATCACTGAGGACTGTGCCCTCATAGTTCACAGCTCTAAAGGACGTTGTTCTTGGCTGGTATCTCCAGGCACTGATATAATGCAAAAAAAAAAAAATAAAAAAAAATAGATAGAGTAATTGTAGCTGCTGTTTATATTCATGTTTGTACCTGTAGGGATGCGTCGATGGGGAGGTGTGGTGAAATGATAAAAATGTTATGAAAGGCAGTTATTCCTTTCCATGAAATAAGGAAACCTGACGGCACCAATTCAATTCCTGGGAGCATAGTGAAAGGGACTAGGACCATATAAAGGCAGCACAAGAAGGAATTGAAAAATAATAATGGAAAAATCTATATCTAAAACACTGGCAGAAATATATTTATTCATGAAGAGTATTCAGTGATTGATCTACAATAAAACTGAGTGAGACACAGAAACAATACATAGACGTTTGTATCACTCTACAACTTCCACTGGAGATAAATATGAAATATAGTCGTATTTCATGAGCCCTATTTTAAGCGTTCCTCATTCCAGCATGCCCTTAACTTTTGTAGTGGATTTGTAACCACTTCCTTGCTTCTGATGGAGTCGTGTTCATCTTTTTGACCCATGAAATGCTTTCAGAGAATAAGTTTTGTCCTCGATATTGAAATAGTTACCTTAAACTACAGAGGCTAGAATTCTCAAAATACATGCTGAGACACAGCAGCCCTGATTTCTCTCTGTCATATCTCTTCACTCCCCTATTTTATGTTACACAAAGAAAACCTTCTGTCACTTTGTCACTGTACTCATTTTTCTATTAACCACCAAGCAGGAAAATGTCCAGTGAATTACGGTTGCCTCAGTCTTTCACTGGGGTAATTTTTGTTTAAATGTGGAAAAAAAATGCATGGGTAACTCAGTTTTTCTCCCCTCCTGTTTGTAAAAAGAGGAAAGCGAACTAAGTTTTAGCAGATTGGGTAGATTCCTCTTTTAAATTTCAGGAGTACTGGGCAGTGGTGAGGATTTAAATATTCTCATTATTCATCTCCTTTTTTTTGACTGCACACAACATTTCATGCACTGGAAGATACATTAGGCAAAACCAGAAGGCTTCTGAAATTCAGAAGCTGTCACTCAAACCCATCAACATGTCTCCTGAGTTTGAAACACCAAGGTCTGACTCCTGGCCTCAAATTTGACATCGCATGCCTTGAATTTGACATCATAGGTTTCTTTAGGAAAGACTTTAACTGCTGCATTCCTTGGGAAAGACTTCCACTACATATTCTTCAGTTTGAGTTTTTCCAATTAGATACAGAAAGAAGAGATTTCACTTTTTATCACCAGTTGGTTTGAGAATCTTAATTTTCTAAATCGGATTGTCTCTTCAGGCTAAGGAGGATCCGGTCCAGGAACGAGCCATAGCTCAGAGACAGCTTTGCATCTCTTAACGTTCAGGATCTTACAGTATTCTTTAGGGAGAAGAAATTAGGGTAGTTTTTCAGCCTGCGGAAGGGAGAGGAGCCTAGAGATCAGGAAAAAAGATCTTTTCATCACATTTTTCTTTGATATCTGAAATCAGATTGGTAGTACTACTATTTTCTTTTTCATTTCAGAGCCTATAAAAAATTAATTTAAAAAAGCAGAAATGGGCAAGTGAGTTCGAGTGAGACTTGATATTTATACTCAAGATGGAGAGTCCAAAATGAAGAGCTGTGTAACAGAGTAAATGGCACCCATGATTCATTGCCCAAAATAGCGCCTGGCAAAAGAGATGAAGTTTGAGATCCTCATGAGATAAAAGGAAAATCTTCTGTGATATGATTGGCCTTTACCTCTAGAAAACAGTGTGATTTATAAAGCGTTTTGTATTAAGGCAAGTGGTGGAAGAATCAGGTGAGACAGTGACGAGGTTTTATGATAGAAATCTATTTTCCGTTTTGGCTTTTAAGATTAAGTCTCAAATTTCAGAACATTTGGTGTCACAGAACCACGTAACTACTTTCAGAGAACACTTAGTAGCTGGCAATGCATGAGGCGAACCGTATTCCCTTTTGAGAATATGCAGCCCCGCAGAAGTCATTGGGGTGTCTGCAGGCTGATAGACACAGCGAAGCGAGTCTCTAGAATGAAGTATTAGTTTAAAACCTTACATTTACTGCATCATACACTATAAGATTCATGGATTTGTTCAGCATTTGGGGAAAAAATCACAAATGAGATAATTGTTCCGCAATTATGGATGGGATGGAATGCTCAGCAGTAGAAAAACTAATCTAAAATTCAAGTCAGGATATGGGATAGTCATTAGCTATGCTGTGTAAAGCAGACATATACAATCAATGTGTGAATGTCACGTTTGTCAGGCCAAAGTGATGGGAAAAGACTTCTACTAACAGAGAGAAAATTGAACACATCTATAACGGTGGAGGATAGTTCATATCCTGTTGTAATTGCAGTGCACTCGAAGCAGAATGAGAATAGCACGGGGGGAAAAAACCCCTCTCCAGAGCTTTACAGCAGCTCTGCCTGGAACGCGTGACAAAGGTAAAGGCTTGAAAGGTGATGTTGTGAAGCAACCCGAAGCCAAGCGAAGAAGCTTAGGGAGATGCTGTGGGAAAAAAAAAAAAAAAAAAAAAAAAAAAAAGCAAGCTGCGTTGAGCTTTAGGCAGCTAGGAAGAAAGTAACTGTAAAAGAACCCCAGATGGTGCCAGGGAGAACTGATAGTTTTGTTCCTTCTGTCTATTAAAATGTGTCAAGTGTGCAGGGTCAGAGTGCACGCGATGGGTTGATGGCAAACAGAGACATGGTAAAGCAGAAAAAGGCTTTGGAAGTTTGGATATGCATTATTGATAGGTATGTATTGGATAAGGTATTTACGTACCACTGCTCGTTCTTGTGCTATGAGGTGCCACCAAGAACAATCCTTTAGGGAGGAAAAAAAACTGAAAAAGAAAAGAGAAAATGGAAATAGTGTTACCTCATTAGAAAACCATGAAAACCAGATTTATTTGAGGCCATATCAGTTAAAAAGTCCAAAAACTTCTGAGTGTGCACCGAAGAAGTGAAGTCTGAAGGCATGAGATGGTTCTTGAGATACCGTGGTATACTAGATGCTGTAGTCATGGACAAGGATCTTGTTATGGGGTGGTAATAATAATAACAAGAAACCCCCCACAATTAAAACTCTGAAGCACCACACCACTATAGATAAAGCAAGAGAAATAACAGGTACACAACTGAGAGCCAAGTATAAAAAAAAAAAAAAAAAAAAAGAAATCAGACAATATTGCTCAGCAAGATAGGTAGTAGTCCAGTAGTCCAGTTCCATCAGAATGAACCAACTTACTTTCTGGTTTGGTTTTTGGCTTGCTTAGTAGTTGGTGAGTGTCTAGAGCTGGGAACAATTTAGTTCAGTGCTCCCTTGGCTGTGCCACTCTCCGAAACGCCTGGTGCTGCTGTGGGTTAATTAACGCCGAAGGAGCCGAGACGGGATGTGGGACTGGAGGGAGAGATGCCTGCATTTCTGTGCATGCATTTCTGCAGTTAGCTTGGAAAAACCACTCACTGGCCTGAAAATAGTCTTTCTTTTCACAGCTGACTTCATAGTCCAGAAACACAAGCAGCAGCTTCTGTACATTAAGGGACTGAAACAGTAAATTTTACAGCACGATTCATCAATGGCGTCAGTCAGATTTAAGAGAGAGCGAGCATGTTTTTGCAAAGCTGCAGAGACTGCTGTAACTGAGGTCAACGGCAAACTCCTAGTGCTTTTAAAAATTGATTTTACTGAAATCTTACTCTATTTTCCTAGTAATAAGGGCCTCCAAGGATTTAAAGTGCTGTAACTGAGAGCTGTGTTTGGCCCTGTTCTCTAAGTAGGTGTGGTATAGTTCCATTACAACTCCAGTGCAAAGAATATCCTTTAGAAATGGAGCATCCTTCCTCATATTTTAGTAAGCATCCTTTTGTTTTCTCTTGTAAAAGCTTAGAGGTCACAAGCTTAAACTTCTAAAGCCTCCAAGAAACCTATTTATGGCCTTTGTAAAAGGTCTAAAATGAAATAAGAAAACATATGTGACAGGAATATAAATATATTTGCTTATCTGACAAATCCAGTGCAGATTGCTTCATCAAAGATCTTGGCAGAATCAGTGTGGCTTGGTTATTTAATTCTAGACAGAATATTTGATACTGTATAAAATAATAGAAGATGTTGTCTTGATTATTCTGGACCTCACGAGAATATTCCACTGTTTTCCTCCGGAAATCTAAAGGGCAGGTGCCCCAGCATATATTGATCTGAAATTTATAGAACAGCAAATTCTTTAGAAATAGGTAATGTTGTAACTTGCAATTTTAATTTAAAAAAAAAACCAACACAAAAAAAGCAACAAGCACACACACACACACAACCCCCCAAAAAGCCAAGCAAAAAACCCCAAGCCACCCAATAACCAGTACCTGTGCTATAAACGATCTGATCTTACCTGCTGCCTTCGAGTGAGTGTTGTCACCTCTGGGTCACAGATCTCAGGCTTCTGCGGTTCTCTGAAGGCATGTGCATGGTTCTCTCTCCTTAAGCAGTGACGGAGGTTACGGTCCTCTTTCCACTTTCCGTGATTTATCTGAGCAGCTCTTACTTCTGTCTATGCTGCAGTTCTTTTCTCTTCTGGGGACTGGTAATAAGTCACCCAACTGCCACCTTAAAGCAAAGTATTATTTAAAACAAAGTCACATCAGAGGAAGCACATCCATAAAGCCAGCAGAGTACACTGTTTGCATATATTGTGTTCCAATAAAACTTTCCCCTCTGCAGGTCTGGCAAGTCCCCTGATTTTTTTTTCCCAGCCCCTCTGCAGAGCATCTCCTTCTTTAATTTCATGTAAGGTTCTCATTTTATGTCATTTTTTATGAGCATCGTCTTTTCTCAAGAAATGCTCTTTGGTTCTAGTGGGTTTAGATTTTTACTTTTGCAGCTTGGCGTGATGTTGGTGTCAGTTCAGCTTAGAAGCTGAATGTGGGCAATTTTCTAATAGCCCTCAGCTTTTCCAAGAATATTTTTTTTATTATTATTATTATTAATTTTACTTGTGGTCCCTTTTCTGTATATGTTTTCTACAGCTGCCTTTTGAGTTAGAACATTGCATTCATTTGGGAAGATCTTGCAACTATTTGTAATGAATTTCCCCCACCATATTTTGCAAATTATTTAACTGTCACATCTTTCTATTCAGTCTGCTGTCACTTCCCAGTTCCAAAGCTGATGCAGTGGGCACCTGAGTGAAATGAGTGAATACTGGATATTTTATTTCTCTCATTAAAGCCTCTAGAGAGAAGACAAGTTTCAATGTTGGTATACCTTTTTTTTAGCAACTTTTTTAGTTTGGAAATACAAAGGACTAGGAAGTAAAACGGTATTTGTTTTCCATTTCTGGTACCATAAAAGTAACATAGCCGTTCTTCCATGGTTGGTGACAGTTCAAAAAAATGAATGGAGCTATTTATGCAAATGCTTAATCTAACAGACCCATTAAGTCTTGGACTATACGTACCATGAAAAATAACACTGATGAACAAAGGTATTTTAAAGATTGAAAACTTAGTGTAGATAAACTGAATCTGATGTTGCAGTGGGAAAATTTTTTTTTCACATTCAAGAAAACAAGAAATCTTTGTGATACATTTTCCTGACATAGATAGCACAGCTCCAGCACAGGGTATGTAATGTTTGCATTTGCAGTCCTGCTTGGTGGCCCTTCCAAGTTAAAAAGGTTGAGGAGCTCCATCCTTCGCTGCAGGGCTGGGGAGGAAAGCGTATCAGCAAAATAACCTGTTTAATGGATAAGAACTGCTTGACTCAAGGTTAACAGACCATCTTGCTGCAGGTCATTTATTTCCTCTTGGGCTGGGAGAATACTAATGATGTATAATTATTTATTGCACGTGTTGTATAATAATTATAACAACAATATTCTAAACAATAATGTTTAGATAACATTAGCTTAATCTTCGGCAGAAACTGCAATTCATCATTGCCCAAGTGGCCAGGGAGGATTATTAAAAGATACCTCATCCGTTCTGGCGAAGTGATTAACTCGTTATAATCAAGAAGAAAATACTGGAAGTAATTCAGAGCTTCCCAGCATGTCCAGGGGAAGCTGGGATGCTGGGTCAGGCGGATGGGGACGTTTCATACCCTGTGGCATTCAGGCTGAAGGCATTCAGCAATACAGGTGAGACTGCGGGCAGTTTGCTCTGCGCCCAAACGCTGCTGACTGTAGCTGAGACAAGCCTGATTCGGGGTCCCGGGATTTAGGGGTTGCCTCAACTTGTGTGGCCTTACTCTTGCTGTATTTTGGTGGGAGGCTCAGAAGTCTGGGTAAAAGCCAGGTGTGCACGTTTGATTCCATGAAGGAACTTCTGAAAGTTCTGTGTACCCTGACAGGGATTTGTTCGGAACTTGCGTAACTCTTAATTGTCATATATGATGTTGTTCTCAGATTCCAGATTCGTTAATCTCTTCCCGAAGACCTGAGATGAGTGTTTTTTGAAGTAAATAGGAACTTTTTGTCTACACACTGTCATTAGAGTTGGGATCAAGTCTTTTGAAAACGGTTGCTGCCTTTTGAGTTCTGATTTTCTCCTTGGGGGGGAGGCATTTAGCTGGGAAATGCTGATTATACGTACACCATGCAATCAAATATATATCTCGCCATTCTGAGCAAAGATGTGAAATGATTTTATACCTTTGTGCTAGATGTGTAGCTGAGGCTTCTAAGATAATGCTACTTTATGGCCCTTTACTGATCTTATTCCAGATGCTTCCTTGGACCATCAATGAAACTCATGGTGCTGGGTCCGAGAGGGTAAAGAGGAGAAAAGCCCATCTTTGAGTACAAGGGGGAAAGCGAGAGGATTGAGAAAAATCAGCAGATGCACAAAAATTTGAAAGGACCCAAATTTATATATGGGATCTCAGGTATTCACTATAACTAAAAAGTATGCTGTAAGATAGTCGATCAGTTGTCAAATGCAAAAGTTCACTGTGGAAATGAAACTGTTAAGGAGGCTCTGCGCATTGTGAACACTGGCTCTTCAAATTATTTGCATTATGCTATTCAGACTTGCAGTTTACAATAACTCTTTCTGCAGTTTTTTAGTTAGCAAAAATACACGACCTATTTTGCTGTCAACGTGCAAGCTTGGCGCTGCAAAGACAAGGGAATACTTCCAATCCGGCTCAGCCAGATCACAGAAATAAGTCTGTGCACTCTCCAAGTGCATTCCCTGAATTGAATCCTGATCCTACTATTAGAAGTACTGGGGCATTTATTTTATAATCTGTCTGTCTATTTATTGTCCAATACTGCCTGACAGTACCTTCTGAAATGCAAAAAAAAAAAAAAAACAACAAACCAAACCCAAACCCCAAAAAACTAAAAAAGGCAAAAAAAAGCAGTTATTTGAAATACATGAGAATAAATAATTTAATTTCTTGGTGTGTGTATATATATATATATATGTTATTTTTAACAACATAATTGTTTTTGAACATTCGTTGTGATCTGGAAGAAAAAAATAAACTAATCAAGTTTGCCATTATGCACCTCGCTGGAGGTCTGCCAGCATCTCCATAATACAGTCTGGTTTTATAGGATTCATAGATTTCTACTGTAAATGCTGAGTCCAAGCAGAGATTTGGCAAGCTTTTTCATGATATAGTAATACTCTCTGCTGGATGTAAATGTTGCTTTTCCCTGAAAACGGACAGTAATGCTAGTGAAGCTTTTCTTTTATGTCTTCTATAGATTTTTGTTTACAGATAGGTAAATTCAGTCTAAGTGCTTGGAGTGTCACCTTTTTATTGCATATTTAACAAATGATTCAGCCTTTATGGGGAAAATTTGCAGCTACGCTGCATTTGCATTTCACATGCTTTCCTACTGTATTCCATCTCCATAATAAGTCATGCTTTTTTTCATTATGGAATTGGTGTGCAGTCGCTTCATAATTACAATTGCAGCTATGTTGCTGCTCAAAGCTGAATTTCTTATGCTGCCTAGTTAATCCATTTTTCTGGATTTTCACGTAATTATTGTGGAAGTATTGATTAGAAAGAGCTAGAGCTTAGCTTTAAATAACCGACTTATTTCAAGTAACTTTTCACACTTCATTTATCATGTGTTTTTATTGCATCCTGTCTTTTATTCCTCTGCATCCTGCATTTTCTTCTCCACCTGCACTTTCAGTGCAACTTTGTACGTTAGGAGACCTTTTGGTTGTGCTATAAAATCTCTCCTAAAGAATATTTAAAACATTTAAGTCTAGTTACTCGGTGGCTGGTAGGAGGGCTCTTCCTCCGTGGCCACCATTCCCAAGGCTGGCCCACGGCAGACTGCTGCCTTCTGATGAATTCCAGCAGCAACGCTGCCATTTATATTTTAACACTTAAAGAGTTAATCTGAAAAGATATGGTGATCTATAGACAGGCGCTTATTTATAAGGAGGCCTAAATGATCGCGAAACAGCTTGGAAAAGCTGCCCCTGGTGTGATTTATGTGGAGATGTGTCAGTCCAGGTCTCCGTGAAGGTGAGCGGGTGTGTGTGGGCAGGTATCAACAGCACAAACAAGAACCTTCATAATGAAGTACCAGAAATGGAGGGAGAAAATGTTCTCACGCCTCCAAAGATTCCCCTGGTGCCGGAGGCGAGGCATGTACTGCTGGGGAGCATCGCTCCGCCGCGCGCCTTGCCTCCTCCCCCAGTCACCCTTCTTTGTGAGTGGTGAACCTATCATTAATTAATTAATTGGATTTGTTTGTTTTTAAGGAAAATATTTTACCTTTAAACCTCTAAGATTAGAAGCTTCATGTTGTTCAATTAATTAAACAATGCAACTCAAGAGCCATAAACATTAAAAAGCCTTCTTGGAAGCAGACTGTGGCCCAGTCCATTGGATAAATTGATTGATTACTTCTGTGGCTGTTCCTAATAATCTGTAACATTTTTTCATTAGGCAGAAAGTTGTTTTCCTATTTAGTATGCAAACATGAGATCTGGAGCATTCTGCCCATGTGTTATGATTTCTTTTTTCCATTATGCAATCACAGAATGTGTCACTTCCCTGTTTACAAAAGAAAAATGTAAGAGATAAAATTTGTGTTTAGTAAGGATTTTGATCTCCAATATATTAAAGAAATTAAAGTCCAGGGTTGGCAGAAAATCATAAATCATGGTTATGTGTTTCTCTAGAATGATTTTATGGATGCTAAGGCAAAGATATTACCATGTGCTCCCTGGTTATGTAGAAATGCCACTAGAGGCTATTTTCTTTCTTCAAAGGTGCCCTTTAAGCTCACACAAAATTACTCTTAATAGAGTAAACATGCAACTTGCACAAAACTAACACAATGCGTTCCAGGTTACGTGTCACAGAGAAAAAAGCATAGTGAAAAATTCGCAACATATTTTGTCTGTCTTTCCTGATGAGGATTTTTCCCAGAACCTGCAGTTTTCTAAAATGTGTTCTTAATTTCAATTTTTTCCAAATATTTCTGCTATTCACTTCTAGCTGGTGAGGTGCCCTATGTACAGATTTGATACTGAAGATTTGTGTTACAGGGATGGCATTGTTTAATACTTTTTTCTTGAGTGAGATGAGTTCTATGGTGCCAGGATATTTACGAGTTCAGAATGTGTTTGCTACGAGTAACCTCAAAATATTTGTTTAACGTTTCTCTAATCCAGACAGAAAATTCTTCAGGATTAAGCTGTAGTGTTCGGCTGTGTTATCCATGTTGCTCCTTGTTAGGAAACTCTCTAACAAATGTCCACAATACGACATGAAAATCTGATCTTTCTTTTGTTTCTGGGAGGTGCATTTCTAACCCTCACAAGGAGAAACGGCTGAGAAATACACCTTGAGGCACGGACGGGGAAACTAACCCAAAATACGTGTGTGTGCGCGCACTGGCATGAGGCAGACTTGGGAATTCACAATCTGTTGTTTACAGTATAGACCTTAACTTGTTCCTCCCCTTCCTTCTTCTACCTCCTTTGCCTTTTTTTTTTTTTTAAAAAAAAATAAATCTTTACCTGGTAACCACATCGTTACATTAGAAAAAGTTGCATAGTTATTTTAACATCTTATGTTAGAAAAAGTTGCATAGATATTTTAACATCCACCCTTTGGTTTCTTACAGCAAACCAGTGAAGGAGTTAACGGTGACCTTAATACTTGGAGTAATAATACACTTGTAGTGTGTATTATCTTTTTTGTGATTTTTTTTTACCAGCTTTTTCTGTCAATCTCACCTACCACGTTTTCCTTTCTTTTTTTTCCTTTTTTTCAGCTTGGTTTTGTAGAAAAGGACATCACAACAGAGGACCGAAGCGGTTTCTCTGGTTTTGGGGTGAGCTGTGCGAACATTCCCAGCCCTATGGGTGCAGGCTTGGGAGCTGTTCGATAGCAGGTGGGGTGCTGGGGTGGGACCGTGCCCAGTCCGGAGGGATGCTGGTCAATCCAGCTTCGGAGCGTGACACAGGCCAGGACAAAGCGAGGGGATGCTGGGGCCGGGCTCAGCCACTGGCTGCCACCCTCAGCCCCTTGGAGGAGCTCTGTTCCTCCCGGGCAGGAGGAGACGTGCTTTATGTGACCAGCAGCCGTATGTATGACGGCGTGGATATGTGGCTCCGAGGGTCAGGAGCATCTGTGTGCTGGTGGAAGGAGAGTTTGGCCTTTAGCAAAGCGCTGCACCCTGTGTGTTGGCAGGAGCTGCCTGAGAATATTCGCATCTCATGGGCTCAAAGGAGTTGCCTCTCCTGCTTCCACTGTTCATGTGCCGGACAAGTTCCTCTGTCGCAAAGGGAGGATTGCCCTCCATGGGAAGGGAAATGCTGAATGCTGCGGCTCTTCCCCGAGGAGAAAAACAAGGTTTGGCAGTTGAATGTGGTTGCATTTCCTTTTTCTCTTTTCCTTTTTCAGCAAATGATTATTGTGTGGTAAAACCATGATGGGTGCTCAGCCTCCCGCTCCCAGAGGGGGAGCAAGAGCAGAATCAGGTGCTGCAGCTGGATGGTGCAGATGTTTTATACACACAAAGCTTGAAGACTGGAAAACAAAAATTCCCTCCTTTGCTTCTTGGGAAGTATATTTTCCCACTAACTGGAAACTGAAGGTTTCAGATCATATTTTTTGGTGGTGTCCCCCCCTGCCCCCGCCCCCCAAGAGATTTGTTAAATTTTCTAACCCTTTTTCTTCTACCTTTTTCTTTCACCGTAAAAAAAAAATATTTACCTGAAATCATGAAAGAAAATCCACAGAGACTGCACAGAGACCAAAACTAGTGGTCCTGAGAATTCCGTAGCGTTTTAAATAGTAGACTTACCTCTGCTGTAAGGAAGAACTCAAGGAAGAGAGCTGCGTATTCTAGAAAAGACTGGGAAAAGGTCTGCAAAAAAACCACCCAAACCAAACCAGATTTTATTACCAGGGACAGTAATATTTTGAGGAAATTAGGTTTATTTCTGGACTTCTTGCTTTGGAAAAGCATCTTTGTCATATAAATGAAAAGGTATAATGAAATGAGCCTTGAGAAAGACAGAGGAGGACAGGAGATGCCCTTCTCTGGGCCATACAGCGTTAGGCATACGGCTGGACCCCCCTGCCCTCCTTCTCTCTGCCTCTGAAGGCGGCTGCTCCAGAGCCCTGGGCAGCTCGCTCGTGCCTTTTGGAAGTTCAGCCGGAGAAGAAATAAGTAGGGTCGATGGTAAATACAAGTATAAGTGGAAGGAAGCATTGGAGGCATGAAAGAAGCAATATTGTTGATTTGGTGATTCCTTAATCTGGTTGAAGAATCAAACCTGGAAACAGGAAAGGAGGAGGAAAGTGATGCTCGTGTCCTCAACCCCTGAAACAAATGCCCGACTTCTGTCCTTTGACAAATGAGTGCCTTTGACAGCCTTACGCCTGCTTTGCTTGGCCTCTGGGGCATTTCCACCCCCTTCCATGCAGCGCAAACCTGGCACGGCTGGGTTGGGTGGCCGGGGCTGTGGCCGTGTCGCGCAGGAGAGGCGTGGGCACAGGCCCTGGCTTGGCACCAGCCCGGCACCTCCTCGGCCACTGCTGGGGGTGGCGGGGCTGGGGGGAGCCTGGAGCTGGGGTGGTGCCGGCAGCCCTTCCCAGGGGCGGGTGCCGGTGGCCCTGAGGAGACACAGGGGAATTCTTTGGTGTTATGGCGGGGCCGGCTGCTGGGGCGTTTAACGTGTGAAACAGGGAGGTTTGGCTCCTGTGGCATCCACGATTTTTGACGTTACTTCTGCACTTAGTTCCGTATCTGTTGCCAAAGGCTCCGTCCCTCCCGCCTGCGCAGCCAGTGCATGCGCTCAGCGCAAGACCCCGTACTATGTGGATGCGTTAACTTCGGCTTGGAGTAAAATATTTATTTGACCTAAGTACTATTCCAATATGTCCCTGTTTCCACAGAACCACGCTGGGTGGCTCTGGAGACCTGAGATGAGTCACTTGGGAAGAAAGATGTCCATGTTCTGAAGAAATGCTCCACAGAAGGGGAAGCCGGGTAAGTGCTGCTCTGCAGCGATTCCTCCTGGGAGCAGCGGAATCGCAGCGCCGCACGCCTGCTGCTCTGCCCTCTGCTCCGCCAGGTTCTCTGGGGCCTGCGGGGCGCTGAGGAGGATGGAGGCGAGGTGCGGGCGTGTAGAGAAGGCTTCAAAACCGCACCTTTGACATGGCAACCTGGAGAGCGAGGCTGCGCACCCCTACGGAGAGCAGTGCCTGGGAGGGGGCCCTGCCAGCGCCAAGGCTCCGCTTTGCTGTGACCGGGTGGCACTGAGGCTGCTCCCCGGGGAGCGGGCTGGGCTGGGCTGGGGTCCTCGTGGGCTGGGAAGGGCTGGGTGATGGAACCGGTGGCTTTCTAGCAAGGCTGCTACGGCTGCGCTAGGGAAGTCGGCCGGCTTTACCGCCACTTCGCACTTGTACCCACCTAGGAAAGGCCGGTAACGCAGACCGTGGGCTTGTGGCCGGCTCAGAGCCCCGAGCGAGCCTTCCGAGCGACGTGCCCGCTGGCACCCCCTTGGCAGAGCCTCCGCGCTTTGCCCATCGCCTCCCGCCGCCCAGCGCTTTGGCAGCGCCCCCCCCGCGCTGCGGGGTGCGTGTGCGTGCGTGCGTGTGTGTGTGTGCGTGTCTCTGTGTGTGTGTGTGTGTGTGCGTGTGCCAGCGCACGACCCCCGAGCGCGCCGTTCCCGCTGGGGAGCGCCCCCCCCGCGCCGCGCCCCCCGCGGGCAGGCAGGTGGGCGGGGCGGCGCTAGGGCCCGGGGCGGCGCGGCGGCGGCGGCGGGGCCGGGCGGGGGCGGCCCCTCCCGGGCGCAGCGCGAAGGCGGGCGCGGGCGGCGCGGGGCATGGTCCCGGTGCCGGTGCCGGCCCCGGCGGCGCGGAGCGGGCGCGGAGCGGTGGCATGCGGCGCGGAGACATGCGGCTCTGCCTGCGCGCTGCCCCGCCGACATGGACCGCCTGCTGCTGCCGCCGCTGCTGCTGCTGCTGCTGCTCTGCGCTGCCCTCGGCGCCGCCGGGCGTCTGAGCGCCCGCCCCGGCAACGAAGGTGAGCGGCGGCCCGGCCGGGGGCGAGCGGGTGGGTGGGCGGCCGCGCCGCGCTCTCCCCCTGCTTTTTTTCCTCTCCTTTTTTCATGTTTTTTTTTCCTCTCCTTTTTTCATGTTTCGTCTTGCCCTTTTTTCCCATTTTCCTATTTCTTTTTCCCTTTTCGTCCTCCCTCCCCTTTTCCTATTTCTTTCCTCCCCTTTTTTCCCCCCCTTGTATCCCTTCCCCCCCCGTTAAGGTGGTCCCGGGCGGCAGCTGCACCCCTCCCCGGGACCGCGCCGCTGCCCCCGCCTGGCGCCCTGGCCGCGCGGCCGCCGCCCGGTGCGGTGCGACGGGGGAAGGAGGGTCAGGTCAATCCCCCCACCCCCCCGCAGCAACAGCACCCCCACCCCCACCCTAGGGAACCCCCCTGGAAAGTTGGCGAGGGGGGAAGGACGGGCAGTGCCACCCCCGGGCTGCGCGGGGGGCGATGCGCGGAGAGCCGCGGTGGACCGGGGGCGAGGTGGGGAGCAAGGGGGATTTGCGGGGCCGGAGGGGGCTCTTTGCGGGGCTCTCTGCGGGGCTGGGGGGGGTGTGTCTCTGCGGGGTTCTCTGCGGGGCTGGGGGGTTCTCAGCGGGACCGGGGGGGGTTGCCCAGCCCCGGCAGGTGCCCAGCCTCCCCGGGCAGGGCAGGGCGGGCCGCCGCGCCCGCAGGCTGGGATGGCGGGGTGATGGCTGGCGGCCGTAGGCAATCAGCTTCCCTCGTTAAGTAATAAAAATCAGCTCTGAAAGCTAACGGTGGCCCCCGTCTCCCTCGCCCCGGTGCTAACCGGGCTGTGAGCTCTTTTGGATGTGCAAGGGGGGTGGTGGTTTCAGCAGCCGTCCTGTGCTTCAAAACTTTTAATTAACACCAAAAAGAAGCTTGCTCCCCTATAAAACCTCTTTTTGAGTCCGTAGCGGGTTTTGCAGTGTGTTGAAATGCCGCGTGTGGATGTGAACGTGTGTAAATGCCCAGTAACAAAGCACGAGTGGTTTGTTCTCCTTTGGTGTGGTAATTTTTATGATGACATTTGATGATAACACGTGTTAGATTTCAGGGAAAAATAATGACCGCTAGATGCTGTTTGAAAAGTAATTAAAATACTTGGAAAAAAAAAAAAGATTAAATCGCCCTTTCCCTCTTTCCCTATGGTAAAAGAAATAAATTATGCAGCTTTCACTCCGTTGCCCGGTGGTGGAGGCAGCCGGCACGGCTGGGATGTCCAGTGCAATCGTCTTTAGGGATAGAACCCAGAGGCCAAAGTGTGGGAAGAACTTACAGCATCAACCACCCATGTAAAACCTGCACCTGCTTGAGCTGTAGCGTTTGTGCAGAGGAGCAGGTATCAAAGCTGTTAGAGCAATCATTTCTCCTGCATGGGTAGCGCTGATGTACTTCCTGATATTCCGGGTGCTTGCGGGATAAGGCAGTGAGGTAATGACTTTCAATGACTTCAGGAAGGATAAAGAAATAGGACCTGAACCAACTAAGGAAAGATTCAAACTTTGCACATCCTGGATAACCTTAAATCAGTTGGTTTTATTGCTAGGAAGGAAGCTATGGTACCATCACACCAGAAGAGCAATATATCATATTTTGTATGTTTTATGTAAATTTGTTTTGCATGCATGGCCCTTTATAGGTTGCTTAAAAAAATGTGGTTTTAATAGTTGGTCACTTTTAAACCTCTGTATACGTGCTGGTTTGTAAGTGTTGTCATCTTTCACAAATGATTTTCAGAAATGAGAACAAGAGCATTAGTAGGGGTTACTCTTGTCTTATTCTTAAAAGCTTTTTGGGAACGTATGTAGTTCTGTCAGTCAGCAGAGCAGCTCTGCCTCCACGGCAGTGATAGACAGACACAGCCTGTAAACTGAGGCTAATTATGCAAAAACAAACAAACAAAAAAACCAACAAAAAACCAACCCCAAACCAACAACCCACCCACTTTTTGTTTCTTTGTTTAAAATCACTGTCACTGAGAATTGAGAAAGGAAGAAAAAAATTGGTATCATACCGAACGTGCATTAAGCATCCTCGCCCGAGTCAGCTTTCAGCAGACTCTGCTTCCAGTCTCCCTCCCTTCAGCTTCAAGCACTTGTACGATATGGGCAATATTCTTAAAATGGATAGTGAAAACAACAGCATAAATGCAGTTACCGGACAGGCACTCACTTTTGCATGCTTCCTTTTTTCAAGTACGTATTTTGCGATTCCTTTCAAAAACAGGAACACTGACAGTTTCTTTTAAAAATGAGATCAACTTTGAAGCGCTTACACACGCAGAGCCCCTTCCTTAGGAAAGCTCAGTAATTCTTTTATTTATTTACAGCATGTTTAGGCTGATGATGTGAGTTTAGAAATCTGAATTATTACAATTTGCAGACACACTGATTTGTATGACCATCAAGGGTTAGCATGCAGCTTTAGACCATGTCAGAAGATTGTTTTCCTCTTTTTAAATAATCTTTTTCTCACCACTTCACTTAACTTCCCTACTGTTGTTACCATACATTTCCTCCTGAAACTAGATGTGTCTGCGTTGCTGTGGGTATTTAGAAAAGTTTTCTTTTTCCACCACCAAGAATGAAAAACACTTTGGACAGAGGTTGTTAATATGGGCTTATAGATAAAAATGTATACATTTTTTCCTTACACTTTATATAAAAGTTTCCATTGAAATTCTCCTTGTGAATTGTTTTAATAAAGGATGGAACTGATTTTTGGTGTGTTTATATAGCATTGTCTAACTTTTAGGGGACGTGAATGTTGCAGTAGGCACGCTACAAGGGTATGTTTGGTAACATTGCTTATAATTTATTTGACTTGAAAGAATTGTATCACATTTTTCAATACAACTTTAGTTAATGTTTAAAGTTAATATTAAAACTGATGACTGTCTGAGTGAGTGCTAATACTGCAGTGGAAGTGGATGGGACGAAGGGAGGGAAGGATGAAAGGGATGAAGGCACGTTGTTGGCTTACTTTGTCATGTCAAATGCAGGTGGTTTTTTTCTTTGTGGTTTTTTTTTTTTTTTTTCTTGAAGTGCTGGAGTTTTTATTTACTTGTTTCACCCCCAAGAAGTGTTAGAGTTTTTTCTTGATGAAATGTAAAATTTTCCACCGAGTTTATTTTTAAACTCTCAGCCGTGCTCAGCGCAAGGCTGCGTGCATTTTACCTACGTAATCACAGGAGCTCGGGAGGGTTCTCTTAAAGTTCAGATCTATCTGTGTGCGGTGGTAAGGTGTGTGCTGTTTTCTGCAAGGCAGGAAAACGTCAGGAAGATTTAACATCTAACTTTCCCAGTTTGAAGCCACAAGCCGAACCCCATAGGTGCACAGAAACCACATGTTCTGATCTTCCATTCTGTTTGATATTTTCCACCTAGGGAGGATCGTGGGTTTTTAAAGGATGCAATTTCTTTCTGAGTAATTCCTATGGTATCAAGAAATCGAATGAGCTATATCAATCTGTAATTTAATAATTTTTCCTCAATCTCTTCTGTAACTATATTGCCTGCCTGAGGGTACCAGCAACCTTAATTTCTCTGTTTTATAACCCACAACAGTTAACACTTGACCTAGGTCATTAACAGGATTATCAGCAAATTTGTTTAAGCTTTTACTGACAACCTGAATTGCTTCAATAATATTTTGACTGTGCAGACAGGAAACTTCTTGTAACCTCTCAATCTAGCATAAAATTAATTTCTTGTGAACACAGCTACCAAAAGATCAATAAGGTAAATCTGCTTACAGGACTTGGTTTCAAATAGTGCCTGTTCTGGTTTACAGCAAGAAGGTTGCAATCAGCCTCTCTTTTTCAGGCTGCGTTGGATTTGGAGATGTGGTTTCATCTTTTATTCATCGATTACCATCTCAGAACTTGGCATAACTGCGCAATTAAACACCATTTTATCTGGGCTGGTCTCCGTTGACACTTAAAGTCGCGAAAGATGACTTAGTGTGTCTGGGTGGGCAGGACAGCTCTTGGCATGGCTCTGAGAAGCACGGTGTTTGCACGTGGGGCAAAACGCCTGCCGCGCTCTCGCAGGTTTGTTTTTTTTTTTTTTTTTTTTAAAGTAATTTTTGGAAAAGGCTGGCAATACCGGGAACTCTTCTGTAGCACCAAAAGGGATTCCACGGGGAAATGCTTTTTACAAATCTCGCCTCGCTGTGTGTCAGGTATCATTAGGTCAGAGCAAGTCTTCATTTGCTGTGACACAATTCCTGCTGGTGCCTCTAGCTTGCTCTGGAGTGTTTATCTGCAAAAGAAGTTAAAAGTAGGTTTAGAAATCTTAATGGGATGTCTTTTAAAATTTAATTTCAGTAAGCTCAAAGTCATGGGGGTCTAGAGGGCAGTTTTTCATACAGCTGTATCTTATTCAAAGCTTCTGTGCTTAATCCTAAGCTGTACGATTAGACAAATAATGAGCGTGCTTTAAAATTCACACCATGGTGTTTTTAAAATCCTGTGCAACAGGACAAGTCAGTCAGGTAAATTCCTCATTTTCTGTCAACATTTTTGGTAGGAGGCTGCAACACGTGGAATAATTATTTTTTTTTTTTTGTTTGTCCCTGAACTTTGTCTCGATTACTGCTGATTTCAGTGCGGTGTATTAAAAAGAAAAATCCCTGCATTGTCTATAGCAAACTTGAAGCAGATGTTTGAAATACGAAGATGTCCAAATTGGACACGGCAATTAATTCTTATTGGAGTTAATTTGGATACAACATATTTGCTACCCAACGAAGCAGTCAGGGCATAGACACGGGTTAGAACTCTCCTGTACTTGCAGCCTCAGGAAATTAGGCTTCAGAGGCACTTCCAGAAGGGAAAGCCTTAAACAGATAATAGGCACGCCAAGTTGGACAGTTGTTTACATGAAATCTTTGCAAATCAGGAGTGTATTCAGATTGAATGTTAGTTTTTCATTCCCATCCGGGAAGATATAGAAATTAGTTGGGGGTGTGTGGTGGTTTGTGTCTCTTTTAAAAATTTATTATTTATGATCTGCTGGAGTTAGGTAAGTTGCTGTTAGTATACTTACTTTTGATTCTGTTTGAGAACCTGGAAGTTTTCCTCTAGGAACGTATGTAATGGCTCTTGTTCTTGTAATCCCCACTTGATGAAAGTTTAGAAATACGGATGCAGGTGTTCATTTTCTTGTTTTCAGAGCTCTGGATTTTATCACCAGTGAGGGTCACTACAGAGCTGTTACCAAATCCAACAGTACTGTTTGTAGATTTTTGTACAGAGCCTGAGTTAGTTCTGTAAGTTGCCTGTAATTCATGTAGGTACCGCTGCTTTGTAGCTGCTGTTTGATTTTTCTGCTAAAAAAAAATAAAAAAAATATACAGATAACTGGAGATATAATCATGTCCTTACTTTTGTTAAGGTTCAGAGCTCTGCTCAGTGGGGCTGGTATTGATACACAGAAAGGACATTTTGGTACCCTAAGGTGCAAAATTGACTGGACTTGTCCACAGCCACTAGATAAAACTTCAGAGGTGGGGCAGAGGGCTCTCGCTGACCCATCGCAGCTCAAAATGGTAATTCCAGCATCCAAAGAGTTGTTTTTCCTGAAGTGAGATGTAGGGATTTTAAAATTTATTTTTTAACTTTTCCTTTCTTATGAAAATGGATTGTCTGATTTGTTGAAACGTTGTTGGAAATTGTTGAAAATACGTTTATGAGGAGGAAAAGACTTGCATTAAGGAATCATACAACAAAATGGAAGAATTTTTTTTTACTAATGCATGTGGCTACTGTGAAGCAATCAGTTTTGCTAAAAATTCACTGCAGTGGTGTAGCCCTTCTTATTTCCATAAACACTTTAGAGCAGTAGCTTTTGCTTTTTTTTTATATTTAAACTGTTGTAAACAAGAGCCACCACTTAAAAGAAAATAGTTTAATTCAGAAGATTAGATATGAACTCCCAGTGGTGTAATTTTGGAAACAGAATGTGGTAATAATTTGCTTGGTTAGGGTTGTGTTCCCTACCGGTACTTTTGTGCTTCTTTGTTCCTTAGGTGCGTGATAAATCCTAGCACGCATACTTCTTTTGCAGTGTAAGTACTCATTTTGCAGTGTGAAACGGCTGCAAGATTAAAATTCAGTCTCTTGGACTGAAGATTCCTTTAAATTTCTGCAGTGAAGGGATGAAAGAAATAAAGATACAGAAATAAAGATAATCCTGCCTGAAAGAAATCTTGGGATGGTGACAAAAAAGTTCCAGTCTAGGAGAGTGGCTGGTAGCCTGAATGGAGCACCAGCATGTAGAGGCTTAAATTTGCAGAGATGTTATTAAACCAGACACACTGTAAGCAGAAACGTTGCTGCCACGCTCCTGTTTTTTTTCATTAAACTACTGTGTCCTGCTGTTTCAGGCAAAATATGGAGGAAAATCCCATTAATCTGCTGGAAAAATATTGATGAAAGAAGAATAGCAGACCAAACGAACAGTGGGTGAAACTTGCTAGCAATTAAGTGAACAATAGGATGAATGTTAAGGTTCAGTCAGGGCAGTTTAGTGTAAAAAGGTGTGGGAATGGTGATTTTTTTTTTTTTTTTTTTTTTTATCTCCAGATGGTTTTATATACCATTTTTATACCTGTATTTGGATGGAAAGGTTTGCATTTCATTGGTCTCTCTCTTTTATTTTCCTTCTTTTTTTTTTTTTTAAATAATTAAAAAAACTTGCTAAAGCATAGCAGCCTCATGCAAGAGGAGATTAATGAAAAATGAAAACTTTTAAATTGGTGCCTAAGAAAGGAGGGGTTTGTTGAAAATCTAGAGTGGCTAGTTACCATTTAAATAAGTACTAATTAAAGCATCAAAATATATTTTGGTCCATGGTAGGCTTTCCACAAACTTTGTGCCGTAACAAATCGCAACGAGTGATGTTGGGTTTCTGGATTTAGGTGTGGAGAAGCTAGAAGGCAGCAAGAGAGGTTTTGCTCTGCTTGATTTTTGGAGAGGCAAGGCTTTTTGAGAGATCTCTTGGAGCAGGAGAGAAGCATTAAAGGAAGAGGAAAGGTAGGCAGTGGTGAAGTTAAAGTTGGACCAGAATCTTAGAAAAATCAGACCAAAATCCAAATTTTTTCTGGTTAATGACAGTGTTAGGAACCCAGAATTCAGTGCTGACAATGAACTGAACACTCAGCAAACCACAAATTAAGAAATTCCTTGCCTCCCTGAAAGTCTAAGCTTTGTTTACATTAGTAAGCTTCATGACTGATTTACCAGTGGTGAATTTCAACGGAGGCTGCAGTTAAGACAGGGTGGAGGCTTTTTTTTTTTTTACTGTTCTATTTAATCTTTCTGTAATGGTGCTTTCTCTTTTTTTAAAAAAAATAATATAAAGAAAGAAAAGAAAGTTATGTCTAACCAGCCTTAGCATTCATGACCAACCACGGAGAACACCCGCTTAAGGCATTTATTTCAGAACAGGTTCTGAGATGCTGAGAGTCTTATTCAGCACAAACTTTTCTCCCACATCTGATTTACCCCAGAGAGCAAATGTTCTACAGCAATGGTTGAGAGTTCAGTTTTCCTGAGTGGTGTGGCTACGGCTATGGAAAATGTACTGTGCTCACCCAAACCATCGAGGGAGAACCCAACCGCAGGGACACCTCATCGGTCGCTTTTGTTCCCAGCCCACCTACCCACGCTCTCTCGCAGTCTCTCTCTCATGCCTGGGCTTTTTATTCTGTCCCTTTCCCCCCAAAAAAACCAACATTTGCCCATAAAGAGTAGAAGGCAGAGATTGTTTTCTTTTCCTGATTGGGACAGCTGCATGTCCGTTCCTTCTTACTACGTGCTGTCTGCCAGAAGGGGGATGCTTTGATGCTGTAGATGCCCAGAAAAAACCCCAAAAGACACAGGAAAAGATTTCGATGTTTAATGGCATGGCTCTTTGTATGGTTAGTTGGCTGTGTTGGTCCTGAAAGCTGCGTTAAAGCTGGACAGAGAGTGTTGAAGGCATCAAAGCAGAAGTTGTCTGTGCTATCCAAGAAAAAGCAGTTCTGGAGGTGTGAGGAGCACACTTAGTTTGTGGAACGTGATGGAAACCCAAGCAGTTTGCGGGAAGGTAATGGAAGCAGAGGAGTAAGCAGAAGACAGGGGTCTGAAAAACTGGCTTGTGGGTAGATGGGAGTAGAACAGTCATTTAGGCATTTACCTTTTGTTATAAATATTTGTATTTCTCACATATGGAAATAGTGAAAAAAGATGTTAGTGGGGTTCTGGTTGCAAAGGCAGTGAATGAAGTCAGGGGCAATTCCATTTTTCATATGGATAGCTCAGCACACATGTTTTGCATTAATTACCTCCATAAATTCTGTTAACCTGGCAAACAATGAAAATATCATGTTGGTGACATCACTGTATTGGAAAATAAAACTGGTTTTAGTATCTTGGTTTTCTCAACCTGACATTTGAGGAGATTTCTTATGCTATTGGCATTTTACTCCCCCAGTTTGCACCAAGATGTTTAGTCATTTGCTCTATGGGTTTATTTTGTCTGTGGAGTAGCTGTGTAAGGATCCAGGCGTTTCGTATCCCATGTGAGCTGGAGCCCTTGATTCATGGCAGTAGAGAAGAAAAGCTTGACAAAAAACCCTCTGTCAGGGCACACCTGAGTAGATGGCTTTCCACATGTAGTAATTCAGGATTCTCAGATTTTTTTTTTACAAGCCTTAACTTCTGTGCTTCAAACTTAAAAAAACAACAACACCCAAACACCAAAACTACCCAAAAGTCAACCAAAGCCAATGCAACTATATTAACTTTTAAGGGTTTTTGTTTTTCTGTGCCCCATGTGAATAATTTCTTAAAAAGTGATTTGTAGCGAGATTATTATTATTATTATTTTTTTTTATTCTGAGTTGTGGCGTGTTGCCAGCTGGTTGACTCAGGGGGTATCACAGCTTTTTTAACAAATGAATGGTCATTTGCTGGACTTATGCTCTGATGCCTGCCTCAAAAAATTCTGTCCTCAAAGGAGTATTGATTACTTGCTGTGATTTTTTTTTTTTTTTTGGAGATTTCAGGACTTTGAATATATTTGAACTGCAGTACAGTTTGTAGGAACTTAGGAACTTTTAGTCGTGGGTGCTGCATGTGCCCAGGTGTCTCTTCTGGGACACTTTTTTTGGTGTCTAGAATTCTAGAAACTGTGTTGTACTGGGTTTCGAATTCTCAGTTTACTTTCAGTGAACTTGGACACTATGGTGCAACGTGGTTTTGCCCACATTAAGTTGCTCGATGCCTTTCCCGGGGGGGGCTTTGTGATGCTGTGGTAGACCCCAAATCTATCAGATCTTCTGTAAAACTAGTGAGCACTGAATGTTATTTTTTTTCCCCAAGGGAGGAAGAATGCAGCAGTGAAAAGACTTCCTTGTGCAGTGTGCTTAAGGCTTTTTGAAGAAGTGCTTTATTAAAATTGAGTCATGTTTGCTGCTGAGTTTTGGTTAGACGTAGGCATATGGTGACATGTCCTGTGGGAGACCCACTTCTATTCTGGGCTAGTGAGAGGCATGGAGTGGCTGGGTTTAAGCTGGGTCTCATCCTCAATGTCTGGTATATGTGTGGTGTTTTGTGTTTTGTTTTGTTTTTTTTTTCTCCTGAGAAAGGTGAACTTGGGTTTTGCAATTTCAACTCCTTTTTCACACAGTGGCCCCTGTTTTGTATTTACGTGTTTAGAGCTGCACTTTACCGATGTCAGATTTAATGCTATAGTAGTAAAGCAGGATAAGATTTGCAGGATCTGGATCTGAATGTGATGTTCAGCAGAACAGTAATTCAGATATCCCAGGGTTTATGCCTCTTGTCGGCGGCACTGGAAAAGGACCAGTTGGAATGGGTTAAAAAAAAAAAAATGCAAAGAAGTGAAAGTGACACAGTAATTTGGAACCCATTAGGTTAATCCATTTTTAATTTTTATATCCTTGTCTTAATGAAAAGAACTGGCACATATCAACTTACAGGAAATAGCCTAATAAAAGTGAAACCTTATTAGGCCCCTTTGATAAACATTGCATTCCAGCCCACCAGTCGTATGTTTTTGCATACTTGGAAATTGAGCTTTACGCCACTTTAACGATATCAAGAGAAGTCTCGTGTTTCAAACTAATAAAATAAAAAAAAAAAAAAAAAAAAAGAAAATCTGTTTTGTCTGTGTTCATCCATGAGAATGGATGGGCAGTTGTCAGCATTACTCAGACAGGTACTCCGAGAAAACGCAGCGCAGAGATTTGTCACCTCACTCCTATGAAAAGAGCTGCGAGTTCCTATGTCATCGTCGGTGCAGGAGCGGCTTGTCTTGGTTTTCTCTTTCCAGTAGCCAGAACAGCTTCTGCAAGGTGCCAGGGCCGGTGGGAGCGCGCCTGCACGCCCGCGTCGGCTCGATGGAGATTGATGAGGGGGGAAGGGGAAAGCGTCGCATGTGCCGCCTTGCCTTAGCTGTCACCTGCAGTCCCCCCGCAACGGGATGGGGGAGATCGGCTTTTGGCATTATGGGAGCGCTCCTAAGGTTTCTAGCAGCAAAATGTTTGCTTGCTTTCAGTGCCCCTTTGAAATAAGTTCCAGTTTTGCCTGCTAAGGAACAGTATCGTTCTGTGGTTTTGCTCTCGGGAACCTCTCACGTGAGGCTTTTATTTTTGGAACCGATCACCCTGTCCGTCCAGGAGACTTGGGACAGCGGCGTCCCTTTTGCGCGTGCAGGCTCCGTACCGAGCGAAAGGAGGAAGGCTGCTGGAGAGCTGCTGCTTGGCGTCGAGCGCAGGTGATGGGCTGAGGCACGCAGGGCAGTGGCTGCACGGGGGCACGGGAGCGCAGCCGATCCCTAGCAGTGTCACAATTCATGCTGCACGCAGGGAGAGGGCTGCTGTGTGACCACAGAGCCTCCCTGACTGCCTCTGGTTTTGCAGTTTACAATCCCTGCGTATATTTATAGGCAGTCCTGCACTGCTTATCGCTGTCCTGTGTTCCCTTGCTCGTGGCAGCCTCTTGAGGGAAACTTGCAGTGAGGTTCCTGCTTTGGCTGCTTCAGTATCCAGCTGCAGGAGAACCAGAGGTATCTAAATCTGGCTGCAGATGCTTTTGGAGAGTGTTTGATGAGGAGAGTAAAATCAGGGAGGAAAATTAAACACTTCAGCTTCAAAAGCTGGGGTAACTGCCGTTAAAACAGAATTTGCCAAATAATCCAGATTGATGTAGGAACCTTCTGTGTTCTATAGGAGCAACGATGTGTAGGGTAACTTGACATGTATTGCTAGTCTTTTGTCTTTTCAGCTGAGACTTGTGATGCCATTTCCTAATTTTGGAAACTGTTATTTACAGTACGTTTAAATGAAAATGATGGAGGCTTGGGCTATCCAGTCATCTTTTGTGAAGATTCCTGTGTTTAGTATCAGACAACGGTCTTTGAATTCATTTTGGTTTTTCCTTGTTTGTTCATCTCTTGCCCCAACCCTGGTGGAGCTCTTCAGTCAGCAATTTAACCACAGATTGAACATGAGAGTTGCCAAATTTGGAACGTTCTGCACAAAATCACATTTGTATCGTACAGTACAAAGACACAGGCAAGGAGGGTTGAAAGTGCAGACCTCACAGCGCTGTGCCTCTCGAAGGACTGTGGTCTGGCTTTGAGCTGTAGCAGAAATCTCACTGAGAAATCTCACATTTGGAAAGGAGTTTGTGTCGTAAATGGGCCAAACTTTGTTGTAGCTTAGTGTCACTTTGCTTCCTGGGGTGTCCCAGGCTGGAGGGAGACAAAACCATAAAAGCGGAGCTAGTAGATGGGGACGCAGAAGATCTCTTACGCTAAGGTTGTTTTCTTCTGAGAATAATAAACTTCTTCACTACAATATTTGATGGGAAGCGCAGGACCGTAAAATCACAAGAAACAAACAGTAAATTAGGCCTCAAGTCTGCTGCTTTAAACCAGGCTTCACTGTGGGACACCCTTCGTGAGGAGAGTATTGCACGTGTTAGCACCGCTTCACGGGGTGCTTTCCTACCTACCGATGTTACTGATATGTTGTCCTTCCCGAAGATTTTGTGGTCTACCTTACAAATTTCAGCACGATTCCAGCAACACCAACAAGATAGCTGATCCTAGTTGGCGTTGCACCTAGCCTTGGAATAAACCAAAGGCACAAAGGTGATCTGCTGCTGCTCTTACTTCACTTTTACCACTGCTGAGGGATCGGAGAGTTGAGAAAATTCGAATCTGTACTCGTAGGTAGATGAAAATCCAGGTGCAAATCCCCTTTGCTGGGGAGAGGCCACCATTCTAAAATTGCACACCGGGGTTTGTGCTGACTCCGCTCTGTCCCACCCCAAACCCAAGTTCTGGCTGTCTTCCTGCCGCAAAGGATTTTCTTTGCTGCTCAGGATTATATGACACATTTCAATTATGGGCATTCACCATTTTTTTTTTTTTATACAATTTTAATTTTTGGTTGCATAGCAAACAATTTTCCCCATTTGTTGGCACTTTTTTAATAACCAGCTGGTGTATTTCTAAACTGACAGTTTGATGCCAAAGAGGAAAAGACAAAACAGTGGTGGTTTCTTGTTCTTGGCTTTTTTAAAAAAACCTTTAATTGGAAAATGTAAATTAGATGAAGAAAAAATATTGTATATGTTTTACCTCATTGGCTGTTGCTCTCTATTTTCTTTGTAAAGAATATGAGCTGGAAATGCTTTCTAGGGGTGAAGTTATTTGTAAGTGTTTCTTTAGATATTGCAAGTTGCCTTCTAGCAGGTTTTCCTCGCCGCTTCCTAGGCAGTGAGGGGGATCCTCGGAGTGGTTCTACCTGGCACAGAATTTACTTGTTTGTTTTTTTTACTGGAGGGCAGAGGTGTATTTATACTGTGTTCGGTCTGTGGTAGCAGTCATTATTCAACATGTTTCTGGAAATGCCTCTGCTTTCTACCTATATTCAGGTATCGTGTTAGTTTTACAGTAATCTTTCTATCACTGACGTGAGCCCTGATGAACCTGCTGCCGGTGAGCCTCGCAGCGGGTCCTCCCTCCACCATCATGCTCAAGCTGGAAGGGATTTCTGGTAGCGTGAGGGGCCCGTGCGACAAATTCCACCCAAGCCTTCGTGCACCTTCTGCCTGATGCCAGCAAAAGGAGAGCAAGCAAGCTTTGCATTTCATGTCCGCATCCCTGCTCCGGTTGCTGGAAGGAGATTCACCTTTACCCCCTGGCAGAAATGCACGTTGAGGGAAGTAATAAGGCTTTCCCTCGCAGTGGTGGGGAGGGAGGGCCGGAGGAGTTAGGTAGGAGAGACCTAAAAAGAGAACGTGTTCTTAATCGGCATTTTGCTGCTATGCTGCCACTTGGCAGAGCTAGCTACGGTGTACAGCGTGGGGAGCGAGGCTGTTGTACGCAAGGGCCAAGCTGCTGACATTCAGAGCCAGAAGTGATGGTTGCTCCATTTGTTCAGCACTGCAGTATTTTTAATAGCAGTAGCTTCTCCCTCGTACTTACCGCTAGTTTTAAAGCAAGTTAGTTACATGATGGGAACCAGTGCAGGACACTGCGGTTATTAGACAGCACTTTCTTTCTTTCTTTCAAGTTGTTTTATGAGAACTCCTCTGTGTCTCCTTAGCATAACCACTGATCCTTTTCAAGGCATTGTGTAGGAAAGAATCATCAATAGCAACAAAACTGTTCAGCTAGTTTAAGAGTTACCCTTAGTAACCGGCTGGTCAACCTCAAAGATGTCTGTAAGAGCTAGCTGAATGATGCTCACACAGTTTTGCAGGAGGAGGAGGTACAAGGAGAGCAAATGAGTTGTGTGAGAAACAGATAAGCTTCAGAAGGAGCCTGGAAATGCTGATTCTCTTTCATGTGGCTTGACTTGTAAAACTACCTCCTCACTCTCTTCTGGAAAGTGATAATAGGGAGGAAGAGGAGTTATGAGGTTTATTTTTGGGATATAATATGCCAACCTTTCCACTTCTTGTGTTCCTCAGTACCTCATTTAAGAAGGTGGGAGCTGTGGGTACTCAGCCTCCCAAGTCAGGACCGTATCTGACCTGTGGTTACGATGCCTTGCACAACCAATGCTCTTCGCTGGGCCAGGTGCTCTGGTACCTGCTAGTTATGCTTGCAACGAAAGAAAATATATTGCCGCACAAAATAGCTTGACCTCTTTTTTTTGTTTTTGCTTTTTCTTAAGTTGTATAATTCCCTTCATGCTCGTGCAGCTGGAGGCATGCACCTTGCATGGGACAGTGGCACGAGAGAGGTTAGAGCTCTCTGCTCTTCAGTTCCCTCTTTCATCTGGTAAATACCTGGCTATAGGTATTCGTAGTACATTTAAGTGTTGGCTTTCATCTCACTTTAATTGTATGTGGAAAAACACGAGGGTCACACAGAGATATGTCTGCTGCTGATCTGACTGAATATATCTTTGTGATACACTTCATGAATTGGTCAGGCCAGTTTTGTGACCAAGTGTTGCCTTTTGCCATGCTAGAAGATATATCAGGGTTGAAAACAGTTGGAATGAGTCGCTATATGAATCATGGGCTTGTGTAAAGTTTTATTTTTTACTCTCTACTGCTGCAAATCCATGCAAAAAAATTCAGACAACTATCTAATCTGTTTTTTACGTATTTCTTCAGTCTTTTGTGTAGGGAAATGCCATTTTCTCCTTCAGTTTCCAGATTAATGTGTAATGTTAGGACGTACAATGACAAAACATAACCCCAGCCTTCCCTGTTGATTTTGTCTGGGACCATTATCATGGCAGCCTGTAAGTTCTGTATGAGTTGTTTGCTCTCTGTGGAGGTGTGCAGTGCTCTCTGGAAGTCACAGGGAAAACGAGTGTCATAGAAGCTTTTTTTTAGGGAGAGGGAGGTGCTTTTTTCAGGTGACTACCTGAAAGGAAACAGGCTTTGCATTTTAGATACTATTAAAAAACAAGTACACTTTTGGTGAAAAGTGTTAGTTTTTTTCTCCTCCAGTTTTTTAGTAGAGAGAAGGTACTGTATGTATGAGCTTCAGTTGGGTTCTAAACAGTTGCAGCACTCGGGCAGTCTGCTCTGTGTTTCTGCTTGCCTGTAATATAATTCTTACTAAACAAAGGGTGAAGGCATCCAGGCAAAGTGACAGTTATCTAGAGGGTCAGTATTATATTTTCTTTCTGTGTGGGTTTTTTTTTTTTTCCCTCCCCTGGTCTTTTATTTCTTGGTATTCCCCTCTCCCCCCCGCACCCCACCCCCCCCCCCAAAATAAAAAGGGGGGGGGGAGGGGGAGGGGGCGGGCTTTATTATCACTGAGGACCATGTGGCTAGACAGGTGAAGGAACTGAAGGTTTTTGGAACTTGCTTTGCTAGATATTGAATACTTACTTGACATGACATGCTTTGTTCATTCTTGCACAAATGAAAACGGAGGAAGTCGAAAACTGGGCAGTATGAAAGCATATAAAAAAGTGTAGCACAAAACTACTTTCTTAATAAAGTGACAAGCCTGGAACATAGCTTTGCTTTGATTGATTTATTTATTTGGTCACTAATGGGAGCATTCATACCACTCTTTTTAGGTACCTGCTTGCATTCTCTGATTTGCATCTGAAGTGTAAGCCTACTGTAGTCAGTGTTGAAACTTCCCCTTTGGATTTCTAAAACGTAGTGAAATGTATATGAGCATGGAAAAGCCATTTGCCTAGTGGTGCCAGTTTGCAGGAGGTGAGGAAGATAAGGTGGGTGGAATGAAGGAGAGAGGTTGAAAAAAATATTCTTGCTGTGGTAGATTTGATCCCAGTTGATTGCAGCACATGTTGCCCCATGGGTGTCCTGGGGCACGCGTGGCTTGGGCTGAATATTTAATTGCCTCCCCCCCCCCCCCCCCCCCGCTCTATTGCAATGCCTGTGAGTGCTTCTTCTAGAAGTAGTGGGTAACCTGGTAAGTGTGCAGTAGGGAGCTGACTGTCATGGTGGTGGCACGGAGAGATGGGGACGGTGATGCTGAAGGCTGCCCTGCACCGCGGGGGCACGCTGTAACTGCTGGGCTGCTTGGCAGGTCCAGGGAGGGAAAGTACCACCAGGTCCTGTGTCTGTTGCCCGTTTATTTTTCCCAGATGAGACTGATGAATTTGGGGTGAATTCATAAATTTCAGAGTGGCTGCAATTGTGCTTTCAAGAAGCTCGTTCTTAAAGAATAGATCTTTTACTTAAGCTTACTCCTGAGTGATTTGCCTTAGTAACTTACTGCCAAGTAACTTACCTCAAAAGCCATACTTCCTTCACCACCATGTATTGCAACAGACATATCTGTCTTCTCCCAGGAGATTCATCATCTGTGGGAATGTGTAGTCGCAAAAGCAAGACGTGCACTTTTTCCTTTAGTATTTTTGTTAGTGTTTCCTTTTTATAGATGAAAACCTTGCTTCAGAATAGCCTGCCTAGGGCCCTGTGCACTCAGTAAAGGGCTGACTGATTTTTCTTTGTGTAGCTGATTGAGAATTTAATTATTGATAAACCCAGAGCTAAGAAATGTAGAATACTGCATTATGTTCTTTCCCTAAGATTGGTAAAGATATTTTTATTTATTGATGTAGGGAAAAGTTCAAAACACCTCTGTTTTCTTTTAAAGGGGTGTATAACTGCGGGGGGAAACGTTTTTCCTCACGTAGGTGGCAGAGCAGCACATTCGTGGTGGTATCGCACTGCGTATGTACACATACACGGCACAAATGCAGTTGCACACAAATGTGTCTATTGGTGGTTGTTTATAACATGGCCTGATTTCTGATACTGTGTGCTTGGTTTTCCCTACCACGTCTCCTCCCGTACATCCCAATAACAGGAAAAAATAATGCTTTCATAGCTCTTATTTTGTAAGTGATGTCCAAAATTAAATGGCAATTAACAGGAGAATGAGGAAATAATACAAATAACTTAGCAGATTCCTAGATAATTAATTTCCCTCGTTTTTCCCCTTCTTAGTCCCATTCTTTTACTTTCTTGGAGCACGGGTACCCAGACCGTTTGCTCTGGGAGCAGTGACAACCCCAGGAGCTGCAGTGGCTCAGATTGCTACAGTGGCCACCTATAACAGAGGTGTTAAATCTCATCATATGCAAGGGAATTTTATTTCTTTTCTTATTGTCAGTAATTTCCATATTGAAGGGGGGAAAAAAAAAAGTGGTTGGGGCAGAAGCCCAAACTGCAGCTAATAAATATTGATGGTGCAGAGATTGGTGCAGCTGGGAGAGGGTGGTGATGTTGTGGTAGTTTGTATCTATAGAGAGCCTGTTTATTTTTTTTGTATGATACTTTGTATCAATTCACCTTGTTCTACTTCATGTTAAGAAAGAAATGTTTATGTAGGGAACTTTGTGATGAAGCACTTGGAAACTGTACGGCCAGGGCAAGGGACAGAATTTATTTTGGTGCTTGTAAAAAGCAAATGAATAAATACCAAAGAGGTATATCCTTTCATTTGTATTTGTTTATTGATTTTTAAATACCTGTCATGTTTTAAAATGGGTATAAAACCCACTGTGGTTTGTTTGACTGGAAAATGTCTGTGTCGCACTGTTTACAAATAAAATCGTCCTTCTTACTCTGAAAATTGTTGTATGCCTTTCAAAAGAAAAAATAATAGCAAGATTAGCAATGATTTGATGGCTCTCTTTAAAACTAGCTTTGTCTGAACTTGTAACATTGTAAATAATTACTTTTGTATCTAATGTGTTACACATGACATTTAGGAAACACTACTGCAAGACAATTTGAGAACAAATCTGATCAGAAGGAAGCAAGCACTGCAGGAAAGACTTTAATCAGCATTCATTATTTATTCCTGTATTCTGAGAAAATTATATATGCCAAATACAGGCCTTTAATCAAATAATGATTAAAATATTCAGATCTCACCTATGTAGTTAGATGCATTGACCCAAATTTCAGGCATCCAAGGGGAAAACGCTGTAGTTTGTGCAGCTGATGGAAGCGCTCTGTTCCCACCCCCTGCTGTAATTAATTTGGCCAGCCGTCCACTGTTTGTTTTTTGTCACTTTTCTTGTTTTGAAAAGTTCCCCCATCCGCTGTTCATACCGTGTTTTAAGATAAACAAGATGATCCTTTTCATTTGTCTGTCTCTTTCTTCTTTGTAGCTAGCTGCCAGGCCACCTGAACAAATCAACTGCTCGCAAGGTCCCCAAATAAACACATTTTTCGGTACGGGTAACTGAGGTTAACTGGACAGAGGCAAATGAAACTCATTCCTCTTCATTTTGTCTTCTTTTGTAGTTAATCTGCTGGATTCAAAAACAATTCAAGGGGAGCTGGGCTGGATCTCCTACCCATCACATGGGGTGAGTTCACTAGACTGTGAAATGGAAAAGTGCTGCTACAGACCAATGTGCTATTTAACCATTTTTTCCTCTTCAGAGGACACCGTGCAATAGCGCCGGTTCTTTGGAGCTTCAAAAATGGTCTGCTCTACACTTGCAATATATAGCTTATATAGCTCTGGTGCCTTCTCCTTAGAACGTACGTGGCACTGCATATAATCCCTAGGAAGAGTTCAGTTTTATTGGAGAAAATGAAAGCAAAAGGTGCATGAAACAAATAAACAAAAATAGTCCTGTTTAGTGACTTTCCTTCTTTTGTTGCAATGTGTATTTTTAAAAGATATCATGGGACTGTTTTGTGGTATTACTTGCTAATTTATTCAGATGGAAGTAGTGGAAGGTGAAAAATGTGTAGACGTAAGCAGTACTTACAAATTTTGTGCTGAATTGTTCAACTACTGTTACTTAGGAGTTAAAATATTGCTAAAGAAATGGTTAAATAATGTTCTTGAGGGTTGTGGGGTTTTTTTGTTTTTTGTTTACCTTGCATCCAGATCTAATGAAACTAAACATTCTATTTGGAGAAGTAGAAATGCAGTTAAGAGCACCTGTGCTTTTAAAGTTGCTGACTCCATCAGTTTTGAGATGGCATTTGCCACCAGTCTCTTGAAAATGGTTGATGACTTAACATCAGTGCACGGCTGTGTGTGGTGCTGATATCTGGTCGCTCCCCGACTTCTTGTCTCTGTGGAATGTGTGTGTGTGTGCCAGAACAAGCCATTACTCTCTTTTGACACTGCACAGCACAGATGTGCAAGGAGAAACTTGCACTCCTGCATCCTGTCCCCGCAAACAAACCCACCCAGAACACTGGGCAGGCTGAAGCCCTGGCGCTTCCCTGGCCCTCAGAGCCGCTGTGCCATCGGGTCTGCTGCCAGAAGGCACTTGGAGACCTGTGGCTCCTTCTCTTGCTGTCCTCTCACTTGTGCCTGCCCTTAAGGTGCTTTTCCTTCCTTCCTCTGTGGCAGACTTATTTTGGTTTTCTACTGTTAGGATTACAATTTCTAGAAGTTTTCATGCGTGTCTCTGCCTGTGTCTTCAACCCAATGAGTAAACCTCTGCCAGAGAGCACTGCCGCTGCAACTCCTTGGGGAATCAAAACTGTAGTTTTGATGAGGGTGGAGTTGCTAGCTAAGAGTCCAGCAACTGTCCTTTTCCCATACCAATGGTGTCCTGAATTCTCAGCGTTGGCAGGTGTCTGCCTGGTAGTTTGTAGGATCATGAACGTCCGATTCTTGACTCTTCTGTGCCTTTGGGCAAGGTGGAACTTCACCTTTATCGCTTTTACAGAGATCAGTGGTAACAATACTTTTGCATCTCTGCCTTACAGGATTCAGTTGTTAATATTAAGTAGTGCTTTCTTGATATTAAGTGTTATGCAGGTGTTCAGCAGTATTTAAGGATTAAGGCTTGGTTTTGGTGGGGTTTTTTTGATTGTTTTTCTTTTTTTTTTTTAGTTTACACATGGATCTTTTTCTGTGTTTCTGAGCAAATCGTTCCATTCTCATGGGGAAGAAGTGGGAAGAGGGTTCATGTTTCTTTCTAGTGTGGTTCCCGCTGACTTTTCCCAATAAGAGACCTCTATAAACAGGATGTCCAAGAGGGAACTCTCCAGCAATTTCTAGCTCACCAGGTTTTTTGTCTTCACTTGCATTTTTTCTTTTCTTTTTTTTTTTTCTGCAAAGCTTTTTTTTTTTTTTTCCTTCCCATCTGCTGTGCCCTCCTCTGCTTTACTCTTCTGCTCTGTTCATCTCCTTGCAGCTGTGCAGATCTGCTGTTCTGCTCCCTGCAGCTGTGTCTCTCTTGCCTTGGATTCCTAAAGCAGTTGGTAGGGAATGATGCAGGGTATCTTGGGGGCTATAAGAAAAACAGATGTGCTACATTACCCCACCAAAAAGGGCCCCCAAATCTCCCAAAGCAATTTTATTAGCTTCTGCAAGTTTTTGTCAGGTAAATCCAGCACAACTTGTTTGTGTGTGTCTGTGCGTGCTGTTCCTATTTACTGTAGTATCCACAGATACTGAAGCCAAAGTAAATCATGGAATTGTACTGATGTTCTTACAAGTTAATGAAATTCTTAATTAAAAATTGCATGGTAGTGTAAATTAATGTAGATCATGTACTGTGAGTGTTTTTGTAAGAGAACTGAGACTCTGAACTGTAGCCTTCAAAATACTGTGAAATTTTAAGCTTACATAGTGAAACATGAATATAAAGTATAGAAATAGTAACATTTATCCTATCTGAATTGGCATTTTGCTGTAAAATGATGACAACTTGAACATCATGTGAAAGTGATGCCTTCTTTTTACAGCCCTTTATTTATAGTCAATTAATTAAACCTGGTAAATATGGCTGCATCTGTCCCTGAGCTAACTAAAATATGAACTTAAACTTTAGTGGAAAAACATTATAATAAAGATGTCACATCATATTGAAAGATTGCTAATAGCATAGTGGTGATTTACAAGGTAAAGCTAATAGAGCTACACTTGAGGCTGTGATTCACGAATGAGAGTATTGGTGGTGTGCCAGTTCTTCTCCGGCATGTAGCAGTGTTCTCATCTGAAGCCATAAATGTCAGTATGCTGAGGCCGGTGACTTACCAAATTTTTAAAAATAATTTAGCCAATGTGTTTAATAAACCTCTTAAGAGGTTAATAATTTTGTCTTATCGATACCTGATATTGATTGATTTTCTGGCAAAATGACCCAAATGGATTGGCTGTCATTTTCAGCATTCAGCGGTTCTTTCTTCTGTTAAGTCTGCCTTGACTTGGGCACGTATAATAACAGCTTTCCAGAAATTCCTGAATATTCATGTTAAGATTTATAGCTCATTTGTGTTCCAAGATTTCTGTGTCCCACGTAAGAACACTCTAATGGCAGTGTATTAGACCATGGTTAATAATATCACCCTGTAAGAATGTGATCTCTCCTTGAATGATCCCACACAGCCACAGCCTCGGCGCCAGTAACACTGAATCTGGTCAAGCTCATTAAAATCCCCTAAGTACAAAACATCGGCCCCTCTAGATAGCAAGGCAACAGAATTAAAAAATATAATAGCGGGCTTTGCTGATGCTGGAGCATGATTGGCAGCAGCCACAAGGCCTGTATCCTGTACTACCATCCCCAGCACCTGCCTAGGCAACCTTTTTGTAATGCCAATCAGTCAAATACCAGTTCCATTTCTATAGGTTTCATTAAAGGGGAAAGAAAGAAGAGCTACTTAGTCTGTGCAGAGTATATTATTGATATGCTGATTAAGCATAACGCAAGTGATCATTAACTGCAATTCACATAAATTACAGCAGCACAGATGTGGGGGTTGGGAGGATAAAAAAGCAAGTCACTTTAATAATATACAATAGAAATGCGATGGATAATTCATACAGGACAAAAAGAGTACAGCCTAAATCCCGCTCTGCATATTCATGTGAGTAGTTGTATTGGTTTCAGCGTAATTTTTTTAGTAAGAGATGTATCTAATTTGACTCCTGCTTCGCAATCTTTGGGAATTTTGAGGGAAAGAAATAAATAAATTGTGTCATAATCGCAGTACGTTGTTTTGCAGTCACCCAACTTGTGACTTGATCTTTACATGCTTACTACTTATATTTGTGGACTTGAAACTTTTGGGCGCTATTTCTTTTAGGTAGTTTGTAGAAAATTAAGAGAAATCATGCTTATCTTGTTTTGCTTGTAACTAGAGAAAAGAGTGCTCTGGCATTTATTACTGTCATGTAATAGATAATTGTAAAAAAAAAACAACCCCAAACCAAGCCAAAAAACCCAACAAAAATCCCAACCACAGCATGTTCTGTACGTGATCAAAGTTAGTAAACTGTGGGCAGAACTTTAAAACGCCATTTGGGAAATAAAGACATTATCTTTGATTGTGAGAGCTTTCTAGGTCCCTGAATTTCTTCAGAAACATCTGACTTCTTTGAGAGCTGGCTAGGCTCAGTAACTTAAACTTTTGGGCACATATTTGAGCTGCCACCTGTACACTTGAAATGCTTTGAAAACCTGGTGTAAATAACTTTGCTTTTTTTCTTAGTGATCGCTCCCGTGATCATTTGAACAAAGCAAGCTGATCGTCTCAGTAATGGAAACTGGTTTTGTGAGTATTAGAGAAGGGCAACATTCCCTGCTTCTGTAATAGTGCTGTGCTAGGAAGGCTAAAGCATGCGTGACTGCAATTAATGAGACCTTTTTCCATCAACCAAAATTGGGTTAGAATCCAAAGATCCAACTGAAAATGAGGAAAATGCCTCCTTTCTTATATTTCAAAGGCCTGAAAGTAGTTTGTCACGTTAGACTGTATTACTGCCCACCCATGACAGTGGCAGTCTCCCTGGCTGCGTTTGTTCTGGTTTCAATAGTCGGCTCATGTGTGGCACCGTAAAAACATTTTGGGCTCCCCCCCAGGATATCATGAACACAGTGACTGCAGAAGAGTATGACTAAAATAAGTGTTTGGATATCCCTTGTGACTAGATGAAGGTAGAGGAGAACTTGTGCAGTTACATTTTGCCTGTGATTAAGGTGCACTCAAACTGCTTTCAAGAATCGCGTATCCAGGCTGCTGTGAACGGGAAGTTCATCTGTTTATATGGAAGATATTTTCAAGATTATAAGTTTTTCCACAAGCGGTGGAAATAATGAGGTTTGTTTTCCTGCAGCTTTGTGTCTTGCGGTTAATTGTATCCTGTGACTGAAGTTTTTTTTGCAGTAGGTCCTCAGTGCCAGTGGGTTCTGGGTGTCACGCTTCAGTCTTCCCCTCAGCTGGGCACACACAGTTTCTCTTCTCTACACGTCTCTTATTTTCACACCAGTGCAGAATCTTAGGGCAGCTGAGCTGTCAAAACCCTCCCCCTTGAAACTGGCCAACAGATAGAAAAATTTGTGAAACAGCCTAATTCTAGTTTTCTTTTGATACTGATTGACATCTTAGTTTGCATCATTTTTTTGTCTGAGTCCCCAGACTCATCTTGTCAACTTCCAAGTGATACTGTATTTAAAGTGGGGAGTATTACCAGTATCACCAGGTGATTGTAAAAATGAGTTTCAAAGTAAAACAAATGATATCAAACAATCAGTATGAGACAAAAGATTGAAACTGAAAGTTGTCTTCGTAAAACAAAAAAGTACTTTTTTTTTCAAAATGAAAACAGGCATGTTATGCTATTATGCACTTTCTTTTTCCTATTCATTACCAGTGGAATTTCCTTAGGACTTCTTAAAACAATGCACCCTGTTACAACCAAGATTTATCTATGTTTTGCCTAAGCTCTGGTCTCTTTACAAGTTCATATATTTCCTACTGTCACCCTGCCTTTGACGACTTGTGTATCGGGTCTGAAATGCAAGCAGACTGTTTTGGCGATTGAAAGTCAAACGAACCACTTGGGATTCTGGGTTTGTGAATCATAGACTTTGTTTCATCTTACCCTGAATGGCTGATTGAGAAAGTGGTTAATATACACCTTTTTTTTTTTTTTTGGTGTCACAATGATATTTGCTTTTGGGGTGCAATGAAAGTACATTTGTTTAGTTTTATTCACCTCTTTTTCAAAATAATGAAAGAGACTGTAATAAATACCAAGAGCATTTTTACTACGCCTTTCCTAAGTTCTTCCCTTCACCTCCAGTTTTCTTTAACCAAGCACGTGCTGTTTCTCAGTGTTAGACTTCTTGTTTTGTTTCTACTAGAAGAAAACTACTTGCATTTTTTTATTAAAGTGAATGACTTTGCTTTGGAGAGGGACATTTAAAAATCTGCCTCTTTTGAACTAAAATCTCTTCACACTCAGAGCCTTGAATCAGCCTGTGGGGGCTGCTTTTTTTACATGAAGTCAAACGTGACAAAAAATGAAGTTACTCGTACTGTACTTTTTTCACCCTTTCTGATAGGTATTGCTTTTAGCACTATAATGCCATTTAGCAATGAGATATGCCAGGTGATTATTTTAATTTTATGAATATTGTTCAATTGATGACAGCATTGTTTAGTACTTCTTTCCAAATGAAAGTTTTGTTGATGTTTTCAGGAGCAGTATGCAAGTAGTCGAGGGTAGAATGTACTTTTGGTGTACTTTAGCGGGCTTTGACTTGTGTTTCATCTGTGCGCTATGTTCAGCTGCTTGCATTAGGCACGTGTTTAAAATGGAAGTTTAAATAAAAAAAATCAGGTGGAGTTGACAATAGAAATGGGGGAAATGGTTTGAAAAAAAAATGGCAATCATGTGCTTTACTCGAGAATTGTATTTATGCCTGTCTCATGATGAATTGTTACCAACAAGAAATGCCTTGTTAAAATGTGGAGCACTGTGATATGCCTTATTTTTGTTGTTTTGATAACAGTAGTCTGTATGGCATTCATTTGAAAAGTCCAATATGATCATGATGGTGCTGTGTTTTGGTACATTTTACAAACAGCTTTTAACTTGAAGTAAAACGTGTGCTAACTTCTGTTCCATGATCATCACAAAAAGAAAGCCCTTTTCCCCCCTTTCTTTGGAAACCTAGTACTTTTACCATGTTCCGTCAGATTATGAGATTTCTGTTGAAAAATTGTAAGAACAAAAAAGCTAAATGTACAATAAGTGCAATGTCCTTGTACCATTTCCTTTTATAATGAAAAATAGGGAAAACTGCCTCATATTTCATTAGCCTCATCAGACGTTTTACTGACTGGTAATAGGTTGCTGAAGGTCAGGTATCAGTTTTCTGTGGTTTCAAATAAAAAAAAACAACCAAAAAACACAAGTTCTGGCGTCTATTCCAAGAGTTAAATAAAGATCTTATTTAGAGTTGGAATATCAGATACTTCAGCTTCCAGTTTTTAACTTCCAAGGCTGGGGAATGGCATTGCTGTCCCCACGGGCAGAGCTGTTTCCCTCAGCACGGCGGCAGGCCGTCTGCGACTAGTTCTCTCAAGCTGCTTCTCCCTTTGTAAAGAAACACTTCATAACTTGCTTTTCTTTTGTGCTGAATTTATTTGCCTAAACCAGAATAGAACAGAGTACGTACGGTCACTGTCGCGATAGGCAGCGCTGCGTATCGCAGGGGCATGCTGCAGTTGATGGTGAGACTGTTTTTGCAACATCAAGCCCACAAGAAAAGTGCTCCTGTTAAAAATACCCATAAATGTTTTTGCCTGATAGCTTTGCTGTGGTTGTGGATTATTTCTTATGGTCTGGATAGTTTTGGTAGGCAATTTTTTCAGGATTTTTTATTTTTTTGTGATGCCTGAAAACACTCGGTGTGAAAGGATTGTCCATGGAGAAGAGCAATTTCTACAACTTGAAATTCTTCTTTTAAAAGAAGATGCTGGGCAGTAGGCGATGAAGGGCAGGGTTCATTCGCGGGTGGTTTTAATGCTGTTTTTAGCGACACGGAATGCAGTTTCTTGTCACCCGCATTTGCTTAACACACACACACAGCAGCCCTCTCCGAGTCGTTTGTGAAAAGAGCCTGAGTATTCTGTTAATTAGGAAATTAATTTCACACACTTCAACCTCTCCAGAGTGGCATCCCCAGCCCAGCGGCAGGGGTCGCGGCCCCGGGCCCGCCGCCCGGCCCGGCCCTCCCCGGCCCTGCGCCAGGCCGGGCCCGGCGGCCGGAGGGCCCTGAGGGGCTGCGTGCAGGGGCGGGGGGCACCTGGGCCGAGACCCGGGCGGGAGCCGCCTCCTGCCCTCAGCCGGGACCCCCCTCAGCCCGGGACCCCCTCAGCCGGGACCCCGGCGGGGGCCGGCCCTGCTGCCCGCTGCGGGGTGCGCGGCGCGTCCCCCCGGCCGGGTCCCCCCCTCACAGCCCGGCCAGGCGGCGGGGGGCTTGCGCTGTGTTCCCCCATTGCGGGCGGCTACGGGCTGCCTTTGGGGGAGGAGGGGGCAGGGCAGGGCAGCGCTCCGGGGGACGCTGGGCGCTTCGGGCACGGCCCTCCTCTTCCTCGCAGTGCCGGTGTTCCGCACCGCACGGCGGGCACGGCCCCTGCCCGCGGCCCGGCGGCTCGGCAGGTGGCGCTGTTCCTTCGGCGCGGCCGCCCGCGGGCTGGTGGCCGGGGGCGCGGGCGGGTGGCCGGCGCCTCTTGGCTCCCGCGTGGCGAGGGCTCTCCCGCATGGCGAGGGCTCGCCACGGCCCTGAGGCAGCGGCTGTGGCTCCCCTCAGGCGCGCCGGTTTGCTCCGGCACGTAGCAGGCGGCCGGGTGTCTCGGTGCTTGGCCTGCCTGGTTTGGTTTGCAGTGGAAGGCGTCATGGCGAAACGCACTTTTGGCCCTCGTGTTGTGCTTGCCATCGGTGGCTGAGCTCCCTGGAGCGTGTGCTGGTTTTTTTTTTTTGTTGGTTTTTTTTTTTGGCACCGTGTGTAAATCCCACATTACGCATACTACCCTGGAGTCTTGCTCAGTGACATTTGGCCCCAGCACCTGCGTGCTGGTTTTCCCTGCCGAACTGCTATTCCTTGGTATTTTCCAGATTAGAGCCTTATTCCCAGCTGTTGGACTTGCAGAGGCCCTGAAGGGTAATTAAGAGTCGCGGAATGATTGCTGGTGCCCGTTAGCCACCGTACGGCTGAGCCCTGTGCAGTTTGGGTGCTGCACAGGTAGGAGCGGTCACCAGCGGCTTCCTCCGGGGCGGTGGAGTTCAGACTCCAGGGGAAGAAACTGGAATTGCTCTAGTTTTTAAATTAAATTTTAAAATTTAAATACCGATTTACTTTTAAAATTTTTACCGATCCTTTATTTACTACCTGTTTAGACTTCATGGGTATTGACAAAAAAATTGTGGTGAACTAACTCGCTTAAGCTTCTGATGTTGCCCAGAAGTTCTGATGGATGGGAGCAGCTGATAATGTCGGTGTTGGTTATGGATCAGGCTGCGGGATGGCATAAAGCGGAATCTATTTTTCACTTGGAATTTTTTTTTTTAGTTTGATGCTGAAGTGTGTCTCTGTTTCCGAGCTGCAGATTATCAGAGAAATGACAAAATGTTGTTTGGGAGACTTACCAGGAGGCCCTTCTAGCCCATCCGATCTCCTGCTCGGGGCAGGACCATTCCTGATGTTGTATCAGGCCAGCAGCTATGGTTGTGCATAGCGGAGTCTAGGAAGCCTCTGAGGATGGAGATGTCACAACCCCTCCAGGCAGCCTGTTTCAGCCCTGCACAGGCTTCCAGTGATCAGAGTCCTGTCTGGTACCTAACCTGAATCTCTCAAGACACAGTTTGTGGCTGTTTTCTCTTTATGCCATCTGCCACTATGGAGGAGAGTTTGCGTTAAGTCCCTTTCGAGTTGTTGCAGTCTGTAATCAGACCGTTCCTTAGCTTTTCCCTTTTACAAGACCGAACGATCCCTGCTTCCTCACATCATGTGCTGCTGTCCTCTGACTGGCTTGGATTTGAGCAATCTTACTAGGTATGATGCCATGCTCATTGCCACCCTTAACTAGGCGAGACAAACACGTGGAAAACCTCGGCCAGGATGGCAGAAAAAATCCAAGAATGGGATGAAGTAAGAACATAAGTGCCTTATCTGTAACTGGTCAAGTGTTTCAGTCTAGAAACAATTCACAAGCTATATTATATTTTGTTTTGCATTCTTTTTACCACCCAGGGATTTGACAAGTAAAAGCTACATGGGTTCTGGAAGAGCTGAGATTTCATGGAAAGAGAAGATAACAGCATAGCATGGTTTACTTCTCCACAGCTCCTAAAAATGAGAAGTTTCGTCCTATACTAGCTTGTTATCCGAAAGCTTTTGTAATTGGAGACATGTTTGTCTAGAATCTGAATGCTTTCAAGGTCTTTTTCAATCTTGAGAGCTTTTTGCATAATAGCAAAAAATCTTAGGCTTATATTTTCTGCCTGAAGGAGAGATTTTATTTGTTTAAGATTCGGTAGCAGGAGTGCTTTGTGGATTTGAGTGTTTTCTTTTTTTTTTCTTTTTTTTTTTTAAAAAAAAAAAAAAAAGGCAAATACGTTTCCTGAGGGTAAACAGGACACAAAAAAAGAGGGATAAGGAGGTAACGGCAGCTGAAGATGAGAACTCTGGTTAGAATGACATTAAACAGTCAAAGCCTGTGTGGAGAGAGGTGTCAGGTGTGAGGGCGAGTGAAGAATCAAGATTGAAATCTTCAGAAAGCAACCCAGATTTAAACTGCTTGTGGAGCTATTTCTGTTGTCTTCCATCTGGAAGACTTGGAGCTTCTTTCCCGTGTGACAGTAGGGAATAAAAATGCCACAACAACCTTCATGTTCCAGAGGAAAGGCAGGACCCTTTGGCTTCTTCAGGAAGGAGCAAGCTTGGGTTAACTCCTAGCTTCCCTGCGACTGATTCCTGCCTTCATATGGCAGAGATTGATTCAATGACATTTGTGCCTGTCATCTGTTCAAAACTCAGCCTTTGTGAACCTCCGTGTAAATACTTCCCAGAAATTAAAACAAACAGTATTCTCACTTTTCTGCTTTTCACTTAATGCAAAATTAAAATCCCAACCAGAATTTCAGAAGTTAATTTTCTTCCCGGCAGTGTGGCTTGATACATAATGTACAATGCATTCCATCAAACTTACGGGATGTGTAACCTGGCAAAGCAAACTTTGCTACTGGAACTTGAGCGTTTATGTTCCCTCATATCCTTGTGTTACCTGTTTAACTTTCACTAATGTTTTTGTGACACTTTTATTAATAAACTGTCATGTATCCATGGCGGTAATTTAATTTATCTCTGAAACCTGGTAATAAATGTTTGAACTGTAGAACATTTATGCAGAAGTGTTTTTAGACCAAAGAAATGTTTAGAGGAGAAGCTGAGCCGCACATCCCCTGATGGCACTGTATTTCGGCAGCATGCACTCCAAGTAAATGGTTTTCAGATTAGAACATCCTCTTACAATGAAAACATCCAGAGGGGTGAATGTTACTAAGGTCGGTAGGAAAGTACTGTGTGGATGTAGGACAGGCAGGGGTGGTGAAGTAGTGCACAAAATAAATGCGCAGCCCAGGTGCAAACTTTGCCTTTAATACGTGACTGATTTGCCAGGATCACAGGACTCCTGAATTTTTGTCTTTTGACTGGGAACTAACTGGAGGTATCTCCAAAGTACAGGTGTAAATAAACAGAGATATTTGCTTTAAAGCACAGACGGTGGGGTTGGGAGGGCAGAGAAAAGTTATCGAATCTTGGAACAAACCATTGACTATCTTGTGCTGTAGCAGGGTGCAGATTGCAGACTACCCCACCTCTGAGCTTGTGGAGAGGTTGTGATTTTCTCTTAAAGTAATCATCAGTGAAGTCTAAGCAGAAACTGAGAGAATGGAGAACGTTTTGGAAATATAAAGTAAATGCTGAGCGTTGGTGTTCTTAAGATTTTAGGAAACCTAATAGGTATGTGGCACGCTACATCTTGCAAATTCAGTTGTTGCATGTGACTGCATTCGTGCAATGTCTCGATTGAGAAGGTGGAGGGCAGCATTGAACTCACAGAGCTCACTTAGTTACACCCTATTAATAGAGACACAAAGTGAAAAGTCTGCAATTTGTGTTAAATAAGTTGAAATGTAGTGACTTTGAGGACCGAGCAAAGAAAATACAGTTTTACTTGACTGGGAGTTGTGTTTTAATCTGAAGACTGGCAGGTCTCCAAATGAAAGATGTAAAAGCGTAATGCAATCTGTTATTAAATGTACAACCTGTATTAACTATACAATCTGTGTTTACGTCCTTTTGAAAATACTTTCTTGCTCCAGTGCTGAATTCATCTGAACTAAAGGTATGCCCTTAGACTCTTGCAGGACTGATGTACAAAAGTTTGCAGGATTAGGTCTGCCATCCTATTTTATGTTAAAAATAAAATGTGTAATTCATTCTTTCTGATGTGTTTGGAAGTGAACCTTTTTAAAGCTACATGTGTTTTAACTGGTGTGTGTTAAAGGTATTTACAAATATCGGTCAAATGTGATGTAGGTTTGTTTAACCTGGTTTACTAGTTGAGTTAAAGGCAGTGCTGTGACCAAATGTAAACAAGTTTTGGCATGGCCCCTTGCAATGTGTTTTGTTTAGAAATCAAGTTCACTTAGTAACTACAGCACTGGTTTTTATCTCCTTGGTTATGCCTTGTTTAGAAAAACTGAGTTCAACATACAGATTCAAATCTTCCTTTTGCATTCTTCTGTAAAATAGAGATTTTGAATTAAAACCTTATGAGTTCTTTTCCTTTTATTTGCCTGTTCAAATTCAGCAAAAGATACTCATCTAGGAAAGACCTAGGAAATGGACAAGAAACAGCATGCTTATAATTTCTGTCTTTTTTTTTTGTTTTTTTTTGTTTCTGTTTAAAATAATGTTTTTATGAAACAACCAAAAAAAAAAAAAAAGGCAAAAAGGAAGGGGAAGAGAAGAACAAAACTGTGAGTGATAGCATTCCATTTAGCTTACCTCTTTATGGCTACATTTCCCTCGTTCACCGTTACAGGAAGAACAGACCAATCTTCCTCTCCATGTTTTTTCCCAATGAATGTTTTGGTCCGGTTGTTTCCTCTTGTTACCTACAGCAGGATTCCACTGGCTGCATGGGAGTCTGCTCGATAGTTGAGCGCCAGACCTGGAGGCTCCTGAAGCCCCTGTAGGATGGGAGTAAAGTCCCCAGTGCTTTGCTCTGGATCGAACAGAATTAACTGTGTGTGTTCTTGAAGTTGGGTATTCTGGAAGAATGTCATTTGTATTGCCTTATACCTCAGCTGTTCTTTTAGGGTACAAGCATTCTTGAGTTGATTTGGTGATCTGTCAAAGGCTGGAAGACCCTGCAAGGTGTGTGGTCAGTGCTAGGATGTTCTTTGGTTGCGGTGTTGGTGTGCATCTCTGAAACGGATCTTTATTACTAAAAGTAATGATAATATGGATTTGAAAAAGAAATAATGGCAGTTTGCACAGTTACAATATTAGAATTGAATCCAGCCATGTTTAACTTGATCTATTGAGGAAAGATGTCTTAGTAATCCTGATAGAAATTCTGTTATTTTTAATCCATCACTAAGAACTTTTGGAAGCTGTTCCTCTGATTGCAGTGACATTTGACTGCAGGGAGCCAGGCAGCATAGGTCTCAAATCTAATTCCTATGTTTCATGCAAGAAGGACTTAGTCTTCTGTTGAGTAGCCCTACTCAAGCTGTAGTTACTAACCGCTGCAGTATCTAAATGGAGGACAGCCATCATAAAAGTCCAACTCGGGAAAATAATTCAGAAAAAGCTTCGCATCCCTAAACCTAAAGTCACCAGAGCACCAGACAAAAATCTGTATGAAGCCAGGCTTCCTTAGTGCTCACATACATAGCAATTACTTGTTCTAGTGAGTTGTTTTTTATTTTTTTACTTTGGAGGGCTTCTAAAGTTTGATAAGTGACATACAATGGCAAGTGATAGTTATGACCCCACAGAGGATGTACCTCTCTGTTTTACTGCAGAAACCGTAATATGTGGATAAAATCTTTAGAAAAAAAACCCTTAGAAATATGTGTATGTTTGAAAGTTGATGTTGATATTCCTAGCAATTAAAATATCAAGCATGTGATTCTGCATTTGGGAGAAGTGCCTTAGGAAAGTATGTTTGGGCTCACTGTGCTTTCCAATGAAATCTGATTTTGCATCCTAGTAAAAAAATTGCACTGAGTATTAACGGTATTTCAAAATTATTCAAGAACAACTCCTGCGGTATCTGCTATTAATGATACAGCAGAAAGTCATATAGAAGTAAATTTTTGGGGGTGGGAGGTAATCAACTGCTGCTTAATATATATAGATGATGCAACCCTTTTTATCTTAGATCTACTAGATGACAAGATGACGTTAGGTGGTCTCTGCTTCCTAGCAAGGATCATCAGAACCCTTACCGTCACTGATATTTATTTCCCACCTGAATGCTCTTAACAGTGTGGAGTAGTTGGAAAGGTTTATGTAGAAAAACAGAAGAAGAATGATGTAAAGGGTGTCTGGAAGAGTTATCCAGATAAATTTTCATAAATTCTTAGCAGGAGATAGAATCAGAATCACTTTTATCTTAGCAAATCTATCACTGGACAAAGTGAAGGCTGGACAGAGCTCTAGGATCCACAGTGTATTAAAGTTGTTGTTAACCTACCTGTGGACCCATTTTAGACATAGGAATTGTGTTGTATTTACATTGTAACTGAGGAGTAAAATATAGCTTCGTGCAAATAATGTTCCTGCACTGAACGTAGCAAAAAGATTAGTTAATGGTGTGATGGTTCTTCTTTTTCCCCACTTCTGTCAGCCTAAACGTGAGTAGTGTTTTGTAAGTGTGATGAACTGGAATGAATATAAACTGTTATATTTTGGCACCACGTTTTCTGCCAGACTTTCAGTGGGATAAAGTCACAGCTGGAAGGGACAGAGGTGAAATAAGTGTCTGAAGAGAAATCATTGGTTCAAACCAGCTATAAATGCCTTTGTTGTGAAGAGAGAATGAATACAGAAGCGCAATAAGCAATCACTGCTGGCTGATGTGAACAATGTGTGTGGTATACTAGGCAACTGGAAAGGTTATGGAATGGTTAATGACAATATTAAAATGATAATAAAGTAGGAATGGCAAAAGGTCAAAATAAATAATAAAGATATATTATATTATCTGAGAGAGAATGGGCCAATAAAATAAAAGAAAAAGTGAAGAACCTTAGAAATAACCCAGAGTAATTAAATTAACGTGGAATTTGCATAAAACCAAAATTAGATTAAAGAATTGTTTTGATGTCCACAAATCTCTAAAAATGCATAAACCAAGAATAATGCAAGGAAGATCATACTGGGTTAAGTGGGAATGGTTTATTACTAGCTTTTTTTGGTGACACTTGGCATTTTGTGCACTGAAAGGAACATGGATATGGGGGAAAACTGTAGATAATGTAACAGACCTCTACAGCAAATGTTGTGGAGAAGGAGATGGAACTAAGGAGAAGAGGAGCTAAAGAGAGGAAATTCAAGAAGAGGGAAGAAAATTGAAGGATGCACTCTTCAAAATATATAGCTATGTATGAGCAAGCGGTAAAGTGAGAGTGAAAGCTGTGTGGCTTACAGATTAAATATTTTTTCTTGCTGTTTATTAAGCCAGTAGAAGAGAGTCCATGTTTGCTTGATGCCCCGTGGTCTGCCGTGGCAGCACGGGCTTTTCTCTCCAAGGGGCTGCCCTGAGAGCAGCCCATTGCTCACCTTTGCCTCCCGGGAGCCCCTTGGAGAGAAAAGCCCGTGCTGCAATTCTGCCCAAAGGTGTAGACAGTTTCATGTTGTATCGTTGGGGTGTTACTCTGGCGAGTTGCTGAATCCTTTTACCGGTCCTGTGTGGGATGAGAATGGTGTGGTGGAGGGTAGGAGTGGGAGACCAGAAGGTAGGCAGGCAGCAGCAGCTGGATCCTGTTGAGTAATGCCTACCCCAAATCGTAACTGCCCTTGTGTCATCCAGATAAAATTTTATTTAGTTGATAAAGAAAAAATTTACCATCAGCTCTGATGTTTAACAGTTTAAAAGTTTTAACAACTTTTAAACTTAAAAGCTGCTTTTAAAAGGTTACCAGTGGATTTAAACCATTTGGCATTGCTCTGTATCTTCAAGTCTGTCTTTTCTGTGTTGCTAGATGAAGACAGTAATTAAAAAAACAACTATGAGACCTCTGTGCTATTCCAAAACACTGGGTTTGCTCCTGGGAATTCTCTCGGGGAAAAAAGTGTTGGGGTTTTTTTTGGGTTTTTTTTTTTTTGGTGGTTTTTTTTTGTTGTTTGTTTGTGGGTGGGTTTTTTTTGTGTGTGTGCAAGGTTCGACAGGTAGAATGAATACAGAATCCTGATCAAAAGTGTTAAAATATAAAGCAAAATTCTAATAGTTCAATGCCTATAATTTTATGAACACAGTTGAAGCTCCCCACGGTCTTGTTTTCTATGAGGATCGCACAAATGCAGATAGCTTTATAGCTATGCGCACATTGACTCTTGCTTGATAACGGTTGTAAAACAAATGACTGTGCAAAGTTAAGTACACTTAATACTGCATGCAGCCTTTCTTTTTTGGTTATAAAGTCACACACACCTGTTTTGTGGCCTTACAGTACGTACTTGTTATCTGTGACCTGTGTGGGTCTTGACAGTTTTGGTTTGTTATGAGTTTAATGAATTAATTTTCAGGTGCTTTCAGCCATAATTTCCCAGATATATTGTTTCTAGAACACTGAAGACAAAACTCTAAAAGAAAGTAGTTAATTGTCATGTATACATTGTGAAAATTAAATTTTTCCCAAATTGACTCTGACCGAGACAAAAAGATGATATGGTCACAGTTGTAAAAGAACTGGATGTCAGAATGTGACACGGAGCTTGTATGTGCAGCATAACAAATATCTAGCTGTCCAGCCAGCAATTGACTGAATCCAGTTGGCTATGGAAAATTGTTATTTTGGGTTTCTTCAAGGAGTTTTAAAGTTTCCTTCTTGTTTTAGATATGGGAAGGCTTTCCTGTGGATGCAGGGAATAAATAGAAAACATTTTGTTATTGTAGAAGATACCATGTCTCCTTTTCCCATATGGGTAGCATCTTCTGTCTGTCAAAAGTAACAGCATCTCCCTTCAGGAGTGTTCTTAAACCCTGGTGGTATGAAGATGAATTCAGATCTCAGCAGCAGGTCACAGCCCTTAGTAAATGTGAGCCTAGTTCTCACACATCCTTATGTCAGCTTGAGTTCTTCTGGATGTAAGTGGTTTTGTTGTTGTGTGTTTTTTTGGTTTTGTTTTGTTGGGTTTTTTTTGTTTTTTTTTTGGTCTGTCCATTTATCTTTCTCCATTTCACTTCCCTGATTAAGGTTTCAAACTTCTATAGACGTGACATTTTTGAGTCAGCTTGCACTATTTTGTCATGCAAAGAGTTCCAGCAGCAATTTTGGGGAAACATTCTTGCTCCATCAACGCGGCTTGTACTGTAGGTAGGAAAGGATGCTGGGAGCAGAGACAGAGGGCTCCCTGTGGATGTAGGAAGCGATCAACTGGGGAGGGGGAGGGCAAGAACTGAGTATGTAGGGAAGGTGTGTGTGCGGTTGGATGGCATGGTGCTGGCCTTTCTAGGGAATTTACAAGCGGTGCTGATGTTTGGGTGCTGTGGGAGTTCCTTCTCTGTAGCTTTTTACTTTATCAGGTATCTGCGGTGCACAGACAGATGTGCGTGAGGATGATGTACCCCTTTGTTAAAAGTATCGTTCAGGATCATCGTGGAGATCTAAGTTCTCTCTTTTCTCCCCCTCTTTCTGCGCTTGTTCCTAGTTTCTTGTGCTAAGCTGGTGAAGGATCCCTCTCAGCTGTGGCATGAAATGGTGCTTTGTTGTGAGGGTGGGAGTACCAGCAGGTACCGCAGTTACCGTTCAGCAGGGGTCTCTGGTGCCAGCACTTGCAGAACTGGTGAATTCTTTTTAAGAAGATTTTCTTCTCCTCTCACAACGGGCTGTGTCAGAAGATACAGTACTTGTGCTGTTTGTAAATACCCTTGGTCTAGTAGTGTAAGCGTGAAATAAAAAGCTGTCCTCCAAGCTGCTGATTCCTGTGACTGGCACCAGTACAGAAACTCCTGGCATCTGCCAGCAGCTGGCAGAGGGCAGCTTTACGTACAGCATTTTAATTTTCAGCTCTGGAAATACAGGTAAGCTTTAGGGAGACTGTGCTACATGTTTCAGTAATTTGATGGAATCGGTAACAGGGAGATAGGCTATTTGAATTGTTTTCGTGATGGAAAGTCATTGTTAGGAAGTATTTGCTGATCAGCTGACCTTTTGATGCTTGGTGTTCTCTGCCAACGTGTTAACTCTACTTTCCCATTAGGAATTTCCCATTGGAAGATGAGCTGCTGCTGGTAATTTAAAAACACCAGTAACATCCCACCCCCCAACTCTGGGAGCGTAGTTATAACTTATGGCATTCAGTTGAAAATTTTGTACTGAATTATCTGGATTACATGGCACTAAACACAAAAGTATCTCACAGATTGAGGGTTTTTATCATGGCAGTCTGCCATACAGATCTTGTCTTTTCATCATGCAAACACGTCCGTGTTTTGGTGGGTTTTTTAGTGTATACAAACTAATTTTAAAAAGAACTCTTAAAAGAACATGAGGTACGTGTACATTTTCATAAACTAGTATTTATTACACTAGAACCTCTAATGCTGAGCAAACAGTCTGCTAGTATGTCAGAGTAGCCAAGTGCAGTGAATGTGAACTGAGGGAAACACTGTCTAGTCTTGGAAATCAGTTTTTTATTTTATTGGAAATCACAAAAAAACACCAACTACAAACAAAAAAAATACCTTACCATTCCCAGAGAAAGCAGTAAGTGTTAAAAGAATTCGGTTTAATACAAATGAAGGCTATAGACCAGATAATTGTATTGATAGCACAGTCTTTCTGATTTATGGTACAAGAGTGAATATGAAATTAACTTGATAGTCATTGATCTCGTACTGCCTTGTATTGACAACGTGCGATGTGATATCTGTATTCCAGACTTTGACTGATTTCTTATTGCTCTTAAAGTAAAGATTATTCCTTATTACTCTAACTCCTACTTTTTTATTGCTATGAAGGCGAAGCGAGCATTCTGACCTGGCTCCCACTGTTTTGAGCGACTTGTTTGGTTTCACTGGCGTGAGGTGATTTGGCCTGGACCAGTTTGCTCCAGACTCACGTTTGAGAAATTAAGTCTTCATTAAATGCCTTGCTTCTGAAGTCTTTGTAACAAAATAAGACTTACTGGTGACTGTATGTATAAAAGCTATGCAGAATTAAAGTCTAGGTGATACATTCCTCTACCTTGGACCAGTTACTTGCTCTGTATTCTCTACCTCCCTTAGGCCTATTGCCTTCATTCCATGGCTCCGAATAGTTTCAAGTAGTCATCAAACCACATAAATAGGGTATATTTTATAAACGTTGGAATTGAAGTTGCCATATAGACATGAATACAGCGTTCAGTTCAATGTCATTTTTTTGTATTACCTCTGGCTCTTTGGTGCTTGTAGGCACAGGAAACCTGTTGTAGAAACTATTCAGAGCTTTTGGGTATTCCTCTCAGTCAGTCAGATCTGCTTTGAGGGCTGGCTGCAAGAAGTAGCCATATAAATATCTCTTAAATATCGCTTTCATAGAGAAACAGAAAAAACATAATAGCATCTATCAGAAGTATAAAGGAAAGTACTCACATATTGTATAAAATCCTTTAATGGTCGGACTTGCTTGCCAGAAAGAATGGGCATTTCAGAATACGTAACAGTTTCAAGTGAGATGTAAGAATATAGTGTGCAATGGGGGAAAAAAATAATTTTTTTAAGCTTAGAGTCATAGTATTTGATCATGGCAACTTAATTTGAATAGACAGCGAGTGATGTTGGGTATCACAAGCCTGATCAAATCCTGATAGTAAGTTGTTGTAATCCATCTCTGTTTCTTGAGGGGAAAAAAGAAACTGTTGCTATTGTATACTCGTAACTTGAATTCGCATGTGACATCAACTCAACAGCAATCTGGATTTATTCTGTATACTACAAAATGGTTCTTATTTGGTTTCTGGTCTTACCAAAGGTTGATATATGGAACTAGTTTCACTGACCATTCTGTGAACTCACAGCTTTGAGTCTTCCAGTGGCGTTAAGGTAAATCCATTTATGACATGAGAGTCGTGAGAACAGAATGTGCCTGTGACTGACAGGTAATTTGCAATGAGCTTTTCCAGGGATGCAGCATAATTTCAATAGCAGCTATAATCATAGTGTCTGAAGAGTTTGGAATATGTGTGCACATGTGTGCTTCAGTGATTATTTTTGTTGTTGTTGATTTAAATTTTAATAGGAAATTCTTCAGGTGCAAATGTGATCTCAATTTTACTACCTTTTACTGTAGCATTAGTGTGTTGATTTCAGAGGATCAGCTCTTATGCTACTTTATATCACTATATAACCAGAATAAATGCTTATTTTACAGTGGTGTTAATGAAATCACATTTTCTTCCCAGACAATCACTAAATCTAAGTGGGTGAAAGTGTAGTAACAGCTAGAATCCTAACTTAATGAAGCTTTGTTGTTGGTTTGATACTTATTGATGTCAGGCTACTGTTACAGGTTTGGTAATTCTTACTACTAAGAACCATCTTTCACCCTCCCCATACTTTTTTTTAAGGCATAGGCACATGGCTGGTTAACATGAAGTATTGCTGTTTTCTGAAATGAAATTAGTAGTCTATGTAATTTAGTGATAAATAGAAAGAGAAAATGTATTTATTACATAGCTGCTGTGTGTCTGACTACCGTGTTTTCTTTGAAGAAAGAACAAAAGTAAATAAAACAAGAAAGAACATACCAGCCAGTGACTGGCAGAGAAAAAATACATAAAAAACTAAAGGTTTTTGAGTGTATGAGATGGTGAATTAGAAAGTAATTTTTAATGAGAAAGTAGTTTTCTGTTTCCTGACTGTGATTTGTACTAGTTACTGCAGTGTAAAATAAAAGTTAAAATCATACAAATGGTACAAGAACTAAAATTACTGAGGTATGGTGTTTTCATCTGAGCTCTTAAACTCTGAATTGTGATTTTTACTATATCCTTAAGCATGTCTCAGAAATACAGAATCTTGATATTTGGAGATAAATAAGTTGTGCAGCTTTTGTTGCTTTACTCCCTAGACCTGATTTTCACAAATTCTGTAATGTCATTTTGAGCAGAAGTTCTTTAATCTGCTGTTAGTATCATTTGACACATTCTATACTACAAGATGATGTTTTATTGTGGTGGTGGTTGTAAACAGTACTTTGAGTACCAGTAAAGAGCTTCAGGTAGGCATTTTTGTTGTTTAAATCAACTAGTAAACCACTCTTCAAGGATGCTTTAACTAGAATAATTAATTTAGTAGGATATTGGACATGCACTTGCAGAAAATTCTTGTTTGAGCTATATCCTTAGGTATTTCCAAAGATCTGTCAAAAGCATAACTTATAGCAAAATCCACGTATTGGAGTTTCTGTGACAAATTGTGATCGTTAGTCTGCATTATACAGAGTGTACTGTGGGGGTTTGCATAGAGTGGAATACGACACCTGGAAACTGGGGACGTGAAAAATAAGTTGCAAAATTCAAAAGGTATCACACTACTTGAGTAGGTGTAAACTTAGCTGGAGTTGACCAAGGGCAGAGTTGCAGTTCAGCAAATACAAGTGTTTGAGTTTTGTGGATTTATCCCAACAAAATGCTGAACAAAGCAGCAAAAATTAAACATTTCAGTGGGTGAGTGGGATCGTTTTAGAAATAACTTCATTTTATCTTGGCATATTGAGGATTGTTGGCCCTTTTGTGTAACACTGGGCTCCTCCACAAAACCGTATTTAATTTTAGTTTTCATTTCTGGTAAGCAATCTGTGTGCCACACGCATGATATGTTTATGGCTGATAAATGTATCAGCTGTCACAACGAAATCACATCATGTTTTTGAGTTTTAGCGTTTTAATTATATTTGGCTTAAAATACTTTTGCATTTCCTTTTGTGGTCAAGTAACTGTGTATCACAAATCCAAGGAAATCAGAAAAAAAGATAATATTTGGTGTTGTGTCTTTTATGACTTGGAGACTGTCTTGCTGTTCTTAAATTGGCAAGGCCCAGATGTTACTGAAATGTAAAGAACGAACATGAACCTCCATAGAATATTTTTGTAGGAGCGACATAGTTAACATTGTATTTCAATCACATCCATAGCTGTTAAAAGTTTATATCGTTTGAAAAATTTATGGACAATATATTACAGGGGAGGACTGCAGTGTGGTAAGAGAGCACAGGATATTAAAAGAGATTATAGATAAAAAAAAAAAAGAGATTTACTGTACTCGGCAACTACAGCATGGATGTGGAAAAATGGAAATGGAAAATTAGCTTGCAGATAAAAAAGAAAAAAAACTTGAAACAATTGAAGGTCAAACACTGACAGATTTTGCCTTTGAGAGATAGACGGGGCTTCATCACCTTCTCCCGTTATTCTCTGGCTTTCTGCGCTTGCTAGGCTCGAATGCCGGGACAAACTTCCCCAGCCCCCTCCTAAGGCAGTCTGGTGTGTAGAGACGTTCGTCTCCGTGGCCGCGGTAAATAGAGGCTGCAGTGCAACGCAGAATCGGAATACAGTGTTTCCCAGCCTTTCCCAGAAAACTGAGTTGCAGGCTGTTGGATGGTCATGAAGTAAAACAGCCGTCCAGTTGGGACTTTTTTTTTTTTTGTGGGGCAGTAGTCTGTCTTTTTGTTCCTTAACATCAGCCAGTCTTTTTCACCCTGAATTACATGTATTTCGCTATTGTGTAACTGACACCGTAGTTCACAGCATCTCTGAATTTGTTCCAGTGTTTGTCATAAATACCTGGTACTTCACTGTCCCGTGTCTTTCGCCTGCTTGTGCAAATGAAATGAGCAGGACTTTACAGTTTTTCTATAAATATTGGGTTAGTCAAAGCAGATATTTTGTGACAATTAATTTGAGGGGTAGCATTGAAGAGTTACATGGAATAAAGCAGCTTGAGAGCAACATTGTTTGGAGGAAAAAAAAACTTTAGGCATGTGGAGAGAAAATAATCCAGAAGTATTGGGGCCACTGTAGTCAAAAAAACCCAAATGTGTTTATTTTGGTGAAAGTTACTGAGAGAAATTTATTTAAGGTGACTGTGATGTTAAATGGAGTTCATAGTATAATTTATTGTATTAATTCGTGGTAAGATTTTATTAGTTCCTAAAAAATATGTGGATGTAATAAAGCAAAGATAAAGTATTAGTAAGTAACTTTAGTACTAAAAAATGAGCACTGAGAGAACTGTAAGAAAGAGCTTTAGACTGAAAAGGAACAGGTGGATCAGGAACAGGAGAACTTTTTTATAGACCGGTATAAAGGCTCAGTACTTGCCCCCCCCCCCCCCCCCCCTCCAGCCCTGTTCCTTTGGGCTTGGAATTTTCAGAGTTTTATAACTCTGTGAAAAACTGCTGGGCAAGTGCAGAAAAGCAGGAGACACTTGCTGTGGAGCTTTTGCCCAATGTGCTACAGCAAGAGTGATGCGAGACCTTGTAGGTTAGAACACTGAGTATGTGTTCTTGGATCAATGGCAAGGTATTTCACCTATCTGTTCCTGAAAAAAATGGGATGGAGTAGCTAGTAGAAAAGAATTCAAATAAACGAGCCCATAACTGGATATTCCGGCCTGGTAGACCCCCACCCCAGAGGGAGAGAATGCAAACAAACCTCAAAAGTATTCCCGAAGGTCTGATCGCTAATAGTTCCACCTTATTAGTCATAGAGCTGCTGCAGCAATATGTGTAAGATGAGTGGGAGTTTTATTAGTATCTGCATTTTCAGTAGTCCATCTTAACTATTTGAATCTTGCTGTATTGGGTTTCTTGGAGAGAAGCTAACGGGCCTCTTAAGACTTGTGGTCGGGAGGTGCTTTTTACAGTATTAGACTCTTTTCTAGCTTTTTCATAGGAAATTTGTAGCACGGAGCTGCAAGAACAACAGATTGTGCTGTTTTTACTTGTTCTGTTTGGAAGTCATCATGTAAATATAACGGAATAAGCTATTTGTTGTAGCCTAACTCGGGCTATTCCCTGCTCTTTGGAGGGATGCGGGCGGTGTTGCTGCTTGGCTTTCTTCTCGCTGCTTTTCTCATTTCAGATCTTCTAACCAGGTATTGCACAAAGGAGCAAAATAAATCCAACTAGACTGGGAAAGTAAAACACTTGAAAGGGCATCGTTCTATCCCCTAGATGAGCAGGTTGGATCCCTAAAGTACGTGTTCTTATATCTTGTTCAGCCTAATTTTAAAATTCCAGCTAATGGGGTTCCTTTGGGAGATCTTTTTGCAGCCTGCTTTATATCTCTCACTGTTATGAATTATTTGCTGATAATCAGTCTCCTGTTTCTTAATGGGATTTTTTTTAAATGAGTGCTTTTTGAATTTTACCCTGGTGAATCATACGAAATAAGTCTTTTTTTTTTTTAATTCCTTTGCTCTTTAAATAGCTGTTACATGATCATTTTGGTTTTGCTCAATTTAGCAAAAATACATAGCTTTCTAACTCCTATTTCTTGCATCAGTCTACCCAATTTCCATTTCTGTGTTTCCTTTGGGTTCTCTGCCAGCGTTGAAACCTTTCTGTGGTTAATAGTAAAAAGTGAACTCACTGGTCAGCCTCCTAGTTTTGAGCTGGTGAAAGCATAGGTATCCTGTGAAGGAATCTAAAAAGTGTTTCACCCATAAGAAGTGATGATCAGCAATGAAGAGGAGGGCAAATGACTATTTATGAGACTAGGAAAGCGTGAATTAACAGTTCTCGCAAAGGGACTGCTCGAATCCTGTGAATCATGTGAAGTGTTTGAAAAGTAATAGTTCTCTTGGAAAGTAATAGTTTATTAACTACTTATTAATTGCTTGCATCAGTTTGTATGAAAGCTCAAGTTACACTGAACTGTGGTAAACTGGAAATAGCGGAGACAGTAAGAGGGAAACCACTTGAATTTATACAGCAAGCAGGAATGCTAGGCACCGTTTATCACTTGAAAGGCAAAGAAGTGTTTCTTACTTTGCTATCATCAAAGGAAATCCTCTTTGTACAGGGGACATAAGAACTCTTCTAAATCTGGGCTTTGACAACTTTGTTATCCCTGATTCCTGTATGCTCGAATTAGAGAACAACAGGAAATTCCATGAATGTTTTTCATAAACATTTTAAAGCATTATGCACTATAATCGTAACCCTGCAATTTAAAAAAATACGATTCCCTATAGAAAAGCACATTAGGCCAGGTTAAGATTTAAATAACTGATTTCAACGCAAATGCTACTGGTTGTCCAATTAAACTTGTAATTCTTTCAGTTTCTGAAAATTGCACTTTCATTTGTTTCTGTCCACTGTAAAGTCACAATGTGACAAAGAGAAAACAAAATTAGTTCCTTCTAAACACCTTTCATTTTTTGTATTGCTTGAGTGATTATCACGCACATGTTTCTCAATTACATTCCATGACTTCTAAAAAATATTAATTAATGTTTTGTATGCAACTGAGAGACTAGTTTCTGTGTGTATTTATCAATTGTAAATGTTATGTATGGTGGCAGGAGAGGAAAACTGTGATTACTGGTGTTTATACTACCTATTGGGTTTATTTGTTGTGAAAACTTTGCTCATGACAAAGCTTTCAAGTTGTTCACAATACAAATAAATCTGCTTTCGGGAGCATTTAGCAGTCTGGGCCTCACCGAAGCTGTGTTTGTGATGGATAGAAACCAGCTGAAAGATGAGTGTATGCCTTTGTCTTCTCCTTCTGGAAAATCAAAGTGGAAGAAGGTTCCTTGAGTCTCAAAACTCGATCCACTGTGGTTGTGTTAGCTCAGTCTTGAAGGACCTGGGGATATCTATTCTACAAATTGTAAAGCAGTTTCTCTTGATAACAAACACAAATAGATTGGTAAGTGACAAGCTTCAGTAGTGTAAGGTCCATAGCAGTAAACCAGCCACAACTGTATTTGACACAGAACCGAGACCAGACTTAACGCCATCTCTCTCAGCAGCAGGAAATTTGTTATGTAAAATTGCAGATGTTCTTAGGAATTCGTGATGTGTAAATGAGAGTTCCTGAATGTTCTTTTCTGATCTGAAATATTTTGATAATAACCACTTTTCACCTCTAATGTCAAACAAGTTGTATCAGCTTCATCAACAAGAGACTTCAAGGATGTGACAGCCACAAGGATACCTGACGGAGGAAGTGGATTTATGTTCTTCCCTTTCCATATCCATTCTTCAGCATTCCCACCCTTTGCCAGCTTGCGTTACCTGAGCGGTTAGAAAGACGCAGGTCAGCGGGAAATGCCCTAATACAAAATAATACATATTTTTTTATATTATAGTTACATATAAAATTAATACTTATATATAATATATAAAATACATATTATATTTATATATATAAATAAAAAAATACAAAAATAGAAAATGCAAAGACACCCAGTGGAGCTGTCTTTGGAGCTCGGATGGGGATGCCGAGGGATCTGATCCTTGAAAGAATTGCGCTGCAAGCTTTGTTTTCTCCTCTTCTGTTTGGGAAATGTAGCAAGCGCCAACTTCAAACACGTTAGCTTGCTTTGCCTCCTGTCAAAAGCTCGTTGGTAATGCAGGATTGTGTGTCAGCTTTAGGACTGCTCAGATTTCATCTATTAATACATTAGGCGTATCTGATTTTAATGGAAGAGCTATATCTGTAATTAATGTTTTAAGCAACTATCCAGCAGACAGCTTGAATTCCTGTTTTCCTGTGTGTGCTTTCTTTTTAATAATATGTTATGTTTTGTAACTGAATGTAACTTCTTTAAACATTTGTCTCTGCTTTGTTTTTGTTTTTTGTTTTGTCTTGAAATGGGAAAGTACATAAACATACCCTTAGCTTAAAGGGCTCCAGAACAGCTGGGCTGGTTCCTGCATGGCTTACACTTCCCTGAACAGTGGAGTATTTATGGTCTCTGAGAGGTGTGATGTTTGTGTATTTGTACCTGAATGGAGGAATTCAGAGATGGTTTTCCCTGAGTAATACTTGCAATTTGTGCATTGATAGCTCTGGCTACTGTTACATGTGTTTTTTTGGTGTCTCCAGAAATGAAACATCTGTACTGTGCTCCCGGACTGCAGTAGCATTTAGGAATTAATCACGTACACTTAGGTTTTGGTCTGATAGTTTCTTCTCCTGGAAATCTTCAGGGTGGGCTTCCTTTCTTTCAGCTGTTCTTATTTTAAACCTGTAATTTCAATAGTTAAAGCAGCACATCACCGTAGAAGGTTACAGTGAATCAAATAGGGCTCTAGTTCTGCAAAACCTTCTGCACCTGCATTGCTTACCTCTTTGGATCCCATTGGGATTGACGAGCTCGCTAGCTGCAAAATTAAACAGATACTTCTGAATTTGCAGGAGCAAGTGCTTTATAAATTTCTTGTTGTTTTTGTTTGAAATGTCAGTGTTATGCAGGTGCTCATCTTTGTAAGAAGTTAAAGCTGCAATAGGGAAAGTTCTGGGGACCGAAACAGCTTTAGTGTTGGGGTATCAGAATTTACTTTGAGGTTGAGGAAGAGGAATTGTGCTTCTCCAAGAACCTTGTTCCGCAGCCTCACGGTGAGGTTGTATGTGCTGACCTTTTCTTTGAAGTTTTTCCTGTTAGCGAACTTGCTGTCGGGCTGTAAGACACAAAGACATCGTTTTAAAAAAGAAGGAACCTTGTTGGCATTTGATTGGAAATGTTTAAAGCATCAGAAAGTTACTAATAGGAAGGTTAAATGTTGGCATTGTATTTAAAAAAAAATAATCTTGAACTAATTTAAAGTCCACAATTAGCCTGGATCACAGGTGGCAAGAAGAAGTTTTAATGATAGACTGGCCCAGACCTTGAGGTAAATTATGCATAATTATTCATAACTGCTATTTTTGGCTTGCTTGCATTTGTCCTAGACCTCTGCCTGAGGAAACAATTTGAAATAATTAGTGTGTGAGTGCACTGACAATGATGAATGAATCAAATGCATCTGGTGCCAAACATGGATCTTGATAAGAAGCAGATAACTTTTGGCAACTGTGGATTTTTTGTTTTTAAATCTCCAAGACTGGGAACCGTTTGTTCTTTTTTTTTTTCCAGACTGACATGTTCGAGGTAGAAAATTACCACTCACTGGGCCATGATCAAAGTGCAGCAAGGAATTCTAGCATTGCGAACATGAAACAGGTCTGCACCCTGTGTGTGCAAATATTCGGGGCAAAGAAAATTAAGGGGATATTAAGGCGGAACGTTTGGAACACGCGGGTCAGAGAAGCCAAAAGTTAATGTTCTGACAGCGAGATGCATTGCTTATCTGACATAAGTTGCAGGCACATTTTGTGTAAATATTCAGCAGCGTAAATACAGCTGTATGTCATTACTCAGGGCAAAGCAAAAGCAGAAACAAGAAGATTTTGTTCGGATTTGTGCATTGTAACTTGGTTAAGAACGCTTCTGGCGTCTTACGGGGGTGGTGTTTCTTTCTCTGGCTTGAGTGCTTGGCTTCTTGGCTGGGGAACTGGCTTTATGTGGTTTAGATGTGGATGAATACGAGGCTTTTTTAAATGGAGGTGTTTCAAGAAGAGGAGAAACCCTACGTTTCAATTAGTATGCTCACGATAGCTCATTTATATCTTGTTGGACTAGTGCAAGAGCTCTTAATAGGTTTGAGTTTGCTCATGATACATAGAATAGAGCAAGAGGAGGGCACACCATAGCTGTAACGTCATCTTCGCTGTGACGGGCAATCTCTCAATGCAGAGATGATTTGGCTTGTAGTTACTACCTTGAAGTTACAACATTGCAAGTAATGTTCTCTGAAACAAATGTGACTGTAAAGGAAGATTTTTCCAACTGAAATGCAAGGTATAAATTTGATGGAAGAGCTGACAAGTTGGGAGCTGAGCTGTTTATTCACTTTTATCTCTCTGTGTTTCAGGTAAAGTTGTTACAATGAGGGTTTAAATTAAAAAAAACAAAACAAAACAAAAAACAACAAACAAGCAGCTTGTCAACTGCTGCTGCATGTGCTGTCTTTTGAAGGAGTTTCTTGGTGACGTTGTTTTATGCTTTGGATTGGATCTTCAACTCTGCATAAAATCAAATAGGAGGAGTTTAGGAAGTCTGCAACCTTCTAGCTAGTCTTCCAGCTTCTGCTTCTATATGTAATTAATATTTTTCTAGTGATTTTTCTGATGAGGATCCTAACATTGCCCAAGAAACTTATGCCTGTGTGGGTAGTACTCACTACAGAGCTCTGTGTTGTGGGTGCCTTTGGCAGAATATTAATATAAAGAAATGTTTAGCCTATCTAAGTGAGATCCCTGTTCCTAAGAGAAGTTCTGCTGTGATGATATGTTAGTATGATCAGATATTTTTCTTTTAAACATCTCTCAGGGCCATGTCCAAATTCCCTAAAATCACTGGGTTTTTTGTTTGTTTGCTTGTTCTTTAATCTCAGCGCTCCTCTGGATCTGCTGCTTGGTATTAATGTGGGAGGAGACTAAAGCAAGAAAACATTGTGAATGACTGTATGTTCAGAGTCTGCTGAAATAAAGTGCTGACGATAAATTCAGCACGTTTTCCCACTCTCCCGGAACACAAAGGTCCTGTGGGGAAAAAAGGTAATCACCTAATTAGGCAATATCATAACACATATGCCCAGTGGGGCAGTTAGGTTTCCGTGTCTCAGAGCATGTACTTTCCGTTCCGAGGCTTCAGAAGAGTGAACCCAAGTACTAAATGCTGACACACTGCATCAGCAACGTTAAACTTGTACACTCAGAGGCAAAGTATCTAACGACCGTGGGTCATTTCATACTATTTTAACTACCAAAGATCCCAGAAGCAAAACTCCTAAAACTCCTTACGGTCCTGAGGCCACCAGGTGAAATGCCAAGTGAATGCCCGGGTAAGGGCAGTGTCTCGGGGGCGCTCTGAGAGCCTTTTCGTGAGGCGGTCGTGGGTTCTGTCTCTCCCCGTCACTGGTGCTCCCGAAGCTGGCCCTCGGCAGGTGTCATCTCTCTGCTGAACAGGCATCCTAAGATGTATCTAACTGGATCCTGCCTGGCCCCCGTACTGGATCCAGGGGCACCTTGACCTGTGGCCAGAAGTCAGGACACAGTTGTTGGCTGCCCTGTAAACTGGAGGTCTCCAGAAGCATCTGAATCCAGACCAGATCTTACTATTCAGCACAATTTCCCACTCTCCTGGAACACAAAGGTCCTATGGGAAAAAAGATAATCACCTAATTAAGCAATATCATAATGCATATGCACAGTGGAGCAGAGTTAGATTTCTGGGTCTCAAGGAGCATACAATTGATCGACATTTCAGTGGCTCTGTGAAGAATGAGAGGGAATGATGTTATTTTCTGTGTTCCTCTCTTTTTGAGGATCTGGTGGGGATGGTTTGTTTTAGTAGGTGGTACAGGCCTTTTAGTAAAGAGTTTGCAGCTCTGGAATCATCCCACCATTTGTCTTCTACACTGTCAGGTCCTTTTGACTTGTAGGGCAAATGCAGCATCTTGACTAATCCCCGCTTCCCATTTCCACTTGATGTTCCATGTGAGAAGGGACAAGCATAGTCTTTCTTGTGAGGCAAAAGTGTTAGCTGGTAGCGTTGTTATTTTTATAATATGGTGATGTGATTGGAGCACTGGGTGAATGTCTTTTTTCAAACTGGAAGGAGTAAGATGATTTAAAAAAATACAGGTTGTGAGCTTTCGTAAGTTGTTAAAGCTACTTATAATCACAAAGTTTATATAGGTTTTTACTTTCTTGAAAAGCTTGCCACATATTGCAAGATGCTAATGCCTGCTCCTGTCCCCTCAGCTGTGGTTATAATTATATCTGGACAATTAAATTCAGTAGCTTGTTCCACAAGCGGCATAACGAAGCCATTTTTAGTTTCTCCAGATGGATATCCTAACCCTAGCTTGCCCACAAACGTCCTTCTTTGTGGCTTCTCTCCTCCATAGCAATGCCATCGCTCTAGTGTCCGTTGTCATTCCTGTGTAGTTTCAAACTGATCTCTGTGCACGCCAGCTTTCTCACGCTGCGCATGTCACCTTCCTCCAGTGCCCTCTGAACTTCGATGGGCAGACAGCCGGCAGTCCTCTTCTGTTGGACATAGCTCTGGAAAGCATGTGTATGGACGGAGACCCAAGCGGCCACTGTCACACCGTAGCCTTGCCCTTCGTTGTCTTCCTCTCCTTTAACTGCCCGCGGATTTTTCACAAAGCCCATCAAAATCCTTTGAGACCCCAGCCCTCTAAAATGTGAAATTGGCCAAGAGTTTCCATCGTTACGGGGGCCGGTGTGGATGGGGAAAGGGCGAATAAAATGGGTCGGGATAATTATGGATGTGGTGTGTCTGGGGGAAACCAGACCAACGCCTTTATTTCTGCCTTTTGCAGAGGGGGTGATGTGTGATTACTTGAATATTGCCTGTTGGCTTGGGATCCTAAAGTTCTCCAAAGTGCATTACAACCTGTCTGATTCCAAAAAGTGTCAGATTTGCAGATGTGACTAGGACTTAAAGATGTGTGAAATCACTTTTGATGGTCAGCTGCTTATTCTCTGAGCACCTGATGGGGTTCACATAAGATGCGTATCAGGCGTGACAGGGAGCCGTATTTTGCTCGTAAAATGTCACCTCTCTCTGGACACCCTAATCTTTCTGCTGAGTTTGGATGGCATGCCAGTACCTGGTGAAAAAGGCTAAAAGCCTTTGCTTTGAACATGTTTTTTCTGGGAAAGTTGTTGAGAGAAATGCACGTGCTTTCTGGAGCAAATACCGCTGCCAGCATTACACGCGTAGCAATCTCTGCCAAGCATGCAGTTTGCCCAAGAAAAAGGGTTGCTTTTAGAAATGCAAATGTGTTCTGTTCCTATTAGCTTGGTTTTGTAACAGTTCAATTCTGTCGTTCTTTGTGCCAGCTCATAAAAAGAACCATTTAAGAGATTTTTTCTTTAGTAGTAGGTAGGTGTGCTTCTCCATCAGGTTCCTGCGTGCACATGTTCACAGCAGACGCTCTCACTGTCCGAAGGAGTGAGGCGTGGGGAATATTTCTCTTTAATTCATCAGTGGGTCAATATCATGCAAACGTGGATTTCTCAGTTGATGGTTAATAAGACCAATTGATACTTCTGGTAATTAAAGCATGAAAACGGTATCGGGAATGCCTGCTGTCCTGATTAATGTATTTGCAGGTGGAAGCCTGGCAGGTTCGATTTCACGGTGTCACAATGTAAGTGCAGACATCCGTGGAAAAAGGATCAACTGGTGAAAAGGATCAAATGTGAACTAATCAGGATGTTGTTTTCTGAGGGAAAGAAGTGAGTGCTCTCAGGCTGAGGAGGGAGAGACAGAACACTTGTTGGAAGTTTTTTTGTGCATTTTTTGAACTTACCATAATTGATGTTTAATTTTTGAGGTTTTATTTTTTTCCTTATGGAAGGAGTGATACTGGAAGGATTTGATGGCTTTGAGCTTCATAGGACTGAGATGCTTTCTGGAGAAAAAGACTGATCCCTGAGTTCGAGGGAAATTACTATTTCTCTTTTGGAACCATTAAAAAAAGTGTAGAATTTTCAATGTAATGAAGATTAACAGACTTAAGCAAATAATTCAGCCTTCAAAGTCTGTTCAGTGGTCCTAAAACTAACTAGAAATTTTTATGGTCATAGAAACAAGAGTAATTTACTCTTTACCTATAAAATTACTCTTCCCAAATCCTATCTATATTTTGCATGGTATTTTGCATGGGTTTTGCTTTGCTGTGGGCAAATATTTTGGTTTAGATTTTAATGGAATTTCAAGTTACTAGATAACTCTATTTCACAGCCCGTTCCTCTCCTGAAAAGCAAAACAAAAAGGATAACTAATTTCTCTGAGGCAGCAGGATCAGACTGTGTACTGGTTCTTTCCAGGTGGAAGCATGGTGTAAATAAGAAACTTCTTTAAGGAGGAGAATGTGAAAAGGTGTTATTTGTAGCGGATAAACTTGTTTTATTGTTTTTTGTGTCTGAAGCTGTTGAGTACGGTAATAGCTGGCGTGGAGGTGGTCAGCATCGACCGGTAGGTGCTAGCAGCTGCACAGACCTTGAGGGTGGTGGTGGTGGCTGGGTAGTGTGTGTGTGGGTTTTTTTGTTGTTTTGGGGTTTTTTTTTGGTTTTGTGTGTGTGTGTTGGTTTTTACTTTTTTCTTTCTTGGGGGGTGTGATTGTGTGTGATGGTTTTTAATATGAGCGTAACCCCAAACCCCTTGTCATTCCTCCTGTGTCCCTGCTCCGTTGCCGTGTGAGGAGCCGGTGGTGGGGCTAACCATCCCCAGCTGGGACCAGCTGCGTGAGGAGGGTGGCTTGTGGGTGCTGGGGACGAGGGGCCAGGGGATGCTGGCAGAGGCAGCCAGGTGCCAGCGGAGCCTGGTAGGTGACACAGGGTTTCACCTATCTCCGCTGTGCCCTGCTGCACGGGCAGGCCTGGGCAACAAAAGGCACACAGGTCTCCTTTGTAAGCTTCATTAACTCCTTTAGAAGAGAGAGCGCTACTTTGACATATTAATTAGTTGCCATGCTTTCTTTTGCTCCGAGTTAACCTTTGCTTTGGTCACTTGATTCAAATTACTGATAATTGCAAGGCTGGTAGGGGTCTGTTTATGCAAAGTGTAGGGAAAGGGGCTTTGCTGTCGCGTGAACGGGCAAATGTTTCTGATCACTGGGGGGCAGCTGGGCTGGGCTTGCCCCACGCTCCTCTCCTCAAAAAGAGAAAGAGCAACCGAGGAGAAACAAAGGAAAGGGAAAACAGAATACCAGAAGAAGGTACTGCTGAGCCAACCAGTTATTCTTCACTGGAAAATAAATGGAGTAGTGAAAGAGTGGTCTGATGTGCAGTTGTTGGGCAAAGAACGTGTTTTCTACATTATTTCCTGCATTGTGTTCAATACAATTTTTTTCATTTTTTTACATGGGTGCTGAATAATGTATTTTACTTCCACAGAAAAAGAGGAAGATTTTGAATTGTTAGCTTGAAACTTTCTGGCTAAAGTAAGACAAAAAGATGTACAGGTTAACTTAAACTGGTACAGTTTGGTGGATATAATATTTTTTTTTGTGTGTAACTGTTTAATACTTTCCTTAAAACCAGCACACTTCTGTAATGTACTTTTTATTTCTTTTGCACAACGAAAGCAAACAGTACTTTTCACAAAATATTCTTTTGAAACTTTGTTTCAACTTTTCACCAATATATCTGTCAAAGCTAGTGCCTGGAATCACTGTATGGGTTTGATTGCCCTCAAACAGGATCAGGTTTTTATTTTTATCGATAAGTTATTTGAGCGAAAAATTTCACTCTGACCTAATTTCTAGGACTGTTTGCAATGTGTATTTTCTGTGAGCTAAGCATTGGTTGATGAATGCTGGTAGCACAAAAAAGATAGGTTTAGCCAAACTTTATGTTCTCTTGGCTGAGGTCTCAGTTTTCAGAAAATAGTGATGTAAAAGCTGACTGTCCATTTGTGTGTACAAACATTGTCATTCAAATGTTACAAGAATGCCCAGGTGAGTCTTCTGATTTGTAGTTTCTTTACACCAGGGCACTACGGTTACTGTACTCCAGGACACTTGGACTGATAAAAAACTTCTGTTTTGAAATGTGTTGTGTTCTTCTTGCTGTGATAATTCACTGTAAAAAGGCATGGGACCTTCTTTATCAAATCTAAACTATAAAATAACATCTACCATTCAGACTGGAAGCTTTTTCTGGACAGAGATGAATCATTCTTACATATTCCTATTACACCTTGCACAATGGGATCGTTCCTTCTTAGTACTACCACTTTTCAAGTAATGTGGCAGTAAAAATACTTTTTCCTGAACTTACCTGCTACAAAAAAGTGCCATTATCTTGCTGTCATGATCATTAAAGTTTCTTTTTTTTTTTTTTTTTTCCCTGTGGGTGACCTACTTTGTAGGGTAGAGACTTCTTAGAGTTCTTTCTTTTTCACACAACTAATCTGTATTCTTTATTGTGTAAGTCTCAGTTTCTTTGTCATTTAGTGAACTGTAAATAATTTAAAGTCTAGCTAAAGCTTTGATTTTAAGTTAGTGCTAGATTTTGTGGTCGTGAACCACGAATACTGACATGGACCTTAGGTTGTCGCTGTGAGATTGTTTTCATAATACTGTATATTTATAAAGTTCATCAATGTAGAGAATGAGATTGTTTTGAAAATTAAGAAATTAATTTTGAACTAGCATAGTTTCCTGCTAGGGTATTTATGTGGTTTGTCTTAGGAGATCTGGTTGATTGTTATTTTGACTATTAAACAATGTAAAGCACAGGAGCAGGTGTTCTGTGCCAAAAGAAATGTCGTTTGAGTAATGTACTGCAACTTTATAAAGTGGAAAAAACCTTCCCAGTCTCTTTGTGACCTGCTGCTCTTCCAGCAGACCTGCACTGGAGGAACAGTGACCTCCATATGGTTCAGGAGTGATATGGGAAAAGGAAGGCGACGAGACAGCCCGAACATGGGAGGCACAGACCGCTTTCCTGCTAGCGGCTTTAGCTGCTAGCTCTGTACTGTGCTTTCTCCCAAGCCCGGTGCGAGGTAGGTCATTCAAACCACTTTTCTGTCGTTACATCTATTCCATATTGCAATAACCCAGCAAGACCTTTGTTCATACGGCCGTGCGGTGTGGTGCTCTGAGGTTTGATGCAAAGGATGGTTTCAGCACAGGTATACCATAGCCCTCCCAGGTGTGTGTGCTGCGGGGGGTGTGTGTGTGTTAGCGCTGTAAGCAATATCATCTATCTCCTTGGGGGGGGTTAAGATTATTTGCTAGCTGGTTATGCTGCAGGGCTGAGGTCTGTTAAGGATTGCTTGTGGTTTCGCAGGCTGTGAGACAACTAGTCAGGCTTTTTAGGGCGAAGCACATGATGATGGGATGTGTGTTGGCATGTAGTTGTCTTACACGACTGTAATTGATATATTCTGACTCATTTCCAACTTGACACACTTGTCACACCTCTGTTTTTCTGAGGGGAATTCTATCACGCTGATACAGTTATCACCTTCCTCTTCTCCCAGTGAAAAAAATAAAATAAAAAAAATAACTATCTCTCAAATACTGACCTCGGCTACATCATCCTAGAATGAGAAGTCTACCTGTCATTACAGGGCACTCTCAGTCTTTGTCTCTTACACTTTTCCCTGTCGAAGCAGGTGGCTGTGTATACTGTTGATGGTGTGAGTTTGTGAGTTTGGCCACCTCTGAAAGTGATTTCTTTATCTCTGCTGTTATGCAGAGAATGTGTCTTCCTACTTGTAAAAGATACTTGATCTTGTGCTTTTTTTTTAAAAAAAAAAAACACCTTTCTTACATCTGTTACCCTATATATGCCAATGACCATAGAAATCTGTTAAAAGACCAAATTGTCTTAATTAGGGCAGCTGGATGTGCCTGTTTGTACTGTCCTTTACAGTCATGAATGAGTAGTTGTTAAATGCAATCCCATTTCATTCTTCCCTGCCTGGATCACACGTGCAGTCACCCCAGATTTGCTGTTGTGGCTGAATTAGCCCTGTTCAAATAAATGACTGCCAAGTATAGCCTGGAAAGGGTTAACAGCAATTGTGTTCCTGCTGTGAAGTGATAGTACCTTCCCTGCTGAGGGAGGAGATGGGACCCTTTGGGTGCAGAGTTGTGGAATAGAAAATGATGCTGATCGGGCCTGAGGAGTCAGAGAAGGTGTCTGTGGAAGGGCTTTTGTGTTAGAACATAAACCTTGCGCAGGTATTCAGTGCAGGCTCTTGTTTCTCTTCCTTGCTTTAGAGCACGGTTCTCTCATCACAATTTAAAGCAGCAGCTTTGTGACCTGTATGCATCCAGGTCCTATAAGTTGCAGTTACCAAAGTTCCTGATTGACCTGAGCTCACCTGCCAGCTCGAACGGTGTTCCTGAGGTTTGTGCTGTGCTTGCTGGTACTATTGCTGAGGTGGACAACTTCACCTGCATGGCCAGGTGCTTTGTGCCAGACACGGGAGGCTCTTCTGAGAATCACAATGAGGTCGCCCTGTAAATTATGCAGGAAGCCAGCATTGCTGGATCTGTTATAAACCCTTTGCTGCAGTCTATAGGGTGATAGCGGTGTGGAAGGGGAGGTCATCTAGAAAGCAAGTATGTGGATCTAGGTGTCTTTGTACCGAAGCTATCTGCTTATGTTTGGATCAGTGTGAACTGATGCCGAGGAGGAGTCCGGTTTTGCTCAGCCAAACGTTCCGAGTATGTTGTTCATTCGCAGGTGCGAGAACTTTGCAGATCCCTTTGAAGTTCATGAGGCTCCTGTCAACCCATTTCTCCAGCCTGGTTTAATTTATGTTTCTACCAGTTTTGTGTCATCAGCAAACTCGCGCTTGCCCATTCAACCCCATCAGCCAGGTCATTAATGAAGATGTTGAAGAGGACCGGACCTGTCGCTGGCGCTTGGGGCACACCGCTAGCTGCTGCCCTCCAGCTGGGCTTTGTGGTGCTGCTCACAGCCTGCTGAACTGGGCTGTGCAGGCAGGATCAGTCCACCTCGCTGTCCCTCACCTAGCCTGGGCTTCATCAGCTTCTCCGTGAGCGTGCTGTGGGAGACAGTGTTGCAAGCCTTACTGAAGTCCAGGTAGACAATATCCACTGCTCTCCCCTCATCTACTCGGCTGGTTATTTCATCGTAGATGTGTATGGAGTTGGTCAAGCATCACTTTCCCTTGGTGAAACCATGCTGGCTGTTCGTGTAGATTTCTCTTGTCTTTTGTGTGCTTGGAAATGGTTGCCAGGATGAGTCATTCCACCACCTTCCCGAGGTGGAGGCTGACCTGCCTGTGGTTCTCCAGGTCTTCCCTGCTCCCCATCCCTCTGTTCCTACCCTAGCCTTGGACTGGCATTAGTGCTTTGGAATCACTGATTATAGTAGCCACTCTTGTTGGCTTTATTTAGGGTTTGGAGGGGGGTGTGGGGTTTAGGTTTTTTTTCTTTCTTTTTGCCTTTTTTCTGGTTTTAGTGTGTTTTTGGAAGGTTCACATTCAGGTGTATTTTCCCTGTGTCAGCTCTGTTCATTGCCACTTCAATGCGGTAATCAGAAGAGAAGGCAGGAGCAGGGCAGAGCAGAATCAGCAGTTGAGCTGTTACAGAGCTACGACTTCACTTACTCTGCAAGTTCAGCCACTTTTCCACATGATGGTTAAAGATCACACGCACATTTCTGTATTCTTCGCAGACACAAAAAAAAAAGTCATGAGACAAAATTTTGGCAAGGTGTTTTGTTTGTGGTGTTTTAATTTCAGCTTGGTGTTGCGGTAGTCTGACAATGGTTATTTCTGAAGAGCAGTGTCTTGGCAGTAAGTGATTTTTAAATTATGCCTTAGAACGTTGTGTTAGGCACTCTTGAAAAAAAGAAACTCGTATCCAAAATGTCCCACCTTGAATGTGGCAGAATTGTCACTCGTACCTGAATTGCCACACTCTGCGTGTGGAGGTGTCCAGGTTGCTGTAGTCAGACTACAGCTTGGCTTCAGACAATGTGAGTGTGTTGCCTCCATATTCCATCGCCTTCGCAGCCTTCGGATTTAATCAGGAGTTGCCTCCCTAGCATTTAGGAAGCTGCGTGAATTTGCTCCAGCCTCTCTCTCTCTCTCTCTCTCTGGCCTTGGTTACATCTCCTTGCGGATCCAGACCTCGGTGTCTGCTTCTTCCCCACGCTTCCCAGTGGCTGGGAACAGCTCTTGTACAAACTGCCACCTTTCTGTTTGCAATGTCTGCTTTTTTCCCAGCTTTCATTCTTTGTGTATTAAGCCTCCCACTTGATTCAGTTACAGCTTTCTTTCCTCAACCCATTTGTTCATAATAGTTTCTGAATCGTACCCTCTTTTGCATTGGATTTTATGTTATCGTTTATTCTTTTTCCTGTTCCGATTGCAGCAGCATTCTTCTTTCCTCATTTCTTGTCACTTAACTGTCCTTGCTGTTGCCTAGTCTTGTGAGCCTGACAACCTTTTGCCACTTTTTCTCTCCCATCTAGGCTTCTGATACTGTTTTAAAACTTTTTTTTTAATATTTCGGTAAGATCCGTATTTTGTTTTCTTTCTGCTTGGAAAAAAAATATCATTGCCTTTTGAGACAGAGCAGTATAAACAAATTATAATTTGTTTTGTGTGTTTGTTTCTTCTGTAAAAAGAAGTTTGTTCAAACTAGGGTCATTCATAAATATAATTTGAATGTTTTGTGAGAGTAAATTTCAGCTGTGGGAGGCCCATGATGAGACTGTGTGTAATTTGTCATGTACATTGCATGCTGGCGTTTTTGTTTCTTTGCTAAGATTACAAAAGCTTTGCCAAACATCTACCTAGAAAACTGTTTTGCTTGCCTTTTTTGTCTGCCCCCGCCCCTACACCTCTAGGAAATAAAGCAAAACTATTACAAAACCCAATATGTAACCCCTGAACGGCAGCAGCAAGAGGAAAGAGAGACCAAGGCTGGGCATTTTTCTAAGTACTATTGCCTGTTTGGGCAAAAAGAAAAGAAAAAGAAAAAAATCCACGCTCAATAACAAAATTACAGTTTTATACTTGAATTCAAGAACCTGCCTATGTGAAAGGTAGCATAAATCATAACTAAATTGTGCTTTTACTCTCCTGTCACCCTTTTTCCAAGCAGAAGGCTTTTATCTTTTCTTGTCAGTCCAGCATTTTTTGTGGGAAAGTGAGTTTTCACAGAGTTCAAAAATGCTTTGATTAAAAGAGAAATTACAGTACAGAATAGGTATATGTGGGATATATAGTATATCCTTTATAATGAAAAATGATGCCTCCCTCAGTATTTTTTTTTAAAAAAGTTCTTATATTATTTTTAGCTACTTGGGCTCTCTGTCCACCCAATTATATCTAGCAATACTTCTAATTCTAATCAATGCCTTCTGAAACTGTTGTGTAAGTAGGCATGTAAACAATATTATTTTCTTTGAAAAATCTCTGCATATAGTGAATAAAGGGTTAAATATGGGTAAATTATGTTCAGTCTTGTGAAGCATGATTTTTCAGTATTTTCACAGACTTTTTATATTCAATTTAAGTAATTGCTGATTTATCACTAATAGCCACAGAACTATTTTCCTGTTGGAAATACTCTTGTTTATGGTGCAAAATAGGTGCAAGGTAATTACAGTAAACAGGTTTTCATTTAGTGTGAAATAATATTGCATTTAAAATTAGCAGGCCAGAATATTTGAGAATGTTTAATGCATAAGTTATTAAACTGCTGGACATAAAGTCTGTATTTAGCATCACCTGCATAAAATACTTCCATGAAATCAAAGACATGTTGTGGGGGGTTTTAGTTACAAATACTGCCTTTTTTTTTTTTTTTTTTTCAATATGAGTTATATATTTAGTTATCTTTTTATTCCTGACAAAATGAGATGGAGACAAACAAATCTGGTTTTTTTTAGGCTGGTTTTTTTTTTTTTTTATAATGTGTATATTTAATACTTTTCTCTCTGACTCCTTTGGTTTTGGATATTGTACCACAGAGGTTCATCAGTAATAATTTTCTTCATTATCATTTGAAAAATGGAACTCTGAGTATTATGCTTATCGGCTCCCTACGTTCTCTATCTCATTTTCTGCTGCTGTAAGCTGGAAGTGGCATATGGAGTTCAAGCTGTAGTTCTCATTTCCCAAAACATTGCCAGTTAGGATGTTGGCTCTGGGACATGTGAATATGAAACAGCTATGAAATGCACTTTTGAACTTTATTGCATATCAGTAAATCTGTATTACTAGCTGTATTTCATGGGTTATAAATCAGTAGTGATACTGAATTTTTCCTGTTTCCTGTGGCTTGATGCACATTCCAAGTGTTTTCATGTGACAGGTTTCTCACCAGGTCCCATCCATCTTGTGGGAGAGAGTTCCGATTCCTGCAATGGCCAGGATTCCTGACAGCTCAGGTTCTCCGTTAGAAACATGTAGGCTTTCAATTTCATTCCCACAACGTGTTCAGACGGACACTGGGAAGCAAGTGACTGAAGCCAAAGATCTGAGAGACAGTTGCCTACATATGGTAGCTTTCCTAACCAAGTATATTAAATTGTAATTTTTATCTTTATGGGACTTCAAAGACTTAACTCGCCCAGAAAGTCTGTGATGGTCTTATCACAGAGTCCTGAGATTGAGTCTTCTTTATCAGGAGCATAAATAATTTGACGGAGGTGCTGACCTTTGGGCAGGAAGAGCCCAAGGGATGAGCTAGTGTGAAGGCTTAGTTTGTCTCTCATCCTTTAAGTTGTGATTCACCCGTTACCACTGAGGTCACTGTCAGGACGGTATGGAAGACCCTACGGTTATTACTACAGGGCAACCTTGTTGGCAAATAGAGGCTCTCATTGTGTCCTCGTCTTGCGTAAACTTTAACCTCTGGAGCCACAATTCAGCAAAATAAATAAAACAGTGAAATCCTTGTCTGATTCCCCCCCTGCCCCATGCAGTTACAAACGCAGGGCACTGAGTCAGACACACGTTTATTGAAATGCGTTCCCAGCAGGTTATTCATCTGTGTTTGGTGCTGGGGTTTGTGGAAAAAAACCAACCCCAAAACCTCTCTCCTGTGCAGTTGTTTTCATTTTGAGCTTTTCTCAGAATGTAATCAGTGTCTTCCTGCAACCACTGCGAGGTTGACTTTTTTTTTTAACCACGGGACCTAGAAGTCAGACAATTTTGAATGTTTGAATACAAAACCGGCAGTGCCGCGCTATTGAGTGCGTTGATAGCTAAGCTAGTTATGGCAAAGAAATGAAGCTTGAGTAAATAAAAGTAAGCTATAGAAATATTTTCAGCGTTACAGCTAATGAGCACTCTTTAGCTCGAGAGTAATTCTCCGAGCTCTATTTAATCTCCGCAGTAAGGTATTGATAGTAATGATAATAATTAGTGTGGCATATTTCTTGAAGCACATAGTGCTCCGCTCTGTCAGAGGAAGCTAGAAAATGAAATACAAGCCTCAGATTTACATACGAAGTTTTACGGAGGAATTTTGTTAGTAGGATTATAGCTTAGGAATTTGTGCTCTTGCTAACGTCTGTCAACCTCCCACACGGTAAGCATACAAATACACCTATGTAATGAGATTTATAAGTTTGACTTTTTTTTGCGAGGCTTTGCTAAAATATGACAGTACCTTTAGTATGGCACGTATCCCATTCCCAGGAGGCATCTGACTCCTGCTCTGGCTTGTGATGACCTGTGACCAAGGTCTTCAGCAAAGATGCTGTGCAGGATGCATGTAACACGGTGTGAACAACAGACTTATTTATTTTTATTTTATTTTAGTGTGTGTGTGGTTTTGTGAGCTATTTTATCGATCGAGCTTCTGTTTACCCAAGACTGAAAGTGATTGAACCTGAAAGCGGCCTAGTGGCTATGATCAACTCTTTGTGTTGTTTTTTTTTTCTTTTTCCCCCCTACATGTAAAACTACCTTTTTCTGTGACGTGCTTGCTTTTCTGCAGTTCCCAGTGCGTAGAGTTTGTCAAATAATGAACAGAGAGTTTTTAGAAAGTGGTGCATCTCCAACTTACTGCTACAGTCTAGAATGGTGAAGATTAGCTAATACCGCTGCTCCTCAAGGGTCTTTGGTTAAATTCCTGGTTGAGTTACTTCTGTTTATTTATCTCATATTAAATTAGGCATGAGTTCCTCTTTCATCCCTAGCTTGACATATGAAAAGTAATTGTTTAATAATGTTTCAGAGCCTTGAGGAATTAAGAGCATCTTAGCCAGAGGTTGAGAAGATATCTGGACTATCTCCAGAATTCCCAGTCTAATTACTTTCTTCTTGTTGAACCGAAGCAAATTTATCTTTAGAAAATATGAAATGTCAAGCTATGAGTTCCTGTATTAAACATGTTTTTCAATTAAAATAACTATGGAAATATGTGCATAGAACTAACTTTTCCTAATTGCATGGTAAGAAAATTAATTTCCATAGAATTACAGTAAAAATATAATAATTATCATTACTCTTTCGACCCAGCAGTTTACAAAAGATTAATAACCTTTTTTAGAGGTATTTTTAACTTAGCCTTTTAAGCATAATGACTCTTCTCTGATTTTAACACACGCTTAATTTTAAAGACCCTATACGATAGTTAGATTTTAAAAGTAGTATCTGTACTCTCTTTATTTATTGCCAGTTTTGCAGTACTTCCCCAGTAAGGGATTGAAGGCAACAATATTCTGCTTTTCAGGTACATTTCATAACTATTTCTGGCTTATCCCCATTAAAGGGAAGGTATGATGGCAATGACAGGATTTCAGATGTTTTCTTTAAGAAAAGAGTGGCTGCGTTGCCTTTACAGCAATAAAAAGGCAATCTTAGGAGGAAAAACGTTGCTTTTTGTTGACGGCTTACAGGAAGATGGTAGTATTGAGTACTTCACATGCTCTGCTAATGGCAGAGCTGCAGATTGACTTTTGTTAACCAGCGGTCACCAGTTCAATTGGTTGATTCTGAGCTGATGTGGGGAGGTAAGGGTTGCGTTGGCCCTTCTAGAAGACCTTTTGTGTGCCAGACTGAAAGCCATTCTGTGTGGGTAAGGATGCTGGTTCTGGATACAAGCCTTCCTCAGTGCCTGAATAAAGGAGTTGAAGGAGAAAGCTCTTGGCGTACAGATGAGGTGAGGGGGGCTGTGTAGGCTGTGGTCATTGCTACAGCTGAAATACGTGGCAGGGATGTACGAGGGGTAGGTCTGGATGCTGGAAGAAGATCTATATGAAAAGGAGCATCTAGGCAATGGGATGCCATAGCTGTTTGCATCAGCTGGGTTGAAGCTGGGGCTGAAGAACTGGCGGTCAATAACTAACATTAGTGTATGCCTGTTTAACATTCTTTTTGCTGGCAGTCATAATAGTGAACTTTGTATTTAAATAACTACACTGAAGAATCCAGTTTTCAATGAGTGTGAAATGACAAATGAAAAGAATGGCCCTTCAAGTTGTTGTTAAGAAATGATGCTGAAGGTGGGAGCATGGAGATTTGTGAGTGTGGAACTCTGCTAAGCTGAAGAATATCAAAAAAGAGCATTGCTGTCTGAGCTAAGTAAAACCAAAATAACCCAATTACTTCTAAATGATGGTAATTGCACTGAGCAGCCTTTTATGGAATAGACTGCAGGCTCCATCTGTCATGGAAGTTGAGTTTTCAGATTAAATTGTTCCCTCATATGAAGTTACGAAGCATTAACTGTGCTTTACTCATGCAAATTAAAATTTCCTGTTTCTGGATTTGTTCTCCAGCTAGGTTGTTCTCCAGCTAGGTTGTTCTCCAGCTAGGTTGTGCCAGGGAGCTGAAGAAAGTCTCGTGACCATCAAGTCTGCTCTGCCAGACAGCTGGGGGCGGGGGCACAAGTCTTGGAGTGTGTCTGCAGGGCAATGCTGTTGTGTTTGTGTTCCCAGGTGCATTGTACTCACTGCCCACTCAACACCGAGTTAATCTTCTTTGGGAGAGGTAAAGCTATCCTGCGCACGCATAGAAGAATTGCCTGTGGGCATAAGTACGGCTTCTGGACTGGCTGGTACTATCCGACTGTTTTATGGAGTGATCCAGTACTTCCTATGGAATTAATAATTAACCACCCCCACCCCAGAAACTTGTGCTGTGCCCTGTGTTTCTACCTCAGCACACTGTTCTGGCCAATTCATCTTTATTCGTGGTCTGTGAAAAACATTGGTGGAAGGCTATGTTGGTCTTAAAGCAGCTGGCGTAACGATGCCTGGTATTTTTATTTTTTTTTTCTCTTCAGTTTTCCACTTAGAAAATAAGCAAATGTTGTTTGGAATAAAGAAAAAAGACAGCTATGTAAAATTTGCTCAGAACTCTGCATCCATCTTTGGTTTAATCATCTCAGAACAAATAAGATTTTCTGTTGGGAAGTAGTTTTATATGCATTTGCGTTACTTGTCCTTGTGCAGTAGTACTGCCAATTATATTTATTAGCCCTAAATATTAAACAGCTGGCAGGATTCCACTGTATATAAATAAGACATTTGAGACCTGGAAGAATGCCATTTCTAATACAGCCAGCTGGTGCTTTTTACAGTTACATTCAGCACAACACTACTGAATTGCACTGTACGTTCAGCGCTGTGTTAATGACAATAAGGAACATGGGGTGGTTTGGGATTTCTGTAGGAAATGCCATTGTGTAAAAATACCTCGTTTTGAAAGCCTGACTGTACCGAGGAAATGCTATCTTATGCACCTGTTTTATGCATTTTGATGTAAATACTTCTGTGTTTATGTGTTTTGCTGGCAAATGCAAAGCGACAAATTGCAGGGGCTTTTTAAATGTGAATTTTTTAAGTGTCCCTGTGCCACAAATGTTCTTCACTTTCTCTGTTGCGGTGGTGTTTTCCTATGTAAGTGATGGTTTTATGCTTAAAAATTCCTGCTGGCTGCTACTTCCGAAACCATTTGCTAATGGTTTGGAGTTTGTTTACAAAGACGTGATTGACTCTTTGTTAAAACCCAAGTAATAACTAAAATAGCAAATATATCTCCCTGCTACTCATTTGTTGCTATTCTGCGTATTAGAAGACGGATGTTTAAACGTGGGCAAAGAGTATCTTCAGTTTTACGGAACCAGCAAACAGATCGGAGAACTGGCTTCCTTCCAGGCTGGGATGACTATGCCACGATCATTTCATTGTAAAGGTTTGCCATCAGTATTTGTCTGGCTGCACCCAGGGGCAGCACTTTAGGTGAAGCAGAGGATAACGCTGGAGGACGTGGCGCTTTGTATTATTATTAGTAAATATTAACAGGAGCTTATTGTTAACGAGCCATAGAGCTGAAAGCCTTACGTCTAACACAAAGTGTGAAATCATCTCTAATTGTAATTAGTGAAGACAGGATTTTTCACCAGATTGCTATGTCCTCAGCCTTGGGTGGGTTCCATCTTGGATAAAATTCTGCTTGCTGAAGTCCACGTTGCATTAAACAGCAGCTTCTTTCCACCTCTGGAACAGCTACACTTCAAGGTTAAATCGTACCCACTTTGTACAACGCTCATGGATGGAAGGTGCTTGTATGTGAGTGGGAGCTCAGTGCAGAATGCAACCATGGGGGCTGTTGTGTTGAGAACTTCCCCAGAAAATCAGCTTAACCTGTGAGCTAAATGGGACTGAAACCTGTTTCTCAAGGAGACGTGCAGCCTGGAGAAAAATGAAGCTGTAAATGTTTCGCTTGTCCGAGCTCTGAGCGGGCATTTGGATGCTGGGTTCAGATGGGTGTCAGAAAGTCAGATGTTTTCCTCATGGTAGCGACCTTTTAACCTCACTGTGACTTAGAGGATTTTGCTTGCAAAAAGGGTGAGAATCAGCTGTCCTTACAGGTTTGATGATGAAGTATTCAGCTGTCTGGCAATTAGAGATGGGGAAAAAACAGGGCTTTACTTATCTTTCTGCAGTTTGGTTTAATTATTAGTCTAGTATTCCCATGGTAGGGTGTGTACTCACGCTTTCTCAATTATTGTGGGTTTATGGGCGCTTGGTACCTATAACACAGTTGCACTTTTTTTTTTAACCCTATTTATTGCAATATTTATGTTATTTTACTTCCCAGATGAAAGTTCTTTAAAATCTAAGAGGTGTTAGTGCGTCCAACGCTTTTTGTGGTTTTGTTTCGAGAGAGGAAGAAGAGGGTCAAGATTTATGTTAAATCTGTATGCTTTTGTTATGTCTTGGTGAAATGAGGTTTATTTACTCTGAAAGATCTTCAGGTCACTGTAGCAATATATATTGTGCTGTAGGTAGCAAGGTATGATGTGGCTGTTCTAGGCAGAGGGAGGAGGCTCTTGTGATTTCCAACTTTTTCCATGTTTGATCCTATTTTTCTGACCAGGCTAGGATTCTGTGGTCACACCATGGGACACCATCCCTTGTCAGGTCATGTGCCAGGAACTGCATGTATTTGTGGGGAGGATGAGGGTGGGCTTGCCTTTTTTGTTAGAAAAATGATATTTTTTTTTTTTTCTGAGTTTCACTACTTTGGCTTTGCTTATAGTGAAAGAAAAAAAACCCGTGAAAAACCAAAACAGGCAAAAGGTTAGCTAAGAATCTTCCATTAGACCTGGTGGGTTTGGATAATCTGGGATAATTTTGGAGCTATGTGTTACATGGCAAATGCTATATCTCAGTTTTTGTTGGCCAAATTTAATACCTGGACACTAGATAAGTTTCTTAGTTCATCTGAGTTCTTATCAGACAAGACGTTAAGATCTTGTCTTGCTAGTAGTTCTGAAACTGTTTTGCGTGGTTATGAAGAAAACGGATCCTGAATGCAACGATACTCTGTTGCATGTGTTTCTTCTGCTCTCACAAATGTGCAGACTTCAGCGGTAACTGAACAGAGGGGCAGAGCAGTGGCACTACCAGGGTGACCTTAGAGTATAGTTGCATGTATATATCCTTCTTTCAACCATACATTGTCTCTGATCTGCTTGCTTTCTGTCACAGTAGAGCTTTTTCAGCTCACGGTTCTGACTGGTTGATGTGAGGCCATAGGTTAGTAAAGCAGCGCTAGGAGAAAGCATACCAGTTTGCGCCGTAGCAGGGTTTATGCAATGCTTATGTCACTGGATGTGCAGCAAAACTGGAAAACTCTTACCATGCAAATTCCTCTTCTTTCAGTTGCATCTTAGAAAAAAACAAAAAATAAAAACTGGGGGCTGACCCGGTACTATCAGGTAATTTCATTGACTTTTGAAAGCCAAACGTAGAAGAAAATGTTACTTCCTAAATTTCTCAAATTCCCAAATGAGGTAATTTTCTGTCCTCTGATCCCAGTTGATGCGTGTTTACGGGCCATGCATCAGCATCTTTGGTGATGTTATGAGGAAAGTGGTTTCATATAGATGAGTTGGTATGGAACGTGTTCTTCTGTGATACCGTCGTTGCAGGGTGTTTTGTCAATAGGAGGCTTTCAGAGTTCTTGCATCCTGTTAAAATTTAGTTAGGTTTTTATATATTATGTGGGAAGGTTCACCTTCCTTGTAGATTTGAATTATTTTAATTCCTAGCCTCAAGCTGTCCTAAAATGTGTGCTAATTTTTGTTGGGTGTTTGATTTCCCCACTCCTCAGGATTTTGGCTTTTTTTTTGTTGAACACTCTCCTCAAATACTTTTTTACTTTCAAGTAACAGCAAAAGTTCTTATTCCCTATGTATTGACTATGAAGTTGATTAGGATACATTAGAGTCATGTTCAACATGTGAAAGCTTGATTCTCTTACTGACCTGAATTTGGACATATTTAACTTTGCAGTAAAAATGACAACAGAAGAGCTAAGTACTAAAACAAAGGAGGCATCAAAGTTACTCATCTTGTCTTAAATCCTGCAACCTGTTTCCCAAATGTGTTCTTCAGGGTGATGGAAATGTTTGAAATATTGGACAGTGTGTGACAGAGAAAGAGTTAGACTGATATATATGTTATGTGTGTGTGTGTGTGTGTATGTATGTTTGTTTAAATACACTGTAATTCCCTATTACCATACTGAAAGATTAGGTCAAATTCTTGTATGCAAAGTTTTTTTTAAAAAACCCCAAAAAGCAAAAACAATAATAGAAACATTATTTAGATGTGGTGAATATTCCCATGCCTGAGGCTTTCAATTTTAGCCTGTTATGTTGTTATAGTATAAATAATGTCAGATGTTTCATATTTAACGTGAATTGTATCGTCAGTTAATTAAGGTGACAAGTACAACGTTGTCAGAAAATGACTTGTAGACTTTTATATTCTTTTATAAAGATACAGTTGTCTGTGATGGTGATGGTTCGTCTTTTGGGATGTGGTTTCCCTGTGCTCATTGTTATTTCTAAAGTTTTTGTCCTTTCTGAAAGCTTTGCACATCACAATGCATCTTCCTTAGAAGTTGGGATTTCATTTAAGCATTTCAACTCTGGCTATGCTCATGCTTTTATTAAAGTTAATGGCAAATGTCCCTCGAGAGCAAGATCAAGGAGTCTTGGGCAAGTGTCAGATATATAGACCAAGAAGTAAATGAAATTTTTATATCAGTGAAGATTAATTTCCCACTCTTAAGCTAAATAGCAGAGAGCATTGCGTAATGCTGAAGGATGCTGAAGTATTACAGTAAGGAATATATGAAACAGTCTGTAACATCAACTTGACAAGGATGCCATTGGAACTGAATTTTCTTTGGTTAAGAATGTTTGTAGCACTCCCACTTTCCAAAATAAGAAAATTGGCTTGATTTTTATACATTTCTGGCACAAAGAAATAAAAGTCAAGAAAAACTGGGGGTGGGTGGGGAAGATGATGTCAAATACTTCATATCGATTTTTTCTTTCCAATGGAATGAACTTTTCACAAGGAGTATCTGCTTTATGCTCTTACTCAGGACTTCTACTGAATTGCCCCTGTAACTTTTTCCTCGCTGAGGGAAATAATTCCAAAAAGCCTTGCTGTAATACAGAGCAATACCTCAAATGCCTGTTGATCAGTCATCTCAGTACTTCTAGGAATTAAACACACATAGGAATATTTCAGCATTTTCCAAGTTCTGCATGAAACCCTCATATGCTTAATGTTAAGCTCATAATAGAACATGTTGACTATTTTGATTTTTTGCTTACAAATACATGTTTTTATCAAAGACCCCCCCCTCCCTTAAAACCTCAGCAGAAAGGCATAGTGTCTACACCAGTCTTAGCAATTTTAAATACTGGCTGTATGTGGAGCCGTTGTCGTCTTTTTAGCATAATCTCTGGAGCAAATGGAAACTTCAGACAAGTATGTGTTTGAGTGTGTGTATGTACAAGGGAAAGGAAGGTCCCAGTTAGTAGTTTTTGAACTCAGAGGTGAATTTGAACGGTTTCATGGAGGAGTAGAGGTCTCAGAAGGCTTAAGTCGCTACAAGATTTATGAAAATAAACAATAGGAGGGAAGAGGGAGACAGACAGAGATGGCATTAATGTTCCCAATGAGGAAAAGACTTTTTTTATGCTCACCTTTTATTAGACATCAGAGTCCATGTTGGACACCAAGCATGAGACACAGATTTGTAGGAAACTAGGCTTCATTCATTGGGTTGCTCACGGCACGGCTTGTTTGTTTACCTCTCTTTAAGGGAGGGGGGAGGCAATAAAAAAAAAAGAAAAAAGGAAAGATTATTAGCCAGTTGGTAGTATGTCAGTGAAATGTTGAAAATTTGCATGTACTTATCTGCAATGTGAGATTGCTATCATAATGATCTTCTGTTTGGGAAGGGAATCCCTTGACTAAATAGCAGAACAGAAGGCAGAAAGTGCGCATACAAAAATTTTTTTGTCATTGCTCAGTGAGGCATAATAAAGGTGATTTCCGTGCCCCCCCCCCCGCCCCCCTCTTCCCGGCTGAAAAACTGTGCCGAATACTAAGAGCCAGTAGATCAGAGCAGGGTCAGTTTTCAGTATTAGAACAAAGTGTTTTTCAGGTCTAGTTTGAATGGCAGTTCTGTAGAGGCTTATGTGAACACCGTGCATTGGTGAAAAGCAATGACACTAACAAAAAAAATTAAAATTAGTTTAGAAATCAGCAATGATTTTGAGTGCTCTGCTCAGGAAGGGTGGGACATCCTAGCACAGAAGGTGTTTTCATGAGGTTTCAAAGGCATGTCACTCACTCACTCCTACTTTTGTTCCGATTCCTCAGCACCGTATTCCCCGTCTGTGCTTGAGCATGCACAGTGATTGTGTAGTTTATGTCCCATCTAGCCACTATTAGAATGATTAATTTCTGTTAAAGGACATTTGGACATTACCTGAAATGGTACTCGTACCAAATTGTACTGAATACATCATCGTACCAGATTTCTTAATGTAAAATAAAATTGTAAAGACATATCGTTAGACTGTTGCCTGAAGCTGTCAGTGGACTCTTAGGGAGTTGGTTCCAGAGGTGCCTTGGGAAACGACCAAACTCCGGTTTTAGCAGGAGGTTTATAGTTTAGGAGTTTTATAGGAATGTGATGCTGAAAGATAAAATGTATGTTTTTTGGAAGCATGCGTATGCATATATGTTGTATTACAAATCACAAATAGCCTTCAATTTCTTAACTGAAACTTAAGGGGGTTTTGGGTGTCATGTTGGTTGTTTTTTGGTTTTGGGGACTTTTTGTTGGTTGGTTATGTTTTGTGGGTTTTTTTGTTTGTTTGTTTGGGTTGGTTTGTGTGTGTGGTTTTTTTTTTTTTTTTTAAATGAAGGCTAAAAAGCCACAAAATCTGCAGCATGCCACAGGAAGGGTGAAAGAACTTAGGAGATAACTCATGTCCTAGATTAGCACATTGAGAAGGAACTTCTTAGTGAGACTGATGATGACATCCTAGGCAATGGCCTACATTCGCTTTGGTGCATTCCCTTTTGTAAAGAAAATGGAAGAGAAAAACCCAAACCCGTAAGTCCAGCACACCCTGCTAGATCTCTTCCGGAAAAGAAAACCCTTTCTGTCCCACCTTTGTTGGTCAGTATGACAGAAGCAGATGAGTTAGACCCTCTCACTGGACATCTCAGGATCTTCTGTATCACTGAAAACTCTTGTTTCCTGCCATTAACAGCATCTAGAGAAGATTTAAAAAATTAAAAGCAAACCAAAGAAGGCTTTCCAAAAGCCAAATTACATGCTGGGGAGGGAGTGGTGCTATGGCACTTCTCCTGGACGTGTTTCAATAGTGTGGAAGGTTCCTGAAGGCATTAGAGTAATATGATTAAGCGGAGTGTAAAAATAATGTGAATTCAGAGATGATGGTCACACCTCCGCTCCTTCCCTCTTGACAATGGGAACAAATCCAGCACCCAAAGGCTCGTAAAACAGATTTCCATCTCCCCCATCATGCTGTCATAAAATCGCTGACACGATATTATAAACCTCTTCTGTAAAAAAAAAAAAAAAAAAAAGTTGGATTTATTGTCCCTGTCGGGCTGCTTGGAGGATAGTCCTGTCGCTTCATTCTTCCAGTATTTAGAACCCAGCTATTAATTTCTAGTCTAACCATAGCCACGGCTGATAAATACCCATTAGTTCCATAGCTGCACAGTACTGAAAGAAAGAAATGCCGGCTGGGACACCTTTGAAGTATTAATGCCCCTTGGACCAGAGTTACCCGAGTAATTGCATGTAATTGAGGTGAGAATTAGGTGTGTGCCACCAGTGTCTGATTTACAGGGTATCGGTATGGATCGTTCGTATGGTCGCTCTGCCAGCATCTCAACAGATTTTGTAACAGTTAAATTACTTTGGTCAGGTTAGCAGGTTAGCACCTTATTGAGGCTCTTTCTTCCATCCAGCAATGCTTCTGCGTTAAATGATAGATTTGAAATTTTATTTTTTATGATAGTGGTCTAACGTGGACTACAACAGTTTCCAAGCAATTTGGTCTTCATTGCAAATTAATGAAGTGATAATTGCGCTTTGCAACTTCTAGGTGAAGAACACGGCAGTGGTGCTACCTGTATTGTGCAATTCGTACATCTACATCCAATTGTCTGTGTGAGCATGTTAGGTAAGAGACTTCTGAAAAAAAAAAGCGATGAGACTTTTTTAGAAAAATCACATCTGTTGTGGAGATGTTTTAAATTCTACAAGTTCCTGGTTTTGTTTCTGTATCTCACTGAACATGTAAAATATCTTGAAGTGATGAGAGATTGTATGGAAGAGGTAAGAAGGAGACCATTTATGAATCAGTGTGAGCTGCTTTAAATGCCCATAAAATTATGTTTCATTATAGAATCTTACCTAGTTTCATCCAGTTGTTGTAACTGGATTTTTATTTGTCCAGGTAGGACCTGTGGTTGAATAGGTACATCCAGCTTCCTGGGAGGCTGTTATGGTGTCTGAACGGCTTTTTGCAACAGGATCAGATTATTGGCTTGGGCTGTACTTGTACAAGGACATCTGTCAGAGGAGGGTCCGCCACTCGGTTTTGGGAATTCGGCAGAGGCTGGGAGCCAGGGTCCATCTGCCTCTTGTATAGGCAGGAGCTTGACCTTGTACATGGGGTGCCAGGAGCTCTAGTGTAGTGCCTCTGACTCGGCAGGTCCCCGTGCTGTCGTGGCTTTCTGCTGCATACACATCCGAGATGGTGTTTTTAACTCTGAACTAGCCAGGAAGAGATAAAACTTCTGTATAGTCAGGTCTGTAAAGTGGACTAAAATAAACTTTGTTTCAATTAAAGGAAGTGTATTTATACTGCTTTTATCTATTGGTTTAATAACATGATTTAAAATCACATCTTCAGTGGTGCGTGGACAAATTCATTGTGCCGACCAGCCCTTAGTCGTATCAAAACTTCCTTAAATCAGTGGGTCGGGACTGAGAACTCTCAGATATTACTCTGATGTGGCCACTTTGCGCTTTTTTTTTTTTTTTTTTTGTTCCTTTGTGTGTGTGCAGTATATGTATTATAAAACCAGGAACCTGTAAAGACAGTTAATGCTTTGGCCCCTTGGTTTCTTTGTGGGTATAGTGGAAATAGTACTTTCCTAACGTTTACTAAGGTCCTGCAGCAAAAGGTGCTGACATAAAATGAACAATTAATAGCCTGAGATCCTAAATATAACATTGATGTGACTTGGTTTTTGAGGCAAGATGCTTTTCTGGTAGAAGTTCTTCTTTGTCTCACTCCCCGCAAAGTGGCAGTTATTTCTCACAACATACTTAATTCTGTCTACTTCGCATCTCCAGGTTTTGTCCCACGCAGCAGCTCCGTTTGGAGCTTTACTGTTCCCCAGCTGTGCTACATCTGGTTGCGTGGGGCAGCATCTGTGTTTCTTGCAAGGGCTGTGCATGTGGGTGACGGTGAAGCAGGGGTTTCTCTAGCTGCTGTGCTACCATATGCTCTGTTAGTGTGCGCTTCATTATCACGATAGGAGTTTACCTCTTTTGTTTGTGTAATTAACTTTGAAGCACATAACAGAAGATAAGGCTCAGGGGGATCTTACCAGTGTGTCTAAATACCTGATGGCAGGGTATAGAGAATATGGAACCAGGCTCTTCTCTCTGGTGCCCAGTGAAAGGCCAAGAGGCAACGGGTACAACTGGAAATACAGGAAATCCTGTTTAAACATACGGACCAAGCTTTTTACTCCAAGTACAATCAAACACCCCAGAGAGGCTGTGAGGTTTCCATCCTTGGAGATACTCAAAAGCCTGGCTGGTCAGGATCCTGAGGAACGCGCTCAGGCTGACCCCGCGTGAGCAGGGGGTTTGGCTGGAAGATCTGGGAGGGTTTCTTTCAATTTCAGTCATTGTGTGATCCTGTAACAGGTGTTGTTTGTTGTCATGAGTTTTAATTCTAGCGCTTTAGTGGTGAGGCTCCTCGCTTTGTATTTTAAGACCTGGAATATAGAACAGCTGCAGGTTTTGTGTGGGTGAAAGCTGAAGAATGATGACCTTAAGAAAACCCCACACCCCAAAATACTAGTCCTAGTCATCCATTCAGGGAGAAAGTGAGGAAGGATGCGTCTTAAGTCACTTAGTTGTGTATGGTAAATGACTAAGAGTAAGTATTTACTTTTAAGGACCCCTGTAGGATTTCTTTCCCCTGTGATAAGTGAATAATTCCTCTCTGGTGAGCTTGACTTCAGAAATCAGGTTGGACTGGTACATGAGTAATTCACAAATAGGAAACCCATTCCTTCCCTGGCTGGGTCGAGTGAGTTTGTCAGCTGATGACTGATGTAAAAACAAACGATGACAATATAATCTTCAAAAAACATTTTAGCATCATAGCCTATATAGTATAGATGTATTAAGTAATCAATATACGGTAAGTTGATGGTAATTTTTAATAAGTCTGGAAACCGGGCTAAGCTTGACTGTGCAGAGGACACATACCCCAAGCAAAATCAATTGTCATGCTTTGTATAAATTTTAAACAGTAACATTTTGTTATGACTTTATGGAATTTCAGTGGGAGCCATTGACTTTTGTTTGTAAGATCTTAAATCTTGTTAAATCATTGAAGTACAACTTGATTCTAACAGGGAAAATGTGGTGGTGTCCTAGTGACGGCACTGCATATATAGTTGAAGAAATCAGAGGTTTTTAATAATGCAAACCAGCTGTATCATCTCTTTCATGCCACCTTGAAATAACTTGGTAAAACCTGACTTCTTAATGGTGAATTCTGTGTTCCTTTAAGATGTTTACATGTTTAAATAGGAAAAAAAAGTAAGTACAAGTTCAACCAGTCTTTGTCTATTTCACAGAGATTTCCAAGCAAAGTGATTTTTTCTTTTTCACAACTTTTCTCTCTAAATGTGATATTTATTGGTATAATCATTAATTTTAAAATATATCCTTTTTTCCCCTTTTTTTTTCCTCCTTTTTTTTTTTTCTTTTTTTCCAGTGGGAAGAGATTAGTGGTGTTGATGAGCATTATACTCCAATAAGAACTTACCAAGTGTGCAATGTTATGGATCACAGTCAAAACAACTGGCTGCGAACAAACTGGATTCCACGCAATTCAGCTCAGAAGATCTATGTGGAGCTCAAGTTTACCTTGAGGGACTGTAATAGTATCCCTCTAGTCCTGGGCACTTGCAAAGAGACCTTCAATCTCTATTATATGGAGTCTGATGATGACCATTTGGTAAAATTCAGAGAGCATCAGTTCACGAAGATCGACACCATTGCGGCTGATGAGAGCTTCACCCAAATGGATCTTGGGGACCGAATTCTCAAGCTGAACACAGAAGTCCGCGAGGTGGGGCCTGTCAGCAGGAAAGGCTTTTACTTGGCTTTTCAAGACGTAGGTGCGTGTGTTGCCTTAGTCTCGGTGCGAGTGTACTTCAAAAAGTGCCCTTTCACTGTCAAGAACCTCGCCATGTTTCCCGATACGGTACCCATGGACTCCCAGTCACTGGTGGAGGTGCGGGGTTCTTGTGTCAATCATTCCAAGGAGGAAGAGCCGCCCAAGATGTATTGCAGTACAGAAGGAGAATGGCTAGTGCCCATAGGGAAGTGCTTGTGTAATGCTGGCTATGAAGAAAGAGGCTTTGCGTGCCAAGGTAACGATGCCCTCCATGTTCATAGTTCGATGATTAACAGGGGCTTCACTTTGTGCCCCTACTCTGTGTATTGGGTCCTGTTAATAGTCTCCAAATTCTTGAGAGAAATAAATGAGTTCATAAAGTCACCGTGAAAACGGGGTTTATTTAATCTCTGTACATAATGTAATCTGCTAAAAATATTTGATAAGGGTCAGTAATTGATTTTTACTTAATACAGTCTGTAGCAAATCTAACCTCTCTTACCACTCTTGGACTTCCTTCCAGTAGATTATAGTTTTCTCAAATACATTGTTTGTGTCAAAATATTTGATTTTTGTGTGTGTGTGTGTTTGGTTTTTTTAAACTTTGTGGCTTGATGTACAAACTTTGCTACTGAGCTGTGCTGATTAATTGGCGTTGGTCAGAAAAAAAACAGGTAGCATTTTTTCAGTTAGTATAGTTCCTAAATGCAGGTGCATTTTGAAAATCAATATTTGGAACTTCAAAATTGCATTTTCATGAATACTCATATATTTAACTCAAAATAGTTGTCTCCAAGCTTTTGGTTTCTCCAAACTGTGGTTATGTGAATGCTCCCAAGAATGAGACTATACCAGAGATTTTGAGGTTGTCCAAAAATGGTCTTTAAAAAAAAGTTAGAGAAATACATATTATGTTTACCTAATTTTAATATCAGACAAATGATGGTGTTATACACTTTCCTTTTTATAAAAGTGCATTTTGAAGCTTAATCCTCTTTTCACAGAGTGCCTTAAAGGGTGCTGGCTGTGGCAAAGGGTTTTCCATTAAATAAATGAGTAAAAATTGATCAGTAATATCTAGATACACCATAGATGGAAGGAGTAGTAGCTGAGATATTTACCGTGGGGTGTGTGTCTGTGTACGTGTGCATATGCAGATATCCATAAAACCAGAAATTTAAAGTATTTTGAACCTGGTTGAGAGAGCGCCTGTTCCTTTTTCATCAGTACTGCCACAATCTTTACGTAAAACAAGGAAGGCCTGGGGAGCTACCAGGAGCCCACCAAACCATAGCCACGTCATTGTGAAAATTGTTGCTCTATTTAGGGTGACTTTTTTCTCAGAAAATGGCAGGGAGGCGTGGGAGGAAAGGGGTAGGCGTGTGTTTGGTTTGGTTTTGCTTTTAACTAGATTTTAAATTGGTTTTACCCTCAAAATGCTTGGAGTAAACAAGGCAGCTCGCACAGAGTTCTACAGAGATTAGAGTGAGCTTACATCCATGTGTGAGTATATCATACATGATTTGAAAGGCATAAAATTAGACCGTAGGACTACTCTATTTTTCTCTCCCCCCCACCCCTTTTTTTTTTACTTCCTCACCAGCTTTTGATTGAGGGAGTGATATACGATGAAACCTTTAACAATAGCGACAGTTCCTCCTGGTATATTCTGATTTAACATGTAATGTTCTACTAACTTTTATCAGAAGTCATATTTATCAACTCCTTTCAGTGTGGTGTGACTGAAGTGGCACTCTAAAAGCAGTCAGTAATTCAAAACCTCCCATTTGTTGGCATCAGTAACTCGGCAGGAGTTGGAAAGCTCGGAAAAGAGAGTTCAGGTTTGACCTCAAGCTCAAGGCTGCCCCTGCACCTTTCCTTTTCCTTTTCTTTGCTCCTTTTCTTGCTCCTTCCTTTTGGGTGTTGGGGTTGAAGGTGCACTCTTTTTGCCTTTTTTTTTTTTTTTTTTTACTTTCTTGGCATCAAAAGTTCAGTAGAGTCAGGATTATAGAATCTATAGAAGATCCAAAATGGTGTTACAAGCATGGGCTAGAACGAAGGCATAATTTAGGGGGAAAAAAGTTTCAGTTGAAGTTTGAAAGAGTAGTAAGTTATAAGAATTATCTCCCCAGTAGTTGAAAGCACTCAATGACTTAGTGTCTGTCACTACTTGATGCTACATTTTTGATTTTGTTTCTTTCTGTAACATTGTGTTAGGAAACAATGTCATTTTGCACTAGCGGGGGATTATCACTGACAATTAAAATGAAGGGCCCTAATGGTATATGATCAGCCTATTTAAGTTTCATTCAGAACAGTTTTTTTGGTACTTGGAAAAATATTAAGGCACAGTCATGCCTCCTGCCGTTATCCACAACTGCTTCGCTTTCTCTGCATAACCAGGAAAAGTTGATGTAAGGCTCGAGCCATTTTTTGTTATTGGTGTACGTGTACATATAAAAACATACGTGTTTTTATAACACATTTGTACCTAAGCTCTGAAAAGCCAAGACTGGACTGTTGGCTTTACTCAGCATATTGGTTCTTGTTGGAAAGATTGTTGTTCTGTTCTAGGTCCTACCACCTGACAAGCAGTTTACATGTACAGCAGCGCGATACCTACCTGTCAGTCACTTAAAGAATCAAGACCAATTTTGAGGTGACCATCCTCATCCTCGTTAATGTGCGTGTGTGGAGAAATGATTTCTCAAAAGCGAATTGTATAACCTTGAGGAATTTTGGTCTTCGTGGTATACTTCAGGTGAACAGCTAAAGATTTAACATGTCGTCTAGGAAAGACTTTTGCACCTGGTCAGTATTTTGGAGGGGTTAGGTTTGTATACGGTAAGGTAATATATGTTGGGGAGCATGTTGGAAAAAATGCTCTTTCATACCTTTTCTCCCCCTTAGCTAATATGTATGTTAGTTAACTAAATGTGGTATATTTTATCCACTGTAGACTGTTGCTACAGCTTTGTTAGTACTTGCATAGTAGTGATCCTGTCTACTTAATCTTACTGTAGTATGTCATGGTTGAATAGAACTTCTTCCTCACAGTGTCTTTTCTAAATCATCTCTTCATGCCGTTTTGGCCAAACTACATCTTTATAACATTGTCACTCAGAATTAGTGTGTTTTAATTAGGGGGAAAACCCAGCTGGCTGGAACTGCACACTAAACCTAATGTTTTATGGTAGTCTCCATCCTGTTTCCCAGTCAACAAGGATAACTCATCTTTTCCATTTGTTTCCCATCAAACAGTCATAGTAGATCAGATCAGAGGTTTGTCTGCCTTAGTACCCTTTCTCCGACACTGGCTGACGGTGGATTCCTAAGGAAAAGTATAAGAAACTGTGTAATGTGCTGCTTTACTGGGTGTACCTGTCACCTTCTGCCAATCTACTTTTGACTTTCAGAGATTTAAGATACATTTTGTAAGAGACTGTGTGCAATAGCAATCAGTGACCTGTCACCTGTTGATTTTTCTATTTTTTGACTCGTTTGTATTTTTAGTCTGTAAGTTTTTATGGCAATGGATGCTGTATCTTGTCTTGTGTGGAAAACATATATTCTTGCTATGTTCAAGTCTTCTGCTTTAAGTCAATTGGATAAAGTTTTCCATGTCCTTGTATAGTGAGAAAATAACTGCTCCCTTTTCAGCTTCTGGTTTAACAATTTTCAAGGACCCACTCATGTTTAATATCTCATCTCTAATACCTATTTCCCCCACTCTCCTTCTCTACTAGTGCTTTCTTATTTGGAGGACAGGCTAATTGCTCCCTACCCGTTGCTGTACCTAATCAAAGTAAATGACGTGACTGTTTGTTATGAAAAGGCCAGTGAAGCTTGTGTATGTGCTGTTTGAAGTCCACCAGGAGATGATACAGTGGCATAGTGTTTGGAACAGCCCAAAGATCAATGAAAGAAAAGGAGCATTCACATCACCTGCCCAGTGAGTGATTTGTATGTGGAGAAGCTAGGCTCAGTTTGGTTTTGAATGCTGCAGAAAGGAAATAGATCTCATGATGGGAAGGTGGATGAGCTGGGGTAAAAGTATCATAATAAATGGGAAAATGTAGGATAAATGTTAGAAAAATGCTTTTAGTTCTGTAATGATCTAGAATTTCTCCTTGGAGAAATAATGAAAGCCTCATTTCAGGAGCTGTTTCTTAAAAATGCAGTAATCGGATGATAAAGGGAATCCTGCACTGGCAGGCTTGGACTAATAAATTTCTTCCATCCTGAATGTGTCTATGCTGTTGGTGGTTTATTTCATGCACTTCAGAAAGACTAGGTGGCCGTGGAGAACGCTATTTTTCATGATGGTATACTTAATTAGCAAACATGCAGCGGGCAGTTGTATATCCGTGTGGGAGTATGAGTGAACTTGAATGTTCTTTTGAATGCTTCTGACAGGTGACCCTCTAGACCAAACCCAAGCTTCATGGCTCCAGTTGTCACACGGAAAATTAAATTGGTGGGCCTGAACAGCATGACTCAAAAAGCACAGCTTTCTATTTTCTGCATGCTATCATTTCAAGGTTTAGTTCTGAATTTTAGTTGCTGGAATAGAGTAAGTCTGAATTGTAAATTTCCTTTGTAATGCTGTGTAATAAAATTTTAAGTTTTAACCGCAAGTGACTGACACGTTTTCTAAAAACAAACCAGAAGAAAAAAGAGAACGGAATCCAACAGTCCTTCCTTATATACAGTTTTTAGGTATTAATCAGAATGAATGGGAGAAAAGGGAGTGAGGGGTAAAGGAGGGAGAGGTGAAGTTTGCCCACTGTGCCTGGTTATTGCAAAAATGTCCTCACAAAATTTCCCCTAACACTAAATTATTCAGTGCTTCAAGTTTTATAGTGAGCATGGACTAAACCTTATTTTTTTTCTCTGAGTTTATGGAGATATAAAAGGAATGCCATCTGCAGCTGCTAAATCTGAACTATTGCATAGATTACTTAATTCTTTCAGTATAATAAATGCTGTACTGGAGATAAAAATATGTAAAACATTACTAAGGGTGCAAAACATTTCTCCAGATCTCTTTTCCCCCTCCTATGCTTTAAATAATCGTTTTGTCTCTGCATAAGGAAATATACTTCATACTTGCTTATATCAGTGGATAGAAGATAACTTTACATGTAAAGAAAAAAATGGTGCTGTGAGGAGCTACTCAACTTTGTGCAAGTGAAAACAGACGGAAGGCACGCGTGCTTGCTGCAACAGCAAGGATGGTAATGTTTTCCCTTGGGAATAGCCGAGTGGCTTGGATGTGTCCGTTACGCTACAGAAGTACGTGGGTTTAACTCTTAGGCTTTGTATAGGAATAATTATATTTAATAAAATGTAGGATCTGATCATACGAAGATCATATCATATAACAATAGAAGTATTAAAGTGTTTCTTTTTACATGAAACCTGAAAAAGCTAGGGATTCCCATTTTTTACAGCAGAAGTTTAAGGTGCTTTTTTATTTTTCCCTTCATTTTGAAGTATTGTTTTGATTTTTAAAAGCAAGAGAGATGTTTTTTAAAAGAGACTCTTAATCTTTCAAGCTAGTAAACTAAAATGACAGAAGCTATAAATTATGAATCACTTTATTTGTAAAATATTCATTGTTTTTATCCACTTTATATTCTATAAGTACATAAACAGAGCACACAATGAAGGATTTACCTTCCTGCTTAGAGTTTATTTAACTCTTATGAAAGTTATGTCAGAGATAGCCAGATAATTTGTCATAGGGGAAGAATTATGTTGCATTGAATACTTGGAAGATTGCAGCCAACTTTTTTTGTGACACTTGCTCTGTTCCAAATTTGGAAAATACTCTCCAATTTGTACATCATAACCAGTAGATCTAAAATTCAGGTTTTTAAGGCAGACAAAATTTCTTGGGCACAATCTTATGGTTTGTGAGCACATTTGTCACACATCCTAAAGAGATTTTTTTGATGTGACACTATACGGATTCTCAAGTTAGAAAAGTGTTGTTTCAGTGTTAATTTATTTTTATATATTTTATATATAAAATAAATATAAATATATATTGTTACAGTGCTCTGTAGTTAGTTGAGAAGAATCTTTACTAAATTTATTGGAGATAGCAATAGAAATATTTAAACAAAGACATAATTTCTATTATTTTTTAATGCTCAATGATTGGGAACCTAATGTCAGTGTTCTTTGGAAAACTTACTAACACATCTCTCCCGGTTGTTCAGGACTACAGTGTCAACGTAGACGTGATCAGGTAATTCAGAACTGAATTTTTGTACTTGAAACTAGTTGGGAAATGAAAAGGTTCATTCAGAAAACGAAATAATTGCAAAAGTCTTAATGACTCACAAAATGCAACTTAATACAGTTGCCCTGTATGTTTGTTCAATCTGGATCTCTTACCAGTTTAGGGTGGTGCTTGCTATGCCACAGTGCGCTTATTTTGGCAGTTTTTTCCTTGTCCCTATCACCTGCTTTTCAAGCAACAAGAAGACACCCCCCCCCCCCCCCCAAAAAAAAAAGCAACACACACACACACATACCCTCAACAGTGGAATATACTGGGTATTGACCCAGACCCTTTAAAATTTAACAAGTATGTGTAAGACATTTGCTTCCTCTTTTTAACATAGAAATTTTCGCCTTGGTTCTCTGATCCTTATGTGTTCAAGACCGCTGCTGTTGAATTTTTGTGCAGGATTTTACTGCCAATATCTTACAGATGTCTATCGCAGAGAATCCCAAGGGATCTTCCTGGCATTTCCTTAACCTTTTCATTTTAATGGCTTTGCTGCTTTGGAGGCTTTCAAAAGATTAAAACCTAAATTAATAGTATCATCCTGAGCATGTTTTCTCTTGCACTGTCTTTGGTGACTTTCAATGTGATCTTAGCTTGGTGTTGCACAAAGATTGTATTGTCAGTGTGAATTCATTGACCACAACACTTTTTCCATCGGTTTCTCTGCCACTTGCATCTGTGTATAGAGCTATTTGACAATCCCTTATTAGTTCCAGAGTGGAACTTTTAAGGGCTAACAGGGGTATGCATTACAAATGACAGCTGGTACTAGACTTTAATAGAGAGCAATTGTATTGAGAGCTGTAAGTTTTGATAATGTTCAACAAAAATGCTCTTAAAGCAAGAGCTGTATTGAAAGATGAGTACAAGATGACAATATCTTCTGCATGTCTGCTGCTCCTCAGCGTGAAGCACAAGATGTGCTGTTGGCAGACATCTAAATAAGCAGCAATTGATATCAGACTTTATTGAAACACTTGGACTGCAGAAGTTTCAAAACTGACTGTTTCCAGGATTGCAAACTGAATAACAAGGGTTGCATTTGTAATGTCTTGTTTTCTTTGCATTTGAAATTGCAACTTGATTTTTGATTGCACAACAGGAACATAATAACTTGAACTTCCCACAGTCTTTTTAGGGAGAAAGGATGAGTACTTCCTTGCCTGGAATTTGTAGTGTCAGCTTTAAGGACTTGCCTACATCGGCTACCCTGACCATTGGTGTAGCCGTTCTGCTAAGGCAGAAATAGACCTAAACAACGACAAATCCTTCGTAGGTCAAGGAGGCAAACTATTTCACTGTCATGAATCTGTGGGTTCAGTGGTTGTCTACTGTAAGGTTAAAATTTGATGTGATAATTTAGAACAGCTGCTCTTTGACAGAAAGATTCACTTTCAACAAGGGAAGCAAAAGGCATATGGTAAAAGTTGACACTGTGCCAAGCCAGAATAACTGCAGAAGTGATACAGGACAGCTCTTCAACAGCGTGGTTGAAGTAATGCATTTTTACTTGCCATTGATATTTTCAATCTGTATGCTTTTTTGAATCATGCTTTATCCCATGATACTTCTTTTGTAGTTATTTTTAAATGGTATTTTTTAGTAACAGTGGAGATTAAGTGACAGAAAAGGGGTTTTGGGCTTGAAAACCACACGGTTTGCTCATAACTTGGCCAGGCCACTCTTTGGGCTGTAAAAACGTACCAAAGGTTCGTAAAGGGAGTGCTTCAAAGTTTTCAACTGCACTTAACATGCATTGTTAGAGAGGGTGTCTAATACCTGAGTTTATATGCAGAGTATTTAAGAATTCACCCAAGTTGCACTGCTTTTATACGCATATCTAAGTTTTAGTAAATTGAGCGTGTGAATAGCATGAACACTAATGAAAGGAGTAATTTACTCTGCTCCGCCTAAGCAGTAGTGGACATTTTACATGTAGGAGTAAGGAAGCCGTCAGGAGTTCAAAATCCTAGGAAGAATTCAGTTGTTCTCCAATTTGAAGGAACCATTTTCCACAGCAGTTAGTTCTAGGCGAAAAAATACATCAAGTCTCTTCTTTGATTTGGCAGAGATTTTCAATGGAAGGAGAATAACAGAAGAAATTACTTGGAAGTAGCCCTCAGCTCTAAGAAATGACACTAAACAAGTGACCAAACCCCTTCCACCAACAGCTTACTGCTATGAGCTCATCTGGTTTTGTGTGTCCCCCCACCCCCATATACTGAGACTGGGGCACAAAATTGTTGTGTGAGGAAGAAAAAAATTGTCTTCCATTCTCAGAAAAAAAAAAAAAAAAAAAAAAAAAGAGAAAATCTCTAAGGTGATTATTATAAAGCGGTAAAATATGTTGAAATGGTCATCTGTTACCCAGCTGAAGTAAGAAAGGACATAAAGTTTGGCAAACATTAAAGTCGAATATTAAATGTGTTCTTTGATGTTTTGCAACCTTTCACAGAGTTCGCTCGTACGGGGTTTGACCTAACCTGAACAGTCCCTTGATTTCTGTAAGAGGTATTTCTAGGATTTACGTATGCATATATAGAATTGTTTTATTTATATATGTATCCTGTAGCTTTTTTATAATGCAACGTTAATAGTAGGAGGCTGTAGGATACAGTAAATAAGAATTGTTCCTTTGCTTTCATAATGAATGGCATAATGTAGTCATTATTATTATTATTATTATTATTATTATTATAGAAAGAAATACAGGCAAATTATTCAATCGTATGTAGTTGCAGTTTAACAGGGGCATCTCCAGCTGCTGTATCATGCTTCTGTAGATTACAAAACAACTTGAATTCTCTGAAGGTTTAACAGGTTGGTTTTTTTTTCCTTTGCTTCTTATTTTGGTAATGCAATCCTAATACTGAGATGACATGTATGGGCAGTTATTTTAACAAGCTGCTCTTCAAATCTGTTCTAGGAATTTCCAGGTTGTGCTCCCAAAAGGATAAGATGGAAAACGAAAGCAGGGCTGAGGGATTGTGACTTGAAGTGAAGTCAAGGTGTATTAACCATGAAAATGAGATCACCGTTCCAGCTGTAAAACTCATGTTCATCCTGGGGGGAGGGGAAAAAAAAAAAAGAAAAAAGAAAAAAGAAAAAAAAAAAGATCTGGGTAGGAAGCAGGACACACTAGACACTAGCAGAAAATGATGTTGTTCGGAAATCTGAGTTAACCACAGCTAATGAACCTTCTGTTTCATAAATTAATAGACCATTCATTAAGCTGCTATTTTTATACAATATATAATGTCTGACTTCTTGGACTGTGAAAAGCTTTCACGTCAAGGCTATGCAAATACGTATTTGTAAACACAGGGGATAGGATTAGGAAGACGTAGAAATGCTACTTGTGCGTGACATTTAATAAGCAGTGATGGTCATGTTTCCCATGCTGTGTGAGGGGGTGAACTGGCAGGGAAATTAACAGTAAAAGGGGTCTCAGCTTCTGTATCTTTTCTCTACCCACACTAACTGCAGCAGGTGGTGGAAGAAAGCAAGCTAAAGACATTTTTTTAGAAGGGTCAGTACAGGAAAGAGAACAGGAGTAGAGAGAAGAACGGAGGGGAAAAAAATACCATGGTAAGTAAAATATATCTATGTAATTGTTTCACTGAAACCTAAATGCTGCAGTTAATATTCCTTAAAAAAAGTAAGAAATTAGAGAAAGGGAAGGGTGCTGATTTGAGTTCAGACAGGAGTATCATTTAACAGTGTCTTTAAATGCAGATGAGTATCTCTGCAAGTTTGCTCTGTGTCTAATTGCTAAAAAGACATTAAATTTTTAAGGTGGGGAAGAATGTGTTGACCAAATCTTGCATGGAACGGCTCTGCAAATAATAATAATTAAATTGTAATAATGAGCCTGTTACACCGAGAGATTCAAAACTGATCCAGTTACACTGGAAAACCATATGGGTTGTTCATAACCCTGGCCAGGCTACTCTTCGAGCTGTAAAAATGCGCCAAAGGTTCGTAGAGCGAGTGCTTCAAAATTTTCAACCGAACTTCCGCGCAGTGTTAGAGAGGGTGTCTAATACCTGAGTTTCTATGCTTTTGGCTGAGTATGTAAGAATTCATTCAAGTTGCACTGCCTTTATGCACATACCTAAGTTCTAGCAAACTGAGCATGTGAATAGCATGAACCCTAATGAAAGGGGTAATTTACTTTGCTCAGCCTAAGTAGTAGTGGACAGTTAACATATAGGAATAATGAGGAATGAGGACACATCTCCTGTGTTTCACTGAGCACTGTCTCAATGTAGTCGCAGAAAAGATCTGTTGTTTTCTCAAGAGCCTTCCTCTCAGAGGAAGGTGATGTGTAAATGGTCTCTCTGATTCTCTTCTGGTCAGTATTTTAAGAACGCTTCCTTGATGTTTCTTTACATCACTGAACTCTCAAGAGCTCTGAGTATGTACTTTAGCGGTGGTTCAGAAAGGGCTGCATCTTGCCCTCGCCTCGGTGGGTTTTTTTTTTTCCGTGACGCAGTGATTCAATGAGCCTTCTGTCTGGTGGGCTCAGCCCTGTGCTGGAGTGCTTACCAGAAGGACACAAGATAAAGCGCTTGCCAGTGGCTGTGTGTATATATATAGTTTCCCTTTGTAACTCTGATTTAGAGGTGCAGTTTATCATCTGCATCCTTTGGGAACAGCTGCCTCCTGCTCTGTTCATAGGCAAACAGCTGCTGTGGCCAGGGAGGGAGGTGTGTGTGGAGCTGGGATGTCCCGAATACTCCCGCTCTCTGCCTTCTCTAGCCACTTGCTCACAGCAGGGATGAGGAGGATACAAGCGGTGAGTCCCTGGAAGAGCTGGAGGAAGACAGTAGCAGAGGGTTTTGGGCTGAGTAGCAGTTAATCCTTGTTTGCCCCCACACTGCGGCCATGCTACCGATCCGTTCTAATCCGCAGCGAACCTGAAACGTGGTTGTAACATGGAGTGTGTGAGTTCTCACTCTGTCGGATTTCTAGTCTTACTTCTGATTTGCATCTGCAGGGTGATAACAACCTGACCTTTTAATTCGTAATCTCTTTGCTGAACAAGTAGACTCTGGTTTTCCCCCCCAAAAGTTAAATGTTAGTCTTTTAATTGAAAAACACACAACCCCCCGCCAAGTCCTGTGGTAAAAACAGGTGTTCAGGCGCAAGTCTGTTTAGAGTAGAGTTTGTTTAAACATGGATTAAAAGCTGCTTTGGAATGGAGTACATTGTTTTCCTGTGCAATAATTACTTTCCAGGGGCAGTGTGTTTAAATTACTGCCTTAAAACCCAGACCGGCCATCTATCCCAAATTCTCTTATAATTAGGGATTATCTTATAGCCTGTCAGTTACCCATCTGTTGCGAAGCTTCCTTGTCCATCTTGCCATCACAGCAGTCAAGTTGTTACCTCACACTTGCATGTTAGCATCAGATCCCCAGATGTGCATCTACAGATTGCACGTGAACCAAGTTGAAACAACTATCAAATCTACAGGTGGTTTTTGGTTTTTTTTTTGGTTTTTTTTTTTGTGGCAGAAAAATATTCTACTATGTTATTAATGAATGCAGTATAATATATGCAATGTGTTAGTTGCATTCATGAATACGTATGTGGTGGTGGAAATAGTTTCTCTGTACTAGAGAAAAGAAGTCCCAGGTTATAATTCTCTCAAAAAGATGGCAGAATAAAAAGCATGCTGGTTCGATGATATTTTTTTTTTTAATTCTTGTCTGTTCATAGTCTATATTAGTTTCATACGATGCTTTAAAATTTCCACTATTTGGAAGAACATTTTTCCCCTGTAACGTAGTAATTTGGCTTTTGAGTTGTTGCATTTTTCCTTTTCCTCTGAAGCATTGGATTGGCCACAGCTAGCAATTGGATGTACCTTGAGGGTACGGATGCTCCTCCAAGTTAACTTTTCCAAGGCACTTGGGATACCATGTTCTGCTCCTGCCTTCTTCATTAATCTTTTTGTTAGATTTGACATTTGAGGGCAAGAAGGGCATTTTTCTCTAGATCAGTTTGATCAAGTCTATCAGATTCCAAGCCTCCCCACCCAAACACGTGGAAACACAAACTTATGCATTCATTGTACTCTGGGATACCTCTGATTTTGTAGGATCATCTGGGAGACCAAAAAAGAAATAATCTTTGCTATATTGCTCTGAGCTAGGACTTTGGAAATGCTCTTGACGTATTAGAGATGATGTGTTTTGAAATGGTTGTGGCTTTTGGTCTTTTATTACAGATTGTAAATCTGATTTGGGGCATTGCAACTTGTTTTGTGGTGCTTGATGATGTGTTTTGTTGACTTTCTGTGGACTATTTCCATAAGCTGAAAATCTGGCTGTATCCAAAGATTGATTTAAAGAAACAAAGGAAAATCTGGCTGTATCCAAAGTTTGATTTAAAAACAAAGGAAAAGCTGGCCGTATCCAAAGGTTGATTTAAAAACAAAGGAAAAGCTGGCTGTATCCAAAGGTTGATTTAAAAACAACCCAAAGAATTAATACAATGTTGCATACTGTCTCTGCAACCCATTTAGAAACACTCCTTTTGGAAAACAGTCATGTCCTGCTGCAATCTGAGGAGGTTTCTAGTTGAAGAAAAAGAAAAATGTATAGTTCTTTCCTTCCTATAGTAATTATAAAGGAGTTTGAAGTCAGAGGAACTTGACTGTTACATGCTGAAGACTCTTGGGCATAGGCAGTGTCATTCACACCAGGTCCCAGTAGGAGTTTCCTTATGTCAAGTTGCAAACATGCAAGAGGTGGGACGATTGCAGTTTTATGTAGAAATTGGGGGGAAAAAAAAGTTTGAAGACACAACTGTTGATAGAGGTACAAAACATTTTTTTATGGTTCCATTGAAGATTCACCAAGAGCATGCTACAAGGCTTTCATAAATTCTAAAAAAAATGTTTCCTAAAGAATAAAGGCTTGTTCATTCTGGAGTAGTTCATCTGAAGAGAAACTAGTCAAAATGACCAACAGGTCTGTGGCTACTGTTCCCTGAGGAGCAGGGGCGTGTGTGGAGGAGGCAGGAGGGGTTACGGTGCACACAGCATGCCTCACCTTCTGCATCAGCAGCTATTCATAACATCAAAGCGTTCATTTTTTCTTTGTTGTTGTTGACATAACTTTTTACTTCACCTTCTCATGCTGTGATGGACCTGCAGACCTTTGCGCAGGCTACTTTTTTATCCTTGTCTAGCATGTTCCTGTTTTGGTAGAGAGAGGCAGCTTTCCCATCTCAGATAGCTGGCAGGCTGCTTGGCTGAGGATTGATGCTCGTTGCTGCCTCTCAGTAGGAGCCGGTGGAACCCGTGACAGAGACAGATGATGGCATGCTGGAGCCTGTCAGCTGAAAACGGCAGTGGCCTGAGCGAGGAGGAATGCTTTCCTCATCAGCAAAGCTTGCTTTCCCCTTCTCTAAAGGTGGGACATGGGGGAACGGTTGCCTGGTGGAGTATATTTTCCTTTTCTTTTGTCTTTACATTTTATGCACAGGGTCTCCAACTGCGTATAGGGGTTGCTCGTGCCATCTCTGAAATCAGTTGCCAAGTTCTTGTTGATTCGATGGGAACAAGCTAATAATTTTAAACAATAAGAATTTTTTAGACTTATGAGAACATGCGGCTTCTTAATAAAATGCTATTCCTCTTACATAGCAACATATCACTCTACAGTTAGGGAAATCAGTACAATAAATCAGTGGATGAATTTGTTTGTTTTTTTTTTGTATTTGTGAAATACCTTACAAATCAGATTATGAAATTTGCAGAGTTAGGGATAAATCAATTGTTTAACTAATTTACCAAGTGAAGACCTTTAGCTCTGTCAGTCATTTAAAACCACTTCATATTGTATTGTAATTTAAAATACAAGAGAGTTGGTGTGCTAATAATATTAGTCAAATGGTATTGCTTTAGATTCCAGTTGGCTAACCTCCATAAATAACGTCAACATGAACTTATAAATGTTTCAATGAAGTATGTAACATTTGGGTGATAACCAATTGAAGTGCACATTATCCAGTTAGAAAAGAAAAGCAGTTGGTCATGTGATTTTGCTAATAGATGGAGTCCAAATTTCAAATCACCAGATTAATGAAAAATGTGTAGTTAAAGAGATTCTTTAGCAGTATGTATTCAAAAAATATCTTTACAAAAAAAGAAAAACCAAAACCAAAAAACCAAACCAAAACCAAAAAAAAAACCCAGACCAAAACCAAAAAAAACCCCAAACCACCAAACCAAAACCCAGCAGCTGAGCTTCACCAGCACAAATATTTGCAATAATTGTGTATTTGTGTGTGTGATTTTTGTCCAGCTGATACTTAGGTTAGAATGTAGATAGCTGTGTACACACTGGTGCTTTTACGGCTCTTGTTATTCAGGGTCCAGTTCGACAGCTGCATGTGTACTGGGTAATTGTAAGAAACTTCATGGAATGTTTGTACGTCAAGACTTTTTAATTTTTATTTTTTTTAATCAGTTACCAAAAATATCACCGGTTGCCCATACATGTCTCGTTACAGAAGAATAATGATAACCTGAAGGCATTGTTTTTATTGCTTTGGGGTTTGTATTTTACAGAGTCCTCGTGATCACAGTTTCATTATAGATGTGCATGAAAAATGCTGCAATTAGCAATATATTGAAATGGTTTGAAATTTTTGTGGTCCTTCCCTATAATTTGAAATTTTCATAAATTAATATGTTCACAGGACTGAACTTCTAGCGTGCCCAAGGGCTTTGGGTCTGGGCTTCTGGTTCATATCAGTCCTTTCAATGCCTTGAAAGAAAAGCTGTCCTTTTCCCCCAGTTTTTTCTTGATGCGTATTTTCTCTCAGTCATACCTATACATACATCTCTGTACAGACATGTATAAATACATGAGATACATCTCACAGAGACAGGAACTGAAAGTCTGGCCTTTACTTACTTTGCACGTCTTGGGAGAGTAATTTATAAAATACTGGACAGGGAGATTTATTTGAAAACATATGGAAGCTATGGGGGTGAAGGCTGAAGAGGCTACCTGTCCCAGCATGGGATGGCCCGTGTCACCCTGGACAGAAGCTGCTGGATCAGGCTGGCTGGCCCCGTGCTGGGGCTGGCAGCCTGTGTCAACCGAGCTTAGTGACCAGGGGACGTATCTGGCTCGCAGGCTACTGCTGCCACGTAATGTATTGCCTTGTCAGTAATGCCACGTAAACGCAACTTGCAATAGAGGAATCTCACCTAATGCAATGTATGTTAGAAAGCAATTAGTAGGTGTTACATATTTCATCTAAAAGCACGTGGTGGTAATGCGAAAAGAGATTGTATCTATGTGAATTTAACTACTGAAGAGACACAAACTTGGGCTTAAATAATAATTGGTGCTTTTAAACATGGGAGGTCTGTTTTAAAACTCTATCTTAAAGACTTCAGGGCATATGCAGTGAAAACAATCAAAACTGGTGCAGAAATTAAGTATTAGTGTTATTTAAACCCCCTAGCAGCTCTAGCGCCTGTAGCCCCAAAAAACTGTTTGTTTGCTGGGCTTAATCAGAACTGATTTGGTTATTTTTTTAAACAGCTGTTTTAGTCTGGTTTACCCTGAGGAAAGCTCATAATTCTAATTACAGAGCACTGTTTAAAAAATAATTATCTAAGTAATGCACCAAATTATTACGATCCGAATAGGTGGGTTTTGTTAATAATTTATGCTTTGTATCTTCTCAGCTTTGTTTGCACGTTATGTGCTTTTTAGGAGAGCTGAAGCGTGCTCTTGTTAAGCTTCAGTCTCTTGCTCGCTGACTTAACTTCTGCAATACAAGTGATTTCCCCCAGATGCCGGTTCCTGGTGGGCGCGCTGAGCTGAGGTGCTCAGCCGGCAGCTCTGTCCCTGCACCTGCAGTGGTGGCACTTCTGAGACAGCAGCAGGTACCAAACTGCTGCACCCCCCCCCCCCCCCCCCCCATCCTCTGTGGCTGGTGGCACCTGTGCCAGGCCAGCCTGGATGATCACGTCCCTGATGGCACAGCTGAAGGGTGACTGCTTTGCCCTCTCACGGTGTTGTCCTGCAAGCAAGTTTTATACAGGTTTCCATTCCTTTTTGGAAGGGGGAAAAATGCAGGCGCTCTCTAATACCCGGCCTGTGTGCGTGCAGCTGTCGTGGGTTGCTGTGCAGCTGAAAGCAATGGCTGCAGCTGGTCGAGGGTGCTGAGCTCCGATGCTGCTCCTGCTCCACAGCTCGATTCCCACCTTCACCTCAGGGTGGATCTTCTGGGCTCTCCTGCAAGCTGCTCTGTGTCTTGCTCCCATAACCTACTTTTTATTTGCTTCCTGCCTTCTTGTGCTTATACCCATTCCCTTTTTTTACACCCTTTGCTTTCTTCAGCGTCCAGTGGTTGTATAGCTCACCCATCTGCATGGATTTTCTTGACTGGATACGACCTTTTCTTATCATCGGGGTTCCAACGATGCCCAGGAACTGGCTGGGCGTAGCTCATCCTCTTCACTCAGGAAAATCATTGCTTCTAGCATTTCTGGTAAATTATACCCCCAGGGGCTTTTCTAGGAGAAGGTGACTCTCCAAGAGCAGTGTTGATTATTACTTTCTGACCTCTTCCACCATGTGCCATTCTTCTTTAAAGCGTGCTAAAACCATTACTGTAGTGCACAGGTCAGTGTTTGGAGACCAGGTCCTTCCCTGTGCAGAAACAGCCAGTCCGTGGCTTTTCAGACCTGGTTGCAGCTTTTGCCCACTTTGGGCTTCACGTGTGCACACCAGAGAGGTCGCCTCCCAGTTTTGGGAGCTCTTTTTTGCCATGCTGCCCTCCTGCACTGTCCTGTATTGGGCTCGCCTCAGTCCCAGGGATGCTGGGGCTCTGTGCTGGGGAGGGGGTTGAGGACCATGATGGTCCCGATGTGTCCCACAGGAAGGCAGGCAGCAATCCCGCCGTACGCGTGCTGCTGAAGCAAACCCAGCTGTAAGCTCCAGGTGCCTGGAGGTACATGGGCACTCATGCTACGCCCTGAAAGGGTTCTGAGAGGCTACATCCCTCTAAGGGCTCAAGTTATCTATATATTTCTTTTATTTATTTGGTAAAATTTGCATTCCAAGGGCCAATTTGATGGGTGTAGAATTTTTTTTTTTAGTGAAGATGGACTAAACCACAACTTGAAGCTATAGAAATACTGAGCTCTGTTAAATGCAAGTTTTCCTTCTTTCTAAAAAAAAAATCTCATCAAGAAGTGTCTCATTCATATTTTATTGTGCTGATTATTATATTTTTGAAGAAGCCTCTTTAAGGATCACTCAGGGAATTTAATTCATTAACCTAAAAGCACTTTGCAGCATAATAAAATATCGCCTTGAATTTACAAATAGAGTATTAAAACAGGAAAAGATGTGGTTGCTTGGTCACATAAAGCTGTTGCCCACTGACAAACCAAACCCAGATTCCTTGAGTCTCATCTCTGCTTGCTTCATGAACCATGGCCACCTCATCACTGTTTGGGAATGATAAATGCCTCCCATTTAGAAGCACATATGCATGTTCTGCTAATACAGTAAACAATGAAGCCTTTCAGTATTAAGTGTAAGTATTCACAAGAGGCCAAGCCTGTGGTTCTTACTCAGACAAAGCTCTTGTGGGCTTGAGTCAGAATTTTGCTTTGAATGATTACTAGACCAAGCTCATAATGTGTGTTTAAACCTTCTCAGGGGAGGAAAACATCAAGCATGAAACAAATCAGAAGTAAGATTATTTTTTTTTTCTTTTCTCCCCCCCACCATGGAACAAAAGAGAATAAATGTAGTATCACTATGGATCAGATCATATGAGAAATCCCCTTGCCACAGAAGTGAGCTGACTTTTGCTGTGCTTAAAACGGCTTTCCTTGAGGTCAGTTAACATATATAACTTTCATAGTTCATCTGCTTAGTGATTTACAGCTCAGTAAATTAGATAATGGGTGTTATTCCTCACTAATATTCTGCAAACTAAAAGTTTAGTGAGGGGTCTCACATTTCGTGTTTATGCAGTCACATTAATTGGACTTTGGTTTGGAAGGTTCAGTTTCAAATCAAAGGGGTTATTTCTTCAAGATTTTTTCCAACCTAAACGATCCTATGATGCTCTGATTTAACTCAGCTACTGTGTTCTCCAGGCCACTACGCTTTAACACATAGAGATGAAAAACATTATTGTGGATAGTTATTTTTAAAAAAACAGCAACATCCACCCGAGGCACCCAGACTTTACCAGGAATGCATTTTGGAGGTGAAGGTACCGCAGAGTACTTTGATAGGCAATTTAAGAAGAATTATTTTCATCTCCTGTACTTTGATACGCAAATTAGGAAGAATTATTTTCATCTCCCCTCCTCCCTCACATAACCAGATGTCTATAGTCTGAGATGAAATAATCTTTTCTTTGCATCCTAATGGCAAGTTTATAGCTGCTTGTGAGAAACCAGTGTTTACATTTCTGTGTTTTCCTTTGACAGTATAGTCTGTCTGTCATTCTTATGGTCTTTGTCTTTAACCATTCTATGTTTAGGTATTTTCTACAAAGAAAAATCAGTCATTCAAGAGGAAATGGAATCATGTAAAATAAAGTTGAATATAAAAATTAGGCCATGCAACACACAGTACTTACAAAGGCAATAATGAAAAAGGTTAATTCTTATTTCTTTGGGTTTTTTATTTCCTTTTATTTCCCCACACTCATAACATCTTGTCATAGTGAATTTGCCGTGGAATTGCCAAGGAGCTAAATGTAAGTGTTCAGTGGTGGGCTGCGGGGCTTAAACGGGTCCCAGCTCTCTGATCTTTTGTAATCTTGTTCCTCCCGGGAGCTCGTTGGCAGCAGCGAGGGTTCCTTGAGCGCCTGAATTTGCTCGTAGGTGTGCGTTCCAGAGCAGAGCTTTTTCGTGGTTTGTACCTACCTTGAGTGTTTGTGCCTGTCTTTAGATGTGTGTAGCATACACGTACAGGATTGGCACAGCTGTGAAATGCACTTGCACGGGTTTGCACTGGGCTGTTTATAATGGTGGCAGAGCAATATAATTTTATTGAAATCTCATATGCAGCCATGAGCAGCCTTTCAACTCTCTCCTTTCCTACCCGTAGAAGGATCATGCCTCATGTGTATACTGTCATAACAGCTCAATGGGTTTTTTTTCCAGCTGACAATGTAGGGCTAGTGTATGTGTGGAATACGAAGTAGCTAGAATATCAGAATTTGTGATTCAAACACATTCAGAAAATGGTATTTTTGAAATACCAGATGGTAAGCTTCCAGTAACCCTGTTTTTTAGGATGACATTCTTGGATTTGTATGCTTAAGCATAGATTGTTCGTTTACTTTCTCACAGTCACCCAAAAATGTATGCACATGCACACATCTTGTCAGTTTGGAGAAGGGATTTCAATCTTGATGTAACAGTATTTTTGAGCAGAAAATTGTTTGGTGAAGGATTTTCCAATCAGCTATAATCTTGTATGTCTAGGTAGCTTTGAAGTCATTCTGGTTTTGGAAAAGAAATACATTTCCTGCTTCAAATATTGAATCCTCCTACAAAACCATGTTTGTCCAAAGATGTAGGAGAGCAAAATTAAATCAGGGATAACTTCCTTATTCTTAAAAGTATCATAGTTGCAAATTGGTATTTTATATATATATATATATATATATATATATATATATATATATATATATAAAATAATTGCCTGCATTAGTAGAAGTATCATTTATTTTTAAATTTTAAATTAAATACTAATGCAAGTACAGCTTGATGTAAGAGTTTTTTTCTCCTGGGAAAAAGAAAATTCCCACCTTTCCATTGAATCTTCTGTTCCTATCCTAGGAAGACCAGGGCTAAGGTTGTAAAACTGCCACATTTCTTTTTTATATATAGAAAAAAGAATAATAAAAAAAAGTCAGGTCCTTTCCAAGTATATGCTAAAGTGCTGAACAGCCATATAGTGACCTTGAGTTTTAGAAGTTTTCTCATTTTGATGTTTTCAGGCTCAGGCAGATAGATTCTCAGTAATCAATACTCTTGGTTCTGCAGGTGACATGATATGGAAAATAATCACAATAAACATTTTACACTCTTCCAACTTCCTACACTACCAAACAGTGTAAATGATGCATAGTATGTTAGGGTGTGCAGCAGTGCTTTTATCCTCACATTTCTAGAGGACATCTGTAGTTATGTCCTTACTTTAACCTGTTTTGTCATTGCCTTATTGCACTTCAAGTTCTGGAACTGCTTGCGTGAAACACCGTGGATGCTGAAAATGTACATGGATTCAAAAAGTGACTGTACAAAAAACGATGGAAGAAAAAAAATCTATCAAAGGTTATTAGATACAAAGGCACCTTCTTTGGCTCAGGAAGTCACTTTGCCACAAATAGCAGGAGTCTAGGAAAGTATTCTGAGGAGACATCAAAACATTTGTCTTGTTGCTATACTCTTGTCAGGCATAGGCAGTTAGAGAGATGGTCTCCAGTAAGGACAGAGGTCTCTGTAGACATCTGGTCTTGCATGGTAGAGTACTTCTAGTAGTTCTTACTTTTGTAAGGATATTGGCTATGAAGTTTTACCCTTAAGAAGCAAAATAACTTTATTTGCAGCAAACTGGCATTCAAGATCAGTAGACGTGACTACTGAAAGGGTGTCTGGACCATCTCACATTTATGCTCTGAGTTTCTAAAAACAGTTACTCTTCCAATTTTTCCAGTGGTGTCTAACCATGGTTTGAATTCATACTTCCAACACAATAGCTCTGAACTTCAAAAAGTAGAAGGGAAGCAACAAAGTTCCCCCCACCCCAGTTTTGTGGGTGAGAGGAGGTAGTGTATCTTGCATGAGATTTAATGCTGGTGGAACTGAAACATGCTCCTGTTGTAGAGATGTATTTGATAAATAACTGCTGCATGGTAAGAAAGCACCAGAAGGCAGGAAGAAGGCTATCAAGTGAATCTATCAAACCTGTCAATATCTAAAAGTAAGGTTATTTGCTTTCCCCTGGAGCTATGGCAAAGAGAAATGTCTATGAAGAGCCTAGATCTTACTTCAGTAGGTACAAGGATGTTGGGTTCTTTTTGTTTGTTTGTTTTGTTTTGTTTTTGCATAAAAGAGGTCATTTATTTGATTTTATTTTTTTTAAATAAAATTGACGTTTTGCAGATAATTAAACTATTCAATGGGCTGAAATACCAGACCCAGATGTACAAAGCTCAGAATGGCCATAATATTTTTTCCTTTTGTGCCCTTTCTGGAACAGCATAATTTTGATTAATATATTCTGATAATTTTTGTGAAAAGTAATTTACTTCCTTCTTGTCTCTCAAGTAACAGATTGCTGAAGTTGAACCTGTGATCAGGTGCCTTTTCAACAGACAGTTTCATATTCCAGTGACTTTTTCCCTGGCCTGGTTGGCTTGATTTATAATAGATGAGATTAGTGTGAAATTAAAAATTAATTAATTTCAATGAATTTGTAATCAAGCAGACTGGCCTGAGCTGTGGAGGTGCTAATAGGTCTCCTGCCTGTCCCCCTCCAGCCAGCTGATTCCTCAGGGTGCGGAGCAGCTGCACAGGCAAACCTGACATCTGAGCACAGGCGAGGGGCAGGGGTCTGCCTGCCAGCCCCCTGGGGCCAGGCTCCCTCTGACCCTTCAGGTTAAGGAAGAAAGTGTAACAGCTTGTTAAAATAACACGGGAGTAGGATGGTCATGAGCAAAGCCTGTATGAGTAGTCATTGGTGTTAATCTTTGTTACCTGCTTGCCCTCTGGGGTGTAGATGTCTCGATACGCTTAAATACTTGCGGGACAAGGTCGTTGTTTCGAATGCTTAGGAGTAATATACTAGGCTATGTGCTAGAGGGCGGAAACATTTGAAAAATTAATAATTGGCTTTTTGAAATTAATAATTTGATCCTTACTGTGGCTTGCGGGTGGTGTGTAGCCCTTCAGAAGCCTCTTCAGGAACATGTTTGTGTAGGTCAGGTAAGTCGTATAGACAAGCTAGAGCAGAGATTTGGATGCTGCGGAGTGCTCCCTTCTATCCTCTGCAAGCTCCAACCTTGCTCATGGCAGACAAGTTACAAACAGTCCAGTCAACAGTAAAAGGACCCCTAAACGCTCAGTGATGTGATGTATTCTGTAGAGGAATGTTCTGACATGACTGAATCCATCCTGTAAAAATAAAAATCTCCTTTACAGCAATTTTTGTATGGTAGGGAGGTAATTTTCTGAAAACTGTCCCTGTGACATGGAAACATGCCAGACCTGAAGAGCTAGTTCTTCATCACCCTCTCTGGTTTTCCTGTGAGAGAAGAAAAAAATGGTAGAAACAGAGACCACATCACTTTGCTTATCTCGGTTGCTTTCTGAAAGCCCTCTATGATGTATTTCTATGTAAGGTGAGCATTTAGACCCTGAAACAGTAAGATAAAAAGTATTTCCGATCTCCACTGAAACAGCAGGTTAAAAAGGCAAAAGGGTGTGATACCAGCCTGATAAACGGCCCTTTCTCTCCCCTGTCAGTCATCATACTTTGACTTTTCTGGTGGCTTGGATTCTGACGATGTACAGCTTCAGAGTCTAGCTGTCCTGCTCTGTTCAAGAAGAAAAGCTTCAAGAAGAGATGGTTGGGTTTTTTGCATACAAAATCTTCAATGAAGTAGTAGCTGAGGTAAGCCATGTGATTCCATGCAGTATTAAAAAAAAATTGTAAAAGAAAAAAACCTTTTGTTTTACATTTTTAAATTTAGGTACTTTGTGAAGTTTTCAAGTTTTTACCTGTCTGAGGGTAAAACAGGAGGGATGAATTAACGTAAGACTAATTTGATCAACTGAAAAAGGTACGACTGGATTTCAAATGAACTTATCGTTTTAACATTTGACCAAATATTGACTAATTATTTGACTAAATGCTCCCCTGACAAAAAAAAAAATAAAAAAAAAAATCTACTGGCGTTAGTCTGTATCAGGCTACAGATATTAGGCAATTGTGAGTTATGCATAAATGTTTCCCTTATAAATTTATCTTTTCATGGATGGATTTCCATTGACTTTTTGTTCTCCCAGAGGACCATGGTTTGGCTCTGTGTTTTGAATAAAATTTAAATCAATCTGGAGACTTAGAGCATACCTAGTAGCACAGAGTCACCTAGTGTATTTCTGATCTAAATTGAAGTGGAAAGAGTAGGTCTAACTCAGAGATGCTAAACTTTCATTATTTGTTCTGTGTCTAGTAGGAATACAACCATGGTTCTATCTGATGGGCTTTGAAGGTCACTTTAATTCTTTGAAGGCTCAGGACAAATATATACATTAATAAGCATCTCTCCTATCTTCACACTTTACTGCATTCACTTATTTTTTAAAAAATCTGGACAGAGCAAGAAAAGCAGAGGGATAGTCTCATGTGGTATCCCTTTAGAAACATCCTAATTGCCAAAATATCATCCTGGTTAATATTGAAGCATCACTTGCTCCAAGCTTAAGATTGGTGCATCCCTGTGACTAAGAAACCAAGCATAGGAGGCAGGAGACCTGCATGGATGAGCAAGGAGCTTCTGGGAAAACTCAAACAGAAGGAGAAGGTTTACAGAATGTGGAAAAAGGGACAGGCCACCTGGGAGTGGACATAGGAATGTTGTTGGAACATTCAGGGATGTGATGAGGAAGGCTAAAGTCCATTTGGACTTAAATCTGTGAGGGATGGCAAGAACAAGAAGGGCTTCTTCAAGTTCATCAGTAGGAAAAAAAGGACTAGGGAAAATGGGGGCCTGCTGCTGCATGAGGTGGGTTCCCTGGTGAGAAAGGACAGAGAAGGCACAGTTACCGAATGCCTTTGTTGCTTCAGTCTTTACTGTTAAGACCAGCCCTCAGGAATCCCAGACCCCAGAGGCAAGAGAGAGTCTGGAGCAAGGAAGACTTTCCCTTGGTCGAGGAGGATCGGGTTGGAGACCATTTAGGCAAAACCTGACACCTACAGCTCCATGGGCCCCGATGGGATGCACCCCTGAGCGCTGAGGGAGCTGGCAGGTGCTACTGCTAAGCCACTCTCCATCTGTGAAAGGTCATGGAGAACAGGAGAGGGGCCAGAGGACCGGAGGAAAGCCGGTGTCACTCCAGTCTTCAAAAAGGGCAAGAAGGAGGGCCCAGGAAACTGGGGGCCGGTCAGCATCACCTCCATCCCTGGACAGGTATTGGAACAGCTCATCCTGGAGGTCACCTCTGAGCATGTGGAGGAAGAGAAGGTCATCAGGAGTAGCCAACATGGATCCACCAAGGGGAAACCACGCCTGACCCAGCTAACAGCCTTCTGTGAGGGAACGATGGCTGGGTAGAGGGGAGAGCGGCGGACGCTGCCTGCCCTGACCCCAGCGAGGCTCCTGTCGCTGCCCCGTCCCACGCTGGCAGTGAGCGCAGGGGCTGGGCGAGGCGAGGGGACAGCGCGGGGGGCTGGGGCCTGGCTGCAGGCAGAGCTCAGGGGCTGCCACCAGCGGCGCAGGGCCTGGCTGGGGGCTGGAGCTCGCGGGGTTCCCAGGGGCACGGCTGGGTCCCGTCCTGCTCGGCTGATCCACCGCTGGCCTGGGGGAGGGGACGGGGCCCCCAGCACGTGGGCTGGTGGCACAGGCTGGGGGGAGCGGCCGGTGGCCCAAGGGGTGCCGGGGGGTGCCAGCTGCCCGCGGGCCAGCAGTGTGTCCCGGGGGCCAAGGGGCCCGTGGGACCCTGGGGGGCACGAGGAGGAGCGTGGCCGGCAGGGCGAGGGAGGGGACCCTGCCCCTCTGCTCTGGGGAGGGCACGTCTGGGGTGCTGGGCCCAGTGCCGGGCTCCCCAGTTCAAGGGAGACAGGGAACTACTGGGGAGGGTCCAACAAGGGGCTGCAAAGATGATGAGGGGCTGGAGCATCTCCCTGATGGGGACAGGCTGAGGGAGCTGGGGCTGCTCAGCCTGGAGAGGAGAAGGCTGGGAGGGGACCTTACCGATGTCTACAGACACCTTAAGGGCGGGTGCCAAGAGGACGGGGCCGGGCTCCTTTCTGCGGTGCCCAGGGACAGGACACGGGGCGACTGGCACACACTGCAACACGAGAAGAGGGAAGAACTTCTTTACCTTGAGGGTGATGGAGCCCTGGGACAGGCTGCCCGGGGTGGCTGTGGGGTCTCCTTCTCTGGAGACATTCAACCCACCTGGGTGCGATCCTGTGCAACCTGCTCTGGGAGACCCTGCTTGAGCTGGGGGTTGGACTGGGTGGTCTCCAGGGGTCCTTTCCAACCCTGACCGGTCTGGGATTTTGTGAGTACATGTACATGCATACGTAAACGTTTATATGTACGCACATGTAACAATTTCTGTAAAACTGTTGCGAGATTTCCTTTCTGTTTAAGGAAGTCAGATTAGTTGAAGTAAAGCTGGTAACATTTTACCTTCTCTGCTTCAAAACCAGACATAGTAATATGTCAGTATTTTCTTTCGTGTTACACCATGATTGCTGACTCAACCATAATGAAGCATGGCAAATATAAATGCCGAATATTCAGTCAGCAGCAGATACTCAAATGAGGTATCAATATGTGAGTCAGGATGTAGCTAAAAAATTAAGATTAATGGATTCACTTTTTCCCTGTGAGCATACTCATGACCAACCCAAAACTGTCTGGTGCTTTGTTTGAATGTTGTATTTGAATTTTTCCAAGTGGAATTGATGTATCCTCAGCCATCAGCTTAGTGAACTATGGAAATGTGACCCAGCCTGGCTAGGAGTGGTGTTTGGGAAGGATGGGCGACGTGTGGGAATTGGTCAGTGCTGCTTCTAGAGGGACCTTTGGTGGACAGACCCACAAAGGGCAGCCTACCCACCTTCTGCCTGCTTGTCACAGCTATGAGAAAAGGTACTTAGTGACCCTAAATAAAAATGAAAAATAAGAGCAGCAATGCACACGCAGCATATTCGTAAAGGCTCCATATGGATTTATCCTGTCACAGGTTTAATGGAGTGGCTTACAAGTATGTGTAAATGAGGGTTTGTACATGAAACGTCACCATATATTATTATTTAAATGTAAATGCAAATATCTTTGATCTACTTTGAGATATATATTATGGTTTTGTCTGGTAGAGTAATATTTTTGCTGTTAATGATAATGATGGTTAGCATTTTATTAATATTTATTTTGACACCTAGTGTGCTTTTAACAGTTAGATATCTTGTAAACACAGGGAGACAGATGGGTTGCTTCCCTGAACGCCATGCATCCTAGAATTTTTTTTTACCAGGCCAGTATAATACAGAAATCCTGCAGTGGCACAAATTAGTGTTTTTCAGCATTTTTTAATTATTATTTCCAGATCTTGATTCCCCCCCCCCCCCCCCCCCCCCCATTGGAAAGCAGATATATGTATATAGTGAATTTAATCTTGGCTGTGTGCTTCCTTTTGTTAAGTAACTTTTGTAGAGTATCTTAGAAGTGGTCTAAGAGCTATAGGTTGAAAACAAAACGCATAAAATACTTAAATGCTTTTATTTTAGATCCTTCTTTCCAAAAGTTTGATAGCTGACACTGACATTATGATACCCTTAAGCTTTTGCCTCTATGTTTCTCATATATTCCTGAGAACAGGAATTTCTTATATTTTAAATATTTTGTGCTAGGTAGTGACAAGAACTTAAATAACCACAATTTTTGCAAGAGTGAGGAAAGCTGTCTGATCTGATTGTATAGGATTGATATATGGATGGGTTTTGAAATATAATCTCAATAGTTTGGGTATATTCTTCCTACAAAGCATGCTTCAGATGTCACACTAAAAAGAAGATTGAACCACACCATGACATTGCTGTTCCTAAATTGTTTAATATCCTAACTATTAATCCAGTAAACTCCACAACAGTACAAGCCCATCTTTAGCCATTTCTGCCTTTAGTAAATCACCAGAGTGAACCTGAAGCATGTTTTTTGAAACCTAATGATTTTTTTTCTTTTCTTATTTAGAAATAGAGTGAAAATATATTTTGATTTGAGAGCAATAGTTTTTCTATACATGGGCTCTCAGTGTTGCTAATGAAATATCCAGTCCATATTAATTACAAGACTGTGTTTCTTAAGTTAGGGCACGGACTTCTTCATGTTCAGAGCATTCTTGAAATGGGATAAGAAATAACATATTTATGATGAGCTTGATCATAATATTTAGGATAAATTTGCTTTCAAATTCATCTGGTTTAAGGAAACGTGGGAGTCCTTAGGGTGTTTTTTCATCCTCCTTCAATACTGTTCCCAGGTGTCATTCAGTTATTCCCAGCGATAATGAAAGATTTATGCATTGACAAGTGGTTAAAGCAGTGCTGCAAGTGATACTCCTGATCCCAGCAGGAATTGCTGGCATGCTTGCATTTTTGGAAGATTTTGCAAAGTTTCCCCTTGTGAATAACCATAAATTAATTTCTGGAAACTTTTCTTGTGGAAGCTCATGTCACCTCTTCTGGCCTAGAGATTCCTGAGGTGCATAATAGAAGTTAATCCAGTACATTTGGATCTGAAAGGATCTGAAAGGGTTTTAGTATATGAAAAAAAGGATTTTTCAGGCTTATGAAGTAAGAACAATTACCATCACATAACAGTTTGAGTACTTCTTATTCCTTTCACCCACCACTTTCTTTAAGAAAGAAAGGAATTAAAAAACCAAAGAGAGAAAGAAAGGGGAGAAAAACCCAACAACTTTTAAGGGCTCAGAGTAAGCCGTAGTTGCTATGATCGTGCTCTAACTGCAGTCAGTCTCTTGAGACCTGTAACATGGATTAAATTCATCAAAAAGAGAATGTGTGTCAGAAATGACCCTATCTATAATGGGGAGAGATTGGGTCCTAGTTTCATGGTGTATTAAAAATAAAGGCCAGCTTCAGGTCTCACACGCAAAGAACAGAGGGGAGGCTTTTGGGGAGATTCGAGAGTCAAGCAGTGACGATATAAATAAGCACTTGCCTTGATTAGTTTGTGGCTTTGAATGAGCTTCAAAAGCCCTTCTGGGTAGCAGGGAGGTTCTCGGACAAAAAAAATCCAAAACACAAAGTGCAATCATAAAAGTTTGGTCTGTCTGCTTTGGGGGAATGAGGGTATGGTGGGTATCTTTAAGAAATTGTTGAATTTCAGCTCTTCTTTCCAGTAGCATTTAAAAACCAATGGCTACCATCCTACACTGCATCTTAGTTGTTTCAAAGGCAAGAGAGTCCTCAAAGAGAGCCTGCATATAGTGTACGTATCTTGTTTGCTTTTAACACTTGGGGAAATTGAATTTATGATAATCTGAACTGCACGGGGCCTTTCATCCACAGATGACATGAACAAAACCACACAGAAGTCTAGCTCACTGTATGCAATAACAGCAGTCCAAACCATGCGCTTGGGGCTTTAAGGTTTTCAAATTCTGAAGTGAAAAAGTTTGTAAGCTTGAAGGGGCTGGGTATCAGTATTTCAAAAATATCATTAGAAAATATTGGTGAAGGTCACAGGGGCTCATGGATTCCCCTTCCCATCCTCAAACAGGCTGGCAGTGGCTGTGTTATCATTGCCACCCCACCAACCCCTCCAGATGTGCTTTCCTATTAAATACATTTACAGTCAAAGGCACGCTAATGTGCAGCAATTTGCAGGTTTAGGACTAGGCAGCTGCAGAACTGGATTTGAAAGTTCTTCAAGCGGCTTGAGTGAAACAGGCCTATGAAGGAAGGTTCAGATGCATTGAGGATATCTGAGGTATCAAAGTATTTTGTACATCTGATCGGCAGTAAGATTTTTATATTATTTTTTTAACCTGTCACTGCCCTGTATGCAAAGCTATGTACAAAATGAAAATAAGACCAAGAGATAGATCAGTCAATGCATAAGTGTTCTGTCGGTCTTTTGAGGGGAATTTTTTGGTCCAAACCAAATTAACTGTCCGCTCTTTCTCCTTTGGAGGTTTGAAGGGGGAGCACAGAATAAGACATGATTTATTTTACTAAGAAGTAGACCAGTCCTCAGCTCACAAATGGAGGTGCTTATTTTGGAGAACATGACATCCTAAGAGAAGCATTGAGAACAGGCCTTTTCCTAACACTGGAGGAACTGGTCTGTTAACCTCCTGTTAGTCACCCTACAATTAACATCTGTTCCCTAGGTATTATGATTTGTTTCATACAAATTTTATTCTGTGTGGCTTAAAGGAGTTGTTCGTACATGTGGCAGATTTTTGTTCAGTGCTGCAAAGAGAATGAAGCATGCCTTCTTGAGAGCGCTTTGGTGGTTCTTCAGGTTACTCATACCATTTGCTGGACTGTGAGAAGCTTCCCCAACATCTGTGCAAGTCAACCCCCTTGTTCAGAGCGTTATCTACTTCTCATTTCCTCAGAAAATGAACTGCAAGTTGAAACGTGAGAGAGAACGAGATGGGTATTCATTTTTTTTAATACTCATATGCTTCAGTTTACCTGCTTGTTTTCATGCTGTTGTAGAGTTAGGTTCAGGAGACTGGGGAAAGAAAGCAGGAGAGGAGGGAAAAATCAGTGATGAAATCGCATGTGAGAGTCGAGAAGTGGAATGAGACTTGTGGGCAGCTATTAACTGGGAAATTCCCCATTAAGTCCAGGCAGGATTAATAGTTCCAGGTCAACACTAATGGATTTGTTTCCCCAAGGTTGGAATGAAAATTAGATTAGTGCTTATCTAGGGCCAAAAGCCAGGGCCTGGCACACGCTGCTGCGCATGGAAGAACACAGTGGTGCAGTCTGTCTTCTGGTGTGACCAAATGATAACTACAATAACCAGAGCTTGCCAAAAACATAGGAGGTAGGTGGGTGTTTGCTGTTTTGTCTCATTTTAGAGTTGTTCTGTTGTACCTCTGAGGGAGGGAAAGGTACCTCTCTCAAGAAATTTGGGGTACCATTGGGAGCAAACACAGGTGAGTCAAAAATACTGTGGTTTTGTATTCCTGACCGATATACGTGGATGGGGGTGGAGGAGAGAGAAAACTATGTATGAAGCAGCAAAAGAAACGTAAGGAAACTTGTATATTTTTTGTAAATAGTAAGTGCAAAAATGAAGCAGGTGAAGTATGATGATTACTGACCTTGTAATTTATCAAACTCCCCATGCATAACGTTGTTGCACTGCTTCGCTACCTTATGATATATTCTATTTTGCTCAGATACTGAGATCCTCCTACTCAACCTTTAAAGTCCTTCAAGAATAGCTGACCTTCAAAAAACATTTAAAACAGAATGCCAAATGAGAGTTTTCTGAAGTGAAACTCTTTTCCCTACATCCTTTTCCTCAGATGTTATTCATTGTTTAAACACATTTTGTGCTCTCTCGCTATTACAGCACAGCCAGGCTTGCTGGTAGGACTGAGGAGAAGGAAAAAATAAAAAAACCCAGACCTTGAGACTGCTCTTTTTCTTTGGTAACTAAATTGTAAATGAAACTGAGTAAAACATGTAGCAGAAAATTAGTAGAAATCAAACTGGATCAGTGGGAAAAAGTAACCTTATCCTCAGAAAGCCAAATTCAGAAAGTTACAGAAAATGTTTCTGTGCCTCCAGGAGTAATTTAAGGAGCTGGTGAGCAACATCATTGTTTGCTTTGTAAATGAATTCAGTCGGCTGTCTGCTGGTGTGGGAGCTTGAGTTCTGGGTAGGTAGTTTGCTGTATATTCACTGAAAGCATGTAATTAATTATCTGCGGTTATTTTATGCAGTGGATAAATCAGACGTTACTGGGCCAGCAAACAGGAAAGGAATATGTTGCAGGAAACAATCACGTACCGGCCAAATGAGGCAGGAGGGAGGGGGAGCAAAGTCATGGGCTGGGTGACCCGGGTCTCTTCCATCTCCAGCTTCTATGAAGCTATGAAATAGGCTTACTGGGGCCTTGGGATATTTTCATTAAAAAAATGAGGAGTCAGCAAATGCCGCTGCGATGCACAGTGTGCGCAACCAGACTGCAATTCCCGCTGGAAATCGGAGAGGGGAACGATAGGAGAGGAAATAAGTGTCAGGAATCGCTGGGCTCAGGCCTTGATGCATCAGCCACAGGGTATCGGCTAGACAGGGCTGCTTGACTTGTACTGGTTAAACTCAAAATGCTTTCAAAAGTTTCCGTGACAAATAAGAGGCAAATATACTGCACTTTGAAGGTGGTGTCACAGCGTGAAGATCTGCATTGTGATTGACGTTTGTGTGTAGCAAGCATGTCCCGTGCTGTTTGGCTCTGCCTGTTTTTACATTGTTTGATTCACCTTTTTTGGAGCTTTGGTGAAACTTTCCTTGCTGTTACCTTGGACGTTACTCGAGTATTCTTTTAAGCTGTTTTGATCTGGCCTCTGATGTGGGTCTGTACCCATTTCGGATTAGAGAATGGTCTGAATCAGTCACCCTGGGACAGAAAAGCAGGTACCACGCCGTGCTGGGATACTGTCCTTTCTCTGCCTCTTGCCTCAGCCTGACCTTCCCTCGGTGTGCCTCCCTGCTCTGGGACACGGAGCCCAGCCAGACCCTCCTTCTGTCCCCCTGGGGCTGCCTCTGGGACGCTGGTACCCACTGAGAGGGGAGGTGGGCCAGCTCCTGGCACTGTCCCATTCACCGCTGCTGTGTTTGTCTGAAGTCTGAAACCCAGAGGCCTTGTGGACTCCAGCTGGTTTCTTTTTCCAGATAAACCAAATTGTCCGAAGCCTCATCAGTCAGGAATGTGAAAAGTCAGAGTGTTCAGGTTTCACTGCTTGTACACATCAATTCTGCACCTCTGTTGCACTTCTCTGTCTTCAGTTGAGAAGCATTGGTATGAAAGTTGGGCATAATTTTGATACAAAGTCGTTTATTGTACTAGTTTCAAGATGTTTCATAAAACTGGCCTGAATTCTTCAATAAAACCAGATACAAGGTTGGAGAAAACCTCTGATAGCACAAGAGTTACATGGTCTGCGTTGTGACAGAAGCATTTCACATAGCCTTCTTTCTAACAGCTACTCAGGGCTGAACACAGATCCTCCAAAGATCAGCTTTCCTCTTTGTTAAAGCAAGTGAGGAAGGTTCTTCAGAGAGATTTGTTTATTTTACCATGCTAAGAATTTTCTAGAGAAGCATTGTCAAGATTTTATTTTGGTTATATACATTTGTAGAGGTTATAGTCAGACATTTCAGTATTTTCCTAAACAAAATGAAGCTATGAAGACCATTCAGAAACAGGCCAGCATGTTTTCTGAATTAATTAATAGCATTAAGAATTTCATTTTCAATTGCTTCATAGTCATTGTCATGATTAAAAAAAAAAAAAAAAAAGGAAAGAAATCCATAGCAAAAATTTCCAATTTCCTATGATAAATTTAGAAATGTCTAAGCTAAAGATGAAAGAAGACCCACTGGTTCTGTCTTTCCCTTTCAGTGTTGATTGCTCCCTGCAGTACAGGGTTTTTTTGTGTTTGCTTGATCCTACCCGAAATAGATCCGAAGTGGTGGATTCCATTGTTTCTTTTGAAAAGTTATTCCGGGGTCTAAGAGATGTCAGTCTCACTTACGTATTTCTTTCTCCTGGAACTCATTAAAACTTTTCCCTGTATTTTCAACCCCTTCTGCTTCCAGTTGATACAACCTTTTTGGTTTCCCTTCATTTTCTTGGTGTCTGATGTTCTTTAGATACATCAGGTACATACTGAGCCTCTCCCACTGTAATAGAGCAGCATGTGGGGGAAAATAGGAGATTGCAAAAGTTGTATGTGACACGGATGGTCAGCTCATGGCACCATCAATGCTCTGGTTTCACAGTAGTGTTTCTGTGTTTTGTGAGTAGCATGTTTGCTGGCTCCATCATTCCTCCTCTTCCTTTGTACTTGTTAAAACTGCTCCTTTTGTTTTAGCTTTCCGGGTCTGGAGTGTATGTTAGTGTGATGGTGTGGAAACCTAGAGGAAGGCCATAGAAATGGGATGCTTGTTACTGTAAGGTGTTTGAGTGTTGTGTTATACAGCTGGGCGGTAGTTCAGAATATGAGGTACTGAATCAAACAAGTTTGCATTGTACAGTAGACAAGCCCTCATTTCCTAATTAGAGATGCCATTAACTGGCTGGTTTGCTAGTGTAGCTGTGACTAAGGAAAGTTCTGCTGTCATCTGTCCTGACAAAGCTGTTTCAGAGGACTCGGGGGGGAAAAAAACTGTTCTAATAAATTATTGGTAAGGATGGTTCTTTTGTAAGATTAAGTATCTTTGTTGTTGCCCATGTTCTTTCCTTCCCCATTTCTTGTCCAGTCGACATTGGTCTCTGTGTTCTGTGGCCTTTCCCACTGCTGGCCACCTTTTTGATGTCCTGTTGAAGCATCCTTTAGCATTGCATCTTAGTGACTGCTTCTCCTCAGGCTGAGCATCTTCACCCATGGACTAGTGCATCCCTAGCTCTTCCAGGGAGCGCCCTGTGCTCATGCATAATTCATGTGCCTGAGGTTGGAACAGGACAGCATTTACACGGGAGGTTGTCTCCTGCCTTTCGCTGCATCTAGAGCTCTGCAAAAATACCAACTTTTCTGCCAGCAGAAACGCTGTAGAGCTGGAAGGAAAACACTTGAATCCCTTCCCACTGCTGGTATTCACTAGGCTGAGTCAGAGAAAACGCTGCCAGAACCTGCTGCCTCTCACTCCAAGAATGGCATGGAACCAGGCGATTTTGCTTCGGCTGAAGTGCTGGTGGCCAAGCCGCTGTTGTTTCATTAGAAAAGTGCTTTATTATCAAGGGTTTGAACAACTCTTCCAAATCCACTTCCCATATTTTTCCAGATGGTTTTGGTGACTTTTTTTTGGCTTCAGTATTTCATCTCTAGAAAGGAGCTAATTACGCTGTTCTGGTGAGTGCGTTGCAATAGTGAGTTTATCTTTGTGATACCCAGATAACATAATTGGCTCACGTAATTTAACAGAAGGATCTCCATCAGACCTCCTACCTGAGAATGCTGTCTTGCATCATAGATTTTGCTGGTCCCTCTTGCATCATGGTCTGAGCTGCTTTCTTCCTGGTTAGTAGAATGCCTGCTGCTCCTTTTCCCTTTATTTTCTCTCTGTTTTTTTCTTCTTTCTTTCTTTCTTTCTTTCTTTCTTCCCCCTGTACAAGTATTTAGAGGTTAGGCATATCCTTAATGACTGAGGCACCAGAGGAAATCTGAGCAATGTTCCTGGGCCTTGGATTCAAAAGGGGAAACATATTTTAATGTTTTTACAGGTGCCCCTTTTAATTTTAACAAATAATGTTCTCCTGGAAGAAAACGTCTTCTAACCTAACGTTTTCCAAAAGTATTGACAAAGCTTATGAATAGGCTGCTACTGTGGCTACATGTAGTAACTTACTGATGTTTTCTTTGTTTATTTAGCTGTGTCTTCTGTTCCTGAAAATACTGACTGTGATCTGTCTAGTAGGAGGAGTGTGGAATAAATTATAAGGGTCCTTCTTTGGGAACATGGTGTTCTAAAGTAGAAGTTGTACAGTCATTTGTACTAAAGAAGGAAAGCTTTGGCTCTCTCCAAGGTTTTGGGAAAATCTTTCTTGGAGTGAGAAGGAAAGATGTTTCCTATCATAAACAAACAAAATGCAGTTTCTTTAGTGCTTTTGTCAACAGTGTTCTGAGAGCAATACTTGGGAATGCTAAGTGAATGCCAGCTGAAGTAGGGATGTGACAATTGTTCTAGATAGCTTTAGCCTTTGCGCAGTCATGCTTGCATGCAACCACAAAATCTTCTGTTTCAAGTCCCAACGGGGCTTCCCAAGGGCTAATAGGATACTTTCACTGTTAAAACTAGGGCTATTGTAAATAGGTTATCATCTTACATGTAGTCACATGAATATTCCCTCGAGAACCACTGGACATGATGATGAAATGTCCTTTTTTTTTTTGTTAGTTGGTTGTGGGTTTGGTTTTTGTTTTGTTTTTTTTTTTTTTTTGTCCCCTTTGGTATTATTTATAATGAGTTATAGATTAACTTTTTATTTAAGGCACTTGAGAAGGGCAGCAAGACTACAAACTGTTTCATGCCTAATTTAGAGGGGATTGGATGTGCTTGTACATCTCTTACAGCACTGAACTGTATTTAGGCAACTAAAGTTGGCTGATAGACTGTCATTTTTCTGAGCAAAAAAATTTGCATCACTTCAAAGGAAAAAGTTTTCTGCTATTCTCGCATGATTTCTATACTTGCTTGGCAGTATGCATTTGAATTGTGTAAAGCTGTTTTAAAATATTTTTGTTTATTTAACCTGTGTTTACAGCTTTCCTATACAATGTTGATTTCAGTGCGGGTTCAGTTTGTAGCTCACAAAACAGGGCAGAATAATCTTGATCCTTTCCAGATTTTAATGGAGGGCTGAATGGACTTGGAGACTGACCCTCTCACTTCTTAATGCTGGGTGTCTTCTTCCAGGTGACAGTGCTTTGCTGCCATAATACTAGGAAATTTGTATCTGGAATCAAGGTTTGTTGCTTTGTCAACAGCGCTGTGAGCTGACTGCTGTACATTTCTTTCATAATCCAGCTTCGCTTCTGTGAATCCAAATTCACTTCTGCAATTTGGCCACTTTTGTCTAAGTTACAAATTACTAAGAGCAGAGTTTTGTGATGGCAGTGCTGACACAGCCTGACCTATAGCAATGAAAATACTGTGCTGTTTGAAAGCCTCTTTAATAAGTTTCAACTGAGTTGTCAGTGTGAGGAAAGAGCCACGTGCCATGCTGAGACTTCACTTCCAGCCTTCATGGATTATTGATTGTTCTACCTGCTGCAAGCTGGTACTTTTGGGCAGGGCAAAAGGTGATGGAATGGAAGAGAATTTTTAAATGGTTCCTTGCCTGTGAGGTAAACGGTATTGTGTATCCTTTTATACCGTGTGTCTAAATAAATCCTGAATAATAATATAAGTGAAGGTAACTTGCTGTCTTCTATTTTTGATACAGCAGTTTCACATGGGCATATAAATTAAAAAAAACAGGAGCTGAAAGCAGCAGTGAATGGTAGAGAGCTAGTTTAACTATTTAGATGTTTCGAAAAAAGCCTTATAAAATAAGTTTGATTAAGAGAGTGCGTTTTACTGAGCTTTCTGCATTTGATATTAAGATTTATAAGAATAAACTAAATGGTGCTCTCAGGAAGCCAGGGTTCCCACAGAATGCAGGAAATTACTTTTTTTTTTTTTTTGTTACACTAAAAAGGGGTTTCCGCATTAAAAGGCGTATTTGAGTCACTGATGTTCTGAGGGAGTGCAGCTGTGATACTAATCCAGACCACTGTAATTTTATTCCCATATTAAGAAATAAAATAACCAAAGATGTATTTACGTATGCCTGGCAAATATATTAAACTCAAGATTCAAAAAAGACAGTCAGTATTAATCTGTCATCTTTAAATATCCTCCCTGCCCCCGCTTCCCAACATCACCTTGTTTTCAAATAAGTGTCAGAACTCACTTCCAGCATCAATATTTCAAAAGCTTTGTTCTTCTTCTTCTCTGCCATCTGACAGCTCTTTGTTTCTTTCTGTTTTACTATAGTACAGCATTTGGCCTGAGAAATGTATTTCTTTTCTCAATTAGTCTGAGTTTTTGCTGGGTGCACTTGTGATGTTGAAGTCGATAACCACGTTCTGCCCCTGATACCTGACAAAGCACAAGCACTCCAAGCGAAATGGAAACTCTGATTTAAGATATGTTATTGCAAGCTTGCTTTCACAGTTACTGTTTAATTTACAAAATGTGAACATGGATTTGTTACAGAAATTCCAGAAGATTATGTTTTGACTAAGACCTTAACAGTAGGTTTTTCTCTCTGTGCTCCCTCTGGTTACATTTAGTGAGCATTACATTGAAGTATTAGACTAGTAGGTTTTAATACAGTAACATTTTTTTAACTAACAGTCCTATGAAATGACCTTTCTTCCTTTAAAATTTTATAGATTAGAATTTGTTGTACAGCAGGAAATCAACGCACTTGGCAGTGGAGGGCCGTCTCTTCCTGGGAAGACCAGGCCCTTGTGTTTAAAAGGAAATCCCACTGTGGATTTTCTAGCTGAGGTATTTTTGTAATTGAATGGAAGGCTCAAAATTGAAATGATCTCTTAAGAAAATGCATAGAAAAAAAATCAGGGATGAATTCTTGAGCTATGATCCTGGGCTTTATTTAATTCCAGAGAATTCTGAAAAGAGTATTTTTACACACGCAAAACAAAAACCCATTAAAAAAAAGAAATCAAACTTTTCAAAGTTTCAGGAATTCAAGCAACACTTTGTTTTGTTTTTTAACAGACAAAAACCTCTGGTTTAATTTACAACGATACAGGATTGAACATCTTTAAAATAAGCAGACACACCATTTGTGGTATAGGCGCAAATGAGCATCCCTGGCTTTAGCAGAACACGCAGGATGGGCTGTTCTGAGTGTCATTCGACCCACATCAGAGAAGCCAAGCATTTGTCTGTGCTGTTGTATATTATCCTTACTAGTCAGGTTCTGATTAGGTGATGAAATAAGAATATGACAAGTTAAGTTGTTAAAAACAAGTCTTTGCACTGCTTGTCAGGGTAATGGTGTCAAGACAGTGATTACATCCCAGAAAGTGTAAATGGTAGAAGCATTTCCACATACTTTTTAGATTTTCAAATGGAACTTTGTACTGTCTTGTAGTAACCATTTGCCAGGTTTTTACAATTTCTTACTACTTCACATTTCAGTATGGACCTTTATTTTCCCAGATTCCAGGGATCTAAGATCAAAAAGGGCTTCCCTTTTCATTTTCTTCATTTAACAACGCAAGTTCAGTGCTGTTTACCTTTATTTCCAGCTGTGTAAGACCAGACATTGAATACACGTTTGGTTCACCTACATTTAATACTGATTTGCAGTAACAACATGGTAGAAAAGTTTTTAAGCAGTTCAGAGTTCAAAGTTGTCTGGATCCATTCTGAATAAACCCTAAATTAGTGGGATTAACACAATGGGATCTGTGTTTTACCTAGTAAAGTCCCTCTAGGGGATAAAAATTGCAGAGCATAGGGAAAAAGGCATTTAGCTAGAATAGCATTTAGTATATGCCTCGCTCCAAAGGATGTAGGTACGTGCTTAAATTGAAGTCTGTTTTAGACACACTTCCTGAATCAGAGCCATAGAGAGCAAGAGCTCCTGGAGTACCTACAATAAAGATTGAAAAATAAGGAGACAATGAAGTCAGGCAAGGAAAGAGAATAGAATTCAGAATTATTTTAAACCCAGAGAAATAACAGCTGGTTGTGCCAGTGCATATTTTCAAAGCTTTGATCTAACTCCAGGACATGGCATTTCTGTCTCTCTTTCTCTAATGGGGAAGAAAGTGACTTGTCATTGAAAAATAGTTTGGATTTGAGGAGAAGGTTACAAAACTGAACTTTTGATAAATCTAAACACAACTTGGAGAAAGTCACAGCATCTTGATTTTCACTAGCTAAATACAATTGATATTCAAACAATGCTGTTTCTGATTTTGTGTGAGGCATCAGCTCAGCTCAAAGGTTTTAATCTTCATGAGAAGAGTGGCAGCACCTTATTTTACTGGGTAGCTAGTCCGTGCTTCACTGCACAGAAAAAAAAAATAATTTGCAGATTATATTTGTCTTTGCTTTAAGAAGCTTCACCATGGGTTTGTACTTTTTCTAATATGTCTTTGAAATAGCACCTTTTTAACTCCCCTGAAACATTTTAAAATGGACTTTGGTAGCTTTGCTGCTGAGTGAAGATTACCCTGAAGATGGTGAGTTTTCTTGGTCCCCTTTCCCTATTTGAAGATGTATTTCTAATCCCAAGCACGCTGGAGCATGATTCAAGGCGTATTACTTGATTTTATTCCAGTGCTCTGCTGGTTCCCTATCAGCATCCAAGTATGTCATACCTCTTGAATAAAGGCAGCAGCGAGCATGTGGTTAGCTCTGTAGGTGGTTTCAGGTCGAAGAAGCTGCCTTCTTTCAGGTGGGAAATCAACCTGTCAGACTGAGTTATGGCAACATGATTAGTTTACCGAGTTCATTAAATGAAAACTTTTGCGGCTCTGGGTTCCCATCGCTTGCTGTGTTTGTTACACTGAAACAATCCAGTTTTTCATTCACTGAGTAGAATACCATGTGTAGACCCAGCAGGAGGACATTCCAGATTCCCCGTTGATTTCCTCTACCAGAAAGTTGTTTTGTAATCTAGATGGTGTCACATATAGTATCTGTATCATCAGTTCTCTTTTGTCTTGCTCTCTTGCCATTGTGTATATGCACAAGCTAGTGTTTAGATAAAACATGGAAGACAAGCATGTAACAGAATATCTTCATATATAGATAGAATATAATCAGAGTATTAATTTGCCCTTAAAATATTTGGCTCAGTACAGAAGATGTGTTTTGATACCCACTTTGATATGGCACGTTTGCAATCCAAAAGGGTGGTGGCCCCGCAAGAAATCTTTACCAGAGAATATGGTACAAGATTTGATAAAGGTCTCTCTAGCTCCAGATGTTGCCGTTCTTTGCTATTTTGAGCAGCTGCAGAGCTCCCCAGTTTAGGCACAGTGATAAATTTCACTTACTGTCAGTGAGGAACTGGAATGTGGTACCTGTTTACATTTATCATAGGTTCACTGCTAATTGCTGCCCCCATTCATGAGCCAGTCCTTCCTCAGTGAAGGGGACTGCTGGGGGCCAGAAAGGGCTGCAGGGTCTGGCCTCAGCCTGCCATGGTGCAGCCCTTGCAGGGCTCTGTGCTGGCAAGAACATGGTCTGGGAAGTTGTTCCTAGCAGAAGTGCTGTCATGCGTAGTGTTCATCTTTTCCAGTTTGTTAGCAGTATTATTGAAAATAAACCCAAACAAACAGACTCTATTTATGCAGGCTTCCAACGAGGGCACTTTCAAGATATTTACCTGACGTCGACACTCCTTAGGAGTGAGTGGCCTTCGTGCCATTTTGTGCCTCTTAAAAATCATGCCTTAAAAAGGTTTTTGAAGAGGGGCAGGGTGCTTTCCCTTGTTATTTATTTATATGTTTGGAGCCTGAAAAGAGTGGCCTTCTTCCTAATGAAATGTATCATGTTCTCTTAAGCTAAAAGTGGCCATTTCTGACTTAAAAGCAAACTGTTATCAGTCAGGTATAGATTCTTCTCTGAGCAGTAAGCAATATGCTTAAAAGGTTGTGCAGTCCTGGCTAATACAATAACTGCACTCTGCTTGTCTTTCAGGGAGAAGATGGAAAAGGTCAATGAGGTACAATTGCTGTAGTATAATATTTAGAGATAAAGTACCAGATAAGACCTAATTTATAAAAGAAACATCATGAGCTATCCATCATGAATTAACTTTATACTTTCCTTTTAAGCAGCTGTCTGTAGATAATTGTTTAAGAGCTTAAAGATTTGTTTAATAAATGCCGAGGGTAAATGGAGCTGAAAATTCAGAGAAATGGCTCAATTTGCTCAGTATTCAGTGATAAAAGCTGGTACGTCAGCCAGTTGTATGCATAGAATTTTGACTAATTGATCACAAGTGACATCCCACTGTTCCTTAAATGTGGGCATTTATCTTCAATGGTTTCCTATAAAAGTGCATAGTTGGTACAACATCCACAGTATACCTAAGGTAAACGTGCGTGATGCCTTTTAGGTGGTGTACCCTGTCCTCATTAACTTTTAGCTTAAGCTAGAATTAAAAGCCTTTTAAAACTAGGTAAGATGCAGACATGTGCGTACTGAGTATGGAGACCATCAGGAGTACTGTTGAGCATCTCCAGCATAATTACATGCAAGACTGAAAAATATCCTCTTTTCAATCTATTTTGATTTTTTTTAGGAGAAGAATATATTGCTTGAATAGAATACATATGCCTAATCTTTTTTAGAACAACGCGTGTGTTGTTTCTTGACAATAACACTGTTTTGCAGGTGTAAATTACCTCTAGCTTGCTTTATTTTTTATATCCTATTTTTACACTTGAGAATTAAAAATTAGTAGCCACTGTTTTTCTAAAGCTTCTTAAAGGAAACATTTTTGCCTTCTTGGTATATATTATGTGGAGTTAATAAAACCCAAAAAATCTAGTAAGACGAGCTGCAAACCTAGATGTCTCGAACTATTGTGACCCGTTCTTTGGGGAGTACAGGGAAAAATAATAAAAATAATCTAAAGGGTATCTGTGAACCAGAAATGCATGGAGTGGCATTAAATGCATCAGATTTACTCATGTTATTCATTATTCAGTCTCTGGAACACCCCCTGGAATTCTTTCCGTACAACTTTCTATTTCACTGAAGTCTCAGTAAGTTGTTCCTGAGAAATTGAGAAAAATAAGTCTAGAAAGCTGAGACTTTTTTACATAGACTAAGGGCAAATATTGCATTAGACAGCCTGTCTGCATCCTTGCGACACTGGCATAGGGAGAGCATCTCAGATTTAACGCTAGATCAATATCAAGGCTGCCAGAGTCTGGTGAAGCAAACCAGGGACACATTGTCGTCTTGTCTCTGCCTCCTGTTGTACAGCTCATACAAATCAAAGCGCTTCAGCAGTGACAAGTGATGTTTCTATTCCTATCGATCTCAGCTGAGTGAACCATCCTGGAGGGAATGACTGTTTTTCAGTGTCAGATGTCCTGTGATTCGGTTTCAGACATATTATGAGCCCCATTAGTACAGCTGTTAGAAATGGTCGGAGTTCGTGTTGATACCTACCTACGTCTGTGTAACGCATGGGGAAGTGGTAGAGCACTTGCTGTATGGTTTTGGTGGAGTTTGGTTTTTTGGTGGTTTTTTTTTTTTTTGTTGTTGTTGTTTTGGTTTGTTTGTTTCTTTTTTATCCAGTTGATCAGTAACCTGAAAGAGGAATCAAGTCAAATTATGTGGAAATTGGGTAGAAGCCACAGGTGTATTTGCAGTGCTGGTGAGCCTGGCCCCTTGGTTTTTCCAGGTGGCCTGAGGTCACGCATATCACCGGCAGCCAACAGAGCCAAATTTTGAGGATCAAATTTTGAGTAGATCAACCTCCAAAGATCAGCTGGCCTCACCTTTACATGAATTTAGGCATTTATTTATTTTTTTTCAAAGGTGGGATGGGAAACTAATCCAAACATCGCTTCAGCCAATTTTTCTCTTCCTCAAAAAAAAAAAAAAACCCCACTAAAAAAACCCCAAAAGAATTAAACCAGCTTGCGTCAAAGCTGAGGCTAAACAGCGACTGAATCAAAAACTTATTGGAACAGTTACCTAATTTCAGCACTCTTAACGTAGCTGATCGGATGGGGTTCAGGTTTAGCTGCTGGAATCCTTTGCAGCCACAGCACAAGATGAAGGCAGCTAGGTGCCTGTGCTCACTGCAATGGCTTTGAAGAAGTTTTGCCGGTGGGGAATGAGTTTCTAACTCACAGAACAAAAGAAGTCTGTCCCTGAATATTTGCCTGTTAATATATTTTCTGTTTGAATTACTAACAGTGATTTTGATGTTCAGTTTTTGGTGTTTTGACAAGTATTGAGTATTGTAATGTGCTGGTGAGGAAGACGGAAAGATTCACTCTTCTATTTTCTTGTTTGGTGACAGCCATGAAGAATGTAGTCTTATATTTAGTTCAGGTTTTAGCTAATACTCTGTAGACAATATTGGTGAAATTTTCCCATACTGGTGGGCTTCAAATGGAAATCAGCTGGAAAATAAGGGTGATGATACAATGTAATGTCTATTTGATTTTTATCAGCGTCCATGAGCGTTGTTATCTAAAGTGTTGATTTGTTCCGTAGCATGGAAACCTGTCCTGTTAAGACTGAGAGATTTGCCAAACATTTTTGTGGTGGTGTTGGCCCACTGGTGCAGCAGTAAGTAATCTGAAAATACCAGATCTGTCGTTCATGATTGCTCTGCTCGGTCGTCTGGTGCCGACCAAGTGATCAGGGTTTCCATTCACTGTGAGTTCTGCTTTAAGGAAAATGAAAGGGTGAAAAAAAACAAAGGACAGGAAAAAACCCAAAGCTTATTATTAACCTATAGAGAGCTAGGTGGGACTGCGATACCTATAGAGATCTAGGTGGGACTGTGATACTCACATAGCACACATTTTATGTTATTAAGTCCAGGAAGAAGAGAGTGAAGAGTATGACAATAATTGTTTTTTTATACTGTTTTGCATTCATTTTGCACTGGTTGCAATTGCTACATGCAGTGCGAGCAACCCAGCTGAGATACCAGCAGCACTAGGCATAAAGGATCCTGTGGCCATACAGTTTTGGAAACTTATATATAGCAAACCGATAGTCGTCTGTTGTGGAAGCTTTACAGTAGCTGAAATGGAGTGTTTGATTGACACCATTTCTTCTTCACTCCGTGGCATTGGAATTGCATGTAGGAACTGTTGTATTTTGAAGCATATGAGGACATCTGTCATGGTAAATCTCTTTTTGAACAAAGCCTCCGTGCCAAAACTATGCAAAATTCTGTCAAAGTGTATATTTCTCATAAGTTACATGGTCTGCACCATTAATAATGTCTATTTTGATGGGTGGCAGTGGTAAATGTTGCCTTCAGGATACAAACGTTAAAGCAGCCTTTTTTTCTTTTTTTTTTTTTTTTTTTTTTCTCTTTCTGCCTTCCAAGGTCAGTATGTTACAGTTCTAGTCAGATTGAAGAGACATTCCTTTATTTATTTACTGTTTTTATGCAAGCATTTAAATTCTGCTGAAGACTTGTAGCAAATGCATATACTGTTTAGCTATTTCCTATGTGGAGCAAGCACATTTTTGAAAGGTATTCAAACATCTGAAGTCAGGCTGTTGGCAGTGGCTAGGGTGTAGCTAGCTTTAAGCGCCTCCAGAAACCCCGTTTTAACTCTAGCACACAGAAGTGATAAAGAGGAGAAGGTGGTGAAAAGATAAGCTGCAGCTGGCAAGTGGGAATAGAGGCTTCTTGGCTCCCTTGCTCCATCTTTGACTCACTGCAGAACCTCAGACACATTATTCAGCTACCGCAGATACACAGTAAGACCCAATGCCCCGTATGTAAATATTGCTGAGGTGTGTAGATGAGAAGTGACAGAAAATGCTAAGTAATATTATTTATACTCTTCCCATGTCCTTCTCTGTGGCCTCGTTGCAGTTCTTAGAGCCTCATTGCAGCCGCGGGGTGCTAACCATCCCTGCAGCCCTGTGCTACTTCGAGGAGCGTACCGCCTTCGGTGCAAAAGCGTTTGTGATGGGCTCTTCGGTCTCGGCTGACAAATAACATTAAATATCGCTTCTTCGCTGTGGTTCTGTAATGACAACTAAAATCATTCTGTCTCTGACCTTCCTTTAAATTTATTTGCCTTAAAATATCTATTGAGGCAGTTGAAGGGTTGGTTGGGGTTTTGGGTTTGGGTTTGGGTTTGGTGGGGGTTTTTTGGTTTGGTTTTTTTTTTTTTTTTCTTTTTTTTTAATTCCCAGTAAAATCTGAACATGAGAAACCCCCCTGTTGACACAGATTTGTGAGAAACAAAATATTCTGTGTGGCCCAAACTCACTGGTGGTTTAGAGGGAGCGATGGAGATGCCCTGCAGATGGAGATGCCCAGGGCTGCAGCTGTGAAAGTTAAAGCCTTGTCTTCTAGATGGTGCCTCAGCACAGCGTGCCTGAATATTGTTCATAAACATTTGTTACGTATGCTAATAAGATGATCTTTAGAAATTAAATACATATACATACACTGTTTTATCTTTCTTAAATAAGTAGCAGAGCAGGAATCATTTACTAATAAATAGAGCTCTGAAAGATTATGATGCTCACTTTTATTTTAACATAAAGTGTCTATTCTAAAATTATATATGGAATCTGATACTCTGATTTTATCTGAAGTATATTTAGTTCTTCTTTCCAATTTTATTTTTCAATTCTATTATATGATAAAATACCTTAGGTTTTAAATATCTTAATAAATTTTCCATTAATAGCTTGTGAAGAATGACTAAAATTGGCTAGTAATTGATGCTTAATTTTAAAATTAGAAAGTTTAGAAGCTTAATTTGAGGTCGGTCTCCTCTTATATCCAATAAACCCTTTCAGGAGATGTTTCTCAATAAAGTTTCAGTCTGACTTTTGGGTGTTGATTATTTTTTTTTTTTGGCTTGTTAATAAGAGGGTGGTTACATCGGCTTGTGTTGCCTTGCACTGGAGTTGTTCTGCCTGAGAGTAGGTTTGGTGACTGAACACACTGTGAAAACTCAGGAGAAAGCAATCAGAGGAAGCAGAATTATTGCTCTTTCTGGTTGGCTTTTTATTTGCTGTACCAAATTTAATATCATTTTTGTGTTCAATTTCCTAGACGACCAACCAAAAAGAAAGTTTCTTGTTCCCACGTCTGCCAGTAGGTTTACTTTTACAGATGGTGTTCTCAAGATAGAAGTTGTAAAATTACTAACGTGTACATGAGAGATCTGTGTTACTGACATGAGATGAATCATAGTCCAGCCTTCACGAATTTTGAGTAGTCAGTGTAGCTCCTTTTTATATGTGCATCCAGTGTAGCTCCTTTTCACACGTGTATCCAGGGATGTTCAACAGTCTTTAATGGTTTAAAATTGAAAAAAGTAATGGATATAAATGCTATTAAAATATTTTTTGCTTATAACTGTGTCTGTAAGACAAGAACATCTAAAACTAATAGGAAAATTGTTATCTCATGTTCTTGGGCAACATCTCTTCGCTGATTCCAGTAAGTCATCACATTGATAAAATACGCCAGAAGAGTGCAGAGAGTACCTTTTAGGTCAGTGTGGAGTTGGGGTTTTGATGTTTGCGTTTTGAGGGTTTTTTTTTTATTAAGTCATGTTTTTAGTTTTGCAGTGACTAGATCACTGGAATTGCAAATAATCATTGAGTTGAACAATAATAGGTTTTAATTTAGCGGAAAAGTCTCAGCATAGTTGATTTTCAGCATGTGTTCCAGAATCTTCCCAACTTGTTTCCAGATTATCCTGCAGGAATTGAAAAGAAAAAGCTTAGCAGGAAGTAGTGTGTACTGTTGAGTAATTGTAAACTTCTTAAGGCTTTTCTTGGAATGTGGGAAAGTTGTGATAACATCTCTCTATAGGCATTTTTTATGATAAATTTAAGTATTTTTTTTCCATTCATGAAAGAGCAAAATCTTTTGTGTTTTGTTTCTCTGAACTGGTTTGTGCAAAATTCTAATATGAAGTGTGTCATAGCTGACATTTTGTGGGAAAAACGTTTATTTTTACTATGGCTGTCCAGATGATCGATTTAATAATGGCTTTATTAATATGTATATATTATTATTTTTCCTTTTAAAGATGAGAAGTAATAGTCTCACAGATAAGTCCATGAGGTTTGTGTGTTGAATTTCTGGCTGTCTTGGATCCTTTTGAGAGCTGAATCCCTGTCTCTCCTTAAGTTCTCTGCCTATGGTATGAAGCTCTTTGATAGACAGCAATGACTTCCACATTAATTGTGGTGTGACTGAATTCCAATTTATGTAATGTATAATGACGAGCTGTTTCTTTCGTCTATTTTTGCTTTTTATGAAGATGTGTGAGCATATTCTTAGCACAAGAGGCTTGTACAAAATGCAAATGAGCAAGTTGTCCTGGCACTAGCTACCTTACATAACTTCTTAAAAAGGCTGTGATTCTAGAAAGAGCTATGACTGTGCAGATGTTATGTGCATTTTAAGAAGCCAAAATGCTAAAGTATTTGTTGCACTGATGAGAAATCATTCTTCTGACTTGGAATGGAGACAAATTATAGATTTTCAAACTATGCTTGAACGATTTACCATAAACCGCCATTATTCCTTACAGCAAGTTTGGCGTGACTCTGGTATTAGTCAATAGAGGTTAAAAGCCTCTACCTGTGGTGGTTGGGTTTCAGACTGTAATGGTTTTTCTGTGCCTTAAAATTCTCAATATCTTGAATTGACAGCTTTGATGCTTTGGCTCTGACAGGAGTAGCCAAGCAGTTTGTTTTCTCCTAGACCTGATCAATAGGAGTAGATGGCGGTGGATTACAGGTGAAGGAGTGACCTCTCCGATGCAGTAGGTGGGCACGGACTCAGTTTTAACAAGCTGTTAATTATGTGGAAGGAGGTGGTTGCCTTGTTGGGTAGAGGGCTGGAGGAGTGTGCTGAAGGGAGATCTGACTGGAACCGCGCAGAGCAGGTGCCCAAGCTGCAGGTCTGTGACACATGGAAAGCACGTCCTGCTGTGCCCGACTCAGGAGCCAGGGCGAGGTATGCCAGCATCCTTCCCTCTGCTGCCTGAACTAAGAAATAGCAGAGAATCTCTCCGCTGTAAGGAAGTGGCAAAGCATCCAACATCTGCGTGTTTTTCCAGATTCCCATCCTTCCAGATGAGACGATACTCTCGAGGGCTGGTCCTAAATCCCAACAAATCCCAGAGTTACCATGTATAACTCACAGTGATAAAACAGGTTTCTAACGCACCTCTGACTGCAAATCTGATTACAACCACTACAGCGTGCTTGTGTCTGGTATGCTTGCATGAATGCAGGAGGCTTACAGAAGCAGTATTTAGTAGCAAACTGTAGGACATTATTTCAGGCTTGTGATACTAGAGCACTGTTCAATTACAGATGTAGGTCTTTGCCACTGGAATTGCATTAAGTGCCAGTTTTTGTTTGTCTCTCAGTTCCTTCTAGTATAAACGTTACTAGCGCAAACATTCATTAATATAATGGTGCTCTTCATATAAAGACCACTGTGTTTGCCTGCATACAAATGCTTCAGTACAGTAGATTTCATATTCTCTACAGCTCTTTAAGACAGTCCGTGACAAGGGCTGTAAATGCCAACGTGGTGCAGCACCATAGTACTTCATTTGTGTCAGAGAAGGCACGTTACCAGTTAAATATTTAACCTACCCTGAAATTGTATTTGGCATCCATTTAGGCAGATGTTTAGAATGAAAAGCATATTATGAATGAGATGCCTCTCACTGTGTGACTGGCTATGACAAATGTGTCATTCATTAATGGAAGAAAAATGCTATTGTTTTATAAATCTGACAAATTTAGGATGATATTTTGATATTAGATTATGTCAGCGCGTGTGCATGCTGTAGTTTAAAACCTGTGGCAGTGCAGTGGTAATAGAGATCTGAGGAGAGAAAAAACAAGAAAAAACATTCAGACTTTTGGTGGGGGTCTTTTCCTTAGTGCATATTTGTTCATTCCTTTCAGAACCAAAGCCTTTTGCGTTCAGCATTGAAGGCTAAAATGTTGCTGTACTGTGTGGTTTGTTGAATTGGCGATGTCGCTGCTGTAGCGAGTACAGGAGCAGCAGTGCAGTGCATTTTATCTGTTCACCGGACTACATCCATATAGAATGGATACCTTGAGGTTACATCTTAGTGGCCATTCCCTTTGAATGGCTAACTGGGTGAAAACTCTGTTTTAATAGCAGATAATTAGTTGGAACGTTCACACACTTTCCATGAGGTTGTCATTACATACCTTTTCCTGGTCGGTGAAAAAAATGAATTTCCAAAAGTATCTGGCCATGCAATTTTTATAGGTTATAGGTTATATGTATAACCATGCAAAAATAGGTTATTTTTAAAGTGATCTCCCTGCAGCCTCCGCCGGGGGAGAGGGCTGCTACTCTGGTGCCTCTGCAGACACCCACAGCACCCCCCAACCCCGCGCAGGGGTGGGGTGGTGTCACACAGGTATGTGTGCAGCAGCAAAACCCAAGGCGCGAAGCCTTTGAAATGGAATTGTGCTGGTTTGGAAGCCTCTGGGTGTATGTTTTACGTGGCCTTGCTCCAGCTGACTCTTTAGAGAGCCACAGGGGCTGTCTGATGGAAATACTGGATGGAAAATTAAGGCCTCAGCTGAAACATCAGAAGGGTTGTCATTATGTCAGCTGTGAAATACATGGTATCAAGAGATGTTAGTAGTTTCTACCATTGACTGCTGGTATGAACTAGGGGAAAGCTTTTAACCTCTTAAAGCATTTCTGAAAATCTGGTGATGGGACCTGGCTACTGCCTTAGAAAGAATCGAAAGGATTTTGATCAGTTTGGACCTGTATTTGAATCCATCAAAAAGAAAAGGATGTGCCTGTGCTGAACTGGGGCTCGTTTGGTTTGCCGGTAAGGGGTTTCAGTTTCCTGCTGAAAGGCAACCTTGCCTTTACAAGGCCAAGGATACCATAAATTTCTCCTTATTAGAAAGGGTATGGGCAGAGGGTAGGAACTCCGTGAGAAATCGGGCACAGACTGCTCACATCTGTGCAATACAGACTGTACTGGCTTCACTTAGGGCTTGCAAAGCCGTGGAAACACATACGTGGCAGCGTGGGTATAACTCTACTCGTAGACATACGGCTGCTGTGGTTAGAAATAATATTCCAGAGCTCGATTACACCAGAATAGTGTTTTTTGTAGCAGAAGCTTTAATTATGATAAATGTCTGCACTGAATGGAAATCTTCAACTTTTTAATACAAAACTGAATGCTTTAAATTGGAAAAAAATTGTTTTTCAATTCATACAGAAAGTCTTGATTAGAAAATGTCATTTTGTGACTGTAATATGAATTCCTTTAATTTTCTGTGTTAGGCTGCCTGTGTCGATAGACTGCATCTCATTAAAGCACTGTGTTGTTGAAGGTATTTTTTGACCCTGAAAGTCCCTCATTAAAGTAGTTTTCTGAACAGCTCTGAATAAAGGAACATGTTTAACCTCTCTTTTCTCTTACCCATACCTCTTTTTTGGTCTTGGGGGGAAAGGTTAGTTCATTAACCTTTACTTTTAAGCTGGGTCTGGCAGAAATTATGAGCTTCCCCCTGCACACACACAGTCACTTTCTCAAAAATGCCTTGTCTGTTTTGGCTGCCAAGTGTGTCAGAGAAATAATACGTTTATAAACAGAAAGTGTTTTGTATGGAAGAGCTCTGTCTTACCTCCAAGAAAAGCTGAATTCTAGATTTGAATGTACTGGTCCTGTAATTTTTGAAGTCATATTTCTTGGGGGAGTGGGGGTAGGTTTTCTTTTCTGCACCTGAGTATAATTTACAACACTTTATCTCTAAGTTTTGTAAAATATATTTCAGCATTTTTGGGCATATGTGTGTGATTTAATGGGTTTCGATAAAGTTATTTTGTATAAAAGGATAATGTCTTCTCACAAAGTTCAACTGCTGGCCACATGAAGTTTGTAATGCTTTTGCTTTTTAAGGAATATAATGTGAGATAGAATGTAGTCTACCGGCACAAGTTTTTGCTTTGGAAGCTAAATTTTTTGGAAGTCTGGCTGATTTTCTGTGACCTGGGATGCTACACATTTCTGTAATTTTGCAAAGCAATAAAAAGCGAAAGGAATATATCCCTTTTGCATCATCCATGAGAATATCCAGTTTGTGGCACTTGACTACATAAGTGAATGCAATTCGGTGTATAAAGGTTAGTAGAGTTAAAATAAATCAAACTATTTCTTGTAAAAGTTAATAGCTTAACAGGCACTTTATGCTCAAGAAGGATTTTTCACAGATCAACTCTTTCACTATTCAGAAATAGCAAAGCCTTCTGCTAACAGGACACAACGTCCCAGAGGCACCTGGAGGCCTTATTTCAAAGCTGGGAACATGGATGAAACCAGGTGGCATGCTCAGGGACTGGGACCTGGGTCGGTGACAGTGACGAACTTGCTTTTGTTGTCATCGTCATTTCCATAGTCATTTACTTGGGAGGCAAAACGTTTGGCACGGTCAGCAACAAAGCTCCGTGATGTGAGTAGATCCCTTTAGCACTTTATCTCTAATGTTCAGTTATTAGCACTTCTCACCGGGCGCGTAGTTCTGGAGACGAAGGCTAATACTCACCTTTCCTGAAGGACAGGGTGTTTGCAAATATCTGAGTTACGCAAGAAACCGCTTTCTTTAGCATTCCTGAGGCGTGCGAGGGATGCCTGCCTCGGAGAAAAATCACGATGTTCTAAACCCGCAGAACCTAATTATGTAGAACGGCTTGATGTATATGCAGAGATGCTTAAGGAAAGTTAATAAATGCACTTTTAGTCCTGAACAAAAGCCCAATCCTGGAAGAAAGGGGAGGAAACAAGAGAATTTTTTACAGAATATTTGAATAATGAGATCAGTATGAGATTGCACATTGAAGGTACCTTTTAGGCAATTTAGGTACTTAGGCTGAAGAGTTATTATTAAACCACTGAGGACCTTGAAGTGCAATGTTGCATGTGATTATGTGCAAGGATCATTTCCTGCACTTTATAACTCTTGTCGCTTACTGACAGCAAAAAGAAAGAAACTTTGTTGTGCGTGGCTAAAAGTTTGGGCTGATTTATGTGACATGGGTGCCCAGCTGGCATGATATATGAAAACATCTCTTCTCCTGATGAACTTCTTGTTGTCTCGCAAGAGCTTTGATGTATTTTGAGGAGGTTTACAATCTGCCCTGTGACAGTTTCAGTGCCTAGTCAGGGGAGATAAATTGGAGATGGCTGGCACTGAAATCTTAACAAATGTGCTGACATCCCAGCTGAACCACAGGCATATGATTTGATTGATTTTTTTTTAAATATTATTTTTATTTATTTATTTTTTTCCTGAGTGGATGCAGAGACTTGCTGTCACTTGAGGTCCCTCTGCTCCGTAAGCCTCAGGTGATGAGCATTTTTAATTGAGGTACGCTGAAATAAATCAGAGTGCTCTTTTCACTCAGCGCTAATGCTTCTGTTACAAACTTTGCTAGTTTTCGCCCGCTATTCTACACAAGCTGGTCAGCTTTTTGGCGTGGTATGATCTCAGATGTTGTAATGTGTAGTCAGCACTCTCTCATCTGTGTCTCTCCAGGGTAATTATGAAGCCTTTGCAGCCTGCACCATTGCTTCTTTTCAACTTTGTTTAGTCAGGCTTATTTCTGAAACTAAATAAAGGAGAAGGAACTGAAGAATTAATACTGGCACCTGCCAGTGCTTGAGTTAATGGGCTATATGAAGGAAAGCCTTCTGAAATTTCCCCCTTTTTTTTTTTTTCTTTTTTTTCTGGTTTAATTACTCTGGTTATCCTATAGCACCAGCCAGCACTCAAAGTACTGTTAATTTATTTGCCACAAGAAATACCATAAAAAGAGCTACTTCCACTTGTAATTTCAACCCTTACATTTTTACTAACATCTGATACAATTAAGGAGGAAGCCTAAGCTGACATTTCTTTTTATTACAAAAGCAGAGCTTCAGCATCAGGCATTTCTCTGCCGTGTGCTGAGCTGGGAAGTGTGAAGGCAGTAGCTGGCCCTTCGATTTTTAACTGACCCTCTTCATTGCAGCTCTCTGACTCCATTTACATGTTTCTGACCATCTGAGCACAACACTTTGTGTTTGTTGCCGCTTTTGCCTGTTGCATAGAAAGGGACATTTGAACCTCAAATCCTACACAGGATCCAGCCAAGCAGGTTTGGAAGGGACAAGTCCTGCAGCTCTCCTGTGCCGAGTATTCAGGGGCAAATTTGCAAGTCACAGTTGGTTGGTTTTTTTCGTTGGTTTTTTTTTTTTTCTTTTTATATATGACTGATATTTGAAATAAAATAATGGATAAGGTGAACTGTATTTCGGTCTCACTGATCACCTACCCTGTGTTTTTGTGTAGGTGGGACAGTAATAGGCAGCAACTCATTACCATTTCATGGGCGTTAGTGACTCCCATCAAAATGTTTCTTGCCTGTTACATTTAAGCATTCGGTTACTATAGCTTTTTGAAAGTCAAAGCAGCAGCACCGTGTCTGTGAAGCCTTTGATCTATAGATTAAAATCACACTCAGCACGTGAGGGCGCAGCTCAGAATGGTGTGCTGAGTTTTGGAAGGGTAACACAGGAAAGAAGAAATACCTGAAGAGTATTTTTGTCCAGATACTTGTCAAATAGTGGCTTCGTCAATCCAAAGGCCATGCAAAACAACATGTCTCAAGAGGATGCTACTTACTAGCAGGAGAACAGCTAGTTGATGGAGGACATCAGTATAGCATGTTGAAGTGTCAAAATGACTGTTTATCTGAACTGCCAGCAGGTCCCCGCTAACACTTCATAAATATAAAAAAATCTTCCCATGGCAGAGTGTTTCCCTAATTTTCTCTTTTTAGAGGCAGAAAGTATAACTTCCAGATCCCGTGATCCTAAACAGTTAGTCTACCTACAGTGTAAGACATTAAGAGATTCATTTTGCCATGTCTAAAAGGTAAGATACTTCCATTCTTTTGAAAATTTGTTCATTTTTAAGCATTTTTTTCCCCCCGAAGATCGCTATTCTCTCCTGTGGGGGTGGTTGAGTTTTTCGTTTTTGGGGTTTTTTTTCTTTTCTTTTCTGCCTGTTGCCACTGTTTCTTTTTTCTCCTGTTTGTGACAATTACATCCCACCTGCTTATATATCACCAGCTCAGAATTAGTCCTATGTTAGTAGTTATAGCCTCTTCCTAAAGTACCGTGGCAATGTAATAAGGAGTTACTGCATCAAAAAGGAAATCAGTTTTCTCTGTCTTTACTGAAAATGTTTACTTAAAAAAGAAGGAATTGAATTTGAAAAGATTGGATTGGTTTTGATAGAGCCCTAAATAAAGGGTTTGGGGTTGCTTGTGCTGCTGCCTTGATGCCTTAATTTAGGGTGACCAGGCACACACTAAATAAATAAATCATCAGAACAAGGGAGAGCATTTCTCATAACTTTCTGCAGACAGATAAACAAAATATTGTTAGTGTAATTCACCTGACTCTATCACAGTATTTATTTGGTTTGGGTTTTTGTAAAAACTTCTTTAATAATTTTTGTCTTATTTAGTATTGGTAGTTAAAACTTTTGAAGGATCTCGCTGTTCTCTCTGAAAATATGAACAGTGGACTGTAAATAACGCTTTGCTCGGTCTGAAATCTGCCTTTAAAATCTTTCTCTTTTTAATATGCACTTTTTTGGGGGGGCAAGCATTCGGAGTATCTTATTTATGAGAATATTAGGACTAAAGGGCGTAATGGAAGGATATTGACTTGCAACGCAGTTGCATCACTTGGGCAAAAGGAGGGCCCCTCACCTCTCTGTGCATGCATGAATAGCACCAGTTCAGCATCTGCCACGAGTATTTAAAATAATAATTAATTTAGTTCTTAGGAAAGCAAAGGATTAACAACAGTAGCCTGTGCCAGGATTAGAGTAGGGGAGTGCTGCAGCAACCTATCTCAACCACTCTGCCAAGACACTTGACTTTTAGTGGGTAAGAACAAAGCTGTCAGAGTCATTTAAATTACACTTTGCAAGAGGAGACTCCGAGGTCCCAGAACACGTGTTCTCAAGTTGTAGGTCATACCCATGTTTCGGTGTTTGGTGCTCACACTTGTTGGTCTGATGGCTGACAGGGAGCAAGGTCATTATGCTTATTTGTTTATAACAAAATCACGTTATGGCAAAGGTTGAAAGGAGTCTGAGAGATTAGGGCTGAGCAAAGCTTCTGAAGTCGTTTTGTTCTTAGCTTTGGGTTATTCCATGATAGTACTGCTAGTTTTCCACGGTAGCTCTTGGTCACATCCAGCCTTGAAACCTTGGTTTGAAACGGTGATCTCAGAATCTCCTTTGCCAAATCATTACACTATTTATTTTTAGTAGTTGCCTTTTCATCTTTTACAATGTTAGGTTTAGTTTCTTGACTACAGGCATTTTTCACTTTCACTTGCATCACTTTTTATGAATACTTCCTAGGCTTTTACAAATAATGTTAAATTTCAGCAGTTTTTTTCTTTTCTTCTGGTTAGCTGTTAAAACCATATTTTTAAAATGGGACTTTCTAAACAAATACAGCATTTTGTTTCCTGAAATTTTCTGGTTGCTTTTCTGAACAGAGCTGATGGACACTTGTAGTGTAAACATTGCCCATGCATGCTTCACCAGAAGGTTTCGGGTAGAGGGACCAAATTCTCCAAGCATACTGGGTGAACGATTGGACATGCTTGGGAATGGTACTCTTTCTTCAGCTCCAAACCAGAAATTTCACTGTTCCTCTCCTTAATACAATAGTATTTTTTAAAGTTTTGATAAGAATGTAAGTTGCTCCAGTTGTAGTTTCACTCTTGCTATTGCGTGAAGTTCAAACATACATTCTTGAAGCATCACATCTTAGAATCACAGGATCGTTTAGGTAAGGAAAGACCTTTAAGATCAAGTCCAATCGTAAACCAAACACTGCTGACTAGTCTTGCAAACCTAAGGCACCCACAAGGTGACAATGACCATAGTTTTATCTGGGACGCTCCAAACCAGGTCCTGAACTGCTATCTGAAAGGTGAAGCTGAACCTCTCATCCTACACACCAACCCCGTGTTGGCCGCTTTCTGCAGAAGTATCCCATCGCACAGCTATTTATGGCCTTAGTTTAGTATTGTCTGCTTTTGGTTAGCTCGTCTTCTCTGTGCAGCCTTGATTTCTCTGAAATGCCTCATATGGACTGAGTGAAGTTTTAAATCCATTTATCTAGTCTTGTCAGCTGCATTCGCCACATCTGCAATAGCATTAGCCCAGGACGTTTTATGGGGATGGGTAATATTCTTGGAGTTGCCTAGTGGTCCTTGGAGAATTCAGATACTGCCTTGATGACATTCCAGTATGTCTCTGAATGTGGTTGTGTTTATTTTCACATTAGTCAATGCATGTGCTTGTTCTGCCAGGTTACCCCTTTATCTCGGGAAATATTTTCCATGCAGGTTCTGATGCTGTATTTTGGCAATGCTGCTCCAAAGACCATTTGATTTTTCATTCAATGGCTTGCGTATGTCAAATCTTTACTCTTCAAGTAAAACTTCAGCAGCTTATTATAACTGGTCATTTTTATCCTTCTTTTTTTTCTTTCTTTTTTTTTTTTTTTTCTCTCCTTTTCCCCCCTTCTCTCAATCTTTATGAATACTGAAGTTCTCCAGTAAAATAAACTAGAGAATGTTGTTATTCCTTCCTTCTATGCTGGGTCTTAATCTCAGTAGCAGAAAATTAGTGGGATAACAAAGGGACTTTGCATCACTTGTACCCAGCTGTTGCGTAGCAGCAATCTGCAGCCTCAGGAGCTGTGGAAGGAGGAGTTGTAGGTCTTGGAATTGTAAAATGAATGAATATTTCTAAAGAGATGGAACGGGCTGGAACTCAGTAGGCTGTTTCTCTGAGTGTCAGATAAAAGAAATCTTGAACGTCCAGCAAAGGATTGCTCTGAAATAGGAATATGTTTGGTAATCTGCTGCTTGAAACAGCTTTACGTGGAAGAGAACCTGAATTTCTGCACAGTGCCACAGATTGTTCTCATTAGTGTCTGGCAACTCTGTATGTCAGATATTCAAACAACTATGTTTAGCTTAATTAAACAGCAGATAGCTAAAGGAAATCAACATACTAACACTGAAAATTACTGTGTTGCTAACATTTTACGTTTAGGAATGTAAAACAGTAGATAATGGAATATATACATTGTTTTCCTGAGAAGAAATTCCCACAAGCAGTGTTACTGCATTTATGAGTTAGTGCTTATACAGTTCTCTCTCTCTCTCTCTCTCTTTAAACACATTTATACATATAAATATATATCTATTCATATTTTTCTGGGCAAATATTAGTTAACAAGAACCATTTGAATCATCTTAGATTAAGCTAACAGAAATCAATCAGTGTCTAAACTGGCAGTTATTCTAGAAGCAGCTGCATTCACCAAACTTCATGTTAAAGGAACTAAAGCAAGAATAATACAATAATAAATAATAAAACAGCTTCAAAATAAGAATGCTGGATGGGTGGCTTGCACTTTAGAGGCAACTGTGAAGGTGTAAGTCTCATTTGTGGGGCAACTGGGAAATCCTTCCTTGCTACCACCTTCAAAGAAAATTATTTTTTTTTTCTTTTGAAAATCAGGGAAATATTCTGCTGTATCAATGTTATAATAAGCTTTTAGAAAATCACAGAAAATTGTTCTTGTAATATAATTTACAGGTGAAAGGAAAAGGAGAACATAATGAGAACACAACTGTGATGTCTTGGTGTGGTTTATTTTGCACACTAGTGTGACCAGCTAGGACAGAGCAAATGTGTGAGAGCTGTCACAGCAGCTATCATGATGGCATGGCTCTGAGCCAAGGAAGACGACCCAAGAAGTGCTTGACTAAGTACAGAAAGTAAGGTGAGAAAACAGAGAAGTCCTGGGATACTCATGTGGAAAGACACTGAGAATGGAAAAACAGGACAAGAGGGGACACAACAGTCTTGTGCTAAAATTTGGGAAATAAATAATTAAACTACTGCTCTAGAGTTTGTATGGTTTTGGCCTCTTTCCAGTGTGTGTTGGGATTTTCCCACAGAAATTTTAGAAATGCCAAAATCAGTAATCTTGTAATATTATTTTAGCATAGATTTTTGATCTATGTTTATCAGGAAATCCTGTTGGCTCACATCCAGATTTTCCATTAGATATGTTGATGTCGTCATTAGTGAGAGCAGCTTAATTAGATAATTGCAAACACATATGTGGACGTTATTCTGTTTTAAGAAACTCTTACTTGGATTTAGTGCTTATATTCCTGTTTAACGCATCAGCAAGCTGTGTAACTTTAGGTGAGGTGGTAGTTTGAAATTGATTTATTTAAGCTAGTGCTACTCTTGTATAGAACCTGGCTTAATTTCAGGCTAATTTTGTTTTAACTGCAATTGATTAAGGAGCTATTTAAGATAAGCTGATATAAATGACTGTTAAGCAAAAGATGTGCAGAGAGATTTACAGTCACGGCACTAAAATAGGTTAAAACACACATTTAGGTGGTCTATCTTTCTCCAGTAGTTACATGAAATGTGATTAGTGTCAGCAAACCAAAGTAAAATCGCATTATATGTTTCTAAACAAAGCACAGGCACATGGTTGAATTACTTTGGATCTGCTGAAACCTCTTACAAAGGTTTAATCCAGGCTGCAGTTGTTCTCTTTGAGTTTAGCTGCACACGGGAGTTACTGCGGCTGAATAAATCATGGCGTGGAGGCGGGGGAGAAGGACCTGCCGCGCCTGTAGCCCATGGTAAACAGTGAAGGAAGCTTACGCAAGTGCATTTTACAGTCTCATATTTACACCAGGTGGAGAACATACACAAATGCTCAGGATAACTTCTTATGATGTTGCTAGACAGTCACATTTGAACCCTGTTATCTACTTCTAAACATAGCTCAAGCCAAAAGACACCTTCCCCCACCTCAAAACAAAAACACAAAAAACCCAAAAAAAACAACAACAAAAACAAAAGTGAAGATTTTGAGATGAGATTAACATAGGTATTTTTTTTTCAAGTACTTATGTATCCATTAGGACTATGTTTCAGCTGCTGCAAAGGCAGAGTGGTCTTATTTTGTTGCTATATGACTATAAAAATGTGAAGCCTCAGATTAAATATATGAAGATATAACTAAGAAAAATGTTGATATACAGAAATTTCTGTAGTGACTGCTGAAAGAGAGAAACATAGCTTAGCCAGTTATACTGGTGTAATTCTACGAAATCTGGGGACTACCAAGTAGTATGGATGGGGATGAGTGGTTTTGTGGACTGGTGTCCTCTTTCTGACACCTGGTGATCAGTCCTAGGTGCTTGGTGGTTTTGGTCTGTTTGTCTCCTTGTGAATACGTGATCATGCAAAAGTATTTATTCCTCATGGACTTTAAAAGCCCATCCAAGAAGTTCCTGCCCTGTCTCAAGGTGGGAGAGCGTAAGGAAGGTCTTTACCACAGGGCCATCGAAGCAGGCAGGCGGGGATCGTGAGAGGACTTCCAGCCTCTCCCCAGAGGCAAGACCAACCTTACCTACTTTTCCCGTGCTGACTGGTTATTTATCATTAATAATCTGATCATGTTCCTCTTCACTGGTGTCACCCATGGAAACAGCCTTTTAAATTTTCCGGAGGAAGGGTGCTTTGGTTCCCCCACTACCCTCGTCACTTCTTCTTTTTGTATTTTTTATTCCCTTTTTCTACCGCTGAACTAAATTTCTACTTCAGTAACTGATCAGTCATTTGGGATCTCTTGGAGTCAGAGTTGGACCCCATTTTCCATATGTGGGCAAAAGGCTGGTCTGTTTAATAACTTTTCAATAACTTCTCTGCAGTTTCATATAAATATTTTCCTGGTCTCGAGTATCTAATTGGGGAGAGATAACGTCTATAGATAAAGCCAAGACCCAACTAATCTGTTCTTGCTACTCAACATTCCGGCAGTTAAAATCAGGCTAGGTAGAAGCAAATGCAATTCCAATTTATTTTAATGGGAATTCAGGATTTTCAGATTGCAGCTGATTAAAAGTGCTCCCAATACCAATTTGCTGTTAATTATTCCTGTTTTGCATAACCCCCAAACATATTCATTTGCTCCTCAAAACTGCTGCTGCTAACGATTAGATAACCAGGTTGTCACTCCAGGTTTTTCACGGCTGAACTTGGCAGGGTGTGACCAGCCCTCTCCTGTCTCATCCCTAGGAGTCCATCCCCAAAGAGATGGCGTTAAATTTAGTGAACGTGAAGACTGACTAATCACATGGATTCCTAACTACTAATCCAGGCCAACTCTTCTCTTGCTTAAGTTGGAACTGTTTCAATAGCTCTTATAAAACTGAGTTATTTCAGTATCTGGAATTCATAGACTATTTGGCGATGAAAATATCATAGTAACTTTTTCCTGTGCATTAGGCAGGATACTACTTGTATATTGCACACAGCTTCTGCTTTTTACTTGGACTGTGGTATCTTAGTGCAAATGAGGGTTGAGGTAGTAGGCTTATTTGAAAATAATAAAAATGAGATGGGTAAAATGCAAATTAAAAATATTTGGTCTCTCCTGTTGTTGTTTTATGATTATTTTCCACTGTTTTCTTTATGTTCTTGATTATTTCCTTCCCCGCAATTATGGTCCAGTGGAAAATTCAACTTGATGTTTGCTTATAGGCTTCATTTCGGAATCGTTTCGGCTGCACAGTCCTTTTCTGGGATAGAATTTACCTACCCACAAGCGTCCCTAGAAGGGGCCACAGGTCTCTTTTTTTAAACCTGTTCTCTAAGAAAGTTTTGGTTTTTTTTAAGAAAACCTGAAGTAGTAAAAGGGTGGAGAAATATGGAGAGGGAGCTCTACTGTATCCTTTCCCACGTTTCAGATGCAAGGGGGAAATGGGCTGGTTTTACTTGCTTATAGCTGCCGTTACAGCTTTTTAAAATAGTTGAACATTAGCCATACACAATGAAACCACCACGGGTAAGCATTCCTGATGTCTGAGAGTTTTATTTTTCTTCCCCCACCACTTTGGAAGTCTTGTTATGCTGTTGCAGAGTCTGGAATCGTGTTGCCTTAACCTTGTAAGGTGAACACGTTGTAACCCAGGAATTTTAGGAGAGGGATGCTTTTTATAGAATACTTTCCTTTACTACTAACTGAGCCCTAACTCCTATTCTGACTTTGTTGTGCCACAGTTGTGAAAGATGGAGAAAAGGCTCTGTGAGAAAAATGAGATAAAAATATCCAAACCTTATTGGAGCTTTTGGAGAGTGCATGGAGCAGAGGCCATGGGGGGATTTTCAGTATTAAATGCAAATCTAGGATTTCGTAATGTTAACAACCGATATTTTCAAGAGGGTAGAAAGAATTCCTAACAGCAGTTTCTCTAAGATATCACGTGCCTGTGAAACCAGCTTTCATTTCAGAGCTGTCAGTAGTGTGGATATGCAAAGACTGATAGGTACAAATCATTCTACAAGCCAGAAGTCTAGAATTTCTGCCCCTGGCTGCTAGGCAGCTGAATGTTTCTTTTGGTGAATTTTATATAATTATTCCCCCCCAGCTTCAGAGAGCAGGAATTGTAGGATATGCAGAAAGTGCTCCATGTGTCCCTCTGTTCCTTGGAAGAGCCAGCTCTGGGAAGTGTTATTCCTTCTTCCCCATGATGATCCATTGGGTTTAATCTTTGCTTATGAACTTCGGAAGTCACCACCTATTACATTGGATTGAATTGGTCGTGGTAGTATCAATCTCTGAGTAACTTCTGAGAAGCTGGAGACAGGAGGCAGAGAACCATTGCAACAGATAAAGCAAAGCAAAAGGAGAATGCGGCTGAGCAGTCAGGGCAGTGGCATTTCCAACTGCTTGCAGGGTAGCAGGGGAGGATGATATGACTCAAGGCAAATTCACAAGCACTACATCACTCTCTTCTAAACTGGGACTGTTGGCAGCTATTAAATCAGTTGTAAGTATTGCAGCTCTTAAGTTACATTATTAATCAAGAATAACAAGGCTAGTTGCTGCTAGCCTATTTCAAGCATTCGCTGTACACGTTTAACCCAGCGGTCACTGTAACCGAAAGCAGAAAGGGGGAAACAGCAAAACATTTAACAATGAGTCCTGAAGTAGAAGCAATGTTTTCCTGGTTAGGGAAGAGTTATACAGCTGTAGTTCACTTTATCTGACAGTGATTGGCTTCCTGGTCAGTGCAAATCAATGTCCCTGCTCATAGCTGGACCTGAACACAGCAGCTCACAATCCCTGTCCCAGGTGGCACAGAGCAGAAGAGAAAAATTTGTTGGTGCTGGAGCAGGCTACCTGCCCTTATAGCTGCCCTTGCGTTGCTGCCCATGTGTTGTTTGGACAAGGGCATTTTGTCAGTTCTGAAGGCAGTCCAAAGGAGATTCATGGCACAGTTCATTTATACGGTGGGAACAATTTTCCTGGTGCCAGGGGATGTGAGTGCTTAATCACCTGCTATGACATGATGTTGGATCTGTGGTGCTAGGTTTATAACTGTGGAAAGCTCTCTTAGTCTTACTTCACGATGTCAGTACAGCAGACCACCGTATCAGTGATATTCATGTTAGTGGAAGATGATTTCAGATTAGTTATGCTATAATATGACATTTCACTAATGCATTTTGACAGTACCTTCAAAATACAGTTATACTTGCCTATCGTAATCGCTTCTTGTATACTTCTAATCCGACATGCAGCACAGGCAGCAAGGAGAGGAGCAAGAAAAAAAATGTATAAAAGCTTTACTGACTTATATAGGCACTGAAGTTTATATTGGCCACAGAGCATGTTTATGAATGTTTTTGCATTTATTCTTACAAGGTTTCTATTATACTTCAACTAACTGGATTCATCTGTCCGAAGAACAGAGCCATTACCTATGAGAAAAACCCTGTATGGGATGCTCACAGCTGACATCCACGCTTAGCCTGTGGTTTTGGTGGTGAAATAAGAGTTCACAATCTGCCGAAACGTGGCTTTGCAGAAAGGACACAGTTGCAGTAACCTTTTCTAGCAGTCCAGCGTTGTCCCAAGCGGAATCCTTGTGCAGGCCCTGCACGAGCTACATCAAAGCAGCAGGTTGCCTTGGGAGCTGGCTTCCACTTGCGATGCACACAGCATCCCAGCTTGGGGCTGGGAGCTCCAGCTGTGGCTGGGAAGCTTATACATCATCTAACCAATCTGCAAAGCCTTTACCTCCGGTGTAGATTTTAAGCTATTGGTCCTGGGTCCTCATAGATGCACATGGTGAGTAATGGATGTGAGATGTGTAACCGCTTACTGAATTGGGGAGGAGCCTTTTTCCTGTTCTCCTCTCTGTGTCAGCTTGGGAGGACATCAGGGATTCTTTGGATCTCGTTTGCCTGTGGGTTTTATACCTTGCTTGTTTATAAAAAACCCAAACCCACAATTGTTTGATGTGTGATGTGTACCTCAGGATCTTTTTTGCGAAGCAAGGCAGTGGTATTACCTTCATTTTATCTGTCTCAGTGGGGTTCTGATTTAAGAATCAGGGTCTGGAAAGGGAGTTTCTTGTCCAGTGATGTCTACTGCTGGAAATTCAATGGGCAATTTTTTCAAATGTAGTATCTAGTGACAAAAGAAGTCACGACGTTATGTATGCTGGAAACCAATTGTCCCAGTGGGAGTCATATTGATAATCAGGAAATTATTTCTTTTTGTTTGTTTTTCAAGAGCAGACATTTGTTACTTGATTGTTTTCATTGGAGAAATTAGCTACTCTGTTTATGTTCAGCAGCATAATCCTTGGTGGTGGTAGAAATACTCTATATACCCCATGTTAAATAATTGTTGGGGTCAGCTGTCCTTTTCTATCTAGTGCTCTGGGTCAAGTGTGTTCAGAAATGTGCTCCAGGGTGGGCGATACTGTGGTCAGTGAGGCTCTGGGCCTTTGCAAGCTCCACCTGCTTTTTCTCGAACCTCTGGATGGCCCAGGCTTTGCAAGGAAATGCATGAGAATCAGTTTCTTCCCGGATGACATAGGGGGTGGTAGAAGGAAAAAATACAGGGCTTAGGTATGCTTTTCCTATAGCTTTGCCAAAAGTAGTCTGAGAAGAATATTTTTCTGTTATCTGATTTGTTCAACTTGATTTTTTCAGTTAGCAATAAAAGCCCAAATACTTTGTGTCCAGGCTCTTGGACACAGCAAACCTGATCTGTTTGGGTTTATGTGCTGGTTTGTACGATTTGGCTGTAAGTTTACAGTGTGCAGGGTGCTTTCTTCTAGATGCTTTTTTTTTTTTCTTTAAAAGAATAAAAATAAACAGAAATACTGAATATGTGACTTAGCCAGGAAAGAAGAAAACCTTTTTCATTGTCTTGAGATTTCCTCTACTCTCTGTGGCTCTAACTTGCTATAATTTTTTTCCACATAATAGAAGATTTAAAAGGCTTTATTAAATGATAAAATATAGGCCCTTCACTACAGTTACAACCAGATCAAAATATGTCTCTGCTTGAATATATTGGATATTCTTCAGAGGACTGATTAAAATACTATTCTATTAATATGTAACAATTTCCTGTGCTTTATATACATCACCGTGATGGTAGATCAGTTACAATCCAGACAGAAATGGACTGCCCTGACCCAGTAAGATTCAATTTTGGTTCAATATCCTACCATATCATTTGCTTCATTATCAAACGTGCCATTGGTTTTTATGACCTGGTTTGGTCAGAAGTAGTAAAATAGGTCATTTAGAAACAGATCTCTGTTCAGAGTTTTGCTAAGCAAAGTAACCAGCTACAACTTGACTTTCCTGTTTCCAAGATGAAGCAGGAAAATTATTTCAGCTCAGCTGCAGTGTGGCTCAAAACTCTTAGCCACCTCCAAAGGGTTCTAGTGGGAGTAGATGGGAATATTCCTAGTAGGAAAAAACCCCACCACAAGCCTTCTTCTGCATCAGTTAGTACAGATAGGTGCAGAATTTCATATCTCGTGGTGGATTTGCCTAAATGTTTTCAGCTTTTGAGGGGTGTGTATGTCCTTTCAGCCTCCTTGGGTTCTGCTTTTAAAGTGGTAAAGCAAGAAGTGGAAAGATGAAAATAAAAACAATGGTGTAGTTAAATCCTTTGTGTTTACAGTATTCTTCCTTCAGTTAGGAGATGGTATGTTGTCTATACAGCAAAAGCTTTGGTATAAAAGAGCAAAGAGTCATGAAATGTATTTTAATGCTGTTCTTCAATTCTTTTCCCCATAAAAAGCAGTGGTCTTAACTTGCTGCTAGTGTTGAGCTTCAGTGGAATTGAAAACTGTTGATTGAACATGTGGCATTTTATACTAGCACACAGTAGCATTTGTTAGAGAAAATATATACAGAATGCAGTACTGGAAACTTAGTTTCCTTTCACTTCTGATGAATTTTCTGCATTGCAAAGTGGATGCTGTTGGAGAATACTGAGTTCTTATTGCTGTTACTGTTTGTAAAGCTTCCCCGCTACAAGGAGAGATTTAATTCTGTAGCAAATATGGTGTAAAATGCAATACATCAGATTCTTTGTTTTCTAAACAGCTGAGATTCTACCCCTCTTGAATTCACACAGGTATCAGGCTAGTGAATAAAAATGCTGAACTTTGAGGGTTTTTTAATTTACATTTAATTGGGTTTTTGTTCAGCAGATAATTGCTTACCCTGCAAAGCTAGACATTTATAACACACACATATAAAATGCGTGTGAAGTAATTAAGAGTTCTCTTTTGAAAAGGCAAAATACCAAGGAAGTCCAGAAAAACCCTAAAGCATACAATGTATAAATACTGCACTTGAGTGGTCAGATATTTTTGCAAAAGCCTTGGGCTTTTCCTTTCAGCTGTGTGAAGAAGATTGTCAGTGCACAGAGGTCCCCAGAGGCCTGAACTGTTTAATTTTCAGGCTTTCCACTGGAAGGATGAAAATACAGTCAGTGAAAAAGGCACATGAAGAAGAGAGGTTGTTATGATGATGATGGAGCCATAAAGTTTTGCTCCTCTGGTTAAAGCCTTTCTTTAGTAATCACTGAAAACTCTTTGTGCCTATTCCACGCCCTATAAAACGTGCTAGAATACAGACATTAATGTCTGTTTATTACTGGTTATATGTTTCATGGCTTTACAATAATAAAATCAACTTTTTCCATTACCAGGGCTTTATGAATCTCTGTTCTTATGGAAATATCTAACAATTACAGCAAAGCTGACTGCACTGAGATATTTAAAGGCTGATAATCATGACTTAAATCTACATTAGCAAGCAGCGTGGCCAAGTAGGGAGCAGAGCAGTAGCGTTAAGCAGTCGACGTGAACAGCCCTGTGCCAGCACCATAACCATTTCAGTGGGTTTTACTCCAGCATATCACTAGTCAGGTCCCGTAGACACCCTGTAGCAGGGAGTGCATCATCCATCTCTGTTTATGTGCTCTGAAGACACTTTTCATTATGAACTAGACCATGGCAAGATGGGAGAACTGGAGTTTTGCTTTAAAAGTGCTCTCCACATATGAACTAAACCACTTATGGAGACGTACCCAATAAGTGGCATTAACAGCATCACTAGCGAAGCAACGGCTGTTTCTTGTACACTGTTACAAATTACAACCATGTTCCGATACACTAAATTACATCCCAGACATATGTCAGCAAGTAATGACAGTGGCTTCAACCATAGGAATTTTTTCATAAGCGTTTAAGTGCCTGCCATTGCAGCACCGTTTCTCTCCTTAAGAGCTTCCCTTTCCCAGCAGCACCTCTCAGTGAATTCAAGCAGCAATATGTCAGTGGTTGGCAGTGAAATTAATGCTAAAGGATTCAGTAGCCTTTGTCAAATGAGGCACAGCCATGCAATTTGAGCTTTTCATCTCATGTTTAATTGAGTGCTTAAAAATGCCATTTGTCGTTTGGTTTTTGTTGGTTTTTTTTTTTTTTAATAGTGAGGTAGGACAGTATAGTATCTCCAGTGCTTGTTTCCAAAACCTTAAGGCTTCTGTGTGTCTAGCCATGTCTAGCCTCCAGTAGCTGAATTCAGAAATATTTTAAAATTGAGGAAACAGTGCGCTATGTTTTGGATACATCTGCAAATTAGGGATAAACTGAAAGAACTAACTTTGAGATGTGAGAAACTGAGAGTTCATGAAAAATGAATTATAGCTATTCTAGCCACTGGCCATTAAGTGAATTTTTATTTGTTTGTTTGTTTACCAGCAGATGGAATATTTCAGGGTTATAAAATTGTTGTGGCTTAACCCCAGCTGGCAACCAAGCCCCACGCAGCCGCTCACTCGCTCCCCCCTGGAGGGATGGGGGAGACAATTGGAAGAGTAACAGTGAGACAACTCCTGGGCTGAGATAGAGACAGTTTAATAGGTAAAGCAAAACCCGTGCATGTGAGCAAAGCAAAGGATTCGTTCCCCACTCCCCATGGGCAGGCAGGGGCTCGGCCATCCCCAGGACAGCAGGGCTCCGGCACATGGAATGGGGACTTGGGAAGGCAGACACCACCGCTTTGAAGGTGTCCCCCCGTTCCTTCTTCTTCCCCAGCTTTATATGCTGAGCATGATGCTGTGTGGGCTGGGATCCCCCTTGGGCCAGCTGGGGGCAGCTGTCCCGGCTGTGCCCCCTCCCAGCCCCTCGTGCCCCCCAGCCCGCTGGCTGCTGGGGTGGGGTGAGGGGCAGAGAAGCCCTTGGCTCTGTGCGAGCACCGCTCAGCAACAGCAAAACCATTCCTGTGTTATCAACGCCGTTTCCAGCACAAACCCCAACCACAGCCCTGTACTAGCTGCTGTGAAGAAAATAACTCTGTCCAAGCCAAAACCAGCCTGGAAACTGATTGTCTTTTTTATGTCAGTGGGCTGTTTGTGACAGGTACTGGATTAACAGCTCTGGAAAAGAAAATCCTCCCTTTATACCAACAAAACCAGGTTCAGTGGGAGCGCGAGGAACACGAGCTTCCCCAACACTGCTCAAGCAATACGCCTCAACCCTGACCCGAAAGAATATCTCTAAGGGGAAAGGCATTTGTTAAATTCCTTTTCCAATTAATTTGACTGCTCTGCTGAGACTGCTAACAAAAGTACTAATTCATGCTAATTGCAGTAGTGGACCTATGTCACTGGGGAGCTGGGCTGAGCTCGTCGTAACATCCCACAACCCACAAGGCAGCATTTAGATTAGGAGCTGTCACTGGAAGAAAGAACATTGGGTTTGGAGCCTGATCTACACTAATTTCTTTTCACCCGCAAAGTGGGGTGAATGCTTTCCTGTCTGCATTAGCAAGGGTGGAAAGTTGAAAAATAACTTTCACCCTCAATAAATGCAAAATCATCTTGTCTCCCTCCCAGGGAGAAAATGTAGATTTGTTTGTTTGTCTGGATTAGCTGCTTTGGCCCGGGATATGTGCATTGGCACAGGAGAGGCAAACCTGGTCAATGGGTTGCTGGAAATAAAAACCAAAACAGAGCCCCAAACGTGTTAGAAACAGAGGGTAAGAGCTGAAAATGTAGTCCAATGTATAAATGAATTAGAAGCGTTATGAAAAGAGTAAGAGCATTTTCTACCTGATGAATGATGCTGCAGAACTAGAGATGGGTATGATCAAAGGCATAGCAGATATTTCTATAAAAGCTGATTGAAAAGGCTTGTGTTTGTTCATCACAGAGAAGGTAAGTTCACGATAGCTCTGTGTAAGGTAAGGAATGGCTTAGAGAGGGCACAGCAGGAGCAGCTGGTCTCCCTGTCTTGTAATAAAAATAATTAAAAAAAAAAAAAAAAAAAGCTTACATTGATTTGGTTAAAAGCGATCAAATCCAAAGGTAAACTGAAGAAAGGATATATTACCTAGACTCGAGAGGAACATCAGAGAAATTAATTGAGACCAATAATTAGCAAAAAATCATTGGATATTCTACATGATGGACAGCACAATGGAGAATTACCGTAATTAATCTTTGTTAAAAAAGAAATTAGCAGACATATTGAAACTCGGGGTTCCAGGGTTTTGAAATAATATCTAGGTTGCATGGATAAGGGTGAAATAATGAGGGATGGCAAACAATCACCCCCTGTTGGCCTTTCTCTTGCACTCTCACATAGTGCTACCATCCGATGCAAGACAGGCACCCAAGGTAAGTGCTAGGGCGATGTAACCCGTGTGGCAGTTCGTTCGTTCTTCTTTATTTCTACTACCTTTCATATTGTTAATCTGTTAGTCTGGCCTGGTTCAGGCACAGGGAAATTACATAAACAACCCCAAGTTATGAAGATTGTTTTTCACTTCTTAGCTAAATCTCGCCTGGGAGGATTATTTTCCATTGGGCTGGGAAGGAAACGTGCTCCCAAGAGCTTGTGGGACAGAGGGTGCCACGTCTACCAGGTCTGGTGGGTTTTCTCTGGGGGCGGTCGGGGGCTGTTTGGTTGGTCGGTCTTGTTTGTGGTTTTCGTTTTTTACAAGCTCTGGCAGAGAGAGGGGAGGTTGAGGAGAGACTAAACCAGAGCAGTACTGCAGTTATTCCTTCACGGCACTCTTGGCCTGATGTTAGAAAACATTTATTGTTTGAAGCTGTCGTGATCCTACGTCTAGTTTGACTTTGAGGAGTCCTTAGTGTAATTTTAATTCAAGGAAAAAGTCTCTCATTCCTTTTTATACTTACCAAACGGTCATTTAAACTTCCTTGTGTGTGTGCTTGTACAGCCTTACTTTTCAAGTTGATGCTGGTGGGTTTTTTTCTGGTATTTCTTTATTTAGATTTTTTTTTACAACGCTTCTTGAATTAGGAAGTTATTTGTCATCTCAGTGTGGATTAAATTCAGTTTTAAAAAAACAGAATGTGGAATTTCTTTGTTTGACAAAATGATAGCTTAATGTATCTCAGTGTGTCCAGGCGTTGCTTCAGGAAAACATCTTGTTTAGGGAAAGGGAAAAACAGTGCTTATAAGCATGGGCTTATTAAATTCCCTTTTTAGATACTGGTTTAAGTGATTCATCGAGTATGGGTGGAATTAAAGTAGAACTTTGTTTATTTTGCTTTAATTCTGAATTAAGGCTGTAGATCCCAATGTTTTCCTATTAAAGGAAGATTTCTTTTCCCCAAAAGAGCCTGCAAAGAAGCTGAAATGCCTTCTGCATTCTGAAAAAAAAATTATCTGCGTTACCCACAAGTGAGAACGTTTTTGCTGTAATGCTGGTTTAGACCTACTGTCTTTGACATTGCACTTTCAACAATCTTGCTGGTAGCAGCCACGGCTGTAATGCACTTTATAAAAGGAGCTACAGAAGCCTGCAAGGCATAACGTGGAGCTATTGCAGACTGCGGTTGAAAGGTGCAGTGTTATTCCCGCAGGATAAAGCTATCTCTTATGCACATATAATTAATATGTCTGCCAGTAACAGTTATTAAACAAAGAACAGGAATTGTTTCTGCTGAATGACTTGACCTGGGAGTAAAGCCAATTTAAAAAGCATCTGATTAAAATATGTTAGGGTCACAGATCACTATAAAATATGAAGGGGGGAGGAAAAAGCAGAAATTTACTCATGAGTAAGATTAAATACTACTGAATATGTGTTTTGTGCTAGCAGCAGCTTTCAGGTGTAAAAAATGAAAACTGTTCATTCCAAAGAGTATTTTTCTGGAGGCATTTCAGTGTCCCGTTGCACTGAAGCCGTGTCCCATGTACACCGCACAGTCCATCCTGCTGGTGCAAAGGCTGGAGGGTTGGGAAGCATGGAGAGCAGAGAGAACGTTTCCTGAGCCCTCAGATTATTGGCCTGTCACTGCCTAGTGATATGAAAGAAATTGCATCAGTTTTGTTAATTATTGATTTCTCCTAGCAGTGGACAGCTGCAGTGGTTCTTCAAATCTCTCAGCACCTTTGGCTGTGATTACTGTGTTTTCCAGTCTGGAGATGCAAAAGTACACATGACACGTGTTTTCTTCTGCAGTAGTTTGTGCCCCCCCCAAGATAAGCTATAGTAATCCCCCCCAAGATAAGCTATAGTAATAAAGAATTGCATTTTCCAAGCAATATTGCATGGCTAATAATAAAAGGAGCAGCGGGTGGGAACTCGCTTTAGTAATTTAAATGCAACTTTTAGTTTTATGCCTGCATCATCAGGGTAAAAAGTATGTCTCGTGCACAGAAAAGGCAGTTTGAGATTTTATTGATTTGCTTGTAACGCTTAGCCAAAATGGCTGGGTTTCTGCTGCTGGTCCCAGTGCTACCTGCTTTATAATTATTTCAGGTATTATGTATAGTATGCTGAAGACTATAGGGAAAACAATAATGTAAGAATATAAATACTAAGAATAATTTTAAGGTTTTATTTCCCCAACAAACAGAATAGAATCCTATGCGCAACGAGAGAAGGCCAATGTCCTTATCTCTTTCTGTGGCTGTTCTTACCTTGGTGTAACGGTGCCCATCCCCACCAGAGCTTTTCGCTCTTACTAAAGCCTTTCTCAATTTTGTTTCTCTCCTTCCCTGAGCACAGGCAGCGTACGTGCCAGCGCTGCAGCGCAGCCAAGAGAAAGCGTGCTCTGCCCCTGCAGCAGTGCCGTGCGTGGGGGTCCCTGCCTGCGGGCAGGCATCAGGGCTGCCCTGCCGCCTCCTCCTCCTCCTCCCTAGCAGGTACAGGGGGTTGTCGAAGTGTGGCAAGCGACATTCAGCCCTGTGCCTCTATTTCTGCTGCAAGGAGCAGTACTCAGCTTTGAGACCTACCCCCTTGAGTGGCGTCTTTTGCTTTATTGGGGTCTGGTGATAAAAAGCATACCTTACATTCAATGGAAACAAGAATGGAAAGCAGACTAGTTTTCCAAAGCCTGTTTGGGCTAGGTGGGTATGAGAAATGGTACTTAAAGGCCCAGGAGAGAGAACGGATGTGCACATATTCAGTGCTGTGGATTATGCGGCTTTTCATATCCTAATGGACAATGAGAGCTGCTGGAGACTGTTTCCCTGCTCTGAGGGATTTTGCAGGAAACCTGCGTTATAAAGTACCGCTGCCTGCTGAGCGGGGTGCCGTCCTCAGCAAGGAAGGGAAAAATGAGGCGTTTTCAGTGGGGTGAATAACATGTGATACATGAGGGCGGGATGAGTCAGGGCAGAATTCTGTCTTCATTTCGTACACGTCATGTACCTCAGCCAGAACTGTACCGTATCTATACTGTGTTATTTTTAGTGTCGCAAGAGTAACATGTGGCTGGATATAATTTGTGACAGCAGCATGAAGTGAGCAGTTTTGAAATCTTCATTTAAAGTTAATCACATTTTTCACTTTTTTGGGTGTTTCTCAAAGCTATAAACAAGCACAAGGAGGGAAAGAAATGATGTGCCTAAAGAAAATAAAACGGTTTTGAAAGTTTTATAAGGTTAATCTAGGCTGCTTGTTATTCCAGCCGTTTTCACAGGCTGACAGCCGTGTTACATCTCATTTTCCATCTACATATGGGTGGGTGGACATGCAATTCTGTTACTGGTGATAAACATAGTGCTGTTGACATCTCCAGAGCATGACCGTAATATGCGGAGTGAGAAAAAAGAGTTGGGTAAATGCTTTTAGAAGCAACTCAAGAACATTGCAATGATGCAAGGCTGTACGTGGGCATCAGGGCAAGCCAGGCCGTAGAGTTCACTTCCCAGCACAACTGCGCATCCAAAGGTCATCCTCTGGCTCCAGATCCAGCGTAAGGTCCTCCACTGCTGCTCCGACACTGGGAGCAGTTTGCAAAGCCCCTCTAACGCAGACCACACGTGGGTGAGGCTTCCCTGTCCTCTCCGCAGGGGACAGAAGGCTTGTCCCAGGATTTCTGTCATCTGCCTCGCTAGCACGTGGTATAAGGAAATGTTAAGGTACCTATGGGCTGTACAGATTTATGACTGAATTCCCTTCTGCTCTAAATGCTTAATTTAATGGCACAGTGGCATCTTGCCCACGGGGCTGTGTTATTGAAAAGCAGAGGAACGAAGGAAGGAAACACTTGATTACTTGGTGGACGCTGTGTATATCTGCTTCCAGTGCCTTGCGATGCTTGAGCCGTGCCTCAGAGCATCGTACCTCTTTTCAGAGCACAAAAAGCAGAGTTCCTGTAGGACCAGGGAGTGTGGCTTGTTTTGCAAATAAAGTGTTGCTTTGACCTTGTGCAGGGAAATGGGCCCTGTCAGGGCTGGAGTACCGGGGCTGGGAAGTCATCTGCTCAGGCAGCGGGCTTAGGTTGTTAGTTGGTATTTACAGCTGGGAGTTGGTGATATTGCTCTGTGTATAGGGGGCTGCAGGGTCTGAATACCAAGATGATCCTATTTACTAACAGCTTTACATTTTAATTTAAAATTAATTCAGATTAAAATGAACCATTTAACCCTGAATTAGGACCATGTTTTCGTCTCAAACAGCTTAGTCAAACAGGCAAAATTCACATTGCTGTTGAAAAGACGGTTACATTTCTTTAAGCAGTAACTACTATAGACTGCCTCATGCATTTGTTTTTCTTTCACTGAAATAACTTTCCCCACTCTTTGTCTCTGAGGCAGATTCATCAGTTATACCTTAAGGAAATTCATTTTCATACAGTAACAAGGACAACTGCAGTCCTGAAATTCTTACCAGTAGGTGACTTCAATAAAGTAAGGGTGGCTCGCACCCCAAAGAGATTGAAATGAGACTGCATACACTCTTAAAATCATATTGCAGTTTGGAGTTATCACATGAGTCATCGAGGCCAACAGGTAGTGGGCATCTGAATTGAGGAGACCTTCTTCAAAAGCAAAACCAGACAGCCTTTCTGTACACCTTGTATCATGGATGTGGAAAGTCACAGGGTTTCCTTTACTTACTTTCAGTGAGCCAAGAAGTTTTTCTTCCCAGCCTATTGCATCTGTTTCCCCTCACGCCCTTCCCTCTTGTGAGGGAGAGGAAAATTTCTTCACTTCTAGAAGAAAATGTTGAGAAAAGCAACTGCTGTTCACAGCTGGTTCCCATGCTGAAATTACAGATTCTGTGAAGACTCCTATGCTAGTCCTTTTATTTTCAAGCTGACTGAAACCAAAGCCATGGTATTCACCTCAAAAAGCCATACCTTCTTCTGTCAGTTCATGTAATCCAATTTTTCTGACATAAAAAAAATGAATACCTTTTGAAGTAAAGGTTTCATTTTTTCCTCTTGTATATCAGAATTAAAAAATGACTAGGAAAAGAATAAGAATAGTAAGTACATTGACAACATTTTCTATTGGCGCCCCCCTTTCTAACCTTCAATTTCAAGTATAATTGCTTTTTTTTTTTTTTTTTCTTCCCCTCTTTTGGGCTATACTTGTGAATAATCTTAAACTGGTCTAACAGACAAAGGCAGAAGGCCCAAGACAGCCAGAGGGGAAGACGGGAGATTGGAATGCCCTCGCTAGAGCAGGGCAGGGCAGCAGGGATCTGCCCGGCTCATCGCCCTGCCCTGACTGCTCGCTCTGTCCCACACTAACAGAAGCGTGAAATGATGAAATCCCCATCCCTGGGGAAAAGAAAAGGGCTGATCTCATCTTACCAGGATGCTTCATGCATGCTCCTCTTTCTCACTCCTTTTTTATCTGGCCCCACCCCAATACTATGTTTTCTCAAATTACATCTACAAGTTTTCACCTGAGGGATGGGACATTTATTAATGAAGCACTTTGATTCCTTCCATTCTCTTCCTCACCCCAAAAAATCTGTCTACTTCTTACACAAAGTTGTTTACTTATTTTAAATTCATTGCCATATTAAAATGTCAGTGGTGGCTGCTTTGAAAGTGTCCCAGATAAACAGTCTTCCTGGAGTTCCATCCTACGTTCATGTGTTACGATGCAACGAATAAATTATGCTTAATAAGCAGTGGAAATTGTGTCTTGTAGGAAGACCAACCACATGACAAAGGTTCAGTTTTAGGTTATTAGTCTTTTTCCAATCTTTACATTAAACTACTGTATAAATTATTTTAAAATGATACTGTACGTATTCGTGAATACATCTTTCTCTAATGTATGCTTGCCCATAAATATAAAAAAGTCCCTGCAAGCTGAGTAGATATGGTTAAGCCAAACCATTTGAGCTTAATACCTAGCAGTAAGTTTCCATGGGAAGTTTTGGTGAAAGTACTGTGTAATTAGCTGGAAAGATGTATTGTGAATATTTATTCCTTAATATGTTTTCTTAGTTACTAGTGCTGGTAAGAGCGGGGTTGGCATCCCTTTTTTTCTGGCTGGCTCATTGTCTGAGGGCCAGGAATGACCGTGCTGTGCCCAGAGACAATAAAATCGTTTGAGGCTCCTGTATCAGCCAGAGGGAGAGCGAAGAGGCTGGCTCTAGAGATGCAGCACAGGTATCACGGGCAGTACTTGGCAGGGAATGAGGTTTGGGTCTTAAAGGGCTGCAACAATAACAACAACAAGACCACAAAAAGCCAACTCTGTTTCCTGCTGCATTTTCTCCTAGTGGAGGTGGTTTAGAGGGGCTTAGGTTTCCTTTCTATCCTCTGTCAAACAGAAATCCCCAAACATCCTGCAGCCCTCGAGGGGATGGGTGCAGAGGTGCCGGCTGGAGGAGGACAGGCTGTGCCAGGGCAGGCGGGTCGGTGCCAGGCTCCGCGACCTTCGCCGCACGGTCATGTTTTAGCAGTTCTCCTTTCCCAGATTGCCTGTCGGGCGCACGCCTGGGAGGCGCAAGCTCAGGCGTGTTCCCTCGGGCCTCACAGGAGAGAGCTTGGGGCAGGAGGTGCCTTTCTTGGCTGCTTTGCTAGCGGGGAAGTGGGAGGCAGCAGCGGCAGCCAGTCGCTTCACCGGGGCTGCCAGGGGCTGAGGGGTGGCAGAGGTCAGCACTTCCCTGTGCAATGTTCCATGCCTCCCACGCTGTGTTCAGTGCAGGGTGAGGAGGGTTTCCTTTAGCCAGTGTTTCGGAGCAGGACATATGACTGTACAGGTGTTTGCTCTCTCTCCGCTTGCCGCTGCATTTCACTCAGGTGTTTGGCACCAGGCGCTAATCAACAAATGTGCCTGACATCCATCAATCAAGAAAGTTGCCCAATATTCAGTTAGGGTTTGGTTATGGATGGTAAGGTGGAAGCTGGACATCCAGTTTAATACTGCAGCATCTCTCTCTCCTCCATTGCTTACAAAGGTCCTGGGATTTATGTTGGATTTATATTCTGATGTTTTTTTCCACCTCAGGCTGCCCATCCAAACACTGTTCTCTTTGGCCAGTGCATGAATGAACATGAAAGACCACACAGTCTTGGGTTTTATACTACATTTGTGCATCTCCATAAGCAGAACCATAAAGTGTGTCCCAGTTGAGGCTTACACTATGTCTGGTGGACCCATTCTATCGGTTTCAAATTAGTGTTCAAATCAGTGACAGGTTCTGGGCAATTTTATCTAAGCTTAACTGTCTGGGCTGCAGACATATAAATAAGTTGTGTTTTTCTTTGTATTACTCTTTTTTTCTTTTTTTTTTCTTTTTTCATTATATTTGTAATGGGAATGCATTGGGGTTTTCCTAGCGTGCTTGTGCATATTAGGCAGCGTTTGCCGTGGAACTGAAATGTAGCAAAAGGTGAATGCTTTTGAAGACATGCTCCCTTTTGTTCCATTATCTGTTTGTGTGTGGTGGGTGTAGGTGTGAGTACAGACCTGTGGGTGACCAGTGTCAGCCAGGATGGTTTTACTTGGTAAATTCCATTTGGAGAAGGATGCGTGTCTTGGGGAGAAGCAACAGTAGAGTCTGTTCCTTCTTATCTGGTTTTGGTGTGTCTTTTTCTAATTTTGTTTTCAGGTGGTGATACCATCTTCGTGGGAAGAAGCAAACAGTGTTCAGTGTTACTTCACTGCATGGGTTTTTCATAAAAAGTGATTTGCTAAATTCTTCTTTTCTGTAACCTACTTCAAAATCTGTTTTCTTCTGATGCAAACATAGCCCTCAATCAGTCTAAAATGCCACAGGAGTCAAAACAGAGGGAATATGCCAGTGTTAATGAAACATACCTCCCCAGAATTTTTCAGAAGCAGCATTTATGGGTTCAATCACCATCCCTAAGGGACTGGGTTGATGTAAAAAACGTCCTCCTTGTATAGACCATATCAGTTCCTGATAGTATCAGAAGCAGCTCATTGAACCTGATGCATGGTTCTTCAGAAATGGACTAGATCTTTCACTGGTCAGGTTGTTTGCTTGGTTTCAGCTTGCTTACTCCTGCTGAACTGAGGAGACATAGTTTGCAATTAGTGAGCCCTTGTAAGCAAATCTGCTGGCAAAGAGGGGATAAAGTTAGCTGCTTATGGAAGATAGGGCCAATGTTTTTGGACATCAACCAGAAGAGAAATAAGTGAAGTTCTCAAAATGCAACATAGAAAATGTTTCTTCAGTGGTGCAATACAGTGTTTTGTTTTCCAGGCAAAATTAAATGCAAATTCAAGCTGATCCATGAAGAGCTCTATTCTACCAAGAGCTTTTATTTCCATCAGCTTTCTCATTATGAGGAAAATCTGTATTTTTAGGCTATAAGCATCAGCAAAATGTGATCTACATAAGGATAGGTCCCAGGGCAGTAACAAAGTAGCATGTTCAAATCGAGGAGATGTCCATGGACTTTAAAATTATACGTGTTATTTTGCAGCTTGTCGACCTGGGTTCTACAAAGCCTCTGCCGGCAACGTGAAGTGTGCTAAATGCCCACCTCACAGCTCTACCTACGAAGATGCGTCTCTGAACTGCAGGTGTGAAAAGAATTACTTTCGCTCTGAGAAAGACCCTCCATCCATGGCTTGCACCAGTGAGTAGCATCATTGTGCTCGGGGCTGTCATTCTTGCTCCTCCGTCTGTATCTCAGCAGCTTGCTTGCTTCCTCTCATGTCCCATTGCAGTCAGCCATCCACTGCCTCCCATGTCTTCTTACATGTTGGACAGGCTACCAAAAATTGGTGGGCTGGGTTTGCTGTCTTTCTATTTTAATTTTCTCCTTCTTGTTCTCTGTCAGACTTGAGAAGGGGAGATATGATTTTGAGATTGCTACCAATATGTTCAGCCCTCAGTCCGGAACTGCACCCTGAGGGTACTGTCTGTCTATAAGAAAACATGGTCCTTGATAGCCTCAGGTAGACTACAGATGTAGTCCGGTGAAATATTTCAGGAGTCGCTACAGGAAATAACTAGAAGAGTTTGGTTATTTACAGTTTTGACTTTGGTATCCTCGCACCCTTGTTACTCCCGTCTCAGAGCACTACAGAAAATCTCACCCCTCTGATGTCCCGTTTCCTTTCATAGGACCGCCGTCTGCTCCAAGGAACGTTATCTCTAACATCAACGAGACGTCTGTTATCCTGGACTGGAGCTGGCCTCTTGACACTGGAGGTCGGAAAGATGTCACTTTCAACATCATTTGCAAAAAATGTGGAGGAAACATCAAGATGTGTGAGCCGTGTAGTGACAACGTGCGATTCTTACCCCGTCAGACTGGACTCACCAACACCACGGTGACGGTAGTGGACCTTTTGGCACATACCAATTACACTTTTGAGATTGATGCAGTCAACGGGGTATCTGACCTGAGTACACTTTCCAGACAATTTGCTGCTGTCAGCATCACAACTAATCAGGCTGGTGAGTCTTTCTGATTACCCTTTCTTTGTTCAAAACTACTGAGATGTATGTACCTTTGTTGCCTTTCCTTATTCCGCAGGAGTTGCTCTGACGGCTCGTGTGCTAGGGTAACTAATTGACTTGAATATGCTGGTAAAAGTAAAAGCAGAAACAAACTTGTCTCTCTGTCAAAGGACCTGGCAGCACGACTGTTATGATTAAGTCCTAGTTCCCAGTTCAGTCTCTAATAGCAGACTCACATGATTCCTTAGCCAGAGTGTGTTTTATTAGTAAAACCAGATTTTAATAAAACACTCATTCCAATAATCCTCAACATAAATTACTGTAGTAATCTTAGTGATTAATTTTGATTAAATAGAAGTGAAAAAATGCTTTGATGTTAGACATATAAAAAGCTAACATTAAATTAGAGAGGTTTAAAACACAGGGTTTTTTATTCCCCCCCCCCCCCCCCCCCCCCTTTACAAGTTGTCTCACCAATGCTGAATTATTACCAACGTGATGGGGGTATGGAGCTGAATACTGAATTAGGTCCTGGTGTCGTAGCTGAAGGTGTACGAAGAGACTGCTCTGCTTCTGTGGAGACTTACTAAAGTCATCGAGGCGCTGCCTGAGCCCAGCAGTACGCTTTGGCTGTAGGATCGAGCTTTTGTCACTGCTGCACTGCTCTACCATTTGCTTCTCATTTGGCGAGGTTCCCTTTATCTGAAAGATGTGAAGAATCTAGGCTCTTGGCTGACATTTGTTTAGGTACCATTTTACTTGGAGTGATGTTTGCCAGAGGAGAGAAAGACTAGATCCTGAAACTTCTGTTGTTCTGCTCCCTGCGGTTCCCCGTCAGGAAGCTTTGTGCTGAGAGCACGCGTGTGTGCAGTAAGTCTTCTCCCACCTCCTCCCAGCCCACGCCCCATCCCCTAAATACCTACCTTTCTGTCTTCCTCGAAGCACAAATGAGGTTAACATTCTTCTGAGCAGACGTTCTCCTAGCGAGCTCTGTTATGGCAATGGTTTTCACTGTAGAGGATGTATCTCTTCTCCTCAGTCACAGAGCAGCTTCAGTGGGAGGCATCAAAACGTGAGAACAGGGTGTTTCCTGACAGCAGCCGTCACATTTCCCAACACGCTGGAGGACTTTCTAACTATGCAGCAGGAAGGCAGAGGTGACTCTACCCAATTGAAACATCTTCTCATGATCTCTTTCTCATCTAGGCGTTGACTTCAACTCTGAAACTCCTATTTTATGCCCATTCCAAACAATTTGCTGCTGTTATGGTTACATTTTTTTGGATATTTGTGTCAGCGACTTCAGCAGCCTTGTTTAGTTGCTGTCTTTTCTCCTGGTTTTTGGATCAGAGATATTGCCTTTCAGCCTGTTCATCACTGTAGCAGGTAGAAATCACCTGGGGACACTCCAGAGAATGAAGTGTCCAGGATCATTGAAAAGCATTTCTCTGCAGAGGCCCCCTGCTTTGCAGTGTGCTTCCCCGGGACCCGCAGCCGGCTACTTTTGCGCTGCAGTCCAAGGGGGATATTGATTTCGTTTGGGAATGCACCATTCCCATGATGTGGCAGAGTCAATGTATTTCTGGCAATAGCAGCCTTGTTTAATGCAACCCATAGGCTGCTTAAGCAATTTGTTTGTTTTCTGCTTTTATGTGTAGCCTATTTTTGCTTTAAGTACTTTTAGGTGGTCTGGGTTACTACAGGCTTAATTGTGCTCTCTCTTGGTCATGCCGATTCATTTACTATATTAGAATTCCCCTAGAAGTTCTGCAGATTGCTCAAATGAGATCTTAAATACGTATGTAAGTAATATTTTAAAGTATAATTACAAAAACACAGTTTCTCTTGCACTGCCTTCCTGGTTAGATCACAAAAGGGACACACCAGAAGGATATTTTTAGCTAATGTCATATTTAAAGACCAAGGCAGGAGGTAGGGAGAGAAAGTCTGAAGATCTTAGATTACATTATAATTAAGGGTTTAACTGGGAGATGTTTCAAAAAAGAATTAAAGCACCATTCAGCTAGATCTGGTAGAGAATCCAAAGATTCCAAAAGCCAGGCATGACTCTAGGGCTATTATTGCTGCTGATTTAGGTACGTTCCTTCAAGGATGGAGGTATGCACCAGCTGGATAAAGCTGGGGTTAAAGGACTGAGCTTGGCTGGCCGCAGGGAAGCAGGAGAGGTGGATTGCTTTGGGAGGTTGTTCTCTGGATGGGGTATCACGGCGGGGATGCGGTTCGGTACGGCCAGGCAGATCCTGGGGACAGAGCCCCTGGCAAGCGATGTCAGTCAGTAGGCTGAGAGTTTCGGAGAGATGATGGAAAAGTAGAAGGTCCCTACAACCCGGGTCTCCTCAGCCTCTCCTGAATCCAGGCTATTTCTTTTCTGCCAACCTTGATTTGGAAAGCCTGTACCCTTGCAATGGGTATGAAGAAGTTGCAGTTTTAATCCTGGATTTTCAGCATCCATGTGCTTTTTTCAGGCACTGTCAGGGCCAATCCCAGCTTAGCCAAAGCTGTTCTGCAGAATGTTCCTCATCCACCTCAAACACTGGTTTTCAAGTGTGTGAGTTTCCCAGAGCCTGAGGCAGAACTGCAGAATGTTTTCTGTTTTCTAATGAAAAAAATGTGATTTCTGTGGCAGTTCTCTCGGTGGCAAAAATCAGATGTTGTACATCTTTACTTCAGATGAACTCAGTTCAAGACAGGCATCGCCTGGCGATATGTTTGCCAGGTCTCTGAGCTCCAAAGGCCTGCCGAAAATCAAACATTTCTTTTCATGTTTCGCACCATACACATGGACATTTCTGCCTATGAATCCATCACCAGCCTAATAGATCAGAATGTGCATGTACTAATTTTCAGTAATGCAGCAATTGGGAGGTCTGCCAGAGTGTGTTAAAATAAATTCAGCTGATGGGTTAGAAGTCGGTCACTTTGCACAGCAGCTCCGTTTTTATATGTAAACAGATCATACACACACATGCATGCACATATTTTTAATTAATGTGTATGCATAGATATCTACAGGCACGAAAATGGTCACCTTAAATGTTGCTGAAAAATTCACTGACACCTTTATGGTGACTCTCAGTTCCAGAGCCTGTAACTAACAATCTCAATAGGATTTTCCTGGAGAGTTTTCCAGTCTGATCTAGAAGTGTAAGAAAGGTGTGCTTCATTTTCATGTATGAGGTTTGAAGCATCCAGACTCTGATTCTGCTGGTGCTGTGAATGCCAGAAGGATAATACATTTTACACTACAAAACTGTTGTAAAGCCAAAATCTAGTCCCCTGAATTGAGGGAAAATTCAGAAAATGGATGGGCTTTTTTCTTCCAACTGTCTGGCCTGAGTTTTGCTGGGCTTTTATGGCACTTTGTTTTCCTTCCCTTTCAGTGAAAGTTAATGAGCAGACACCTCTGGAAGAAAAAAAAAAAAAAAAAAAAAAAGTCTTGCAAAATACTGCTGGACAGGTATGACACTGCACTATTTCTAATTCCTGTAAGTCTTTCTGTCTTTGGTGTGGAAGTAAAAGAGAAAGGGCACACGTTTCTGTTTAATTTAGTTTGTTCATCCTCTTTGATATCCTCTCTGCACCATAATACATGCCTCCAGTTGCCGCCTGATACAGCCTCCACCAAATTACATTGAAGCATTCTGCTGCTACCCGAAGAAAGCTTTCGCCTCAAGTCAATATGTTGCACCGCGCAGATGTTATCTCCTAATAACACCAATCAACCCTGTTTAGAAAGGGTCATTGGCTGTGAGGGGCGAGGATATGGAATTCCGTACCCCGGAGGTGATGTGCTAATTGTTAGTGTGCCAGGCAGAGAGGCTGACAGCCATGCCATGCTGCCTGCCTTGTTGCTAGCATCATCAGCTGTCTGGGCACAGTTATTCTGGGTTTTCTGGGGTTTCTGAACACAGTTTATGTGCTTTTTTTAAGTGCATTTGTCTGTGAAGACCAAAAAGTTGTCCGTTCCTTGGAGCTTTATAAGTAACCCAAAGGGAAAAGACCACCCAGTCCAGGTCAGGGCAGTTCTGCGTTTACGGCCTGTGGGCTGTGTCAAGCAGAAAACTCACGATGGAGCCCAAGGAAGTTTTAAATGGAAACAAGGTGTGGAATTCACTGAAGAAAGACTTAAGATTTGGTAGGGACAGCACGATGATGCTACTGGATAATCAGTTTACAAAGATGAGGGAGGAGGTTTTCCAGTGTGAAACACAGCCATTGGGTCAGGGACCTCTGAGCTGGATATGTTTTGCAGATGCTGTGTGAGAAAGTAACAGTTTTTCTACCCAATCGCTGCTTTTATGGCATCACACAGTGTCATACAGGGTATGACGCAGGAATGCTGAATGAAAAGATTAATATTTTCACCAAGGACCTAATTGACTTAACAGCACTTTAAATAGACATGTGCTCTGCAGTGCTCTTTACAATCTAGAGGAGACAAGGCAAACTTCCAGCACATGCAGAAATCTGTACCATTAGCAGATGCTGATCTATCAGATATTGATCAATCAGATAGGACTTAGGAAGGCTTGGCTATCCCACTGGTATCCCAGCACACACAGTGCTGTCCTGTCCTTTCCTCCCCGCAGATCTGGTGAGAAGGTTCACCTTATGAGAAATGGTTCTGTTTGTTTAATCTAAAATCTGTTTGCTTAGTTTTGTTTAGCTTTGTATGCGTTAGTTCTAGCAACTATAAACTCAGGCAAACAAGATGATAGTGGCATGTCTAATAAATAATAAATACAGTTCTCGCTGTATTTATTGTGTAAAACAAAACAAATACTGAAAGCATCCTCAGCTTGTGGAAACTTGGGGAAGTCCCAAAGTGAGCAATAACAAATAAACCTTGTTATGTTCCTGAAGGGAGCTGCACTTCCTATCTAACAAATAAACACGGTGTCTCTGTAAGTACATTCCATGTAAGTCTGTTGGATATAAGCATATACCTAAGGATAAAAATGTATTTAACTGCTTAAAAGCTAAATGACCTTTGAAGGTTCTAGTTTTACCTGGAGAAGGTGTTAGAATTGGTTTGTAAAGAATTCTTGTTCTAGGTCTCTTCCCCGAAGTAGAGTAAGATGATGTGTAAAGTTGATAACATTTCCTCAACAGTCACATTTTTGGCACTGTGAAGAAGCTGAGAGTCTTTGCATTTTCCTGACTTTCCAGAATGTACTTCTGGTGAGCTTCCTCCAGCATGCTGTTTTCACTGTCTTTAGCATTCCTGTAGCTGCACCCGGGGAGGACTAACCTCACGTACCAGTACATGCTGGAGGCCAACTGACTGGAAAGCAGCTTTGCAGAAAAGGCCCTGGAAGTCCTGGTGGAGCACCTGGGGCTGCAGTAGGAAGAGCAGCCCTACCAGCAGGTCGAGGGAGCTGATCCTTCCCCTCTGCTCAGCACTGGTGAGGCCACGCGTGGTGTGTCCAGCTTAGCCCTGGCCCAGTATGAGAGAGACATGGATAAACTGAGGCCAAACCAGTGAAGAGTCACTAAGGCGATAAAGGGAGAGGAACATCTGTTGTATGAGGAGAGGCTGAGAAAGGTGGGACTGCCCGTCCTGGAGGAGAGGAGGCTCAGGGGGATCTTCTCAATGTCTATAAAGGCCTGATGGGAGTGTGTAAAGACAGAGATGAACCAGAAATAGCAGAAATTCTGTTTAAACGTAGGAAAAAACTTTCTTAATCAAGTGTGATTGAGCAGTGGAACAGGTAGCCCAAAGAGATTGTGGTGTCTCCATCTGTGGAGGTACTCGAAACCCAACTCACCAAGATCCCGAGCAACTGGCTCTGGCTGCCCCCGCTGAAAGCAGCGGGTTGGAGGAGGTGGTCTGCAGAGCCCCCTTTCTGCCTCAGTCCCTCTGCGATGGTTGTGTGCAAAGGGGATAAGGGCAGCTGGAAGGACGACCAGGTAAGGGACTGATCAGTGATCACTGTTCTCTTTTAACGCTGACCTTGGCGTTTAGGTAGCAAGGCCTTCCAATGGCATCTGAGGGAGTAAACTCGCTCACTCAGGTGGGAGAGAGCGTAAACCTGTGGGTGCAGAGTCTGTAAACCTCAGTATCCCTGCTTCAAAGAAGTTCAGAAGAGTATTGTGGAAACATGTTAGGTTTTTTTCTTTTATTTGGCAATGATAACCTCAAAACTCTTACCATTTCTCACAGCATGTAAAGTTCATGCATACATGAGTATGGATGTGTGCAGTAGGATTGGCTTATTTTATAGAATACCACTGTAAGACTAGATGGCTTTAAAGGGAGAGATTTGATTTGCTTAAATTGCCTGTGGGTTACTGCCTCCTTCCTAAGCTTCTTCATCAGAGAGCCTGTGGGATCCAGTCTTATTCATCCCTGTGTTGTACAGCATTATTGTATGCCACGGTACTATAGCAAACAGCTATGGTGCTCCCCCTTGGAGTCAGTAATGAGTAAGCTGAGACATACTTTCCACTAGCTAGCTTTCCCCATGTGAATATTAGGATGCCTGATTACAGGGGGAAGCGGTTTTAAATTGCATGTGAACATTTCGCACTTGTGTTGCTCTAAGAATTAAGGGGGTTTTTCCTACTTTTTCATGTTAAATTAATTGGGACACTCTAAAGGAAGAGTGCCCATTTTGGGACTTGAACTGATCTGAACAAATTACTTGATAAGCAAGTTATGTTACACTAGTATGGTTTTACTGTGGAGACAGTTTATGTTTGAAGATGTCTTTGGGCTTCCTAGCTGTAAGAACCACGCAAGCTGTAGAATATTAACTGCTGTCCCAAGGGAGCTTGTGTGTAGTTTTATCATTAATTTCCATGTAGCATATCTAAACGGGTCAGGGTTGCCAGGTGTAGGGTAGCAAATCCAGTTGTCCAGGTTAGACCAGAGGGTCCACAAGGGCAGAGCAAAGAGAGTGAGCGAGATCAAACCCCTGTAAAGGGTAGGTGGAAATAAGGGGGTAAGTGTGTGACCCTCTTTTTGCAGCAGCATTTTCCTGGATAGAGCATCTCCTCTATACCAGGCTGAATATTCAGTCTCCAAACCCCAGCTTTGCATGTCTGTCTTCTGGAGCTCTAACCCCTTCCAGTATTTCCAACATGATTCAGTGTCCAGTGCCACTAAAAGCACAGTATAACAGCTTTAAATGTAGTTTTAGGTTTGATTAGTTCTTAAGGCCTTGTAAACCAAGGTCTCGACAGTGCAGCTGTGAATGGTGGTAGCAACTGAGTTCAGCTACAATAAGCCAGGGTCAGTGCTAAATCGATTCTGCAGAGTTTTGTGCTGTCACGTATCCTGGCATCAGGAGAGGAACAAAGGGAACATGTTGTAACAAGAGACTCTGACAAACTCTGCCCTCAGTTCAGCACAGCTCTTCCACACAATCCATGTAGGATTCAGATAGCTGGGGGAAAAAAATAGAAAAAAATATTCTGGTATAAATAGGAATCTGTGCTTACCTGCTGTACAAGGAAATGCAAAGGAAACACAAGAGGCTTTTGTGGGTTAAATTTCTACTTAGAGATGTCAGTCTTTTCCTAGTAACTATAGAAAGTGGTTATGCTCCTCAAATGAGTACCTAAAAGTGCCTAAACCTGAGGTTTGATGTTCCCCCCCAATTCAATTGTGCACTTGTAAAATGTTGATTCCTTTCTCTGTGTGGCTCTTTTCATATAGGAAGCTATAAGAGAATAACCACCCCTGGATCCAAACCCATGCATATATGCACAGCTATAGTATAAAGGATAACAAAAACCCCCAGGCACACCCTGTATCATCTCAGGCTTGCCTAGAAGAGCGGTAGTGTGTGATTATCAGGAATCTGACCCTTTTATTTTTTGTATTTCTAAAACTTACAAAGCAGAACAATTCATGTAGCCTGTTTAATCGTCTTGCTTAATCATTTAACTCATGCATGAAAAGGTGTAGGAAAACAGATGACGGCAATAGTAACTGAGCATGTGCCCTTCTGCACGGCAGCATTAGGTCTGGCAGGTGACTCCATCATCCATTTTTCTCTCTCAATTTTTCTGGCTTAATGAATAACAATGCAGTAAAACCACATCAACCAGGTATTTTCTTCAGGTGTAAGCACACAGCCCAGTCTGTTACATACATTGGATTAAATTTGCTTTTACTCCTCTTTCTGCCTTTTTCTTAAGAGGATTAGCTGTCAAGCCTGGACATTCTGAAACGCACAAGGGCTGAGTTTGTTTAAGGAGAAGGTAACCGATAAGGCACTACGGAGTTTTTACAAGGGGCCAGGATGAAAATCGTTCAGGAAAAACTTCAGAACAAAACTGACAACTAGGTACAGAAATTAGGATCATTGGGAGGATAGTCTCAAAGGGTAGACGTAGCTGGTTTGTAATATCTTGATCCACGTGTCACTTGCAGACTGAAAATTTCAAACTGTCCTTTAGTTTCAGCTTCGGGGGGGTGGTGGTGGGGGAGGTAAACATTTTAAATGGAGAAAGAATCAGTAAATTTTTCACTTTTGTTGGAAGCAAAGACTCACTTGGCTCCCAGGAAAAGCTGTTAAAAACCTCGTCAGAACTAGAATTCTATTTGCCTGAAATCTACGGTTTCAAGTGAATAAATTCAGCATGAAGTTGAACACCAAGCTTTATTTCAATGTGTATCTTTGATTACATGCAGGAACTGTGGTGCTATTTATATGTTCAGCCTCTATTCTGTTAAGCTAGACTGCACTGTCTGCAGCAACTTGCAAATGATGTTTGTTGTTCCCTGTTTAAATAAAATCCATATTTAGAAAGGGTTGTGTACACTTTACAATCTATATCCCAAGACAGGTCCCTTCAGTAGATATGTCTTCTCAGAGACAATTTGAGAAAGCCACAGATGTTTGGTGCACGATATATTTCTTTCTTTCCCTATGGTCCTTATAAAAAGGACAAGAAGATAGACTTATTAAAAGTGAGCTAATGACATGATGTAGGGAGTCTCTGGTTCACTGACTGTTATTACAGCTGTGCCCCATTACGTACCGAATACCTAGGACATGCTTGGTTTTTTGAATGACATTTATCTTTTGAGTTTCAAACATTCCTGGCATAAATAAAGATTTTACGCTTTTCAAATGTGTTTTACAGTTCAGCCCAGAGGCTATTCAAGGATCATTTTAACTCAATAAAACTCCTCCTTTAGGGATAAAAAAAAGGGAAGTGTTTTAACAATGTCACTCCATGCATAGCCTGTTATTAGCTAGAGACATTCTGCTTGCAAAGCCTTTGATCCCTTTTCCCCTGAACGTCAAGGAAGCTCTGCCGAGGCTTCAAAGTCTGTGACATACATCGGTCCCTTCTGTGCGCACACAGGCCTCGTGCGAACGCTCGCGACCTTAGGGAAAGTTCGCAGGTGAAGTTTGTGGCTCAGCTGGTGTTTTTTGCTTCCAGTGCTTTTAGCTACCTTTTCCAGAGGTCACGGTGAAATTGTGGATCGGTGGATAGCGGCTTTCTCTCCTCCTATTGCGGTCTTTAACCTGAGGCTCTGTGTAAATACTCGTTTAATATCTTGCTTTGGTAAAGTGGTAAAATTAAAGAAATGTAGTTAACAGGATGCTTAGCACTCAGTTAAATAGCATCCCTTAGACTTCTGTCTCTCCCTTATCTGTACTAGTGTTCTTGGGAATCACTGAGGGAAATGGTCTGTGTTCCTCTCGATGGTAAACAAAACCATCAACTTCCCTTCTTTCTTGAAGCTATTCCATCTAGAAAATTTGTAGGCTGGGGACAGCCGGGAAAATAATGTTACTTGTTTCTTTGGGTTTGGGGACTATTCCTGTCCATGGGAATTCTGAATGTAATAAGTATTTTTAAAAGCATTTTAATATAAAACCAAATTCTAGTTTCAAAGTTATGCACCCCTGCCTGGTACAGTCTTCACATAACATGCGGCTTTGGTTTGACTCACGCCAGCTACGCCTGTGCCATCCTGCTCGTCAGGACAGGGACGCTTTGAAGCCAGTAGACCTTTTCCTGGAAGTTAAAGAATTTGTTTCTTCTCACTAGTACCGACTTCCTAGTGTCAGAATTTGTAAACTTGACATCAGAAATCCCTCAAGGAAATTATATTTCTTTGTTTCTTTTTACTTTTTTTGCGGTGTCTAATTCTACAGCAGAATACGTGTGCAAGTTTTCTTTCTAGCATTTCTTCTAGTAAACTTTGTTTCTTTGTTTAAAGAAAATGCTTTAAACCAAACAAAAATAAAGGTTAAATCATCCCAAAATCCAAAAGAAAGTGAAAGGAGGTGTGATCACCTTTCAAGTCTTTTCCATCTTTCCATCCAAGGAGATTCTCATTAACCTTTGCAAAAGCGATTGATCCCTAGCCATCTGGGAATGTACCAGAGAACGACAGAGCAAGAAGTTTGAGAAATAGTATTCCCATTTATAGCGGTTTCTGACCAGCTTGAAAAGATTCTGTTGGAACTTACTGACAGAACAGTTCGGGAGCTCTTGGTGATTTCTCAAAAGGCGAGAAATACTTTATATCATAGGTTAATTAGCTGAGGATTGTCTTCTCCAGTTTTGGATACTGGCATTTCTAGAGATGGGTCTTAAGTTTCCTTCTGAAATTGTGAACAGGATTCCTCTGGTTGAGGAAATAGCCAAACATTCACAGAAAGGGGAAGCCCACTCAGGACCTGACTGATGATGTTATGGACACAGTGAATAAATTCTTCTTTCTGAAAACTTCGCACCGGGAAGCCCGAGGCTTTAACGTCGTGTAGAGTACTGTAACAATAGTGCAGGGAAGGCAAAGCAAAACTGTTTATTTTAAACTGATACAGTCTTAAATGCATTCAGTGAAAACTATGAAGTATTGCAAAGCTCCCACCATCTCAAACAGAGAACAGAAAGAATAACATTTGTGTTATGAGTACCTATGGGCTGAATCCTTATAAAAGCATATATGGCATTTGTCTCCTCTCTGAAATAACAGCTGTGAACGCCATGGCACCATAATTTTCAATTTCTGAAGCGAGTGCCTTGTGCAGCCTGATACTTCCCAAATGGACATGGCGTTTCCGTGATATATTACACATGTGTTAAACATATGAGCAAGTCCGACGTTTTGTTTGCTCTGTGGAAGGCATTTGCTATCTCTTTTAATAAAAAGAGGGAGAAATGAGACCATGAATGTGCAACACGTAATGAAGTTTGCTTTTAATTTAGAATTTATTTGTAAGAGTGAGAAATGAGCTCTGATAATCACTTGTCCAGTGACAGCTGCTGCCCAGAAGGTTGCCTTTCTCCGCACTGGAGAGCAAAACCAAGCAGCTGCCTTTCAGTGTAATTCCTGCTGAAGCTGCTTGTTTTCCCCTTTCCAGTTCCCTGCCATCTTTCCTTCACAGCACCTGTGCAATGCCTGCAGCCGCTCTGGAGTCTATAAGCACAGGCTGGAACCCACCAGCTTCCAGATGCATTTGGGTACTTCTGCCATAATGCAGGCAGCCATCTGTTAAAATAGCCATGAACAAATCAGTCTTTAAAGTTTCTGGGAGAAGCACACGCAGCTGCCCCACACAGCTTTGTTTCAGCCAGAGTTAACTTGTTTCTGTGTGTCCTTAAAGCTTCGTCCTTTTTCTTTCCGTCCACATTTTGATACGTGTAAATGCCCGGATCTTGATAGCCCTCTCCCAAAAACTGGGAACCTTTTCACCCGCTTCCTTTTGATTGCACCCTGCTAGGATCCAGCCTGGATGTGGTCTGAGGGTCCTGCCCGCTGACATGGCCTCTTGCCGTTGGGACGGCTAGAAGCCCTAATGCCCGGTCTCTGGCGACAGGGAGGGCGCGTTGCCTTCTGGCTGACAGTCACTTAATGATGTTACAGAATCAGATGACATTTTACAGCCCAAGTTGTAAAATTATATTGAGCCTGCTTCAGCTCAAGGAAAAGGTGCAGGAACACAAACACGAGTACTGTGCTAGTTTAACTACGTGTCCTGGAGATTAAAGGGCAGAGGACTGCGTCTGCACGCGTGTTGAAGAGGTGGGTAATTGTAGCTGGAAGAGGAGCGCGTAGGGTTTAGCAGGTTTCCAAGGTGTTGTTAAAGCGTAACTGTTTCCTCCTCCTCCTGACTCCTGGGAGGCACCTGGGGGGATGCAGGGCTGAGCAAGCCTCCTTGGAATGTGCCTGTGGGATCAGCCCTGCTCCAGCACAGCCGCCCAGAGGGAGGCAGCGCCTTTACCTGCACTTGACGGGGAAAGGAAACAGTAATGCAATCGGAGAAGGGTTAAAGTAGCGCAGCTCCTACGTTCTGTGAGCAGGCTTCTGCAATAAGCCCCTAAGATGTTAATCCGCAGGCTAGACGTTGGAGATGTGAAGGATCCGAGGGCAAGCACAGCAGTTCATACAGACATCATGTTAATGTCATCATGCCACGGAGATGCGGCGTCATTACACCGATTTGCGAGTCATGGCTTAGGGCTCCATCACGAATTGAATGGTGGCTGGTGGTGGCGTGGTTGGATAAACCTAAAGGTGGAAGGGCTGGTTCACAGGACCCCAGATGTTGGGTGGCTGCTGCTGGAGAGAAGCGCGCGTGCGGCGGCGTTATGGGCAGTGCCGGGCTGAGCTGTGCATGGCACCTAATGCTTGCACCGGGGCAAGTTCTGTCACTTGTCCTGACGCTGCAGGTGTGCCTCCAGTTCCCTAGAGAGACTGCCTCTAAGCCAGAGCGCCATTTGTTCATTCAGACGTTGGCGTTTCTACTTTAACTTGTATGATAGCTTTGTGGTTTTGACACCGGTCCCCTAAGACTTACAGATTTGGGTTTGGATCCCAGTGGACCTGCTGTCAGAGGCTGCGGGTTTAATTTTCAGATTACGATCTTTATTTATTGCTCTTGTTCCACATTACCTCCTAGAGGCATCATAGGCATTAAAGAAAACTTATACATTATATCCAATTACAGTATTACGGTTAGATAATATAATCATTGGGTTTCTAAGGAAAGAAGAAGGAACAAGCCTTCCGTTTATTCAGCAGTGCAGAAGAAGTCGTAATTTGGTAAGATAGTAATTTTTGCTGGCTCGGATATGTTCTTGATCACTATCTTTCAGCATCGCTTGGAATATTTTATTCTCAGATGCTGATTAGCTGTTTGCAAGCAAAAGCTGGAAGTGGGCAGGCCACGGTCATTTTCAAATGAAATCCTTCCCTAAAATTTAATTTGTGATCTAGAGACCTAAGCAAGAAACAACAGAACTTTAAATGTTTCAGCAGTTGTACACACATGGCCTCCCTCAGTTAATCGTGAGTTCTCCCTGTCGCAGGACAGGGAATTTCCTTGCAGTATGGTTATACATCTGTAAGCCAGTCACATATGAAAACAATAACCAAGGAATAAGGAAAAAGTCAATGAGCAGATTTATATACAGCTGCTATTAACTGGAGGAAAACAAATGATCTGTTGGGGTCAGTTTAGCTGGGAAATCAATTTGAGCAGAGTTTTATTGTCGTCTCTGCTAGATCCTTCATGTTATTTGCTTGCACCTTTACTAGTCATGACTGAGGAGGTTTTTACACTTGTGAGTCTAAGCTCCCTGGATCATTGCGTTTGTTACCTTTTCAACATCCACATTCCCAGTTGTCACAAATGCTACCTAACAACATTGAGCGCTCAAAGTACATTTCCGCTTGGAACTCTAGGGAGTTCTGAATGTTCATATTAACTGCTTGAACTAGTCATAAACCAGTTAGACTGTAGTACCAGACAAATAGTAACCATCTGATGCATGAAAATACCTCTGTATGGCTTGTGTGTGACTGTGGAGACTAAAGCTCTTAATGCGTGGCCACACAGGCTTGACATTAATTATAAAGAACGCCCACTCCTATTCAGTGAAGAAGTTAAAGATATTAATACATTAATCAAAATGCCAATAAGAATGTAAATACATAGAGGTATACAAGCCACAAGATTTATCAAAAAATCACTGAAACAGCATTCATTCGTCTTAGTCTAAAAAAAGCACTCTCCTTAAGTTTTACTTTGAAAAGTATGTTTTCCAAATAATAAATTAATTTAGCCTAACTATGTGTTGCTGTTGATACTTCCATATAATTTTTAAACCTTCAGTTTATCCTAAAAAGCTTCATAACGAGTCAGTTTTTGCTAACCCCTAGTACAAAACTGGTTTCGTCAGTGGGAGCTGCAGACATTTAACAAATTTGTTCTCACATATCTCTAGATAGTTGCATGATCTATCTGTCTTTTAATTTAAGAAAGGAAGATCCTGGAACTGCAATGAAAAATGGCTATTCTAAATACGAAGTACTTCTGTTCCTCTTTGTGGCCTGATTTTGAATTCAGCCTCATCCTGTTGCTGTTAAATAATGGTGTTCAGGAAAAAGGAAGAGCTAGGAGCTTACAGAAGTCTAAAGACATCGGTACTTGCGGTAACGCCTTCATTGTTTAATGGTTTCTAACATTAACTCCCTTTAACTGCCGCTTCGCTGCTGGATTTTCAGACTCTATCAAGTAAATAGGAAAATACAGTAACTGAGCTGCCGTGGTGAGAAGGGAGGATTAACTGTGTTACAGAATGACAATTTAAGGCTGACTTAGGCACTGTTTAGAACACAGTTTCGAAGTTTTGGTTTATTACATTGTGTTCTAGGGATGCATATGAAAAGAAATCAATTCCATGGTCCAGATGTCAAGTTATCCCTCCCGCTTGCACCCCAGCCCCGAGCTGGGGCCGTAGGCAGGGAGGCACCCCTGTTGTCATATACTGTCCCTGTGCAGGACAGTACTTACAGGTTACCTGAACTTGTACCATATCTTAAATCCATCGATTGCAGTGAATTTAAGGATAAACTTAGAAGTCCCGAACAAAATGTTTTCCTAAATTATGGTTCAAGGACTTTTAACACTTTTCAAACCTACTTATCTAATAGGTGTAAAACCAAAAAAGATCACATTAAGATGTAAAGCTTTAACAGTCCAACTTCTTGCAGACCTTGCAAAGAAAGGTTGTGCCACGTGCTGTGGTGGTAAGGTTTTTTTCATTTTATCTCATCTTGGTCAAATCAAAGTGTAGCATGTGTTCATCAGTCGATCCCATGTGTTAGTAGCAGAGTCAGTTCTGGATGTAGGCAAAGAAAAAAGGTAGTAAAGAAAGTGCCAGACATGGTTTGGGGGAAGCCAGGCTGCCACAGCTGTAAAGGCTGTGCAGGCTGGCAGCCCCCCCAGGCACAGCACCCCCACTCCCTTCTCTGCCCCCATCTGTGGTGCATCTGCAAGGCTGGCTATCGGGGATGCTCACACCAGGATTTATCCCCTCTCCTCAACTTTTTGCAGAAGGAGAGTCCTAGAACCGAAATCATCCCAGGAGCAGCACAGTTGGGCATCAGCTGTGCTTTGGAGAGCTGTAAGCCTGACATAGCGCCAGGAGAGGACTGCTGGAAGGGGTTCTTGTGAGGTCTGTCCTCTCCAGGGCTCTGTTTTGTCAATAGACACATAAAGGGGGATCAAAAGTCAACTATTGCTCATTACATCCAGCATGAACACACAGAGACTATAGGAACAGCAGGAAATCTGTACCCTGAGGTCGAGTCTTTATTTTTAGCATCCTGTGTGCTTCAAAACTAAAACACTCGAGTCAATATATAAGATAGTTTAACAAGATGGGGGAAAAAAATACAAGATTAATAATTAAAATTAAGTTACAAATACATCTCTTCCCCTCTGAACACAAATAGCGTGGTTTATCCACTAGAAATAAATGATTGACCACCTAAATATCTGAAGACACTGTTCTTTCATGTGCTGAAGATTGCTGCCTTAAAACCAGGCAGCTTTTGTAATCCACATTGTTAAGTTGCGGTGTTGATTTAAACAGGTTTGGAACACACAATTCCTGTAGCTCAGAGGCTCGGTAGCTGTTGGAGTGGGCTGGGGGCTGCAGAGCTCAGATCTGGTCTGTGCGTGGGATTAAAGGTGCCTGGAACAGTGTGTTCCTGGTGATTATCCATCTCCCCTCCACTTGCCCGTGCAGTGGGATGCTCTCTCTTCCAGACGCTCTGTATGTATAATTTCTAAGCAGCTTTGGCAACCCTAGGGATTAAAAAGGGTGTATGAATGTTTTATAATGTTATTGATAACTGCAGAGCAGATGCTTTTCTAATAAACTGCTGTGAGATAAGTTACTGGTAGCATCTGCAGAGATGTGTGTAAATGAGCTCAAAATAATTAATACTGTGTTAGAAGAAAGCGGTTTTTAAAGCACATCTGTATTGGAGGCATATAAGATTATTTCAGCCTGCCCTGAGAATGTGTTATAACACAAATTACCATAATTTATTAGGGGAAAAGCCATTTCTGTTAATCATATATTAATTATTCATAAAATCTGTATTAATGTTACCTTAATGGGAAGTGTTAGCAGCTGGGGTACTGGGCTTGGCAGTCTATTCACATACAAAAGAAAGATGAATAGCTTGACTTAAAAAGAAGACATAAAAATGACTTACAAGAGCATAAAAGCAGCAAGCATCGGTATATGAGTTAACATACAGCCAGCTACGGTAGAGCAGTCCATCCAGCTAACTACTTTGTATTTTGGCTCTAGCACCGGGTTGTTCCCGAGTGGAATTCCAGTGGGATTACTGGAGGATGTTTGTTACAAACCAGTCCTGTATACCTTGCCCTAATGCTTTTCAGCTCTTTAGCAAGCATAGATCTGGTGAGTCTGAGTAAAACAGAGACTCTTTCCCAGCCTACTTATAAAAAAAAAAACAAAACACAAACAAACAAAAAAACCCAAAACAAACCAAAACAAGAAACAACACACGTGCACAAAACACCACAAACCCCCTCTCCAATATCTGATTTTAGTAATTTAAATGCAGGATAAATTCTTCCTACTGGGAAGAAAAAGGAGGAGAGAAAAAAAAAAAAAAAAAGGTTTTGCAACTTTTTAATCTTTTAAGTGAGCTATTCTGAACCATGTGGTGTGACAATGCTGCTCAGAGGATGTATATCAACCCAGAATGAACGGGCCACTGTGTATATACATACGTGCTGTGTGGCTTTATGTAGCTTGCTAGATGTTCCACTCAGTTAGAGGAGGATGTCAGCATTTAGATTATGACTTGAGACTAGAGGGTATGTTTTGATAAAAGTTTAGCAAAATCAATTACAGAATAAATTTTCCAGAATTTATTTTAATTAAAACTTTTTTTTTTCTTTTTTTCTGGCTTTTGGAAGTTCTGTTGCAGGAATGAAAACCCAAACAGCAAGGGCACTGGCTAATGCATACGATGTGTAATGCCTGTAAAGTGTAACTGGTTTTATATTAGCAGTAAAAGCTTCATAAGATTCAACTGAAATTAAATTGTTTAGATCAGCTAGAGCCTTTTTTTTAGGATGGAACAATGCTGAACTTCTAAACACATTTGGTTTACATGTGAAGATAAAAGGCTGTTTATTGGTAAAATGTTGTTTGGTTCTTTTTATTTCAATGGCAATTATGATCTATAATGTGTGATCTGTAAGCTATCATCTGATGAATTTTGGCCAAAGCCATGGAAGAGAAGGATTTGGAGTGGGAAGCCAACCCAAAAGAAACAGAAAAAATGATTTTAAAAATTGCATAGCTTTCAGTGAGTCCAGGAAACCTAGGCCTGGTCTTGGAAGAACGTGTAGAGCCGGGTGGTCTAAAACTGAAGTGATGTTCAAGAATCTTAAGTAATTATTATTATTTTTTCCTTCTTCTGTCATGTTGATACTACTTCCAAGTTGTGGGTGGTGGGTGAGTCTGGGGCATGCGATCAGTTGTCATGCCTAACTGATTAATACAGATCAGAAAGGAGGTTGTTTTGAAGTTCAGATATTTTTTTTTCCTTCAAATTTCATTTTTGAAGACATGCGGTAAAGGAGGAGCGTGTATGGGAGCAATTTGTATCTGGAGAGCCCACCAAATAGTTGGTTGTAAAAGAGGCTGTATTCTGCAGAATGCTGGAGGTTATTGCTAGCTGTGGGTACAAGGAGCTCCTTGTACGTAATTCATCCCAGCACCATTTTACACTTTGCATGTGAAAATGTTATCGGAGTCCTGCAGGGTCTGGTAACGGTAATACTTCAGCATTACAACAAATAGGTAGTACTGTTATTTTGTTCTATATTGTAGTATATTGAATATATTTCATTGCTTACACTGTAGTAGCAGATCAAAACCATCTGCTGTCTTGCCACTAGTCCTCCGGTCTAACAAAAAATCGCAGCTCATTTTCCTTGAGGCCGGTGTGCTTCAAGGCATGTGTACCAGGACGGTGATCCAGCTGCTGAATGTTGGTGTGAGTCCAGACCTATGCTCGTGAGTTTTTTAAACGGAAACAATACTCCTTCCCAAGGATTGGAACACAGATAAACTCAGTTTCTCTCTTCCCTCCTTCCCCCATCCCCTTTACAGCTCCATCCCCCATCACAGTCATACGGAAAGACAGGACATCCAGGAACAGCGTGTCCCTGTCTTGGCAAGAACCCGAACATCCGAATGGGATCATCTTGGACTACGAGGTCAAATACTATGAAAAGGTGGGAAGAAAGATCAAAGGGGAGGTTTTTTGTGCTATTAATAATGTAATTAAATGATTGCATCTTGTCTACGGTAAGGATTCAGAGACACATAGCTCACTTACTGTTGCCTCAATGACTCTAAGCACTGCAACTGTTCAATTTGTGGTAAGCAGAAATTAAGTTGTGTTTTCTTCTCCAACAACATTAAACCCCAAACACATTAAAACAAAAATAGAAGGTAATGCAGACAAGCTGTAATACTTTATCATCATGATCATTATTAATTAAGTATGGTCTGCTTACTCAGTTCTGTTATGCTGTCAGTGTTCATACATTTATTTGTCAGCATCCATGTGCTGGTGCTTCCCCATGGTGCAAGAATCTTTTACACCATGTATGGAAAAGATACAGGTGACCCTTTGGGCTGGTTTGTACAATGAGACTTTCCACTTTTCACAAATAACAAAATTCTTTGTAAATTGTCTGTTAATAAAAACAAGCCAAAGAAAATCTGCCATTAAATAGGTCCTGCTTTTTATTGACATTTTCTTGTAATTACAGCTGTTGATTTCTACATATCATATAGATTGGTACATAGGAAAAAAAATCTTCATAACAGCATGGTTCTTTTAGTAAATCTTACTGGCAGAATTGAAAAGACCATAGAAGGTTGTGAAGATTGTGAAGAGTGGTATTAGCCATTCTAAAACTGATCAGAGACACCTTTTGATAAAATGCGTATTGCTACTGAAGTTGACAGATTTTGAAAAGATGTCAGAAATAATGGTTTAATTTAGCATTTACTAATGCTGTTCATATCTAGAAGTCAGTCACCCATACCAGGGAATACATGGTGCTAATATCCACTTATAAACTGCTCTTAAAAAAAATCCATGGGTATTCTGCTAACCTTTAGGAAGTATTTTTATGGAGCTTACCAGTGAAGCAATGTGGTATTGATAGTCCACGCCTGATCTTCAGCTGAAAGAAGGGAATGAAGAAGGGAATGGGAGGGCTGTACTCTGTAAAGATTCCTCCCAAATTGCTATGTCATCTGATTTTGAGAGGGTTTTTTTGATGAGCACTTGGACCTTCAATGACCTTGATAAAAATCTAAACATACGTTGTGCTACTGATAAAAGGGGATAAAGAAAGCTTCCTAAACATTTCAGTTCAGTCTCACCTTATAAAGCAGTACCCTATGGATTTGTACTTTGGCGGGGGGTGGGGTGGGGTGGCGTCTGTTAATTTCAATGGTGACAGGACCAAGTCCAGGTCCTGGGCTTGAGAAGTAAAAGAGAACTGTCTCGTACATCAGATTGTCTTTCTTTAGACATCCTCAGCAGTGAAAGGATACAGGAATTATTTGGAATTTTTTCTTTCCAATATTTTTAAGAAAAGGGAAGAGATGCTGTCTTTTAGTAAGGCTTGGGAGAGCTACTGACCTCAGTAAAAGCCTGTGCCTGAAAGATCCTAGAACTTCACCTGGCTGAAGTTCTTGCACCATCTTGCAACCTGGTGAAGCCACGTTGTTTCCATGCATGACTAACTTGTGTTTCACTTAAGACCTACCTGCCTGCTCTCGCTGCTGTTGCCCAGACCTTTGTTTTTCCTAAAGCTGCAGCAGCCCCGTCGCAGCTCCATCTCCAGCCACCCCAAGCAGCAGTCCCTGCCTGGGGGGCTGCGAGTACTGCAGGGTGCAGGGTCTTACACAGGGCTGTCTTGTACATCGTGGCCTTAAGATGATCTCTTGGGCTTTAGTTGCTCCAAAGGAACAATTTTTTCCCCTTGAATGCATTTAGTTCATTTTAACAAATCAGCTGAGAAGTTTTATTTGTGTATTTGGTTTTTTTGTGGGGTTTTGATCGTCATTTTACACTGAAATAGGCTTGTTTTATTCAAGAAAATTGTATGCACAGAATAAGTACGTGGCTTCTATTCCCATCGAGTGTATCCAGTTTTAGGGAGCAACTGGTTGTCGTAAGACAGCTTCATAAGACAACCAGTCATACGAGGCTGATCTTCCACATGTTTCTTCCCTTTGAAGTCTGTGATCAAGAGGTCATACGCACCAGGCAGCTCTCTGAAACCAGAGAGCCAACTGCCTGACAATAGGGGCCGGACCATCCAGAGCAAAGGGGTTTTTAAAAACAACCTCCTGACACCAGTGTATTTAACGTGTTCTGCAATCCCTTAAGAAATCAGAAGGCTGTTCCTCGGGGTATATGAAAGCTAACGAAGCAGAGCAAATTTATTGTCAGGAGGGTTTAATCTATTGCCCCTTTTAGGTCTGCAAACTGTAAGAGCTGGAAAATGGCTGCTCTGTCAAACTTTCCCGAGGCCAAAGCAGCCCGTGCTGGACGGGTGCTATTCATTCCTTCTCCAAACACCTTTGGAAGATGCTGCTTTTGAGTCTGAGATCCCTAAGCAGCCCCTCTCCCCTCCTGTTTCTTTGAAAAGCGAGCTTGTTTTTCAAACTGGTCCAGTCCATTTGATTTTCTGTTTCAGAATCATCTTGGTTGTGCTCATCACAAACCCCACCACTGTTCAGTGGCAGCTGCTAGGGGAGAAAGCCTTCGCAGTCAGCAGTCGGGGTATTTCTCCTGGCAAGTCGGACCTGATTGTTGGTAGACGATTTATGTTGAGCCATTCATTTCCCTCCTGCTTGTTTTTGCTTGCCATATCTTTTGTGATCTTTTCAAAATTAATAAATACAGCATGAATAGAGTAGTACAGCTCAGCTCAATGCTGTCATACACCTTATCTGTGCAATTATGCTTTTCCCTTTCCTAGGCTGTTCTTGAATTTCAAAGAATGTGTCGTAGTTATGGGCAACTGCATGATACTGATATTCAGGATGTTAGAATAGATTTGGAATAAAAATAGAATGTCCTGTATCTAAATTATGATTTCATGTAGGTTTTGTAATGCATTATTGCCGGAAAGTACGTGGAAAACATTTATTTTCTGCAAGGGTAATATATTAACCTATTCAGGTTTTTTTCACCACTGGTTGTGCTTGTGTAACCAGGGGAGAATAGAGCTTTACGTGATGTTTCTAGAGAAATTAGGAACTTCAGTTTTGGGAAACAATGTTAACTTTTTGGAAAGAACCTGTGGGGTTTTAATGCATAACATTATGAACCGAGAGTGGCACTTTTTCATGACTCAGTCTTTGGAATAGAATTGTGTTTTCTGTAAAAATCTATAGAGCCTGCTCATGAGGCCCCAGTTACTATTTATTCAAAAGATTTAAAAGAAATAACATCCTCTTTCAGAGGAATACCGTATGGAACTGCTGGGCATTTGTTTTATGGTAAGGCATAGCATTTTATGTTGAGTTAATGGTACCAAATGACACCCTGGTTTAGTCCATCCATATAATGCTGTGCTGGATTTTAAGTGTCTCAGCCATCAAAGCACACATATAAAAAAAGCCAGGGTTGTTTGGTTGTTTGTTTTTTTTTTAATTATGCAAGCAGATACTTTGTTTCCTCCTTGTCCTTGCTCACATAATTATGTTCTCTGGAAGGATTATCTTGTCATGCAAAGCTACAGAAAAAGCCATGTCCTAAATACCACACATAAACTATTAATTGCTTCATTTAAATATGTGGCTTATATTTATGCTAACTAAATCCCACACACTTTATTAAAGGCGGAATCTGCTGCAAACAATGTGTGAAATTTAATTGCAGTCTCACCTCACTGAAATAGATTTGCCTTTGCCATTGCTGAAATGATGTGCTCAGTAGACTGGTTAAAGCCAACAAATAAATAATGATATCTAGTTTATGCTCTTTCCGAGGCTGAAAAAGTAAATTATATGCAAATGCACTTAGCGACTTTTAAATTCTTATTATTACGGCTTTGAGGGTAGGTGGGCCACGTATACTCCCCGAGGTTTGTAGTGATATCAACAGGTGGGTTACTCCTGGCAATGAGGGGAAGAAGCAATATAGGGACTGTGGGCTCCCCCCAAAGATGTGTGGTCCAGTTTTGGTCTCTCGAGTGTTGATGCAGCTGATGGAGAAAATGTTCTTCCTCATGCAATATAAACACTGTGCTTATCTGAAATAGGACGTCCCACTCACTCTTGCTAGTACTGCCACAATAAATTTTAAATGTATCTAAAATATGTCTTTTGCAAAACATAGTTTAAAAGTATAAAGAAATGTTTGCAAATGAGATACTAATAGTAGTGGGATTTGCCTCCCCAGTAAACTACGCAGAAATATTCAGGAAGGATTTGATTTGTGCATCCAAGTTCAATTTTATCATCGGAGTGTTTGATTAAAGTTCTGCTTGGCAAAGACTGACCCTCCTTTCTGCATATTCCTTCTGCTTATGGCAGCTAGAGTGCTGTATCTCTGAAATTTTCCTTCATCCCCAAGAAAGATAAACTTGGGCTTTTATGTGGTGTTTCACAGATTTGATTACTAGTAATGTAAAAAATGACTTACCAAATATGTGTGTAAAAAGCTTACCATAAACTAAGATACCATGACATCCTCCATACCATTGTTTTAGACGTTTATTTTCCAAGTTCCATTGCGGATTATTAATAGACAGGGCCATGACTATGTTTTCGCTTGCACGTATGTATCTGCACAAAAAGGAAATGTTTGCATTTCATAAAAGCAGCCTGAAGTGAGAGCAAAATGAATGTCCAGTCATAGCATACACAAAAGATTTTATGCTTTAAAGACAAGATTATTATGTCTTTGAAATTAAAATAGTTGCCTACGTTCAACGGAACGATGAGATAAAGCAAGCCTGCAAATTATAATACTAGGCTTTTGTTAGCTCAAAAATAAATAATTTTAGGCAAACCTGTTAGCTCCTTAGAATATCCTCCTGTAAATTTTCTCTTCTGAATTTATAACATAATTTTTTTGTCAGGGAAGCATCAGGAAACCACAGGGAGGTCCAAAGCTGATTTCCTTTTTTATTTTTAGTGTGCAAAGAAAAAGGGCCATGGTAAACATTTTTAGAATCATTCCTTGAAGACTAGGTCCTGCTCACGCTAGCTGAGGTTTTGATTCTGGATGGTAACATTTAGGCGCAGGCTTATTTGCTTTTTTTTGTTTGTTTGTTTTGTTTTGTTCTTCCTCCCCTTCACTGTGATTAGTCGCGTGCATAATATTGAATATTATGTGGAGATTCTGGCAATTTCCCTGACTATGGTGTAAATGTTTCTGTTTCTTTCTGTATCAAAGCCAGTCAAGAGCAGGGTAGTCAGGCTTCTGTAGCACCCAAGTGAACCGTTTTTGATGGTCATCTCCTAACTTAGAATAAACCTAACTTTCTCTAGACAGCACAGCAGGGCAAACACACTGGAAAGCTCTGGTCACCTGCAGTTTTCACGTGGCTTTGGCAATGCGTGTGTTGGGTGTTCTCCAACCTCTGTACTTGTGCGGTGGCACTCAAGTGTTGTCAAAGTGGAAATGTCAGCACCTTGCAAGCTTATGCAATGCCAAAAACACAGGGGGAATTAGGTGAGATTGTTCTCATCCAACATACGTTAACTCAGCTTCTGCTTCCAGCCAGGCAAAACTCAATGTTTTTTGTATATTTCAGCGTTTTCAAAGTAAAAGGGCAGCGTATGAAATCCCCACCGCCTCCAGAATAAAAAAAAGTTCATGGTTAGGAACCTAAACAACTGAGATTCTCACAGTTCCCCACATGTGTGGCTGCTGTCCAAGATTCTTTCTGAGGCAGTTCCAGCTGCCATTTTTAGGAAGCCAAAAATGCTCTTTTGGTACAGGATGGCTGTAGTAAAATAAGCAATACCTTGGGCTCCAAATGCACGCTTCAGTTTTTAGAAGACGTACTTACAGTGGGACTGAGACATACTGTTATCAGAAGTAGCTTTATACTTACAAATTACAAATCGGTCCATTTCTTAATTAATTACAAAATGGTCAGTTTCTCATTTTATAGAAAACATTGCTATGACAGAAATAGGTGACCATTAAGCAGAGTGTGGTTGTGAGTGTATTGTCTGTACTGGACACACATTTTGCTTTTCAGCAAAAAGCACTAAGGAGCAAACACCCGTTTCTGGCTGCTAAAACCCACGACTCATTCAGGAACAGGTTCAGGAGGGGTTTGCCCACATGAGGATGGATGCATCAGTCTCATAGTTTTCTATAGCATAATAGAAAGCTGCTTATATTTGCCTGTTGGCAGAGCTGAGGTGAGGAGCCTGAGTGGAGTTTCTCTTCTGACTGTTACAAAGGTAAATGCTGTCTTGTAAAAGGCAAGGCAGTAAAAACTGCATCCTGCAATAGCTCTGCAGAGCCTTAAAATGTCCAAGTTGCCCTCTTATAACTTCCAGTTCAGTGCAGTAGGCAAAGCTGGTTTATGGTTTTTTAAATAACTTTTTCATCTTGATTTTCTTCTTGTGCTACAGACTACAGACAGAATGATGCAAAGCTATTTAATTAAATAGCATATAGTCAACATGTCTACTATTTGATTTATAGCACAAGGCTGTAGAAGCTCTAATGATTTAGATTTCTTGCTAACCAAAACATTTTTAGCTGATTGAAATTGTATGGCTGTACAAGCATTTGTCTGGCTATAAATACTCAAAAAATTATACTGGTGCTTTCCAGGTGATGTGTGGTAATGTTGTACCAACCACCTCCTGTTCCTGTTTTTTAGGGTGAGGTTTTAATCTGATGATTTCTCTTCCCAAAAGCAGGAACAAGAGACAAGCTATACTATCCTGAGAGCCAAAGGCACCAACGTTACCATCAGCGGCCTCAAACCTGATACCACCTACATCTTCCAAATCCGAGCCCGAACTGCAGCTGGATATGGGACAAACAGCCGCAAGTTTGAATTCGAAACCAGTCCAGACTGTATGTATTGGTTCAAATGGTTTATGCCACCATCCTGGCCAGTTTCTGACTGATCCGAATGACTGCTTTCACTCCTTCTCTGGTTTAGTAAATGCAACTCGTAACTATTTATGATGTGTCTTTCTGGGTAACGTTACTATATAACTTTATCATTAAATGTTAAACATGCTATAAAGGGTATATATACTGTAATTGTCACAGGTGGTATTTTTTTCCATTCCCTACCCGGCTTCTGCCTCATGCCTTGATACCTTGCTAGACCACGGCTCCTGCCAAGGGGGGAGGTTTGATAGAAAAACAGATTCACAGCCTCGCAATGTTCCAAGTTTGTGGCCTGAACCCTATGGACTATAAACCACTGCTCCTAGAGAATTAATGTCATATTGGTCCATCACTCCTGTGGGTCAGTGTGTAGTTCTCCACACTACTGCAGAGCATTGCTGATGGCTCCTGCGTAGCCCTGAGATGATCCTAATATGCCCAGGCCGGGAAGGATGGTCACTCAGCTGAGCAGCTGGTCAGGGAGCTGAGCTGTTTGGGTCCCTTCTCTCTGTCACTGCATTTCTGGGTGGCCTGGGGGGAGTTATTTCCTGGTCCAGCACTCCTTTTTCTTTTCTCTGGTGCCTAGTATAACATTATTTAACTGATGACCTTATAGGTATTCTTTACAAGTTCTGTTATTATATCAGAAAAAGTCTTAATAGAACCCACAGTCTTTAAATGTTACTTTCTTATCACTTGTTAACTATGGAGTAAGTCAGACCTTCTCTCTGCTAGAAGCTGAAAGTGGCTTCATGCACCAAAAAGTCAGTCTTTACCTAGTGCCTGGTTACTGATGTAGACTGATGATGCATAAAGACTGTTTGCTTTTTAGGTCAGACTTCCACAGAATACTCATATCTGCTGTTCAGAGTTATGACACAACTAAGGGCTATAATTCTGATTACTATCTCATAAGGCTGATTCATGTACTCATGATAAGGCTTGAGAAGCCATAGTGCAAGAAGTGCTCTGCTAAAAACAGCAAGCTTGTAACCTAGAGTAGTAGCATCAGGTCTTATTCTGAAAAGCAGACAGGCTTCTTGTTTAAAAAAATAGTTAGGAATTGTTGTTATGGTGACACATAGCTTTGGCATACTGGATGAAACTTTAACTCCAGATAGGACAAATAAGTACAGCAAGGAGAAAAAGTCAGTTGCAGTGATAACAGATTTCATAATTTAGAGGTTAACGAGTTTTCTCTGCAAAGTAATATCACAAAAAAAAAGTAAAAAGAAAAAATAGCTGTCCAAAAATGTGGCAGGTGACGGGAGACAGCAGTGCACATCTCAATAATGAGCGTACAAGTTACACAGAGAGACAAAAAATGGCATAACTTTGTTCCTATTGCTAAGTTATAGCTACGTGAGTGCAGTCGCAGGACTGTAATAGGCAGAGGCTTCTTCCCCAGGGGAACGGTGTGACTCCAAGCAGTCCCGTCCACAAACTGCCTGACTCGTGGGGACCAGGAGTGCAAACTTGCTGCTCAGTTTGGACAGTTAACTTGAAGCATAGCGCTGAGGAGCCTAATTCTGCTGTGTTCAGGGGAGTCTGGTAGGTGTCTGCTGAAGGTTGTTCACAACACCTAAGACCCCAAGGTGTCCTGCCATTGCACAGCAGTCCAGTGCACGTGGCACCATGCTTAGGGACCACAGGGAAGCATCCAGCGTAAGGCAGAAAACAGCCTTTCTTTTTCTGAAAGACATTGATTAACCATGGATAGTCCTTCCATGTGCTTCTGAGTGCCTCCGGCTTTTCACAGCTGGCACAGGGATGCTATCAAGCTTAATGCATTAAATCACTTCCCATCATACAGAAGTGACAGTAAGGGTGGTGATGATGGGCCGGCTGGAATTTCTTGCCAAGGAAAAATTCCTCACTGAACATGACAAAATATACGTATGTCATGATATGCATGTTTGTATTTACATATATGTTTGTATATAAGTATCAGTTTAACAGCAGTTACTACAATCAGCAGTAGCAGAAACAGCTTTGGTAAATTGTCAAAGATGACCAGAGTCTTTGGTTTTCTTCCCTTGTATTTATTTGTCTGATGAAAAATTAATTAGCAGATGAAATATTTGGCAGGAAACACAATGCTCTACAGTGATGATTTAATCTGTCTCTTCCCTGTATGATATGTAATCAATGTTATATGTGTGTTGGGGGGTTATTTATATATTTTTGTGTTAACTTTCCAGCATTCTCCATTTCCAGTGAGAATAGCCAGGTCGTAATGATTGCCATTTCAGCGGCAGTAGCCATTATCCTCCTCACGGTTGTGGTGTACGTCTTGATTGGGAGGTTAGTTTATCATCTGAGTTGCTTCCACTTCCATTTTCCCGAGGGGCCTTGACGAGCGTGGCAAATTGGGTGGCGTCGGGCAGCGGCAGGGCTGCTTTGCACCTTCTCCTTTGTCTGCTGCCCAGGAGCTCCGAGCACTGCTTCGCGCTCGATAATGAGCCCGCTAACGTTAGCAGCCCCCATCATGCAGCAGTTGTTAAAAAATGCTATAAACACATTCTTAGGCAATTGTAAAATTAAACTGTAGGGGTCAAAAATCAACAAATCCTCTCATTAGCCAATTTCCTCAAATTCCCTGAGAACATAACATGCCTCTATAGGGCACAGAGAATGAAAATATCATTAAACTTTCAAACAGGCATTTAATTGTGGAGGGAAAACATTTTATTCTGTTTCCACCTGCAGTGAACATATAAAATTCTCTATATTAATCTTTTTTCTCTGTTGCTTGTAGATTCTGTGGATACAAGAAGTCTAAACATGGCACTGATGAGAAAAGACTGCATTTTGGGAATGGCCATTGTAAGTTACTTGCAGCCTTTTAATGCTTCTCAATCTGTTGAATTCATCCCCTAGATAACTGGTATTTTTCAATTTAAAACAAAAAGTCATACTTCACTTAAACCAAGGTGAAATTGGGAAGAGAATTATCTCTTCTCTTGTGGGTAAGGAGATTTTCCCCAAACAATTATTCTTTGTTTCAAAATCTTTCATCTGTGTTCAGGTTAGTAATAAGCAAAACATCGCTGTCTGTGTTCAAACAATGCGTGTGGTTAGCAACATCATATTGATTCTGCTGTGCATTACTGAAATGCAGAATGTAGCTTCAGCTTCCTCATCAGCTGTATAACGTCTAAGAAATTACTTCTTTTTTTTTTTTTCCCAAAGCAAAATATAAAATCAATGAAACCTGTCTTGATGACTACTGAAGGGACTGTGAAAATTGCTTCCTTGACAAAATTGACCCGCTAATAATTTAGTTTGGAGTTCTTCTAAGCACAGGCTGAAAAGTGATTTGGAGTACTTTCTTAAATTAAGAATAACTACTAAAGAAGTGTCTCACGAATTAATGGCATTTTTTTAATCCAGTTGTGTTTACAAACATGTTTTGTTCAAGTAAGTCCTGGTTCCCCACTTGCAGGAACGAATACGTCTGTGCTGTCTTTGGGTGCCATCCAGGACTAAGGGAGCCTTTCTCTTGATTTACATTATCTTTGTGTCACAAAAATTGTCTGGAGTTAAGGATGTGAGATTTTGCTCACCCTGAGGAATCTGGGCTGCTTTTGAAACATGTTCAAAAGCCAGACCCGAAGCCTGTCTATTTCTGCTGTTTGCATGCCTATTTTTAATAAGTCTAAATGGGACTTTATTCGTGGCTGCTCGGGGTCATTCAGCTGTGCCCTGTGAAAGGAACAGCGTGGAGCAAGATCCCGTCCAGGAGACACTGAAGGGAAGAAGCACTGATTTTCTGAGGCCAGGCACGTGCCCTGGCTACCAGGAAAGAGCTTGCTATGGCCCGTGGCTGGAGGGGAATGTCATCCTGCAGCATTTCAGCTCCTCTCTGACGCTGGATCCCCTCTGCAGGGTGCGCAGCCCCCTGCAGCACTTTGCCACAATGGAGAGGCTGTGGATGGTGAAGACTGGATCATAGCCAAAGCTCCACCCACACCACCCTCCTTAAAATACAAATAAATTAGTTTTGGAGCATGAAAAGCTGGGGGGAGAGGAAGGTGACAGTTCAAAATTCCAGAGCAGGGACAGGGGGAAATCTTGGGGTTTTATCACTGCATTTTTGGATTTTTTTCATCCTTATAGGGCGAAGATAACACCCTTCAAAAACACCAAGTCTGGAAATTCCTTTTTTTCACTCCCACAACTCTTGGTGTCTAATGAGCATGTTTTAATAAGAAGCAGTTGTTTGTCTTTGAAACTGTTTCAGCTCCAAATAAAAATCCTGTTGCACCACGTAAGCCATGTTGAACCATATATTTCTATCACTTAGCACGTTGTGAGGTTCCCGTACGTGGGTTTTTGCACACAACAGTGGCGCTGTACCGTCTGCAAGGAGAGAGCTGCTGGTACCATAATCAGATGCCTCCCCACCAAATATAATTGAATTAACATTTTAATGAGGGATTTACCTGCAGTAGTTGGAAATTAGAACTGCTTCCTAATCCTCGTGACAATGGAGTAACTGTTCTCTGACTGTTCATATTTTTATTATTTCACGTTGGGAGCCCCTCCTTACCCCCGTGAGCCGTGAGCATGCATATCCCAGCACGTGTGCCCCTCCCCCGGCACTGTCGGGGGACACGCAAGGGTTTGCCTCGTGCAGCCCAACAACCCCTAACCAACTAGTCTCAAAAAACTCTAGATGGTTACATGTGGCCCATAGAATTAATGCTTCATCATCCAAATTTAATGAGGTTATAAAATAAAAGCAGCCAGTAAAGAAAGTGTCACAGACAAATAACAGGTCAGAATTTGCTCTCCTTACTCCCACACAATGGAAAGTTGCAATCACTATTCTTAAACATGTCAGTGCTGTTAAATTCCTGGGGATTAAATTGCTTTTAATTTGGCTTTAGATATTTATGTACTGTTTTCTGAGTAGTGCCATGCTGATTCACTACGCAGTAAGAAACAGAGCTGATCGTGGACCTGTTAGAAATTCTTGAAAATGGTTTATTGATTTTGCAGATATTTATCTGTTAGGGTTTGTATGTATGTACGTGTGTGGCTGTTGAAACTTTATTCTACTAAATTGCAGTCTTTCTCAAAGAATAAGCAAATTGCTCCTGTGAACTAAAAAAGGATAAAGTAACTTCCATGGCTGTCGTAAACTTTCAGCATCTTAAATACAGCAGCTGGTTTATTTCAGTCAGTTTATTCTGAATTACTTTAAAAAAAGGCCCCAGCCATGAACTATTCCCTGCAGCCTTATTACAAATCCTATAATATTACTTCAAAGGAGCAAAAATGTTTCACCTCCTCAGATCCTCTCCCTTTGCCTTCTTTGGCTAGGCTCTTTTTATTTTTTTGTTACCTTTAGGGCAATTCATGCTGTTAAAATGAAAATGTAAATTATTATGTTTGCACAGAATGAGCTGTAAAGTAGTACAGCTTAACACATGTGCATGTGTTTATTATCTGTTTTTCATGACAGAAGCCAGTTACCATACAGGCTGCCCTTAATTATTGGTGTGAAGGGATTATTCTCCTTGCAGCCACCATCACCTGATCTTGGGAACCTCTGGGGTCAGCATTAAAAATCTGCAGCCAAAAAACCCACAGTGCAGCAGCTTTTAATTGTTGTTATTTTTATTGGGGGTATGAGGGAGCCTGTAATGTACATTCAGCATGGATGGAAAGCAGCATTTACAAGATTTTTAACCAACAGCAATATACAGCCAATTACTTTTTGTTTTACTTGCAAGTAATTCTGTAATCATCAGGCTCTTGAAGGAAACACAGTTGGCATTTAATGCCGTGCACACGCAGCCCTTGTGTTAGGAGCATGGCTCTTAGTTTGCGTTGTTTTCCAGGCAATTAGCTTGGGAACTCAGTTTTATCATTTCTTTGTCAATTCTGAGGCCAATAAATATCTGTGAGATCAATTATTATTTCTTTTACATACACTTGGGATTGTTTGACCAAACAATGGTGTGCGCTAATAGTCCAAAGGTATTTTTCTCCCATCTGTGTAACCCCAGCAAAAAAAAAGATTTAACTCTTCTAGCAGTCAACAGATTGACGCAGTATAATAATGCCAAGCTGGAAGGGATATTCCTGAGTAGGTCAAGGCAGTGTTTGTAGGAGGAGTTAATATCTTTTACAAGACCAACTGGTACAGTTAGGAAAAGTTAGAGTACATGTCCAGGAATGCAGGGTTTGTGTCAGCAGCAGAGAAATTCAAGCTGGATGTAACGGTTATTTCACTTTGCTTGAAAAAACCATCATCTCTGTGTCCTAAAATAGCACAGAGTTGGACACACGAGGTACTGGGTCCAAGCGCAAGCAGGACCTTGAGCTGGGGAGGAGGAATGAGACTGCTTTGCCTTCAGCAATCTTTTCTGGAGAAAAAGGTTGGGAATGGTGATGTGTTCCTCCCGCCCCCAGTCCTGCTGGAGGAAGGGATGTGGAGAGCTCGAAACTGCCCTTCAAACCTTTCAGTCATTTGAAGCGATGCTTGCTCCGGGCAAAGAGAGCAATCCCTGGCCGGGAAACGACGGAAGGGGACGAAATAAATAACATGGAGCACTAGAACCAGACTTTAGTAACAGGAACAACTGGCTGCCATCCTTGTGCATACTAGCAGAGGGATTGAGGCAGAGGTGCATTTGCTCATGTATAATTTGCTTTTCTTATGCATTGTTGGAGGACTCTGAAAGAAAAAGTATAAGTTAATGTGGTCTCCTTAATATATTCCTAACAACTTTTCAGGTTGACCATAGCGTCACATGTTTTATTCCTTGCCTCTTTGTTGTTACCGTGCGAGGGACAGTATAAGGCAGCACCTAAATGTAGCAAGCTGGGAGGGATGGGTAATATTTTAATATCTGAAAAGCAGCTAAATTTGGCAAGAGCAGATATATTTAAAATAGGGTTTCAGACTTCTGTGCAATAACTACATTAGTGTCTCTGGTTTCATTCTATATTAAGATTCCTGAAGACCCATGGAAAGCAGTTTAATATGAAGAAGCAGTATACCTTTTTCTTCTATTGATTTGATTTCTATTGTCTCACGAGCTTTCTTTAGAAGGATTAATTAAGTCTGAATAACATTTTCTCTCTGAATTTGTTTTTACACAGTAAAACTCCCAGGCCTGAGAACTTACGTAGATCCGCATACCTATGAGGATCCCAGTCAAGCTGTGCATGAATTTGCCAAGGAACTAGATGCTTCTAATATATCCATCGATAAAGTAGTTGGAGCAGGTAATGACTACCAGATATACTGAATTAAAAATAGCTTTTTGCTGTATATCCTGTTTTACATCTTTGGGTTTATACTTACGGCTGGAAAGAAAACATTGTAAAGTCTTCAAATTAGTAGGGCATATTTACAGCTGACTTTGGCTCCTAGGAAAAGTTAAAGGCACACAGTTCTATTTTTTTTTGTCCCCAGAGAAAGCAGATAGCAAGGTGGTTTTTCAAAGGACACCCATCAACTCACACTTGGACACAGCACTGTTGGGAGTGAAAAAGAGAGTTCAGCCTCACTTCTATGTTTCTCTTTAAAATCTGTCAGCACAGAAAATGGTATCAACTGTGAAGACGTTTTCTTTTTTTTCCCTTAAAAGGACTGTTGACTATTATGCCTTGAATGAAACCACAAACTCATTTCATACCAGTCACCCCTCATCCATCAGACTGCAGTGACCTTTGGTCATTGGATTGATTTTGGTCACTGCTTTGGATTTGAATTATCGATTTAAGAGGAAGGGGTTGTCTGTCTGATAACTGATTGTCTGAGCCATACAGACGCCATAGATAGTTGAGTTTACAGAAGGCAAACTGTCAAAATGAGCAGATTTTGTAGCAGAGGAGCCAGGTTACAGAAAGTCTCGTCACACTGAGTTCTCCATGTTGCAATGCAGCATGTAGCTTCTGACAAGATGCATGTTTGCTTCTTGAAGTGGCAGATTGTCTTGTCAAGTCAGAAGATCATAAAGTGTTAGCTTTCCTGATAAATTAAAGCATTTGTGAGAAGTAATATTGATTTTTAATTCATTGAAAATTACTGGTTCTTTTATTATTGATTTCTTGCTTCTCTCTAAATCTAGTATTTGAATTAAAATCATGAGATGTGAGAGACAGGCTCCTAGTCCATAGCAAAAGGTTTTCAGTTGGAAAAAAAACCAAACCACATAAAACCAAGCTACTGTACTCAGTGCATCTCCTGAATTACCCAGTAAAAAGAAACAGTATTCATCTTGTCTTACTGCAGCTGCTCAGCACCTCGTATGAAGATAGGTTATTTTCTGCAAAGGTAGAATTGTTGTTTCTTGCTGGTTTTAATTTTGCCCCACAAGAGTGCACTGTTCCCCATCATCTTCAGTCAAGGCAGCAGCGCTGCTTACTGCACATAGCAGAGAATTGCTGTGGGGCTAGAGAAGGCGTTACTGAAAAGCTAAGGCCAAGAGCAGTATGTTTCTTATCAGACTCTCAGGGGCCTTTGTTCACAAATGTGGGCTCTGTGCAGTATATGAATCTAGAAAACAGATTCACAAGAATGGATGATGTGTCATATTTCATAGCATCGTTTAAGCTGGACAAGACCTTTCAAATCATCAAGCCCAACCGGTAGCCCAGGACAGCCAAGCCCACCCCTAAGCCATGTCCCTGAGCACCCATCTACGTGGTTTTTAAACACCTCCAGGCGTGGTGACTCCACCACCTCCCTGGGCAGCTTGTTCCAATGCTTGACCATCCCTTCAGTGAAGTTTTTTCCTAAAATCCAATCTAAACCTCCTCTGGTGCAACTTGGGGATGTTTCGTCTTGTCCTGTCACTTGTTACTTGGGAGAAGAGACCGACCCCCACCTGCCTACAGCCTCCTGTATTTATATTATCACTCCTACAGCTGTAGGGAGTGATAAGATCCCCCCCTCTCCCAAGCCTCCTCCTCTCCAGACTAAACCACCTTAGTTGCTTCAGCTGCTCCTCACAAGACTTGTGCTCCAGACCCTGCCCCAGCTCCATTGCCCTTCTCTGGACATGGTCCAGCAGCTCTCTGTCCCTCCCGAAGCTCATTGTTTGGACTTATTTTTAATCAGAATGCATATGGGAGTAATAGGTAAACCCAAACTGGCCAAATATGACCTCTGAAAATGGAGGAGGAGTTTTCTGAGAGGCTTCAAAAAAGGGATATGTCCTAAAAGATTCAGGTGGTTTAAAAAGTTTGTCCACGCCAGTAAAAGCGACAGAGGGTTCCTGCAGGTCCTCTACACTGAAGCATGAACTGAAGATATATTAACGCCATTTGTTGGAGGCGGGGACTCAGGTTCACGCAGCCTAAACTACGTACGGCGTTACAGTCTGCATTTCCTTGAGCAGTTGCCAGAGATGCCAACAGGAAGAGCCAAGCAGGGAAAACCAGATGAAAATAAGGCTATGGAGTGCTCAGAGCTTCCAAAACGCATTCGTAGCATCACTGCACACTGCTGTCCCATCCAACACGGGGCAGCTTTTGCGTTCAGAGTAAGTTGTTCCAGGCTGCTTCTGCAAGAACGCTTCTTTCCTCCCCCAAGGCAGAAAGGTGTTTCCTGTCTCCTACTTGAGTCAATGACTTATTGGAGTGAATGACTTGGTCTTTTCCTGCCCTTCTCTGTTACAAATGCAAATGTGAATGAAATTATAAGAAGACAGTGATTTGAGAAGGGATTCATTTAACTGCATTGAAGTGTGACGTAAGTAATGAGACCTTCAAGTCAGGCAAGTAATCTTGATCTTCTGAGGTGCTTTCCCAAGTCATTTTTCACAGCTTTAGCCAGAAGTTTCTGAGAGGAGAGGGCAGCTTACATAGCTTTGAAAACACACCCAAATGCAATCAGGAAATACTCTTGTCCAAAAGAACCTCCAGAAGAGCACGAGGGATTTTGGTGGGAGGCTAAGCATAAGAAAATTGAGTTCAGGAGCCACTTTTCCAGATTTTTCTTTACAGCGATTTTTTATTTTAAAACAACTCACTTGTTTTTACAGACCCAGTTCAGCAAACCACTTAAGAAGTTTAAAGCCAATTGGATAGCAAAAGAATACTACAGAAAGTACTTTCTCAATTTGGGATGGATTTAACTATGTGCTTTGCTGAACGCGAAAACAAGCATTTGCTTTTCTTTCAACGCTTAAACATACTTGTAGGATAACTTCTTGTTAATCAAAGTATTTCTAAAATTTAGGGACTACTGGTCCATGAACTTATTGTGAAGGCTGGCAGTGTCTCAGGGAGCACTTGCAGATCATTGCTGAGGTTCATGATGTTTATGAAACATTCAGCTCAGTTGACTCTCCAGCTCCGAGGGAGTTCTGTGCACGGCAGCGCAATCGTGACTTAAGACACAACAAAGTGAAGGGAGTAGCTAATTTCAGAGTCATCTTTTATTTGTCCTCTGGGTCTAAATGCACAGCAAATGCCATTCACTGATGCACTAAGTAGCCCATTTAAAAAGAAATTAAGATCTCCTTAAGAGAGATCTTTATATCATGAACAGCTCTCCTAATAATATCTATTTGCTTTCCACACGTAAATAGACCTATCACTCTGCAGGGTAGGTTATACAATGTTTGTGTGTGTAGCATAATTAAAAATAAACACTTCAGAAAGGCTTTATGTGAAAAGCCATCAACTTCATCTCTTAAAATCACTGCCAGGTTTTCCACCCTCGAACTCAAACACAAGTCCTTATTCCTCCTAAACAATATTTGATGAGATCCAGTCCATCTAGCGGGACCATGTAATAATGATTTCCAGGCAAAAGATGTAGCGTAACTCGTGCCACTTATGGGTGTTGACCAGGTAGGCTTATGTAGCATCCATAGTGCCCTGTATACAAAAGAGCCAAAGGTTAACATAGTTGGGCTGCCCAGTGAGATTTTTCCAGTGAAATCATTTTCCAAGAAAATAAACCCATTTTATATTCGTGGACAGCAGTAAGCTCCGTTGTTAGGAAGGGTCCAACTTTTAGTCTCCTGCAGCACTGGCCTTGAGGCGCTTGTGGAATCCACTTAATCACCCAAGTTCTAATTTCTGCAGCCATGGCCAAATGGAACTGTGTTGATGGACATTAGCTGTAACCTTTCCCTTCCCAAAAGTCAAACAAATATCAGACACATGATTCCGGTCCAAAATGAGGGATTGATTGCTGAACTGCTTGATGAAATCATAGCTGTAGTCTCCGTTGACAGTAACTGACAATAGTGTTAAGGGGTTAGCTTGTTAGAGCTTTTTGGACCATTAAAACATAGAAAAGAAGACAAAGCTGGGCTTTACAAGGTTTATTTCAAGCCCTTTTTTTCCCTTCCCTCTGTTTTCAAGACGTGCTTTGCTCTTCCTCTTTGTGGTGCTCTGACAGTATTGAGCTGGGCTTACTCTTTGAACTGAAGCAGTGTTTGCTCTTGGTAAAGTGTACCGGTCATTTTGGCTTGCAGAGGTTGAGTATTTTTAATTAAGAAGTCTGAACAGAACTCAGCACCCATTAGTTACTAGTAATAGGTTTTACAATTCATTTTCTGAGTTGCTGCCCGTCTTGGCAGCCTGAAATACAAATAATGTTGGAAATGATGGATGTAATGTAAGTGCTATGTTAGTAGTATATATGTATATAAAGATATATCCTGTTTCTAATTTTTTTTGGTTATTCCATTAATAGCACAGTATCGTGCCTAAAGGATGGACCAGCTTAGCAGCTGGTGATAAGACACGGTGACATTCACTTCTGTGTTCTTGATTCAAATCTAGCCTGGGTTAGCAACAGAGAAAAGTCATCACCCTGTAACACATTTGCTTTTTTTTTTTTTTTTTTTTTTTTTTTTTGTCTAGCAGAGAACCCTTAGAAAATAAAGCTGAAAACTGACCTCAAGAGGTCATTAAGTCCACACCCTTGCCCAAAACAGAACTTGTTAGGTACCATTCTTGACATGCTTGTTCTTCAGAGTCTCCAAGACAGAAGAGTTAATAGTCTCCCTAAAAAATCTTTTGCGCCATCCAAGTGTCCTTACTGTTAGAATTTTTTTCCTGATCTAACTGACCTTTATTGTAATTTGCAACTCTACTTTGGTTTGCCTTTTGTGTATAGAAAAAGGAGTTGGTGTCCACCTTATTTATAAGCATAATGTTGATTAGCCAAAACTATTGTTATGTCCCTTCTCATTCCTTGTTGTGTATAAACAACACAAATTTCCTGAGTTTTTGAACGTGAGCACACAGCCCTGACTTTTAAGATCCTGGTCATTTTTATTGCTCCCTTTTATCACTCCTTAATTGCAGTGGCACAGATGGGACATGGACTTTAATGCCAGCCATATTGATGGCAAGCTGATGAAAGACTAATTTCAGTTTGCTCATAAATGGGCTGAATGTAACGTCTAAAATATATCCCATGTGGTACCACATCTGAAGTCAACAGTGAAGGGCTGTCAATGCATCACATTTTTGAGCATTAAGTCTATGAAGAGCAACATGATTTAAATGTGCCTATTACAGATATCTTATTTCAGTGGGTTTGGGTCATTTTTGGTTTTCACAGATGTTGCTTAATGTAAACAATCAGCTGCAGAGATAAAAAAAGAACCATTGTGGGCAAATGAGCTCCAAGTGCCTTTGCTCTTTAGAGGCATAGCAATGCTCTTGCATAGTACCATAGGATCCTAGAATAGTTTGGGCTGGAGGGGACCTTTAAAGGTCACCGAGACCAGCTCCCCTGCAACAAGCGGGGACATCTTCAGAATTTCGATGTACTACACATTCAGTTGGGAAAAGCTCCTATGTAAGCAGTACAATCACTCTTTCCATGATGTTTCACTCACAAATAAAAACAAAATTCCCAGTTTGCATAAAAAATTATGCCACCTAGATTTAGATTTATAGGGTTTGTTTGTTTCCAAGCTAAACTTTCTATACAAGGCTACTTGATACATGCCAAAATAAGGCATATGAGGGGCTAATATATATTTAGACCTTGTGTATTTTGACAAAAGAACCTGAACAGGCATGTATTGTTGGAAAATGAGTGTTAAAGTCCTCCAGCAACACCCTCTAGTTTCTTGAAAAAAAAACCATCAACCACAAAACAAACCACCTTTCTTCTCTTCTTTGTTCAGTAAAGTGTTTTCCTTGTCTTTAAATATAAATAATCATGTAGGGCAATTCTTGCCATCATATTTCTTGTATAATTTATCCATTCTCTGGTTTTTGTTTTTGTTGGGTTTGTTTTTTTTTTTGGGGGGGGGTGTTCGTTATTTCAATTATTTTGTCATTTAAGCAAAAAGACAAAAAGTTGCTACTCTAATTTAAGTGGGGTGCGTGTGCAATTCACGATATATGAAATCTAAGGTAGAGGGTTGGATAATTTGGAATCAAAAGTCAGTTGCTGCTCAAATGTTTTTTATGATACTGCGACTTCCTTAAATGCTTTATGCAATCATGAGTTAAATGCAGAAATTTTCAAATGAGATGCCTTCTTCCAGCATTTTGTGAACATATTTCGTACTTGCTTATTTGAATGCTACGATGATTTTCCCTGTGCACTCTCCTTGGACGTTACATAGCAAAGGATAAACCACTTTATATAAAAGTAGACATGCAGTGATACCTGCCATCTTCTGTTGAGGGATCTCACACAACACACAGTGGGCACGATATTCACGGTGGACTATCAAGTCCCGTAGTCCCATAGTGACAGTGTGTATTGGCACGATTAGATCTCTCTGAATAGTGGTAGAACAAAGATAGTTTGTATGGATTTCTTTTTTCTTTGCAGCTGCATAGATAAATTCCTTATCTTATGAAGTATCCTGCTACTTTAATTGAAAGAAATAAAATAATTGGGAACTGTACTCTCTCTCTGTTTGGGTAGAAATGAAGAGTGCAGTGCTCACACGGAGGCATGACTATTCTGATACTCTTGCATTAATCAGTTAGTCCTCCTACTGTTGTCTCAAAGTGCATCAACTGAAACAAAAAGGGAATTTTCTGGTTGCATTTTTGCAGTCATCTGGTTATGCAGTGTAACTAGGTGACATTGTCCAGTTTGACAGCTGGAGAACCTAAGCATGGAAATGCAAAGTAGTTGCCCAAAGGCCTCCTTTGGAGCTCTGGTCCATGGCCCATCAGTAAACATCCTACTTCAGGGACTTCTGCTGAATGCTGGGGCTTCTTTCTTAAATCCCCATGAAATAACTGCATTTCATCTTTTGTCATTTTTCCACTTTTTTAGGGGAGTTTGGAGAAGTGTGCAGTGGGCGCCTAAAGCTGCCTTCGAAGAAGGAAATTTCAGTGGCTATCAAAACCCTGAAAGTTGGCTACACTGAAAAACAGAGAAGGGACTTCCTGGGAGAAGCCAGCATCATGGGACAGTTTGACCACCCTAATATCATTCGGTTAGAGGGAGTCGTCACTAAAAGTAAGAGATGACAGGGGCATCTGTTTTGCATGGGATGTGTCACTGGAGGTCCCTTCCAACCTAATTTATTCTGTGATTTGCTGATCTCTCAAGACAGAGCAAAAGCAAATAAAAACTAGAATCACCCACGTTTATGCTCTCCAAACCCTTCCAGAAATGTTTATGTCATAACCCTGTCAATATGTACCAAATATCCTTCAAAAGAGATGACAGCAGAAACACAGAGTTTGGCTTTCGCAACATATATTGTATTTCCTCAAAAGCAGGAAAAAAATTACCCATGTGAATGCACCAGCTAAACCCACGCTGCAGGATCCAACAACACATTGGTGGTGGTCGAGGGTCTTGCCCACCACGCAGCTGCAGGACCTTCGCTGCCTTGCTGCTCTCCGGCTGCTGGGAGCTTAGAAACACTGCCCTGGCTTGACGAGCTGGGAGAAATTGGGGAATAAAAATACAGGGGACTTGGGGGGGAAAAGGAGCATTTCTGTAGAACACTGCAGCTCAGTAATAAAGTAGCAGGTTTAATAAACTCCAGAGCTACAAATTGCTACGAAGTGGCCAAGAGGCAGTGGCTGATAATCTGTTAGGAGCCGTGGAGTCTGATGTCCTAAGGTTCCCTAATTGCACTGAAGCAATGTGTTCTGCTTGCAACTAAATCATTAGATTTTATCTTTAGCGCAAATTAATGAACAGCCTACCTGGCTACAGCAACAGATACTAGTAAATAAATAAGTCCAGACTTTTTCCAACATGGTTTTCATGCAGGGAAAACACTGGGTGTGATACTCAGTGTGTACCAGTATGAGGCATTTTAAAGATCCTGATCCTCCAGAATTTATACTTCTTAGTAAAATCTCAGAAAAATAAAAATCTTGGGGCTTGAAGCTGTCAGCAGTAAATTTGATTTTATTTCTTTGATAATATGTGTACTTTTACTAATTGATATTTTCTAAATCTGCCTTTGGGTGTTTTTGTTATGGGTTTGCGCTTTGTGGTCTCTTCTCTTCTTTTTTCTCTTCTCTTCTTGTCCTCTTCTCTTTTTTTCTTTATTTTTCCCTTTTTTTCTTTTTCTCTCTTTCTTTTTCCTTTTTGTTTGTGTAGCTTTGTTGGGTTTTTTTGGGGGGTTTTTTCTTCCAGTTTTTGTTTCTTTTTTTTTTTTTTTTTTTGTTAAAGCATATTTTTGTCTATGTTTATGGTAACAAATCACCTTCTCTTTTTGTGACCAAAAAAGTAGTTGAAACCTCTATCCACGTGCGGTACCCTCCTGGAAAAGTAACATACTTGCAGAACCCTTTCCAGCTGCCCTGTTGTTAAGCTGGCAAACAGCAGGTTTGTAACAGGAATTCCTGAACGGTGGCCTTGGTCTTTGAGCTGCCACCCAGCTTTCCCACGGCGGCCACGGCAGCTCCTCGAAGCCACCCGGATCCTACCTGCTCTTCCCCTTTCGAGCAGCTGGTGGGATTTGGTGCTGGTGACGCTGCCCCATTTAGGCAAGTTCTGGCTCTCGTTGCTTGTGCTGCTGCTTGTCCTCCACTTGGAGGTGGAAGGGCAGAAATAGTTGGTAGTAGAAGAGTGAGGTTGCGTGAAGCACCAAAACGGGCTTGTTCTGTGACACATAAATTCAGAGACTTCAGCTACACTTTCTAAACATCCATTGCAGCATAACGTGATAAAAATTTGATGATCAGATTTATCTACCTGCAGTAGTTATTAGGTGAGAGCTCAATAAGATTTTATATGAGGTGTTCTTAAAAAAAATAACCAGGAATGCTCTGAGATTTTTCAGGGGAGTGGAAAAATCGGTAGGATATCTCCTAGTTATCCTAGAGGACTCTGCTGGCAAAGCAACCTCTTGCCATTTCAGTGAACGGCTTGGAATGCGCTGAGGAGATTTCCAGTTTTAACTGGGCAGAAGTATACCAAATACTTTGTTGCAAAGTGGGTGGGTTTATTGGTTTTCAGGAATCTTTTTTTAAAATTGCATGATTCAAGTTTTTACAAGCATGGATAGGTATAGAAGAATTTCATAGCTTACTGCAACAACTTATATGAAAGAAAAAATAACCACAGGAATATGTCTAAAAGTAACTAGTGAAGGGTACTTAAACCCCTCGGTGTTATGAGGAGACAGAATTACAATAATAATGCTTTCTCTAGGTGTGATTCATGAGTCTGTTTTGCTGATTTAAATAATAAAGAAGTCACGCTTCAGCTTAGGTCTCGCGGTTCCATTAGGAAAGGGCTGCCCGGTCTGCCTGTACAAATACAAGTTATCTCCTGCTTTTTAATGACACACGCTTTGTACAGTCAGAACAAGATTTGCAGTCCCAAAATTACTTGAAACGCCAGCATCAGTCAGGACACAGCTGAGCTAAAATCTATTTTGTTACATTTTGTATTCCTGTGGCACTTGAGAAAATAATTTAATTGCTGTGCACGCAGGAATTTGTGCATTGCTTTTGAATGTGCATTACTAATTCTGTCTGTATTCTGTGTGACTATTACAAAGTTTGCTACTCAGCTGTATTCACAGCAGCCTGCTGTCTGTTTTGGGGGGGCTGGGAGTGCCAGCTGCCTATCACATGTCAGTATGAGAGAGCAAGCACTGAATATTCCCAGCTGAAGTCAATGAAAGCCTCAGGGATACAGCACCCTTTCCGCATAGCTCGGATATAGGAGCTGAGGAAACAGCTCGGGAACTATTTGTATCCATTTTACTGGGTAAAATTATATGGCATACACGCAAGTAATCATTTATTTGCTATAACATTCTGTAGGGTGGTAGAAGGGTAAGAAGGTTGTGGGGTTTGTTGGTGGTGTGGTTTTTTTTATTATTATTATTATTTATAAACCAAAGCAATATACTGTAATAACAAGTTAGCGAGTGTTCATACTTCTTAATGGTAGGTATTAAATCTCACTCAAAAGCGTTAGTTGCTGTACAGTCAGTAGCGAGCCTGTGGAGCATTTGCTGGATGGCTCTCAATGCAGGCACAGGCAATATGACCTTTTCTTCATTAACCACATTCTTTTCGACAGGCGCCCCTTAGCCATGCTTTAGCGTTTCATACTGAGCAGATCTTCTGAAGCGACTCCTAATAACTGCAACAGCCACCATCCCTATGACGAGACCGTTTGGTCTGAGAAGTTCTGGAGCTGGGGTGGCCCTGGTTTGCGGGTGGGACAACCCACCAGCAGCACGAAGGGGGTGCACCCACTAGATACAGCTTCAGCCCTTTGCCCCAGCGCAGGATTGTTCCCCTGCTTCACGCTGATTTCTGTTCTGCCTTTTCTTGCCGCTCGACCGGTCTCCTGGGCGCGCTGTAGGCAGTAGTCTTAATAACCAGCGTGCATGTTCTGCTTAGTTTATTAATAATTTACAGCAATTTGTAACCTGTTAGTATAATAAATTTCGGCAACACTGTTGACACAAGTTGTTATCATGTATAAACGGCTGTGCTTTGATAAATGAATGCAGAATGTTCTTTTAAAAGCGCCCCGTGCTCCTTCAGAGCATATGCTTCTTGTTATGGACACGTTCCCAGCTGCATGAGAGTGAAACCCTGCACTTGGGGCTTTCGGAGTCTGGGTGAGCAAGGCAGGAGGATGCTCTCTTAATAATTTGAAAGGCGTATCTTCTTACTCTAATTTCAGCCTTCTGACGTGTCCTAAAATTGCCGGAGTTTATACAAAAAACAGGCAACTGTCTCCTGGTTTCCAAGTATGTGGATTTATCACAGAAAGTTTTGGATAGCCCCATCAGTACATGGCCTTTACTCAAAACATCCAGCAGCATTTTCTGTGTGTTACAAGAAACACCTTTGGGTTGACGTTACACACAGTGTAAGTTAGCTACTTTTCCTTGCACTGCGTATTTCTTGCTAAAAGGAGTGAGCAAGCAACAGGTTTGGGTTCTTTTGTTTTGGGTTTTTGGGGTTTTTTTTGAGACTTTACATTGTTAGGTCTTTTATCTGCACCATATCCTATATAATTTAAGATTAATGTTTTGATTAAAGCATTTTTTCCTATTATTATGGGGTATTGTCGATACCCCATTAGTGTGACTCCCACAGTATAACACATCATTCACACAGCAGAAAGAAGATATTTTAACCCATTAATCCATGTGAAAAGGGCAAAGGATTCTCTTCTCATTATATTAAACTCATTCTTTGAAATTAATATATCCCTTTGAAGAATTTCTATTTGGTAAAAGTTGTGTTTTCTGAAAAACAAACAGAAAAGGAGTTGTTACCGTTTACTTTGATTTTTTAATGGCTTTTTTTCACTTTTAATTATACTGGGTACCTCTTTCAAGCCTCATGCTGTTCAATTTTAAAAGCTGAAATATCACCATGACCGCTATGCAATATGCAGGCCTTCATCATGCTTTTGTGGTCAGATGCCTTCCTGCATTATATGTGAAATAATAATTCATCGCCTGAAATAACTTCACACTTTCACCCACCTTTCTCTCTAGCACAAAGAGAAAATAAACCAAGCTTTAGAAATATTATGAAATAACACAATCCATATGATGGTAAAATATTAGCAGGGCAATGACCTTTGTCTGGAAACTTCACTGTAATGACATTAAGTTTTTGTATTCATTTCTCTCCAGCATGTCAGAGTTGCATATAAAACCTTGGTCGTGTTACAAAATACCTTAGGGTAGAGAGAATGGTTTCAAAAACTGATCTGAACCTGCGTGGGCAAGCTTTGAAAAATATTAGAGGCTTTTCAAGGATGCAGGGCTGTTCCCTTAGAGCTGGCCACTGCCCAGTGGATGCATCGCTACGATGTGCTTGGTGGGAGGGGGGGTTCCTCATGTCAGCCACTGTGATGCAGAGGGAGGCAGGGCTCCTGGAAAGAAGGCTAACCCCCAGCCGTGCAAGGGGGCTTTCTTCCCAGTGTCCTCCCTTACTTTTATCCTGCACTTCCCTTTCCATCTGTGTCCCCACCCCAATATTCTCCTCGGCTTATGCCAGGAAAATGCTGCAGCTCAGTAGTTTAAGTGTGTTGTGAATACCCTCCTGAGGGCTAGTGCCTCCAAGTATGCTACTTACTCTCTCCCTTGGAGTAGTATCTGAGGAACTTGTTGACTGTGCTCGTGCAGAGCACGGCACCTCGAGAGAAACTGCGGCTCCCTGCCCAGCAAGTGCCCAGTTCCCTTCCTAGAGGGAACCTGGGGGAAAATGCACGGCAGAATACACCAGCTTCACTGCATGAATTCAACAGTTAGGTACAGAATATTCAGCAGTGATGGATAAGATGCTATACACTGAAAATACAGGATACTTTGCTTTGTTTCTTGGGACTTGAGCTGCTTAAAATCCAATCTGTTTATCCTGACATGACTGTACTTGTGCTGATGTCAGTGGAATCATAATTACGTTGTGGACGGAGCTGCTTTTGCCCACGCATCTTTTGCTTGCTTTCTAAATGTAAAATTATCCTCAGGGTTTGGAAAATTTGGGCACACTTGGGAAATGCTGTTTTTACTGATCGTTACGTATTCACTTTAGATGCCTGACCCCTGTAATCTGTTTGTAGGTAAACCGGTTATGATTGTTACTGAATATATGGAAAACGGTTCCTTGGACAGCTTCCTGCGGGTAAGTGCAACAGAAAACCGGATGGTACAGAACTGCCTCTTGTTCTGAATTTGTTATGAATTTGCTGCCACTCTTGTTTGATTCATCGTCAGCTCTTGTCGCTTGATATTTCATTATTTCTGTTTGGTTTTGTGTGCATCATGATGTGCTTAGAAAGCCAGGCATGGATTCACTAGTCCATTTTGACTGCTGACAGTAAGCATTAGTCCAGAATGACAAAACTATTGGTTTTATTAGAATGTTGCATCGATAAAAAACTAAACAAAACCAAAATAACATTCTGGCACACAAAAATGTTTTCCTGAGGCTGAACTGCCGCTCTAATGCAGTTAGACTTATTGGTTGGTGGCCTGCATGTCCTACCAAGCAATTTCCAAAAGATTTGTGAAAATTTTATCATTAAACCACCAGTACTGAGCCAAGAGCTGTTTCCCTAAATATGAAAAATTTAGAAACTAACCCCATACCTAAGGGTGTCAGAAACGTTTTGCTAGCAAACTTTCTTGGCCTGTTTTCTTTCCCCAACCTTGGACATACTAATACTGCTGTTGATTTATCTTTGTTTTCTGTCAAAGTTGGTAGTGAGCCTAAAAAAATTTGAATGCTCCCTGTGTCACCAAGATTTACTTGTGGCAAAACAAGAAGTGTAGCAGAAATGAAATCCCATCTGAGGGGAAACACGAGTTTAATTTTAATTTGTTAGGGCAAACTCAGCTGTGGCTGGGAGACTGCTTTGGTTCTGCCACGGTTGAATGACATTATCCCCCAAATTCATAACACTGAACTAGATGTTTAACCCCAAAAGGGGATATATTGTCAACCTTCATTTCAGTATGTACTATATATGTTATGATGTCCAGTGGAGCATGTAAAATACATATAAATAATGTGTCAATATATCTGAATGAAATATGTCTGTACTGAACTATATATATTTTGTTGAGGCTTAAAATCCTTGAAGAAAGCTCTGAGGAGGGTAATTTCTGACTGTACAAAGCAGTTGTTTGGCCTGTTCGCTCATTAGGGTGTGATTTTCTTTTTTTTTTTTCTCCACTGTTGTGTTGAAACATAGATAAGAACCTTATGACTCATTAATATCACAAGGCAGCTCAGGCAATGCAATCTTTTTTTATAAATGTCTTTTAAAACTAGTTGGTTTGCTTTCCCCAATGCTATTGAGAGGCTATCTGAGCATCTGATTCCTTTCACGGTTAGAAACCTTCTTCTGATTTCCAGCTAAATCTTTCCCAGAGTCTATATAGATGCTCTTGTGTTGGCTCTAGTTAAAGAAGGTTTCATAACAGGGAACTGCTATGAGTCGTTTATAATAATTAATTCTTCATGAAAGGGAATTCTGAGAAGCTCCTTAAGCATCTGCTGTGTCGTATATCTGTCTAATGTTTACAGTGCTAATATTGCCCCTAAGTATATTAATCAAAATTGGAATAAACGCAATCAGTCTTGCGGACTGATGCATGTGAGCTTACCCCACATGGCAGAGCCGGCTCCCATGCATTTAATAAAACTCTGGAAGAAGCAGCAGGAAGAGCTGGAGAGCTGCCCACGATGATACATCTCCAGCACCGGGGAATTCATTTGAGAGCTGCACCAGGGCGCACTGTAGTCCTGCCGTCTGTGTATCTATATATCAGTATCAAAGCTAGACGTTAACAAACAGCGTTAGTAAGAGCTGGGGGATTTAAAGCATGTGTCTAAAAGTAGGCAATTAGAAATATATGCTACTCTTGGTTTCTAGGCTAAGTCACAGTGTGTTTAAGTGATTTTTGTGTTCCTGAAGTTGAGAAAAATTCTGAGGAATTAGTTTAAATTTAATGGAATTTGAAAGCCACTGAATCAGATCGGCACTTGATTTTGTTAAAATAAATAAATAAATATACGCTTGTGTAATAGAAAACTTTCATTAGTCCATTGGGTAAGGCTGGGATTTTCACTAACAATTCCTATGGCCTTTCAGGGAAGCTGGACATGTTTCTCTCAAGTCCTGACTCTCCAGTCTCAGGAGCACACACAACTTGGATTTATGTGCTGCTTTCACACAGCTCCCATCTAGGAAATTAAAATTCTGATGACAGCAAGAATGGGAAAAATGAATTTTTATCTGAATTGAAAATCTGCCCCCTTCCCTCAGCTGATTAGGAAATTGTCCTCCACGGATCCAAGTAGTTCCATGTGTGACATGTAAATCGTAACCCCTGACTCACGAGCTGTTCACTTGAGGAGCTTCCAGGGTCTTTATCAAAAATTCTGTGCAAAGAGGAACAAGAGCAATCTCTGAAATGACATTTCGAATGTTTTCCAGAAACATGATGCCCAGTTCACAGTCATCCAGCTAGTAGGCATGCTTCGAGGGATCGCATCTGGCATGAAATATTTGTCAGATATGGGTTATGTCCATCGAGATTTAGCTGCTCGTAATATCCTCATTAATAGCAACTTGGTATGCAAAGTCTCAGATTTTGGTCTCTCTCGTGTACTGGAAGATGACCCAGAAGCTGCTTACACCACGAGGGTGAGTTTCTGTCTTTGTTTATCCTTTTAAAATTCTTCTTGGTGGTGACAAAGTTAGACTGAAATCCGAGGGGAGTCCCTAAGGTTTATACCCTGTGTTGCAGAGGCCGTCCAGTCCTGCACGCCAAGAGATATTCGATAAACCTTACACTCATCACAGCTATTTTTTTAATTCATGTCTCAGAGAAGAAAGAAGGCAAAAAATATGGTTTCTGTTGGTAGATTATTTTTTAAAAAAATATGCAGAATTCTTGGCTCATTTTCTTTTTGCTGGATGTGTAAAGGAGTGAATCTCATAATTAAGGCCTGAGTAGTTTTGGCACACAATAATGAAAGAATTCATGTGTGCTTTGAGCAGGTTTTGTTACACTGCTGATTGAGCTTCTACCCAGGAAAAAGAAAATCCTTCCCAGCAATAATAACCTTTTTTTTTTTTTTTTTTTTTTTTTAACCTTTTTGTGTTTTCTTGTATGATGGGACAGATGTCTGACTGGAGCATACTGATATCACTGTTCTGTGAGGGTGTGTCTGTTATACCTGATGTTGTACTCCTAACTGAGTAATAGATTGAGTAAAGCAAAAAAAAATAAATACCTATATATCTTTTTAACAGTATGTATAATAAACCTGCTTCTTGTATGATATATACAAAGTGGTACCCATCTTCTGGAGAGGTAATGACATCAAGGAGGAGAGTTACCTCTGACTGTTTTGTCTGGAGACAAAGAAGCTTTTATCATATAGGGGACTCCCCATCGTGTAGGCTGTTACTTGTTTCTTTTTTAAATTTCATCCTGCCTGAAAAACTACCCACAAGTTGTGGTGTTGATTCAGAGCCTTAGGAAAGCCACAGTGTCTCCTACAAACAGCTTTGCTGCACCTCTTGTTCTCGCTTGAGTAGCACTTCTCTTTTGTTGTGGAAACCTTTCAGGCATGCATTTCATTCTGTGTACGCAAATATTACATATTATTATTACATATTACGATAATATTATTATTATTGTGATGGCTGGTTGTTCACTTTAATCGTATTGCAAGTGGCTTTTATTAACTTTAGAAAAAGTGACATCAATATCCAGTTTCTTAGTCAAGCGCAATTTGCATTGATGCTAGCGATCGCCTCCCCTTCACTGTACAAACTGGGTTAGAGTAGAATGTATCAGCAGAATCTTAGTGTGGGTTTTCTAGGGCTTCCTTCATCCCTGGCCACTGAAAGGAGCGATCCATGACTCTGGTAGTTGCATGCTATCTGCTTCATGATTGAAATAATATAACATGACAAATGAGTAAAGAAATCCTAGCTGGTTTCTTATGCATTATGTACGCATTACATACATGTGTATTTATAGATACGTGTTTATCAATCATACCTTCATAACTTAATAGGCATAACGACTGTTCTTTTTTTGACCTTTCAGTGCTTTCTTTGACTTCTGATAAGCTTTGGCATGTTGTTAGAAATACGCAATATGTACCACCTTAGAAAACTGTCTGCAGAGGTCTGTCATGGTTAATATCAGGAGGCAGGAGAAACCAGTTTTCATGCTCAGTATAGGTGCAGCAATCATATATATATATATACACACACACACACACACAGACACATATATATATATACACACACAAAATTATTAATATTGTGCAAGATATCCTCAAAAATGAATTGTCTGTAGCTCAGCCGGCGGTGTATTGCCTTGTCAGATATACTTGTCTGCCCTCTTAAAAACACCTGTGAAAGTAATGGGTGTAACTGTCCCCAAGGTAAACAGTTTTAGATACAGTATTTATCTAGTCTCGTGCTTAACCTCCCTCCCCCAGGACATACGCTTGCAAGCTGAGGCAATTACTCTGTGTCCTACCACCGCTGCCCGCAGGCAGGTGATCGATCTCCCCTTTAAAGCGGCTGCTTACATGAACGGAGATTGCTGTTCCCTTCACACTCATCTCTCCATTCTTTTATTTTCTAAGAATTTTTTCTAAACTTACTGCTCCTGATGGTCTCCTTCGAATTCTTTTCAACTTAAGTACATTTTCCTTAAATGTGATGCCCAAAATGGGATACTAATCCCCAGCACCGAGCACAGCATATTTATATACTATTTCTTGCACATGCCCTTTCTGTAAATATCTCCGTGGGTGAGAAGTCTCTATTTCTCCTCCCACCCCCAATATGTGTTCTTCTGCTCAGACACATACCTCTGCCAGGCTTCGAAGTTCAATTCTCTTATTTCAAAATTCATCAGGGCATGGAAACTAATCTCCACTTTAGTATTTTTATCAGCATTCTGTGTACTAGCATTAAGAGCTGAAGATACTGTTAAGTCCTAGGTAGCTTAGATGAAGAAGTTGTATAGGGAGGAAAAATCAGCTTCCCATCCAACGGTATAGCACACAGCTTTGTAAGAGAAGGGCACTTCCCTGAAAATTAAATGTACACCAGCGACTGACACCCACAGGTGGGTAGGACAAACCGGGGTGTGCAGGATGTCAGTGTTTCCAGCCAGTGTTACATGTGAAATTCATATGTCCAGGTGCAATATTGGGATATTTTTTTTAATTCCTCTCCTTCTGCCACCTATTTTCTAAGCCTACCTGCCTATTTACATTTAGATAGGGAAATCAGATGGCAAGAAACTGTTTTGTAAAGTGTAATCATCTGTGTTCAGTAAACTCCATCTGGCATTTATGGTATATATGGATACTGCTGCAGGAGGATGCTCAGATAATTAAAACCTTCAAATACAATCTAGGACAAATCTAATTTTCTTGAAAAGTAGTTGCTGGATATACCTCTGCCACATCTCGTCTCTGAGAGAATCTCTGAGAGAAAAAAAGGTTTTTCACCTTTTTGCTCAAGTTTCCTTTGAAGTGAGTCTCATATCTATGTCCAGCTAGCGTGTCCCTGAGTTTGATCCCCAGCTTAAACAACTGGGGACCATGAGTGTAAAGCAGAGCTCCACTCCACTGGTAGAAAAACTGGGCAGCTCGTGTTCCTGCTGCTTTGTCTGATCGCAAAACACAGGACCATTTCCTAGGCTGCTCCGAGTGCATTTTGCAAGCTGTAAATATGTGACAAAACCAGGATAAAAATACTGCCACTTTTTAAAATAATTACATCATCCCAAACAGTTTCCTGCCTTTACAACTAAAAGATGACAACTACTCAGTAAGATCTCTGAAAGGAAAAAAATAATAATAAAATCCAATTTATAATCTCAGTTTCAAACATTCAAATAGTAAAGATTGCATATTATATTAACAGGTAGAGACTTTTGCCTCCCCTCCACCTCTTCCCACTCCCAGTTCTCCGTTTAATATCAGCAGTACTAGGGAAATTAATAAAGGTAGCTGCAAAGATGGGTGTTTTGTCTGTTTAGCCTCCACTTCTACCCCTATTTTGTGCCTGAAAATGTCTAAGACCGAGAACAATTCCGTTGCTTTAATTGGTAATTGCCGTTTGGGATTGGTGTGCCCCCAGGAAGCCCAGCCAGCCCTTTGGGCTTGCAGTGCACACCACTGACGGGTGAAATTCTGTGCTGTGCTGCTCTCAGAAGCCGCGTCTGAAGCTTTGCCTAAAGGATATGAACATGTATCCTTTCATATATCAATAATGTATATATAGGGATATATAATCTGTGATATTTGCACTGTTGTACAGGAGCTCTGAAGGACAGTGCAAAGACCATAGGTGCGTATGTGGGCTACAGGGACTCGGGAGTTGTAAGGAAACTTTGCTGCCTGACAGGGTCATTTTTTACCTCCTGAATTATTGTCACTGACTCGATAACTACAAAAGGCTTTTGGTAACCTGTGGTCTGCCTGCTTACAGAAACAGAAGCCAGCATGTGAATCAAGCTGACTGAGTGTTTGGATTTTTTTTTTTTTTTTTTTGACAGACCCTTTATGCCAGAGGGGATGTACTGTAATTATCTACGTTCTCTGTACCTGCTCACTTCTAATTGAAAGGCCAAGACTGTATTAAAATTGTCATTGTCAAATTGATCTGTTTTACTCTTATTATTTTTAGATGTCTGCATGACAGGTGGGTGGACTAATGACACAGTACGAAGTGAAAGTAAATTTAAGACATCGCTCATGTAGAGGGCCTGTAATTATGTCTCTCAAAGGCATAATATTTGGGTAATCAGTAGACAAACTTTGACTATTTAAGCAGGTAGTTGGATACATCACCGGTGTTCGTGACATTTCACTGTAAAACACCATCCACTTTATTTATTATTCTCATTATTCAAAAATCCTGGGCTTGGATGGCAAGTGCTGTGCCAGCCTGTGCCCCCTGTAACGCTGCTCTACTCTGTGCCCCCCATACTGCTGCTCTGCTCTGCGCTGCAGGGACGGGCACACGGGTCCCATTGCTCACGCACGTGCTATTGCCACTGGTGCTTGACAGGGATTTGTTGTGGTTCGTTCATTCCCTTTATTTGCAAAAAAAGATGGTAAAATGCAAGCTGTGTCTGGAAGGGTGGGGTAAAAATGGAAACCAGAACCCCACAGTTTCTCTTGCCTGGTAAGCACGAGGGAGAGACACGGTGTTCTGTTACCATTTACCGCTCAACAAGGAGATAATTTCAAGGTAAAATATTCATTAGTAATGGATGAACAAGTAGCATCAGGTAATTTTTCAGGTGCTTAAGAGGGTACATCAGGCTCATCTCACTCACGTGACACCATCTTGTTCTGTACCGGTAAGATACCTCCTGAACTAGCCTAAATCCTCATGTAATGAACGAATGTCAGGCTTTTATCTTCAGGTTTTCCTGCAAAGTTCTTCTAATAATTCTGTTAGAATCCATTTTTCTTGATTCTCCTCTCCGCAGGCCTGTGGCTTAGGTGCCTGTGGCAGTCGCCCTGTAACAGATTATAAATCGGAATATCGGAGTGGGTTATGGAGGCCTGGAAACAGCTGCCTGCTGCTGGAGCGCCAGACGTGCTAGAAATAAATCGAGGACTTCATTGCCTTTAGATGAATTACACTGAATGACCAGATGCTGTAGGAATCACAGCTCCATCTAGAGCAGATAAAACTTTCGGTTACTGCTGGCTCACTAAATTCAAACCCCAAGAGTGTTCTCTGACCTCGACTGCCTGGGATTTTGAGCTGCAATAACAAACTCCTGCAATTTCTAACACTAATGCTTTCTTTCCACTCGAATTCAGGCAGCTTCTTTGGCTTCATGATGAACACACCCTTAAAAGGAGGCCATGACAAAAATATATAAAACCTGTATTTATCTTCAGGAAATAATCAGGAACTATATTACCAATAGCTAGTGATACATGCACATATACATTTCTGTTTATAAGCCTGTAGCAAACAGATTTGGACAAACCTTTTTCCTAGGCATATCTATAGTGATTTTTCATTTAGCAAGTTTGTCTTACATGTTCAGTCCCGATAATAGTAATTTTGAAGGGTAGGAGCACAGTAATACCAGCCAATAATATTAAGAGTTTCTGATTTTCCAGTGGAAGATAAGAAACAGAGATAGCAGGTAAAGAAGATTAAATTGCATTAAATCCTAGCAGGCATCCAGTGCATAATTAACAACAAAACCAAGTAAGATTTCTTAGCGCTTTCATCATAGCTGCTTACCGAGCAGGTATCATTACACTGATTGTAAATACTGGGAGACTGTGGAAAGCAGCTAAAAACCAAGAGACAAGTAAAGAAACAAGTATGGGAGCTTGGTTTCCCCAGCTCCAGCTCTGTGGTCTAGGAGTAAGTGCTTGGATTAATTTCTGCAAAGGTAAATTATGTAAGGTATCTTTGATCCTAGCAAAGGATATTGCAAAGAATATTCTGATTTCTGGCAAAGTAGAAAACGAAATAGGTGATACATGTTCCAATGAGATGTGTATTTCTTAAAAATCGCTGAGAGAAGTGAAGAGGGTTTTTCTAATGCTGGAATGATTATGGTGGGTTTTTTAATTTCAAAATCTGAATTACAGCAAGCCTTATAATTTCCAAAGGTAACAGCAATACAACCCCATGCATTCACTTTGATACAGCTCTTCAGATTTTCTGCATATATTGATATTTGGACATCTGCTAAAATGTGAATGTTGCATAAATCCTTTGGGGGAAAGTGTTTTTGTGTTAAAATGCCTATTTGTCTAAAAAATATTTATTGACCAGAACTTTTTTATTTTTTGCTGTTCTTGCTTTAAATTATTCAAAATATGAGTCAACAAAGTCCCCTTTTTAAATACAAAGATGAGATTGACATTTTTATGAGAAATTGGGGAGCAGAATAGCAAAATTATAGTTTCATACTTCATTCAGTGACAGTTGATTTCTTTTTTAGCTACATTTTAATACTCTCCTTATTTTACTCTCATTTATGGTAATGCTACATATATCTGTAGGCTCGTATAGAGTTACAGCTGAGGCTTAGAAAAGAGAATTTACTTCTTTGTAATGGAATCTAGGGGTGATGTACATTCACTTTTCACTAAAACAAACAAAGCCAGAAGAACTTTTTTTCACTGAGTTTGTCATATTACTTACCCTGCAATAAAGCAGTCCCAAAATGTTAGGAGACTAATTAATGTCATTTTGTGTAAATGTGTTTCTCCAACTGTTTAAATGACTTTTTCCATGAGATTATGAAGGTAAAGACCTTCTATCAAACATGATATTTCCTGCCCTTACCTAAATTGCTCATGTTCTAGCCATGAGCACATTTTTCCATGTGATATCTGGCAATTATTTCTCTAGGGTTCAGCAAGAAGCACTCCGTTTTCATATCTTCACATGAAATTAAACATGAGCCTGAAGCCACACATGGGAATTCAGATTTTTCAGAGTAATATACTGAAACCTCCAAGATGATGCTTCTGGGTTTCACAGAACCAGCCCTGATGCTGATGCGACACAAACACCATCTCTGCTCTCTGCCTTGAGGGCTTTCTTACATGGCATGCTGTAGATGTCTGTTCTGCCATCCCTCTATTCAACGTGCAGCCGAGGCAACTGCTGGAGGACGAGGCCCAGCCCGGCTGTGTTTCCACGAGCCCACGGAGGACACTTAGCTCTGTATCTCAGCTTCTTTCCCATCACAGTCTTTCCCAGCAGCGCTGGTGCCTCCGGGCACAAGGGGAGGGATCAGCGGAGGTGAGAGGAGTTTGGGGCTTGTCTGATATTGTCCAAAGCAGCAAGGATCAACAATTTCCTCTTTTACTCTCCACCTGGCCAGGAATATGAAACACTTCATCTCAAACCGAACACCAGTGTTGGTCTGGCTTGGTCCCTGCGGGAACGCGGGCAGGCAGATGGAACTCAGAAGACCCCACCAAAGGGCATGGTGCTGGTCCCTCGTGCCTGGGCTCCAGCAGCCCCACGAGCTACACGATCCTTTCCAGATGTGGTCCACAGCATTGAGGCTAAACTCTAAAAGTCCTTTTTAAAAGTTTGTATCTCAAGTAACCCAGAGGCAGTTTTGTCCTGGCAGCTGAGATGGGCTGTGGTGGGTGAGCACCCTGTGGGGTCTGCTGGCACCCTCAGCCTGCAGCCCAGGCTCGCCCTGCCCGCTCCTCCGGGCAGGCAGTGCTCCAGCCACTCGGTCTTGTGCCAGCTTCTGAGCCTGTGGGACAAGTGGGAGATGTTTAATTAGGAAGCTCTTTCATTTCGTGGTGGAGGGGTTTTGTTTGTATAGATTTAGGATATGGCTTTCTGCCAGCTTTGACATATTTTATTGGAAATCAAAGTTCAGTCTACTAGAATGTGCAGAAGAAAAGGTTGAAAAAGTGGGACTGATTTCTTTATCATCCACACATCTTAAAGCATAAGTGGATTTGTTGTGAAAACACTGGAACACGGGAGAGCTTTCCTTGTTTCTTGGCTGTGCCTTTGGCTCACTGAGGGACCCTGGACATTTGTAAGGGAGGTATAATACTGCTAATCAATAGAGTATGAGAAAAACAAAATCATTTCTCGGTTCTCTGTACTGTTACGGAGCAGCACCGGGAATTGTGAATAAACTTATAATGAATAGAAAATGCGATGTACTTCTTGTACTAAAGAACATCACCTTACAGATCTCAGAGAGAGAGGCATCAGGCTCTCCGCGCTGGCTTCTGTGATGGAGCAGGGGTTTAAATACTACTCTTTATTTTGTATGTCCTCTTTGCTGGTCCACAAATAATGCTGAAATTTGGTGTTTACTTAATTTTAAGGGTTGTGTGTGCAATGAAGTTTTGTCTTTTGGTTAAGGTAGGCAGTCTGCTAAATAGTGTGGGATCCATAAAAACTGTATGCCGGCATAGGTTCCTTCTCGATCCTTTGCCAAGCCTCTAAGACATACCTAGTGGCATTTTGGAGGTCTAAATTGTAGCCTGAGTCAGGCCTGCCTGTGTTGCTTATATTTAATCTAATTCCTGCAATATCAGCCATGAAATTGCAGGTGCTTAGGCTCCAGTGTATTTAGGTCTCTAATTAACACTAATTTCCCATTTCTGTTGTTAACCAAGCCAGTTAAGCTGCAGCTGGCCGTCACCCTCAGTGCAGGTAGGCTTTATGGAAGTGTAGGCAAAGCATTAATATCTTTACGTTTTATTTCTTCCTGGTTATTCAGTGGAAATTAGAGCACTCCCTTCCCACACAGGTTATTGTGAGCGTAGGCACGTAACTGTAGCCTAATGGGGGTTGCAGAGGTAACTTCAATAGATAGTCTAGTGTGAAATCTTCAGAATATATCCTTGTACGTGTTGTGCAACCCTGGAACTGGAAACCTCTTTAAATTCTCAGTTTTCTGTATTCAAATATATTCATAGAATTGTAGAATCACAGAATGGTTTGGGTTGGCAGGGACCTTAAAGACCATCTCATTCTGCACCCCCTGCCACAGGCAGGGACACCTTCCACCAGCCCAGGCTGCTCCAAGCCCCGTCCAACTGCCAGGGATGGGGCATCCACAGCTGCTGCTCTGGGCAACCTGTGCCAGTGCCTCACCACCATCATAGTAAAGAATTTCTTCCCAATATCTAATCTAAATCTACGCCCTTTCTGTTTAAAACCATTACCACTTGTCCTATCGCTGTAGAATTATCTTAAGGAACAAGTTCTGCACCACTGTCTTTTAGAACTTTGTTTTCTCATATGTGACTCACGAATCGGAGTCTTAAAAACCTCTGCCAAAGCTGGCACTATTGGAAATTGTCTCTTTCCTCTAATTCTCATCTTGCAGAAGCTCAGCCTGAAGCTGCTTGTGTGCATTTTCCTAATTTGACTTATGGCACCAAGTGGTGGCTGTAAGTGAAGAGAAATGTTCCCCTAACTGTGATGTTAATTGCAATGGTAGCTGCAATTCTTTTCAAGTTTACATCATTTAATGATGGTTTGCTTCTCTTGTGACTATAAAAAACGTTTAAAACCATTTCCCCAGGTGATGGTTTTGCAGTGTCCCCTCTGCACAGATGACCCCGTTTACATCTTTCTGTGTCTGTGATGGCGCTGGAAAGGGGAAATTGTGCATGTGGTCGTGGTCACTGCCCTGTGCGATTGGAGGCTTGGCATCAGTGGAACAGAGCAACACCATGATCCCTCATTTTCCTTGAACGTCCTAGAGAACATGGGGTGAAAACACGATTAAATTGTGCAGGCTCCACACCGACAGGGGGTTCACTTGAAATGCCTTAGAAATGCCCGAATCCAGCCCTGTAGTGCTGTGCAAAAGGATCTAGGGTATAAGCAAGGAGCTCGTAGTAGCTTTTTCTTCTTTAATGATGTGTGACTGTCTTGCCAGTTCCCAAATATTTTATAACTGAAAATCAACCATTCATAATTTACCTTTATTATCTGTGAATATTATGCTATGCATAAATATATATATATGTACAGATATGTAGATGCATACGGGATGTGTACTATACTACGTAGCTTCAGTAGATTTTGCACTATAATGTATTTTATAGCATACAAGACGCTTTCCCAACAAATGACAACAGCATTTTCCAACTTTGGGTTTTACACCAATAGAATTGAGAATCGCAGAGATAAAATAATCATGCAAAATTGTATTTGTTGTGTCACAGTCAAATGGACTTTTATTTTGCTTTGCTCCCTAGGGGGGCAAGATTCCTATCCGATGGACATCACCAGAAGCCATTGCGTATCGGAAGTTCACATCAGCCAGTGACGCGTGGAGCTATGGGATTGTTCTCTGGGAGGTGATGTCTTATGGAGAGAGACCATACTGGGAAATGTCCAACCAGGATGTGAGTATATTGTTATCTGAGTTATGTTCTCAAATAAAGGATCAAGCTGTGAAAGGAAGTGGAGCATAACGAAACCAGGTGGCTCTGAGTTTTTGATGTTGACATTGAATAAGATGTAGAAATGAAAATCTCCAAATCTCCATTGTCAAGTGAAAGTTCTAATGAACTTAAAAAAAAAGCCAACATCTTTATAGCAGGGTGTTTTGGACCTCTGAAGGAACCTTATTAGAGAATTTTATCACGCTGGTGGTTTTCTGTAGGATGACTCCAGCAATTCCACTGCAATGAGGTCATTGCCTTTTACATTCCGTAGCTTATTGTTAGAAAACCCTCCTAAATTTCTGTTGATCCCCTTTGGTTCCACTTGTATAATATTCTGTAGAAGTTTTCTGTAAACGTCAAATACACAGAATAAATTGCTCTTGGTGCTTGTGAAAAAAAGAAGCAAAGCATTTCTACTAAGAGTTTAATGAAACCAAAATAGTTCTGGAAGTAATCAACGGATAAAATAGAGAAGTAGAGCGATCTGATTAGAAGATTTCCAATACAGGCTTCTTTGCAACATTAGTAAAATATCCAAGCCTGCAATCCAAATGATTCATGGATCTCTCCCAATATTTTTGTAAGAAGCATAACATTTCCCCAAATAAGATTTTTATTACAGCTATTTTGGATTCTTTTTCTGTTGTTTTATTAATCCTAGATTTATTCCACAAGACTTACTTATGAACAGAATTTTCTGAAGTACTTTCACTAACACAAATAAATTTTCCGAGGGGTTGGTATATATTCTTACTGGTAATAAATTTAAAAAAGTCAGTAGTGTAGCTGTAGTCAGACATTTTCTACACCGCTTTATGTTAAACAAGGAAAAAGAGAAGAAAGCTTCCTTTCCAATCAGTACCTCTGGCACCCAAGCCTCTGCAGAAAACTATGTATTTCTTTTAATTAGCCACAGACGGGGGTGGGGGGGTGTCTATTGTTTGTGGGGGTGAACGAATCATGTTATGTAGGCTGATGTGCCAGTGGAATACTGTTAATAATATCACAATAAAATTAGAAACAGAAGGATTAACCTATTTATGTGCCTCTGCTTCATGGCTGCATAAACTATGGACTGTTTTCCTATTCCTGTTCTGACCCAGAATTTGATTTAACTGATCCAGGTTAAAAAAAAAAAAAAAAAAAAAAAAGATCACGAGAATATGGCTTTACCATTTTCTACTCTAGAATACAAAGGGATTTTATTCCCGGTGCAATATATATTGTAGGACTGCTCAAGAGGTATTATACCTTAGTCACAAGATTGTATTAAACAGGTTAATTATTTTTTTTTTCAATCTAGACAAATGATAGATAATCTAGACAAATTTTGTCAGTCTAGAGAAATGATAAAGAAATTGGGGCTGCACTGCCTTGTAGGAAATGTACAGTTATCCTCACGGTAACTTTTAAAAATATCTTCCTGCCCTGTGAGATCACCTGCAAGATGTTCTGTCTGTCAGTTCAGGATGTCCCATGAGAGGGCAGGTCGGTTTCCTCCAAGTGCAGCGTCCACTGGAGAGCATGGGAAGCATATGTGCTGAGGGTGGTCAGAAGAGAGATTTTCCAGACCTTCGGACGCCTGGCATAGCTAAGCAAGCACCTTACTACCTGTAGCTTTTGTTTATGGATTTAGTTCAATCGAGTGTGAGTTTTGGAGATCCTTTCAAGATTCACCTTCCTCAAAGTCACATACTGTATCGGAACTCCTCTTTCTGTATGCCTAATTTACTGCCTGGTTTACTTTGCAGATAAACCAGAGGCATTGCGCAATGAGACAATTAGTGGATAAACACATTTGTTTAAACACAGAATGTCCATGTTAATGTGGTTCCCAGAACTGATAAAAACAAGTTGATTTAAGTGCCTTTAAACTTTTCTCCTTGTGCAGGTGATTAAGGCTGTCGATGAAGGGTACCGCTTGCCACCTCCCATGGACTGCCCAGCTGCCTTGTATCAGCTGATGCTGGACTGTTGGCAGAAAGACAGGAACAACAGACCCAAGTTTGAGCAGATTGTCAGCATCCTGGATAAGCTGATCCGTAATCCCAGCAGTCTGAAAATAATCACCAATGCGGCGGCAAGGTGACATATTAGATCTTACATTGCACATCAATAAATGCCTTTGGTTTCTTTGTCTTCCATAAGTAGAATTTGTTTTCTTTATTCACCTGCTTCTTCAACTTTTAACTGTAGCTGTTTGTGATCTTCAAGGGTAGAGAAAGCTTCCTCACTATCCCTTTGGAAGAAGGATGATGATGATACTATTATTATTATTATTGTTGTTGTTGTTGTTATTATTATTATTGCTGCTGCTGCGGTTATTTTTATTGATGATTTCCTCTTATTTCTTCAAATTGTGTAAAGCTGTTACACCAGGGTTATTAAACCCGTTGTAAGATTGTGCAGAGGTGTGTGAGAAAAACACAGATGGCAGATTTGGCCATCATAGGATCTTCCTTTTCCTTCTGACCTTCGGTGGTGTTTTAAGCGCTTAGTGTTTCATAGGTTACAGCTAGCTGCGTTTCTAAGTATCTTTCTGAGTTGGGTCCAAATACATGTCCTACATCTTATGTTCTGCTCTGACAAGTCACCTAAACATTAATCACATGAATAATCTTTTTGCTTTCAGTAGGACTCGCAAACTTAAAAATGCACTTATGTTCCCTGTTAGATCAGTGAGTTAACTAGGAATTAATTTCCAACTCGTGTGATATTCCTAATTCCATTAAAAACGTTCATTTTTAGTCCTGGTTATTCAACACACTCTGGAACATCGCTATGATGAGATAAGAATTACCTCATGGAGACAGAGAACTGGAGAGTGTGTTGACACCTCGGGGCGTAACGAGGGTGTGGTGAAAGGATTAAGTGAATTGGTTTATATAATGCACAAAATGCCATACTCTTACTGAAGTGATGTAAATGATGTAAAATTACTTTTAGCATGAATGCTGGTGCAAAATCCTCTGTCCGCAGAGCAGGCAGAGTCAGGGAGAAATGCGCTCAGCTCCTCTGGAGCTTCAGACCCAGGTCCTGGAGGGTGTTTCAGCAGGCAAGATCAGGAGTCTGACAGGAGGCAAGCTTCCTACAGGAGCACAGCAAAACATTCCTCTCGGACCTTTACCTGGACCGCAGCACGCTGCTCCCCATAGCAATGGAACGGGAAGGCGTGGAAGGGGAACAGAGCGAAGGCAGGGAATTGCTGCATGGGTACCACAGCCTGCTGGGGGGTGACACAGACCTGGCCTCGCTGGTCCTGGCCCCCGGCACCGCGCTGCATCCTGAGCCGGAGCCTGGCCGCTCTGAGTGCCTCCTGCAGCCGCTGCAGAGACCAGAAAAAGAAAGCAGAGATGAGAGGAGGAAGGCAGCCGTACTAATAGGCTTTGCTTTTAAAAATAGATAATGAAAGAAGACTGCCTGCACAGTAATTATGTTTCAATAAATTAATTGCTGAGCGTTTAACACATAGTAAACCAGCATGCTTACCAAAGCAATTATTTCTGTTACCTGCCACGTAACAGGCTGCAACAAACCCCCCAAAAAACTAAAAGTTTTGGAAAAAAACCCCAAAGTGTTTAAACCCTATCTTCTCAGCCAAGCATATTTCTTCCAAATGTCTTGCATGCCAATTTGGCAAATGATTGGTGCAAATAATGATCTTGTAGGGATATACTGCAGCAATCTGCTGAACAAGGGAGTTGGGAATCATGACTGTCATGCGTTGGTTTGGGGATTTGATTGCAGAAACCAGCGCTGCATATTTTGCATTCCAAACAGAAGCAAAATGTTCCCTGTTTACTGTCCTTCCAATTTGGGAGTTAAAACACAAAAGAGCTGAAAAAAATGTTGAACCATCATTTTCAGGTACCTGTTTGTAGCCAGTAGAAGCTGATATCCTCTAATGGAGACCAAATTCAGTGCAAGCACTGCCTGCACCAGCCGGATTGTGGGAGGGAGCACCACAGTGCAGCGTTGCTCTCCCCCCTCTCTCTCTTGCTCTCTTTGCTCCTGTTTCATTGTATGCTTTGCTGGCGTGGGCAGCAGAGGCTGCATGTCTGCACCACCAAGCTGTGCTCTCTGCTCGTGGCACAGCGGGGGGGAAGGAAGGAGGCTGCTAGCATGGTAGGGAACTCCTCACAGCTGCTTTAGGTGAGCTCTCGGTAAAATGCTCCTCGTGGCAGGTTACTGCTTTGGCTTTGATACGGAGCATGTTTCTGAGGAGGCAAATGTCGAAAGTGAGTTGATTCCCTCCTTTCCAATTACCTTTCCACTGCTCTGTCCTTGCACTCTTTGCATTCCCAAACAGTGCAGTGTCTCCCTCTCTGCAGCTTCTCACTGCCCGGTGCCAGACGGGGGTCTGGGGGTGTCTGGGTTGGGGGTATATGCTCACCAGCATGGGTGAGGCCATGCCCTTTCCCTCTGGGCAGGCATTTGTTGCAGTTCAGGTAACGTGTGATCCGTGATCTCTCCATCTCACTCTCCCCACACCGGTGTCTGCAGACCAACCCAGGCTATCCTTAAAATTGACCACGACCAAGAGATACGTATGACAACATGAAGGGTGCTGGGCAGTCCTACGCAGATTTGGAAATCTGTGCTCACTGCCATGTCACCATTGCCAAAACTGATAATCTCAAACCTCAGACCTGGCCAAGGAGCTGCAGGCAGCTCCACACCCGCAGAGCCTCAGGTCCTGCAGGGAGGCACTTGCAGTAACGTGTGCTCCTTCTGCAGGGGAGCCTGTCTGCTGGAGGGGACGGAGCCTGGGCAGTCCAGCATCACCTTCCGACAGGTGACAGAGAAAAATGAGGAGCCAGACTTCAAATGGGTCTCATGTGCAGAAATATGTAACTGATAGGAAAGGCGGAGAGTCAGGGAAGCTCCTTGGGAAGGAGGCGCGCCGTCAGATCCCTGCCGGTATCCTGGTACTGTCGGCAGCCAGAGAGGGACAGTGGAGAGGGAAAGGCATCAGAGAGGGACAGTGGAGAGGGAAAAGCATCACTGCAGAAGTAAAGCACTCTGCCACTCGGCCCTGAGGGCTCGGGGCATTACATCGGCTCAAATGACTGCTCTCAGTTGTTATTTGAGGCTGCAGTACTCCTGCAGTACCTCTCCTCATATACCTAATAAGCAATTAATCTAAATTATCGAGGTCCCAGCTCTCTTTTACCCATGCCTGTAGTGCTACTGGAAGAATGCTAAAGCTTTATGCCCACCATATGCTCGTAGGTGTTCAGAATAGACTTGGTCAGGCAAAATGTCTAACCTGCCGCTATCTGTTGCAGATGCAAAGCCTGTCTCTTCTTACAGATTTGAGAGCTGCTCTTTGTTTAAAACGGTCACAGCGCTGTCATATCCCATTTAAAAGCACATTGCTGGAGGTGCATAGGAGATCCCTGTCCTCCGGTGTGTTACTGTTAACTGACTTTAACCAAAGGATGTGCTTGACCGTACGTCTGATTTTACACCAATAGCTCATAGGAGTATGGGAGAGAAGTCAAAGCCTTCAATTCTGTATTTTCTTTTCAGTTGTCTAACCCTTCTGGCCACTCCCTGGCATCTGATAATTTCCTGGTACCTGAGGGGATGTTTTTACCCTTATTGATCATCTCTCCACAGACCATTCAACATGCCTGTGAACATTACACTCACAAAAGGTCTTTTGTCACAGCAAATGTTTCATAATACCTTTCCTGGTGTTGTGTTTCATCTCAAATTCACAAGGAAATTCCTTTCCCATTCCTTGTAAAGTACAGGGTATGGCTGATTTCTTTCTTACCTGCCAAAATTCACTTTTTAATCAGGTGGCCACCTTGAGCTCATGCTAACAAGACCTGCACTGGTCTTGGACACATGGGTGTTTCGTGTCCTTTAGGCTGCCTGGGGTTACCGAGCTCTCCAAAGGGCTCCAGGAACAGAGCTCAGTGCACAGAAGGTTACACAAGTCATGCAGTTTTCTAAAGCATAACCTCATGATATTTTTATTTGATTTATGTCTTGCTGTTCTTCCCTGTTTTCTGAACATGATGTTCATTTTTATAACAGAGTCCTTAGGTTGTTTGGATATCTTTAGGGTCGAAGTGAGTTCATAGTTCTTCCAGTTTTGATCAAGTGCATTGTTTTTCTTCTTGAGCTTATGATTTTTTAGTCCACTGTGTATTACTTCACATTTGTGAACATTTAATGCAGATACAAAGCAGATGGAAAGTTTTCTCGACTCAAGCAGGAGAGGCAGAATCACTTCACCCACCTGCTCGCCAGTTGGTGAAGCTGTGGCCTGAAAGGGCTTATTAGTTGTTGTTACATTTGTATGGCAAAAAAAATAACCCAGGAGTCATGCAACTGGAAATCCTTTGTGTATGCTACAAATCTTAAATGGACATTTCATTTTCTCTTTCTTTCTTTCTTTCTTTGGTTTTTTTCCACTTATTTATATTCCGGGGTGGGTGGGGTGGGTGGGGTGTGTCTTATTTATATTTCTAATTCTGATCTTTTTTGTGTCTGTGTATATGATAACTCTCAAGTTAAAATGTATGTTATCCTTTTATTATATGAATCTTACTCCTACAAAGCCATTTTAAAAAATATATTTAAACTGTAGAGTTTAATTTAAAATATATTTAAAGCATTTCTGCCTCAAAGTGAGTTAAGCTGTTGGAGAATGGTGTGACCTTGAGGTACGAGCATTGTGATATGGGATTCAGGCAACCCAAGCATTATGGCAGCTTTCCTATAGCTGCTGTGTATGTTCACAACTGTGATGTAGGTGTGACTAAAGGCCTTAGTCTTCATGAACCTTTTATAAAACAAGAATAGGCAAATTAATCCACAACCTCTGCTAGGGAAAAAAAAAATGAGGAAAGATTGAAAAATGTTTCTAATTCCAACACATGAATTTTAGAAATTCTGAATTTCTGCCAGGTCTGCAATTGATTTCAAAACTGGCAGGGAATCTACACACACACACATACACACACACACACAAGAAAACAAACCAAAACAAACCAAACAAAACCAAAAAAACCCCCAAAAACAACCCAACCTGTTTCGGTATCTGCTTTTGTTTCTGTGTAACCTTTTGGTAAAGTGAAAGTCCGTGTCAGATATCACTGCTGTTTTTTCTTTATACTGCAAGCACATAGCTAGGAGGGGAGGAAGGAATTATATTGCAAACTAGGGGAGAAAACTGGAAACCACCTGAGAATTCAGGATATTTCATTATTAACTGATCTATAACCATTTGTGTGTTTCTAGCTGTACTAATACCTTTATCTAAGTGGAAGAATTTGTCTCATATATCGAATGTAGAAAACAGCAAGCTGATTGGCTTGTAAAAAAGACCGTTATCTTACAAGTTGCTCCGAGCTAACAGCTGACAACTTTGTTGGCTTCTTTGGGTCCTCACAGAAAATGCTACCTATTTTGCATTGCAAAATGAGAGGAGGATCCAGAGGAAGGATATTTTAATGGAACATTTATCGTTCAGTATCTTTATTCTCACTTCGTATCTAACCCAAGCATCTAAGATGGATAGTCATTATCCCTTCTTACTGCTTACAGGGAGTTCTGTAAAATTGGCTGGTGACTTCTGTCCACTTATTAATAAGATTCCAGTAGTGTGGTTTCAAACACATTGTGAAACAGTTTTCGGTTTGGAAATGCAAGCCGTGGAATGTTTTGCGAAGTCTGCCGGTCCTAATTTTATTTTGGAAAATGTCAAAATGTCACCCATTTCAAAAGCAGCTGCCTTACCGGGACTTTTAAAATGATTCTTTGGTTTAACTAACATATCTGTCGCCCTGAAAATTCAAGTTACCTTCCTCACAGGAGGATTAATTAGCAAGTTTGCCCCAAATCTTTGAAGATGAAGGTGTTACAGGCTAGCCAGCAGTCGTTAATAGGATTCAGCATCTGTTTCTTCTGGCGTGGAGCTCCCTTTAGCAGGAAAAACATGGAAAAGGCAGAGCATGTTCAGCAAAGGCACCAACCTCCAGTAAGGCCATTGATTTCATAGAGGCAGAATGCAAGGCTGCCTTGCCTGCACTTTATAGACTCCTCTCTCCGAGCACTGCTGGTAGGATCAGCCAGCCAAACTGCTTTCCACTTAGTCCTTGGGTTTAAGGTGTTTTCAAAGAATTAAAAATCTACCTCTGTGTTCTTCTGTATAGAAGCTGTGGAAGCAGTTTTATTTTGTGGTTTCAAGGATTCATTGTAGTCCACTAGACTGCTCCGGAGAGTGTGATAAATGTTGCGTGTTGCAAAAAAAACCATAAAAATCTGAATAGATGTGCAGAGTGAAAAGCTGATGGAAAACAGGGGAAACAAACCAGAATTTTAAAGAAATAATGCTGCTTACCAAAATAAAAAGACATTTAAAACTCTATTTTTGCTAATTTCAAAATTAAGACCATTGTGCATGTTAATGATGCACCTTTTCTGTGCATAGACCTCAACTAAAATTTAACCTCAAATTTCTTGTTTCCTGATACCTCGTCAAGCTCAGTCAAGTTGTTCCTGACTTACAACACTGAATATGCAGCTTGCACTTACTCTTTCTGTTTCATTCAATTGTCATTCATTCATATAATGAATGACAATTAAAGTACATGGATAACACCTCTTAATTTTTTATTGAAGGCTCTGGATGGACCTGATGTTTGCAAAATGTGTGGTTGCCTCCTTGGAACTCCACTCAGAGGCCTGAGAGTGTGTATCCCATACTGTTCTAGAAATTTTGCATCTTCCATTAAATTCCAAGTTCCAGTTCCATGATGAGGAAGCAGCATGCCTGACTATGGGAATAATTATTAAAAAAAAATAAATCATCTATGAACAGTCATGTCATTTTTCTTTAATCCCCCAAATGCATCTTTTTTGCTAATTTATGACCCTATGTAATTTTATTGGGGCGGGGGAAGCATTATTGCTGGATCGTTCTGCAGCATTGGAGGTAGATTTGGTTTCAGGTTTGTTTTATGTTTTAGAAGTTCTCCATTTAAAATACGGGTTCTGCCGCTATTGTTATAACTAAGGGTAGAAAAACAAGAAAGCCACTTATTTTCAGAAAAAGCATAGCTGAAATTCTTTTAATATAGTCCAGGAAATTTAGGAGGGTCAGGGTCAGCTGCTCTTTCTGATGAAAATACGAAAGTGTTTGAAATAGCGCATGAATAATTCTTCCTACATTCTTCCCTGTGATAGCAAGTTGTTGACAGCCCTACCCTGATTTTCTTGAATTTGATGCGTTGTTTGAATTATTCACTGGAGTAATTTCCTTGAGCAGCGTTTGGATGACCTGTTATTTGCGGGTAGTTGATTGCAAGCGTTCGCCGCTAAACCTGCGCTTTGTTGTCCATCCTGTGGCACTCTCCCTGGTGTGGAGGGCAATGTTTGCTTTCAAATGTCCAGAGGCATCATTTGCAATTTAAAATTTGAAGTTTGCTTCTCACAAAGTTTGTTTCCACTTAAAAACTGATGATTCAGTAGAAAGTCTCTAGTATGCTGGCTCGGTAGGATATTTATGAAAATTAAACCCAATAGGAGCAGTGAAACAGGTCAAATAAAAAATTCAGACCAATCCATTATGCAGCATAATTCAAGCCCTGTTTTTACAATAATATTTACAACAAAATGACTATTTGCGTTGGCTGAACATTTTGTTGAAAAGTTCCCTTTTTTTGCTATTCGGTCAGATGCTTGACATGTATTGCTGACCTGCTGTAATATTGCTTGTTTGCTTCTCTCTGTTAGGAACTTCCAGGCTGGAGGGCTGAAGGAGGGAGATTTCAGTTTGATCTGGAGCCTCTCAGAGAGGGCTTATGCTTTCTGGTTGTCGAGGCATTAACCACAGGGTCCGAACCTGGCCAAACGCTGCATGATGCAAGGCTACATCGAATTTTTAGCCTTGTTCAAAACCCAGCAATGATATAATCCGTGTCCTAAAACGGACCGCTCGCTCTGGAAGGATTCAAATAATGAAAGCCTACAGCGTTAGCTCTCCTTCTGAAGTCTGCTAAACATAAAATAGTGAATTTATGGAGGCGGGGGTGGGGGGGAACGGACACACAGCACACACTTAACTACAAATCACAAAGGAAAATGGGAGATTGCAGTAAATTATACTCCTTGGTGTCTAATCGTAGTTTGGGTTGTAGGAGGAATCTGGGAGCCAGACTGAGATTTTTCAGGACTTGAGTTAGCACGCTAGGGACAGAAAAGCCCAATTTCACCTGACTTTTCCAGCGGTCATTAGTACCATGCCCAGGGCAGCCATTCTTCCTTCAAAGTTAAAAGTTGTTGGGGCTCACCGTTAACAGAGACGGTAAAATACCTATTTGCAGTTTCACACGTCTACTTTGACTCTGCTGGTGAAACTCAGACAAGAATTCACGGCAGAACGAGCTGGGTGCTGTATAATTTCAAGAGCAATGCAGCCGCGTCAGCGGGTGGCCCCATCGTGAGCGTCTGCTGTTTACTGTGATTCTGAGGGATTTTGTTCTGCTGTTCTCAGCTCGATGTGCTGGGCCCTCGTTAGTGTTAATGGCAATTCTGCACTGGAGAGGCTGAGAAGAGAAACTGAGCCCTCGCCTGACGCTGTGAACGCTGTAGCAAAAGGCTGTAGAAATACACAGTGCGGCCAAATGCGAGATAAGGGGAAGCGGTGCACAGCAAATGGTAGGTGCAAAGAGCCAGAAAAGCATTTAAAGAGCTCTCTGAGGCATTTTTCTCTTCCTCTTGTAAAGAGCCTGTAGATTGTCCTAACAATAATGCCTGGTTGCCGTTAAGGGTCTGCCTCTGGGACAGCCACGAATCCCAGGCACTGGCCACATGATGTCACTTCTGTGGTTTAGAAGCACGGCTTAAAGCTGTGTGATGACAAAAAGAAACCCATTTCAGCAGCATGCTAGTATTTTTGCCTTCGGTGGTTTAGTGGTGCGAAAAAGTAAATTAAGGAGCATCCATACATTCAGGCATATGTTCTATTATCCCACCAGGATGCTAAAAAGATATAAGCCCCTTGAAAAGCATGTTCTGATGGGCAGCTAAAGGAGCAGGGAAGACTGGAGGACATCCTATGGGGCATTGGAAATTTTTATTTGCTCATTATCCTAGAGGTAACAGTGTGGTAAGTTTTTCAGAGCTAGAAAATGAGAAGTCCGGGGTGGTGTTTAGAGAGAGGTATCATTTTGCAGCAGGCCACCAGCCTCACCTGCCCTGGTTATTTGTGCTAGTCCCCTTTATTTCTCCAGCTGTCTTTTGACTTGAAAGTGTAGTCACAACTTGCTTATTCTAAAAGTGTGCAAGTATCGTACGAAGCCCCTTGGGAAAAGCCAATGTGCCACCTTAAGAGGTGAATTGTATTTTGGGGACTAAGTTACAAATTTTGCTAAGAGTACCTTAAAGTACCTTTACTTATGGTAAAAGAGTACCATACCACCTAGGCATGAAGAGGTGGAACTCCAAAGATTCTTATCTTTAAGGTCCAGGGATAATCAAGTAAACACGATAACTCTACTTCTCCTTGGCATGTCATTTGTTTACTGGTCTCCTTTTGATAGGCACGTACACTTACGATTCTGCTTGCTGTAGAAGATAAAGCTAAAATTTGCTTTCTATGCCAGCTGCTGGTTTTTGGTTTATTTTTCTCTTGAAATAGGAGATACCCTTCTTGTTAGACTCGAATTCTGTGTTCCAGCTTGCCATAATTGTAGAGCACATAGGATTTGTGTTCAAACCAGGCCTGGCTCCCTCCTAGGAAGCAATTTCACTTTACGAAATCAGCTTATGCTTGCCTAAAATTTGCCAAAGGAAATTACTGTATGCGTTGGGGTTTTTTTAATGCTTTCCCATTTAAAAGAAACTGACTGTGGAAGGGCAAGCCCAGATTTAAAAACTGAAGGTTGGTTGTGTTGTTTGGAGGAAGGGAAAGAGAGAGGCTGCTGAGCCCGGGATCGTGTGTGCATGATAGCCCCGTGTATTTGCAGAACTGCCCTCCATGCAGAAGTGGCAGGACACTTTCCTTTTATTTGTCTCAGCTCCTAGATTTTACAAGTTAATCTATCCCTTTCTCTCCAGACAGCACCCAAGCAGAGAAGAGATTTTTTTTATGCTGTACCGGGAAGGGTTCTAATGACGTTTTCTGTGGTTTTTACCATTACTGTACGGTGCAGCAAAAGTTTCCTTGCGTCATGACAAAAAGCTGAGCTAACGATAACAAACTACAGTGCTCCTCCCTACTGCAGCTAACTCAAAGGTTAATTCCAACTGTTCCCATAATGGGCGCATCCAGAGAAAGCTTTAAGCAACAGGGCGTTTTGTAACTGGCAGCTTGCCGTTAAAATTGTCTCTCTAACCTGAGTCTTGCTGATTATTTTTTTTTCAGGGCACCACATGTCAGTAAATACAGCTCTTAGATAGGCACACAATCAGGATCAACAGGGTAGAGTCTTTCCACGACTGTCACAAGATGACACGATGGGGTACAGCATAGTTGGTCAAAACAATAAAGACAGTTCCAAAAAAAAGAGGGGAGAGAAGAAAAGACAGAGGGAAATGTTCTGTTTCACTTCCCCTGAGCAAACATGTAATTTCCATGATTTCTTTTTAATGACTCTCTTCTGAAGCTAGTAGGTACTGATTTATGAAAAGCTGTAAAAGATCAGGTGGAACCCTGCAGGACGTCGTTTACAGCTGCATGGATTGCAACCCATCTAATTTGTCTAGTAAAGTGTGAGCTCATGGTGCACATCACCCAGACCATAAATTTCATGTTCAGACCTTCTGTCTAGGGGCTGGGTCAGGGGGAAAAAAAACCCCTTGCCGATGCATGCAGATGCTCTGAAAGCCCAGCTTTCCCTTGGCGCATGCGAGGAGACATCACAGGCTCTTTGCAGTGAGGCAAATTCCTGCTCATTGATAAACTATCCAGATGTCCTCTCTGAGGAGGAAAGTAACTAATTTTTGTTTAGAATCCTACAAGGAGAAAAATGATACTTTACAGTGCTGGTTATTCTGAGGTCACTTGCATTAAAATTAGGTCATATTTTTTGTCCTGATGATACTTTGATCCAAGTAATAAACATAAAAGCTCTTTTGGGCCACTCTAATTCCTAATCCTAGATACCTGTTCTATTTCAAGTTGTTTATACATTTTTGTTTTTCATTAGCGATTCTTGAGTCAGGCCTTGTTTTATTAGATTTAAGTTAAAAAGACATACTAGGCTGGAAAAAAAAATCTCCATGCTTTATCACTAAGAACACTTCATAAATACTCTTAATAAATGTCTTGGGATTCCAGATGCTATACCCAGAAAACTATAAATAAAAAGCATTGGCTCTTCATGGGACAAACAGTAGTCAGGGAGATGCAGGCTGTGCAGCTACCGAATAAAAGTATCTTGGGCCTGATTATCAAACCTCAGCCTTTAGCTGGAGGGCATTTAAAGCTGGGTCTCATGTAGGTGCTTAAGATCTGGTTTTAGAGAACAGTAACATGAAGTGTGCTCCATCTGCTGCCCTCAGCTCAGTCTGTGTCTCGGTGCGGCCGTGCTGTGCTTTCCCTTCTGCAGTGTTTTGGGGGCAGAGCATGTTTCTGTGGTCTTCTGGCACTTTCCTTCCCACCTGCGGCTCTTCCTGGGGTGTGAAGTCCATAGTTGGTGCCAGTGATCATGATCATTTGCAGCAGTGCCTTGTCCCAGCTGGGAGGGAGGAAGGTCATCAGGCAAAACGTGTCCCACCAGGGAGATCGCTGCTCTGAGAGCTGGTGAAAACTGAGGGTCAATCTCCAGTGGTGTTATGTCCATCTGTGGGTTTGAAATGAAGATTTTAAAGCACCTAATGAGGTCTTTAATTGTGGCCTGCAATCCCAGAAGGGAGGAAGATCTTAAAAGAATTTTCTGAACCTGAAATAAATCAGCTGATGGATAACAATTGGCAAAACATCAGCAGCAAAAGCTGCTGTTTAATATGTAGCTGATGCCAAAAGTTAGTTTGGTTTTGGTTTTTCTTTGTTTGTTGTTTCCCCCCCCCACCCCACCCCGAGCTATATTGTTCTTTTGTCCAAAGGTGAAGGGTAAAAGTTTCAGTGTAACTGATGTGATATCTCCCAATTCCAGTGCGAGTGAGATGTACTGCAAGAGTGCGCTATTGTAGTGCTGCTGAGCTTGATGAAACTCAATAAAGACTTGTGTTATGATTGAGAAGTTTTGCTTGGATTTTCTAGGCTCTTTATGAGCTTAAATTCACTGGTATTTAAATACGTTGTTCTCTTTGGCACCTTTACAATCTCCCCCCAGTTGTTTTTTTGTTTTGTTTTTCCAGTGCTCAGAGATGGTTTGGGATTGGGGTGAAGAAGGTGTTTTACAGCCCAAATCAATCAAAGTGACCAGTAGCTCTCACCTACCCATTACACTGCCTAATCTCTGCCTTTAAATTCCAGTGCTAGCCTAAGCACCCCTCATTTTCCCATCTTTCCATTGACAAAAGTCACTTCAGACTCCTGCACAGGTGATGTTTCACTGGAGCCACAGGGAAAAAACATTTCTGGGGCAGAAGACAGACTGTAAAGTTGCGTGATAACTGCTTTGAACATCGTCCAGTTCAGTCTGCTGTGCTCAAGGGTAGCACCATCATGGTAGCATCGCTAAGCACAGGCTTGGCTTTAAGCCTGGGATGGACACCCAGAAGGTAGTGAACTGACAGTGGAGCATGAATGTTGCTGGGTGGAGGTTAAAAAGCTCTCCCGTGTGGACATAACGTTTGTCAATGGAGGGGAAAAATGCAGAAATAGAGTTGAGGTCTCTAATAACATCTGACTAGGTGAAGAAGTTGTTTTGCTAATTAGCACTGAGAAAGGTAACTAGAATTAGAAAGATGACTTGTTAGTAGTCAGGGGCTTCTCACACCTCTTAGAATAAGCCAACATGTTAGTGAGGAGGAAGAGCTGAGAACAGGTTCACCGCTCGTGGAGCTGAGTGTCTCCTCCAAGCCATTTAGCCTGGCAGACCTCGTTTGGAGAGGACAACCCCCCTGCCTGGAAATGCCTCTGTCTCTCCAGGGACTGCAGCCATAGTTCAGGAAACTGGCTGGGCCAACTTGTGTTCCAGTTCGACGGCTAAAATGAGCTGTGGTAGAGCCTGACACTAGTCACTTTATGGCAGAGCTGTCATTTATTTTTAGTCTTGATAATCTCAAGTAAGAAGTTACAGTAGGCTCCCAAGACCATGAAAACGAGAGTATTCATACCAGAGAGAACTGAATTTCTGCATCAAAGGGAGGGCAGCCATTTTTGCCATGTGTCATATGCAGAGTCAGCTGCAATATATTCCTTCTGTATAGAAAATTAAGTCTTTAATCAACATTTTGAGAATATTTTTTTCTCTATAGCTTATAGGCAGACTTTTGCCTATAGGCAGACTTATGCAGATGGAAAAGGTTTAAATGTGCAAAGAAGCATGAACGTATGTTTTGTTGGATTCGTTGTGTTTGTTTTGTTTGTTCCTTACTGGTTTCTTTGTTGTTTTCCAAGTAGAGAACTTGGATGCAAATCATGTCAGTGGAGCATCCTTCAGGAGCACCAAGTTAATGTCAAAGGCAGGAGATTATTTAGTTCTCACTTCTAAATTATTCATACGATATTCTTATGGAAGTTTTAGTCTTAAAGTGAGCATCGATTTTAAATTGGCATGGCAATTGCATTTTACACTTGGCTAAGTGTTTTTAATAGCAAACATCCTCATTTTTGCCTCTGTGTGCTGCTGCGTGCAAGTTTCATGCAGTTACATTTGTCTCACAAATTCACTTCATGTTTGATATTTAGACTTGATACAATTTTTTTAAAGCCACTGGTGTCTTTATTATTAGTGCTTCTAACTTATGAAGGAACATTTAGGATTTGCCAGTGGACTTCAATACTCGGGATAGCTGATATGTGTAAATTCCACCAACAGGCTCAGCTTGGAGACTAGAACGTGCATCATTTGTGTGTTGTTTGGGACTAGGTGAATCACATAAATATAATCTAAATGAGGCTTGGGTTTGCTAATGTTTCACACCTTAAATTGTAAGGTAACAGCACACTAAATGAGTTAGTGATGCTTCCGTGATTTAAACGTGGGCATGAGAAGCTGGTGCTCTTAAGCAAGATGGTTACATGGCGTTCGTTAGAGCTGCCAGTGTGCGTGTGTGCAGTGGCCGCAGCAGCAGAGAGCATCCACAGGCGAACAGAAAAGCCCCGTCTAGCCTGGAAGCTTCTACAATGCCAACACTAAGTTTAGCATAAATAAATCCATACCAAATAAATCAGTACATCTCCCTGCTCCCTAACTTTCAGCACATTCTTTTCATTCTTTTTTTTTTTTTATTTTTATTTTTATTTCAGGCCATCAAACCTTCTCCTGGACCAAAGTAACATTGACATTTCAGCCTTCCGCACAACAGGTGACTGGCTCAATGGTTTTCGGACAGGACAGTGCAAGGAGATTTTCACAGGCGTCGAGTACAGCTCCTGTGATACAATAGCCAAGATTTCTACAGAGTAAGTTTGAATTGACTACAGCTCTTCGTCATTAGTTGTGGCTGGAGGTACATGTTTAAACATAAGCATGAGAATAGCGTTTTTATATGGAGTTTCTCGGTTTTAGCTAAAATATTCTTGCATTAAAAGAGACAAACTTAAATATTTGTTACAGCTGCAATACACGTGCAAAACCTAGGTGCTCTGGTGACTGTGTGAAGGCCACAGTCCCGTAGCTTTTTCTTGCTAATAACAAGGAAATTCCAAATTTCTTCTGACACAGTAGCACCGTGCATCATCTGGTACACCAGCATCACTTTCTTTCACTCACAGTTTAGGAGTTTTTCTGTTGATTCTTTATATTTTGCCTTTTATATGGTGGTTTCCCCACAGCTGGCACACGTGCCGATTTTTTCCTTTATTGCCAATCCCATATTTTATCAAACCAGGGGAGACAGAGCCAGATCGTTGTAGCTGCTTTCCTCCTACATGATAATGATTGTTGAGGGGCTGAACTGCCTCCTGCCTCCAGTTTTGACATTTAAATTAAATTAAGTAAAAACCACTAAACTTGGAAGTTTATGACTCGCAAGTGTATTACGTTCTAACACAGTCCGTCTTTGTTCTAGTGATAAGGAAGAGGAGGATAATCTTTTCTTTGCACCTGGAAAGGCAGCAAATACAGTTAGGAACTTATAGCCAAAGGGAATGGTGGTTCCCTGTTGGGCTAGCCAAACACATGACAAGCTACCAAGAAGTAAGCAGCAGCTGCGATACTGACAATTAAACACATCAATGCCGTTAATTAGTGTATTATTGCAACTATAAAAAGGCTGCTAATGGCTTTTTATAACAATTACCCTTTGGGGACAGTGCAGCAGTCCTCTAGGAATGCCCAATTTCCTGTGAGCCACTGGTTAATTAGCCCTTCACCCGCGTTACACCACTTCTGTGTTGCAGGGAACAAAGGAACCGGAGGAGAACTGGTGGAGGAGCGGGGTGGGTGCGGGCAGCTTGGCCGTGTAGCCGCTACTCTCAGTGCACCAGGGTTCAGGTGCCCATTCAGGGGGATCAGCCCCTCGGAGGGGGCTGTCAGCACTGCAGGAAAGGCCATCAGGCCGGTAGGGGGTGGGGGGCTAGAGAGGCTCACATTCACTGCTGGCCCAGGAGTGAGCCCCTGGCCCCTAAAGCCCAGTGCACGTACGGCCGGAGAACACTGTTGCGTTGTCTTTTCTTCCAGGTAAGCAAACACAACGAGGCTCCAGGAGTTTTTACTCTCTTTTGTGGCCTCTTGCTGTTTTCGTACAGCAGTGCTCAGCACTTTTCCTGCTGGCTGGTGTTCCAGCGGTATCACTGTACCTGGAGGCTCCTCCAGTGCAACATTAGAAGATGAGCCAGTTGATTTGCTCACATTGGTGCTGGGAAACACAGAGACAGTATGCTTGCTCACCCCATGCCTCTTCTCTTTTTTTCCAGTGACATGAAGAAAGTTGGCGTTACAGTTGTGGGGCCTCAAAAGAAGATTGTTAGCAGTATCAAAGCTCTAGAAACTCATACAAAGAACAGCCCCGTTCCTGTGTAAGGTACCAAAATGATGTTGCTCAGGAGAGAGAAAAAGAGAAAAGTTGCGTCACAGGTCAAAAGTGATGGCTGATAAACAGCAGAATTTAAAGGAGCTCTTTGCAACAGTTGGGAAACATAGTGGTTGAAATTTTGAACCCACTAAGACACTCAAATATTGAGTATAAATGCCTTAAAAATAGGAGCGAACTTGTTTTCTATCTGTTAATCCTAAAGGGTGGGTGCTCTTGACTGACTGTTAACGCAGATAGTAAATTTCAAAGGAAAAAAAAAAAAAGGTAAAAAATCCTTCCAAGTAAAAACCAGTGATACTAAAACCTAGAGCCATTTGAATATTAAGTGACTGAATAACACAGAAAACCCATGGACATAAAAGCTGCGTATTTGATCTATACAGCAAACAAGAAGAAAGAAAGACTTGCAGTATTTTTATACAGAAGAGATCTGTAACAGGTATTTTATTTCTTTAAAAGCAAGGGAAATAGAGGACTATACCTCACAACCTGTCTGGCCATATTTACTATAATGTCGTTGTAACATGCTATTTCAGCTTCAGAAAGGAACACAGAAATTAAGTTTGTAGTGACTTTGAGTTAGCTGACAAAAGATTTTTGCCATTATGTTAGCTTCCCTAATTGTCTTCATTTAAGTAGAAACAAGTCTTATTTTTAGAAGACTTATTTATTTCTTTTTTTTTTCCCATTATTGTTTATATTTATGCTTAAATACCTTAACCTGGCTGTATTATTGCCAAGTGCCAAATATTATCAAAACTTCATTGGTTCAACCTGAGAAATTGTCTGAGGGTCAATTACTAGACGATTTTATACTCGTAACATCGTGTAAGAAATACAGAAGGAAAGAAAGATGGTCTTTTTCCAGCTCTGACACTACAAAAAGCATCTGGACTCGTTGAGATTCCTTCCATTTGCTGTGAGTGGTATTTTAAGCTGGCCCTGAGTTTTGGCAGAGGTGCGTGGGTATCTAGATCAGTATCTGCCCTGGGCCAGCACATCAGTCTCATGTACTTCCCGAAGGCCTGCTTTGCTGTCAAAATCAGGATCACTGGTCTCAGGTGGCGTTCAGGTGGGAGATTTGCCTAGCAAACATTTAAAAAAAAAAAAAAAAGAGTCAGGGTTGCATCCTGCATTGACTGAGGATGCTCTTTGGGTTCACTGGGGAGCGGTCCATGCCTGGCTGCGGTCTGGCCGGCTCTGCTCCCGCTGGTGGGAGCTGGGAGGTGCAGGACCCTGTGGGCAGCTGCGGGTCCTTGCGCTGATATATGGTCACTTGCAGCCAAGGATAAGTAGTTTAAAAGGATGATTTTTTAAACTGTGAAATGGGGCTTTAGTATGTAATTTTACCTAAGTCTGAGATAGAAGAGCTCTGTCCAGGTGGTGACCTCCTGCAGGGGACTCGAGTTTTTGGCACAGGTTCCTTATGGCACCTGTTCCTTGAAAGAAAGCAGAGAGGAGCTGATCTTTAGGAGAGTGGTCACATTTCCCAGGGGAAACAGGAGCCTGGAAGGTAGAATTTGGGAGCCCCCTCATCTTCAGCATCTTTCCAATAACCAACTCTTAAGCCGTTGCTCTGGAGCACGTCAGCCCCGGTTCTGAGCAGACACAACTTGCTCTGAAAACAAGTGGTTTGCTTGCGCTATGTACCGGTGAGCTTCTGAAGGCTCTAGAGGTGATGCCAGGCACGCAGACATCAGGCTTTGGGTGCTAGTGGAAACCACTCTGACTCCCAACCTGCCATGCTGGCATCGAACCCTGATTCTGATGGATAAAAGGGAATCCCTCAAAGTCCCAGACTGCGTGGGAGGCAGGTGACTTTATGGCACACTGCCTTTCGCTGGGTGTGCAAAAGCAGGTAGAACTACTTGTGCTTTCTTTCTTGTATTTGGATTTATGAAGCTCCTTGTAGCGTAGGGCACGTAAGGGAAGAATCAGGTCCTAAGATTTGTGTGGCTGAATCGGCTTTTAAATTGTTCTTTATGGGTCCAGGAATTATATTTATCACGCATTGCTAAATAGAAGCAGAATTAGAGACTTTCATGAGTGCTGGCAGTGAGCATGCTGTAAAGGACTGGATTTGAAACACACTCACAGGGTAGTAATTAGTAATATTTTCTGAAAGAAAAATGAATGCGTTTTAAAGTAAGTTGAAATAAAAAAGTAAAAATGGAAGAAAATGAGAACAAAGCGAGAACAAAGCACTTAAGATGTAAAGAAAACTTCTCTTTATCTGCCACAATCTCTCGTGAAAAGCAGCATGCTGAATAGAAAAGCTGTGTTTTCCATTGCTCTTGGTTCGTTCAGAATCTTTTCTTCAGTTTGAGATTGCTCTAAATCAGACGTTGTTAGTGAACGTAAGTCACCAAAATCCATCTGCAGACATTAGCTGTGTGGGGACGGCTTTTTATAACATATTCCTCGTGACATTTCTCTTCAGCTTCATCCTGCTGCTGGAGCGTAGGGGCGAGGGGCTGGGGTGGGAGGAAGACATCGGTGAAATGCTTCTGAAAACACAGAACCAGTTCGTAGAGTTTTAGATGATGACTGAAAACTTTGCACCAACCACCCTCAATTTTCTCTTAGTATCCTGTCATGTTCCTTGCCCACTGTTTGAGCATGCTCAGCCTAACAGATTAAATCTCACTGATGCTTGGGGAAAAAAAAAAAAAGAAAAAAAAAAAGAAACTCGATTTTGCTTTTCTTTGCTATTGATTTTGCTTTTCTTTGCTATTAGGAATATAGGAATTTAAAAATAAGTTTAGTTTTCTCTCGCTGTCAAAAGTTGATTTGTACTGTAAGTGGCCTCTGTTGCAAGCATCCTATACTCCCTGTCCCCGTGTACATATGTATACATAGCAGTGTACAATTCTTCATTGTGGAGTAGAGATACTAGAATTCGTGTGGCCATCTTCCTGTACAGGACTTGCATCGGTTACTGACATCCAGCAAAATGCAACTACTCATCAAATGACATGCCGTATTATTGGGTTTGTATCTTTAAATATAGTTTCCATTTTATTTATTTCTGTTAACGTATCTAGTTTTGTGCTGTTACTTAGCATTCAATAAGCAATGTATAGATGTGATTTGATTGGCACTATGTATTTACTTTAACTTGTATTTCAAAGCATTACTTACTCATTTAGATTATATATTGTGCAATTGTAGATGGCCTCTTACTAATGTAAAATGATTTGTAGTGGAAACATTTATATTTTTATAATAAACATAATGAAAGTATTTTTTACATACTGGAATACTGAGGTGATTGCTTGGAGGACAAAGTAAATTTATTTGATTAGAGAAGTGTGATAAAATTGTAATTAAATATGGATAAATTCTGAGTGTTAAAGCATGGGTTCGGAGTGAAAGCTAGATATTGCCTATATTATCTATTCAAAGAAACAAGTACTACAGGTTTTAGGCAGACCAACGTTTGTGCTAAACTGACTGACACCAGTCAAAGACTTTTACTTTCTCTGTGGATACAGGAAAACATCGTCTCCTACGGCCTGCCTATGGGACATCGAAAAAGCTGTCATTTATTTCAGTTGTGTCAAGTATTTCCAAACTTTTGCTTTTTTTCCTCCCTTGCCAGTGGACCTCTTTTCATCTTATTACTATGTTGAATCCAGTAAAAGATGTACTTTTCAACAAAATAAAAAAGCCCACCGCTTACTGTAATTTAACCCCATGATTATTTCTTGCCTCTGAGTATCTCTGTTAGATAATATTTCGCTCCTGTTTTGTTATGTCCCTACCGAGTTGTTTCTGTATGCTTCGCTGAAATGCAGTGTCTCTGAAAATACCAATATACAACACAACTTTGCATCTCAGGAATTATCTGCCTAGAAAAACAGGAGAGGTTTGAATGTTCGCCGGCTACTTGAGGAGTGAAGTTACAGGATCTCTCTGTACCATAAAGAATTTTGCATGCTTTTGTATATTACTGTGCTTACTGGTACAAAACAATGAATGATATACCTGTCCTGGAGTCTGCAGGTTGATAAATTTTATGGACGTGGTTGTAGCATACTTTTTTAATTATTATTATTTAATTTTGTCTTGGTATCGTCCATAAAAAGGGGAATCGCCAGAAAGAGCTACCCAGAACAGGACTTAACATTAAATGCCAACAGCTGGACTGAAATCCACTTGTTCTTTGTAACATCCCGCTGTGCTGCAGTGGGGATGTATGGTGCCATTGTAACTTCTGATGAGTGGGTTTCGGTGCTGTAACTGGAAGGACAGGGAAGCAGCTGTGCTGCTCTGATCTATGCAGTATGCAAACTACACTGGCAATTGGTTTCACTTCGGCAGTTCTGGTACGCTGACTCCTACCTGTCCCTTTAGCCTTATTGGTACCTTGCATTGGCTTTATATCCCGAAGGGCACAGTGGATATTAATGCTTTTATAACTTACATCTCTTGTAAAAAGGTATTAATACTCACAGCCAGTTTTGGGACGGCAGTAGGATGCATTCACCTGAAGAGCAGCAGAGCAAGCAAATGCCTTGCAGGCCACCACCATGTCTCAGCTCAAATCTGGAGGGATAAATTGAGGATAATCAGTTCCACAAATTCGGATATGTTTGGGGTTTTGTTTGGTTTGGTTTGGATTTTTTCTTTTTTCTTGTAGTAATGTCCAAGCGACTTTTTCCTACCTTGCATTCCTTCTTAAGGACGATACCCAGACCCAGATATCTATACCGGTAAAAGCCTTAGCAGCGCCAAGTGGAAGCAGACAGGTAGTTCTGCTGTCTCAGACATGCTGCTCCTGTTAATTCAGACAAATATCCATATTATTGACTTCCCTTCATTTTCTGAGCCACTATAACTCCAGAGATCCTTTCCAAACTATCACTTGGACACATACACAGCCTGGTCAGTTATTTCCTGTTTCTATGTGTGAACTCATTTCCTTTTTCAGTCCTCAGTCCAAATCTTTGTGTCTTTCTTACTGAATTTTACTTTCCTAATTTAAAAATGTTTCTCCTGGAAATATTTCTGTCAGCCTTGATTCATTCAGACATATAAATGTGCACATGCTCATCATCCCGGTTACTAATGCAAACAGTGAACAGCATGAAAAATGAAGGACAGGCTTCTCTCAGCTTCCTTGTTATGCTTTTCAGATGGCCGGAGAACCTCTGATAAATGAAGAGCACTCGGTACACAAGATTTGTTCGCCTTGCTCTGCTTTCACATTACAGTGATTCCATAATAACCCATATTTCCCCAGTTAGCTCATCAGAATGTCAGGTGGGACAGCACCAGAAGCCTTACTAAAGACAAGATAAATCACATCTACTACTTTTTAGATTATCCCGTCACTGAAATAAATTAGACGAGTTTGACATGATTTGTTTATTCTTGACGAATCTTAGTTGATTTCTAAAGACCTTGTAATCCTCCAGCTGCTTAGAAATGTATTATGTGATATATATACACACACACACACACACACACACACACACACATATATATATATATAAAAAAAAATATCTTTCTGGGTATTTGAGATTAGCATACCTAGTCCGTAATTGCCTGGCTCTGCTTTTTTCCCCGTTGGAAAGCTCAGGATGATCTTTGCTCTTTCCTAGTTGCCTGGACTCCATGACTTCTCCAAGAGAATAGCCAGTGGCTACCCTTGGGCTAGTCTCTTACGTGGCTGTAGTAAATCTCACAAACTCTGCAAACCTGAGTGCATCAATCACTTGTTCTGACTCCTGGGATCCCTAATTGTAAAATAAAAATAAAATACATATGGACAAATGTTTTTACTGCATGTCCAGGTTTTCAGCTTATGCCTTGAACTTTTGCGAGCAAGCGGCTACTAAGAGTCAGTGTTAAAGAAGCATGGAGTAACATCTGTTTGGTTAGCAAATTTCATTATTTGTTTTTAATTAGATTGAACAACTGAGGTTCAGCACTGCTGTGTGACTTTGAAGTTGATGATAAGGTCAAGCATCCTACAAAGGTAGTCGAGGTCCACTGTCTGGGATTGTTAGAAATCTTCTAATTCTCCCTGCTGCTATCTACATAAAGGGGGAAATATCCTTTATCTATGCTCCTTTTCTATCCAGTTTATCCTAATATTATTAGAAAACTCAATTTTTAAATCTCTTCAGTAAAGTGAGCCACTTGAATGTATTCACCGTGGATTTGTAATTAATACTGAGTTTAGTTTCCAGACCTCTCGAAAGTTTATGTTTGCAAGAGAGTGTGAAATAACCAGAGCTTTATGTTCTTAATATGTGGGGATTTAGGGAAGCAGATGCTGAGCTTGTGTCTGAACCGAATCATCGCTAAGCCATGACATGTAGCAGCAACAGTAAAACGCATCTGAGCATCAAACATCAGACGTGAGGTCTCAGACATCCGTAGAGATAATACATAGATATAATATATATATAACAAATACTATAGATCCTTCCTAGAGGAAACTGTGCTGTAGCTGTACAGTGAGGCTGCTTCGCCATGGGCAAAGCATGCGTGCCACGACGGCGCTGCCCCTTCCGTGTCTCACCAAGGCAATGCCTGCCTTGGGGGGGCTCTGCTCCTTGCCCAGAAGAGGGCACAGGTCCCACCCCAGCCCTCCCCACGGGCCGGGATCTCTCCTCCTGGCACAAGGCCCACAAGGACAAAACCCAAAACCCACGCGTTTAGTCTCGCTGAGTTCGTGTGAGCACAGGGTGTAACATTTAGTCTTAAAGAGCTGAACTGAACTGAAGCCAGAAAAAACTTATATATGCTAACAACTATTTGTGGGAATGAAAACCAAAATGGAGCTCTGGTAGCTTTGCGCTAGAGTCTGACCAGGGGATTCCAATAAGCATCCCTGAGGCTAATTTTCCTGCCATCCCTCTCCCCACCCAGCAGAAACCAGTCCTTGGGTATAGTCGAATTGCTTAAAGCGATTTATTCTCGCAGGGTTGTTCACTCTTTTCCCTTTCATTGCTCTGAGAACTCCCATCTTTCCTCATGCAGTTCAACAGGCCCCCAAATTAGGCTCAAACTACAAAAGTTTGGTGTGTCACAGCCCCCCCCTCCCTCCTGCAGGCTCCCCTGGTACCTGCCAGCCGCTGCCGTGCCCACCGAGCATCGCCCTGAGCCGCCCTCCTGTGCTGGTGAGAGTGGGTCCCCATCCATGGGGGCTGGTGGCCCAACCTCCTGGAGAACCCCGAATTCAGAATGGGAGGTGACTACAGCAATATTTGGGGTCAGAGCAGTATTTCTTCCATAGTTGCACTGTCAACTGCTCCTCTTGCTGCACTCTCCACTTCTGATCTCTCGCCACAGACGTTTGACTATGTGGGGTCCCACCAGACGTTCAGATTTGCCTGTGATTTTTTTCCTTATAAATCACATTCACTGTAGCCATTTTCTTCCACTTAGGATTTAGAGTGGTAGAATAATAATTTTAGCTAGAGAATGATATCATTTTAATAGAAACAGATGATGCTTAAAAGAAAACCAAAAGGAAACAAATAAAAAAACCCAACCACACACAAAACAAAACAAAACAAAAAAACAAACCAAAAAAAACCCCAACCAACCAACCAACCAACCAACCTTCAACAAAATCCACCAAAAATCCAGGTTGCTGAAGCGGTAGTGCCTCTCTAGCTCGTAATTTGCACCGTGAACATGCATCCCACACACAAACAGGCAAAGTCAGGGTCCTGGGTGTTCTCCCCACCTTTTCTGCAGTATCTGGGTGCTTTTTGCACAGCTAGCTCGACGTTTGCTAGCAGGTTTGGTAACTGCTAAACCATGCAGCTTTCCCTCAGACTAGTTGTCAGCTAATCAGCCATAATGATTCCCTACTTTTAGTGTGGCCCTTTAAAGTTGCATCACCTTTTATGATTTCACTATTTTGAATCTCTTTCCTTCACTTTCATAAAGTTTGGGGGTTCTTTGTTTTGTTTTGTTTTGTTTTTGGGGGGGGCTTTAGTGAAGGACTAATCCACAATTCCCAGTTGTATATACTTTTAAAAAAAAAAAAGTTATGCCTCATTAGCTGAGTTAATACTTGCCTAATTGTAATAGCAAAGCAATAAAATTCAATCCCTGCAACAATGGGATACTGTAACTTCCTTTCCTGCAACTGATGGAGCGCTGGGCTACCTGCCAGGGAAGTCAAATGGAAATAGGAAACAATACGGACAAATAAAATCTCTTTCTGAGGTTTAGGTATAGATATTTTCCTGGGGTTTTTTTGGTCGGTTTTAAAAATTTCTGTCATTACTTGATTCGTTTTTCTTTCTCTCTGTTCCCAACTTTCATTCTGTCATTGTGCATGTGGGGTTTTGGGGAGAGGAGGTGTCGACCCATAGTAAGATTATTTTTCTGCCTCTTTTTATCTCTTCCTCATATATAAACTATCCCCTTCATACCAGGTTCCACAGTTTTATTTTTTTGAAAGTAAAAAGCATATCAAAGACACCGAAAAATGGACTATATAAAGAACTGTAACTAAGTCAGAGAGATAATTAGATTCCTTCAAACAAAGATAAAATAATATAAAACGAAACAGTGAGGTCACGTTGAGGTAAACCTCTGTCCGTGGCAGCAGCCAACCATTATAACAGCTTTATAGATGTTTATAGATGCTTATGCTGCCAGCGGGGCAGGTAAGCGGCCCCATCCCCAGGCAGAAGGAACACACAGGGCTGGAAAACTCAAGACCTTTGATAGTCTTCACATCCCAAACTAGAAAGTCTTCCTTCTCCCTCCTTCTGCGGTTTCTATTCAATATAGGCTTTGCCGAATGAGTACCATAGCTGGCTAAGCTACGCGTTTGGACTGGAAAAAAAAGGTATTTATGAGCACCCACATGCTAACCAGGTCGTCCATGCTGTTAGTGCTCAAGCGGATGGTTGCCCATCGCTGGATGGTGATGTAGGTTTACACTGCATAGACCAGGGTCTGTGATCTCAGCTGTGGGTTTGGATGTAGAGTACAGAAACACTATGAAATCAAGTAGCTCTTTAGCTTAGTCTCTTCGGCTGGCACAGTACCTCCTGCTGTTTACTTTTTAAGCACTCTCAGTCTGAGGTGAGAGTGCTTTTTTTGGGGCAAAGCTGTGAAACGTGTCTGATGGGATGTATCTCGTCTGCTCTTAACTATGGCAAGACCACCAAAAAAACCAAACCACCACCCTTTTCCCCCAGTCTGCCTGTTTCAACAACACACCAGTTTTCACTGGTATCTGTTAGGTGCCTTTTCAGAGGAACCTCTCTGCCAGGATTGCTTCCTTGGCCCAAATCCTTATGTTTATTATATGCAATCACTAGCTGTTCTACAGCCTCCTAATGAGACCGTATAATGATCTTGGCTATAGTCCTGAGTTGCCAAGTGCTTGCTAGGGGAGTGCTGAAATTACGGTTTAAATATTTTGTTACTCTCAAAAGAGAGGTCTTGTGGGTTGTAGTAGATACTGCTCCACAAGAAGGGATGTAGTTTCAAAAAAAAAAAATTAAAAAAAAAACCAGAACAAAAGTTTTCCACCTTGTGAGAAACTAGTGAAACAATCTACTTGGGAAATTTTCTCCTCCTCGTCCTGGACTTACTGTAACAACCTGAAATCCATATCAGACACTTTCGTAGTCAGCGTCCTCAGTATCCCTACAGTATCCTGCCTCAACAGGCACAGAGCCCAGTGAATCCATGGTCAAAAAATGTCTTTGCAGCTTGCTGGAAAGGAAACTTCCAAACCCGATTACTGCTATTCTATCATTTTATCAACAGATATGACTTCTTTCTCCAAGCAGCAGTTCTTGTCACACTGCAAAACACACTGAGGCGGCTACGATAGGGCTGGCTGGCTGCAAATGGTCCGAGTTACTGTGATACTGAAATTATAATTTTTTAGATATTTAACCAATTTAAATGACGTGGGCTTGGATCACCAGACACCCAAAATGCATTTGATGTTTTAGGCTAAATATTAGCCCTGTATCTTGAGGGAGCAATTGCCACTACGACGCTGAGAAAAACTACATCTTCCAGAATGAAAGAATCTGAAAAAGCGCAGGAGAGTTGTCAGAAGTTTCACCTACAGTTTGTGAAGGGCTGATTAATTTTCCAGTGGGAGGGTGAGAAGAAAAAAGGTCTGGCTGACTACCTGAAATACCAAGCTCAGTAAAATCAGAGGCAGAAGTAGAGGACTCGGGGGAAGCATTCCTGTTTCCTTCATTTAGCCTTAGCTGAGTATGGACACAGGCCTAAAGTTACCGCTCTCTCCAGAGATGCTCTGCAGGGTCTTGCATGTGGATTGGGAATGGTCCATTATAAATCTCTTTGCAGAGTACAAAAGTGTAAGATTCTTGCAAGAAAAATGTATCAACTCGTGTCATTTAAGGGTTGTGGTATTTCCAACCTTGCAATAATTGCCTAGCACTTTGCATTTGTGAGAAAGTAGAATAAGATGTCTTAAAAGGGGGTTCTGCATATTGTAAAAGTCCAGCCGTGACTTGGAGAAACACCCCTGAGACTTATTGCTACCATTATAAGCTTAATGTGCACATATTTTTCTTTTTAGACCACGCACACTTTATCCAACCCTCAGAAGTAAAAAAAAAAAAAAAAAGAAAGAAAAAGAAAAAGAAAAAAATAGTTCTGTTAAATCTTGAGCGGTTTGTTCCTTTGTTTTAATCTTCCTGGGTCAGACAGGCCAATGTGTGCGATGAGGTGGGCTCAGCCGAAGGCAAGGTGCCCGGTTAGCTGGTGGTGAGTCCCAGCCCCCCCATCCGTGATGTCACACACATCCATAGTGCCCCAGCCCCCACGCATCTCCCTGAAGGCCACGATTTCTCTGCTGGGGCTGGGATTTCCAGGCCTGCTTCCCAGCTGCAAAAGGGCCCCAAGCAGCAGTTACAGGGGATGGTGGCGAGGGAGGGGGCTTCATGCTGGCTGCAAACTCGGGAGCTCGGCACCAAGCTTCCCTGGGGGTTACCAGCACCTGGTGCAGCAGCTCCCAGTCCTTGATGGGGCACGAGCAGCTTTGGCAAGGCAAAGGAGTGAACGGTGATTTAGAAATCCTTGATTAAGGAAAATGCTCATCGTTTGAATCTCATTAATTTTTGTTCTCTGCATGTATCGGTTGTCATGCCTTGGCAACAGAGGAGGGGCAAGGTGGCAGCACGGACTTTGTGAAACACCTCCTTTGCTTTGGTTCTTGTTGGTTTTATTGCATTTTGGAAGATCTCAGGCCTACTTTGTAACTTAACAGGTGGAAATTTTCTTCCTTCTGTTCAACCCAAAAGTTGCCGTGCCTTGAGTCAGCTTTATACAGAGGGTGGCAATGATTAAACCACAGCACATAGAAAAACAAATGTAATGATGGGTGTAGCAGTTGAATAACTTAGAAGTTTTCACTTGGACACCAGCTATGCTGCAAAATCAGCAGCAGGAGTGGTATGAAACCTTTGGCGCTGCAGGGTATTTTAAGAAAGTGATGGAGCAGGATCTCATAGAATTCGTTTGGCATAGCTGAGGCACAGCCCGAGGCAGAAACCCTCTCGGCCTTTTTGGCTTCAGACTGCACAATTGACCCACGGTCACACAGCTCTTCCCCCTCCTGCTCTTAAGAAGCCTTCAGACTATGAGACAGATATCCCTGCTCCCATTTCCCTCGCCTACCGGGCACAGCCAGATGAGAAGACTTGCTGGAAGTGCCTCAGGCGGGCAGGGATATCGCTGGTGCCTGAACCAGGGCTGACTGCCACCCATCGCGGTCCCTGTGCTGCCGGGCTACTGCTACAACATACTGTGAGAGTCACAAACCTGGGGGGGAACCCAAAACTGCTCATCGTTCTGCTGCTCAGCAGCCCGTGGCTCTCCCCTTTCCCTCAGCCCTCCACCCTCGCCGTTTTGGTAATGAGAGAACAACCTGTGCAATCTGCTCAGCGAGAGAGCAGCTCATCTGAGCCCAATTTCCTCTTCTCTGCTGTTGAATATAACTTCCCTTGGGTAGGTGAAAATTTTGGCAGCCTGCACAAAGGCTAGCAGAGACTGAAGCAGAAGCTGTGATAGAGCTGTTATGACTTGACAGCCCTGTTTTGTAGTGCACGGGGGGATTTTATTACAAGTCAGTTGTGGCTTCAAGAAATTTAAGAGTATGGCATCTGCTTGTATGATTATTTTTTTTTAATGTTTAATAAATGAAAATGCAGTAGATTTTTAACATGAAGGCTGTAGCTGTAGCATACCTGGACGACTTAATAAAAACTGAAATCAATCAGCCAACCTGATTTCATTGGCAAGTTTTGGCTCTGTAAGAAAAAAAGCCCCAATTCTTTGCAGCTCTAATAATTTTGCACACATTTCTTCAGGTACTGGCAAAACGCTTTTTATACTGTTGGCTGAGTGCAGTGCTTTTTGCTGAAATTGCATTCAAAGAACATCCTGTTAAAGATCATTAAGGTAGCCTTCCGAGGACCTGTGTCACTACAGCGTTTATCAATGATGGCCAAAAGCTTGAAGGAAGAGCCCTGTGGCTTCAAAAACACTTTTCACCTCTCCACTCACTGTTACCTTTCTTCTTGAATTAGCTAAAGGAGATGATGATAGCAATGAAAGCTTCACGTCACTGGCTCCATGTAGCCATAATATAGCTTATTTTTAATATAAGACAATGATTCACAGCAGTGGCAGCAAACCCCCAACATTTTTTAAAAGAGGCAATGATGGGTTCTATGCTACCAGCACTTTTCAGATCCCATGTGTCTGGAGGGTCTGGGGCCAGGAGCACGGTGGTGGGCTTCCAGGGCTGCTGCACCACCAGCTTCCCTACGCTTTTGCTGTTTTGGTACGTTTTGGTATATTTTGCTTTTTTGGTATATATTTTGATCCTGTGCAAAGGTGCATATTAGTATGGCTCAGGGTAGTTCCTGCTTGATATTATTGGGAGCATACTGTTGAATAAAACTATATAAATTATATAAAACTATATACTTTGGTGTTAACTCCTTGGAAGGGCCATGGCAGGTAATTGATGGCCTCTCTTTGGAGGAGTAGTCAGTTTGTATCTACTCTTAGCCCCTCGCTGGGCTGAAATACATCATCCTTTAAAATCGGGTAGTTACAACAGCCATGATAATCTCATGATAGTGCTGCAATGCTGAGCTCTGAACCTTGCTGTGTTCCCCTAGAATTTAGCTCAGCCCCCTAGTATGGATTCATCCACATCTGTTTGCAGGACTAACTCCTCCAACCTGCACTGGACATATTACCAATTTCTGTGAACTTCTGACATTTTCAGAGAGAAAAAAATGGTTAGTTAAAAAAAACTCCAAAAAAAAAAAAAAAAAGTAAAACAGAAGCAGTTTGAGTCAATCTGGTTGCCCTGTTTTGAAGGAAATGCCTGTGCCTGCATCTGGGAACTCAGAGCAGATTTTAATGATAATTTAGACATCATAACAGCAACCTAGGGAGTTAAAAACACACCATGTTGCAGGTGTTTTTTTTTTCCCCACAGTTAGCAGCAAGACCTCTTCAGTGGATACAGCCTTACAAAGTATGTGATACTCTCGGTAGCAGTTAGCAGAGGAGAAAATCTGATGCATTAAGTGCCATCAATATACATCACTCACCCTTCAGATACATATTAATTTTTTTAGTGTATGATCGTTAACCACCGTTTTAGATACCTTATGTTAAAGCAGCATTTCAAAACATGGAGATTAGGGGCGAAAGCATCTCTGAAGCCCAAAGGTTGCCACCTGGCTAAGTTGAAGTGGTTGTTACGTCGGAAGGAGGCCGCGTATCTCATGGCCATGGGCAGAGAGCAGTTGTCCTTTGGGTAGAGCCAAGCGCCACCGGGATGTGCATCTGGAGGGTGCTTCACTCCACCAAAGCTGCTGCCAAAGCCAAAGAGCTGGGCAGCACCCAACCTCTATTTTTTTTGTTTGTTTGTTGGCTTTTTTAAAGAAAAGTGCACATCTGGTTGTGCATTCCACAGCATTACCTTTGGAGGATTTTTTGGACAATCCTGATCCTCAAGGCCTCAGGGGGTTTCTGGTCCCTGGACCCTAAAGCTCTAAGGAAGCCAGAAAACCTGGGATTTCTAGCCCTGCTGGAGACTTGAAAAACCCTGCTAGGATGCCTGCCACCGTGCAGGGCTCCCAGATGCCCAAAGGAAGAGAGTGCGGATATCCATGCCCACCTGCCAAGAAACTGGAAATCTGCAGGAGCCCAGGCTCCAGCCAGATGTGTAGCTGGAGTTTATATGGTTTCCTGTGCTCCCTCAAATCCCTGGCTTTCCACTCTGAGGCAGTCCTCATAGCAGAGAAACTGAGGTGGGGACATCTGTAAACTTACCAGATACTTACTGTTTGCTTTGGGGAAAAACAATTTTAGAATTTTCATAAATATTGGGATTTCCACAAATGTGTATTTTCTATTGAGGAGGTGTTTTCTCAAGGGCACTGCAAGCAGTCCTGCTGAAACCCATGCGCCTGCAAGGTGGTGGGACGGGAATACACAGAGGACAAAAGCTCTCTTAGGTCTATCCAGTACAACACACGGTTTAATCCTCACTTGTACCCACGTGAATATTTATGCTCTGCATTTTGGGTGCTGGGAAATCAAAGAAGATGAGTAGATGTGTACTAGATTGAGAGTGAGTTCCACCATTTTCTTCTTGACTCAGGGACTCATTTTTGGAGCAAATCAGCTCATTCATACAGAACAGGTTTTGAGCACGTTTCTAAAGAGCTAATCTTAGGGTCTTTGGCAGGATGAGGTCGCACCAAATCCACCTGCTGATGCCCCAGAGCCTTCTGCAGGTATCAAAGCCAGCTGAGCACTCCCGCACATCTGCATGTCACCTGTACCCTTCACTTCATGGTATGAAATCACCCTCCTGACAGACTTCAGCACAGCCCTCCCCTTCCCTCCCCCACCCTGAACAACAAGAACAACAAAAAAGTAACCACATATATAAAATAATGATTTTGCCATCGGACCCCAGGGCAAGGCAATGTGCAGCTGGCATCACTGAGCAGTCCCAGGGCTCGAGGTACTGAGCAGTGCAGGTGAAGCCAGGGGAGGACCAATATTTTTTAAAAAAGGGTGTTTTTTATTTATATATATATATATAAAATATATATATATACACACATATAGAATAATAAAAAAAAATAACAGATCAGCTAACAAACACAACAAAAGTGGTCAGGGCTTTTAGCTGGGCATCATAGGGAGGCACAGCCAGAAAGCTGGGAATGTTGTTCTCTCCTGCTACAGCATACAGCCGATCGGTGTTGTTAAACCCTCTAGCTGGACAGAAGGGCACACAGAGGTTTGTGTCTTCTGTGCAAACTTCGACCTCGTGCCCCAACCCTTTTCATCTATACGAGCAATGTCATGAGCTACAAGCAGTAGGAAACCTATCCAGAGGCAAAACATTTCCCATATAGCCTTGAGCTCCTTTGCTTTACAGGATTTTGCTGACAAAGAGGACATGACTCCTTGACGACGTGATGGCTCTGGGGTTGAAAGTGGCCTCTGAAACACAGAGGCAGCTGGATGCCCACCAGGAACACTGCTGTATCGCCCGTAGCATGCTCACGTTGCAGATGCACCTCTGGAGGTGGCGTGAAATCCTTCTTCTGGATCTCTGCTGTCTTGAACACCAGTTCTACGTTAATTCCAGTTTCTCAGCAAAAAACATCACCTTGTTTCTGCCCTGCGAGGAGCTGGTGCACTACACCACCTTCCAAGACACTGCACAGTGATGAGGATGGTGAGAGCATGAGCTTCTATTTATTAACTGAGTGATACCATGTGTAGATTCACTGGATGTTTACAAAACCGCGTGGGTGGGTTGATCAAACGCATGGGGCCTTGTCTTCGGTTTAATTCCTGTTAACTGATGAGAGTGGAAAAAGCCCAACAAATCAAATCAAAACTAACTGGGCTGCAGCCAAACAAAAACAGAAATGAAAGATGATCAAATTGTATTGTGCTTGTATCTTGGGGGTTTTTGAGGCTTAAGTAGAAAGATGCTTGTCCCCTTTCTTGCTATTCCAAGCCTGGAAGGAGCGCTGCCTCCCAGCCTGGCACAGCTGGAGCCCCACATCCCCTCAAGATGCCTAATGACTTGCAGATTTATTCCAAGGCGGTTAAGGGATTTTACCTCCTTCCAGAAAATGCTTAGGAAATGATCATCTGATACAGTAGGAGTAGTTTCATGTACTGACATGGGAGAGAGAAGTATATCATATACCCAGGGACCAAAACCACATCTCCCAGTCACCTGGGTGGCTGTTCCCTGGTGCATGAAGTGCTCAGCGGTCCCTCGTTATGGACCCTGTGGTCATCAGGGAGCAACGCTGGAGACCCAAGCGACCAATTTGCCCTGCTGTCACAGGAACCTCTGCTTCTGTTGTTATGAGTTTAACATTTGACCTGTGCAGTTTCAACTTTTTTCCTTTTAGCATCCACATGTCTTTAGGGGAAACCGTGTAGCTGAGCTTTTAAATGGCATCAGTAGCCACTACCTACACCTGCGCCCATCTGCAGTGAATAAGGAGGAGAGCTTGAATTTAGATATAAAAGTCTGTATTTTCCCATACTGTAACTTGATTGTCTTCCACAGAATTACACAGGGGACAGATCTGGATAAAAGTAAATCCAGTCCAAACTTTTACTTAAGGAAAAACTTATATTGGGATTAATAGGTGACTCTGGCTCTCTATCCTGCAGAATCAATTAAAAACAGTTATAAAGAGAGGGAGAAAGCACCCCTGGGGTAATGGACCCATTTTTTATGACCTTTTGTCATGCCTAGTCCTCAGCACCTGTTAAAAATACTATGTAATCTGAAGGCAGCTTCTTTGCATGGGTGTAAATGGAGGTTCCCCCGTCACAGCTGTGTGTACTTAAAGCAACGTGGGCCAAGTGTGCCTGGCTCTCACTGATACCCAAGCACACCATGACTTCCCAAGGGCTGCTCTCTGCTGGATGGAAAAAGGTAAAATAACCTCTGATATTGTCCTAACTGGGGCTTTCCAGCATGAGGTGAACGTAGAGTGATCTGGTAGCAGTTTGGCTATGGTATGGACTAGTTTGTTGGCTATTGCAGGTTAAAACCTGGCTTGGGAGGCTGTGATGTGGTGGCTGAGAAGGGGTGGGGTGGATGTGGTTGCTGTGCTGCAGGTGAACTGGAAGCTTCTGAAATCTTGGGGGGAACCTATCTCCATGGGGAGCCCCTGGGTGTGGGTTCTTGACTCTGTGACCTTGGGATCCTGCGTGGGCTGGGAGCTCTGCTGTGCCTGCCTTTGTCTTGGGGCGAGGCAGAGATTTCTTTGTACCTTGAGAAGCAAAAGCTGCTGGGCTGAAAGCAGGAGTGGTGGCAGCCTGCCTCTTTGTGCCCCTGTTCTTGCAAGTCCCTGCAGAGGTGGCCCGTGGATCCCTGATCTGTCCTGCTCTCTGCTTGAGTTTAAAATAAAGAAATAGAAAAGTTATTGTAGCTTATGTTCTGGTAGCATCTAGTGCTGGAGAGTGAAAGGCTCGTTGCTGTGTTTGGCATGCTTGCTCGAAGGAAACAGTGGACAGATGGATGTCAAAGTTTGGGTGGACCGATCCTCATCATGTGGTTTAATGCCCAGTAAATATTGTGGCTCCTAGGAGTTGGAGCTTTGATGGGGATTTCAAAAATACTGAGCAATTTTTGCATGTAGCTTTTCCTAACCTCTGGTGGAGGCATTTGAAGGGTCCCTCCTGCTTCTGGAATAAGTCTTGTGCCACACTATGGGAATGCTTATAAAACCATGTTCTGCATTTGTGAAGGTGACTCTGTGTTAGATTTAAATATGAAGCACTACAAAAAAGCAAGGTTTCACACCTTTTTTTTTTTTTTGTTCTCTCTTTTGCTGAATGTGGGCTTCCTCTGCCCTTGTTACCCCTCTGTCCCCAGCTGCTTTATGGTCTCTGCTTTGCTGCTCTGCTCCCCCTGGCACCTATCCCCAAGCCGTGTCCTGCTGTCACCCTGGGAGGTGGTGGGCGGCCTCATGTTGGTGCAGACCCCCAGCTTGTACCGTGAGGGGGAGCGGTGGCTCTGGGAAATGGTCTCCCCAGTTGCCCAGAGCTGGTTTGGGCATTGGGGCACCAAGCTGGGGACCTATTCCCCATCCTTGCGTCTCCAGAAGGGTGGCCAAGAAATCAGCGCTTTCCTGCATCTCCCTGACCCTCTCTTTGTGTCTCTGTCCTTGTAATATTTTGCTTCCTGATCTGTTGGGGGTAGGAGGATTTAAGTTTGTTTTTGTTAGACCTGCTGTGCCTCTGTAAGCCCTGAACTAGATATGCCTTAGGATGGATGCTTGACTCTCCTTAGTGTTAGCTAGACCTGATGGTTTCTGCTTTTATGACATACATTATAACCCATAAGGTTTACAGCTCTGATGGCTATATCACTTTAAGGTGTGAATCATTTAAAAAAAAAAAAAGATAAAATTCCCTGTAACTTATATTATTTGCATGATGGAAATAAAACTGCCTTCCCCTCTTCCCTTCCAGGCTTTCTTTTACCACTCTTTCCCAGGTGGGTAGGTACTGGGATAACCTAATATAATATAAAGATGTTGCCTAAATCAAAGATGTATATGATGGGAGGGAGGGAAAGAATTTTATGCTTAGAGACAGGTGAGGAGTTAGAGGCATCTCGGATACTGTCCTCAGCATGGGGAGTGACAGCCTCAGCCTACTTTGCAGCTTTCTGGTAGCTGCAAATCTCTTGTTGAATGAGAAGTTGTCTTTTGTGAGCTGGTATAGGTTGATTGCCTTTTTTTTTTTTTTTAACTTAGGGTTGGGGGAAGGAGGTGAGTGTAGTAGTGGAAAGTGACACAAGTTGTTCCTTTAAAGCAACCCTTTGCCCAAATTCCCCCTGTAAGCAAGGAGTGTTTGCTCTCTTTATGCTGAATTCTGCGTATGTGTCAGACCCATGGATGCCAGACACAGCAATAAGAAGATCACACAGTTAATTATCTTGGCAAAAAGAAAGAGCAGTTTTGTTGTGCTAAAACACAGAAGGCATTCTTTCTGGAGGATGTGTGGGATAATCGCATTGCTGGGCTGTTGCAGGTTTTTGGAGTATCGCTTACCCTGTGCGCGGAAGGCACTAATGCCGCCTCTTGTCAGGACACTGAATTGAATTATATTCCAGGCTTGAAACTCAACCTCCCACCTTGACAAATTGTCTGCGAGCTGAACATGATTTGAACCACTCCAGCACAGTTTCACTCAGCGTCACCCCTTGGTACCCTATTAATAGAACGTGTTAACATCAGACAGCTTGGCAAAATGGTAAATATTACAGAGCACATGGCCAGATCATCTCCTTGACGGTAAATAGATTGTGAATAATTGAATAATGCTATAATAGTGAAGAGGATCTGACTAACATAAGGCACAAATTATGCTTCTCTATCTGCTCCAGCTCAAACGTTTCAGACTCCTTTTTCTTTGCCATAATTGGACATAATCAGTAACGCAGCCAGCGACTAAAGGCTGTCTGGTATCAATTCCCATATCCAGGAACCACAGCATCTAGATTTGGGAAGAGTTAATGCTCTCTATTAGCTGATTAGCTCAGTTAATTTGTTGTGTCCCATGGTGATTGTAAAGTAAATACAAAAGGGTAGTCTGTTTCAAATATCTTCCTGCTGCTCTGTGTGTGTGATGTGTATATGATCCACGCATATGTGTATATCTACAGCCTCGCCTGGTAGTTGAAGGTGTTGAGAAACTGCAGTTTTCCCTGGCTTCAGAGGAAGCCATTGGCTCAGGACCTCCTAGAGAAAAGTTGTCCAAGAATATTTAGTCTGGCCCAAAGGGAACGACTTGTTCCATGGAGCAATTCCGGAAGAAATGTGCATGAGTTAAAGAATTTGTCACAATTTTACTTCTAGATATAACCTGTACATCTGCCTTGCTGGCTAATGGAAGTGCTTTGGGCAGGACTCTTCTTCTTCAGGAACGTGATCCCACTTGCCATTAAGTAATAGAGATAATGCAAAACTTCTTTTCCCTCCTTCTCAAATAAAGCTTAGCCGTGAATGTGCTGCAGCTTGCTTGCCATCCCTTGATTTCCAAGCACATATCTGCGATGGTGGAGGCGAAGGTAGCTCCTTTAAAGTGTAGGCGACTGATAGATAATTAGGCATATATTCTCTTGTGACTTAGTCGATTAGTTATGGTTTTCCAAAATCGCTCTTTTGTCTATCCCTACGCATGAAAGACAGTGTATGTTACTGGGCAAATCCTTTGGCTACACTAATCGGAGATGCTGAAAACACCGGAGAGAGTTTAGGCAGTTGCTTAACGCCCTGGATGTGGAAGGTAGAAGGGGATCCTGTCGACAAACGGCTTTTCCTAGGGTCAGATTTTATTTTAATGTGGAGTCACTGAGCTTGTTTTGGGTATGTACTTGGGATGCATGGAGAAGACAGCCTTTAGCTCCTGATTGCCATCGTGGTGATCCCTCTGCCAGCACTTCTGCATCTCCAGCATAAGCTGGAACCCTCTAGTGGGGGATGCTTGGGTACTTGAGCTCCAGGACCATTTGCTTCCTCCTCTCTCCCAGCAGGCACCAGCAACTTCCATTGACTTCTGTATTAATCTTGATGCTTGCAAACAGTCAGAGACGGTATTTTTCACCCTGTGACAGCTGCGGGGTGGCTCTCAATGATGGGTCCAAGCGCAGGAGGTGCTTGCAGCTTGGTGGGGAACAGCAGCTTGTAACAGAACCATGATTAAAGTGTCAAGTTACTGCTCTTTTGTATTGTACGTAGACTGCAAAAGATTAACAGAGGGTGATTTATCTTCCCTTGGATTTGCTTGACAGTGAACAAGACTGTAACCAATTTGCCTGGAGCAGGGGAGCTTGGAATAAGCCCCGGAGGGTGAAGGAGATTGCTTGCAAGCAGGGTGGACAGGCCACCTCATCTGGACAGCCCCCCGCCATCCTTCCATGTCCTAGGGAAGCCGCTTCTGAAAATAGTAATGGAGAACTTTGTGGTCGCTTTTAACTGTTGAACCTTGGCATTTTGAAGCTTCAAATAACTTTTTCCGTGAGGCTGTCTCAGACTAGCAAAACCCCGTTGCCAGACTAGACTAATATTTCAGTTTGCCCACACTTTTTGCGATGCCTCAGTTGCCTACGCTTTTTTTCACTGAATGTTTTCTGAGCAAGAACTGGCTGTCAAGTTTATTTTGGTTGGTTTGTGGCTTTTTTTTTTTTTTTTTTTTAAGTCTAAGATTTGCCCTTAATCCTATGAGGCATGTCATGAAATCTTGTTCCTTCTGGGCACTGGCAACAGCAGTCCCTAGCAGTACTAGGGAAACATCCTAAACCCTGATGGTGACCAGATTGTGAGAGCTGCTGTTTGCCTGCTGCGAGCACTGCGTGTGTATTTTGTACTCCTGGTTGTTAAATGGGGATGTATAAATGCAGCGGCCAAGTAGGGAAGCACCACTGATTGGCAACCAGCATTAGCCAAAGGTCAGTGCTAATTACTCTGCCTCGTTTGCATGAGAGGCTTTGAAAGATAGAGAAGAAAATGTCTGTGGCATTTTCTGCCAACAAATTACTTGGCTGATGGGGGGATGTCACTGCTCATCAGTACTGATAGACTGCAGGTTGGTACTTGTGCAATTAAGCAGGATAGAAATACTGCCTTGTAGAGTTAACTTTCTGGGAGTAATTACTGTAGGTGTCAACTCTTGCTGATGAAAAGAGGATGTATTTACTATATATGTGAATCAAGATTATGAATGATTAGACGGTTGTTTATGATCACATCTGTCTTTAGCCCATCCTTTTTTCCTCTTGCTTTTGCACATTTTACTCCAATTATTCCAGGGAGGGACGGAGGGCCACATCTATGCTAATAGGATTCTCCTGATCAGAGTTTTGCTGCCTGTTTCTCATCTCATTGAACATTGTGAGCTTTAGGGAAAGCTATAGGCTTGCTTTTTTTTTTTTTTTTTTTTTCTTTTTACTCTTGCTGTATGGAGGTACTCTCCCGTGTTCTGGTAAGGGCATTGCAGAGCTGAAGTTGAAGCAACTGAAAGAGTAATACAAGGGAGGTCTGGAGGAGCTAAAGGAAAAATTGACTTTTGGAAGAAATCTGAAGGCAGGAGGCCCTGAATTAATAAGACCAGTGGCTTTGGATGTTTCAGGTTCTGCATGTCAAATTGCCATTAACGGAATTTAAACGGGGGCTCTGGAAACTAAACCGTTTAAGAGTGTGTGTTGATTACCTAAAGGTGGACTCCATCAAAGCCAATTTTTATTTTTTTGGAGTAAGTAAAACATGACTTCCAATGAAAGCTTTTATTCAATAGCATTGGTAGGATAAGGCTTGGCTCCAGTGATTAAAATATTGCCAGAGATATGTCCCGGAGCATGCCGGGTCTGGTCTGTGTCCATGTCACCTTTGCGTACCTGTGACTCTGGGCAAACACTGCTGAGCCCTCACCGCTGAAGAGCTGAGGTTTCCTTTAGTGCAAATCATGCAAATTCAGTTATTTCAATCTATGTGTGGGTTTCTTCTTCCCCTGAATAAATCAAAATACAAAATACCAGTAGCTTCTTGACTTTGTCAGTTGAGCTGACAAAGACTTTTTTCCTAGCTGTGTCCCAAGCTTTTCTTTGTTATTGCTATGTACTTAAACTAGGTGTATGGGGTTCCAAATAGCCTGCCTACCTACTTATTAAGTTACAGAGACTTGGAGTTCTGCAGAAGCTGAGTGTCCAAGCTCTGTTGTCACTGGATGACAGATGAGTGCAAGTCCTTTATGCTCCTGAGTGTCACCACCTCTGTGCTTGTCCTGTGCACAGGACACGAGCATGAAGTCTGAACCACACACCAAAAACTCCCTGACGGAGAAAGGTAGTGGCTGTAGCCTCACATAAATCAGAGCTTTGACTTACCCTTTGCATAACAGGAAAATACTGGGAAATTGTACTCTGAGACGAAGAGCTGCATGTCATCCTCTGAGAGAGTACAATTTATCATACGTTGGGATCGTGTGTGTGGACAGAGGCAATGCTTAGTGGGGCAGGGTGATGAATACTTCTCCTTCTGTCTTACTGTGGCACCCACATGTACTGAGGATCACCCTGCATTGTGTTCCTCCTCCTGGATGTGATGGGGCTGGTGTAGCATCTGCTCGAGGTGGGGGTGCTTGAGGGTCCTGCTCTGGCAGTAGTGAGAATTGCTTCTTGCACCTGAGCCTCTTCATGTTTCTTCTGGCCCAGGAGCCACACTGTCCCTTCTCACCAGACTGCAGAGCCCAGCTCTCCCACGGAGAAGCATTCCTTCCTCGCAGGAACAAATTTACTTGAATCTGTTGACCTATCGATAAAACATCACATTGACTACATCAGCATAATCTGATATAGGGTCACGTTTCTGGGGTACCCCAAAATTGCTCTGCTATGAGCAAGTTTCAATGCTGATTGAAACATCTTTCAATTCCTGAGTAAGCCTCCTCCTGAGAGGAGTGGGGCAAAAGTTGCTATCCCCTGCGAGCTGTCCTTTGCTTGGCTGCATGATCTTTATTTAATATCTTGTTTTGTAGTTACGGTTATCAGATACTACTCGTGCTTGGAAACGGAGCTTGCACAACATTTCAGTTGCAGGGCAATGTGAGGAGCTGGGCGGTTGATTCAAGGTCAAAAATCATCAGACGGCCAAGCACAGAGGCTGAGAGCTTGTGCTTGAGCTCCAGTTTGGAACTGGATCAGGAGGAGGAGGGCAATGTTATGGTCCCCAGAATGTGATGCTAAACCACAGGAGTAAATGGGCTCTACCCAAGTGGCAGAAAGAGAGTAGGAGGCTGAGGACAAGTCTTATGGGGTTTGATGGACAGTAAGGGAAGCACGGAGGAAAACAAGTCTTGCAAAAAGCGCTAGGGCTAGAGAAAGCTACCTCGATGGTGTTGGAACTTCTTTACGCCTGTAGCTTACGTAGCGTTTTTGGCTTTGACTGTGCTGTAGCTTGTTAAAGACTTCCAAAAACCCTTGTTTACACTTTGATGTTTGGCCTTCAGATAAACAGAAAGGAGAAAGAAATAAGTTTACAGAAAATGATAATTTCCAGATGAAAAACCTTCTATTAATTTCTAACTCAACTGCATGAGATGTATGTGAGGTTTTATTTCAAATCCATTCATAAACTAAAAGGTGCTGCGCTGATGAGATGCTTATTTTCATATTTGATTAGTAAGCACACTAAAAACTTAGTAAAGAGCAAAAATCTGCAGGGGGGCCATTCCTCCCCACCTCATGCTCTCATTTGTCACTCAGTGCTGGTAGATCAAAAGCAGCATGGCTGCAGCTCAGCTATTATCTGCAGCCACTTAAAGGCCAACAGTTTCAATTTTAAAACCTTGTACATTTCTAAGGGTTTCATTAACACATCTTCATCCATGGCTGCTCAGCTTTTTATTAACTCTGAATGAAGGAGAAATGGAAAACCATCTCTACTACTATGTGCCTTGAAGAGTCCCCAGTAAAAGGGAGTGCCTCATTGTGTTGGGTTTGAGGATGTGGCTGGGGGCTTATTTTCTTCTTTTTATTTTTTTTTTTTTTTCCTTTGGAGTAGAAGTGGGGCAGTAGCAGTGCCTTGAGTGCCCAGGGAACTGGTCCCTGGTGAGAATACGGTGATGGAAGCAGCCTGAAGTGTCTACTACAACTACTTGTATTATGAAACCACTTTCATTCCTTTGTCTCTATGCTTGTAGTGATAACTTTGATTAGCTGAATTAATAAAATTGGGGTGGTGAGGACAAAAAGATTTCAATAAAGTGAGATCTTAAACAGTGGTATCAACTTGGTAATCCCAGGTGTTTGGTGTTGGTGTTTTTTTTTTTTTTATGTTGTATAATAAAGCTCATTTAATCCTATATAGTAATAGCTGATGGGGTCTACAGATGGGGGGTTGTCTGCCCAAAACCTTGGATGCCCGTATTTAACAGGGGCTGAAAGATGGCAGTCCAGCTGGGTTACCTTTTCCTGTACTGCCATGTGTCCTTAGGCTATGTGAGCAACCACACCAACCAAAAGAATAATTCTTTATTGAGCAGAAACAATTGCAAAGAATGTGTTGATTCTATTTGAGCTGTCTAAGGTATGGACTATTTTAACGTGCCACGATGAAACTTATGAAGAGTTCATTACACTGGCAGTTAAGTGGACATAATGAGGAAATACTGTATAGTTATATATTTGAGGGCAGAAGGCAGTAAGTAGGCACAGGTCTTAAAAAGATCTCAGGTCACTGGACAAGGAAACCTCCTAGTGCGTTACACTTATGGGGACTGGGAGACCTGGCAAGGTAAACTAGTTGGGATCAAAACAATATTCACAAATGATCAAGTCCTGAAAGATTTGAATATTTTATATTTTTAATATAATATTGAGATAAAAATCAGCTAAGGGAAGAGCAATTGATCTGGTCTTCAGATGATTGCGTAGCTTTTCTAGTAGAGCAAATAAACCCTCAAGGCAAGGGATGCTGGCAGCATTTTTGCTGTGAGCAATGTCCTTGGTGCTTAGGGCAGGAATTGGGTAAAGTAGAAAGGGAATAAAATTTCAGAAATACTTCTACAGGAACAGTTGTGCAGCCCAATGTCCAGATAAAAGACTTCTTTCCCCCGCCCCCTCCAAGTTTATTTTATGAGAACCAGAAAAATGGACTTGATCTAAAGAAAATCCCCAAACCCTCATAATAAAGCAGTCACCTGGTGATGTGTGCGACATTCAGCTTACAGTTTTGCTTTGTGAAGAAAAAAAACTTTTCTTTTTCTAGTGCACCTTGTTCTTTTGAGAGCTGATCTGGCTGACCTAACAGGCATTTTAAATCTGGCCATCGGCTGATTATGATGAGAATTCATCTGGGAGGGGGTGAAGGAATGCCCGAGGACAGTAAAGGTTTAGAAAGAAGTCTAAACCTTATGGCTGAGCTCTCCCCTTGCCAGTAGTATGAGGTCGAAGGAGCAGAGAGGGCACCCACCACTTGCCTTGCCTGGAAACCATTTCTCCTCCACACTGCTTCCACAGTCCTTGCTGAAACGTTAGGAGAACAGCTTGCATCCCAAGAGGGAAAGGGGAGCTCAAGGATAACTTCCTTTACGTTGCAGCAGATGTGAAGCCATCAGAGACAGAAATGAATGTTACGTATTAAATTATTAATCAGCTATGTATTAGAGAAAAAGCCTACCTAGATGGTAGAACTATACTCACCAAAAGCAAACACAGAGCAGCTGAATTTATTGGAGAATTGTATCTAAACCCCTTTGATTCATTTGAACTGCGCTGGTACCGGCTTGCTGAGCTCCCCAGCCCGCTGCGGGGGTTCTGTGGGATAGTGGCATCTCCTGGAGCACCCATGGCTCCCCAGCCTGCAGCCGTTCCTCCAGGCAGCACGCTAGAAATATGGATCGGGAAAACAGTCATATGTATATGAATACAGGAGAAAGCTCAACATAGCTTAGAAACTGGTTCAGCATAAGTAAGGCACCTTAAATCCACATTACTCTCTGTTAAGAAGTAGTTGTGCGCTGCAAAATAGAAAAAAATCAAAAGCTTTCAGTCGAAGGCTGCTTGTTTTGGAGAAAATGAAATGGAAACAAATTAGTAAAACAAAACGTGAGACACTGAGGTTTTGGGGTTTTTTTCCCCTTTGCTACTTTGAGGAGAAAAAAGCAAATGACTGTCTACTGTTGTGGTCCCAGTATTGTCATACTGAGTCAGTGTCCTGAGCTCTGCTGGTTTTCCCGGTAAGCGTGGCCGGGTTGCTCACGGGAGGCGGTGAGGATGTTGGTGACAGCCTGAAGAAAAGGCTTGCTGCCCCTCGCAGGGAAGGCATCGCCCCCACGCAGGTACAGGGGCTTCTCCAGCCTGTGAGCAGAGCCTCTCAAAGGTGACACAAGGTACTGAATTCCCCTTAAAGACTCATCCTAGGGTGGCATGGTCCCGAGTGTGCATGTGGGGGGGGCGGGGGTGTCCCTGCTTTGAGGGTGGGTTCATCTTGTTTTCATAAACCACTAGGCTGGCTGCTTTGAAACGGTTGCAGTGACTCCTGAATTGCCTTTAAGCTGGAATGTAACGTCACTGCATTCAAAAAAACCTCCTTTATATATATTTTTTTTAATTTTTTAATTTTTTTTATCGACATCAGAGTTAGTTTTCCTATATGTTTCTTTGTATCAGCTTGAGCTGTTGTGCTTTTGCCCCCACTGCCTCTGAGGCTGCAGTAATCTTTTTCACTGTGGGGAACACAAAGCCCTTAGTGCTGTGGTGGGTTAGAGTTCCCCACTTCTGCTGCCTTGAACTTGATGATCAAATAGGAAAATCCAATTAAAAAAAACCCCCAAACAACCCAACCCTAACCCCCAAAACAATCTCCCACAACACTAAAAAGCAAGCCCAAAGCAAACCTCTCTTCTTCTGCGAGTAGGGCTATACATAGGCTCTCTGCAAATTAATCCGTAAGTAGTTCAGAAGCCAGAGTTAGTTGAGGGTTGATGGTGGAAGAACCCTGTGTAAGTTGGGCAGCCACATGCTGCTTGCTCACGCCACCCTCACCCCAAGGAACCCCCACCCCACCCCCAAACCCCCTCCTCTGTTCTTCAGCCTTCTGTGAGATTGATTTTTATGGCACACGCTACACTGTATCATTCAGGCTAAAGCTACACCGATCACTAATATTTTAACATGCATTCAAGCCTCTAATTATCTGAAACAAAGGAGGTATTTAGCTCATTATCCTGTTTTAAAATTCTAATGGAATGGCACTGAAGATGTGATGATTTTTTGTTGTTGTTGTTAATATGGAACATGTAAATTTCCAAGATGTTAAAAATGTAACATCACATCTGCCTTTGCAGGAAACAATCTGATGATAACAGGTCTTAAATGGAGCAACCAAACGGGGGAAAAAAACCCCAACATTCTGTGCTCTGCAGCGGTGCAAGTGCTTTGATGTGCTTCCTTTCAGGCTGATACTAATAAACCCTGTGATATTCAGCCAAAAAAAACCCCACCCAAAAATAAACTCGGTAAATATAATTACTAGTGATGTTACAGGAGGGCTAGCTTTGGATATGGGGCTCCTCAGCCTTTTTCTGCTCTGACCAACCTCTACATCTGTGGGCACAGCAAGAGCCCCCGTGCAGTGGCGTGGTGTGGGAGGTGGCGAGCATCCTGCGTGGCACAGAGCAGGAGTGTCTGGGCTGGCTCTTTCTGGAGGTTCCACACAAGAAGCCCTCTCCTGAAAAGCACTGTGTCTACAGATAAGGATATGTGGTCCGTGCTCTGAAGTAGCTAGATCCCAGACAAAAACGACCAAACTCAGCGTGCAGGGGGAGAAAGAGCAATTCTATATGCATTTATATACATATATATGTACTTTGAGCACAGGGAGTCTGATCTTTATTTACTACTAGAAGCTTTTATGCTCTTACACCTACAGTTTTAAAAAAGACAGGTATTTAAACTTCTTGCAAGGCTTATTAGGGCAATGCCCTTAAAATAAGTGTACCTCTGTGATTTGGCAGAGGCTACCCAAAACATTGCTGGTGAACTCTGGAGCTGAGCCCTGGTGGTACGATGCTGCTGTACGGAGGGGGCTTTGAGACCCTCCTTCCTTCTTAACCAGCATTTGGTGTAGAGACCTGGAATATCGTGGTTTTGATACACAGTGGCTGCATAATGTGACCCAACTCGTACCAAACAATAGACCAGGACTATTCTGGTCTGCTTTTCACATACTGAGTAGATGCAAAACTGGAGACAGGGGGGCTTAGTACTGCTCTTAGAGGCAGGTATGGTGGGAATGCACGTGTTTAATCCTAGAGGAGTGCAGGTCTTTTCTGATACTTTGGCTTTTGGAATTACTGCTCTAAAATCCCACTTCCACTAGCGACAACAGTGAGTTATGTGATGAGAATGGTAAGCAAAGATGAGGAGTAGTGAATGCTTATAATACTGACGTCCCCAGTATAGCTACAGGCAGTTATTAAACATCAGATCTTATTTCTCAAAGAAAAAAAATGGGTATTTTTTTTTCCCCTCGGTGTGATAATACTCTAAGTAATGGATTGTTATCCTACATGACTTTGGTGTTTAAGCTAACATTTTCATTAAGCTTAATAAAATGTGTTTGTGTACTGTGTGTGATTGACAACTTCTAGTAGGCTGCGGTGAGATAAACAAAGGAATTTCACATTCAGGCAGGGATACATCAGAGGAGTCTTAATAATTAGATCCAACATTCAGAGGGTCCAATTCACCTTGAAAGGATATTGGAGCAACCTCTGAATCCTGTGTACTGCTGATATGCAGTCACGCTTCAACTCTTTGCGTAGAGTGGGAAGCGTTTCAATTCTGTATAAAGCAAAAACCAACAGAAACTTTTATGAAATTATATGAGACATCTACAGTGAATTCTTCTGAGCATCATTTTGTATTCATGCCATACCTCTGGAAAAGCCATTGCTAGCATTCAATGGTTCCCAAGCACAGGGTTGTTGTCCAAATGCCACGAAGCAGCATCCCGCTGACCAGATCAGGCAGCTATCGCTAAACTCTTCCTGATGAATTTCCAGTCACTTTAATTATCCAGTTTTAGAGGCATGTGTTTCGTAAATACAGAACTTCCTAAAATAGTTCAGCTTTTCGATCAGGTTGCACATCTGAATAATCAGAATGCACACTATCATCCTTCAAAAATGAAATGTTTAAATGTGGCTGTTTAAAAACTTGTAAGTGCCCTCCCTGCAGATATATTTTTTTTTTGCCCCATGATTAATTTGCTTGCATTTGCTTTAATCTGTTGCCATGCGCAGCAAAAAGACAAATTGTGTTTACATTACCCTAGTCCCTCCCTTCATTTCCAAAACAACTGCTTTTATGCACTTCAGGCAGCTTGAATCAGGCCTAATTATGAAGTCCTACATCTGCTTTCAATCTATGGGCTAGCACACAAGGTTGCTCTTGTATTTAGGCTTCCACAGTGGTTTCACTTGTTTGTTTATGTTTTGCTTTAAAAATGTGTATGTATAAACATCCCCAAGAACAACAACATCCTAACGTCTGACATCTGTCATACTGCAGCTCGGGAGGATTTCCACTTCCATGACTTGCTGTCTCCTCCAGACGCTGCAGCTCTGGCAGGATGGGCACAAAGCTGTAGGCTAACCACACTCACCCAGGCTGTCTGGGGCCTCGTTAATGTCACTGTCCTTTTGTTTCCATTTGTATCAGCTGTCCTTGGTTAACAAGGAAGAACCCAACTGTTAAAAGAGTGGAATGAAAGTTTTCCTCTCCTCCTTTTGGGTTGGTCCCCTCCATGCTCAAAAAGGTATTGCTGAAATAGATGTTATAAAATCATAGAAGATAAATGAAAAAGAAATTATATATAGATAAGAGATAAGATGACAATATGATCTATATAATTATATAGCGAAGATGATACATGAATATAAATATGTATTTGTGATATCATAAAATGGGCATAGGGAGGAAAGTCCCCATCTGCTAGTGTGAACTTTCTGATGTGATGCATTGGTCTCAGCTTTTCTTGCAATGGTCATGCACTCTTGAAGTTCCTCTCTCCACACTGCAGATGAGACAAAAGGCATCATGATAAGAAAAGGAGCACATTTCACTGTGCAAAGGCTAAGCACAAAGCTTGGGAGAGGGAGAAGGAAAAGCCTTTAATTTCCTTCATCTTTTTATCTGATCAAAAGCTTTAACATAAGAGCTAAAATACCAAAGCAATAGAGTCTGACCGATGGGTCAGAGTTCTGGATTTTACCACTCCCACCCAGTGCCCAGTAGCCTCTCGGTCCTGCTGAACTCAACTTAATATGGAATGTTTGCCTGCGGCAGGTCAGCGCGGGGCTCGGTGGGGAATGCCTGGCCGGCCGGTTCCGATCCTGGTGGCCAAGGAGCACGAGTCCTGCGGCGGCTTGGGAATTCAACAGGGAGGGGAGACTGAAGCAAAGGCAAGAGCTCTGCTTCCAAAAGTTGGTCTCGTCTCTTAAAACACAAGAGACAGGCACTCCTAAAATTCAGTGTAGAGTTGTAAGTTGCCACTTCATGGCCTTGTATTGTACTTGTTTAATCACTTGTCACTGACACCAGCTGCCTTAGGTGTGTGCTGACTCTCTTTATCCCACCCTACCCTATCTTTGGTGGGTTTTTTTCTTAAACAGAGGGAATGTGTGGATGAATGAAAGCATGTAAAATCCATACAGATTTAAGAGCAGGATTATTTTTTGTCTTATGATAGCTCATAAACTTTTTTTTTGGCCATGGTGCTTGAGAATGAGGATAAAAATTCTTTACTAAGGAAAAGAAAACATAGAGATAACTGTTCTTACGTCCTGTTCTTCAGGTATCATGGAATAATACATGAAAGAGTAGAAAACTGTTTCTGAGAATTTCTGTATTAAAAGGTTGCAGTAGATGGATGGCAGAATTAGCTGTAAAGAGAGAAACAATTACTTACAAAGTCATTCTTGCTAGAAGCAACATTAAGTGGATCTGTAAGTCAACCTCATGCATGAAGGAAAACTGAAAATAACCAAGATCATATGATGTGCCTTGTATGGGTGGTGGTGGGGAAAGTCCAGGAGGATTTTTTTTTTTTCAGGTAAATATCAAAAATAAGAACCAATAAAATCTCAAGTTTCATATATGGTCCAGATCAAGATATGGAGCTGTTGTTTATTTTTGATAAACCCTTTCCTTAGCTGGGGCAGCAAAAATTAGGTGGGTTGAATCTGGAGTGTAATACTCTTATCTTGTCTCCCTCTGTAGCTGCAGAAGAAGGGGGTAGGTAGCGAGGCCAAGGTGGGATCTGTCATAAAATGCTGTGGTTTTGGGGTGCTGCCATTAATCAAACTAACAGTATGCCAAGTGAAATAAGTCTGCATTGCACACAGGTGCAGTATCACACTCAAAAGGAAACACCATTTCTTTTTCAGATATTCTGTTCTTTTCTCCATTGTCCAATGTGTACATCCCTCTAGGGCATTTAAATGCTGGTTTTGGTCTCACCTGGTACCTTGATGCGTTAGTGAACAACCGTGCTAGTACTCTGACTTTTTGAGCCATTTTTGAATTTTTAATGCAAATAATTATGACTATTACTACTACTACAGAGTACATCTGCTGTGGAGTAGATCTCCTATATCTGTTTTGTTTTGTGGGATAACTTTTACTATGTTATAAGACTATAAAACTGAGAAGGCTTCTTTGCTCCATTTAAATTACACTCTGTCTTAACATGGCATTCTTCATTTCCTTCATTTCCTCAGCGACTTAATAAGTACTTAAATTAAACAAGAAAAGCGTTCTAACACAGAGGTGAGGGAATCTAGAGTTAAAGCTGCTACTCTACTCTTAATTCACCCGGTGGTGCATAAGCACTCTATTAAGAAAGCCACAGAACAGTAGGTGAGCTTTTATCTTATGTTTCTGCAATGTATATTCCATATGTGCTACACAGTTCACTGCATGTGCTACGTACGATCACCCACTGCTTTGGACCCCTGCTGTACCAGGGTACAACCAGGTGATGTAAGAGGATAGGGAATGACTGCCTGATTAATGTATGCCTGTTTTCCTTGATAATCTCTGCTTGCAGCACATTCTTTTAGTGGAATGGGACCTAAAACCATCTTCCCCCACTCCATTCTTTTCTCTTTTCCTTCCATAATGTGTTGAACCCCTTCTTGTGGTCTTCTGCTTATTAAACAGAGGCCCTTTCCTCAAGCAGTAAAAACATGCAAGCCTGTCAGGTTTCCCAAATTAATCTTATAACTCAATAAATTAGTCCTGGGGTGTGCCAGCTTTCATGTTGTGGGATGCCACTGCAGTGATGAACAGGGAATGTCGATAGCTGCTTCCATTTGTTTCTCACACCAAATGCTACAGCATTCTGTATTAATGCTTCTGGGTGAAGCTGGTTGTTTTCTTGCAATACTCCTTGGCAAGTTATTTCACATCTAATGCTTAGTAGGTGGTTCAAGTAATTCACTCTGAGGTAGCTTTCCAGGATATAGGCTCTTAATCTTCACTAATACTTCCTTTGCGATATTATTTAGACCCCAGTAAATCTAAGGGAGACTGTTTTATATTGATTTTCCAGCCTGGGCTCCCCATCAACCTGAACCTTTCAAAAATAGCTGCCCAAGTGGTTTGTCTCTCCTGCCGCACCACCCCTGAGGCTGCGGAGCGCTATGGGACACACAAGGGAAGGCTGCCTCCCTGCCACGGGCAGGGCACCCGCCGAGCTGCTCAGCATCTCTGATGCTAATTTCTGGGTCCCTCTGCCGTCTCAGGAGACGGAGTCAAAGGAAAAGGAGAGCAGAGGGTGAAGTCGGAGCAGTTCCTCTGACTGCGCACGTTGGGAGCTGGCTGTGAAATCCGTGTAGACATAACTGTAAACTGCAGTTACCCTCGTTTTGAAAATGCATTGATCAAAGGGACCCTGTCAGTGTCTGATTAAGGGCCATGTAAGAGTCCTGAAGACATTTCCTTCTGGTTAACAGCTCTGATTACAGGGGGCTCCTGGAGCGAATTTCCCTGCTAGCAGACAGGCTTGTCTCCAGGCTCCACCTGATGCTATATAGGGTTTCTCAATGGCATGGCTTCCTGTTGTTGAAGGCTACTATTCATTCGCAGCTTGTAAATCAGTGGCTTGTAAATCAATGGATGAAAAAACTACTGTTAGAGAAATGTTCCTCAGCAAATTCCTCTCCCTCCCCCAGATATTTGTTTTCCCAGAGCATATAGTCCATGATCATGGAAAAAATATTTTAAATCTCAACATGTGTAACTAATGATAGAGGTGGAAATGAAGGACCATACCTTCTTCATTATCTGAGAAATTGACTGTAAGTACTTTAATGTGATTTTGAATTATTTTTTTTGTTTTTGTTCGGATTGGGTTCGTTTTAGAGCAGAGCCAAATCAACATTTTCAATGCTAACAAGCAATTGACTTGCATATCTTTGCAGCACAGTAACCAGAATGACTGAAGGCTTAATGTAAGCAAGAAGAGGTAGAGAGATTTGGGGTTGCTTGGTACTGTTCTTTCCGCATAAGTGATTGAACCAGTGTTAAGAATCTCTGCCTGCGTCCAGGTGACTCTCAGCAGCTGCTATGACTGCAAAGAGCACAAGGCACCCAGCAAAAGCATCTTGCAGAGGCTAGAGAACGCAAGGAAGCGATGATAATTAGAGCACATTTGGTAGCCAAACCTCAAGAAACACACACTTAGAAATGTAACAAGCTCAAACTGAATTACTGCCAGACACGCTGCTTATCTTGGGTAACACTGAGAAATGTGCTATGCATGTCATTTTCCTTGTTAACTCTTTTCTGTAAGACAGCAGGCAGAGTTGTGGGCTGTCCTGTGTGGCTCGTGTTGCACTTGCAGAAATCCTTTTACTGGGACAAATTTCAATAATCTGGGTGGTTCATACCACTGACCTGAGTGTAGCCCGTGCTGGCATGCACAGGCACCTACAAAGGTGAGCTTGGCCCCCCTGCTCTATTAAAGGAGCCAGCAGGGTCCAGCGGTGCATCCCTGCCCGTCCATCCAGATGTGCTCCTACCCTTACCCTGAGCAAAGCTGGGGCTGCCTTCTCCCACCAAGCAGAGCAGCCCTGCCACAGGGCAATGGAACCGAACGTCTGCAGCGTGCCTGCCTCAGACAGCGATGCAGATGCTTCTGCCTTGTATTTTGCATTTTTGCTTTACAGTTGTTTGGCTAGAACAGTCCCGTATAGTTAAAATTTGTGCTGTTGGTATCATTTACCGTGCAGCAGATGGTTGTTTTTGTACTGAACCTCAGCATTTGCTCCAGAGCAAGTGAATGACTGGAGAAGGGTCATCACAGGGGGATACAAGATAACTCTGAAAGAACTGATGTGATTTTGTAGGGGGGAGAACAGATAAAGAAGGCATAGAGAACAAGTGAACAAGCTGAGGCAAGAACTGAGGGAGCAGATGAAAAATAATAAGGACTGGTGGAAGTAAGAAAGAAAGGAGAAAATTTTGAAAAGGAATATAACTTTTTGTTTACTTAAAAGCTAAAATATGTGGCTGTTTCTTAACTGCCTAAAGGGGAGTGTGGTGATGGGGGATAAAGTTGCCAGGGTATCTTTTTGAATAATATTTTTCTGCTTTAGAGTTTAAATGTATGCATTAAAAATTAAATGAAATAATACTTCTATGGAGAAAAAAAGGTTGATTTTTAAACATAAGCTTGTTCAGTTGAAATGAGACAGGTGTAGTTCCAGTACCCCATATGTCCTCAGGTGTATTTGAGCTGACAGTTATAAAATGATAGTTCAAGGCTGACTGCAACAGCCTTCCTTATTTAAAAACAAACCAAACCCAACCAACAAAAACCACCCCCCTGCTCCGACAATTATCTGCTTTAGTGTTGTTTACACAATGAAAAGGTGGCCTGAGCACAGGTGGAATTCACAGAACTAAATATAACAAATGCTTTTGGCACAGCTTCACTGGAGCTGGTTTCTGCTTGCATGGTGACTAGGAGCACCTTTCCTCCCTCACTCTCCCAGTAAGGATGCTGCTTTCACTTCTTTTTTTTTTTTTTTTTTTTTTTTTTTCAGTAAGCTTTCTGAAGGGGAAGAAAAGCAATATAATTAATCTTAGGAGTTTGCCTTTTGCTGCATCAAAAGAGATGATGTTTGCTTTCCTGTAGGAGATAGGTAGGTATCAGTACTACCTACCTGATGCATTATGCACTTTGCAATATGAGAGCAAACTCCTTTTTCTACAAATTGAGATGATGCTGCAGCCAAAGAAATGCGTCAAAATGCAAAGGGCTGGAGTAGTATTGCTGGGGGGGGGGGAATATCTTAGTTTTTGTTTTGACTATAATCATCAAACCATTAATTTTGCACTTCAAAAAAAAACCCAAAACCCACCAATAAACTTGATAATCGAGGGTAATAATGTAGCTGGTTAGTTATGCATATGGTGATATTACTTGTTCCCATGAGAAAAATCTGGAAATGTACTTTGAAGTAAGATATTCTGAGATGCAAACAAATGTGCTGCTCCTTAAAATATATTGACAGCTTTCAATAGAGACTGACTTAGCAAGAAAACCTCAGCTGTGGAAAGAATAATGTGTTTAATTTCATAGTTCTTAAAAGTGTTTTCTCCAAAAGTGCTCTATGCACATGCATAACATATATATAGTGAATATGTAAATCTCCTTGGATTCATGTTCCTAATAAAAACAAGTCAAAATCCTTGTCTTAAGTGAGATCAGAATTGAACTTGACGTATAAAAGAGTTGGATGATGTTTCTCTCTTTGCCATAACTTCTAATTTCTATGCTCGTCTCCATTTCTTGGTTTTAATGGAGAATGAGTAGAAACGTGCCAGAATGCTGTGATGAAGGGTTGTGTTAGCAGTATTTCCATTAGTAAAGGCCAGACGTTTCATGGCATCTCATCCAGCTCTGTGTACTAAACAAGCCCAAATATATATTTTGTATAAACCAAAATCTCAGACTTTGAGGTTTTCAAAGAACTACAAATTGAGAGAGATTTCTTGTTCTCTAGCTTTCTTCCCTTAGCCTTTCAGAACTTCTGAAAACAATTATTTTTATTGCTGCTAGATTTAGAAGTAAAACTTCCTGAACTTCTGTATTTAAAGGTGTGGCCTTGCTCCCACGCAGATGAGTTAACCATAAAGTTTAGGCAAGACTACTCAAGCCCCATGAAACCTTTCAAAATGTACTTATTCACCTGAAAATGCTGGTTTGAAGTCATGCGCTTTTGCTTTTTTTTTTTTTTAAAAAAAAAAAAACAAACTAAAAAAACAACTTTCTCCTGTGCTCTGCTGTGTCCCAGTGGAATCCAGTGCACTTTATTCTGCTCGGGAATACTGTGACTTGTACCTACGAATTTCTGAAACTTCTATTACTTTTCAAAATTGGACCTGTGGACATAAATTCATGTAGAAGTAATTTATTTCTAAGCCATTTTAATAGGCTTAGGTACTAATTAGTTTCGATTTCTTGATTACTGTCTTTAATCATTTTGTGGCTGGTCACTTGACCCTAATGACTCCATCTTTCTAATTTGATTAGGAAGCTATGGGCGCTGGTAAGACTAGTTGCCTGGATATAAACAGTTTCTGGAAGAACCTTTAGCATAAATGTCAAAAGAATAGTTGCTCAGATCCATCATTTCCCTCTTATTCATCCTTAGTGCTTTCCCAATTTAGTAACCGAGGGTTTCCAGGAGAAACTGGTGGATGCTCAGTCCTTCCTGGGGTTGTGCGAGACAGACCCCAAACTGGGTCTTAGTATGGCTGGAACTTCATCACTGGGAAGGGCTGGTATGTAATTACTGGGTCTGTTCTCATGATGAAACTGTTTTCCCCGGAATGAGTCCTTAAGAAGATAAAACAAGTTTACTACCAGAGTAAATTACTCTGGTATGTTCATTCTATTATGAGAATCAAGTTACAAACTTTATTCCAGTATATGCAATTGGGGAGGAATTTAGCATTTAATTTTCCCTTGGTTCCTACTCTTAATTGCATAAATAGAACACTTAGGATAGTAGAGTACATTAAACGTTCTTGTATCGAGTTGAAATTGGGGTTTTTTGCATGTTTGCTTTGTAATTTTTCAGTTTCTTCTTGCATGTGCATCTGTCTTGTCCTTCTTATCAGCTGGTTTTGGCTCTTTTCTACTTCTCCCCTCTTTTTCTTCTGTCAAGCACTTATTTTTCTATTTGTGTCACATTTCCTTCTTCCTCCTCCACCTTTCCTGTCTTCTGAAGTCCTCATTGCTTTTAACTTGAGTCTTATTTAATAATTACGTTACATCCAGCTAAAACCTGTGTGAGGAGATGACCTGTAATGTTAATGGAAAACAAATCATGGGACTTTATTGTGCTTTCACTTTCTTCTACTGTTAGAGTTTGCATGTGCAAGGGTGAGAAGGTATTTGGTCAAGAATATCTTATGCTGACCTTGCAGGACTTTAAATGTATTAGGAAGTGTATAATCAAAGCAAAGCTGCTGAATCCATGCACTTGCTACAGACACAGGCTGCTATAGCTTCAAAACCTTTCAGAATTTGTATCTTGTTCTTATGATACCTCTGGAATATATTTAGAGTCTTAATAATCATTTAATTAGTCATTTTGCAGTCTTTTGTGGTTGAGGGCTTTATTCAGGGGTACTTATTGGCTTAATTTTTGCAAAAATCTGTGTGTAAAATATTACTGAATAACTTCAAAGTTGCAGTGGAAGAAGATTTTTTTTTTTTTCTTGGTGTTTTGTTTTTTTCCTAGCTAGTGCGAAGGCAGTAATCTCTGAAAGGGGGGCCTGAGGAATTAGCCAACGCTACAACTGAGTTTGTTAACAACTCCCCAGTTTTATAAGGAGAGAAACGGAACCATTAGCCATCTAGTGATCATGACGTGCTGGCCATGGTGAAAAACTGATTATAACTGCAAAATTGTATCATGAGCCACGGGGAGGTATAAAACACATTGTTTTCCAAGGTGGGCAAAGATGTTTGGTCAAGATGTACGTATTTTCTTTTTGTCTGAAGGTAAATCAGAAATGGTGATAGGAATGTCAAGGAGAAAATTGATCAATAGTAATGGGATTGAGCTCAGAGCGCTGAGACTGGGCACTAGGTTTTAGTCTTAGTTATAGGCAGCACCCAATAAAACAGATCTTTGGTTCCTGTATGAAGCTTTAGAAAAAGCTGTTGTAGGGAAATATTCACTAAGTGGTCTGTGATAATCACATCTCCAAGAATCTCTGCTGCATGCTGAAGGGAAAATGTTTGTGGCATAGGAACACTTTCACACATCTCGAATGTGTGAAATATTAATGCACGGTATATAAGGATGCTATAAATGCTGATAACAATTCCTGAAGGCAATAAGTTTTCATTCTCTATCATACTGTATCTAGAGAAAGAAAAATAGCATTAGACTGACAACAGCTTTTCCTATATAGCTTCTGCATACTCTTTTTTCAGTGCGTAACACTTACCTCTGCCGTTGCTTGAGCAACAATCTCTTGGATGCATCACACAGGGTTCTCCACTCTCTGAGGTCTGCAAGTCGCTGCAGAGAAATAAATGTTCTTCAGGTGCATCCCTTTCACACCACTTTTTCCTGCCTCCAAAGACTTTCTGAACTTTTTTTTTTCCTGAGGGCCATCCCCTATCCTCTCATGAGCTATATACATTCCAATAGTTAAGCTGGATTTTTTTTTTTTTAATATTTTATTTAGAGGGAACAAAATTCTTATTCAATACATTTCTAATGGTAGTACTAAATTAGATTCTCGGGGCAGGGGGGAGCAGGAGTTTTGTATAGCCGTTTCAGGCTTCCAGCTGGAGCATACCAGCTACCTATTCCCAGTTGAAGTGCCTTTTTTTTTTTTTTGTAAATTTAAATGTCATTTGTCTGTAGGGGATTACAAGAAATTTATTATGAGATGGCAGCTTTGCCTCTTGGGATTAAAGCAAAGATTTAAAGTAATTTCTATCTATCATTTTGCTTCCCATAATCTATATTTATTCAGTATTTTATTAATAGGTTGAAACCCTTACCGAAAAGATAGAACAGCCCAGTGCAAAAAAGCAGTGGAGTTAAGTCTTGGGTACATGATGTTTACTGGCTTGGCTATAGTCTGTTGTGTGGCTCTTCACAACTTATTTTGCTTCCCTGTGCATATTGTCGCCATTTCACAGTCCTTTAAGTTTTCTTTCTGAAAGTGCTATGGAAGATCCGTGTATTATTGAAAGAGAAAGGGAGGGAATGACAAAGCTGAAAAAGACCTTAAAATATCTGTGTCTTCTGCTAGCAGGTTTTTGCAAACACACTATTAGAAATCATGAGTTTGGAATAACCATTATGGAGCCTGATACCTTCGATCGAAAGCCTGGTAGAGCTGCTTCCCTTCGTCTTGCTGTTTCCCATGGGATGCTGGCCTGGGTCCGATGGGTGGGCTGGGGCAGGCTGGTGATGGCCAGCAGGAGGAGGGGGGGCTGGGGCAGGCTGGTGATGGCCATTGGGGCTGGGGAGGGGGCTGGCAATGGTCAGCAGGAGGGGAGGGCTGGGGGAAGGGCTGGTTACCATGAACCTGCACAGCATCCTTGCTCAGGGGTGGCCGGGGTCTGCAGCTGATACGAGATGGGAGGACAGAAAGCAAAGGCTTGGGTGGAAAAGGTAGGAAATTCTGTCTCTCCACAGGATTCAGTGAGAAATGGAATTTTATTGTTCTTTTCTATCACGAGGTTCCTCCGTGATGCTTTGCTCTCCAGTTGGCTTCAGAGTGCTGCAGGCTGGCATGGGGCATCTCTCTAGTAGTGTCGCAGGTGGTGTTTAGGTTCAGTTTCTTGATGGCTACTTTAATGAACGATGAAGATCGAAGGAATGTTTGCATCCCTATGGTTAGAGCACGAGAAACCATTGGGGGAAGGTGGGCCAGCCCAGCATCCTTTTTTCACAGAAGGCCAGCGCAACTACTTGTGTAATTCTTTTCTTTTCTTTTTTTTATACGTGTTGTCCATTATATATTGTCAAATTTAAAATATCCAGTCAGCTCTGTTTCTGAATGCACGATAGCAGCACTTTCTGTTATGGTTTGTTTGTTTGACTTGTGGGTGAAACAGCGGGGAACCCACAGATGGCATCTAATATTTAGGCAGGAAGGAGTCGGCATCGATATTGCAGGGGAAAGTGTTATAAATAGAAAATGTGTCTGTAGAAGAGCTAATTAATTTACAGTGAAAACAACTAAGCAAGATAACTGGTGCCAGATTCTCACAGGAATATTTTAAACTGACATTTTTCTCAGTTTTTGGAATAACTTTGGTTCTGCTTCAGCATGAGGAAGTGTGAAGAAGCCATGGGAAGTCTGATAGCGTCGCAAGCTTTCCTGGATACCAGTTCTGCCAGCTTAAACTCTGTCTCAGTTTTACAGCATGTGATGGCAAGGAAAAAATGTGATCTCATAGTTTTTAGTTGCATAAAGTATTCCCTCTTACCTCCCGTGGAAGCTCAGGATGCAGTCAGCTCCATCGTGGTGGAAATCTATGCAGCACACTGGAATTTATTCCATGTTGAGGTGGGGCTACAGTCAAGTTCACCATCAACGATAGATGGGTTTGTTCACTTGTTTTTTTGTTTGGTGTGGTTGGTTCCCCCCCCCCCCCCCCCCCCTTGGCACACTTTAAGATCTGGATTTAACATCTATGATTAAATGATACTTCACCTTTACCTCCCACATCTGGCCCCTTCCTTTTGAGCCCTGGATGCAGATGAATAGCATGCCTGTTCCATGTGCCTGCCTTAGACTTGAGATCTGTGGCATAATTCGGCCCCAGTTTGATAAGATGCAGACATGAATTCAATCTGCTGTAACTAAACCTCACCACTTATAAATCTCTTGATGATACTGACACTTTATGTTGGGGTTTTTTTTTTTGGTTTTTTTTTTTTCCTCTCTGTGATATATGAGGTAGGGGCAGGTCTGGAGCAGATGCCAGCTGAACTGCAGTGTGATACTTCAGGTCACACGCCTGGGGCACTGGCCCGTTTGCTTGCTTAATCCCCAGCTCCTGGCGAGCAGCCCGGCTGCCATCAGGCTGCTGGCACACGGGAGGTGACCCATGGTGCTGGTTGGACATACCAGCTATGAGCGCTGAGCAGCTCCCGCAGAAATGGGTGATGGAGTCCACAGCAAGAGAGTCTGAAGTCCCTTTGTCTGTCTTCTATTTTTCCTTATCCTTGGCTGACAAAGAACATTTATTTCTTCCTGAAGTCTTTTTGCCTACTATCTATATATATATACACATATATATAAAATTATTTTTAATATTCAAGTTGAATCAACACAAATTTCTCTCTTGTTTTGTTGGTGCACTTCATTTTTATGTAATAAAAATACTCCTTTTGAACGTTAACTTTAAATACCCACCTTAAACATCCAAAATTTTAGAATTCCCTTTTCTATAGCAGTAGGCTCTCAACACTTGTTCAAAGTATGGACGTGACTTTGGAATAACCGGGGAAACCTTTCAGGCTATAAAGCTCTGCTTGCTCAGAATAAATTTACTTATAGTATTTAGTTCTGGGTTTTGCAGCAATGCAGTATTTAGTAGCTCTTGAAGAATATCTATGTGAAATACACAAATAACAAGAATAAAATATTTTGAAATGGAATAGTCCCAGTTTTTACTTTTAGGATTTTTTTTTTTATTGTTCCAGTTTATTGCTCATCTGACTTTTTCAGCCACTCTAGTGAGCGCAGTAAATGCAGTACCAGATGTGTGAAGTGTCCTCCTCTCTCCCTTTAACATCTGACAAAGTCGCTGTCTGTTGGACTTATCTCTGGAAATAGCATTCAGGCCTCCCGATGCAATGCTTTGTTCAAATGTTCGGCAGCTCTCATGGCTTTTGGCATGGGTGAAATCTTTCCCTTTTCCCCCGCTCCACCCCAGCCTAAAGCCATATGGACTCCTTCACTCTGAGCACTAACCTTTGATGAATATGCCCTTTATTGCTGTTCACTCCCCGAGTTTGCAAGAAGCAAGGCTGGTTTTGCAACTGGTTTATTTCATATCATAAAATCATCCTGGGTGAGTAAGGATCACAGAAGTTCTGCATCTGAAAGTTGGGGGGTTTTTGGTGGTGGTTTTTTTTTACCCAATGAACAAGTTCACCGAAGTTAATCTGTGCACAGAGCCCAAACCATTCCTCACTAACGAGAACCATGTGCACATCAAATAGCGCAGGTCTTGATGGAAATACTTTGATGCTACAAATACAGAACATCTTCAGGTTAAATAGGCCAGTGGAGCCCCGAAGGGACTGGCTTGATCGACCCAGCCTGCTGTGGGCTGGATCCTCAGCCAGCCTGCTGTGGCTGCTGTGTGCTGCCAGCTCGCGACGGAGGCAGCCAGCTCCTGCAGGACCACCGGCCGGCATCCCCGCATGTGGCGAGGCTGGGGAGTCCCCTGCAGCCTTACACCCAGCTGCTCTCTGAAGGGTGGGATGAAGTGGAGGTGTGGGACAGAAATGGGGCTTTGGAGGTCACCGTTGTCCTGTGCTGGGAGGCAGGAGCAGGTGGAAGCTCGGCTGGGAGCGTTTCAGTCCCCTGGTGCAGGGGCTTTGTGTTACATCCAGCTCCAAGCTATCACCGGAGTGAAGATCTCCAGAACCCGCTTTCTCAAACGTGTTATGTGAACCATATCTTTTTTGGCTAATACATGGCAATTGGAGGCCAGGAAAGATACGGATGGTTTAGGGAATTGCTGAAGAAATGTTTTATACATAATCTAAATTCGAGGCTGTATTAATGCTGATGTCATCACTCGCGATGTCACTCAGCTTTATTTTCCCATCCAGAGTGTAAAGCAGAAACAAACTTGCTGTCAGACTGGAATGATGGTTTGAAAGAGTTCAACCATCTATCCCCGTTTTATGGGAACTGGCTGGGGATGGGGGGGAGGATGGAACAAAATCCTCTTGGACCAGGAGCATGGGGGAGGAAATCACAACTGTGAGCAGACGGTATGCCGTGGCTGGCAGGTAAATACGCGGGCTTTCTGTGCACTTATAACCAAGATCAATTACATCTGCTTTATTACTTTCTATAGCATTACAATGAGTATGCGCCTTTAGAAGCCTACCATTTGTTCATCTGTGTTATACAAAATATTCCGGCTTTATTTCTTGTACTAATTATTCTTTCGCAGCTAAGGACAGCTCTGATGCTTATCTCTATGTAAAGAGGTGCAGTCCCATTTTCTCTCTTTTCTAATAACTAGACACAATAGCTAATTCGTGCCAAATAGGTCCCCATAAGCTGATCTTCTTTCCAGTTGTTTCTTCAGAATTGCACGGTATGGCTTCTGAAGTTCCTGTCCTCAGACATCAGAGACTACAACAACTGCGGGTAAAAATGAAGTATGAGGGCTGAACCCCCAGACGTATTATAGCAGAAGCCACACTGAGGATTTTAAAGGTGTTTTTCTGCTCTTACAGTCATTGAGAAGCCATTAGGCCCCTGCATAAATTTTTCTGATTGTTTTGTTTCTGCGCACTGTCACCCTGAAGGCTCTGCCCAGCAGACCAGTGTTTGTGCTGCAAAGGTGGGGGGGGCTGGGGGGAACGCGTGCAGCGCTGGCTGTGTTGGCACCACATCAAGCTTACACTCACTTTTGCTGCTAAAAGTGTGCAAGCTGGAGGTAGCCGAGGGCAGGGCACGGGTGCTGCTGTCTTTGCTGGCCCCTTGCACTTCCCCTGCTCCTTCCACCCTCCTCCTCTTCCTCCTCCCTGCCTCCTGCCGCGACCAGCCCATCCGAAGGAAAGCAGCCTGCTAGCTAACCGGGTCCTAACCGGGGGCTGCCCTGCCGCCTCACCGCTCGCTCTTGTAGTTATGCTGTGTGCATCCTTAGCTTTATTTTGGCTTTTCAAGCCCAAAAATGAGGGGTCTTGCCCTCCCTGGCTCCATGCCTTCCCCAGGGACCGGTGCAGTTGGGCAGTTCAGGTTCCAGGAGCTCCACCTGGAAGCCATCCTGCTGCTGCTCCCCCTGCCCACCCCCCAGGGAGTAATAGTGTAATCGTTTACACGTGTATTTCAATTATCTCTTCCCCGCTTTCAAGCTGCGTTACCTGCCATGCATCTATCATTATGCAATAGCGGATTTGGGTATAGAGTCAAGACTACATTAAAGCCCTGCTTGATTGATTTCTTATAAAGATTAAGGTTGCTGACATTTTCTGCCCTAACTCAAATAGCGAGCGCTGGCTTTGATTATTCCCTGTTCCACACCAATATAAATCTGAGTCGGTGGACTTATGCAGATGCAAGGAGAAAATCAGATGTGCCGGCCAGGCCTTTTGATGTCACCAGCTGCCTTCTCCCATTTGCATGTATCGATGCAGAAGGAAAACAGGAGTTCTCTTTGTAACTAATCACTCCAATTCAATAATTAATCTAAGAGTGCACAGTCTATGCCGTAGCTGGAATTATTGTGCCAGGTTTCATCGTTCTGCCTTCATTTGTATCTCCCTGGTAACTGGCTGCGACAGGGAAAACAATCAGTGGGTTTGCTTAACCAAAATGTTAAGATGGAAAACACATTTAGCTTTAGGTGTTAAAAGTTTTTCGGGGGGGGGGGGGGGGGGCGGGGCGGGGAGAGGATGAGGAGGGGAGTGGGCATGTAAGCTTTGAAGCAATGATGCTCGCTGTGACACCAGTGTTTTTATATTGGTGTACCACAAGCAAAGCCCTTCTGAGCTCATTCTGGTGTTTTTTTTCTTTCTGCCACTAATTTTATTCTTTTTTCTTGTCACTGCCTTATTGAGTGCCTTGGTTCAAACCCTCACAGCACCCTCCTGCAAGGCTCGACTCCTCCATGGATGGTTGCACCAGGGCACGGGTGCCCCAGCTGCTGCCATGCTTGGCTGAGGGCTGGCCAGTTGCCTTTGTAGCGCCAGTGTGTTTTCTCTGTAAGTGGTGGTGGGAAGAGCCTGTAGATCTTGCAGTTCACTTGGATACATGCCTTTATGTGAGGCGTAACTACTAAATTAGTGCATTTAATTCTCTGATTGTGGTAGCTGGTGTGGGTAGTGGAACTACTCCATCTCCATGAACCCCTCTGCTTGTCCTACATGGTTACTAATATTTTAACAGTACGCTTCGGTTGGTGTTTTCCTCCTTCAAGCTGAAGTTGATAAAGGAGGTCATCTTGCTTTTCTGGTGCACAGGAGATCTTAACGAGCCCAAGAAGCCAAGGGTCTGAGCCACTGAGCAGCTTGGCACTGCACCCTCCTGGTCCGAGCTCTAGGGTGGCTGTGTAACCTATTGCGGGTGGCAGTGGTGTCTCCCGAGGACTTGAAGGGCCATGTGCAGTTTAGGAAGAGTCTAAAGTGACCGTTATCTTAAGATGGGTAATACTGTGGAAGGGCTGAGGAGAAGAGGTGGAACTTAATGCTTCAATACTACTGATTTTTAGGTCCTGGTCTAGGAGCCAGTATTTCTTGTCCACTTTCTTTCAGCTGATTCAAATGCCTCATGCCAACCTCTCTGAAGGCTGCTTTGAAGATGGCTTTCCTGGCTTGCTTGGGCTGGAGCCTCTTTGTGCTTCTCATTGAACTTGAGGCAGAGAACCAAAGAGTAATTAGACCAGAGAAAGTAAATATGAGAAGTCTTCTTCCAGAACCTCCTTAAACTATAAACCCATATCGTAGGAAAGGCATCTGGTATTTGAGCCTTGCTGAGTCCTGCCCAGTGGAGGCATTTCATGTCTTAAGTAAGAACTCACAGCATACGTTGTATGGAGCTAGCTTGTAAATGTGCATCAGAGTTTTTCAAAGACTGCCTACTAAACTGCCTGCCCTTTTTGCCTCCAGGAGCCTAAATAGAAAAATATCTCATTTCTATATCCTGATCCCCTTTTTTCAAAAAGGAGCAAGGGACCAACCTGTGTCAAGACTGGGACAAGTCTGTCGTGCCCAAGGGTACAAACATAACCCTTTGTAGGATTTTCTACCCTAAAGCTAAAACTAGAAAAGGCCAGGGAGCTGGAACTCTTGCAGTTTGGGCTACAGTTTTGGCCGTGAGCTTTTAGACCCACAAGTTAGATTTGAGTTGTGAGTATTCGGAGCAAGGCTTTTTTTGAAACCTAAGCACCAAGGGCTGCAGGGGCTTGGAATATTGTGACCAATTTGTCGCTAGACCGATAAGTGAGCAGCGGAAAGTCTCTCCCCCTGCTCAGCTCTCCTCCATCGTGTACCTTTTCTCCCTGTCTCTTCTGATTCCTGTTTCAAACCACAAATCATATGGGAAGATGCCCTCTATAGGTCACTCTATACAGTGGTGATTTACTCGCGAATGGTATTTGCAAGTACTTTTCTGTCAGTGTGCCTTAAATCTTACCCAGTTGGAGCCGCAGGGTGGTTAGTTTCCCACAATGGGCAAAGTCTGTGGGTTCTGATTACAAACCTGCATTACCATATTCTGTGCTATAGTTGTTTTTCATTATCACTTCGCAATTTTCTTGCCATTTTCCCACCAAGAGGAAAAAAAATCAGGTCTTCATAAATAGTGAATAAACTCCTGTCACTTGTGATCCATTGGTTTGCAGAAAGCCATTAATTGTGATACCTCCTCATTAAGCCTGACTATGAAGATCATGCTTAGACCAGTGTTTCATTAAGCTTTTTGTTGAGAGACAGCAGTAAGCCATGACTTTATAAAGCATAGCAGTCAGTATTTTTATTAGCATATAAGATATGATGCATTGTACCTGCCATTTTCATAGATGGTGCATAGCTCTTAGAAACTCAGCACTTGACATTTAAGATTGATATAGTACCAATTAATTCAAAAATACAACCTAGTACAAGATTCCTGGCTATTATAGTTATTGAATTAGTGCAGTATTGTGAATCACTCACCTTCTCTGTGTGAGATACAATTTGTAAGGAGGTCATGAATGTTAATGCTGTTTTAACCTTTGCTGGTTTGCTTAAGGATGTAACATTTGAGGAGATGCTTACATCTTCTGGAAAAAATGTTCATTTCAGCCAGTTAAATTATCCTGCTTATTGGTGTAGTAATGGGAAAAGTGTGCTTAGGGTATTCTGGTCTTGTAACTTGCTTGGAAAAATCAGGCAAGACTGTGGCATTGGTGGTGATGGGAACGCTGGAGCTGGGCTAAAAGTGGCAGCTGGGTGTTAGTATCAACTACTTATTCTTAAGAGAATTACTCCATTGCTTAAAGAACATCCTTAGAAGTATAACAAAACCCCCCAGCTGAGCTAGCATAGCCCAGGTTTGCTAGCCTAGCCATCTTCTAGGCTTCTTTAAATCACTTTTCCTCCAGTTTTGCTAAAAACTCTAGGATTCTGCTGCTGTTCCCACTCCTGTCTATGTGTGCATGTGCAACAGAGAAGCTTTCACCGTTGAATTATGTCCCCTCGGAGAGGAGAAGCAGCTGCATAAGGTACCAAGCAGCCAAGAAGTTGTACCTTGAATACCGTATATCGTGCAAGAGAGAAAACAGCTTTGATGTACCACAGATAAGAGGAGGTGGTTATTTTAATGCCTGTATTTATCGGTGAGCTTATTGGACTGAAGATGGTCTTCCAAAGGTGAACTTTGTTCTGGCTTTGAAAAATGCCTGTATCAGCAGCCTCTGGAAAGTTACCTCTGTGCTCCCACAGAGAGTCTTGCAGCTGCAGGCTTCATCTAGGAAAACTGTTGTAGGTTCTCTCTTTGTCTGCTGTTCCTTTTAACTGAACTTCCCTGGAAAGGTATGAAACCGTTGGAGGGGGATCTGGGGCAGCATCCAACAAACTGACCTTGGAGGGGTAAGGAAGTTTTCAGACCCATATTTTAGTTCCATTTCCTTTGCAGGATCCTTATCGAGAATGAGACCTATTATAAAGAATTCATGTCCTTTATTAACCTTTAGGATGAGGTTTTTAGGGTCAGTGACCTGAACACCCAGATCGGAGTAATTTGGATTTGGATAACAAGAGCACAAACTGCCGTGGAAATTGCCTTGTTGAAGCCAACCAGGATAAAAACCCTGTTAATTTGAAAACTAGATAAAGGTTAATAAAGTGTATGCTAAGCCACCAAGCAGAAATAATGATCAGAAAATTGTATTCAAATAGTTGCTGGATTAGGGAAACTGCTAATTGCATCTCCCGGGTAAATAGGCAAAAAAAGGTAGTTGCCTCGGGGAACAAAATTGCAGCCTGAAGCCAGACAGAGAAAGACCTTCTGGAATTCTCAGCAGCTGTTGTAGCTTTGGGTTTGGCAGGGGTGGAAGAGCCTGTCTCTCGAGCATCCTCCTCCCCAGCAGGCGGGGGGGGGACCTGGGACCTGCCATGCAGCGCGTCTTGCCAGCTGCGGGCTGGCCTGCCCCGGGGCAGTGTGCGGGTAGTGAGTCATCCCCAGCGAGGAAAAGGGAGAAGAACCAGCGATTTCTGCAGTGTGTCTCCACATCATCTTCTTCCTCCCTGTCCCATCTGCAAGGGGGGGAAGCTGTGGCTGCCCCCTCCCTGGAAGGGTTCAAGGCCAGGCTGGAAGGGGCTTGGAGCAGCCTGGTCTGGGGGAAGGTGTGCCCTGCCCCTGGCAGGGGGTTGGAACAAGATGATCTTTAAGGTCCCTGCCAACCCAACCTGGTCTGTGATTCTACGGTCCTGGGAGACAGGCTGGCTGCAGAACCAGATACCAGAAGGCTTTTTCTGAGCCTGGCAGGGGGGATGGCGGCTGTGCTGCTTTACACTGCAGCTGAGTGGGTGGCTACCTGGCTTGTGCGATAGCTGAAGGGCGCAAAGAGCCAATGTCTATGTCCTTAAACTACAAATAACTTGAGACAGCACCCCCTTCCTTAAAATTGTCCAATAACCCGTTAATTTCATCAAGTTAAAATGTAGCTTTTTGTCATCTTTCATGTCTCCCAAACCTTTTTCCTTTCCAGTTAAAAGAAAGCAAGGGAAGAAGAAGCTTTTAAGAGAGCCAGCACCATCTGTTGTGTTGAGCAATGTAGTAGTGTAGCCCACCAACACACCTTTTTTTTTTCCCCCCTGATCTATTACATCAAGACTGTAAAGTTTGGCCTGTTATGTCTCTGCTTACCTTAAAATTCAGTCAAATCTGCTGTGATGTATTCCCTAGCTTCCATAAGGAAAATGAACAATTTGCCTTTTTAGCAACTGCTGGAGTCCTAAGCCAACATATCCATAAAGCAGTAGCTACTGTTTATTCACTTGCACAGAAACATCTATGATGATTTAAAATTTCTGGATCCAGTTGCAAAAAAAATGTCACAAGTAACAAACCTTGTTTCCGGCGATCTGCCTGCGTTTATTGAGGGTGCCTTTAACCAACAGAAGAACAAGGAAGGGGCAGCAGGCTAGCCGTCGCTTTGATCTCCATGCGCGGGAGGGAGAAGCTTGGCCAGGCAGAGCAGGTATGGGTCGAAGCAGAGGGATGGAGGAGGACTTTGGCAGGGCAGCTTCTGACCATGGGTCCGAGGACTGCCAAAACATCATGGGGTTTTGTTGATTAATGGAAAGAACTTTTAAATACGCTGACATTCCCGTTCATTCCCCTTGTGATTACCCCACCAGAGCGATGGCAGCTTGCAGGTGGTATCTCTCAAGCACTGAAGGAGACCTGTCCGCTGACGGGGAAATCTCGGCGCCAATCTATTCACCACAACACTCGGTTGCATACCCTTCTGGTCCTCGGGACTTAAGAGAACATAACTATCTTTTCTGGCTCTTCTGCAATAGTATATTGTGCTAATTTGTCAATCTAATTAGTTCTCCAGATGTCTGCTGGAGATTAACATTGTTTGGGAGGAAGGGATGGGGCTGGGAGGCAATCTGGGAGCCAGGCATGCTGAGAGCTCTTCCCACCAGCAGAAAACAAGCTTTGTCTGTCCACGTGGCATCATCAAACACCCAAAGCTGTATACAGGGGACTTGGTTCATTTCAACCAAGCTGTTTTGGCTTTGAGAGCAGCAGGCATGGTGATTGTGAAATGTTTTCCAGGAACAGCAATCTTGAACCTTGATTATATACTCAAAATAAAATCTATGTATGTAAGTCTTGGAGAGAGATGATGCAAAAAAAGTATAGTCTCGTTCCAGGTACTGTGCTTTGGGTAGAGACTTAGGGCGACGGTGACAGTAACTCTGCCTTAAACTTCAGACCTCATGGTGGCCTCTGTTTTTAGGTTGTTACATGGTTTAAGCCTAAAACTGAAACTCTTGTTAACAGTATCTTAAAGAGGCTGTGTCCAAGCTTGGGCATGGCCCTTTTACAGCAAGAGAGGACCTGGCTGCTGCTTTGCCCAAAGACCACAAAACCCAAAATAGAGTAAAAAAAAAATTGAGGTTAGTCTGATGGCATCTGGGAAGCTAATGCTTGACCCTTGTGAGGGTTAATCTCTGGGTTGGTGTCTTCCTAAGGAGCTTGTTTGCTGTGAAGGTGTGGGGTTGGCTCAGCTCTGTGCTCTGTGCTTGGATCCTCGGGGGTCATCTCAGTGTGAAACTCGAAGCTTTTGAGCGGGGAAGTGTTGCAAAAGCCATAAAGCTACACAGTGCCTACAATAAGCTGCTGATTTGCTTCTTCTGTTCTAGCTTGTGCTGGCTCTGTGGTGCTTATCCAGAAATATTTGGATATAAATGAGCTGTGAGTATTTTATATTTGTTGCAGCAACAGGCAATTGACAGGCTAAAATAAATGTAACGTTCTCAAAATAAATCTAGGGGAAACCAACAGCATATCTTCAGCATTTTGGCAGCTAGCGTTGTATTTATTTTTCTTTTCTTTGACTCAAACTGTGTGACATTTTTCTTCTCTCAGCAGGAGGAAGCCAAAAGTATATATCGGGGTGGCTCTGTGAAGGGCTGAAGCGTTTATGGCATTCAAATAAGCATGTTTTGCCCAGCTGTTTAGGAGAATATACTGCATAATTGGTGTAGCATAAACAGAGCAACTATTGGCGAGCACAGCTGTCATTTTTATAGTCAGACTTGATGGAGAGTCTGGGAGTAACTTGTTGTGGAAATCTGGTGGGTCTGGTTTGCCATTTTCAATTTGTAAGCTCCCAGAAGGATCTAGAAGATTTCTCAAACAAACATGATGCGCTTGTCTTTTGCGCAAAGAGAAGCCTAATCGCTTTTTTCATTGAGAGACAGCACTATTTCCATCAGACTTTTATTTTTAGTGTCCAAATTTAATTTCTAACAATCTGTTAGATCTGTGTGTGCAGAGGGAGGTAATCCAACTGAGTTCGCTTTGAGCTTTTGAATGTGGGTTGGTTTCTGTTGTATTTTTTGTGGACTTTTTTGTTTTTAAAATATGGATGGAGGATGATTTTTAAAGCAAGTGGGTAGTTTTTGCTTAAAAATAGATCATATTCAGTAATCAAATCTTAAAACCTGAATGTGTTGAAAAGACCGGTAAATAACTTGACTGATGCCATTGCCAGGTCTGAGCTGTTTTCCTGCGGCTGTGAAATAGCAAGGAACTTGTTCAGAGTAGAAGTCTCTCCAACTGCAATAGTTCCCTCACCAGATGTGCTCTAGAACTCATAAAGGGCTGCTGCTCCTGGTGTGGTGGTTTTCCAGCCAAAGAAAAAGGAGAGAGCATTTTGGTAGATAGACCTCTTCCACACCAAGGAATAGGGGGAAGGGAAGGGAGCCCTGTCTGTTCCGTTGTTGGTATGAGGGACCTTCTGTCCTCAATGAAGAAAATACCAAGTCACATACCACTAAAACATCTGGGCAATGGAATGTGGGGATAGTACTTTGCTGGTTTGCTAAGTGATTGGATCACATTGGAGAAGACAGGGCTGGAGAGGAAGATGAAGGTGACAGATAGAAGGACAAGGGGTCTCTGGAAGGCTTTACTCCCTAAGGGAGGCTGCCAGGCAAGCAGGGGAGGAACCAGCACTGGGTGGAAGTAGCTCATCTTGAAGTAACCGATAGGCTTTCTCAACGGAGGCTGCTATGGGGCTCAGTTGGTGTCATCTTGGTTCTGTAGCCTCTTCAAGGGTCTCCCAGTTACACAGGTTCACTTTTTGTGTAAGTGCGGTGGGACTTGAGGTTGGTGAAATGGATGTGCCTGGATGCTCTCCTACCACAAGCTCCGGAAGGGAAGTGAAAGGTTTTCAAAACTGAAAAGAAAAAGATAAGGCTTAAGACTTTGCCGAAAACTCAGAAGTGAAGAATTGAGCCAGAACAGAAGTAAAGGGGTTGTGCACCATGGTGCTGTGGTGTTCTTGCAGATGGATCCTCTCTTCCAGGTTCAATTGCAGGTGCTCAATGACTTTGAGTTGCAGAAAATGCTGCACCCCAGGGAGTTTTTCCTGTGGCCTCTGTGGTTTAGCTACCTGGTCACTGCTGCTTAACATAGTTCCTCTGTGTCCATCTGTGACTCTGCTGGCCCCAAAGGTCCCGCTAAGTGACCAGGGGAAAGACTCCTCTCCCTGCATCTCTGCCTTGGTGGGGGGTGGTGGTGTCTCCCTTCAGCAGATCTGGTTTAAGGAGCACATAACACCAGCGCGAGCAGAACAACTGAACACCACTCAGTCCAGCCCAGTAAGAAATCTCAAAGGAGAAGTGGCTTCAGCTTGGGAAGGTGGCTGTGTTGTTTTATCAAAGACTAGAAGAACGTACAATATGAAGCTAAACTATAACATATTTTTTACAAAAACACACCAAAAAAGCCCCCCAAAAAACATAACAGGAAAAAAAAAAAAAAAAACAACAAACCCCAAACAAAACAACAACAACAAATCCCTGATAACTGGGAATGAGACCACAAGGTTTTTTTAGTGTATTACACCCTTCTCTTGAAAGCCTATGGGCAGAATCCCAGGTAGCTCTGGAACAGACCTGATGAGAAACACGTGAAGTTAACCTCTTTGAATAATAATGCCATCTGCAGGAGTTTCCCAGCCATCAGCCCTTGTCCCAGAAGACCATTTGTACTTCACAGCATTAATATTCATTAGGTGTAACACCATATGTTGCACAGCAGGATGCATTGCCAGCAGACTGTTGTCATAAAGCCAGATTTAATAAAGCATTGTAAAACAAACATTATGATGATAAATACAAAATGACAGGCTAATTAAGAGAATCTTAATTGCCATTTTTCCATAATAACATTTGTTTAGTATGTATCTGTCTTGTGCTGGTACCTTCCTTGTACAGCTTTTCACTCTGTATTGGCTTTGTAAGGGAATCTGTGCCTCGTATGTATTAAGGCACTTAATTTTCGGTAGCAGGAAATAAATTTAAGGTTAATGAATTGTTGCTACACTATAGCTATGCATAATCATTGATCTCCAGTCTTGATGATTGCAAGCCTCCCATCCCCCGCTCCCCAAAACGTAGATTTCAGAGGGATGCGAGTTGGTTGGGGACAACTTGATGCCCCCTCTTGAGGGAATGATTGGGAAATGCAGCAGCTGCCGTTCGTCAGGCAGGTACCGTGCAAACCTTTTGCAGAGGGAGCAGCTTAGATAAAAATTGCCATTTTCACATCGCAGTGCACAGGCTGAAAGGCCTCTTTGTTCCTCCTTCACTAGAGCAGAATTTCATTATTGCTCCGTTCCCCTGCACCGGTGACTTCACGGGAGAAGAAGGGATTGAAAGAATGTGAAACGGTGTTACGAATTAATGCAGAGAAGTGACACCTATTTTTCTTTTTGCTGTTACCTTTTTATCATAGTGGTTGCTGCCAGAGTGTCAGGAAATTAATACATCCTTCTGCAAACCTGTTGAGGTGGTGAGTTATGAAACTTCCAGAAACTTGTGTAGTATTTCTCCATGTTGGTCCTGCATTACGCTGTGTCTGTTCTGGCAGTTGCTTGATCTCTGTTATATGAGGAAGACAAAGCAAAAATCATGACCTGAGAAGACCACTGCAAAACTTGTATGGGAGGTTTTCCCCTTCATAACTGAAGCTGTAATTGGGTTTTTAGTCTTCATCTTGGTGAGGTTTCCACTTCCACAGGTGCCGCTTTCTACTGTAATTAGATCCATTGGGTTTCTGCCTCTATGTGCTGTTTTGAAGGGACAGAGTGGTGACCATAACCAAAACCAGGTTACAAACCTGGCAGTTCAGGGAAGAAAAAAAAATCCAAAACACACCAGTTCCTTGAGTACGCTGTCATGCTTTGAATTTTACCACAGTGTCTTTCTGCCCATCTTAAACCTGTCATTCATTTCACAAAACAAAATACCCTTAGGGACAAAAAAAAAGAGTGAAAAGGGGTCAAAATATTATTATTCATTAATTCATCTTGAAGTATTTCTTCTGCTATTGTACCTCAGATGGAATAGTTTTATGTAGCTTGCATCACAGATTTTTAAATACTAGTGTTTCAGAAACTGGACTGTGGGGTTTTTTAGGTTTTTTATGAGGTTTTTTGTTTGCATGCTTTAGGTTGTTTGGGTTTTTTTTACTTGTTTGTTTTTTGGTTTGTTTGGTTTCCCCTCCTCTCTAAATTGTAGCTGCACCTATACACACCAGGAACCTCAGGAACCCCTAAAACTAAAGTCAATAATATTATTTTTTGTTCACCTCCCACCTCATCTTTGCCATCAGATTAGTAGAATAGGTATAGAAAAAATAAAAAGCCTGGTGTGATGTTAATCTCTTTATTTAACCCCTTTTCCCCCTCTTTTTCTCCCTATTTTACTTGTGATAAAACTGCAGCTGAAATGTCGAACAAGCATGAAAATTTTTGCATATAGAGGAGATCGCTGTAGGGAGTAAGGTTTTGGGGTGTTTTTTCTGATGGGAGTAGGTGAAAAATATTTTCTCTTCTGTGAATATTTTCTGAACTGAAATTTACAGTCCTTTGCAATCTCCCACCTGGATCATCTCCCAGCAGTACCTTGCGTAGCAATTTACTTTTGGTTTTCTCATGTATACTACCTGTTTCTGTACTCTTGTTTTTTTACCATGCTTCCCAGCTTTTAAGGCTCTCTCCTTTAGCAGATATAAACTATTGGCGCGGGATTTTCTAGCTTTACTCTGTCCTCCTTTTTGTACTGCTTTCACTCTAGATTTTAGCCACATTACAACCATTACTCATTCTCTTTGCTCGCTGTGCTGTCTTCAGATGACTGTTGGGTGTTTGACAGTGCTTGTGATAATCAATTCACTTTACACCATGCAGAACATGAGAGGAGCAAAATATCCATCTCCACCTTGCATAGTCTCAACAGAAATAACCAAAAAAGAAGAAAATTCTTCTTTAAAAAAAATATCAAAAATCACTGTAGCTGAAAAAAAATCAAAATCACCTTGAGGTTCAGGAAAGAAGTGGGAAGACAAGGACACATTAATTAGAAACCCCTTCCCCAAAGGGGTGGCTGGGTCCGTCATACTTTTGAGCAGGAAAACCAAGGTAACTGCAGTGAGGTGTTGAAGTAGCGTGTTTTTTTAGAAAACTGGAGGTGGAATCCAAAGGCGCTCAATGAGCCATCTGATCTGCTTAGAAATAGTCAATGCTGTTTGAAATCAGCATCTTCATCTGAGAGCTCCAAAGAGGTCAAAATATTTGTATTAGATTGGTTTTCCAAATACCTCTTCCATTTTCTGCCATGGAAATTTTCATGCACTGAAATTTGAGTTTTCAATCCTTCAATTAAAATCAAACAAACTTTTTATCTACCTGATATTTCCACCTCTTCCACTTTTCCCATTAATGAGAAAGAATTTTACTGCTCTTTGCTGTGGTACACATCGTTTAAGAGCAAGTAACTGACACTGCCTGGTGCCGCTGGAAGCTTGTTTTGTGGTGATGTGCGAAGCAGAGATGTGGCTTTGTTTAGGGAGCTCATAGAATATCTCAAGTAGGAAGGGACCCATAAGGATCTTAGAGTCCAGCTCCCTGCTCCTTGCAGGACTGCTGGCAGAACTCCTGATCCCGTAGTGGGATCCTACCCCCCCTCCACGGTAGAGCTGTGAGGTCCGGTGTCCCTACGAGGTGGCGGAGGCAGTCACTGCACATGCTTTTCTCACAGTTTCCACCGGACCTGAAGCTCCATCACCAGTGTTGACCGTGCTACGCTGTGGCTTGGCGATGGGGGTAGCCACACCGTGGGGCAAAGAGCGACCGACTCTCAAACTCCAGCTTGGAAAAGTGATTTGGCACCTTGGCAGTTGAGGGGTGAATAAATATACCCAGTTCCTTATGCAGGTGTGCTGTTCTAATTTATTTCAAAGAGCAACTACATTTTTTTTTCTGTCCTCACACACTTGTCTCTAGTGCTGTGATCAAAAATTGATGGGCAGATGTTGCATTTTAAGTGCTGCTCTAGCCCTTTGATATCACTGGGAATTTTTGTACGGGGAAGCGAATGTGAGCTCATATACTGTGGGTTGGAAACTTGTTTGTGGTTTTGCCCCATTTGTGTTTTGGGTGTTTATAGTAGTTTTGTATTGAGAAAGCCCAGTGTGAGCTTGCTTACTACAGAAGGCTAGCTGGCTGTGAGTGGGGACTTATAAAAAGACTAATAGCATATGGTCAGTCTTTTCACTTCTTACCTCATTCAGTAATGCTATGCTAAGAAGAAATGTGCAATATATGCTAAGAATGTGTTTTTAGAGAGAGCTTTTAAATAAATTCTTTTCCACAGCTCAGTGTTTCCTGAAGTCTGCATTTGTTTTGACAGCTTTGTCAACTTAATCACTTGAATAAATAACAGCAAATAGAACTGTTGTTTTTTCATATTGTAGTGTACCAAAGCTTTCAAAACAGTGGCAACAAAAGAAAAAATAGATTTTTTTGCCTTTCTGTAATAGCAAGTAAAGTTGTGCTCTGCTGCTGACTGCCATTGGCAAATAGATTTTTCTTTACAGACCTTTCAATGAGAGACTGAGGACAATTAAAGACGTTAAGAATTAGACACATGTAAGCTTATAGGGCCAAGGCAATAAATAACAGTAAAGAAATGATGGAGCATCTCAGCGGTAGCGATTCTGTTCTTTGATTTGTGGCCTCTAGGTTCAATAGATGTGATTTTAAAAACCAAACAAATAAAAATCCAGATAAAGATCGGAGCTGAATATTATCGAAGGGCTGTGCATGTCTTTCAAAACCAGTTAACCTTATTCCCCTAGTAATACTAATGCACGTTGTCATCTGGGTAGCTCTGAAGATCACGGAAATGTCACCTCTCGGTGCTGCTGTGATGCTGGTGACATGCAGTGTTCATGTTACTTCCAGGTGCTGTGGAAGCTAAAGGCTTGCATTTGTTAAAAAGCATCTGGGAGTACTGATGTTAAATGCAGCGTTATCGGATCGGGCTCGGAAAGTCTGCGCTGCAAACAGCTGGAAGCTACGGGAATATTTGGGAAGGTGGGAACGGTGGCTGGACCTTGCTCTGCCTTTGTACTGCTGATCTGATGCTGACTGAAGGGCTGGTGGTTGAGAGCTGCTGGGTGGCCGTGGCTAGCTGAGGGGGTGGCTTACGGGGCACAAGCTCGTTTGCCACCGAACTGGGCTTCACGTGGCTGGAGGAAGAGGTGCCCTGGGTGAGCAAGCTGTGCGTGATTAGCGAGGAGCGATGCCCTGAGCACCACCGCCCCAGGGATGTGCCTCGCTGGCCGAAGGGGTAGCGCTCCCCTTTCCTCACCGGCTTTTCAGCCCGCACTGTTTCTAAAGTAACCGAAAACAAAAGTAAGTGGTGAGGTAGGGCAGTGAACCGTACGCCAGCCTGTTATTTCCAAGGACTCAAAATATAAATCATCTTCAGAAAATGAGATCGAAATGAAACATGACAAAATGGAACAGGTATCTCAAAAGATTTTTAAAGAGCTTTGGGTTATTTATTGTCAAGCCAGCTGAGGAGGCTAAGAGAATAAAGCATCCAGAAGTCAGACTTAAAGTTCATAAACATTTTCTGCTGTGATGAGTTTAATCTTAAAAAAAAAAAAAAAAAAAAAAAAAAGGCTGCTTTGACCCCACTAAAGAATTACCAGGTCTCTTAGCTTAAACGCTCTTTCATGCTGTTCTTTAGTATGCTCCTTATGGCGGCTCTGAAGGGCAGTTTTAATTAAACAATGTCTCTTAGCAAGAGAAAAGTAACACAGCAACGGCTTCTGCATGTCTCTTCCAGCTTCCTTCCCCTGCAGCCCTGACTGTGCAAGTCTATGCAAGTAGTTCAATAAAAATAATAAAATGATGAATATGTGCTGTTTGTTAATCTATTAAGGGTGCGGGGGTCTCCACCCGATAAGGGGCTGTGTATGCATTATGCAGAGCAAAACCAAATATTAACAAGGTTGAGGAGAACATGGGAAGGCTCAACGGACTCGGTATTATTGTTTGTGGGAACCATCAGCAGAAAAGAAAAGCTAAACCCATCATTATTAAGGAGAAAGTCTACTTTATACTGGAGTCAAGCACTTTTAAGAGGGATTAACAGAATTTTGATGCTCTGGTGTCTTGTTTATGTATTTGCACTTTCAGGCAGGACCTTTGGGATATTTGCTAGGTTACTGCCTTTCTTAACTCAGACGTGAGCAATGAATGACTTTGCACCCAGAGAAAAGAGTACCTCTGTAAGACTAATGGGCACAGAAGGCCATGGTCCTTAGTGAAAATTATTATTATTGTATTTTAGAGGAGAAAAAATTGTCACAGACTGGAACTTACTTGCTATGCAGTTAAATTATGCTTTTAAAATATGTGTGTAGCACATGCATTGGTATTCCTGGGTATGATGTGGATGCTTTTCTGAGCTATACTAAAAGCTTCTTACCACAACGAAGAAATGCCATCAGTATGTGACCAGCTTTCTAAATTATTCAGCAGCAGTCATGCTGATTTGGGTTAAGGTTTATGCACAGTGACATTCTGTGGTACGTTTCAGGCTTGGAGGAACACGTTAAAAAAAAGAGCTGGAACATATGACTATAGGACATGAAGATATGTGATAGGGAAGCAATGAGAGCTAGAAAGAATAAAATAGTGACTAACTTTTGGAAATACTGTCAGCTGTGGTGTCTACATGCAACAAAAAAAGCTGGGAAGGCATGAGAGGAGGGGCACTGGATAAGGCAAAATGGTTAGAGGCAATTATAAGTTAATGTTAAATGAAAATATTTAGGACCTCAAATGATACCAGTGAGACCCAGGCTATCTTGTTTCCTGAGTCTGATGTTAATTGGATTTCACACGTATAACGGACACTTGCTGTATTTTGAATTTCATCTTATCTGGTGCTTTCTGCAGTACGAAAATAGAAAGTGTCTATTTTAATCACTAATAAGACCAGTAAACAATAAATCCTTACCAAAAAAAAAAAAAAAAGTCAACTTAGAATAACATAGTCTAAACCTTAAATGGATATTATTCTTGAATTTAGCTGGGACTACTTATGCTCTCGGCATCCTCCTGTGCATTTGCTGGAGAATGTCTGGCTAGGTGTTTTCACATCTGTCAGTAAAGCCAACCCCTGAACATGAAGTGCAGCACTTGGGAACACTGTGATTTTGTGATGATCCCCAGAGGACTTTGGGCCTGTAAAAAGCAAAGAAAGGATTAGATGGACCCACAAATGCATTTCTGTGTTTTCACCTGCAAGGGGAACATTGTTGCTCCAGCTTGGTCCCACATGTTACATTGCTTTGGACGATGATCTTGCCAGACTGTGACTGCTGCTGTGTTTGAGAGGCAGAAATGTTAGATTTAGAAATCCTCAAGGCAAAAGTTGGGACTTGAAGGGAATACTGTGAATTATTTTAGTAAACACTTATTGCCTTTGTTTTGCTAAATGGCAAAATAAGTCCTCTAATGACTAACTCGGAGAGAAAAAAACACCCAACCCAAAATGAAACACCAAAACAACCAGAAGTGAAAGAAAATCATCGAGCATCAGGAAATGAAAGACACTGATGGAGACTAGCAAAGTCACGTCTGTGGTAGCTCAGGTTTCCCAGGTTTTCCCTGGGAAATTTCAAACCCTAGCCCAGACAGCAGTGTGACTGGCCCTTGAAAATGAGCCATCATCCCAAGAATATCTGATGCCTTCCAGATTCCTCCAGGAAGAAGATGCGCAGAGGAGAGGAGGCACGTTAGCCTGGGTGGTGCTGCGGGTGGTGGAGGGAGCTCTAGCAGAACTGGACAGGCAAGGAGAGCTCTGGAAAACAACAGCTTAAAATAATCATGGTATGGTTTCATACAGGGGGACTTACAGGAGTTATTTCTAATAATTTTGTCGTTACCTATACCTGGTTTGGTGCTGTAGGGGAGGAGAGCTCCTTACAGTGGAGCAGGCTTGGCTGTTAAAACATTAAGTGGCTTCTGAGTGAGATCCTTGGTAGGGAATTAAATGGTTTTGAATTTAAAACTTCCCATGTAATGAAGATGAGGAAGGCTGCAGACAGCACTTTTAGTTGGAGAACAGCTCTCCTTTTTGTTTCCCCCTTCCTGATTACTTCAGGCACTGCCAGTTAAAAGCCTAGTGTCCTGTCTGGGCAACTGTTTCTTAAACACGCTGGTGCTGATGCTTTCCTCTGAACACCACACGGCTGCCTGTTTTACACTAAAAGTCTGATGAAAATGTGTGACTTTAAACAGTGAGAAAGGACAGGCTAGCAAAAACATAATTAGTGTGGTGGCAGTAACTGTGGTAAGCTTTTGACTTGCTGACCTACAATACTTTTTGTTTATTCATTCATATAAATGTTACATTTACTGTCTATCATAGACTCTTCTGCAATAACTTTGAAAACATTGGGTTAGTCTGCAAAGAAATTGGATTGTTTCCAAGCCCTGTGTGCATCTCCATGATCAGTAGAGTAAGAATTTAATATTTTTTTAGTGGGGGGAATGGGATCAGCAGCAATTCCCCCACGTGCACACCCTGTGCCTGAGTTCTTGGTGCAGACCCGAGGGCACTTGGTCACACAAAGAGGAGAGAGTCAGACTGCTGATTGCTCTTCTGTAGACATTGGACTGTCTAATTGCTCTAATTTGCTGTGGTGTTGTGGATTCTTCATCTATTCATTTCACCCAAAGCCAGCTGTGCCTCTTTATGCAGGCATGAGAGCATCCCCTCAGCTAAAGGGAATTCTGGACTAGCTGTAGTAAGCACTTCTCTTGCTTTTCTTGGGTGGTGGAGTTTTGGTAGGGGTTTTTTTTGCTTGTTTGTGTTTTTATTTTCTGGCTATTTGGGGTTTTTTTTGGTATTACTGAAAGATTATACTACTTAGGAGCACCTGTGGTGATTATAAATTTCAATCTTTCCCTTCCTAAGACAGGAATGAAATGCAAGTGCATGGGTAACAAAACATGCCGATAACTTGTCAGTGCAGAACACTAAAATAGCTTTCGTTGGATATAGATCTTCAAAGTGCCTTGTAAACGATGACAATCATAATGGCTAAATTAATTCACAACTTCTCAGATGTATGGACTTGATTAGATAATTATCTAGTTTCTTTTATGCTATAGGGCATTCAACCTACTGGCTTCTGGGGAGAAGTATAAATGGCTGGATTCCTCCACCTCTGATTTTTTCCAAGGATTCTTGTGGTCCCTGTCAAATTGTCTGGAGCCCCTTCATTTCCTACCTGACCCAAGGCATGCTTTTTACCTCCATGAAAATCTCCAAAGATTTTTTTTATTATTATTTTTTGGGGAAAAGGAAAGGGATGAGCAGCGGGAGCAGATGTCTGCTGTCCCATCTGCTTCCCTGCCAGCCGCGTCCTGGTGCCCCTGGCTCGCAGGCACCCCGCTGCAGTCCGGCACGGTCTGTCCCTTGTGGCCACGGTGTTTCTGCACCATTTGAAGCTGAGATTTATTGCTGGGAGGGTGGACTTCGGTGTAATAGGTGGTGAATCGCCAGGGACACTGCTTGGAAAGTACTCCTTACCTAGGAATACCATTTGGTGCCTGGGGACTAGTGAAGGGAAGGAGGTAAAAGGTTGTTTTCCCAAGCATGCCCTTTGTGACCACAAAGTCAGGTCCAAGGGGATTTTTAGTTCTCATATTTTGTGCTTAGACTCTGGAAAGTCTGCCAGACAAAAGAAGTAGTTTTTTATTTTATTTTTTCTGTGATAGCTGACCTCTCCTGTACTTATGTAGCAGCCTTCTCTTCTCTACTTCTACTCTGCACCTCTCCGGGCTAAGCAAATCAGGCTGGCATTGGCAGAGGAGGAGGTTGCACTGTGATTCAAAGCCTTCCTACTTACGGTTTATCCCTGGACTGATTTTTCCCAGGAAGAGGGCCAGCGAGCTTAATCCCACATTTGCAGTGGGGACACTGGCTCGCAGCCCCTTTACGTGTGGTGCTGCAGCCACAGAGGGCAGGGCCCTAAGGCAAGGGGGTTTCCAGAAGATGTTAGGCTATGAATGATGGGATAAGGGGGTTGAAAGGGAATAGAAACTTCTGAGATCATGGAGCTATAATCTGGGAAGCCCTTTTGGGCAGGGGAGGTTGCATGATGATTGCAAGAGTTTGCAGGCTGTAGGCAAGAACCACTGCTCCGTGCCTGTCTTCCCCAAGGTTGCTGTGTCTTCTGCTTCCATCCATAGAGGCTCCATGTTATCATGTTGCTTAAGTTACTTTTGCAGTTGAAATTGTGGTTCCCCTAAGTTTGCTCTTTGGGATTGTTTTGCCATCAAAAGCTTTCCTTTGAAATTCCCCCAGCTGCTGGCTGAAATTCCCTCTTGCTGTCTGCAGTGAGTTTGGCAAATGAATTTTGTGCCTCCAGTTTCCAGTATAACCTGATGTGGCAATAAATAATGATCTGCCCCTGAAGTCAGTTAAAATAACATCTTAAAATGTCTAATTAAAACTCAGCCAAACAGCTCATACCTGCATCTATTTCCTTCCAAAATACCCAAGTTTTATCTTCAGAGCATAAATAATCTTTCCTCTGATAAAATTAAAAGCAAGGCATTACACATCTTTTCTAGGTAGGAATACAAAGAGCACATGTGAGCTCCACCCTCCCCAAATATTTTGGACTTGCATCATCAGCAAAGGTAGCAGCATGGGAAGGTCATATAGCTAAAGAAATAATTTGAGGTGTTTTTTTCCACGTTTTTCACTTATATATTCACAATAATTCACATTGTCCAATATTACTAAAACGTCCGGGTAATAGATTCTGACAAAGGGCAATGTTTTTTGTGTTTGGCTTTCATAGAGGCTCCCAAGCACTTTCAGATGAAATCAGTATCTCGATCTCAGTTTTTGCAGCTGGAAAAGCTAGGATCCAGAATGGGGAAGTGGCTGGTCTAAGGTTTCTCCAAAACCCTTGAAACCGAAGCAGAGTCCCTGGGTTCTCATATACTCCGTTAATTTCAGACAGCTGCCAAGTCCTGTATCCTTATTTGTGTTGCAATAGCACTTAGCAACCTCTGCTGGGGTCAGGGCTGCAGCAGCCACCAGCGACCATCCCCTGATTTGTGCGTCTTGCAAACGAAACCCGTGTAGCCAGGAGCCAAAAGAAGATAGGAAAGTGTTGAAGTGACATATATAAGACCAGACCTTAGGGAAGTGAGTAACTTCACCGGGAAGTTCTTGCATTTCAGCCCCTGGACCCCGATTTCTGCTTTGGCGTCATGAAAATATCTAATAATTACCACAGGGTGAACCTGCAGCCCACGAGCAGGAGGCTGGTGGAAGCAGAGGAGACCATGGGTCAAACGCAGCACGTGCTGCTGGCCAGAGGGTGTTTATTCTGTTTATAAATGCATTTCGTACACCTCTGAAATATGGCATTATATTCCAGTAAACACAGCACGTTAGGGGATATTGTTTTCTTTTAATGCTCATATCTATTTTCTTGAGCTAAGCCAAAAATGGTGCCTTAGTAGAAATGCAGCAACAGTTCAGCTACGTAACAGTCAATTAATGTTGCTTGTAAGGGGAAAAAAAAAAATATGGGAGTTTCTATCTCAGTATTTCTAGCAGCTTTTTTGGTTTTCTTTTTTAACTGTCACAAGACAGTAACATACATACTGAAACCAGATCTCTGCTTGGTGGTCACAACTCTGTTTGTGTAATTTTTAAACCTCAGCTGCTTCAGTTTGATAAAAGATCTCCATGTTCTAACTAGATGAAAATAACAGTCCTCTCAGCAGGCATATATTTTTGGATGGCTCTAGTCATGAGTGACTTGGTCAGTTGCCTAGCTGCTAATTTAAGTAAACAGAACTTTGTTCATTCAGCTTCCAAATTACAATGTCATAAAAGAAAAAAAAATTAATTAAATCTGTCTTGAAAGCTTTACAGTAAAAATAAGTTCAAAAACGTAAGATTCTTCCCCTCCCTCATGGAGCTGGGCAGCAGAATCCTCTGGTCCAGCATTTGGGTGTTTTGGGATTTGGTTTGTTTGCTTTTTTTCAATTTATATACATTTTCCTAAAATTGGCTGTGGTTGTGCTCTCCCCCAAACAGGTGACAGTCACTGGAAGTTAATTTAGCAAGCAAACAGATGTGTTCCACGGGTTTTCAGTGCTAACACAGGCCTGTGGTGCAGGTATTTGCAGCGGTGGGGGTTGTAATGACAACTCTACTCCGACGACATCCTTCCATCACTCGCTAGGAGTCATTGCTTCATAGCTTTTAGGAGAAGGCAGGTTGCTTTAAAGCGGCGAGGAGGATTTGCCAGGAGCAGACGTGTTCTAGGTGAAGTGTAAGGTGTATGTTTCCGCTCTGGCAAGGTGCAATTACTACATCCAATTACTACGCTGGTGTATAACTAAAAGAATATTTGCACCCACAAGCAGAAGTACTGGTTAGGCAGTAAGTGTTTTAAGTGTTGTCAGAGCCACTGACGAGGAAGAAAAAGGGGCTTGTGGACTGTCTTTTCCAGCTCGGTGACTGAGGACAGCTTGTCCTTTCCAGATTTAACTCTCCCCACCTGCATTCCCCTACAGCACTCAATTATCCGTCAAGGTTTTTAAGAGAAACAGAATGGCAATTAAGGCTGGTACAGCAGCACAAAAGCAGTGGAAGCCCTGGGCTTGCTGAGAAAACTATCCATAAATGAATTAACTGCACAAATAATTCCAGCTAATTAGAGGTGAACATTCCCCAAATAACTCGATTCTCTCATTTACTTAATTGAGTTGATGGTTGCTCTGGGATGGAACAGCAAACCCTTCTGTGGCTGTTACAATAAATTTCACTTTGATGGAATCTTTTCAAACGGTCCAGATTTTTTTTCTGTTAACTTGGGATTTGCCGCAGAATCAAGATAGCTGTGGTTTGTTTGGTTTATATCTTTGTGTTCAATATTTCAGAAGATGAAAGTAATCTAAATTTCACTTATGCTTCCCAGGTTCAGCTGAAAAGTGAGGACTATAAATAAGGATTGTTGATCAGTGAAGTAGGGTCTTCATTTCACACCTCAGAGAAACGCTGACAGGACTGACAACTTTCAAACTGATGACACAGATAAAACTACTCTGCTAGGATAACAAACCCAGGTGTTGCCCACGGTCTCAGCATGCTGCTTTTGAGTCTGCATGACTTCAGAGTCCTCGTACAAGGGAAAATGGAAGAAAACTAGGAAGCATTTCTCAGATGATTTCTCCCTAAGTGATGTGAGAATGTCGAAGACTTGAAACAGTCTCAACTTTTTTTTCAGTTTATTTGAGCTTCTCCTTCTTTTTTTATTTTATTTTATTTTTTTTTATATCTCTTCATTCTTTTCCCCAGTCTTTCCCAGCAGTTTTTTCAATATGTTAAAGTGGAATCCCACCCATACTAAATCACTGTGCTGCTCTGTAACCTTCAGATGAAGAGCCTCGCTTATTGCCCATTTGGGAAACAAAAGTGATAGCTCAGTCTCAGTGTCCAGCTTTCTGTCCCATGTTCCACAGACCTTGAACGGTCCCCACACCAACCACTGAACATCAATAAACCATCTTTCTTTCCCATTTGTTTCTTTTCCTACTTAGACTAAAGAGGAATAAGTATAAAAACGCTTGATAGCACTGAAAGTATCCCTTTTCAATAAGACTAAATTCCACATTCCTTTTTTGTGTTAGGAATAAATGGGAGGAAATTTGACTAAGATTTTTGTTCTACTGTAATAGTAATGGGATGCTTGATGGCCAAGAATTTCCATTTTGGGATTTAAGGATTAGGGATGCTATTGAACACTTTAATAAAAATAATAATAATAAAACAAAATTAACAAAAATAAAAAAGAATAACCCCCCAAAAATGGGGAGAGAAGGTGAAACAGAAGAGTAGCAAGGCTGAAAAACAGATGGTAGATGCCTTTTTCTTCAAGGGAAGTAAATTTAGGAAGGTGTTATTGATCTCTGTTTCCTTGGAGTCATTAAATGCACTGGTTCTTTCGTCAAGGAAATAATTTAAGCAAAAGGTAATAGCCACAGTGCTGTTTGTCATTAACTTGTACCTGCCAATAAACAAGGAAATCCATCTGTTATGTAGTCACTTTCCTCGTGGACCCTCAAAGACATGTTCCACATGTCAGTGTTCACAGGGAAAATAAGGAAGGAGACTGCCAGGCCACCCAGGTCCTTTGCAAATAGAAGATTTGTTTGAAGAAATTTTGAGCAGGTCCAAGACAACAGTCCCATGCACAACAGTACTTTTCAGTTTCTCCCAATTGTGTTATTACTTCATCAGCAAAGCTTTTCCTCTGCTGTTTCCATTCTCATCCTCTCCCAATATTACTTGGCATCTTTATGGAAATTCCATTTCTGCTCCGTCCTGCACCTATTTTTCTACCCCTTGTTGTTCTTCCACTGTTTCTTTGTCTTCTCACTATTATATTTTCTACTGGCACCAGTGATGCAAGTAAGTGGATATGTTTGGAGCAGGAACATTTTGGATGTTTATGGATATGGGAACATTTGTCTTCAAGTGAAAGGGCAGGCTCCCTAATCTGGTATGCTGTTAAGGCTTTAGCTACTTTTTAAATCCCCTCCCGCTGCCTCCCCCCCCCCCCCCCCCCCCCTTTTTTTTTTTATTGTTTGGATTTGATCTTCAGCAGATGTTGGAGAACAAATAAACCATATGCAGTGGTGGTTAGACATTACTCATGGTGTAATCCCTTTATCCAAATGTAAAAGTTAAACATATGAAACCATATCCTTAGATAACTGGGGAAGTTCAGTACTTACTCAGAAAGCCACCACAACTAATCCACTTCATTATCTGGTGCAGCTCATCCTCTCTTAAGGTAAGCAGGCAAAGGGAAGATGGATTCATGGCTATGCTTTTAAATAAATGTGAACTAACCACAAAGGTCAAATTCATCACTGATGTAACACTGCTGACTACGGTGGATTTACACTAGGGATTAATGTAGCCCTTTCTCTAATATATATTTTTCAGGAGGAAGGAAGATGGTTTTTATATAGATTCAGCACAAGATCTGCTGGCGTATAAACAAACCAAACAAAGAATTTTTCCCTTCTCTAACATCTGTTAGCATGAATGTCCACGTCCTGCGTATCTGCCACAGGTTGTTATAATATAACTGCATTACATTAACAAAAAATACAATAACCATTTGGTTTCTACTTTAAACAAGAACTTACGAAAATGACTTTCAGGTGGAGGGAGTGGTGGTTTGGCAAGGGTCTCTTGGCAGGGCTGTGAATTACACATGAGGGAAAGTTGTTTGGTGGTGGAGCAGACAAATTGCTTAACAATTAATAAAAATAATGCCTTGTGTTTCTACATGACAAGGTGCTGTGTGGGAATTATCCTCTCCCCAGCTGCTCTCCACCAATAAAACATAGCGGGTTCTGTAGGTTTTTAAATTGCAGGCAGTAAAGTGGAGCAGTGCTTTAAAAAAGGGTAACACCTTGCTGATTTGCACAAGTAAAACTGTAGTTATTACGCGGGTTACAAATTTGACCAGTTTATCTAGACTGCATAGGCCTGCTTTTAAAAGCTTTGCAGCCCAACATCAGCCAGTGCTAAAGGTTTTGGGTTTCTTCTGTTTTATCTAAGAACTTCTATGAATTCTTTCCCAAGTACTAGACTGGTCTAATACGGTGTGTTAAAAAATATTGCAAAATCAGCTGTATTTGTTTAGGACTTGTATTGGTCAGTTTTCATCGGAATCAGAGCAGATTTAGCATCTAAATTCTCATTGTACAAGGCAACTGAGACCCTACAAGCCAAAGTGTGGATGTAAAGTGATAAAAAGCTCTCTAGAAACTTATCACAGAGGTATATTTGAAAATGTTCTTTGGATGAGCATCTGATGGGGTCTTAATTCTGCAGTTTGCTTCTTGTGTAAGAGATAAATGTTGTTTGTCTGCCAAACTGTAGATCAATCAAATAGGGAAAACTCGCCTTGTTTTCTCTAAAGCAGCGTATGGGTTTATTCTGCTGACAGTTCTGCAACCAGACCTTCTCCTGTGAGAATGTCGCATCGTCTGCTGCAGTGTTGTTTGCTCTTCATGTTATGGGCTACATTGCACCTCTATAATGTCCTTTCTGAAGTACAACCAACCAGTCTTGCTCTCTTACCAAGAATGCTTTCTGTATCTTACAGAGTTCTGCAATTTTCCTTCCTGACAGCAATTTTTCTAGCAAGTTTTGACAGTAGAGATTGTTTCCCTTATAAGGCACAAGAAATTTCTTGGAATTGCTGCACTGTCAGCAGATGTCAAGTTTTCTAAAAAGAAATCCAGGTTCCTGGATGTAGTTTTACTTCTAAATGTAGTGTGTATGTAGCGCTGACGATGTTTTATCAATGGCAATTAGAAGCAAGGTACTGTGAGGATTTCCTCTTTTAGAAAGATGTAATTGAATTTATGTACTATACAACCAGCATTTTCCCTCAATTAATCCCCAGTGTTTCATATTTGGGATCGTCTTGTTCCCCTGTGTATAGCTACTTTCAACTTTATATTTAAAGACATAGGTTTGGGGAAAGATGGTGCTATTTTGCTCAGAGCGTTAAAGCTGTTCAAACTAAAGCTCTAGAAACATGCTGGAAATCTTAGAGATTGGACTCGGCATACAACAGAAACTGATGTGACATTTGCTTTGGGCAAGGGTCTTGTGGTTTTTTTTCTTCTGTAGCACTTGAAATCAGTAGGACTGGGATAAATTATCCTATTGCTGTACCAGTATAAAATAACCATTTTGGATTTACCTTCTCCATATACTGAAGAATTGCCTTGGGTTTCATAAATTGTTTTCATCCATTGTATTAAAAGTTGCCTCATTTGCACCTATATCAGCAAAGGCTGAGTACTTGCCTTTGGAGTTCACAGAACCTCCGAACTGCAGCATTTTGGCTCTCTGCAGAGAAAACTTGATGAGGTAGATCTCAGCTGATGATCCGGTAAATCTCACATAAATGAGTACTGAGAAAGGCTGAGGGGAAAATAAATAATAAAAATCACTTTTAGGTTGTGGATCAATGTAGGAATTGGTACATCTCCATTTAGTTAACACATTTGTATCCAGAAGTGATGACTTGCATCGTGTTGGAGGAACTTACTACATTGATTTTGGAGAAGTTTTTGTGTTGGCAGTATGGATGTGCAGGAGGCCAGGGGACAGCGTGGCACCCCAGGGTTTTCTGGCTCCAGCGCTGCAGGAGTGTGCCTCAGCCATGTGAAGGGCTGGGACTCACTGGTGGGTGCCACCAGCGCCGTCCCAGCCTGTGTCCCCAGCCCCAGGGCCCGTGCTGGTGTGCAGCCAGCTCCTTTGCAGTCGCAGCCTCCAAACGGGATCACAAAGAAGGTTTTGCCCATCAACAGAATAGATGTGGAGGGGCGGAGGGCTTGTCTATAGCTAAGTGCTGTGCTTGCCTGCAGCAATCATGTCAAAACAATTTACTTATTTTACGTGAACACTTTTTTGCCTTTCTAAGATGGGCTTGATTTTTCTAACCAGCTTAAGGTAATGCAGATTGTTTAGAGATAAAAAGAAATAAACCGCTCTTCAGGACTATCAGTCTAAAGGTTAGTGTCAGTTAAGTTAAATCTACATAGGCAGCCAGTGCCTCTTGGGCTGTTGGCTGCTCTGAATTGCAACAAGGTGTGCCGACTTTCACAGGACATTGATATTTCAACCGCAGACCTGAGCAGGTAGGAAGGTAGGGTTCTCCATTAGGGCTTTAGATATCTCCTGGGCCTTTGAATCCACATGCTTACTGCTATAATTTTAAAGAGAAAGCATCAATCTTTCTCTAACAAGCAGTAAGACCCCAGGCCCTGATTTTGTATGCTAAGCATCCGGGCAGTCGGCAGGTATTTGCTTTCAAGCCAATATTCCCAGTGCCACCTCCTCCTTACCGACCAGCAGGTGGGCTGGGGCTGTTCCAGACCCCCGAGCTGCCCGGTGCATCGCTGGGCTCTCTCCGCTGCATTTCTGTCTTGCTGCATCCCACCGAGAAGGGTCTGAGATGGGGCTCAAATCGATCCCCATGGACACAGATAGAAACAGGACTTAACACCGAGTGCTATTTCACTTCAGCTTCTATGCTTCTAAATCCTTTGGGATGTTGAACAAAGCAATGCTAATAAATACTAATAGCTGCTAATAAGGGTGCATCTAGCCAGAAGCTGGCAATGTGGTCTTCCTGCTGCTAGCTTCAACGTGCTGCGCTCAGATGACGTGCAAAAGGAATCTGTTTAGTTTGATTTGTTTGGTTGTTTTTTTTTTTAAGTCTTCCTTAAAGCCTGATTCTCCTCAAATGCTTCCTTAGTTAAATTCTTGTAAATGAAAACATTTTGGCACCTACTAATCACCACCAGCAGCTAACATATTTCTTGATTAATCAAGTAAAGCCTCTTAAATGTAGTTAAAGGGACATTTTATGATGATTCTCAGTGATGCCTCTGCAAATGTGCTTGAGTAAATTTTGTTTGAGACTTTCCCAGTGTTCTTGGGCAAACAAAGCTTTACTCCTCCAACTAACAATTTATTGTTTTAAGAGCTGCGCAGCATTCAGAAGCAGTGAACCTGTATAATTACTAAATTTATTGTGTTCCACAGCATATAATATTCATGCCTTCACTGGTTTCCTAATTGGTAATAAGGAAATGCAAAGAGGCTGGGCAGAGGAGCAGTACAAATCCCCATTCCTAAAAATCTATAGAGGTACTAAAATCAAAAGGGGGATGCAATGTATTTTACCTAATTCTTCTTTGATGTAGTCCTTAGCTAAAATAATAAAGTTGCTGAGCATAGCAGAGTCTCACCTAAAATATCATCTGTAGTCTTTTCTTTCTCTTTTTTTTCCCCCTAAGAAAAATTTTTTCCACAAATACTTCAAAAAATCCCCCAAACCTAGAATGGAAGATGCAACCAGGAACATGACAGGAGAAGCCTTTTCATGAGTTTACAGGGTGCAGAAAGCAGTTCGCCTCCCAGACTCCAGGCAGCCCATGCCTCAGAATTCCAGAGGCAGCTTCTGCCCTGCAAGGGTGGGGGGAGTGTCTCCTCATCTTCAACCTCTTTTTGTCCCAAGATTTGGAAAGTTGTCTTGCTAAGTCTTATGCTGATGGCCATCCCAAGAGTCCTCTTCCTTTGGAGCTTGCTTGTGGCTGCTTGTCTGGTCACCAAGAAAGAAGTAAAATATAAGAGGCAGCTGAGTATCAAGGTGCAATTTGTAGACTTCTAACTGCCAAAAAGCAATTGTCTGCAGGTGGTTTTATTTTAATGTTGGGACCAAGGCACTGTCGATCTGTTATGGAGGTATCAGGAATGATTTCTGCTGCTTTCTACCTCTACATTTACACCATGGAAGTGCTGTTCTGAAGTGTTGTGCTAATTAGGATTGCTTTAACATGGATTTTGTACATTTGACAGCTCTACTCAGTAGCCCAGAATGTTTCTGATGTCACATTCTGCAAAACGTAATCTTTACTCCTCTTAAGTCACTGCTTTGTTGAATTTCCAACGAGCTTCTCTTGATTTCAGAAACTCTGAACTGAAAAAACCTCTTCAACAAGGATAGAGTTTTCCCACTTCTTTATCCCAGGGGTATTCTCATAAGATGCTCCCTGTGCAGTCAGTATGTATTCTTTTCAGACTATAAATCCTCAGAAGTATTTTTATGGTGATGTATTAGCTCTGACTTCTGGAGGGGACCTGAGTTTCATTTGCCTGGGAGCTTTTATTATAGGTGCCTTTGGAAGGGTGATGGCTGGAGATAGAAATCAAAAATAAAGGTGGAAAAGAATTACTACTTGTCAGAGACCTTTATCTTTCCTGCCAGTCTACAGGGGTCTGTGAAATGGCCTAGGATTACAGATTGATAATGGAGGGCTTGCACTCAGCTAAGAAAGACCAAAACCCCATAAACTTTAAACCACAATATCAGTACTTGATTGGTTGCTTGCTGAGAGCTGAGCTTTACTGCTTTGCTCCTCTAGCTGGGATCTGGGGAACATCTATCTTCTCAGTACTGTCAGTAGATGGTGAGCTAGCTGGTCTGGTAGTCTTGCCAACCTCCTGCAACAGCATCTGTTAAAATGCTCTAAAAGACTGTGCAAATGAATTACCTTCCTAATTTATTTTTCTGATGATGACAATTGCTGGAATTGCTAAAGGATTGCTACATGGAAATACATAAACAGGGTCTTCCAAGGGAATAGTAGCACCTCAGAAAATGTTTTTCTTTAGTAGTGCTTGAACTTCCCTGTTTGAAGTTTGACAGAGGACGCTTTGTCTTGTCGGTGAGGTTGGCGCAGTGCTTGGACAACAATGCTTATCCCTTTTTTAAATTCTGCCTTCATTGAATTGAGTGGCCGTAAGTGTGGCGGTCGTTTCAGCTTCTGATAGCTGAACGTTAAGGTTTGTAGGAGTTCACATATGATTGTTCTGCCAAAGATGCCATGTTATTTTCCTTATTGTTCTCCCTTTGAGCTGTTTGAAATGATCTTGTGAAGGTCTCGTAAAGGAACTTTATATATTGCTCAGGGTGGAAAATACACGTTTCTCAATTTATACAAATTTATACAAATACGCTGGGGGCTTATGCTCAGATTGCACTTCTATACTAACCCATTTCTAAACAGAAAGAGGGGATCACTACCTATAACAGAAAGATAGGTAAATGTTCACTGATCTACGCTGATGATGTAGTCTTTTTTGCTTACTGTGCGATGGTGTTGAGAGATTTCCAAACATTATCCTCAGCTCCTCAACAATTTCTGCAGGACCACCAAAGACCTTCGAGCACCAGCCCTACGCACGCCGTGCTGGATGCTTTCAGGCTGTCAGTCCTGGCACTGGGAGGGAGGTAGTGCTTGCCACCTTCATTTATATTGAGTGGCTGGAAAAGCGTAATGGAAAGCACAGGTGGTCGGACACTTTGGCTTCAGAAAACCATAAAAGATTGAGGAAACCTGCATCCTGGATTCTGTGCCAGGGTGCAGCAGGAATGGGGTTGCCCCATGAGAAGGTGTAAGCCAGAAGCTGGAGTGACCCAACACAACCTGTGCCCTCCCCAGCCAGGATGAGTGCTGGGTGGGCAGAGCAGGGTGCTGGTGCTGGTGTCCAGCAACAGCTCCCAGCACAGAGGGGATGAAACAGGACCAAGGGTCCTCTGGGGGGTGGAGACAAGGCTGCAGTGTGGGTCCAGCCTCAGTGGAAAGGGGTTTAGGGTGGGGGTACCTGGGCAGGGGCCCTGGTACAGCTCAGTCAGGTAAATTAAAGCTTGCAGGTGTCCCAGAGGCCCAAAACGTTACATCGCAGAGAAAGAAAATCTTGTGCACCTCCTTCTGCAATATTCATTCTTTTTATCTTAGCTATTCACGGTGCTGTGGCTGCTGTACTTGCTGTGTGTTTATTAAGCATGACTGAACATTATTATATGAAGACTCACCTTTTCCTTATCTCTTTTTAAGTGCTCACTTGTTCCTCTCTTTGATTATCCCTGCAGGCATGTTACCGTAGAATTTGTACCTTGCTACTTTATCACTGCAAGGTGTATGTGAACCTCTCACAAGTTATCTGATGATCTCTTTTGCATTGCTAAGTGGTGACAGCAGGACTTCAGGATCATAGGAGAACCAGCAAGAGTCTAGTGTAATATTTATAATGCTCTTTTAAAAGCTCTGTGAAGCCTGGAAAAATCATGGGAGAAACACCTGTAGGGCAGACATGAATTTTCATAGGATCATAGGGCAACTGAGTCTGCAAGGGAGCTCAAGAAGCCTCTAGTCCAACCTCCTGCTCAGAGCAGGGTCAGATCAGGTTGCTCGGGGCTTACTCCAGCCAGGTCCTGAAACCCTTCAGGGGTGGAGACTGCTCTGAAGCAACTGCATCACTGTCCTCATGGGCAGAAATTTTTCCTTGCATCCAGTCTGAACTGCTCTTGTTTCATCTTCTGCCCATCATCTGCTGTCTTCACTGTGCACCGCTGTGAAGAGCCTGGCTCTGTCTCTCGCCGACCTCTGCACAGGCAGTGGGGGCAGCTGTTGGGTCCCTTCTCCAGCCTCAACAAGCCCCAGTCCCTCACCTTTTCTCCCCAGGACATGTGCTCCAGGCCCGAATCATCCTGGTGCCCCTCTTCTGAACTTGTTCTCGTTCAGCAAAGTCTTCTCTATCTTGGGATGGGGGCTAGGGGGGGGATTGGATGCAGTATCCTAGACCCAACCTCATGAGTGCCAAGTAAAGGAGAACCCTTGACCCTCCTGCCTGTGTTTTTGTTCAAACAGCTCAAGGTGCTGTTGGCCCTTTAACATTTCGCGCCTTTCCTTCCAAGTTGCAGTGTGCCTAGGGGGTGGCATAGACTCCTCAGCATTTCTTTGAATGTCACCTCTTCTTAGGTACGTTTCCACTCACAACAGATTAAAACTGTCTAAGGGTTTTTGTTAACTTTCACTAATTACTCCCAGCACCACAGAGCATCCAGAGCATCACGGAGCATTTGCAGCACAGCTCCAGACAGGCTGGATCAAGTTAAAGAAAGAAGAAAAAAATAAGACTGAAAGTAAAAACTCAAGAAAATTCTGAACATAGGAGTTAGGAAAAGTTTTTAATAGTGTAGAACTGAAAAAGATCTATTCTGTCAAAGTACATGAACTGGTAGATTAAGCCCTAATTTTTTTTTAAATACATGTATCAGTTCTGCTGTGAAAAACATTGCTAGAAAGAAGTCCTATAATAAAGTAACTGCTTCCAGCTTTGGTGGTTTTGAAGAAAATTTATTCTTGAGGAAAAAATCCTAGTCCACCAAAATCATACCCACTGCTGTCATACTGAGTATTAGGCAGCCGTGACCCCATAAAAATGGCTGGCTCAGCATCATTGCCTGAGCTGTTTGGTCCATTTTGGTGCAGAATCAGGGTTTAAGGGGGCCTTTATGGTGTGAACACAAAGCGGTTGAGGTTTGTTTATGAAGAGATGAAGTGCTAATCCTTCCAAACTGATAACAGCAATGCATTTCGAGCGAAGTAATGCTTTGGCATTACTTTTTTATGTACAGAGGATTTTTTGAAAATGGAAATAACTAGAGGCAGCTACTTCAGGTTTCCCAAGTGAGAGCTAAAGCTGCAGGTGATGTTCCAAGGGTTATGAATTTGATAGTTTCAGTTCATTCATTTAAGGTCATGATGAACTTTTGGCCTTTGGTTAGAAGACTTCAGCCAGCCAGAAAAAGATTGAATTACTTCTTGTCTTCTGGGAGGCTCTTCTCTCTGGATGGAGACTTCAGGCACTTGGGGGTCAGTGTGGAGCAGCTTGCACAATGTCATCTTGGCTGTGGCCCAAACCAGCAAACCCTTTTCACTGGTTTTCATTGCCAGCATTTGCTTAACCTTCACCAGCCCCAAGATGAGCAATGCCAAATAAAAAAGTGAAGAGAAAAACAGTTCAGATGGAGAAGGGTGACCAGGTGTTTTGGTTGAGGCTGGGATGATCCATTAACAAGAATTCTGTTTTGTTGCTCTAAACACAAAATCTGCTCTTGTGAATTGAAATACACCAGTTTCCATTATCCCAGACCTTTGTTCTTCCCTTTCAGACAGACACTTCTGAAACCATGCTCTGCTTTTCCTTGCATCATGGATGCAATGGAAAAGAAATGGCTTCCTCAGCCGACTGTAGCCATAGTTTCTAGAGGATGGTTTCCTGAGGAGCAGCAAGCCTTGTGAGGGACTGGTACGGTCTGTCGGAAAGGATTCGGCCACCTTAGGGCTGCTCCCAAGGGATCAGAGCTGCAGTTCTTACAGAACTCCTGACCTGAATGTGCATGTTCATAGCTTCTCAGCAAATATTTGTGTAAGTTATTGTTTGTGTTTATTCAAATAAAGCCTGTAAATGAGCTGAAGAATCCATAACCCTTAAACATTAGTATTTTTGATGCTGTTACTGAGAAGTGTATTGGTGGTTGTTAGTGAGAATGAGAAGGTCTCGGACCATGCAAATGTGTGTATCTACAGAAACTCCTGGAAGCAGTGTGTTTCATTAGGTGTCAAAACCTTCGATTTCCCCCTTGTTAACAAATGACATTTCAGTCTTGGATCGGAAACAAAGCACGCAATTTGGACAGTTTCTCATTCCTAACTGGCTGGCCTGCAGAGTATGAAGTCAAGAAGGTAACAAATAATTCAAGAGCAACAGGCAGGATACGTTTGATATGTTTGCACCCAGAGTATCCACATTTACTTGAAAAGCAAACTTGGCACAAACAAAGCTTCAGTTAATTCATAATTAACTACAGGTAAAGAGACCGGTTTGTAAAATAAAATAATTTGGCTTCACTGGGGCTACTTCTGACTCCATCGACGTGGCTAGCTAACTCTCCCGGCTTTTGCACACATTTAAGAACAATGTGGGGAAAAGACAGGTTCTTGAAATAGATGGCTGACTGCAATTGTGCCTTGGCGCTCTCAGCTTCACTTCTCATCCCACACAGCATGTGTTGGAGAAACTGTATGTGATTTATGTGCTTTTTTTGGATGGTTAGTTGGCTGCACATCTTCTCCTTTGGTGGGATTAGGCACTTACTGGAATTGGAGACATGTCAGGTTCTTGAGAGCCAAGTGCCAAACTGCAGTAAGTGTAGCAGAGTCGTATCCTAACCTAGCAGCACCTCGCTGAAATTAAAAGGCACAGAAGTTAAGTGTACAAGAGAGAGATAATCGTGCTGATCTGGACATGGGGTAATACTGCCAGTGCTCACATTTGGAAAAAGAAAGTTGAGTTTCGTCCTCTGAATCATGTCCTCTGAGCTTATTCAACATTAGAACGAGACAGAAAGATTGTCGGGGCACCACCTCTTCCAAGGCAAAGCAGATTGCCCCTGGCTGTATTTCACATTATCTTCCATCTTTTCAGATCCAGCCTCCTGTAGCCTGCGCTTGCTGCAGCATCTCCGTGCTGCTTTCCCAACCCCCAACGTGATTGCTGTACTGCTCCAGGTTCCTTCAAAAACAAAAGTGCAAACGGAAGAGGTCCAAGCTTCATATCAGGGCAGGGAGGGAAAATGTAGAGGAGTCTGTCAGGATGCAGTTTGTATTTCAGCCTCTTCAGCTAATAAGCAATACCAGTTTGGTATCATGCACTTTTTGTTGCTCAGCTTGATTGCTTTCACTGCTGAAATTTGTACCCTAAGTGCATGGCTGTGTAAGTTTGCCAAATTGGGATTTTCTTCTTTTTAATTCAGTTTTAAACATAAGACATCGTGTTAAGTGTTTCTTATTTTAACAAAAGCTTTGTCTGTCTGTCCTTAGAATCTTATTTCTGTGAGTTTGTGACTGTTTCCATATGTACTGTAATAACCACCATGCTGCCAGAGTGATGCGAAGCACTCCAAGCTCACATCACCAGGGTTTCACTCCTGAGTGCGTTCCAGTTCTCAGAGATTTAAAAGACCAGGAGTCTGAAAAGGTTCACGCTCACAGGAAACTGCTGTTCTCTCAATTGAAACTGGCTGTGATTCTCCAGCAAAATATAACTTAAATATAACTGGCTTGCTTACATCTGCATGGGCAAGTGCAGTTCCCTTCTGTACAGTTACCCATGTACACTAATTTATGGTGCTTGCAGTACTGGTGGTTCTTCAGAGCAAAACGCTGGTGTGTAGGGTGTGCTTGCAACCTGCTGTGGCTGATGATAAAGCTGTGTTTGCTGAAGAGAGCAGTGCTTTCCGTGTGTACTTGCAGGATACTATAAGGCTACAGACATGCTACAGACAGTCTCTCTTTTTGCGCTGCTTTCTAAGGGGGCAGGACTTTCCCTTCATCACAGACAGCGCCGTTCCTGTGTTCATTAGCTGTTCGGCAGGGTGCCGCTCCTGGGACAGCTATAAATTACTATAGTATGTATTATGCTAATGAAGAGGGGCAAGGGAGAATAGAAGAGGTGAACACCAAGGAATTCACTGGGAAGATAGAGAATTAGTGGGGCAAGGAGTGGGGCAGTTCCTGAGGAACAAAAAAATTGTCAGCATGTAAGTGACAGATGTAGAAAAGTGAGAATACATAATAAAAGCAGGTACAAAATATGTGCTGGTTAATAGACAGCTCTGGGCAAATGAGGAAATAGGTGAATAAGACTGAAGGGACATAAAGGAAAAAGAAGTCTTTCATGATGCAAGTTTAACACGCGCATGAAAAAAAACCTGAAATGATTTATAGCCACCTTGTTCATATTTAAGGTTAGTGTGAACGGGAGCCTAGTTGCTTATTGATGCATCTGTGTATAGTGCCAAAAAAGAAAAAAAATCTTTCCTGTAGATCAAGGGTGTAGCAGATGTGCTCAGTCTTTTGCTTTCAAAGGTTGTTCTCTGAACGCTTATAGTAGTTAATCTCAAATTGAGCAGCTCAGTTGCTTACTGAAATAATCACTCAGATGAATCTCTCTCTACTAAGTTAGCAGTGCAGAGGTCTTACAAGCAGAGTGCCTGCAGAAACGTAAATTTGAAGGCTGTTCATAATCCTTACTTGTTTGATATTTTAAAATTGAGATTATTCCCACAAGAAAACCTCTTTGTGCATTAGCAAGGCAGGAAAAATTGCAAACAGAAAATTCAACAGATACTATATTTTCCCTTCTCTTCCAGTGTTTTATTTATTTACTTTACAGTAACTAGATTTCCAAAACCTAAGTGAAATTTTGGTCTGATAACAAGCTTGCAATTGTTCATTTTAAAGTCCAATTTACACAAACAATTGGCTGACTGAGAAGCTTAGGCTGCATGTGTTTTGAAGGCAACTAAGACACCGTTATCCCAGAGTGATAAGATAAAGCACCAGATGTGTATAGGAAAATGTTCCTTGTTCCATCTTGGAATTATTTTTTTTTAAAAAAAAGACAAATTATATTTTATCCTTGTCTGAAGAAGTTTTTGAATAATTATATGCTATCTTTCAAAATAGAGAGATGGCTTTCCCCCTTTATGCAGGTAGGGATGTTTGAGTTACGCAGGTGCAATTCCCATTCTTTTTTTCTTTTTTTTTTTTTTTTTTTTTTTTTTTTTTTCCAATGGCAGAGTTTGGCCCTGTACATGCTTTTAAGCAATCCAACTGCAGTATTTCCCTCCTGGTTTGGAAATGTGAATAGTTATATATTTCCCATTCCTTGACTGTTTTGGCATCCCTTCCCAAAAGAGAGGAAAAACCTCATGAAGTTTCCTTTGGCCCAGAAAAAGCAGAAACATCTGCTGCAGCTGCTAGAGCGGGCTGGCCGGGGAAGCCGCAGCTCATTGCAGTGAGCGGCTGTGAGGTGGCCACCAGCCTGCATGGCATTCGGTGGCAAGGGGAGAAGCCCCCCTGGGGTACCAGCAGCTGGGAGAGGGGATGAGCAGAGCAGGGGTACCCAGCGTGTGCTGGCCGGGGGAGCACGAAGTGCTCTGACAGCAGAGAAGTGCTAGACCTGAACTGCTCTCAGAGGTTTTTAAAAGAATGAAGAAAATATATCCATTCCTGCATCCAGTAAATACAGCTGCTTGGCAAGGAGGGTGACTGGGAGCGATGGGCTGTGCGCTCCCCCCAGGAAGGAGCTGCAGTTGTTTCAGGTGATGCTGGGGAGAAAGCCGTGGCTGCCGACCCGCCGTTCTCATGCCATTTAGCACGTTCCCTCCCAGCAGGGCTGGCGAGACAGCCCGTCCTGGCCGATGGACCTGAGGGTGCTGGTCCCTGCGAGGGCTCAGCAGGTGTGGGCAGGCCACGGGGAGCACCTTGCAGGGAGCTCCGTGTTGTCCCTGGCTTGCCCTGAGCTCCAGTCCCGGCCGGAGCAGGATGGCTGGGTGCAGTGGGAGGCTTAAAGCACACAGGCACTGTGACCTTGGGCTCTAAGGTCCCCTCGTCCTTTGGAAGATATTGTGAATTTATTCTGACTTCAGTCTTATTCAATTATCCTTCCCCACCCCCCCCTTTTTTTTTCCCTGCAAAAATAAACATGAAGTAGCCTGCTGAGTAAACTAAAAGGCCATAATAGTATTTTTAAGGCTTATGGGAATATATGAGAAATCTAATTTTCCAAAAAGCAAATAACTGCGTTACTGTATTCAGATTATGCTGAATCCTAAACAGCCAAACATTTGTGCTTTCTCTCTCTCTCAGCTCTGCCTCCCAAACAAATTAGGGCAGCTCCACAAATGACTGTGTTTTGGTGGTCCCAGCAATTGTCCACATGCATGCTTTCAGCTCATGGCTGGGGCAAAGTAATGCATTCTCTTTTAAACCCGAAAGAAAAAGGATTAGGCTAACCAGCTTCAGCTTATGTTTGCTAAGCATGTGCACATGGACACTGGGGGTTCGGCTGACTTGTGGTAATTTGTTAAGCTACGAATGAATGAAACTTAATTGAGAACCTCAGCCACACACATGCAGGGTACCATTTGCCTGCTACTTCGGAGCTAATGAAATGAAATCCACAAAGAGAGGAAGACAGCCTGAACGCACAAGAGTGTTTCAGGGCTGATAGGTTTAGTCCCCTCCTTTGCTATAGACTCTTCTGTGGCAGAGGGCATATCACTGGTTTTCTTTGTCTCTGTTTCACGTCATATAAAAGCGAGGATGATAAATGATAGTTTTGTATTTCACTTGGAGTGTTTGGGGGATAAATGCACTGAGGGCTGGAAATGCCTAGGTGACTATAAACAGTAAAAATAAGCTGCCAAAGCCAGGTAACTTAAAAAAACCAACATAAGCCTAGTCAAGCCTTCGGTAATGAACATGAAACCCCATTTAGATATATTGTTTTGCATTTTAGGGGCAAAAAAAGGACAAAACCAAACCACAGCTTTCACAAGACCACTGAGCCTGGATGTTGTTCCCTGTGCCTCCACACACAATATCATCTTCTGTATTCCCCACTCACAGATGACATGAGTATTAAGAAGGAAAAATGAGCATTGTATATCTAGCTTGTGAATTATGCCAATATGTGATGCATTAAGCTTCATCAAAGTGTTTGAGGTCCAAGAAAGCATACTGATATGGAAGCCACATTAGATTTGATTATTAAATGACTTGAAAGATAGATGTAGGTATTAACATAGCACACCTGCAGTTCTTCCCCATGCACTTTGATCTAGCAGATGATAATTTGTAATGGCATCACCTCAACCCCTGGTCCACCTGCAGTTTGTTAGGATGGCAGCCAACATACATTACAGGTCAGTTACTGGCAACCAAGATATCTGGCAACAAAAAAAAAACCAAAAACAAAAAACCAAACCAACAAATTGATTGTCATTTGTCAGCAACCCTTCACCCACTAAGTGCTGCTCCTGAGGTGCTGGTGCTGCCCACTTGCTTCCACACCTGCCTCATAAATATCTACAATGCTTACATCCCTGTCCTTGTCCCCCCTGGCAATTCCCTTGTCTTTGGCTTTTCTCACACTGGTGTTTGGAAGCGCCACTAATGAAAGCGGATGCGAGAATGGCTTCTCGCCGGCACGGCAGGGTGCCTGCTGTTCGGAGTGGTACTCTACCCGGCTGCAGCTGACAGAAGGTGCTTAGCCCAGGGTGGAACAGGTAAGAGGGCCACTTCCGAGTCCTGTCATCTGGCAGCTTGGCAGGAGGAGCAATCAGACTCGTGTCAGCAAGACGAGAATTTTAATAGAGAATGAACCCACTCAAGCTCATTAAGCTGGTCTTAATTCATAGCTTAAAGGTAGCTAGTCCCCATTAAAAACAGACGTAAATAGATGCTCCCGGTCTGACCTAGTTTGCCTTGGGGTTTGCTTTCCATCACAGAGCTTCCTGGGGGCTAACCACCCTCCCAAGGGAGTAGTCAAAGGGGAAGGGAAAAGATGAAATTCCCACTGCAGAGTTTACAGCAGAGCCCTTGGGTTGGGGAAAGGTTTTGCTTTCCTTCCAAGGGAAAAGAGAAAGCTCTGGTGTCCTAGAGCTCTTCAGCTTGCGCTGAGACAAGTGCAAACTTCCATGAAAGAAGAGTGAGTTTTGGTGAGCCCCAGGTCTTCTCCTGTCCTTCTGTTGTGATGGTGGTGTTTTGGAAATAACTTTGCCACTTTCCTACAGCCTCAGGAAACTAGTAAGAAAATAGTACCACAGTGAAAGCAACTAGGGCTTGCATTCTAGGTCTCTGTGCTGGGATGAAAACTTTTAACCTTTCTGCATCCAAGTGGCAGTCTACCTAAATTAAAGTAGAGGACACTGGGGTGAGCACTGTGCTACCAGGTGTTTCACAGAGTATGCTCCTCACTGGGGCCTAGGGTTTATTGGCAGTTCCCTTTTTCTTTTAATGTTTTCATCATTTTCTTGCAAAGAGACAGAATGCACACACCCTTTCCAAATGACCATGTTACAAATTCCTCTCTTACTAAAGGACAGTATTGATGTTTCTTCTCCTTTTGCACTGACAACAGTTCTCCAGGTTTGTTATTCAAACATCAAAAGCAAAGATGGGATCTTTCAGCCAGTGTCGGGGCCGTGCCATATGCAAGAACACCGTGAAAAATTGTCCTTGGGTCTGCTGTTTAGTTCATGTGTGGTGCACCTAGAGTATATGGTAGAAAAAAGTTACATGTGTTTGTGGAGTACGTTGTATTACAGCCATTACACAGTACCAGCCTTTGGACGTTCCTCTCCGCTCCAGCTCTCTTTCCCCTTCCTCCTGTCTGCCCCAGGGATCACCTCTGGGTAAGAAAAGTGTGTGTCTGCAAACCAGGCAACAGATATCCTTAACAGGTAAAACAGCCACAGGATAGGTTTGCTATGGTTGCTAAAGTAATTGTAACATCAGGATAATAGATTTTTATGGAAAGTCATGGAGGAAATAATTGCCTGCATGTATAGCTACAGTGAAGAGTAAATTCAATAAAGACAGTTATAAATGCCAAGCGTATAATGAAGTGGTAAACAGATCCATAACCTAGGACAACATAAGATCTTCTGAAAGTTCAACATTTCTGATTATTTTTTTTTCCTTTTCCTCTCACCTGGTTACGACATAGTCATGTTTCAAATCTGAGAAATAACAACAAAGCCTATTCTCTTCAGATGTACACCTACATGATGTTAATATTATTATTTATAATTACAGTTAGTAGTTCCTATTCTGAAACTCTTCTGTTGCAAATATTGCCTTTAGAAAGCGTAATACTTTTGTTCACTGGGCGAGAATACTTTCCCTCAGAAAAACATAATCCGAGTAAAAGAATTACACTTTTATCACTGCTCTTTGTGGTGTTCACACAGTTCTTCGCAAGGTTGTCCAAGCTGACAGTTGCAAACATTTCTCAGTATGATACTTTTTCAACCTGCTAAAATTCTGGTTTGTGCAGTTAGGTGTACAATTTTGTAATTTGCTGCTCATGAAAAAAAAAAAAAAAAAAAGAAGAAAAAAATATAATAGTTGTTCAACCATAGTAAATAATAGCCAAAAAGAGAGGCACTTTAAGGGCCACTGGATTTATAATTCCCTAGGTTTTGGAGCCATGTAGTTGAAAGGCAGGGGGCAGAGAATCCAAAACATGCATAGACCTACAGTCAGGAAAACTATAGCCAAATATTATGAGGACACCTCTGTCCTTCAGTCAGCATGTGTTAAATTAAGAACAACAGTTGATAACGTCCTTCAGGAAGGGCGTCTTTTCATTCCCTGAAGCTCTAAGATATGTGACACCACCAATGATGGATTCCTGGAGTCACAGGAGAACAGAATGCCCTTGGATCCCCTGTTTTCCAGTGTCCTCAGGAACAGGCTCCCAATCCGTGCCATTGTCAAGGTAACTCTGAGGACACTTCTTGGGTTTATTTCAGAATTTAAATTGATCAAAAGAATGTAAAGCAATACCCCAGCTCCAGACATGGATCCATATTTGACAGAACAGAAGGCAATGAATATACTTGTGTAGGGCTTCATCCAGGATGGCATAGCTCCACAGCACAGTGGTACCCATTTATCGAGGGAAGTTATTCAAAAATCCCAAGTGATTGTGACAGCCACCTGGTGGGGTGTATGCCACTGCCAAAACTAACAACAGACCAAGAGCTGATCACAGCTATAGGCTAAATCCTCCACAGAATTACGAGTTGCCCGATCGTATCCCATTTGAAAGGGAATGGTTTACTATTTACTGCTGAACGGCAGCATTCCAGACCTTACACTGCGGTTACAGCTGTGCTGGCCTTGCCCGCCTGCCTTCCTGTTTACGGCATTCACGGGCATCTCCCACGCATGAAACTTCTCAGATAACCTGTCAAAATAGAAATGCATTCCCGTAATTATGGGGCGGACAAAGGAGTCTGTGAAGACGTTTTGTTTTAGAAGAAGGTATAAGCTGCCTTTTACGATGTACTTGTGCCTCAGTTTAAGGCAAATACAGTGGGGGGGGGGGGGGGGCGGCAGAAGTCTGTTAAGGACCTCATATATCTGGGGTCCCATCAATGCCAGCGCCAGCAGCAGTCATAGAAGAAGCACGTAATGTTCAATGGCTCTGTTCAGTGAATGCTTCTGGATATGGTGAGCCTCGTCCAAATTTCTCTGCTCTAAGTAAGTAGAGACATAGTTTTTAAAAAAAAAACCCAAAACCACACACACAAAAAACCACACCAAAAAAAGCCTTTCTTAGGGTATTTCCAGCAATTAGCTTGCTGCACTAACGGGGTGAAAACATCCAAATTGCAAGTCAAAATTTTAACTGTAGAGAGATTCAGTTCAGGTTCTTTGTGTGCTTTGTTCTGTGAATTGGCTACATTATTTCATTTGAAATGGCTTATCTGCCTGTAAGTGGCTTAATTACACCTTATTATTTTGAACATATTTTTCTTTATATTCCTTATACGGCAGTTTTAAGTACCTTCAGAAGAGATGTGCAAAGCCTCTCTTAGATTTGGTATATAAATACATATATAGCACGACTATTTCATGCAGGATACTAATTTAAAATGGTTGGGTTTGGTTTTTTTTTGAGCAAACACTGATGACCTGCTTTATTTGCCTAAATAATTTGTGATTTGTCAGTAGCCTGTGAGGAATATACATCGTAAGCGATTATCTGACAGGCCTTCCTTCAAAGACATAAAGTGGGAGCAAGTCCCATCTTAGATCTTTGTTTAAAAACATCAACGTTTGACTCCTAAAGAAGTTTTAAATGAAAATTCCTCTTTCAACATAACCAGCTTCAGCGAATTCCTAGTGAACCCGGTGTAACTCATGAAGCTTCAGCGAATTCCTAGTGAACCCGGTGTAACTCATGAAGCGTTTGCAGACGTGTCTGGGCTGAGGCCCAGGTCCTAAGTCCTTCTGAATAATCGGCTTATCTTCTCCCACATTTCAGCTCCACAGCCCCCACGTCATGGTGTAACGTGGGAGATTTAGGCATCTAGGGAAGAGGTCCTCTGGAAATTAAGGGGCAGCTACCTCTGCTAGTCAGAAGCGCTGGGCTTTTTCCTCCTCTGCTGGAGTCCGTAGGCACTCAGCTGGCCACGAGCAGCAGACTCCATCTTCTCTCTTTTTTTCATGGGGGAAGATGGGGAAGGAAAAGATGGAGAACAACAGCAACAGTACCACCGGGGCATGTGTCCAGCCTTGCCATCAGGCAAAACAACTTCCCACCTCATGGGGGGTGCTTTCCATGGCTGTCCACATGTGTTCTACTGAGTTTTTAACTTGGTCTATGAAACCTGCTAGCACCGAAGGCACCTTGTGTCTGACGGCTCTGTAGAGGCTATAACGGACTGGTACGGGCAGGTTTGTTTTAAGGATGTCAGTGGGGCTCCGTAGAGAAACCCGCTGTGGGCTTACATCTCCTTAATTCATATCTGACGCATCCACAAATGAGAAAAATCATTGCTTTAGGTTTTGAATGCTGAACTTGTTCTTCAGAAAGAAGAGTATAGCGAAGCAGTGTGCATGATCTTCAGTTTCCACAGACTTACAAAGGCCAGGGGGGACTGTGGAAGGGGGGCTGTGTCACTGGATTTGTCCAGCAGCAAAAATAAACTACTAGCGATTTTAAAATGGTTATGTTTAGAGTGAAAAAAAAAACAACCACCCACCCCCCCCTCCCCCAGAAAAAAAAACCCAACAAAAACCCCACACAAAACCAAACCAAACAGGGATCTTTATTTGAAAATTAAACGACATCTAGATCTCAACGAGCATTTTGAACTGATGTGACTTTGGTGCTATTAAAAAGACAATCCTTTTTCTTAGTCTGTGGATCACACGAGCTTGTTATCAGCCATCACCCTGAGGTATAGGTGTGTGTGGTCAGGCAGCTCTTTGACCCCAGGGGAATGTGGAAACTCAACACTTCACAAATTATTTCTTCACTTTACAAAAGTGTTGTAGAAGACCCTGCTGCAAAAGCTATTCTTTGTGAGTTTCTTTGCAAGTGCCTGTAAAAGTTCTCCAAGTTCTAGGAGGTCTAAGATGCAATATTCCTGGGGATATTTCTGCTTCATGGTAGAAATATGTTTACGGAAGAGGGAAGAATCTGGTGCTTGAGGAAGGAAAAACATTCTGGGTTTCTCTCCATCTGTGGATTGCAGTTGTAGTGGTTGCTCTCACTTTGGTGCTCTTTTGGTTGCTTGTGTTGTGGCTCTGTATAGAGGCTGAAATACGCACTATGAAATAGCGGAAGTGAGAGATGATGACGTGAAGGACTCTGACTGCTAGCACAATCCATGTCACAGATTGTCAAAGTAAGCAATTCTGCATTTGAAGAGGAAAGGTGCACTGGCTAGTGGGATAAATGTCCTGAGCAGTAAGGTGTGCTGGACCAGTGGTCCTCGTATTGCGACTTGTGTCGGGATGTGCCACTGATTTAGTTCAGGTTTGCAGGAAAAGCTAAGTACGGTGATGCCCACAGGGTGCCACTTGTAAGTATTACTGCCAGGGACACTGAACTGTTCTCTGTGACTCCTGCTGATTATGCCATTTCAGAATAAATCGAATAAAATTCCGGAAAATACGCTGTCAGGAACCCTTCTGACCAGGGGTGGGGGGAAATCATTAAGCAATAAGAATCTCAGCCAAATAATTCCATCTCATTTTATTTGATCATTTTAATGATTTACTATTTCCTTGACTGACTTTTATGAGAACTTCATCTTGGGTGTTAAAGTTTCTTTAATTTAGGTGGTTTTTTTTTTAAATTATTTTGACACGTGCCACTATTTCCCTTTTAAATGGGATCTGAATAGGGGTGGCTTTTCCCAGCATTTGCTTTGTAAATTAGTGGAGCTAATTGCACTAGAAGTTTCCTTTGATAATTTTTGATCACATGATAAACTTCTTCCTGAGCAAGCCAATAAAAGAAAGTATGGTTTGGTGATTTGGTTCATTTCACCTGATAGGCACTTCTAAAAAATCATGGAGATGGCAAAGGGTGGTCAGTGGCAAAAAGGTTTTGAAGTCACAAAACTGGGAGCTGGGCTTTCTGGTTGATCTTCTTTATCAGCCTTCTCAGGCTTATTATTTGCTTACTCATTCCTTTTTTTTTTTTTTTTTTTATAATATTTTGATAACTAATGCATTGGAAGTTCCTTGTATGTTATGGGAGACATTAACTTTTGTACTTGTTTGTTGAGTTTGTTGAGCTGAGAGGATTCAGAAATCCAAACTGGAGGCCACCTTCAGAATACTGTGACTGTTCATCTCTCCTTATTTGCTCATCTGTAAAATGAGGATTATTTTCTGATTCACAGTAACAAAACCCTATAGCTGTATGTAAAGAACACAGAGGGCTTGGTTAGAAAATTGTTACTTACGCCAAATATGAAAGACTCGTTAGTTCATAGCGTTGCAGGCTGTCAGTGAAAGAAAATGTAACACTACAAAAACTGAAATGGAGGTTTGGAAAACAATTTTATTAGATTTAAGATTAAAAGGTATTTTTAATTTCATCCATCTTTTCTTTTGGAAACTACAGAGACCATGAGGTGTTTTTTAATTTTTTTTATTTGTGTGAATGTTTTGAGTGTCTTATCTGAGAGAAATTAAAGGGAACGCCTATATTCTCCTAAATCTCTCAGGTGGAGAGCCAGTGCTTTCAAAAAATAAAAATTCTTCAAGATCAGCAACCCAAATTGATTGTTGCAAGCAGCACGTTAAAATTTTAGTAAATAAAATTTACATCCATTAGTTCAGGTAAGCAAAACAGATATGTTTTTTTTTAAAAAAAAAGGGGGTGGGAAAAGAAGAATTGTGGGCTTTGCTGGTACAGAATGGGGATGTTGGTCACTAAGGGAGAAATCAGTACAGGTTATGTGACGTGTCCAGTAGACAGTCAGGAATGGGTGAAGGCAGCAGAAGTTCAAAGCAGAGCATTTTGAGTGTGAGGAGTGAACAGGCAGAAAAACAGACTTTCTGAGAAACAAAAGCAAGGATGGAAGAAAGACAAAATGCCTTGAACAGCAAGGGGAAAGGTTTGAGAGGTTTCCTGTTCCCAGGAAAGGACTGCCAGCAGCTTAGGAGCAGAGGTTGGAAACAGCAGGTGCAAAACTGAAATCTAACTAGCGTGGGTGCTCTTATCAACAGGGCTTTTGTCCCATTACACTTTTGTGACCTTGCTGACATGAAGAGCCATTCAAACTTCACCTTGCTAATGCAGCACCTGTGCCGGGAGAGGTTTGGACCATGTATCTGGTTGGTATCGCTGCTCATTCTATGTGCTGACAGGTTGCCATACGTCCTGAGGCTTTTTCTCCCATCTCTTTTCTGCCCCAGTTGAAGAATTTTCTTCCTCTACCTCCATGTGAGAAATCGTTTGTGCTCACCAAAATAAATACTAGCTCGGTGAGTTAAAGAAAATAGATGGCAAGTTTCTAAAGAGAAGATCTTTCAGCTTCTTGTGTCGCATTAAATATTAAGATCTTCTCTGCCTGTAATGAAACTACTCTTTTTGTCTTTATTGCTGCATCCCATCCAACCAGTTTTTCACATGGTGAAAACTTGGTGGTGTTTGTACATTTGATTTATAGAGCTAGCTTACTCATAACAGGCCTTTTTGTGTGTCTAGTGCATTAACCTTTTAATCTGGTGCCTCAGCAGATTTTATACTAGTTAATTCCAAAGGGATGAATGGAAGTGGAGGAACAGAACAGAGATGGAGAAGCAAACGGACCTTAGTGAAAAACTACAGAAAAAGCTACAAGTTTTAAACTACAACAGTAACAGATTTTGTTCCAACCGGTAAGAAGGCAAATGCAAAATCCAGTGCAGCTGCTGAGACTGTAAACCAAAGAATTTCTGGGGAAGGAATTGATTATTCCACTCAGCAGGGCTATTTGGATGTTAATTTGCCCAGTGGTGAATTTGGCAATACAGCTGATACCCGTGAAGGTACATGTTTTTCTGTTTTCTCACAACGCTTAGCTCATGCCTGGGAATTCATATCTGGGTTGACCAATAAGCAAAGTGTCTTACAACAGAAAATCCAAAATATCCCAAAAAATCAAAATTAAAAAAAATTAAAAGGCATCACTTGCAGAAAGATAATAGATGTACTAGACTAGAGCTATAAGAGTTTCTAGCAACAAAAGTTGTTATTAACCAGTTTCGTTACCAATCTACAGTAACTGGGGTGGTTTGAAGAATGTGACTTTTTTTTTGCAACTAAGTCAAAAACTACAAACCTCCAAATGCTACATGAAAATGTATTCCTTTGGCAAGTAAAGGACATTTTCATTGGTGACTCTGTTTCATTTTCAAAGATTAACACTTTAGAAAGAAGTCAAGAAATTTTATTCTCACTGTGAGAGATAAAGAATGACTTGGTTTATTGCTGTGATCTCTGTACAAGTCATAGACCAAGCTAGTGGTGATTCTAAATCACAAAAACTACACTGATTGCTGTTGCTACATGAAAAAAAAATGCACAGAAAATTTTATTGTTTATTAAATTAAATGATCATCAGCGCAGTAGACAGGAGAAAATTTGAATAATTTGTCTGGAATTTATTCATCAATGTACATGAACAGATAATAAATTGTTTATCATCCTTGCTCAAAACTAAGTGAGGAACTGCAGTGGAAGAATAAAGACAAAATTACAGCTGCAATGCATTTGGGAGTATGATGCTTAAAGATATGATTTCAGTGATGCTTTTGAAGTCTGGGTTATGGGGTTTGCTGCAGTCACAGCTAGATGTGGGCACAGCTCTAAGGTGCCTGTCAGGGTGGCACCTGAGCCACTTGCTTTTAGCAAGCAAAAATGTGTGTATAACTATGCGTAGCTTTAACTCTGCAACCAATGGCTGCCTACGGGTCAGTAAGTGTCATCAGCAAGGGTAATTAGTATGAAATTATTTTATGTAACATTTAGTTGACGTTCAGGGGGTTTTTTTCTCTCTCTTTTCTCTCTCTTTTCTTTTTTTTTTTTCTTTTTTTTTAAAAAAAATATTGCTGGACACCTGGATTTCTTTTCTTGGGGATTTTTTTCTCTTTCTTCTCTGAAGGCTTGTATTATTTCAGATTAGACCAGGATGAATGCTTGTTTACCACATAAAGTCACATCCTTTCCTTGCAAAATCAGTCATTTTCAAATCCAAGAGCAATTTACACAAAATTTTACAGTTTTAATTGGTCCCCAGCGGCAAGATGTAATTTCAGAAACAGACAAACCCTCAAGAAAACAAAAATTTTCTTATGCCTCTTTCCCTAGTACTAAGTAGTCAGTTGGGGAAGGGGGAAGGAAAGGAGGAAGTAAGCAGTTGATATTATCTAAGTACATGGTTTTGCCAAAACTACCCATGAGACATCAGCAACTTTTTCTTGAGAGATGAAGCAATCTTTTTCTGTGATATTTCAACACCTTTTTTTTTGCAAAGGAAATGCTTTTCAAATTCTAAAGTACTTGATAGCCTTGAAAATAATGCATCCCAGTTCCTAAAAAATAGGAAACAGAGTACAGAGACCAGGAAAAAAAAAATCAATGTTTGTGTCACTTCTTTCCAAGCAGAAGCTTTAGGGCCATTAGTTCCAAAAATTTCCAAGATAAACTCCAAATCCAAAGAATGGAGGAACAAGAATGAAAGATTTTGTTGCCTGCACGGAAAGAGGATATTTAACTTTATTAGGAATGGTGAAGTGAAAATAACTGGGAACTGGATGAATCTGAGAGGAAAGAGAAGGAAAGCCTTCATACTGTGTGTTTAGTGGCAGAGAGTGATGAGTCCTGGTGGAACAGAGGCGGCAGAGTGGATAACTTTTGGCCCTTTTAAAAGGAAGACAGGAGAAGATGTTGGGAACAGGAAAGAAGCAGTGGAGAAGCTGTGCTGAGAGTCATCACCTAGAGACCACAAAAAAAGCCTGGGCAGTAAGATTCAATCACCTGAAGTCAAGTAAACAGCAGGGGGACTAACAAAAAATATGGGAACCATCACCGCTAGAGGATGAAAAAATGGGAAAACACCAAAACACATGATGGAAGGGTGTACCAAGGGGAAAATAAATATGATTCAGGAATATGGTCGGTTGAGAGTTTTTTGACAGGATCATTTTAAAGCTCATGCTTTTAATGGAACCTGTCAGTATGGACAAACTACTATTGGAAAAGTATTCTTTTGGTCAAAATTAGAGAAACCCCAGAGATCAATCCCAAAATATCTTGCATTATTCCAGAATAAATGCTGACTGAAGCTGTGGGAGAATAACAGAACAGGAAAACAGTATGGTATTAGCTATCCTAGTATGCGTAAGATCAAATTTATTATGAAAACCTGAAAAAATCTGCCCTATGAATAGTCCTGGAAGCACAAAAATGTTCAGGATAAGAATATGTCTGTCTTGTTGCATCCCTAATTGGGGCTTGAGAATGAGAAGAGCATTTGAGTCTTAATCAAGTGATTTTTGTTTAATTTCTGTAGGTTTATTTACATAGTGTTACTAGATGTTTCAGTCTTTATGTTTCTTGTTTATCTTACTAAACAAATCAAGGTTTTTTTAATGTCTTATTTTTAATGACAAAATAAATAAATATGCATCTGAACATAAGGTAAAACTGCTGTCATTAAAAAAAAACCACCAACAATGAAATGTAAAATCTTGATTACTAACCTTGCTTTTTGGAATGAACATTTAGCAATTTTTAGGGTTTGTAATATCTACCAGACAATCTGTCTGACCCAGTTTATCATTCCAAATGTCCAGAAAGCTAAGAATGATAGTTGAAGCATATAGCATTTTTAAACTATATTTTTAACTTCTACATATTTTGTACTGTCTCTATACTAATATATCTGAGCTACCTGTGTATAGATACTGGGACTGCTGATGGAATTTATAATTACTGTAAAAGAAGTACACTTCTCACATCAGAAAATCTTACCTGAACTCACCTCAGCCTCGCTAACCAAATTTCATGGAAGTAACTTAAAGGTGGAGGATATTCTAGCAGGTGCTCTAACAAAAGAACTGGAGTGCCTAGTCTCACTAAGATGCTCTAAAGGCTTAGTAGGTATAAAAACACACCCATATTTTATTGTGAAACCTTGACAAAATGAGCAGACTATGCATTAAGAATATGGCTTTGGTCAGATATGTCATCATCTTTTTCTTTTCTCCTTTACATCCCGACATTTAATGGAACTTCAGAAACTTGCTCAAGTAGGAGTAATGAAGGTAAAATCCATAATGTGTGCAGACATTATTGACTTTTAGGACATCTTTCCCTTCACTCCATCCCATAATTGTTTGGCATTTTTTCTTAAATACAGTCTTGGGGCGGGGGCGGGGGGGGGGGGGGGGCGGGGAGGGAAAGTAGTAAACATACTGATTTTGAAATATTTTCAGGTCTTTAAACTTAAAATTGACTTGGATGTGTAAGAACACTCATGTATCTTTAAAGTGAAATTTTATATAGAGCCCCAGAGGTGCTCAAGCCAAGGAGATAGAAGTAGAAAATGAACAAACTAGGATTTCATTTAGGAGGATCTCTTTTGTGGAGCTACGCAGATGCTAAATGTTAAAACAACTCTTACTTATGTATCTTCAGACTCGACGGTGAACTAGTGCTACTTCCAACATATTAGGCAACCTTGATCTGAGATGTTAAAATCTGCTTTTTCTTTCAGTATAATACACATTGGAAGAAAAAGAGACACTTTAGTTCATTTTTTATCAATTTCACCCTTGTTGCATGAAGTGCAATCATTCTGCTGAAATCAGCAATTACTTTAAACTTTATAGCAAGGTAGGGAAAACCTGTGCTGCGTTCTTTCAGTGATGTACTTAGATGTTTTTATCCTCCTTCCCTTAATTAATAGTAAGGAGTGATCTTTACTATGGGTCACTCAAGGATATTTGATGCATATGCCATCTATTTATTATTTTTTTCATTTGGTATGCTTATTTGATTGCCTCACAATTGCTTCAGTGATCTCATCATCCCTTAGGTGATCTCCTGTTATTTCTCCCTAAGTAAATTTTCAGTTTCTGGAAAGACAGAAAACAATGGACTGAAACTAGGGAATTAGTCTGAGAATATTCGACTGGTCACACAGCTTTACCCTGCTCTAGTGAGCTGATTGTGCAACGGTGTTTTCTGAAGCGTGAGCCTAAATTTCTGGTCTGTGATGATTCTTCAACATATATTTTCTGTCTGTTAAATATTTCAGTAAGACCAGTACCTGTGCTGGTTTTATAACATTTTGCCGAATCTACTGCCCCTTTTGCTTCATTCAGCTCTTGGATTTCTCGGGTTGTGTCATGACAGTTTGCTCGATAGCTGGATGTTAGAAAGCTGCACGCTGCTTCGGTGTCCCCAGATTTCATAAGACCATATGTCCCTACTTTCTGACATTCTGTAAATGGTTTCAATTCCCTGTTCTCCTGACCATAGCACAGTTTACTCTTCCAGAAGTAAAAAAGCAAGAGGAGGAAGGTCAGCAGTTGGTACCAGTGAATAGATATTGCTGAACTTTAGTCAAGTGAACTTGAGAAGCCGGTTAGTCTTGTCTGAAAATAAATTGTCACGCTTTAAATGTTACAGGAGTAATCGATTATTGGTTTAGCCTCAGCAAGGTAGATAGTAACCATAGGAAAGAAACTCTCCTAACTTCTCAGGACTGAGAAAATTAAGCTCTTGACATACTTTTATCACACTAAATATCCAAGTTTGCTGCCTGTCCCATAGAGTAAATGGATGGTCTACTCTAATCCATAGATTAGAAAGGAACATGGGCATTAACGGGGAAAAAAGTGTTTAGAGATAACTGCAGTGCCTGTATGAGCTTCCTTGAATACAAGAATTCTGTATTATATTGTTCCTATTCCATCCAAAACCAATTTGCTGTAGTAGATAATTTTTTGTTGATATAATCACCAATTTGAGGCAGAATTTAGCGCATCAGTACTCTTAGACCATAAACCTAATTCTTCCCCTTGCTCCTTTCAACAGTGCATGAACATCAAATCCTTGGTATCGCATTAGGTACCTGAGATTGTTTGTTTTTAGTTCTCTGGTATCACAGTTGTGCTGCATGCACTGCTGACATTTAAATATCAGCCAGATGTTGTTGTGATTTTATTTTCAACTCCACTACCCAAATTGCATGAGTCACCCCTTGCTGATCAGGATCATGCAACTTGCTGGAAGAACCTTTCAGGCAAAAATTATCATCCTATTATGATCTTTTTCCTGCTTCTCCCCAGTGATTCCATTTAAATGCATTCTGCTTTACAGAGGAAGTCAAAGTTGCTAACTCTGATTAATTGCAGAGTCACAAATTCTGCAATAAACTGCAATAAGCTTAGATATACTGAAGGAAGAATTAATTCCCCAGCCTTGTAAATGCCAAAAAAATCAAATGGACCCTGTCCCCGTTTAATATCATTTTTTTCCACATGTCATCCAGAATCCTTATTCTGAAGATATCTTGTCATTGGAGGTGCCGCCTATGCCTTTTCTTGCATCTGTGTATAACTTGACACAAGGTCTATGTAGTAGGTCTGCCTTCTAAGTTATATTAAAAAAACCCCCAACATATTCCCAGTTAGCAGGGTCAGAAGAAAATAAGAAAATTATTTTGCAATCACTGAAAGTGAAGTTTAAAACAGCTGCAGAGTAGTATTTAAAAATGGGAAGCTGTTCAAACAATATACTATTTCGTTGGTTTGTGTTATATACATTACATTTTCAGCTTTAATGACATGATCACTTCGTATTTTATTCTTTGAGATTATTCATCATTCAACTTTCAGAGGAAAGATGGAGACTTTTAGTCCCTTTTCCAATTTAGCTTCATGACCCTGAAACCAACCAAATTTACAAATGTTAGAAACTGAGTGCAAACCCATTTATTCAATGTAAAAGGTAGGAAGCTGCCTTCTGGGGCTGTCCTCCAGTACTGCTTCCAGACCCACATCCCATTCCCCTTTTCTTTCCCCTCCCTGTAGGATGCACAAGCTGATCCTAGTATTTTGTTCTTTTTTTCTTTACTTTTTTTTTTTTCTCTCTTCTCCTAGCCACGCAAAAGCACAGTCAGAGGCTATTAAAGAGTGCTGTGGCAGTGAATGATTTTTGCCTGCAGAAAGTCCCAATGCCATTTTCAAGACCTGTTGTTCTATTTGGAGCCCCTTAAAATGTGGTTAATCCCACTAGCCCATGCTGAGCCCTCCAGAGCTGCCCTCAGGCTTCTTCCTGTTGCTGTGCTGAAGTCCAGCTGAGCCAAAGTCATCCATTTGCCTGTTAAAAAATCCGTCTTTTTTTCCCCACCTGCCTGGGTATCCTCAGTTTCGGTACTGCAAAGCACCTGATGAAGTGCTGAACAGCATACTGACCCTGGCTTGATTGATGTTGGAATGCCAAATAACTTATGCGGGGCTGAGGTTTTGTCCCTGCTGTGAAATGAATGGGATTTGGAGATCAGGTAAATGAGAAAGGGAAATCTTGTAGTTTTCTCCATTGCTCATAAATGGATTCACACCACATGTAAGGATTTGAAAGAAATGGCTGTTCATCAATTTTCAGTTTGAAATGATCATACAAGTGTTCAAAGGCTATTTTTCAAGGTGAGATACGTAGACTTTGGCAAAGTAGGCCATGTGTCTTTATCTAAAAAACCAAAATAAAATAAAATTTTAAAAAATCCACATTTTACTGTGATTTCTATTTCATAAAATCTTTATAAAATCACTGTGTTGTATGATTTAGAGAAATGCAATTCATATACTGTGTATACAGTTTAAAAATGTGTTTCAGGATGGCAAACAGTATGCCTTTGGGTCTTCACATATTAGCGAACTTAGTTTCTGTGCAGAGCAGGTGAAATATTATAACTTTAAAGGGTGACCAGTAACTCCTACCTACATCGGACAGGTCAAAATCTCTGTACCCCTACCTCACAGCACTGAGCTAACTGCAATACTTTGTTGCATTCCTCCTCTGCCGCTGCAGATGAATGAGGAATCCGTATGTACTTTTCTGAAGAATGAAAATTTCCTCTGTTTAATATCTTCTTTTCCTTTTTTTTTTTTTTTTTAATGAGTGATCAGCCAAAATGAGGTGAAAAGCTTCAGCTTTAATGAATCATGTATATTGTTCTGGTTAGTGTTGAGGAACTTCCTGAAGTGGGAGTATCCAGGCAGAAAGGAGAAAAGCAGGACCTTGGTATACCTTAATTTTCAAGACCTAATAATAATCAACTTGGACCTTTATGCTGTCTGTGAGAGAGGGAGGCTCTGGCCAAATGAGTCTTCTCCTGTACCTACCACCATATGGAAGTGTTTTTCAAGAAACTGTTCCTTGAGGGTTTAGAAAGCAGAGGAAATGATTTTCATGATTGTTTAAGGACTTCATAAGGATGGGGATAAATTCTTTGCCTCACCCACAACTGACAGCTAGTGCAAGAGACCATGCCGACAGGAAATTCAAATTTTCTGCTGGATATCAATGTTATCCCTACTTAACTCTGGAAAGTGGGGTTAAAGGACAGGCTGTGGTTAAAGTCTATGGTAACTAAAAGCATTATTGCCTGAGATGCTGTTGTGAAGAGCTGAGGGTTTCTAGGCACAAAGCCAGTGTTTCTTCCCCCTTATTTAACAAACTGGACTCCAGAGATGTTAATAATTTCAAGTGGCAGATTATAGTATGCAATGGTGGTGAGGATATTAGGTGGGTTTATTTTCAGTCATTGTGGAGGGTGTTTTTTTCTTCATAACATTTTTCAGGCCTAGATTTAAATTCCCAGAGTTTTATTCCAACAGGGACTATTCCATCAATTTGATTGAACTCCTGTTTTCCACAGGCCATTACACTTAACACAGTTAACTGTGTGTTGAGCCTAGCAACTTGTGTTGGCATAACACATAATTTCTAGAAAGGTATCAACTTGTGACTTGAGGCTATTGCATCATGTTCCTCAGTGGAGTATTCTAGTCTTTGACCTAACATACTTGTGAATATGTTGATCTTGTTATTTGTTTGAACTGAAATTGGTTTAATTGCCAGCTATCGTGTCTGTTGCGCCTTTGTTAACTGGATTAAACAATCCTTAATGTTAAGTTTCTTTAATAATGTCCTTTTAAGTTTTTGCAGTGGTAACCAAGCTGGTATCTTTAAGTGCCTTGCTGTATGGCATGGCCAACAGCTCTCAAGTAATTTAATAGATGTCAGTTTTTATTCTAAGATTTCAACATATTATAAACCCTTTGTTTTTCTGCAAGGGATTTTATCAAGAATCCAGATCATCACTTGTTGTATCAACTACAACAATGTTATCAGTGGTGGTCACATTTAAAACAGTCCATTGATAAAAAAGTTGAATACATAGGTGCCTAGGAGTAATCCCTAAAAATTCCCAATAAAACAAAGTGTTCAGGAGTGGTTCATTGCTGACCTCCTTTTTAGGACTTTAAAAGTAGACAGGTCTGAATCCATTTAACTTTTGCTTTTTTGTTATGCATTATTAATTGGGAGGTATGCAAAGCAAGGTCAAAAATCTCACTTAAGTCTAATTTTAACAGATCTTTCATAAAATTACATTAAAAGTTCCTTTTATTGACCCAAAGTTGCCACCTTTTTAAAGATGACATTGTGATTTTTAGATACCACTTGTCTTTTACAGAATCACAGAATGGTTTCAGTTGGAAGGGACCTTAAAGATCATCTAATTCCAACCCCTGCCAGGGGCAGGGACACCTTCCACCAGGCCAGGTCGCTCCAAGCCCCGTCCAGCCTGACCCTGAGCACTGCCAGGGATGGGGCAGCCACAGCTGCTCTGGGCAGCCTGTGCCAGTGTCTCACCATGCTCACAGGAAAAAAAAAATTCTTCCTAATATCTGATCTAAACCCACACTTTTTCAGTTTAAAGCCACCCGCCCTGTCCTACACTCCACGCCCCTGTAACAAGCCCCTCTCCCGCGTTCCTGCAGGGCCCCGTCAGGCACTGGCAGGGGCTCTCAGGTCTCCCCGCAGCCTTCTCCTCTCCAGGCTGAGCCACCCCAGCTCTCCCAGCCTGTCTGCACGGGAGAGGGGCTCCAGCCCTCAGATCATCCTTGTGGCCTCCTCTGGACTCACTCCAACAAACCCACGTCCTTAGGATCCTTTCACAGGATTATGTTCCTTCAAAGCGTGACTTGTTCCTCACTTCAAATCTCTACTAAATTTTTCATTGTTTTTTTCTCAAATTGATTTATCTGTCTTACCATTATCTGTATTATCTTGTAAGCCTTTCTTATGAGCAGCTTATAAGCACTCACTCTCCTTTCCTTTGAAATATCCCTGGTTTTGCAATTTTTAGAAATAATAGCAAGCCAGAGATCTCTTCAGACAAACCTCTTCAGACAAACCTTCTAGGATTTTGAGTGAGAGTTATCATCGCTCCTGGAGTCAAACTTCTTTTAATGCCTAATTCCCCAGTGGATATTGTCTAATGACATCGTTCTCAGTTACTAATGGACTGGAAAGTACTTCACTGCCTTCAAAGGATATGATTATGTCATCCTAGTTCCTTCTAAATAGAGAACTGTAATATCTGTTAAATGTCTCTTCCCCTAGTACTTATTTGAACTAAATAGGTGTCGTGCGAGATGGAGTTGATCTGCCAGTTTTGAGCTAATTCTGCACTTTACTAATTTTAGGTGCCTCACAGTCTAGGATTCGCATTAATGAGTGGTTTTACAAGAGCCATTTGACCTGTGTTGCATTTGCTTATTTTAAGCTTGTATTTCCCCCGTTACCTTCTACATCTTATAAGCAAACCAACCATTTCCCCCACCACAAAACTGCAGACACAGTCTTTTGAGACAGGGTCTTTTGCCAAAGTATCACTGCTGCTAAAGCATTGTGCAGAAGAGTCCAATTCTTAGAAGTTTTGTTTGGTCGTTGGATGAGTGAAATAACTTCTTTACTGACTTCTCTGCATTCCCTTATCACTGGGTCCCAGCCCGCAGGCTGTGCAATAGCACACTGCCGTGTAGGTGGCGGAGCCGTATGCAGATGAGCCGTGTTTCGGTCTCAGAGGAGTGATTTGTTAGCTTGTGAGATGAGTCTGCACTTTACACAAGTACCACGCAGGGAATAATTCTAGCATTGCAAAGTCAAAGAGACCCATTTGCTGCTTCTTTTTAGTCTACAGCAGAGAGCTGAGATTATTCAATAATTATCTAAGCTGATTTATATACCCACTTGTTTCACAAGGAAAATGGCAGTTGAAAATTTAGGGGGTGTAGCTCTGTTTTTATTAAAGTGCCCCTGGAGTGGAATCAGTTTGGGGTCTGCCACCGCTGGCACTTGATCCGTGCAGCCCCCCCCACGAGTGGCTGAGCACAGTGGCACCTGCATGGCCAAATCCGAATGGGCAGAAGAGCCAGGGAGGGACTCGCAGTTACTGTGTTTCTGAAAATGAGCTGGGCGCTTTCTGTCTGTGAAACATCTGCTTTGAGTGATACTACAGCAGCTGTGATGATCTAATAGCAAACGAAGCACTTCAGAATTCAATTGTACAAAAGGGCCTTTGAGGAGAATGATAAATGACCTAAATTAAGCCACAGTTTTTAAGTACCCAATTTGAGCCTTGCCCATAATGAATACTTTCCTCAAGACTCTCGCACCTGTCACTGTTGGAAAACAACTAGCATTTGCCTGTCTGTTGTTTAAGGTTGTGTTCTCAACACTTTATTTGTCAAACGGCACCTGAAGTATTGGCATAAGAAATGAGCATGTTGGCTTTTCAGTTCCCTTTTGGCGTGCCGCTTCCTTGTGTGCACCTGGCAGTAACTCAGAGAACAACTTGTGTTTGGGGCGGGGGGAAGGAATCTACTACCTTGGTCTCGAGTTCCTTTGATAAAAAGTGTTTTCTATATTAATGTCTCTAAAATTATTTTTGGGTTCCCCATATCTCAAAATAGCAAGGAATAGGTTACCAGCTTGCCTAGATGATGAATCTGGGAGAGTAGATCTTTTAAAATAAGTTATGTAGATGTAACTTCCTTAATTTTAACATGTTTAACTGCTGGATTGCTCGACCATGTTTTGTCCATGAGAAAGGAGTAGGAGTCTGGGACAGTGTGCTGCACCATGTTACCTTATATGTGCTTCTGAGAACAACTGAGCTCTGGTGGGTATATGCTACTGTGTCCTGTGTAAAAATACCACCCCCCCACCAAAAGAAAAAGAAAAAGAAAAAGAAAAAGAAAAAGAAAAACTTCCTTCCAAGTTCTTTCTGTACTATGAAAAAGCATCCACAGTGTGGTGCTTAGAGGTTTGGAAAGGTAGATAGAAGCAACAACAGAGTCTGGGAACTCTTAGATAGGTTTTGTCAGTTAATTCAAAGGATTTCTGCAAAGGGCTAGTATGGCGGTAAAGAATCACATGGCACAGAGGAGAACATCCTTAGTTTGTAAATCTGTGTATTTCTTCACATTTTGAATGTACCTGACTTTGTTAGTAAATACTGTACAACGCTACAAGCCGTTTGAGAGGCACCTCGGTGTATGTGTGAAAGACCATCACCCTATAAAACGAAGGACAACGTTTGTGCTGTGAAGTCTTTGCTACAGGAAAGTCCTATACTTTGTTTCTGGTTGAAAAATAATCCTGTGGTGAAATAATTTTAGGACATTTTGACATTTCCTGTTCCACTGATAAGACAAGTCTCAGTTTATCAATACACTTACTCGTGTGTCCAAGTCCTACGGAGAATAACTGGGTTTTGCTCTCTGAGATGCGGCTGCACTTCAGCACCTGTCAGAGTTGTTAGGAGTTGGCAATTCCCACTTGTAAGGGTTTCAGGATAAGATTTTCCAATTTACAGATAAGGACAGCATAATTCAGTCTGCTCCCTTGATGATGTTAATGGCCGTTTATTCAACGTACAGAGGCAAGGTGCCAAATCCTCAGATTTGAGCTCACACAGCAGCACTGTTGTCTGACTCACACCATGTTTTGCATCTAAAAATCTCAAGGCATTTCAGCAGGGACTCATGTCCTGCCATCTTCCTACACAGGTGGAGGATGTGCAAAGGGGAGGTGAAACGACTTGCCCACAGTCACCCAGAAGCTAGGGGCAAAGAATGCATGTGGGAGGTGGGCTCATGTCTCTCCTTCATCTCACAGTGTAAAAATTTGTTTGCACTCACCGGGAGTAATTGCATGCAGTTTTTATAGCTGGTTTGGCTGCTTTGTGAGGTCTTGTTCAGTGCAAGGGGGCAATTTTCCTGTACTGTGTGTGTAGGATA